>NC_069660.1:252868862-254359695 GCF_027244095.1 Hemicordylus capensis | reverse complement strand
ATCTTATATTTTCTACAAAGATTTGGCAGATTTTGATTTGAGGCTAAAGAAAGTTTTGTAGAGTTGAAAGCTCAACATTTAAAAACAGTCAGTTCAGTAATTCAGGGAGCTAAAAGAGTGAACTCAAGTGCTATTTACTGTTCCTCTAATCAAACAAATCCTGCAGTGTCTTGACTAGGACAGAGCCTGGGTACTTTAGTATTACTACTGATATCAAAATCCACCGTGCACACACATGTGTCAGCGACATTACCATATTAAATTAGAGTGAACACTGTTTAAAATTTATATAGAATAGTTTTCAAAATAGCTAGGCTAATTTACTCTGGCTCTGGTAGTCCTTTACATATGATAAATTATCTTTCTTGACCAACAATGTTTCATGCTTGCAGACATGACAGGCAACATTTTCAGATTGTTATGTTTTGTTTTACCTATAAGCAAGAAACTGCCATGGATATGTTGGTGTTCTAGACTCCTATGTTTCAGTGCAGCCAACTGTAAATACTGAGTATGTAGGACAACAACTCATAGTAGCCTATCCTAGAAAATTTAGTTAGCAACGCACTAGTACAGAAGTGGACTTTCCTCTTCTACTCTGGAGTAATGCTTTCTAGCTCCAGCATGAATTAGAGTATATTGTCCTTTCCTGAAAGAAATTACAGAATTGTGTTTTTGTGATTATCAATTGCTTACCATCAATAATGCTTGACAGCATTGATAAACACACTTAGATGTGATCCTGTATTTCCATGAATACCTTTTTAAATGAGCAAATAAAACAAGTATGTGTAGTGCATACTGATAAGTTCCAGACACTCTTCAATTAATAATTTTACACACACCTCTGTGTGTGTCCTCCATACTTTATGACATCTGAATAGTTGTGGAACAATTAATTCTGTTCCCTAGCTTCCTCTTTGAAGTGAATTTGCAGTTTCGTTTGGAGGAACTTCTTCCTAAAAATATCTAACTCTATGGTCTGCTTTTTCTCTAAAGTGCTTTTCTCTAAAGAAATCATTGCAGCACTACAGCCATAAAATGGAAGAGGACAATTAGCTTCATGTTCTGTGTGTGGGGACATAAGCATTTGGTTGGCCACTACTGTACTTGCAACTGTATGCTATATGGGCAAGATGGACCCACTGTCAGATCCAGAAGGGCTCTTCCTTTGTTCAGAACTGTTTGAATTTCATCACTTGCTGAAACTGAGGAACTGTTTCAGGAAATGGCTTTGCCTTGCCTCATAAGTAATGAGAAGTAGATCAAGTTGTACTGTCCTGCATCCAAATGTAGCTTTGACAGCATAATAGTATGCATGGAAGTACTAGGCAATTGAAAATATTCTATTGTCACCGTTTTTGCTTTTCAGGATGGGAGCGGAGAGTGAAAATGCAAAAATCCCTAGAGTTTATTTAAAGAAAACATTACTTACAGTAATGGGCAAATAGCAAAGCAGATTCATACTTCAAGGAATTATTTGTAATGTCCTGTGTTTGGTGGTTTAATGAAAGCTTGAGGCAAGACTTGCTTGTTATTCATGGGGGGGGGGGCGTTTCTCAGTGCCAAGGATTGAGACGCTTCGGTCTTGGTTTTTATTTATGCGATTTAGATTTCTTATTTATGCGACTTCTATACCGCCCTTCCAAAAATGGCTCAGGGCGGTTTACACAGAGAAATAATAAATTAAAAAAGATGGATCCCTGTCCCCAAAGGGCTCACAGTCTAAAAAGAAATATAAGACAGACACCAGCAACAGTCACTGGAAGTAGTGTGCTGGGGGTGGATAGGGCCAGTTACTCTCCCCCTGCTAAATAAAGAGAATCACCACGTTAAAATGTGCCTCTTTGCCAAGTTAGCAGGGGATTGAAAGTGTGTGGATCTCTTGCAAAGTTATTGCATCTGCTGGAGCTGCTTCCTTGTTAAAGGTTAAAGAAGAGAGTACACAACACACACCAGAGAGATCAGTCAGTCATGTTTTTAAAAAAACAGAGGGTGAAGAGATAAACATCCTCTCCACACACTATTCGTAGGCAAAGACATTTTTAAAATTGGAATACAGTAGATGTTGAAGACATCTGAGCCCTATCCAGATGTTTTTGGAAAAGGATGCTCTATATGAGTAGAGCATCTAATGTGGTACTGGAAGTCCTGCCCTGGCTTGCCACTCACCCCCTTGCTGCCATATTGGTGATGGTAGCTGTTTCCATGATTGGCTTCCCAATCATGGAAATGCTTGCTATCGTGGCATGTGTCTTTTCAGATGAATGCTGCTGTAATTGTGAGCAGCACTGGTGAGTGAGTGAATAATGGGCTGGGGTAGGACATAAGAACAGCCCTGTTGGATCAGGCACAAGGCCCATCTAGTCCAGCATCCTGCTCCACACAGTGGCCCACCAGATGCCTCTGGGGAGCCCACAGGCAAGAGGTATGTGCATGCCTTCTCTGCTGCTGTTGCTCCCCTGCAACTGGTATTGAGAGGCATCGTGCCTCTGAGGCTGGAGATGGTCCACAGCCACCAGACTAGTAGCCATTGATAGACGTGTTCTCCATGAATCTATTTAAACCTCTTTTAAAGCCATCCAAGCTGGTGGCCATCACCACATCCCATGGCAAGGAATTCCATAGATTAATTATGCACTGTGTGAAAAAGTACTTCCACTTGTTGATCCTAAATTTCACAACCTTCAGTTTCATGGGGTGACCCCTGGTTCTAGTGTTGTGAGAAAGGGAGAAAAAATTCTCACCGTCTACCCTCTCCACTTCATGTGTAATTTTATACACTTTGATCATGTCACCCTTTAGTTGCCTCTTTTCCAAGGTAAAGAGCCCCAGATGCTATAGCCTAGCCTCATAAGGAAGGTGCTCCAGCCAGTCTGATTCCTAGGGGGCGTCGGCCTGGCATCGACCACTCCAGGAATTTAAAAAATGGGTTTAAAAGACACTTCCTGATGGCTTCAGGGGCTGCATTTTCTACCTATTTTTTAGTTCCTGGTCAATGCCAGGCCAGCACCCCCTAGGAATCAGACTGGCTGGAACAGATTGATTAGCAGGCTGTTCCAGCCAATAAGACCCAGGAAGAAAGCAACAGGCAAGAAGGAGAGGCGGGAGGAAGCTCTGTGCTTTGGAGGATTTCCTGGCTGCCTGTACTGGTAAGTTTGTGTTTCTCTGGTAGCTTGTTTGGTGGTGGTGGTGGGGTGTCATAGCCCTTCCTTCCCATACTGATGAGCCGCCTCTGCAGTTAGGAAACGGGGAGAGGACCTTTTCTGTAGTGGCAGCCTAACCCTAGAATACACTCCTCAGGCCTACTAACCTGCTGCCTAATCTGATAAATGTTAGGTCCTAGGCCAAGAAAAGATAACTCTTTAAAAAATTGCCTAGACTTGTAACAATTAATTTCTATTTGTCCTGCTTGAAGTTTTTACTTTAAAAATAAATCCCGAAAATAATCTGTAGTTGTGCCCAAAGGCTTGTGCACTTCTGGCAAGGTTTTTGAGCAACTTCTTATCTCCATCGCAAACAACTTCTGTATCACTCACTGTAAGGCTGCAGGTTGCTGTACTGTCTGCTTCTAAGAAGTCTTATAAAATAATATGTGTTGTGCTTATGTGTGTGTGGTGCCAATATTTTCTTTAGCACTGTATAACTTTATCTTTTCCTTTGGACACTTAGGACAGTGCAATCCTCCTCCTGCTCCCCTTGGATTTCTTCACCACCATGACCACACTGCTGCCCACCCACATTCTTTACTGCTTCTAGTTTATCATGACTTAAGATGTTATTGACAACATCTTACTCTTTCCTACAAGCTAGAACAGATGCTATATTCTCAGAACTGTCTCACTCCTTATACAAGTCCAAGGAAGTAAACATTTTCCCAAGGAACATTTTCCAAGTTCCTTTTCTGTAAAAATGACATGCATTTCACAGGGTGTGGCCAATTCAGTTTGCTGGCATTCAGAACACATTGAAGATTCATTCCTTTAAATAAAAAAAAGACAATGCCTCAAAGGCTTAATGCTAGAACAAGAGGCACCAAGAGATATTGTACTGTCTCTACCCGTTGAGTTCCCCACATTATACAAAATTTGGGTTCAGATGCAACACAAAACAAAGGCTTGTTTTAAGCCTCCAATTGCTCACAAATTATGGCTTGTTTGGGGCCAACAAACCAGGATCTGAAACCACAATTTGAAAATTCATTTGCACATCACAGTTGTGCTAACTGTGGTTTGCTCTTATGTCTCGGTTCACAGACCACTGACCATTGACAAAGCCACTCCTCTGCCTCAAGAGAACTGCTACACCATGGAGACATTAGTGAACTTCTGAACTCGAGTTCTGGGCAGATGGGAAACAAAAGCCAACAAGCAGCTCTAAACCATGATTTGCTTTCTAATCCAGAAGCATAAACCATAGTGTTGGATTAGCTACAGTTAGCACAAACTATGGTTTCACACTATGTCTGAACCAGCTAGTACGTACCTACTAAAAACCTTAACATACAAACCAATAAATCATCAATATGGTTCTTTCTGTATTTTCCACTAACTTGGAAAATAACCTGGTTTAAAATGGAAATCTGACCTTATTGCAAGCATATAGTATCTTAAAACTGAATTTACGGCCCTCCCATAGACTTAGCCATAGATATCTGTAGAAGCAAAGGCTGCACAGACTTTTTCTAGGGGTGAAGGTTCCAGTCGTGTGCTGCATTCCAGCTCCTTCTTGCTCTCCACACCAGAGCTGCAGCCAGTGATGCTGCTTCCCAACACCAAAACAAAATAAGTAGCACATCTTTCATCTGCCCCTCCCTCCTCCTGAAATGCCAGCCATCAGGAGGCAGAGTTGAGCTCCACTGCCTGCCTGCCTGACTGGCTGGAGCGCTTGGTACACCAAGACAATGATGATGCCTGCTCCACTTTGTTTCTCTTGAGGAGTTGGGGCAAAGAGTGTAGGATAGGCACAGGCTCAGTCGGGCAGGAGGCAAATGCTTCCTCTTCCTCCCCTCTGGGTGTCCATCCATTTAGCCTTTGTACAGAGAGAACTGTAGGGAAAACACATTTGCTCATCACATGGTTCATGTACTTGTATCATGGTTTGCTACCGGGAGTCAAGCAGAGATAAGAAGTCAGAAAATGTGTCATCCCTCTGGGTGACCATTCTCTCATGTTATGTCTAGTAACTATATCTATATGCAACTGGCTCAGAGTACATACTCCAGTTATAAATATCTATTACACCACCTACAAACTAAAAAAAGAGACATTTAACTTTCCATATCATGAAGAAAAATTTTCTGCCCTGAGTACACTTTGTTGCGGTTTGTACTATGACAAAGCGGAAGACTAAAATAGAATAGGGATGTGCACAAACCTGTTCAAAGGCCCTTTTACTGGCCTCTGAAAAGGTTCAAACCACCAGTGGTTCGGCCAGTTCGAAGGTGGGGGGGGATACCTTTAAGGGCGGGGGATGGTGCTCTCACTGGTCCCGCCACACTTCACCCGCTGGTGCTCTACTTTAAAAGGATCTGACAGGGTGGCAGCGTATCCCCCTGCCGCCCCATTGGACTGGAAGTAACAGGAAGTACCCGATGCACATGCGCTTGTCAGGTGGGCACGCACACATATCAAGTGTGCACATTGGGCATGCGAGCGACATGGGCATGCACATGCATGTTGGGTACTTCCTGTCACTTCCGGTCCGACGAGGCAACAAGGCGGCAGGGAGGTATGCTGCTGCCCCGCCGGACCCTTTTAAAGTGTGGCACTGGCATGGGAAATGTGGTGGGAGGGTAAGAGCACTCTCCCCCACCCTTAAAAAGGTACCCCCTCCACCTTCAAGCTGCCCCCTGACAGTTCTGTGCACATCCCTAAAATAGAAAAGACCACTGGAAAGAAGCGCCTTCTAGTGTTGATATCAACCAGCATCTGTATATAAAAACCTGTCATGGCTACAGGTCAGATGCCCAATTTGGGAATTTATTATTTGGATTTTTAAAAGAAAGAAAGGCGGCAAACATTCACAGTGCAACAAATATGCAAGACCTGGTTGTCAGAAATAAATATCATTCCCCCTTCACTGCATACACATGCGCGCACACACGCGCGCACGCACACACATGTTGCATGCCATCCTGCTCTGGAGGGCACTCCAACCTAGGCATGTGCCCGAAACGTTTCGGAGGCCATTGTAAAGGCCTCCGAAACGTTTCGGCGCTGGGGCGGTAATCGGTGTTTCAGCACCGGCGGGGCTAGTACTTTAAGGGCGGGGGAGGGTGTACTCACACACCCCCCACCGTATTTCCCCCGCCGGCGCTCTGTAAATTTCAAGCCCCTTGGGGCGGCAGCGTTCCTCCCTGCCGCCCCATTCCCCCCGTCAGCCGGAAGTGGCCGGAAGTTGTGAGCACGCGTGCGCCCGTCGTGCGTGCGCACGCACGGCAGACAGGCGTGCACACACACGACGGGTGCACACGCGCTTGCAACTTTCGGCCACTTCCAGCTGATGGGGGGGAACGGGGCGGCAGGGAGGAACGCTGCCGCCCTGAGGGGCTTGAAATTTACAGAGCACCGGTGGGGGAAACGCGGCGGGGGGGGTGAGTACACCCTCCCCCGCCCTTAAAGTACTACCCCCGCCGGTGCTGAAGACCATTCGTGCACATCCCTACTCCAACCCTCAGGAGCAGATTTTCTGTGGGGCAGAGAGGAGGAAAGGGGATATCAGTGGAAATAATCCGCTCCCTGTGCAAACGGGAATTTAATCCATTCACAATACAATCTAGAAAACAATGTCAAGTCAGTTATTAAACTGGTCTTTTTTCTTGCTGATTTAAATCAGCTTGATTTAAAATCAATCCATCCTGCCCTCTTACTCTTGATTAAGGAATCTAGAATAACTACACTCCTTCTGAATATACAATCACTAACACAAAACACAGAATTGCAGCTCTTCATATAAGCACTGATGAAAACAGCAGTAAAACTCACCCTCTCTCACCCATCTTTATTTATTTATTTATTACATTTATAGACCACCCCATCCAAAGGCTCTGGGCTGTACACAGCTAGTTTAAAAAGACATGAAACAAACACCACTACTTAAAACAATATAAAAACCATATTAAAACCATTCAAAACCATTCAAAACCAATTAAAACCCCTGCTAACTTGGCAAAGAGGCACCTTTTAATGTGGTGATTCTCTTTTATTTAGCAGGGGGAGAGTAACTGGCCCTATCCATCCCCAATGACTGTTGCTGGTGTCTATCTTATGTTTCTTTTTAAATTGTGAGCCCTTTGGGGACAGGGAGCCATCTTACTTATTTATTATTTCTCTGTGTAAACTGCCCTGAGCCATTTTTGGAAGGGTGGTATAGAAATTGACTTAATAATAAAGTACCACAAAACAATTAAAAAACCTTGGAAGGATGGGTCAAACAGGTTTTCAGGGCTCTCTTAAAGGCCAACTACCTGGTTGGAGTATAAAAAGTGCACCGAGTGACCAAATATAACGAAATCAAAATACGTTTCTTGAAAATAAGCTGGAGTTAAAAAGCCATTTGAAATTTTACTAATCGCATTGAAGGTGAAGCAGAGCCACCTTCTCCAGAAACATTCCTTTTATAACTCTAGAAATAAAAAAGTTAGCAAGTTTGAAATTCCATACTTCACAGTAGAGCTGACAGCCACTAAACTGAGAACCAAACATCCATAAAAGTTGGCTAAAATAAAAATCAACACAAATATGACATTTAACTAGACAACCACAGTTCCGAGGCATCTTGACACATACACATATTTGTCTGACTTCCATAATACCCTCTACATGGGAGCAGAAGAAAACGAACAAAATGGGCCTAAACCTTAACCTGAAATACATGCTGAAACTTTGAAGGCAAAGAAATAGAAAGAGAGACTATAATTTTTTCTGAAGTAATGGGAATAAGTTCTCCTTACTGGATCAGGGCCAGGGCTGCAATAACCTGACAATTATACAAATTTAATGGAGAAAGAAGAAGCCTGTGTTTCAGGGGAAAGGTCTATTTGCTTCATTTTTCTAATTGTAGCAGCCTTCTCTAGCCCCAAAGCACGCAAGTGCTAAAATCTGGATGTTTTTAATATAACATCAGACTGCAAGCTTTTAATAGAAGGAAACTTCACTCCCAAGGGAAGCTGAGACTTTTTTTTTTCTTTTTTAAGAAAAATGATAGGACCACAGATGAGGATACACACTTATCCTTTTGTATATTACCTGCTCCAATATTAACAAAACTTAAAGGAGTTCTAAGAATGTTGCATATTGGCACAGGAGTAGTGTGTTACTTTTCCTTATCATTATCCAACAGGTTTCTGCCGCAGTCACACCAATCTATTACAGCAGTGCTGACTGCATATCTGAGCTGGGTTACTTTAGCTTCTTCAGGACAGAACAATGGGAAACCTGCAGCTAGTTAAACTGGAGACCTCAGCAGGACCCCCCAAAAGTGGGGGGGGGGAGGTGTGCTATTGGCAGTGACAGCCCTATAATGCTACCTCCAAGTTTCTGAAAAGCTGTTGCCTGTACAGAACTAATGTGGCAATGAAAGTACCTTTAGCAGCAACCACAGAGCCCCAAGGAGTTTACTGAGTTCTGAAATATTAGATGCAACTGACTGCTTGATAGATGAAATTAAATCATGATATACAGAAAAGCAAAGAAACAATGGCCAAGAGGGGGAAACTTGTGTCTGGACTGAAAGACCTGCAGACTGCAGATTTTCATGACTCAATGTTCTTACATTCGCTATCCTTGCACAGAGAAAAACAGAAGCCATGAAAAGGAGTTCTAGCCTAGCCTTCTCCCTGACTTGCTAGTGTTCTATGTGTAGGAACTTTTCTTCATAGGAATGCATTCCATCATAAGAGTCTTCATCTGCAGTTGGGAGTATAGTCCAGGAACCAATTTACCACATGATCATGAAGAACAGCCCTTTCATCAAGGTACAAAGTTGCAAGAATATCAGGGAGAGTGCTACTTTGAATCCAAAAAAACATTCTAAAATCCAAATAACCATTCTAAGAGAATGAAACATTCTTTTAAAGCAGGCAAGGCTAGCAAATACATGAAAAAATAAACCAACTTTTATTAGCAGAAAAAGAACAATAAAAATTCCTTCTTCCCTTCCTCTCTACAGAAAAGAGGAAAACAAGGCAAATTCTCTTTCTTTTTGCTATGAAAACATAGCACAGGAAATCACTGAAACTCAGTGACACCTAGTGATGCACACCAAGTTGCTCAGACTTTACTCTCCCACATAGTTAAGATAAGGGAGCAAGCTCTGACAGGTAGTTGTTCAGGAGTGGGTGTTGAACCATGGGAACCTGGTACAACTCTGTTTCTCTCCCTTAAAAATGAAAACACTGAGTGAGCCAAGACCCAAAACTGATGCATAACCCCAAAAACAAGTTGGTAATGAAGCCAGATGAAACAGAACATTTCACTCAATTATCCACTTAATTCCCTTCTTTCTCGCAGGCAAGCACACACCCCCACAAAAAAAGTGGAACTGTTCCAGATACTTTATTAATGCATAATAAAACAAACAAAACTCCAGCAATAAAAGGGTGGCAAGGGATGATTTCCATTTGTGTTTTAAATATTGTTATTTTGGAGATAGTTTGGTGGCAGCCTGACTTTATATCTGACTCTGTTGTAACTAATGTCCTGTTGCTAGTTGTTTTATGGGCTTTTCAAACAGATTATTTTGCCAGTAGTTCCCAAATTCTTACTAACAGTGCAGTTACTGGAAGTAAGGAAGGGGGCAGGGATGCAATGCAATTTATGGGAGGCTTACAGGAAGGAAAGGCTATGCAAAGCAGAAGCAACAGCAGTCCCCTAAACAGGAAGATAGAGCAGGAAAACAAAGTTATATTTTTCACAATTACACAGTGCACCCTTGAGGAAGGATGCATCAAAGAGCAGACTTCTTAAAAAATGAAAACAAGTGTGGATTTATGCAGCCGTAGACACACTCTAAATAAGAAGAAAGCTTTGATTTGTTGATAGTAATTAACACCACATATAAACAGACTGGATCTATTTTTGACACAAGCAGAGATTGAACACTCAGTGGCAAAGAAAAGCAACATGCATACATTGCATTTATCTTAAAAATGGGGGAAAGCAAAAAAAGAAAGTTAAGCCATTTTGTTTGAACATAGTTGATATTCTAAAGCAAGCAGCTTAACCTTAACATTTCCTGAAAACGCTGTTTAATTAAAACACTAGTAAAGTCATTTCTGGTTTTTACTTAAAAACAATAAAGCCATGAGTTTCTTTACAGAATTTGCCATGACAGAGGCACATATCATGCGAAGACTGGACGGACATTCCTCACCCAGCAAGAGCCTACGCTGAAACTTATTTGAATGAACTTGACCCTCCTTGGCAGCAGGCCAATATGCAACGTCACTGAATGACTTAACAGAACACAGTGTTCTTGGCACAAGCACAAGAATGTGTTGAAAGCCATGCTGGAGAGAAGTATAACATTTCACATTAATAAAAATAAAGGGTAATAAAGAGATAGTAAACACAATGCCAGAAGTAGTTATCTGGATATAAGTGTTTGTTTGTTTTTAAACGGCTCTTTGTGCAAAGAAAATGTACAGACTTTGTTCCCTGAACTGAGCCCCATCTGACCCCACACTCAATCCCACCTCAAATAAAAGCCCACACCCATTCCCTGTGCTGCTTTCCCTCAGTGGTCTACCTGGAAAATTCCAATTCACCTTTTAGCTTAGGAAAGGGGAGTGACAGCCTGTTAAACTAACATCAATCCATGACTCACTTCCTTTCAAAACCTTAATGTAGATACTATACTGCAAGTGTTAGTGTTTCACGCAATTCTTCTGTACACGATAATCTCCTATGAAGTTATGTCATTCATAAATGGATTATGTTAACTCTGTCACAAGATTAAAAGCAAGCAAGAGGGACAGCCACAAAGTAAATTTAATTTACCATGAACTCAATGTACTTCCTTCATGTAAATAAGCCAGTGCCATCGTCTCCATTTCCTCGCTTGGGATTTCCCCACATTTTCTTCCCAGTGCCCTGTGCCAAGTTCTCCTTTCCCCTCCTCTATACACTCCACTCAATTTCTCTCTCCTATGACCTATTTCACCCTTCCCTGCTTCTTTACAAATGAGGGGTCAGACTTATTTTCCACTACACGAAAATACCTGAACACTACTAAAGAATTAAAGTTGTACATATATCAAAATAAGCAAATTTGAATAATATATGAAATATGAATGTATATTTTTAAAATTTGGATCAATTTCTCTATTTGGATTAAGAATTACAGAAGTGTGTATAAATCCAGAATTCAATAAACAATTTACAACACAACAAGCCCAAGTGTCACTGTAGTCTTAGCTCCCCCAAATGTGGGGCTGCATTTGTGCATAGTCTGGAAACTGCTACTGGTGCAAAATACAGTAGCCAGGTTGGTCTCCGGGGCAACTCAAAAATACCATATATCACTCTTATTTTTAAGAGAGTTACACTGGTTGCTGATATGGTTCTGGGCAAAATACAAAGTACTGGTTATTACCCATAAAGCTTCAAATGGCTTGGGTCTAGGATAATTAAGAGAATGCCTTCTTTGTCATGAGCCCTGCCTATGGAGTTTGTCTGGGAATGTCAGTCTATGGTTGTCACCAGCTCATCTGATGGTGATGCAGGGCCAGGCCTTTTCTGTAGTTGCCCTTTGGCTTTGGAACATGCTTCCTGTCAGAATAAGAGCTTTGCCAGCTCTGGTAGTTTTCAAGATATCTCTTAAGACACACCTATTCAAATAAGCTTTTAGTTAAATTTGTGAAACTGTTTTAAACATAAAATAGATTCCGCAGCTCCCTCACATCAACCAAAAATGTACAATACAACATCTTTATTTGATCATAAAAGCAGCGTTTACTTGACACCAAAATACTGTATTGACATTCTGGCCCCAATCAATTTAGAGGGGCAAAACAGGTGGCAGAATATCTTTTAAATGTATGCAAGTTTTACAGTTACACAGAATTCTTCAGAGTTTTACATAAATACAACTCTACCCACAAAACAGAAGCAACAATTAGAAAGTACCACCAAATCACATGTCGTCTCACCTAGTCCTTCATTGGCAGGATGCACAATGCTGGCTTAACCTCCACTCTAGCCTTGTCCACAGCATACTGGAACATCATCATGCTTAAGCAGACATGTTTACAAGGCTGGACTGGGGGCACTGAGAGGGCAGTGAAATATATGTGGGGAGGGCGCCAGGTTTTGAGCAGAATAGGTAATTAAGGGTGGGAGTTGGGGCGCAGGAGCGCTGTGAGGGTAGGGCACACCGGGAATATGCCCTGTTGCCCTGTGGGCCAGTCCAAGCCTGCATGTTTACCTCATAATATAAAATGGTTGCCATTTGCCTCTCATTTTTGGTGTGCAGCCTTAGCTTCTCTATATAGTCAAATGTCACCACAGTTAACAGCAGCAGAGCTTGAGAAGAAAATTGTATGAGCTATATTGTGTAGCGCTGCTTAGAGGCTCAGCAAGCACAGAGTTGCTAAGAGGTGGTTCCATCAAGAGCTGCCGCCTCAACCACGACCACCACCCTTCATTGTATTTAGTTGAAAGAAAAATGCACGATGTGCCATGATGAGAGGCCAGCTAGGCACCCTATCTACAAGCAAATCTGTGGGAATGGAAATTCATTCGAGGGTATCTGTATGAGTGTGAGTTTGTATGGGTGGATTTGAATGGAGACAATTGAAATCCAAGTCAGAACTGCAGCTTACATCCCCTCCCTGATGTAAAAAAGGTGATGTGATAGTATAAGACAAATGAATATATGATCCTTCAACTCAATCAACCACCACTCCTTCTGCTCCCGCTACTTAGCATTACCAGTTCCTTCTTGTCAAATATTAAAGGGCTGCTGATATTTAAAATTAAAAACAGATAGAGCCAGCTAGATGGGGTCCATAGTTTGGCTTGCTTTTACACAGCTGAGGCATGTAGATTGGCTCAGCTATGGTTTAACACAGTTGAAGCCTTCCCCAGTCCAAGTGGTAAGGAACGTCTTGCTTTCCGACCGACATTAGTTGGGAGGAGAACAGAGACAGTCAAGCAAAGCCTCCATGGTCACGCTCCGTGGTATACACAGTGCACAACACAGAACCTGCAGGTGTTGTGCTCCCTCCACCAGTGCTGAAAGGCTATTACCTATCTGGATGGTGGGGGTGGGGAGTAGATCATGCTTAGCCTCCACAACAGAGTTTCCTGCTCAATATTGAACAGCATTATGGCAGGTGAGTGGATGGCTCTCAGAGAATGGCAGAGAAAGCTTATCACCTAAATGTTTGCCCAAGATAAACTGTTACTTGCAAATTACAATGCTGGCTTAATTATCCTATGTTTCTATAAATGACCAGTGTAAGGGAGAAGATATAGCAGGCGGGAGCTAGTGTTATTGAGGATGGAAGCTGAAAGAACGAAATCTCACAAGATACAGACTCCCTCATAAAACTGAAGCTTCTTGTTTAGTGGTTCAGTACTCTTTGCTGATATTAAATAGCTTGAGGAAGTTAAATAAAAGATCTTGGACATAATATACTATCAGCCAGATCTAAAGGGTGGAGAACATGACCCAAAAATACAGACACCATGGTATGAGGAAAATATCCAGTTGTGTGGGAAAGATAAATTTTATTGTCTTGAGCAAACAGCTACAACTGCCCCCCCAAAACAAAAGTGCAGATTACTTCAACAGTAGGTTCAGAAATCCTCTTTTGATATTACTAGCAATATCAAAGCATTTCCAGCCAAGTCCAAAGAATTCTGAAAGTTTGCTTGAGAACCAGATCTACAAGTTTGTGAGGTTTCTAGAGCCACTCCCTGTTGGTAAATGGAAAAACATAGGAGACTGCCATCAGCTCTAAGGAGGGCAGAGTTGAAAGGAGGAGGATGTGACACACTTACCACAATCATGCAGGCAACTATCCCAGAACAGCAGCCTGCTTACCTGAAAACATTCTTCCAGTGGTTTTCTGTGCATTTACATGGGAACTTCCCAGTATGTGCAGAGTCACTGGGAACCTTCCCAAACTTTACCTCAGTCCTTTTTTTTGGTGCAAGCCCCATTCCTAAGACATCCCCTAGTGGATGTGGTTCACACCTTTTTGCTCGGTTTGAGGGGTCGCTACAACATAGCTAGAAAGAAACTACAGTGGGGAGGATGGGTAGGTATGTGAATGCATAGAAGACCACTCCAAGAACAACAGTTACAGGGCTTGTTAAGTCAAAAAGGCAAGTCTCACATAGATACATTCTTAGGTGGAGAAGATACATGCTCAACAGGCCTTTGAAAAAGCACTTCACTGTAAGATCCAAAAAAGGGACCAACTGATAGATGGCATCCATATTCTCTAAAATGAGAACCAATGTGGTGTAGTGGTTTGATTAGGATCGGGGGGCATCCACGTTCAAATCCTCATTCAGCCATTAATCTCACTGGGTGACTCTGAGCCTGTCACTTATCTTTCAGCCTAATGTACCTCACAGGGCTATTGCGAATTTAAACATAACCATCTACACTGTTCTGGGCTGATATGACTGGGATAGAAATGTAGAAATAAATAAATTGTGGGAGGTGTGCTTTGATAGCAGTCAAGCAGCCCTAAGGAGAAGCTAGGCCAAGGCCCAGTCCAAATCTGCATAGGTCAAGAAGACACAGAAGAAGAATATTTAACAGTGCTAGATAGAGTACAACACCATGTTGTAGAGCAAAAGCAAGGAACATTTCCATTTGTCTCTTAGGTTCTCATATAGGAAGGCTTCCTGGAAGTCATGATGATCTTAAGGAGCTCCATGTCTAATGATAACTCAGCTTTGTTTTCCCGGGCGTGAACTGTAGTGTGGATACATCTGGGTAGAGGATGCAGCTGCTGTCCATGGAAAAGAGCCAAACAGAGTAAAAAATGGAATAGACTGGAAAGTGAAGATAAATAAAGTGAAGATAGGTGTGTTGTAATAGTGAGAAACAGGGCTAGCAAGGCCACCAATGTGTCCGAAGAACGTAGTTCACTTTGTCCCATCTGATCTTCCAAAGAATTCAGGAGAGCAATATGAAGGGTGGAAAGAGATATGCAAGACCATGCCCTCATTACTGGAGAAACTTGTCCTCTATAGAGCTTTGGTAGTGAGCTGCTCAGCTACAAAACTGCTTGCATTTTCTCTGGTGGCAAACAGATTGATCTATGAGGTACCCCACAGACTGAGAGCCCTTTCCAATGCTTGTGGGTTCACTTTCTATTTGCAAGTAGATCCGGCCCTTCTGATAGCATCAACAAGCAGGTTGTGAGTTCTTGGAACATACAGTCCAGTCAGATTTATGGAATGAATGCAACTATTCCAAATGTCAACAGCACGAGGAAAAAGGGAAGCAGTCCCTCCTTGATAATTTATACACAATTTTGCTATCCTTTATTTAGTCAGGAAAAGAATGTTTTCCTTGTGGAGGAGTGGGGAAAAGGCCTTGAAGGCTGGCAGGAGTTTGAGGTAGTTGATGTGACAAAGAGATTCTGTTGTGCACCACCAGCGTGGTGTAGTGGTTAGAGTGCTGGACTAGGACCAGGGAGACCAGAGTTCAAATCCCCATTCAGCTATGAAACTAGCTGGGTGACTCTGGGCCAGTCACTTCTCTCTCAGCCTAACCTACTTCACAGGGTTGTTGTGAGAAGAAACTCAAGTATGTAGTACACCACTCTGGGCTCATTGGAGGAAGAGCGGGATAGAAATGAAATGAAATGAAATAAATAAATAAATAAATAAATAAATAATCTCCTGTCATGTGGCTTTTGCAACATGCTCCCCAGTCTGTGAGGGAGGCATCAGTTGTAGATGTGAGAACGGGATGGGGAGGATCGACTGGTCCCTTTCATTAAGTTTCATGAACCAAAGCAAATCATGTTAAAAAAATGTGGAAGTCTGAACTGAGTTGTTTGGGGGTGAATAGTATGGCGGGAGAAGTTAAAAAAACCACCGTTACATGGTGGTTTGTGTTTGTTTGTTAATTTCTCCCGCCCTACTATTCACCCCCAATCAACTCAGTTCAGACTTCCACATTTTGAAACTCTAGGAGAACACCAGTGTGTAAGAGTGAGATGTAATCCTCAAGGTTCACTTTCACATTTGACAACTACCAGTAAAGGAGTTTAACAAGGGTGCATTTGGGCACCCAACCTGCACATAAATACCTTAGCCAATAATCTAACAGATCCAGGGTTACACCCTCCAAATATTATGGGGATAGACTTCCCAATCTTGCTGTTTGCGGATGACGCTGCTATCATCTCAGGAACTCTAGTAGGTCTTAGGAGAGCTCTTAGGCTCCTGGCCAATTATTGTAAGGATAACCATTTGGTAATTAATTTTCAGAAATCTAAAGTGATGGCTTTTGCTAAAAGGTCTAAGAGACTTAATTGGTACATAGATGGTAATTGGATAGAATAGGTCAACGGCTTTAAATATTTTAGTGCAATTTTTTTTGCCACTGGGTCATGGAAGGCCCATATGGACTATGTTTCCCAACAGGCACAAAAGGAGTACATCAGCAATATTAAGATTTTTTCACTGCAAAGGTAGAGGGGTTATCCCTGCAGTGCTAAAGCTGTTTAACATTTGGGGACCCCAGATGGATCACCAATATAGCACTAAGGTTGGAAATGGACCTACAGAGGGTGGAAATGAAAGCATGGATTTGGGGGCCGATCCCCCTTGTGCTGGCTGACAGGTTTCAGTCCTCCTGGACACAAGCACTTTTGGGTAAACTTTCATCATTTGGCCTCTCTGTAGAATACCTGTCACTATACAGTCAAGCCAAGGAGATCCTCAAAAAGAGGATCTTCGACACTGAGCACCAAAATGACAAGTTCTCTTTTGGAGACTATAAGAAGGCACCTTGGTGATTTCAGCTGGCAACCCACCAGTTATCTATTGTCATTTTCTCTACCTAATGACTTGGTTTGCTTGCATCTCTGGTTAATGGTTGTAATAAAGTCATTCATTCACCTTTGCATGAATTAAATTTGAAGCGAGCAAATAGAATTGCAGCTATGGCAGATGTCATTAGACCCAAAAACTATTGGAAGACTAAGGCTGGTTGGAGAGGCTTTTGAATAATGCAGTATGCCAGAGGAGTGATGCTGTAGATCCTTGTATCAGGAAGGAATCCTGCTCCACAGGCTAAATTGAACAAGGTTACTATGAACTTAATGGACCTTGTGGAAGTTAGACAGGATTTGTTAAAACTGTCTTGAAGCCTGAGGTGGGCTAACAACTGAAGGATGAACATAATGTGATTTAGTAACTGAATTCTGGACATGGCTGCTATAAACCAATTGTTCAGGTATAGAAACATTTGGATACTTTGGTATTGTAAGTATGCAAGCACCACCATAAAGACATGGGGAGAAGGAGCAAGGCCAAAACAGAAGTTCTTAGTACTGACAGCTGTGGAATCCAAACTGAAACCAAAAGGTATTTGTGATGCTGGGGAAGGAACAAGATGTGGAAATATGCATCTCTAAGAATGATGGATGCAAACCACTGTTAATTGGAAAAAGGGTATGAGTTGGATGGTGATCATCCTGAAGTGGCAATAATGGATGAACTTGTTGAGGCAGTGGAGGTCCATAATAGGGCACGTCCTTCTCCAGGATCATAAAGTATTTAGAGAAGCAGTCAACTTGAGCATTCCCTTGAACATGCCCAACTTGAGCATTCCCTTGAACATGCTGCTTAGCAAGCAGCAACTGGACTTTTGTAAAAGAGGTTGAGTAGAAGCTGTGGTCCTGATCCTGGAGAGGAGCAAAAGTCAGATATTTGAGTCAGATATTTTCTCTAACAAAGCTAAATACAAAGAAAGTAGGATCAGTGCCTTACTAGCCAAACAGTGGAGAATTCACAAAGAGAAGTAATGCTCTTTAGAAGGCTAGTCCTGAATCCTGATGTCCAGGAACCTGATATCCTGCATGCTCTTGGGAGCTTGGCTTCATAAGCAAACAACCTTGAATCAATCTAGTGCTAAAGAGCAGATCTGGATCAGGAACGAGTTATGCAATATCCTGGTGATCTGGATAGAGATGTAGAGTATTTGGGGTAACTGGAAGAGTATTGGGAATAATGCTTGGTATCAAGAAGCACAGCGAAGGAGACTCCATAGCGGAGGTAATGTTTTTTTGCTTGAGAGAACACTCCTATTGTTGTGAAGGCAACGTCCCTTTTTTGTTTGTTTTAGCTATCAAAATTTGACAACAGTTGTTCTGAAGCCAATTGAGCGGTATCTGTTTCAACAATGATAGAGATTGTAATGCCATTGAGCTCAATAGCATCTGAACCAATGCTGAAAAATGAGACTGTACAAGTTCAATTGTCAACTGTATAGCTGCTGACATCATCTGGGAAGCCAAGACACTAGAACAGTCCAAGTAACAGCCTCTTTGGCTACTTATAATCGAGTTGGCCAAAAGGATCATTCTCTTAAAGGAGGGCTCTCATATGAGAGGAGCAATTTTGCCTGGCTTGTTTAGTAACCTTGAAACAGTGTGCACAGATGACCACAGAGCGATACTTTCCCAGGTACAAAAAGTACTGTTTACAGCGATCTGATGTGGGCAACTTGGCTCCACAGGCAATACACTTTTTAAAGGTTAATTTCATGGCCATAATCTTATAGCTAGAAATGGAAGAGAGACAACAAGTGGGTGCAGGGATCATGAAGGAAACAAAACCTCAAATCAGATATAACCAGAACAATAGAAAATTAAACAAAAAATAGCAAGGGCAAGCAATAACTTTTTTTCTTTTCTTTTAAAGAGCAGAGGGGAACTGCTGATGAGCAAGAAGAGTGTCTCAACAAAGCTATCACTGTGGCAGTCAACAAGTCACAAACCATGTCCACTAAGGGGTGTCTTGGGGCAAGGCTCATGTCAAAAGAGGAATATGAATACGATGAATATTTATGTAATGCTTTTCAACAAAAGTTCCCAAAGCGATATAATAAATATAAATAAAGTGGCTCCCTGTCCCCAAAGGGCTCACAATTTAAAAAAGAAAAACGTTAGACACCAGCAACAGCCACTGGAGGGATGCTATGTTGGGGGTCAATAGGGCCAGTTGCTCTCCTCCTGCTAAATAAAGAGAACCACCACTTTAAAAAGATGCCTCTTGGCTCAGTTAGCAGGGGACCAAGATAAACCTCTAGAAGGTTCTTGATGGCTCTGCACAAGCGCACAAGTTCCAGTCAGTAAGAATGCACAGAAGACGACTCAAAGAATCAGAGGTAAGGAGCCTGCTCTTTTGGAAGTTTTTGGTGAGGGCTCCCATTGTGCTTTCACAGTTCCTTGAAGCATGCATGATTTGTGAGTTGGAATATCAGTCAATGTTAATTAACAAAATTGCTAAACTTTGTTACTTTATATCATTTGTTACATGACTGTTCTTTTGTAAGATACAGGAGAACCTTGTTACACACAGGGATTCCATTCCTTGCCTACTACCACGAGTTATGAAACCACAAGTAACAAGGTATTCTTCCTATGGGGAAAGAGTGATTCGGTTCCAGAATGCACAAAAGTGTTGTAAAAATGCCAAAACGCCAGCAAAAAAACCTACCGTAGTGTGCTCCACGGGGGCTCCTAGTGCCCAGCAATACCCTCCCCCCAGACCACGAAATGCAACCCCCACTGGAAATATTTGTTTGAAAATGCTTGTTTTTCTCAAAGAAATGAGCCATAAAATGGATCCTGGGGACAAAATGGAGATGGAAGTGACCTCAGCAGTCACTTCTGGGCCTCTAGGAACCACAGATGCATGGGTTTTAACCCTTTAGTATCTGTGGATACTGAAATTGGGTGTCAATTAAGGATGTGCACAAACCGGTTCGGCAGTCCTTTTACGGCCCACCAAACCAGTTCGGAGGACTGGCATTTGGACGGTTCAGCGGCAGGGGTTACCTTTAAGGAGCAGGGAGAGTGCCCTTACCCCCCACCAACACACACACGCCACTTCCAGTATGACACTGACCGGAGCTGCAAGGAAGTACACAGCAGCCGCACAACAGCGGTTTTGGCGCCAGCGCCAGTGGGTCAGTAACACAAAATAAAGATTAATTCTTTTTAAAAGGGGGTTCAAGGAATAATTAACACTATTTTGGAGGAAATGTCAACTCTTTTTTAGTTCTAACACCAACATTGGCTTTTATATGTGCTTTAAATGTTGCATCTGCTACAAAACTATGATAAAGTGCTGTGCTGCCCAAATAACTCATCCCTTCATTTAAAATGATCGCACAGTTTGAATGTATCAGGTGTGAAGAAGAACTGAGTGCAAAGGCATGAATTGGGTGAGTCATTTAATAGGGTCATGTCACCTCTCTCCAACTCACTCTCCCACACAGAATAGTGAACTGCATAACTAATACATCCTATTTTTCTGACCCATAAGCATGCGAGGGGTGGGGGAGACAGTCATGAAGTGTGCCTTAAAGCAATGATGCCAGCATTAATCACAGTGTCACTAATCAGCACATTAGCAGACAACACACTTCCACTTCTGGCGACACTTCCTATACTTGAAGTAAATTTGGTCATTAAAAGCAACTTCATGACCTCAACTGAACATGCAGTTCAAAAGGTACTAAGATTTACAAATTTCAGTTAATTAAGTTGACCTGCTAAAAGGAACTAAGCCAACACCATACACTGCAATTCATTCTGGCAATACATATTCTTCACAGTCCCTCCTTCAAGCCGTTTACTGCATTGGGAGTCACAGATACAACCTGTAAGGTAGACTGTGGCAGCTCCGTCAGAAACGTGAGCTGCAAGAAAAGACTTAAACCACCACTGGTTGTGGGGATACATATGATTGCATGCTCACAAGCCAAGGTGGGGGTTGGCATTAGATAGCTACAACACTCATATTATCTCTTGTCCAATTTCCTGCAAATCCCAACTTGCCTTTTTCAGTTCCTAACCCAGTGCCTCGTCAAATCAGTGACCCAGCTGTTACAATCAGAACAGTGTGAGCAATAGTTGTCTAATTCACAATGTATTCCATGAACACATTGATTTCTTAGCAGAAAATAAAATTACTTTTTTAAATTTTAGTGCAGAACAGTGACTTAATCAGCAAAGCAGTCTTTTCCACTTGAATGTGCAAAACAGACAGACAGACCCACCCCTCTGAAGCAGAGTCTCACTCTTATTTCAATGCAATATAAATACACAAGTAGAAATGGTTAATATTTCGATCTAAATTGGTCTTCATAGATGTATCAACATTTATAATCAAAGTGTTAGGAAAAGGTGATGACAAGATTAAAAGGAAATGTAAAATCTCAAGGACCACAACTTCAGTCAGAGCAGGTTTTCTGGTTTGCTCCCACCAGCAAAAAGGGAATTCACACCTAAAAGGGAATTTGCAGTTCACCCAAGAAAGAACACAGAGCGAGGAGAATGACAACCAAGTAGTTCTTTAACAATGGAATATTGATTAGTTCACTTCCATTATAGGTTTTGAGGATTAGTCAAATCCTCTTAGGTGAACACCATTCTTTCATAATTTTAACAGTTTTATTGAAAGCTAGTTGGTTGCGAGACTGTGCCCCTCAAAGAGAGTTTGCAAACATATTTCTCATTTTGAATGCCCCTTTTCTTGGATGCAAAAAATGAGAAAGTTGGTCATACTTTCAGCACCTTTCAAAACTACTACTCATTGGGCTCTGAGGATTTGTAAGTCTTCAAGCTTATACCGAGAAGATACTCTAGAACAGGGATGTCAAACTGTGGCCCTCCAGCTGTTTTTGGACTACAACTCCCATAATCCCCAGCCACAGTGGCCAATAGCCAGGGATGATGGGAGTTGTAGGCCAACATCTGCAGAAGGGCCACAGTTTGACATCCCTGCTCTAGAACGGCAGGTTGCTTACCTGTAACTTGGATTCTTCTAGTGGTCATCTGTGCTCTTACACAAATGGGCTTTGCGCCTGCACAGAGATCACATTGGAGCTTCCAAGCTAGAGTTTTAACTTTTGGCAGTAACCCCGCCCCCTTGGTATACAGGCGGCTGCGCGGGCTTCCCTCTCCAGTCTTACGAGTCCACAATCTGAAAGAGACAAGCAGAAGAGACATGAGAAGAGGGGAGGATGGGTGGGCGTGTAAGAGCACAGATGACCACTAGAAGAACCCAAGTTACAGGTAAGCAACCTGTCATTCTTCGACGTGGTCTCTGTGCTTTACACAAATGGGCGCATAGCAAGCTGCACCTGTGCCATGCTCACCTGGAGGCGGGATCAGGTGAAGATAGATTGTAGCATCGCCCTGCCAAACGCCGTATCTTTTCTGGCTTGGACATCTAGGGCGTAGTGTTGTATGAATGAGTGCTTTGACACCCACGTAGCCACCTAGCAGATGACATCCAGCGGAATAGACTTGTCAGAGGCAGTGGACGCCGCAACAGCTCTCATTGAATGTGCCTTAACAGAGAGCGATAGAGGCGTCTTGGCAATCTGGTATGCTAGGGAGATGGTGCGGACCACCCATCTGGATATGGTCTGTGCAGAGGCCTGCTTGCCTCTGTTAGGTCCAGAGTGGAGTACGAAGAGGGAATTGGAGGTTCGAAGGGTGGAGGTGTGGTCGATGTAGAAGGCGAGCGCCCTACAAATGTCCAGAGTATGGAGACGTCGTTTGGCGGCAGCCAAAGGCTCAGCAAAGAATGCGGGTAAGGAGATCTGGTTGGGAATAGTGAAAAGATGTGACTACCTTCGGAAGGAAGGCAATGTCCAGCCGAAGGACGGCTTTTTCCTTGTGGAAGGTCAAGTATGGAGGGTCAACTAAGATGTTGTGATTGTTGGCGTGAGCACCCCAACCATCCATGGATGCATCCGTGGTGAGTAGGAAAGCAGGACGTGGAGGGTGGAAGCGGGAGCCGACGGTGAGGTTGATCGGGTCCGCCCACCACAGGAGGGAGTGCAGAACCCGAGGCGGGAGCATTAAGGTGGTAGCAAGGGAGTCCTCGTGTGGTGAGAACACTGAAAGGAACCAGTGCTGTAGAGTCCTGGCCCCTAGCCTGGCATGAGGGAGGACATGGGTGGTGGAAGCCATATATCCTAACAGGCATTGAACTGTTTGTGCTGACTGGGTAGGGTGGCAGAGTAGGTGGGCTGACAAATCCAAGGTGGCCTGGGTTCTGCGCTGAGGCAAGAAGATTTGGACTGAACGGAGTCGAAGAGGATTCCCAGAAATTCTATCATTCTGGAAGGGGTAAGCTTTGATTTCTCGTAGTTCACCTGGAGGCCCAGGTTGGAGAGGAGGGCAATGATTGTGTGGAGGTCTCTGAGAAGGGATTGTGGGTTGTAGGCAACCACGAGCCAATCATCAAGGCATGGAAAAATCTGGATATTTTGTTGTTGCAGGGCCGCCGCCACTGGGGCCATGCATTTGGTGAACACCCGGGGCGCGGATGCCAGTCCAAACTGAAGGGCGTGGAATTGGTCAGTGTTGTTTGCTATTTGAAAGCGGAGGAAACGACGGTGCTGAGGTCTGATGGTGATGTGATAATATGCATCCTTGAGGTCGATGGAAACAAACCACTGGTTCATTTGTAGGAGGGAGATGATGGTAGGAATCGTGACCATACGAAACCTGCGGTAGGTGATGTAGGAGTTGAGTTCCCAGAGATCCAGGATGAGGCGAAGAGAGCTGTCTGGCTTGGGAACAGTGAAGTATCGGGAGTGGAGACCCAGGGATTGAGAATTGTGAACCAGTTCTATTGTGGATTTGGAGAGTAGAGAGTCGACCTCTTCCAGGAGAGTCGGGGTAGGTGGAGTGGGTAACGGGGGGTTGTACAGAGGGGTGGATGCAAATTCTATAGCATAACTGACCCTCACTATGGTCAGGGCCCAGGAGTCCATGGTCATATTCTCCCAAGTGGAAATGAAGGGCGAGAGCCTGGTGCCCCAGCAGGGGGAAGGGTGCAAGTCACTGTCCTTTGGCTGAGGGCTGGTACCCTTTGGAGCACCACTGCATCTTGGATCCGGTGAAGTTGGAGCGCTTTCTGTAAGGCTGGTATCTGTTGGAGCTAAAGGACTTGTCCTGGGGTTGATAGTATTGCTGTTTAGAAGAATATGGTTGTCATTGCCTTTTTTGTGGTTTATAATGGTGGATTGTGGAATGTTGAAGACCCATGGAGCGGGCTGTGTTACGCAGTTTCTGCACTTTTTGAAGAGTGCTTTCTCTCTGAATAGAGAGGAGCCATCAAAGGGAAGATCTTCCACTCTGGATCTAGCATCGGGTGTGAGACCGGAAGACCTGAGCCAGGCATAGCGACGGAGGGCGACGGAAGTTGCCATTACTTTAGCGGCTCCCTCTGTGGAGTGGCGAATTGCATGAAGTTCCTGCTTAGAGACCTGCGTGGCCTCTCGGAGAAAGACCTTGGCCGGGCCCTGCTGTTCCTCAGGGAGGTGGTCCAAGAAGGGGGCAATATGGTCCCAAAGAAAGGACTGGTATTTGGCATAGTATGCCTGGTAGTTTGTAATTCTTGTCAATAAAGTAGCAATGGAGTATAAGCGCCTTCCAAACGCGTCTAGTTTCTTTCCCTCTTTGTCAGGTGGGGTAGAGGAGGAATATCCCCTGAATTTAGAGAGGGAAGATTCACCCACAATCGAATCCGTAGATGGATGTTGCTTCAGAAAGGAATCATCTTGATCTGCGGAAGCATGAACCTTGTAAAAGGAGTCAAGCCGTTTAGATGTTTGTGGAAGAGAGGAAGGCTTGATCCAAGAGGTCTTGGCCATTTTGAGAATAGATGGGTTTAACGGTAGCGATACCGAAGGATGGGCATCATCCTTGATTAATTGAAAAAGGGGGTCAGGTTCAGATTTGTCCCCTTGAGAAAGCTGGACTCCCAATGAAGCTGCCATACATAAGACAAAGTCTGTATAAATACGGAAATCCTCTGATGGGGAGCTGGGCCTAGGGTCCAGCAATAAAGAGGGAGGCAAAGAGCACAAAGATATCCTATCGGATAGAAAGGATTCTGGGCCTTCTTCATCAGAGGATGAATCCGAAGAGTTGGTCGATACCAGGGGTCAGAGCGGTTGAATCCGGAGCCGAGTCGGTTTGGAGTCGGGGGCAATAGTAGCCATAGCTGCCTGTACAGGCGAATTTCTGGGTGGAAGCCGTGGAGGTAGAAGAGATGTAGTCCGGGGTGGAGGAGGAGGCGGCAGCGTTGCCGGTACTGAAGGTGGATTTGGAATCGGGGCTGGAGTCGAGTAAGCCGGTATAGAAGGGCAAGGAGAGGCAGAACGTTGAAGGGGCAGCTCCGCGGCAATTGGCGAACTTCTTGATGCGTGTAGAAGTAGTCCGCTTCTTCTTCAACTTGTCTGGCGTAGGGCTCATCCAGAGCAGCTTCCAAGTCTTGGTTGGCCCAGTGGCATGGTTGCTCCGGAGGGAGCTCCTCAGGCTCAGAGTTATGCTCAGACTCATACACGGGATAATGTGGGCTAGAGCCGTAGGTGACCTTGGTATCAAGGACAGTTTCAGTATGTAGAGCTCGGGGTCGACGTTCGGTATCGTGCGTCGACTTCTGCTTCTTTGTTGGTGGTTCAGAAGGAGTGCGACGGTCCTTTTTCTTTTTGGCCAGCTGGACGGAACGCAGTTCAATCAATGCCGCCGTCGAGATATACACTGCTACCGAACTCCTCAGTATCGACATCGAAGCCCGAGCCACAGGATCGAAGGGTATATTCACCTCAGGGGTAGTCACCGAGACTCCCGGAGGGGATGAAATGGGCTATAAGCTGCAGGAGAGGTATTGGACAAAGCCTGCATGGTGGACAGTTTGTCTGAGCCCGTAGTTCGGAACGCCTGTTCCCAAAGCCAAGAACAAAGTCGAGAGGCTCGATTTTTGCGTGCCTGCTTCGTAAAGGCTGCACAGTGCAGTCAAGAGCCAACCTTGTGGGATTAACCCAGGCAAAAAAGGCAGAGCTTGTGGCCGTTGGTCGAAGGGATCTTGGATTTGCAGCGATCACACTGCTTAAATTTTGTAGTCTTTGCCATAGGCCGAAGAGGGTATACGGAGAAAAGCAGAGGTGAAGGATCCGCAGCACACCAGGCCCGAAGGCCGCAACGGGGTGGAAAACGAAACTAGGAAGATATCTGAGGAGGTGACCGGGGGGCGAAATAAAAATGCTAAGGAAGGGAAGTACTGAATGAAAATAAGGGGGCAAAAGGGAAGGAGAATACAGTACTTGCACAAGAGTCTAGCAAGGAGCAGCTCAGCAATGTGTCTTTGAACGCGGATGAAGAAAGACTGGAGAGGGAAGTTCACGCAGCTGCCTATATACTGAGGGGGCGGGGTTACCGCCAAAAGTTAGAACTCTAGCTTGGAAGCTCCAATGTGGTCTCTGCACAGGCGCAAAGCCCATTTGTGTAAAGCACAGAGACCACGTCGAAGAACTGCCAGTTCTACCAAATGCCCTTCACATCTAGTAAGATAAACACAATTAGTTAGTTGCTACTTTATTGGAAGTACTCCTAAAGAAGTTAGGATTACTCCCAATCCAAGATGTTCACAGAATGCTTCTTCTTTCCATGTGCAATAGATTTGATGAAATTTGCACAGGAGGTTTAAACCAACGTTCTTTGAACTGTCTTTGTAATGCAAACACTATATTGGCCAGAATCCTCATGCCTCTCTTTAGCTTCTCTCCCACTGGAACAACCCATCAGACACAAGAAAAGTCTCAAAAGGTGATTTAAACCTTGTGTTAATAGGTCTGTAACAGGCCTTGATTCAATTCCCCTAAACCGTAGGCAAAATATCAAGACTTTCATGGGGTGAACTTTTGTTGATCTAGCAGCACTTATTGACTGCCTCTCTGAAACCACGTAGAAGTAATTCCCTTATTTTTAGTGATGACCTGTATATACACTGTAGATAGTCCCAACAGTTACATATTTGAGAGAAGAAATGTAGTTGCATGTGCACAAGTTATCTATAAAAGCTCTGCGGCCATGAGTTTTATTTTCAGGTCTTGTTCTTTGATTTTAAAACCACTGTCATATTTATGTTGCTTATGCATTACATACCACCACAAAAATAAAACATGCTTCCTTTGGCAAGATTACAGGCTTTGAATTCTGATCTTTCCATGTCCCAGGACAAACCTCTGGCCAAACCAATGGTCTTTTAAAATGAATTTCAGGATACAGGACTACAGTTATTTAGTGAACATATGCAAATATATTTACTTATTATATTTTTATCTGACCCTTCCTCCAAGGAGCTCTGGATGGTGTATCTGACCACCATCCTCTTTATCCTTTCAAAAATACCTAGAGAGAGAAACTGACCCAAAGTCACTCAAAGAACTTCATGGCCGAGGATTCTAGTCACTACCCCAGGTCTCCCAAATTGGCTAGGTTTACCAATAACCTCCTAAAATATCAGATTTTTTTTTAAATTATTCCCAGTAGACTCCCAGTTGCCTGGATGTGCTTTCCCAGCTTCTTCCTCACTAGAATACGGAAATGATGGCTCACTATAATATGCATGTAACCATATACACACTTGTCTGTAACATCCCACCAAGTGGGGAGAAAGGTTCTATCTTTCCTGCATTCCCAGATTTCTGAACAGATGCATGCATTTGGTTAAACTCTACTTGGAACTAGGGGGAACATTACAAAGAAGCAACTTTCTCATTTGGTTAAAGCAGTGCCACAGCAATATCCATCTTAAATTCTGATCTGTCATCAGTGTCAGCAAAGCATTTCCAATACAACATGCCTTACTAAAGGCTGGGGGGTGGGGTGGGGGGCACAAGGTTTGAAATAGAAAAATTGGAAACTTGGGATGGAAATTTAAATACTTTTCTGAAATATTTTCCTCTTTAAATGAAATAGTTTTAGAACAGTGTTTTAAAAATACTACTTGTGCCAATTAATACTGCTGAGAATCTCTTAGATCCAAGTTTTGAAAGTAGTACTGTGAGCATAGTATTGCTGTCGTAATTGACCAAATTATTATGCAAGCAACATTCTCAGGGCATGATGATAGAAAAATACTTTCAAATGCTGGAGAACCTAAAACATCTTAGGGTATTTGGTCCAGGGGTGCAATCTAAGAATCTGTCAAGTACACTGCCCTTGCAGCAAAGCTTATGTGCAAAACAACCTCCAACTCCTCTTATTTCTCACTTGCTTCAAATGACATTAAAAAAAGATGAAGGGATAATATTTGAAAATACCCAGCTGCAAATCAAAGATCACAGGAAATAATAAAAAAGTTTATTTCCATTTGTGAAAACCTTCTACTTTCTGAAGTCTATGAGACTTAAAGTGAGAGTTCAGAACCAAAAGCTATGGTTCTGCATAACAATGCTGAGATATGCATATTTATTTATTTCATTTAACAAATTTATATAATGCCCAAAACCTATGTTTCTGGGTGGTTTACAATAAAAATTAAAATAGAATTAGAACATTAAAACAATTTAAAACTTAACAAATTGTTAAAACTGTAAAAACTATTAAAACTGTAAATCTAATTAAAAGCCTGACTGAACAAATGCATCTTAACTGCCTTTTAAAAAGTTGTCCAAGATGCGGAGGCTCTTTTTTCAGCAGTGAGCACATTCCAAAACCTCGGGGCAGCAATGGAGAAGGCCCATCCTCAGGTAGCCTCCAGATGAGCAACTGCAGATAAATTTCTCCACAAGCTCTCAATGTGTGGTGGGGTTCATGGCAAAGAAGACGTTCTCTTAAATACCCAGGGCCTAAGCTGTTTAGGGCTTTAAAGGTTATAACCAGCACCCTATATTTTGCCCATAAACTTATCATTAGCCAGTGTCGTTCTTTTAATAGAGGAGTAATATGGTCTCTCTGAGATGACCCAGAGACCAACCTGGCTGCCGCATTCTATACCAACTGCAGTTTCTGGACGATGTACAAAGGCAGCCCCACATAGAGCACATTGCAGTACTCAAGTCTGGAAGTTACCAGAATATGTACCACTGTTCTGAGGTCATTTATGTAAAGAAATAGATGCAGCTGGCATATCAGCTAAAGCTGATAAAAAACATCTTTGGCCACCACATCAACCTGGGACACCAGGAAGAGATAAGAATCCAGAAACAACCTCAGACTACATACCTGTTCTTTCTGGGGAAGCTGACCCCATTCAGAACTGGCAGATCAAAATAGTCTCCCGAGTTCCAGCCCCACACAATAAGTACCTCTATCTAATCTGGATTCAGCCACAGTTTGTTATCCCTCATCCAGCCCATCACCGACTCCAGGCAGGCATTTAGGGAGGTTATGCCTTCTCCTGATTATGTTGACATGGAGAAATAGATTTGGGTGTCACCTGCACCAAGTCTCCTGATGATTTCTCCCAGCGGTTTCACGTAGACATTAAACAACATTGGAGACAATATGGAACCCTGAGGGACACCATAGGAAAGTTCAGATTTGGAAGAACAACAGGCTCCAAGAGGCGCCATCCGACATCTGCCCGACAGGTAGGAGCAGAACCACTGCAGAGAACTGCCTACCACCCTCCAACCCTCTCAGACACTCCAAAAGGATACTATGGTCAATAGTATATCGCTGAGAGATCCTAAAGGACCAACAGAGTCACATTCCCTGTGTCATTTCCCAATTAGAGATCATCCATCAGGACAACCAAGGCTGTCTCCAACCCACAGTCCACCTGAAAGCCTATTTGAAATGGGTCTAGACCAGGACTGCTCAACTTCGGCCCTCCTGCAGATGTTGGTCTACAACTCCCATAATCCCTGGCCATTGGCCACTGCGGCTGGAGATTATGGAAGTTGTAGCCCAAAAACAGCTGGGGGGCCTAACTGAGCAGACCTGGTCTGGACAATCAGTTTCCTCCAAGACTGCCTGGACCTGGGAAGCCATCACCTTCTCAATTACCTTGCCCAGCCACAGAAGCTTGGAGTCAGGCCTACAGATGCTTAGCTCTGAGGGATCCAATGCAGGCTTCTTCAGAAGAGGTCTAATAATTGCCTCTTTGAGACAAGGAGGCATCCTGCCCTCCCTCAGAGAAGCATTTATAATCTCTGTCACGCCTTCTGGCCGATAACCCCACTGGCCAAGAGCGTAAGTCAAGTCAGACATGATAAGTCAAGAGAACAGGTGGTATACCACATCATTGTCCACATCCAGCTTGTCCACATACCCAGGAGTCACAAACTGATCCAGCCTAACCACATAAGCAGAGTTGCTGGACACCTCCACATCATACACTGCAGTAATTGTGGGATCTGAATCTACATCAGTCCAAATACAAGAGATTTTATCCACAAAGCGTTCATTAAAAATGTCACAGCAGTTAACTGATGGTTCCAGGTTCTGATTCAAGGGAGGGCACTAGCCCTCCAAAAACCACTGTTCCCTCTAAGGCGTGTGCATGTGCATGCGCTCACACGTTATTTGATGTCCTCTCAGTCACTTTTAGATCCTGCCCAGGTTGAATCATGAAGGCCCCACTCTGAATGCATGTGCACGCACACTGCCTTAATACTGCCGCCCAGAACAAAACTCATTCCGCACACAGATGGGGGAAAGAAATAGAGAGAATACTGCTCATGACCCTGAACATTTCCACCAGGCATGAACTTGCGGATGCAATACGGGCAGAAAAGAATAGCTTCTTTGCCGCATGTATCATCTGAGCACACATCTTCAAATGTGCTCTATGTTGTAATCCGTCGGATACGAGTTGAGTCTTCCTCCACTTGTGCTCCAGTCATCTACCTTGCCGCTTCAGCCCCTGTAGATCTTCCATATACCAAAGAACCGGTTCTGAAGCAGGTAGCAGAGGACACTTAGGAGCTATCTTGTCTACTGCCCTGGTGAGTTTGCTGTTACAGTTCTCCACCAGGGCATCAACAGGATCACTAGCAGAGCCAACACTAAATCCTTCCAAGGCTTCTTGGAATCCTATTGGATCCAATACTGTTACTGAGGCCAAACAAAACCTTCCATTAGCTTTCTATACTGCTGATGGTTCCATTATAATTTCTTTTCTTCCTCTCCTCCCACCCACCAACATATAAAAAACATACACAAACTCTACAATCCTATATACCTAGAAATTCAATTAAAGCAAAAACCTTTGGTTTACAAGGATAGTTATGGGTGTGGCAGCTCCAACTGAACTGCAAAAACTGAGGAAATTTGATGGCCCATGGTATTCACCCCAGAGGAATATGATACGTGTCTGTAATCCAGACAGCCAAAGCATAGGCAGGGATGAAGCGCAAAACACTCAGAGGTATTTTGGAAATATTTACTGCACTTCATCACACAGTGAAACATGCAAGCTAATTTTAAATGAGAAACTGTTTTGTCCATTCCACCAGGGATCAGTAAGAACTTTTCAAGCACATCCAATTGGATTTCTCCATTAATTAATTTTTTCCACTTGATGGAAACATGACTTTGCTAAGTGGGAATTTGATTACTGATGGGTCTTCTTGCTGTTTTTTTCCCCTTTGATGCCTTGGTGCTTTGCAGATTGTGGTTTTGATTTGGTTTTAAATATTATTGTTTTATTTCTTTTCCTGATATTGCATACTTGTTATAATTTAATTTGCTAGCCACCTTGGATTTCATTTTGAAAGGCAGGATACACATATTTTAACTAACAAGCAAACAAATAGTTTCCAGTCTTGGAGTCCGACTGGGGAAAAATCCAGGTTACAGTCAGCCCAGGAGGAGAAGGGGCTTTTACAGGGGAAAATTGGAAGGTGGGAGAAGGAGTAAACAGTGTCCACCTCCCCTACATTAGTGATAGGAGACAATCACAGGGTTGGAAATTACATATTTTCTTTGCAATATGCAATTCCATGCACTCTTACTTGGGAATAAGTACCACTGAATGAATTCAGACCCCTGCTGCTGTCAAGTAAGCATGCATAGGACCATGCTAGATGGTCTATTGGGAAAGCAGCCTTGATTATTCTCAACCAACCAACTCAGAGCAGTTTTATATCATTATGGCTATATTGAAAAATCAGCTTGCAAGCATTATTCTTTTTTACCCTACAAGGTTACACTATCGCAAAATTTTGCTGAATTGGGTTTTTGTTCAAGATCAATGTTTATAATTTCAAACTAGGAACACCAAAAGGATAGAACTATAATCAGCAGTTAAGACTGCAGCAAAAACATTGTGTTGTAGGCAACAGAGTTAGTGGGACAGGGAAGGAAGATGGTGAACTTGACAGGAACGAAACAGCAAATTAAACAGTTACTCAGAAAGGGTGAATGATTACTTAGTCAGGGTAGTAGTGACGGAGTGGAAATGTATGGAACTGAATCAGGATATACAGAATGAAGTTGGGAGATTGAGTAATGAATAAGGGGGAAGAGGGTTGTTTGATCCCAGAAAGCAAACAGAAGGGAACTATTGCAGTGATTAATGGAAGAGAAAGAAAGAATGGACACACTCAAACCCAGGTTAAGCATATTTAATTGCAATGGGAGAGACTTAAGCACCTGTTTAACTTTGGTCACTCTATGCCCAGTATGAAGAAGACTCTTAGGAACTGTCTATTGCAAATGGAACCCAAACTGCAAGTGACTGTTACTTGCAAAAGTGGTCAAGAAAGAGACACACAAAAGAGTAACAGTGAAGTAAGCAGAGAAGGAGCTTGCCCATGCTAGCTTTCGGGAAAAGGATAGGATAAGATTTTAGCTGTGCCAATTTTGTAAGCCATAAGTACACAAGGGGTTTCATTTAGCCCAAGTCCATACAAGCTCCACTTAGAAACCTCTAATTATTCACAAAAACTATTTGCTTGGAATGTCCTGATAAGAAAGGAATTGTAAATATGAATAGCAGGTTAGGGATGAAAAAAACATGTTCGTTTTATGACCCACCTATCTCTGTTCAGAGATAATGCAAGATCATGCCCCTCAGAGTGGAAAATGGGCCTTCCTAAGAAAACACGAGTAGTTTCTATCAGAGATTAAGAGCTCTTCTATAAATTATCCAAGCTCAATCTTTAGGTTGAATTCATATAAATAGCTCGGTGGTGACAATTTCATTGATTTTACCCCTTCTATCCCACCTTTTGTTGACTGGCTCCAGACTAACAGATTTAAACAACATATTTTGTAGAGATGTACACCAACAGTTTGTGCATGGGCTAGCAGGGCAGGGCGCGGTTCCCTTGTTAAGGAGCTCCTTACTTACTTGTCCCCGCTCCGCCGAACATGTTTTCCAGGTGTGGCGGCGGGTCCCTAATCAGCCACACAGGGCTGTGGCACTGTTCCCTGCAGACTCTATGCAGCGCTGGACATGTGTGTGCCAACGCCATGGGGAGGCTGCAGAAGACGGCACTGCAGCCCCACGTGGCCAGTTGGGGACTGGGTGCCATGCCCAGAAGAGTGGCGGGGTGGGGATGAGCAGGTAAGGAGCCCTTAAGGGAACCACTCCCCACCTCATCGAGCCAGCTCGAACGCAAGCACCCAAGCTGGTTCGGCACTTCCCAGAGGAGGCAGCAAACCGGCTCATGCACATCCCTAGAATTCTGACACAACAGAAAGCAATAAAGATACAGAGTAGAAACAGCAGAAGTCATCAGGTGTAGCACAGAACTAATCATAACCATAATCAATAGGAGAGCTGGTCTTGTGGTAGCAAGCATGACTTGTCCCCTTAGCTAAGCAGGGTCTGCCCTGGTTGCATCTGAATGGGAGACTATGTGAGCACTGTAAGATATTCCCCTCAGGGGGTAGAGTCACTCTGGGAAGAGCAGAAGGTTCCAAGTTCCCTCTCTGGCTTCTCCAAGATAGGGCTGAGAGAGATTCCTGCCTGCAACCTTGGAGAAGCCACTGCCAGTCCGGGTAGACAATACTGAGCTAGATAGACCAATGGTCTGACTCAGTACATGGCAGCTTCCTATGTTCCTATAACTCAAAATTATAATGGGAAAAGTGAATCTTTAGGGACCTCTTGAAGTCTGGGAGAGAAGGGACTCCCAAACCTCTTGGGAGAAAAAGCTCCAGAGGCTGGGCAGTATCTAATGTGGAGAAGGCCCTGTTCTACATGCATGAGTCAAACAAGCTTCAGCAGAGTCCCCCATCAAGAGATTTCCATGGACAAGTGTAATCATGTGGCAGAACTGATTTTGTTTTAAAGATTTAGGAGGGGTGGTTCTGCTGGTAGCCATTTGTTTAAATGCTCCTATATATCAGAGACACACATATTCCTTTGGAGGTGGAAAGCAACAATTCTGCCATACATCAGTGAACATACATCAGTGTCCTAGTATACAAATAAATTATCATATGTTTCCCCTTTCTACCCCATAACTACATGGCAGCTATCGGCTCCACTGTTCATATGAATGCACTCTTAGTGTGTGTGGATGCATCTAGAAACCAGGATATCTTCCCAACAATGCAATGTGAAAGGCGACATGAGCATGTTGGGGAAGACCTCCAAGCAACAAATGGAGTGAAGAAACACTATACCAAGCACAAGTCCTCCTTCTAGAGGACAGCCTGTGACTGGCACCAACACTTCTGCTGCTCTTGGTTTTCTAGGTATCATAACTGAGAGAGTTGTGTAGCTGCAGTTATGCTTGGGAAGAAATCAAATGCTTTTCACACTGGAGAAATTCATTATGACAACAACATGTGAGCACCCCCGATGAAAGTGACACAGATACCAGCAATGGAATGCCAACAATTGTTTGTCTCCTTCCTCCTGCTCCAGCTTGTTCCACCCACCACAGCAACCAGTAAAATCAGCGCAGTTCTTACCACCCTGGCCCCTCTTTATCATATGCTGTTTGGCTATGCTCCCTCCAAGCAAAGGCCAGCAGCAGCATGAAAGAAAACACAAATATGTAGCTGGCCTCTCCCTTGTGAAATAAAACAGGCGTAAAATTGTACAGATATGCATCTAAGAAAAGAACTTCAGCCAGCTAAGAAATGGAAAGAAAACAGATGCACAGGCCTCAAGTGACCAGGTTTCTGGAATCTCAATCTTCCTGAAAACACCAAGAGCTAGCAAACATTATAGAAGATTTTTGCTAGAGTAAGAAGATTGTAAAGGGATACAAAACAACCTCAATTATACAGCAAATGTTCCATGAAGCAACCAGAAATGCTTCTCCTTCAAGGAAACCATGGACCCAAATAGGTGAAATGGCTCCATCTCAATGCTAGCAGTTGCCAGGAGGATATGTAGAAAGGACATGGAGACATTCCACATATTTGAGCAAAAGCACAGGTTAAAGTCTTTGAAACATTATGCCTACCACATTGAATGCCAAAATAAGGGAACATTTTTGGCAGCCTAAATATGATGGCTATACTGTTTAAGTCAGTGTTGTCCCAAATAAAATAAAAAACAGCAAACATCTTTTATCACTCCACAAGCTTTTGGGCTAGCATTTATGGGCAAAAGTTCTTCCCTGTACTCAAAAATGTGTATCAGATACCGGTGAACTTTATAGCCCAGAGGTATTGTCCAAAATCTGGCATCTTCTTCCTTCACATCCTCTTCCTTCAACATTAGGTAATTAACTCTTAAAATAGTTGCTCAAAGGTATCAGACACTAAAAGACTCTTCCACATCTAAACAAAGTTCAACATTGCTAGAAGAGATGTGGATAGGCCAGATTTCCATACATAGTGGAGATGTATAGTTGCATTTCTGCTGCACTTTTGTCCTTTGCCATCTTGGTACTAATCTTGCGCATTTCCTGCTCATGGCTTTTATTCCTACTTGAACTGAAAGATCTTGTTTAACCATTTCAACTGAAAATAACTCTGAATTTGTGCAACTGCACCCATGTACTCCTAAAAACTCCAACACGTTATACTTGCTGTATACATAAAAGCCAATATTTTGAAGTAGCTGGTTCTGGGATTGCAAACAGTTAAAAGGAGAAATTAAGAAGATGTCTAAGATTAATAGAAGTGAATTCATCATGAAAAAGAAAACGTCTTCAACAACAGTTCATGGCATGTATTTTTAGAGTCACTGATCATTACAACCTATCATGGCTTCAATGACAAAACAGGAGGGGTCGAGACAACACACAGGAAGAGACACATAGCAAGATTTTGTGCATATTGTCTGCACAAAGGTGTGTACCTGCATAAGGTAAAAGCTTTTACACAGAAATGAACCCACACACATCAAGTTCAGTATTATGACTGCATGTTATTTATGTTCGATCGTAGCTACTTTGGTTTAAATCTAAGAAAAAGTGGGATAAAAGTCTTTTAAACAAAACAAAAATAGTGTTAATGTACATGGCACTTAAGAGTGTGAATATATAGATATGAGAGACAGACACACATATTCCCACCGCAAGGAACAGTATAAATGTTGACAGTGAGAAAGCACCACAGGAAGTGAACAGAGTAACAAGGGAGAACAAGCACAAAGCAAGAACACCAGGTGACAGATCAAGAAACATCCACCTGTGCTCGCTCCTTCACACAAGAAGCAGAAGTGGGTGGGGGGGGACCTGAACTGACCCACCTTAATCTAAACTCACTTTTACACATTTTGGAGCCTCTCTTATTTGCTCTACATCTTTAGAATTTTTCCTGTAAGACAGATAAACTACTAACTAGTAATTTGGGGCTTTTCCAAGCAAAAGACTTGCTGCCAGCAGCAACTTCCTTTCTCTCTGGTTTCTTGCCAAACTTTTGAGTGTTTTGCAGGCAGGATATAAGAAGAGAAAAGTCTGTGGTCAATCCAAAATAAGAGGAGAGGGTTTCCTTTTTTCATATTCATTCTTTCCTCCCTCCTTTGTCTCTTGTAGTGCAAAGTCAGAATTCAGAAGTGAGCACTGCATGCTGGACACATCCAAACAACGATGGGGAGCTTCTTGTAAAGGAGCAAGAGCTTCTCTCTCAACTCTACTGCCCAGAAAATCCAAACCCAAAACAAACTCCATGAGATGCCACAGCTGGAAAGACTAACAACAGATGCATCTGTCAGCATTTTAAAACAGTTATTTAGTGCATATTAGTAGTAGTCGTGAAGGCTGTCAGTTGCACTTTAGCAACCATTCCCCAGAACTACTTCAGACAGAAAGCACAGCAGTTCTGAAGCCTTGTTAAACTGAGGAAAGCTGGTGAATTTGCAAGCCCAAGCAACTGGTATTTGATTCAGAACCAACGCTGTACCTACTCCAGAATTTGCTATCCTAGACTTCACTCACTTGTGCTATAATTAGACCTGGCTTACTAATGCAGGAAAATAAGGCATTAGGCTGGACTGTACCACTATAGATTGCAGTTGGGGGGGGGGTATCATTTCCGAGTATTTCCCTTTGATAAAGGTTCCCTGCAACTGGAAAACGAGCACATCAGAGAGTTTCATCCCCAAGTGTCTCAATTGCAAGAAGAAGAGCATGGCATTTGGCAAAGCACCACAATCAACAGGTACCAGTAAAAAACATTCACAACAGAAAGAGACACACCACCATTAATCAGCATTAAGTCATCAGTATGACACAGCCGCCATTTCCCACAGCAGTGATACACTGTCCTAAAAAAACAACCACCATTTATTATTACACAACAGAGATATCAGTTGTTAAATTATCTGAAAGGTAAGGGTGGACACAAGAGGGAGTGTGTGTATTTCTACTCCAGAAGCTGTCCAGGGTGAAACTGCCACTTTAGGGAGTGATTTTTGATGCAAAAATGGTAAGAGGGAAAAGAACTGATCTCTCCCTTCTTACCCACTACAGTCACTAACAAAACTGTCCCCACTGGAGCTGTTTCTCCTCCCACCATTTTTTGGGGGAGAAAGAATTACTTCCAGTTCAAAGTACAGCTCTCTAGCTCATGTTGTGATAAGTATCTAGTTTGACCCTTAGGAAAGGTACAATCTTTCACTACATTCCAACTTTGCTCCACCCCTGCCCAAGAAATTTTTTCTGAACTGTTTAAGGTTTAGGGAAGCTTCTTATGCACCGGTAGATAGGTACAGAATGAGACTGAACAGATCTGTTGCTCCTTCAGCTACTCTTAAGCTTAAGAAACCAGGCAGTACTTGCTTGATTTTCTCAGCAATGTCTTCTCTATATTGCTTTAAAGAGGAAGGTAAGAATGGGAGAAGTAAAAACAAAAACAACAACAACAAATATTTATATACAAAGTATCTTTTCTGGAGTTTTTAATTAAATACCCATGACTTATTTTTTTAAAAGTGGCTGCTGTAAATTGACTCTTTCCTTTCCCTCTTACTACTGTATTCCCACATTTTGTCCCTCTTTCCAACCATGTTTCACTTTTGTCCCATCTTCCTTAGCCTATAAGCCCAGCAAGTACAGATCATACCTCTTTTATCTATCTATCCATCCATCCATCCCGCCTGACATGTACTAGGCAGTCTACACAATGCTGTTTTGTGTTCTATATAGAATAAGACATATCACTGCTGCTGAAAACATTTTAAATAGTAGGGAAATGAGCTATTACAGAAAATATTGGCATGTGAAAACACTTGAATAATTATAAGCACTGGCTATAACTAACAGTATCAGAACTGGCTGGATGGTTTTGTAAACTGCCCAGAGAACTTGCGTTTTGGGCGGTATAGAAATGTATTAATTAAATAAATAATCTATGATTTTCCACTCAGGGGAAAAAAATAGCAGGAAATGCATTCTCAGATATCAACTAAAACTACAGATTGCTTATTTACATTGTATGCGTAACACCAATAATGTATTATTTGTTCTGTTACTATTACCTGTTGCAGAAACAGGTGAAAAACCTGGAAAGAGCTTTATTAGTAACACAGAAGTTACTACTTTCTCTACAATACATCTTTATTTGATTTTTCAGGTTTTTTTAAAAAAAAGGAACCAAAAGATATCCCAGTTCGCAAAGTTTCCACAAAGCAGATGGAGTTTTTTAAACATCTATCTACAGAGTAGCCAGTACCAAGATAATTAACATGTCACAAGTTAGAAACAGATACCAGCAAGGTGTATCATGACAAAGATGCCTGTAAAACAGATGATTCAGCAATGCAAGCCACACAGACGACAAAACTCCGTAAGAGTCAGCAGCCCATTTGACATTCCTGACCTTATTTACAGCTATCAATTACATCTGTACAAACCAGCTGCTGTGATGACTCTAGGAGAAAAACAGTATTATGCAGAAGAACTTCCATGCAAAAGCATTACACACTTGATCTTAGCCAAAAGGCTGAGAAGTGATATGCAAAAGCATTTATTTTAGCCAAGTTTACCGTTTTTATATTCTAAATGAAGAGAACAATGTCAAATCTACACCATGAAACACACCACTTAAAGGCTAAGCACCGCTCACTCTACTAATATATAGTATAAAAATATGTAAAATAAATAAATATGACTAACCTCAGTCAGATAGAATAATTCATATTAGAAACCAACTTTGTCCCTATGAAATACATTCTCTCTTTCTCTCTCTCCCTCCCCCCACCCCTGCCCCACCGGGACAGAGACAGAATTGCTTACACACAGTCACATACTTTAAAAGAAATGAAAGGGAAAAGATGTCATTGAAATTTCAGAAGAACATTCCAAGAGTAGAAACTAGGCTAAGAGTTGGAATTAAATCAAAGTCAACACCCTAGTACTTTAATCCACTGAAACAAAAATATTTGAAATCCAAACAATTTGAGAGGTTAAATTTTATTATATAAATATCCTATCATATGGGAAGAATATCAAATGAATTCAAAACAGAAGAATCCAAATTAGCAACACAGAGGAATGTTAAAAGTAATGTTAAGAATAATCGATGAATAAGGCAAATTCCAGGGCAAATACCATACAGAGAATAGTAAAATTACCCATATTTCCATCATACCTCTTGGTGAGGGATTTCGCAAGATCCCCTGGAGATGACTGACCTGTCTTAGATCAGGTTGCACTCCCTCTAAAAGAATGTGTACATTAGGGACGTGTACCAACAAAGGTTCATGCACTGGTTCGATGCCAAACCGCTTCAGATGAGGTCCGAACCAGTTGCCACCGCAAGAAGGGAAGGTCTTTTTTTTTTTAATAGGAGAGCAGACCCTTACGTGGTCTCCACACCACACACTGCTGCAGCAGCACTTGTTCCCACACATGGCATTTGCGCATGCGCAGGTGCCGTGGTCAGCAATACCATGTTCACAGTGCAAATGGCACCACCGCATGCGAAGACAGCATGTGTATCCTGGCACCAGGTGCAGGTTCTTGAGACAAGCTTTGCTGCAGCAGGAAGCTTCATACAGCAGCAGAGAGCAGGTAAAGGCCTGCTCTCCATTTTGGTTTTTTTTTTTTTTTTTTTTTTTTTTTTTAAGAGCCCGCTCCCCTCCCCTAAATGCCAAACCAGTGCACAAACATCGGTTTGTGCACATCCCTAGTGTATGTAATTTGAGTGTGCCTCCAGATTCACAACTGTCCCTGGATGCTCAGGTGATCACTGTGGCCAGGGGCACCTTTACCCAGCTTCGGCTAATATCTTAACTATGATCCTATCTATCCTCGGCAGACTTGACTTTATTGACTTATGCAATTGTTAGATCCAGGTTTCATTACTGCAAGACACTCTATGTGAGGCTGTCTGTAAAGGAACCCCACTAGAGTTTGGGCAGTTTTATTCACTCACCCCTGATCCAGTGTGGTGACCAGCAGTAATTGCCACCACTCTCTGCTTCCAGAGAGAACTCAAGTCAGGGTTTGAACCAACCTTTGGAGGATCCCCTGTCTCCGCAGAGTGGGAGCCAGGTTTAGTTCACCCCTTCAGGTAAGCTCCCCTTTAAGTAGTTCACCCAAGCAGTCAGCTCATGAGGAACCACAACTCCAGAGTCTCTGAGCAAAAGCACACAAGAGGAGAGATTGTTCTCTCTAAAAGATTATGTTACTAATCTACAGGAACCAAAGTGGGGAAGGGGAGCAGGTACACATTAGAAAAACAAAACAAAACAAAAGTCATCTCTAACTCCTAACACATTCAAAAGTCTACAGCAAAACAGTTACATAGTGGACCATCCTTACATGAGGGATGGTCCAGTAGGTAGATGGAAAATAGCCACCATTTAACAAAGGCAACACACAACATTTAAAGAGGTCCTTATGCAAAGCACCTGGAAGGATGGTGAACCCCTTCCACCAATCAGAGGCAGGCCATGAGGGCTCAGGTTGACAGCTCCTCAGCCAGTGAAGAAGTGACATGCCCTGGTGGATGGAGATTCTGTGGGCCTGACAAGTATTTGTAGTTCAAAGAATTTTCCCATTACCATCCTCACAGGGGAGGTGGAGTGCAAAGTGTCCATTCCTCCTGTGATAGACAGGATTAGGAGATTAGTGAATGGCATCTATTTTCCAAGTTCCCTGCCTGGCTTCTCCAAGATAGGGCTGAGAGAGATTCCTGCCTGCAACCTTGGAGAAGCCGCTGTCGGTCTGTGAAGACAATACTGAGCTGGATAGACCAATGGCAGCTTCTGTATATGGCAGCTTCCTATGTTCCTGTGCTGTGGACATGATGCTCTGGCTTCAAGATGATGGAGGCTAACTCCCATCATGCACACGGTTCATTGACATGGTCCTTGAAGACAGTTTGGAAGCTGCAATCTGTGCAGAATGCAGCAGCCAGAATGCTGGTGGAAACCAGACAAACAGCCCATATTACATCAGCTGCCCTGGCTGCCCATTCGTTTCCAGGATCAATTTAAATGCTAGCCTTGGTTTTTAAAGTTCTAGATCAGTGGTTCCCACCCAAGGGGCCTCAAGATGTTGCTGAACTACAACTTCCATCATCCCCAGGCACAATAAATTGTAGCTGGGGCTGATGAGAGTTGTAGTTAACAATATCTGGAGGCCCCCCGGGTGGAGAACTATATAATGCTACTGCATTATACATGCAGTAACCATATATATATATATATATATATATATATACACACACACACACACACGTGAAACTCGGAAAATTAGAATATCGTGCAAAAGTCCATTAATTTCAGTAATGCAAATTAAAAGGTGAAACTGATATATGAGACAGACGCATTACATGCAAAGCGAGATAAGTCAAGCCTTAATTTGTTATAATTGTGATGATCATGGCGTACAGCTCATGAAAACCCCAAATCCACAATCTCAGAAAATTAAAATATTACATGGAACCAAGAAGACAAGGATTGTAGAATAGAACAATATCGGACCTCTGAAAAGCATAAGCATGCATATGTATTCAGTACTTGGTTTGGGCCCCTTTTGCAGCAATTACTGCCTCAATGCGGCGTGGCATGGATGCTATCAGCCTGTGGCACTGATGAGGTGTTATGGAAGACCAGGATGCTTCATTAGCGGCCTTCAGCTCTTCTGCATTATTTGGTCTCATGTCTCTAATCCTTCTCTTGGCAATGCCCCATAGATTCTCTATGGGGTCAGGTCAGGCGAGTTTGCTGGCCAATCAAGCACAGTACACTGTATACTTTTCAGAGGTCCGATATTGTTCTATTCTACAATCCTTGTCTGCTTGGTTCCATGTAATATTCTAATTTTCTGAGATTGTGGATTTGGGGTTTTCATGAGCTGTACGCCATGATGATCACAATTATAACAAATTAAGGCTTGACTTATCTCGCTTTGCATGTAATGCGTCTGTCTCATATATCAGTTTCACCTTTTAATTTGCATTACTGAAATTAATGGACTTTTGCACGATATTCTAATTTTCTGAGTTACAGCATTTGTTTTATTGTAAGAAATCTATTATTCCTGTGTTTAGCAGCCAAATGAGAGCCATGAGATCCAGCGTGGTATAGTGGTTAGAATGCTGGACTAGGACTGGGGAGACCCAAGTTCAAATCCCCATTCAGCCATGATATGAGCTGGGTGACTCTGGGCCAGTCACTTCTCTCTCAGCCCAAACTACTTCACAGGGTTGTTGTGAAAGAGAAACTGAAGTATGTAGTACACCGCTCTGGGCTCCTTGGAGGAAGAGCGGGATATAAATGTAATAATAATAATATAGTTTTATCTTGCAAGCTATTAGCTCACATTGCCTTGAAGGTTGTTAGCTCATTAGCTTACACCACCATGGGTAAAAGATGGTAAGGTAAGATAAAGTGTGCTGTCAAGTCGATTTCAACTCCTGGCAGCCACAGAGCCCTGTGGTGGTCTTTGGTAGAATACAGGAGGGGTTTACCATTGCCTCCTCCCACGCAGTATGAGATGATACCTTTCAGCATCTTCCTATATCGTTGCTGCCTGATATAGCATCAGTGGGGATTCGAATCGGCAACCTTCTACTTGTTCGTCAAGCATTTCCCCACTGTGCCACTTAAGGTGACATCAACATCTAACTCTACTTAATAAATAAATAAACAGGTTTCCAACTGCCTTTACATAAGCAACCCACCGTCTACCACTCTGCTGTACAACCTGCAAAGTAAATCCCATGTGGAAGAAACCATCAGCAAGTGGTCACCATCTCCACCTTCTACAGCTTCTCCAACTCAGACTGAGCCTCTCCTCCCCAAACAGAGACCAGTCGAATCAACTGTCCTGTAAGCAGCTAGGGTGGGTGGATCCCTCTCTCAAACACACACACACACGCAGCTTTTTATCAATTTCATGCAAGCTACACTGGGAGCCTTGCTGGCTAAAGAGTAGCGTAAAAATGCTTGAAACAAAACAAACAGTCTGTCTCCTTACTCCTATCATGCCATTCTTAAAAAAATACCAGCTTGAGGAAGACAAATACAGTTAATTTTTTCTACAAGTTTTAAGATCTACTGTACTTAGGCCCAGTTCTTATGTGCAAAGAGTCACTTAAGAATAGCTGCCACTTAAAACACAGTCACATAACAGCAGGTCCACAGGACAAGCTATCTCCGTGCTTATCAATCTTATTTATTATTTCTCTGTGTAAACCACCCTGAGCCATTTTTGGATGGGGGGGTATAGAAATCAAATGAATGAATGAATAAATAAATAATAGCACCAGCATTCACTGCACTGTTCTAACTCACCTTTTCCCTCCAATGCAGTAGAACAATCTGCAAACTGCCATAACCCTGTACGTAGTTCCTTCATACAAGGTTACCTCCATGTGTGCTGCAAGCAACAATCATGCAACTACTTGCATATAAATTCTGTATCTGCTGTGCCAGGCAAAACACAACACTGCAATGATACTGCACTGATAAGGAAGGCCCCTGAGCACATTTTTAGGATTAGGATGTTGCCAGTCATCTATTAGGAACAGATATTCTTATCTGTCTAACATACACGGCTATTATTGTCAGCAATCCTAAACCAACATGTACAGCAAATGCTGACCAGTTTCTGTCTGGTACAAGGAGTGATACAATGTTCTTGCAAAGTGCAAGTGAAGTATATTGTATTCTATTTATTCTGTATGGCTCTAACCATACTGCCAAGATTGCCAAGCAAGGAATTGATTCCCGCTCCAGTGAAAAAATCTGTATTGAAGATGTAAAGAAACTATGAAGAGGGCTTTAATTTGTGCCTTCTTTTCTTTTTAATTCTTATATATTTGACAAACCCCGAGTGTGTGTACTGCGATGGTTGATGTCATACCTACACATTTCTGGATGTGCTTCATAAGACAATTTCCAGGCCCTTTATTTTGCACAAGTGTATTGATTGCATTTTAGAAAGTGAAAGAAAACATTCTTGTAATTGCCAACCTCCAAAAATCTGATGAACTGTCATTTTTGTTTTTTTAATTGGGGATGTGGGGAGGGGGGGTTGGGGGGGAGTCTTATTCAGCATGCTTCCTCTCCCCTCCCTCACCAAAGAGATATCTTCAACTAAAAATGACTTGCCTCCTAAAAGTAGCATGCAGTCTATATTTGGATTGGTGCAAAAAGCTTCAGTTCTAAATCCAGGTATGACTTGCATATTTTATGTAATGTCTCATGAGAGTTCAAAATGCAGTTCTATGGTGCAGTTTTATTTCAATCGGCATACTAATTACCGTATTTTATGGACTATAAGACTCACTTTTTTCCTCGAAAAATATCCGCCAAAATTCAGGTGCGTCTTATATGTTTTAACAGTTTAATATGTTAAAACTCTGAAAAACTGGATTAAAATTAAGGTGCGTCTTATAGTCCGTAGCATCTTATAGTCCGTAAAATACGGTATGTTTTCATAATTTAAAACAATTTTAAACAAAAAAATATAACCTGGTGTATGTGCATGCATGCATACAGTATGTGAGCCCTTTGGGGACAGAGATCCATCTTATTTATTTATTTATTTATTTATCATTTCTCTGTGTAAGCCACCCTGAGCCATTTTTGGAAGGGTGGATAAAATCAAATAAATACATAAACAAAAAACAAACAAACCAAACAAAAATACGCGTATAATAAAAATATTCCTAGGACCATGACATGCCTTATGCATGAAGAGTGAAATATAAGTATGCAACATATGCAAGGAGTCGGTAATTATAATAGTGATGATCTTCCATGCAACATGAGTCAACTCTCCAGTCAAGTTTAATGACCCAGACAAGCCACTGCCCTGGAAATTCCCACAAAAGGACACACAATTAAGTATCTGGGAAACCAACTCTATTTTGGTTTGTGCTGCTATGACTTGAGTACAGGATAAGGAAATGCACTCAAAAGTGTGCTTGAAAATAGGCATATCCACAAGGAACAAAAATTATAAAAGACGTTAGCATGGCATGGCAAAAAAACAAACTAATCTGGACAATTTCCCATACTGCCTAGCTTGGCAAATTTCACCTGACAAACACTTATCAGTTTTCTTTAGGTTCTGCCATTCCCTTCTTTGTGAAAAACTACAGTCATATTTACACATCTCGATTATACAAGGTCTCTGGGTCAGTTTGCCTGTAACAAACCATGAATGGGCATAACATGACTGAACCTCAAGCTTGTACACTCCTTTCTCCTGCTGACTCTTGTGCTCCTCTTAATGACTTGCTTCTCTGTTTGGGGCTGACATTACATCCAAACTGGTGAACTGTATGTAATTTGTGCTTACCCTCCAAGCCAAAGCAAGACTGCAAATCAGCTTTAAAATGTGGTTTACAGTCTTAGTTTAGAGGAACTAAGACATAACGAAGTGAGCAGAGAATGCCAAGAAGAGAGGGAACACATGAGTCCAGGGACTTGTTCCCATAGCACCAAGCCATGGCTGGCCATTTAAATGTGAATTGACCCAATATGCCGTGGAGAAGTGGGATTCCTGAACCCCATCTCACATTGGACATTTAATTTATAAAAAGACAAACAGACTTAGAAAACATGCTGAAAAGAGAGGAGTAAAGAGTGCTGACAGTTGCATTCTAACAATAAGGAATGAAATTAAAAACTACCATAAACAAAGCAAAATCTGCTGGTGCAACCTATATAGTTCTTGTCCAACTTCTCTAATTCCCTAGTGCATTTTAAGAATCATTCTCCATCAAAAGTTATCCCAAATCTCGACACATTTGTTTTCTCTTTCAGAAGTTGTTGTTCCATTCGGTAAGTGTTGTGCGGCTTGGGAGGGCCAATCTTAAGTCTCAAATAAGAGTCTCCACTTCCTCCATCAAATAGGTCTTATTTTTCTTGCTGTCAGTAACTTGCATCAGCACAGAAATCAATGCCACTTTTGATTTCAATGCCATATGTCTCTTGTCAGAGAGATAAAATTATAGCAAATAATACTTGCAAAGAGTTAGTTGTCACAAGTTACATTTTTATTCATATGAAAACAGGAGACAATCTCCCAAAGTTTAAGCACCTCTACTAATAACTTTGCTGATTCATAAAATAAAATTCAACAACACTTGCACAATATGATGAGTGGCATCTAAGGGAAGCAGTATAACCTATGGAAGCTTTTACACAATTCATGAGAACATATGTGACTGATGGTTAATAACAGACATGTGTGTATCATTTCATAAGAGCAGAAAACTCAGAATTATGCTAGCAACTAAGAAAACAAACCAAACAGCCTTCTTCAAGCTGTTTTCTTTGCTGATCTAATCAGAAGAAAGGATATACATGTTTAACCAAATAAATACAATACTAAATAGTACTGAAGTGACCCATGCCCTTGTTATCTCCTGCCTAGATTATTGTAATGCCCTCTATCTAGGGTTACCTTTGAGGACGATCGGAAAACTACAACGGGTCCAGAATGCAGCGGCTCATTTACTTATGGGTGCCAGAAAATATGACAGGGTAACACCAATCCTGCAGTCATTGCATTGGTTGCCTATTCGCTACCGAGTTCAATTTAAGGTCCTGGTTTTGACCTTCAAAGCCTTGCGGGGTTTACCACCTGTTTACCTACAGACCCGTCTCTCCCATCCAGTTATATTCCGTCCGGTCAGATGGCCCTTTTGTCAGTCCCCGATTTCCGAGAGTTTTGGGGTGCTTGAACCCATGAAAGGGCCTTCTCGGTTGCTGCCCCACTTCTCTGGAATTCCTTTCCCCTGCAGATTTGTTTGGCTCCTTCCTTGTCGATTTTTAAATCTCTATTGAAGACTTTTCTTTTTCGCCAGGCTTTTACCCTGTAGTTTACCTTTTTTTTCCCCCTGTTACTTTAGTTTTATTTAGAATGTAATTTTAATGCTGTCTTGTTTTGCATGTTTTTGTACACCACCCAGAGTCTTCGGAGTGGACGGTATATCAAATGTTTCTAATAAATAAATAAATGCCCATTTACAGTATTAGCTCAGTTTTTTAGACACACATTTCAGACAGTTTCCTAGTTCTTGAAATATTTTTTCCTGTGCATGTTTATTCTAAAATGCTCACATTGCTTATTCTAAAATTGGGGGGGGGGGATCAAATATTAAACTCTGCCCTTATACATCAGATATCCTGTATTTGCCACATGACTAGCAAGGCTGTAACAAATATTCTAAAATACTCACAGATCTTTTTGTCAAGTCCTTTTTATACTATTTAAATGCCACAACACAACACACAGTACATAAGATTACATAAGAGCACCTCTCTCTAAACTCAACTTTCATTAGGGTTTTCATCTAAGTTCCAAATAAAAGCAGGAGGGAAAGTTGATTCCTGTCTCCCCCTACTGGTCATTCTGAGAATATTTTGGCATGGCACGGAAACCTTGACAGGCTAATATCAGCAAATGGCTTAGTCTATGATCAAAAATTACATTTCAAAGAAATTCTAGTGCAGGTATTGTGAAGATGAAGCTTAAATGCACAGAACAACACTAAACCATAAACTATTAAGAGTTTACGCATGAAATGTGGAAATAACCCATTCTAAGATTAAGTGTCTCTACAGAAAATAAAACGCCAATATCATCACAACTGAGGCTATGCCAAATTGAAGTAATTTTTTCTAGAACCAACTTTTGTACCAAAAATTTGTTCTAATAAATTTTCTTCAGAAACTTCTATTTAGAAAAGTTAAACTTTTATTTAGTTTTAAATTTAATTTGTGTTCCTAGCGTAACTCCATGTCAAGATCCCATATCAACCCCATGCAAACTGCATTCTTGTTTATTTGAAACAGTAATTATCCAGATTAGTTCTTCAAAGGCTATTTGGATAAGTTTTACTCTTATTATTTAAAATATCTATATCCTGCCCCTCCAGTACAACACTACTCAAGGCGGCTCAAAACAGTAAAAATAATATAAAATTTGACACAACAAACAAAACACAAATGTAGAGAAGATGTATACACAAACCATTACAAGGACTGCATTGTCTGCACTATGTAGTTAGCATTTAAATGGTGTAAAGGACCACCTGCTCACACATGATCCTGTACCAAGAAAGTAAGATTATCAAGCGAACTCATGCTCGGAATAATTTGCAATCAAAAACAATCCCCTTGTTACCGAAACGGCTCATCTATCAAGAAACAGAGTGAGTAACATCCAACCACAGTCACTCTGATTCAAGGACCTTCCCCACTCCCACCTCTCGGCTGAGGGCTGCGGGACCTTCAGCAACAGCATCGGACATAGCAAGGGGGACTATTCTGGAAACTTAACAGGGAACAACCAGCAGCTGCCTATGCAGTTTCCCAAGATTCCCCCTCCCCCTGCAGCCCCCGACTCTACATCCCATGCTGTTGATGAAGGCCCCGCAACTCACAGCCTTTCTGAGGGACTAAGGAAAGGCTCAGCAGGGAGAAGAGCTGGGGAAGATGCCTTCCACTTGCACATGTTGTGCCAGGGTAACTGTGGATGCTACCCATACTGCAGAGACATAATCATACGACACACATTTCCAAGAAGTCCTGAAAACTACAAGACTACTAGAAATTCTAACAAGATTTACGCTGGATTTCTTTATGAGATGTTTCCGATTCCTTTTCCCTCACTCCTAGGAGGAATCTAATTCTTCAGTATCAGTTAAAACAACAGTCCTTCGGTCACCCCTGACTATTTACTGTAGCGTTATACTATCAGTACAGCACTCTGTAAAGTATATTTCTAGATTCTGCTGGAGAAAGCTGTGAAACAGAGGACAAACTAGGATATCATGACAATATTTAGTTGTCTTTGAAATAGCTTACCTTTGAATATTCATCTTCCTTTTCTTTATCTGGCATAAAGTTGCTATTTGTGCAAGAATCAGTGTCCGATATGTCTAAAGGAGTGCCATCAGTTTTTGATCCACTATATTGTTCAGCATCATCCTGATAATCACTATCATTCTCCCAGTCAATGAACTGTGGTTCACCTTGGGGGAGGGGGGGAAATAAGATACATAAAAACAGACTTTGAAAATGCTGACACCATGAAATTTTATTACGGTACATTCTTTCAGAAATGCCTTACCCCACACTGCGGCTGACATCCTAACAGAAGGCATGTGTAAGTAGGATGTGCAGGCAGTACCCCTCATACACCTGCACAGTAGTGCAAGAGGGCTAAGAGTGGAGAGCATTTCCGGTGCTTTGGAAACACTTAGTTAGATAAAACCACACGGTGGAGGGTCAGTGGTGTATTTCCAATCTCACTAAGAGCTTCCAGAGCGTGGGGAGCACTCTGGATGCACAGCCCTCTTTTGCAACAGCATGAGTGCAGGAGGATAGGGGGAGTTGCAAGAGGTGCTGCTGCATGTCCGTACACCCTACTTACACATGCACTTCACTAGTCAGGATGTCAGCTACAGTGTTCAGGAGTGCTTTCTATCAGCTTCGGCTGATACGGCAGCTGCGCCCATTTCTCGAGATCAATGACCTCAAAACAGTGGTACACCTGTTGGTAACCTCCAGACTTGACTTTTGTAATGCGCTCTACGTGGGGCTGCCTTTGTACATAGTCCAGAAACTTCAGTTGGTTCAGAATGCAGCAGCCAGGTTGGTCTCTGGGTCATCTCAGAGAGACCACATTACTCCTTTGCTGATGGAGCTTCACTGGCTGCCAATTGGTTTCCGGGCAAAATACAAAGTGCTAGTTATAAAGCCCTAAACAGCTTAGGCCCTAGGTATTTAAAAGAGTGTCTTCTTCACTATGAGCCCCACCGCCCATTGAGGTCATCTGAGGAGGTCCATCTCCAGTTACCGCCAACTTGTCTGGTGGCTACACAGAGATGGGCCTTCTCAGTTACGGCCCCAAGATTGTGGAATGCGCTCCCTGTTGAGAAACGATCCTCCCCATCTCTGGCAATTTTTAAAAAAACATCTGAAAACCCATCTTTTCACCCAAGCTTTCCCAGCTTTTTAAAATTGTCTTTTTTAATTTTATGGTTGATTTTAAATTGTTGAATTGTTTTAACTTTTTATATATGTGTTTTAATTGTTTTATATTAACCAGCCAGAGACTAAAGTTTGGGCGGTATAGAAGTTTGATAGATAAATAGATAGACAGACAGACAGACAGGGCACAACACAAGAGATCCAACATGCTTTTCACCTGTCCCTAAAATCTGTTAAACTTTTTTAAAAGTGACAGGCAACAAGCTGATGATTTCAGGTAAGCAGTAGGTAATAGTCTAGCAAATTAGTATTATTCCTGTTCTACTGAGAATCGGAAATTACAAGAAGTTATATTATCAGCTGTACCTAACTGACCCAGTTAGACTTGCATAACATTTACTTGACAAACAAATTCTAGATAGTCTGGCAAGGAAAGGTGGCCATCTAGAGTTCCTGATAGCAAAAAACAGCATGGAGAAATTATTATGCATAAGTTAGGGGCTACACACACACACACACACACACACACACACACACACAAGAGGCACCTATACTTCTGTTTTTTAAATCTACACTTAGACATTTACCAAACTATAACCCTCATCATAGACCCAGGATTGTATGCAACTCACTATTAAATACACACTATTGAATGGCAAAATAAAAGGAACAGTCTAGCCCAAAGAGACTATGTGCTACATTCTGGCAGAAACACTTTAAAAATCACTATACCACATTCATCTTTCAGGTATGCTTTCATAAAAACAAAAGTTTTGTTCCTACACCCAATTCCTAAACAGTGCCACTGCCACAGAAAACCTTCCGCCAGTAGAAGCCAATTGTCATACTTGGGGCCAAGCCACAGACAACATTAAAGAATTATTTAAGATGACTAATAAACTGACTCTCCCAACATCTTCTTTGGGAGGGGAATATAATTGAATTGGTACTGCCAGCTGTGTGGGGGGTTGGGGGGGAGACATACATTACAAGTATTTGCATTTTTCTCCTTCCACAATGAATAGCAGTTTCAGGGGAAGGGGTTTTTAATAGGGAAAATGGCATGGGGCAGAAAGGGCTAAATATCCCCCACCCACTACCACAGTCTCAATCCAGTAAAGGGGGAGGTGCAGATGCTATTAATTTGTTTTTAAAAGAAGAACAGGACATTCTGATCAGGGATCGCCCAATTAGGTCTAGTTTGGCCATATAATGAATTCCAAAAAGTCTCTCTTTGAAATACAGAAGTAATTAGAGATGGATAGAAGAAGGAACATTACTTTTATTCCACACTGAGACATTGAAACATTCTGCCATTTTCAGTTAGCTTTCTATTTTGTCCCAAACACTTCATCATCCTGAATCCTTTGTATCACTTGAAAACCTGACTGCCTCAATCCTGACTCTAAAGCATTTTTATGCATGTTAAATAGCACTGGTCCCAATACAGCTTGTTCTCTACTTTCCTCCATTGTGAATACTCTTCATGTGTTGCTACCCTCTACCTTCTGTTTTTAAATGAGCTAACCATCTATAAGAGGACTTATTTTCTTATTACAAGCCGACCCCGCACAGAGCATCTGTTCGCTCTTTGGGGCCGGCTACCTCTCTCTCTCTCCACCCCACCGTCTCCGGCGGGGGCAAGTGCGGCCGCCAACGCCAGACTCCGCCTCGCCGCCGTGGCCGGGCCCGCCGGCCGCTGCCTCGCCTCCGCGGCCGGGACCGCCGCCGCCGTCTGCCCAGCCAGTCAATTCTCCTGGGTGCGCCTTACCCAATCAGGCGCCCCCGCAGCCCAGCCAATCAGCTGGGCTGCCAGAACGCACATTCGAAAGGCACACCCAGGAGAATTATATATATAGATCCAACTGCTATATAGTCTTTGGATCCTCTGGCAAGTAAAAATGTGGCATTAAAAAAAAGAGAGAACAATCACATGATCTAGAAATAAACTCTTAACAATAAAAGCTTTGATTCTCAAGAATTATGAATGCACTGCATATTCCTGGAAAACAAAATTGCACAATTCACAACACATTTGCAGTTCTGCCTAAACCATAGAAGATAATTTCTTAAATAATTTGAACAGAAATGCCTGACACTCATCATGTATATGCGACACATGCAAAGAGTGTCACCTTCATTATATTCATCTTCATTAAGCCGTTCGTATTTTCTGTATTTCTCCACTTTTAGACAAGGACGTCTTGAAGTCAAAGCCTTATTTTCATCATCTGAGAAGTCACTCTCACTGGAGCTCCACACTATGTCAGTGAATTCACTTGAACTCTCACTTTTAGAGATACCTGTGGAATGGAATATGCAGATACTTAACATATTACAATATTATTATTATTATTATTATTATTATTATTATTATCTTGTTTACACAGTCAGACAGGTGTTATTGACTGGTTTGCTTTATCGAGACATTGAGTCCTTCCCAAGCACCTGGGATGGCTGAATTTTATTGTCAATTGTTATAGATATCGTTGCAGAATATAGGCTGTTCCCAGTAAAGCTGCTTTTTGTAACTGGCTGATGGTGATTTCTGTGGCCCCTATGGTGTTGAGGTGCCCTTCAAGGCAGGGGCGTAGCTATAATTGAGTGAAAGGGTTCAAAGAACACGGGCCCCCAGCTCCTGAGGGACCTCCTGCTCCACCCCTCCCCATTTTCTTCATTATCTCCCTCACTCTGGGGGGACGCCAGAGAGAGGGATGAACACAGGCCCTCTCCCCCCTAGCTACGCCCCTGCTTCAAGGTCTTTTGGAACTGCACCCAGGGCGCCAATTACCACTGGGATTGTTTTATTATTTCTTGTTTACACAGTCGGACAGGTGTTATTGACTGGTTTGTTTTATCCAGACATCGAGTCCTTCCCAAGGACCTGGGATGCCAGAATTTTATTGTCAATTGTTATAGATATCGTCGCAGAATATAGGCTGTTCCCAGTAAAGCTGCTTTTTGTAATTGGCTGATGGTGATTTCTGTGGCCCCTATGGTGTTGAGGTGCTCTTCAAGGTCTTTTGGGACTGCACCCAGGGCGCCAATTACCACTGGGATGATTTGGGTCTTTTTCTGCCACAGCCTTTCAATTTCAATTTGTAGATCTTTGTATTTTGTGATTTTTTTCTATTTCTTTTTCTTCTATTCTGCTATCCCCTGGTATTGGTATGTCGATTATTTTGACTTGTTTTTCTTTCTCCTTGACTACAGTTATATCTGGTGTATTGCGTGGCAGATGTTTGTCTGTTTGTAGTCGGAAGTCCAATAAGATTTTTACATCTTCATTTTCTTCAACTTTTTCAATTTTATGGTCCCACCAATTTTTGGCTACAGGTAGATTGTATTTTTTGCAGATGTTCCAGTGTATCATCCCTGCTACCTTGTCATGCCTTTGTTTGTAGTCAGTCTGTGCAATCTTTTTACAACAGCTGATTAGGTGGTCCACTGTTTCATCTGCTTCTTTACAAAGGCGGCACTTGCTGTTTGTTGTTGATTTTTCTACTTTTGCTCTTATTGCATTTGTTCTTAGTGCCTGTTCTTGTGCAGCCAGTATTAAACCCTCTGTTTCTTTCTTCAAGCAACCATTCTTAAGCCATTGCCAGGTCTTGGTGATGTCTGATTTTCCACTTATATTGTGCAAATATTGACCATGCAGGGGCTTATTTCTCCATTTTTCTGCTCGGTCCTTGATTTGTTCTTTCTTGTAGGCCTGCTTTGTTTCATTGGTGTTGAATAGTTTCACGTTACTGACCATTTGAAGTGCATCTTCTTCACTGTCCTTGATATATTCTTCAAGGCCTCTTTTCTCCTCCTCTACTGTTTGATGGACTTGCAGCATTCCTCTTCCACCTGAGCTGCGAGGGAGGTAGAGCCTATCAACATCACTGCGGGGGTGCAGAGCATGATTGATGGTCATTTTCCTGGTCTTACGATCCAGCATCTCTAGCTCTGCCTGGGTCCAGTCTATTATTCCTGCACTGTATCTGATAACACTATACCTGATAACAGGTATAGCCCAGGTGTTTATGGCTTGTACGGTGTTCCCACCATTGAGTTTGGACTTGAGGATTTTTCTAACTCTCCTGATGTATTCACTTCCAATTTTTCTTTTAACTTCAGTGTGTGCAATGTTATCAGCCTGGAGAATGCCCAAGTATTTGTAATGTTCTTTCTCTTCCAGGTTCTTGATCTTGCTTCCATTGGGCAGTTCTATTCCTTCTGTTTTTGTTATTTTCCCTCTGTTCATTATTAATGCAGCACACTTGTCTAGTCCAAACTCCATTGCTATATCGCTACTGAATATACGGACAGTGTTTAGCAGTGATTCGATTTCTGACTGGGACTTTCCATACAACTTCAGATCATCCATGTACAGCAGATGGTTGATTTTACTTGATGTTTTAGATGTTTGGTATCCGAGGCCTGTTTTGTTTAGTATTTGTGAAAGTGGGGTCATGGCAATTACAAACAACAGAGGGGATAGTGAGTCCCCTTGGAAAATGCCTCTTCTAATGCTAACCTGTCCAAGTGTCTCGCCATTGATTGTTAACTGTGTACTCCACATGCTCATTGCTTTTTAAATAAATATCTGAATGTTTTTGCTGACACCAGTTGTTTCTAAACATTTTAGTATCCATGTGTGAAGCAATGAATCAAAGGCTTTCTTGAAGTCAATCCATGCAACACTTAGATTTGTTTTTCTTCTCTTGCAGTTTTCTAAAATCATTTTGTCAATCAGCAGCTGGTCTTTTGTGCCTCTGGTGTTCGGGCAATTTCCTTTCTGTTAAACTGGAAGCTGTTTGTTAGTTAATAAGTGTTGCATCACTTCATCTGCTATTATTCCAGTTAATAATTTGAACATTGTTGGCAGGCAGGCAGGTGATCAGTCTATAATTACTCGGAACTGCACCTTTTGCTGGTTCTTTCATGATGAGATGAGTTTCCCAGTTGTTAGTCATTGTTCAACATCACCGCCTTGCAAAATGTGATTGAACTGTTTTGATAGTTGTTTATGAAGGCTTGTTAGGTGTTTAAGCCAAAAAGCCATGCAGTTCATCGTCGCCTGGCGCAGTCCAATTTTTAATTTTCTTTGTTCTTTCACTTATTAATTCTGGTGTTATTATTAGATCTTGCATTTGTTGGTTACATTTTTTTACCTCTTTCATCCAGTCTGCTTTTTTATTATAATCTATTGGATTGTCCCATCATTTCCCCCAGAATTGCACTGTTTCTTCTTTATTTGGTATTTCTACGTTTCTTGCAGTTTCTCCTTCTATGCTTTGGTAGAAACATCTCTGATTCGACTGGAATTGGAGATTCTGCCTGTTTTGTGTAATTCTGGCTTCATATCTACTAATCTTCTTTGGCATTGCTGTTATTTGCTGCTTTATTATTTCCAGGACTTCTCTAGTTTTCCTTGAATCTAGGTGGTATTTTTGGATCAGATACTGTTTGGTGTTTTCATTCTTCAGCTTCTTGTCTTTCATATCTTTAAATTTACTAGCATCTGATCTAAGCCTGGAGATTTTATTTTCTAATCTAATCTTCCATTTAGGTGATGTACTGCTTTCTTTTTTGACAGGTCCACTGATCTTATATCTGAGCTCTTGTGTTGTTATTGTTGCTGCACTGTACATTAGTTGGTTTGTTTCTTGCAAATTATTGGTTGTTATTTCTGCAAGTGCAGCATTGACATCTTTTAATGCCTGAGCAAGTTGTTTTTTGGCAACTGTTTTTAGAGCTGGAAGTCGAACCCTGGTAGTTGTTTGGTTCATGTGCTCTTGTTTTGATTTTGAAACAGTTCAGCAACAGTGGCATCCTCTATTTCCAACAGCTCCTCCACCTTCGCCTGAGCAACTTCTTCAGTTGGTGGTAATTCTTCTTCCATATCTTGAGCCTGTGTTGCTCTTTACAGTTCTTCCAGCTCAACTTCTGTGAATACTTTATTTCTTATTATGAATCTTCTCTAGTCTGCTAACCTTTGTTCTGTTATTTCTGTATCTGGATGCTTCTCTTTCCAAATTTGGTACATTCTTTTTAAATAACCTCTTCTAGTTGGACTAGACTTGTAATAGCAGATCATTATTTCCTTGTTGGCATTTTTTGTATATTTTTTCCAGTTAAGTGACGTTTCTTCCAGTAACTTTGCTGTCTTCAGCCCTGGTTGCTCAAATGAAGATCCTGAGTCCTGTTGCCCACTTGCCACCAGATGTCCAGGGACTATAGCACCTGGCGCGGTCCTTACTGACCCAGGCGACGACCGATCCGGTATAGATTTATTAAAGTTACGTCTCACCATATTGTTGATGGGAAAATGAAGATGTAAAAATATTATGGGACTTCCGACTACAAACAGACAAACATCTGCCACACAATACACCAGATATAACTGTAGTCGAGAAGAAAGAAAAACAAGTTAAAATAATCGACATACCAATACCAGGGGATAGCAGAATAGAATAAAAAGAAATAGAAAAAAATCACAAAATACAAAGATAATACAAATAATAGGGGATTTCCTCAATTTGGGCTCTTAGATTTGGGGATATAAGTGTTGCCAATCCTCCTCGGTTTCTACCCCCTCTGGAGCTGACAATTGCTGGGGTCACAAATGCTTTATAATCAAGAAAGTAAAGTTCATCCTTAATCCAGGTCTCCTGCAAGAGGATTAAATCATGACCGTCGAGGAAATTTTCGAAATCTGGGTCTAGTCTTTTTTGGCACCAGCCAGAGATGTTCCAGGAGAGAATCGTTAGTCGGTCACGGGGCGGGCAACTGTATGATTGTCAATTGATATTATCATGTTGTTGTGTTGGATTCTTATTTCTTAGGGTGATCGAGCCCACAAACTATGATCTGTGGGGGAAAGCCATGTGGATAACAGAAGCTTATATGAAATGATACAATATCTACTGTACCTTCAATAGAGCTAAGCAATGATGCAAAGCACTTTTTAACTCTGGATGGTTTTTCTGAAGAACCTGAAGTCTGTTTTAAAAAGCAAAATGAATAAATACAAAATGAATAGGTAATCATTATCACTGTTACTACATTAAAAATTTTTTAGGTGTTTACATAAAATATATTCCCATTCAAGTTACTTTCGCTTAATGCATTTTAATTTTCTGTTGACCATACATACTATTTCAAAATAGTATTTTGTTGAGAAGATGTATCTATTCTATCAGTTCCCTATTACAGACTTCCAGTAATGCTTTTCTCTCATTTGCAAACTGTTCAAGATGGGAAACCACCTGTGTAGGCATCTGCAGTTCTTTATATTGCTTGCCTATAATGCAACAGATTGAAGTGTAGACCCCGCTACTGTTCTAAAGTCCTGGCAATATTTAAGTTATTTCTGGAACCTCACCTATCACATTCATTTTCTGTCCTGTCGACTTGGCAGACTACAACAGTTTGCCTAAATGCCAAGTCATGTATCCCCAATGAACTCACAAGGGAAATATTAAGAGATTCCATAAATCACCTGAAAACCCCAAAGAAATTATTGACTTGCACTGATCTGCTTTTTTTACAAAAATGTATAGCTTAATCAATTAATTCATAACTTAATCAACTAATTTACTAACTGGTGGGGACCACTCTTAATCAGAGAGAGCAGATTTCAATTAGTAAAGCTGAGAATTAAGGGTGCATATTTATTTACTTTTCAGGGATAATAGGGAATATTAAAAATGTCTTTTCTTTTTAAACAATAGTAGCTCTTGTTTATAAAATTGCAAACTATCCCCAAAACAAGACCACTCTGAAGTATGAATGCACAAATTTAATCAAAAAATCAATTAAAAGGCAGTTGATAAAGCAACTACAAGTTATTTAACCGGCTGGTAGCCCTAATAAAAGTTCCCTTAACCATCTCCACAATTAGTGTGCATTTCCAGACTGCCCCACAAATAAAATGTTATTTCACCTCCAGTGAAGAAGTTGTTTGAAATCCATCTCCACAATGAAGCCATGCACTGGAAACTGCTGCAGCATCCACTGCCTCTCCAGAATTTACTTTGCCTTCACCTATAGGCTTCTCATCTGGAAAAGAAGCAAGGTCTGTGTACCATGTCCGTTTCCTCTGCAAAGGAAAAATATTATTTCAGTCACTGTTGTGTTTAGTGGTTTAATTATATACTGTACTGAATGTGACTAAGAAATTTGGCAATTCACAAAAATAAGAGAAATCATGCAAATGAGAAACGTGTTTTGTGGTACCTTAGAGCCTAATCAATCTATTGTAGCATAAATTTTCATGGACTAAAGCTCACTTCATCAAACGCATCCAATGAAGTATCCAATGAACATGTTGTGTTCATGTTCATCCTATGAATACAATACATGTGCTTGTCTTTAAGGTGTGACAAGATGCCTTGCTATTTTTGCGACAAACTACAATAGCTATTCCTCTAGAAGTTGGCAATCAGAAAAATTACTCTGTTTCTAACCTCATTTCATGATTTTTCCCCCCATGGAACACTTAGACTTTTCACATTTGGGGTTAAAAATTCTGGAATAAAAATATCACTCTATTAATTTCTACATTCAACATTCAAATGGCTGTTATTTCATTTGAGACAATAGAATAGGGAACGCTATGCACAAAGACAATAAATGCCCATAAATCATCACCACTCCCCATGTGTTTGCAAATCAGGTCAGATCTAATAAATGGCATTTAAGCATGCTTAGGAGCTGGCCAGATGATGGTCTCCCTCCCCACAAAAATTACAGTAACAATGGCAACTAATTATAAAGTGGCATTTAACTATATAAAACAGCTGGGGTAAGTGGGGAAAAGGAGGAATAGCCTATATGCAACAGTAATCCCCTCAGTAATTTGGGCTAATGCCATTATATTCACTAATACATTTCTAATTTGGTTGTTTATGTATTTAAAAAATGTTCTCATGTTTTTCCATGAAACCATGCCCAAAGCTACTGACAATAAAAACATAGCATATAAACTATTATCATATGCAGGAAAATACAAAAGTGTGTCAGATTCAGATTCAAGCTTTATTACAGTCATAGACCAGCAAACAAGTAGAATATTACATTAGTTCTGAGTGGGTTTTACAAATAATATAACAAAATCTAGTCATTTTATTAATAACCTCACAGTCAGAATTTGTAAGTAAAAATTTTAAATAAAAATCGTCTGGATGGCCTGGAAAGTTTTGCAGCAAAGGAGACACTAACCTTAATTGTGCCTCCCTATAAAAATCACAGTACAGAATGGCATGCACACTTGTTTCCACCAAACCAGAGCCACATGGGCAAACACAAACAGAAAAGGGAATACCTTTAAATCTTCCCTCCATTACAGCAGATGGAAGCACATTCAGATGAGCAAGCATAAGAGTATGCCCGAATTTGGGGACTACAATAGTACTCAAGTATCCTGCTGGTTTGCTATTGATCAATTGATCCCCTATAAAGATGTTTTTAGGTAAGTTTGCAGCTTCCTCTGGCAGTTCCATATCTAAAATTCTTTTCTTAATTGCACTCCTAGCCTGATCAAATCCCAGCTTAATGATCTCATCCTGGGAAAACACATAATGAGCTAATTTATTATTAATTAAAGACTTCAATTTGAAATTGAAGCCATCCGTCATTATGAGAGAGACCAATCCCACTTGAAAAACACACCAATTTTAGCCAAAATAAAATAAGTGTTCTCCAATAACAAGTTTCCAACCTGATTAAGCCCACCTCTCGTCTTATCACAACATTGGGAACACTACGGGGAACCTGAAAAACAGATCTTAAAAATTTAGATTGAGTAGCTTCTAGCTGTGAAAAACTGCTAACCATGCCAAACTGGGCACCATATAGCAATTGAGGATACACCTTGGTTACAAATAATTATATTGCAGCAGGTACATAAGAGGCCCTCCTCCGGTAATGTTAAGATATAGTAAGATTTATAGAAGACTGAGCCAACTGTATAGTTGATTTTAAATGGGCATTACGCTAACCTGAAGAATTAAAGACCACACCCAAGTATTTAAACGAATTGACTTGATCGATCTTATGGCCACTGATGGTCCAGTTATGTTGCCTAGGGCGTTTTGCAAGAACTAATACTTTGGATTTTGGGTGATTAATTTCAATAAACTCTTGGGTGCAAAAGATCACAAGAAGACCCAGGGCATGTTTCAATCAAACTGGGGTTTGGGACATGATAGCCATGTCATCTGCATACAGCAAGATGGAAACATACTTATTCGCTAATTTGGGAGGATGTGTAGAAGTGATGATCATATAAGAGACCACCGAATTAACGTATAAACTAAACAAGGTGGGGGCTAAAACACAGCCCTGCCTCATACCCCTGAAGGTGGGGATCTCAACTGAGAGGGCCCCCAACGGATTACAATGCACTTTCAAATGGGTGCCTTCATAAATGGTAGAAATTAACAGCAGCAGCCTTTTATCTATCGAGAGATCCCTAAGCTTTTGCCAGAGCCTCTCTCTTGATATAAGATCGAATGCAGATTTTAGATCAATAAAGGCTACAAAAAGACTAGGAGACGATTAACCTCAGTAATTCTCAAGTAAGAACTTTAGGGTGAGTGCATGCTAAATAGTGGATCGTCCAGCCCGAAAACTGGCCGGCTCCAGGAACAAAATTTCGTGGTCATCAATCCAATCCACTAATTTAGTTAATAAATGCTTTGCATAAATCTTACTTATCAGGTTTAAAAGACTTATAGGGCGATAATTTGTAGGGATGTGCCCAAAATGTATTTGGTGCCAGTGGGGATAGTACTTTAAGGGCGGGGGAGGGTGCATTTCCCCCACCAGCGCTCCGTTATTTGTAAGCCCTCGGGGCAGCAGCGTTCCTCTCTGCTGCCCCGTTTTCCTCATCGGCTGGAAGTAGCGACCACGCGTGCACCTGTCGTGTGTGTGCGTGTGCACAGCAGATGGGCGGGCACGTGCAACAGGCACACGCGCAGTCGCTACTTCCGGCCGGTGAGGGAAACAGGGTGGCAGGGAGGAATGCTGCCGCCCTGAGGGGCTTACAAATAATGGAGCACCGGTGGGGAAAATGCGGCAGGAGGCGGGAGTACACCCTCCCCTGCCCTTAAAGTACCATCCCCACTGGCGTCTAAATGCCAACCCCCAACCTGAGCCGAAACGTTTTTGAGGCCTTTTTAGTGGCCTCCGAAACATTTCGGGCTCAAGCCTAATAATTTGTAGGGTCATCCCTATTGCCCTTTTTATAAATGGGAATAATGATAGCTATACCCCAGTCATAAGGTATTCTAGCCGTAGCACAGATATACATAAAAAGGGAGGCTAATAAATGCACCCACCAATCAAGATTGGTCCACAAGGCCTTGATCGTTACAAGGTTACTACCCGGGGCCTTTCCTCTACCAAAAGACTTGATACGCTTTTCAACTTCGAAGCAGGAGATGGACTCCCAGCTTGGCAACTCAGTGATGCTTAATTCATTGATTATACTGACAGCCATCCCATCGGCTCTTTTATACAAAGATCAAAATTGCTCCTCCCAAACATCAGCCGAGATACAATAGGATGGAGCGGACATAGCTTTGTCCATAGCTAGTGAGACTAGCCTCCAAAAGGTAGCTTGGTTTTTTAATCTAGCCGCCTCTATTAATTTGGCCCAGTTTTCTCTAGTAGCTTTAAATTTCTTAGTTCTTAATAGGTGTTTATACTGTGATCTCTTATGCAAGATCTCCTGCTTAGAGAGTAACAATGGATCATCTGCATGTATTTTAAAGGCCCTCGCCAATTCCCTTTATACATTTAGGCCAGGCATCCCCAAACTGCGGCCCTCCAGATGTTGCTGAACTACAACTCCCAGCATACCCAGCCACAAAAAATTGTATCTAAGGATGCTGGGAGTTGTAGTTCAGCAACATCTGGAGGGCCGCAGTTTGGGGATGCCTGATTTAGGCAATCACAATCAAACCAAGGCTTGGATAATACATATTTTAGTATGATTTCTAGGAAAAAAGCATGGTTTAACCAACACTAGAAACAATAAAGCCAGAATATTGTCATAATTGGCAAGGATAGATTCCTCCTCATTAGGAGAGCGAGCAACTAGTATTGCCTCTCACAAACCACGGACCTTGGACAAATTCAAAAATTCTGAAAGACGTAAGGATTGTTCCTCCGACCATTTGGTTCCGAGAGGTCCATGCTCCGTCTCCAAGTGAGGTAAAAAAGTGTGTCATCAAAAGTTTAGCAAAATTCATCAGCAAAATACAGGGGTAAAGGAATATGGGCCCTATGAGTCACCAAGGCATTGCCATCTAGGGATGCACACTCAGTGAGCTTTTCTTGGGAACTCAATGGTTACAGTACAATTATATTGTAAAGTACAATTCTGCTTTACACACCCACAGTTCTCATCTCTCACAAAAGTTCTGCATAGTTTATGCTGACAGGTAGCAGCTCTCCAGGGTTTCAGTCAGAATCTTTCCCAGCCCTAGATATGTGGGGACTGAACCTGAGCATTCAGAGAACACATCCTACCCCTATGTCACAAGAAATGGGTTTGGATGCAACAGCCCCTCCCTCAAAGGTGATGACACAAATTGATTTGAAAATTGCAACAAATCCCAATTTATTGGGACCTGCAACAGAAGTAGGAAATATCTCAACCCCCTGCCACACCTCCAGAACAGTAAGAAACATGTAGTTGCATGAATTCTATTATTTTCATCTCAAGGGCTGTTTTAACAAAATTATTTTCTGGAATCTAGACCAGACTCATCAATAGCATCTTGCATAGTTTATACATGCTGTATTACAACTGCCTAGAAGAGAAAAAGAACATGTATTTGTCCAAAGCACCTAAGCAATATAGGTTCAATAAAAATCTCATAAAAATCAATTTTATTACAGTTTGAAAAGTTATGTAAAGAGTCTGGAGGAAAAAACAAGCATTGGAAACTTTCCATTTAAAAAGTGACATCCATGCATAACTGAAAAAATAAAAGATTGTTTTTCTAAATGTCATAGATTATGTTGTATCAACTAAAATTTTTATTGTTACGGTAAATGGCAACATAATGATAGCTAAGCTATGTGCAAACAGATCTTGCAAGCAGCCAGCCTAGGAGTTAACTCTGCAAGTAGTTTTGCTGATGGTTAAAATATTTGTGTTACAAAATAAAATTCTATTACAACTGTAAAAATGTCTTGACCACACAACAGAAATAAAGATTCTAGTTTGGACTTGTAAGGGAAGAACAGTTCAATTTTACACTCCATTGGTCTTTGCTACTGAAGTTGTTAGAGCAACTTGCAAGCATACTAAGATGATAATTTGCCTCAAGTGAAAAATCAGAAGCAGGCCTTATGCCTGTGAACTCCCCAGCTTATCCCTTCAACATGCAGAGAACGTAAGGAAAATATGCTTATACACATTTTATTCTCACCAGGGCCAGGGAGATCCCATATCCAACCAACACGATACTCCCCCTGGTTCATCCATTTTCTTTTTCACACCATTAGAGTAGGCATGGCTCTAATGGGGAAGGAGATCATTAGCCTGAAGCCTAGTCCAGATACTGGGCATGAAATATCACCAAATCAGATCTGAAATGTACAACCACCTGGCCAAACAGTTCCTCTCCTTTCAGGCTACTTCAGCAACTAACCACTGTGGGAGTCTCAGGATAAGGAAAACAGTTAAGTTCCTGCCACTGGCCTGCTTTGACCTATTTGTACTTTACACTATTTGTGTTGTACACAGGGGCATAGCTAGGGGAGAGGGGGGCTATGTTCGCTCCTTTCCCTGATGGCTCCTCAGAGTGAGGAAGATAATGAAGAAAATAGGGAGGGGTGGATCTGGGGGGCCCTCTGGAGCTTGGGGACCTGGGTTCTTTGAACCCACTTGCTCTATTATAGCTACGCCCCTGGTAGTATGGTTTTTCCTAGAAAAGCAAGGTAGGAACGAACACTGCAACTTCTTGCATTGTTAGCTCACATTCTCTCCTTATGCAGACAGCTGATCTCCACTAAAGCTGAAACAAAATTGCTCTCCAGAGTTTTTCAGAACATTGTTATAAACTTTTATACTGCATAATCAACCAGATATTTGAAATCATGACATTCCAATAATTATTCAACAATTCAAGCCTTTTCAGTTTTGCCAGTTCTAGTCTCCTCTCCCTGGATCATGCTAGCTTAGCACACAAAGTATCCCTTAAGGTTTAATGTGTGCCAGGGCTCAGCCTGGGATGACAAACAAGTGTGTCTCTGATAATGTGCAGAGTGCTGTGCCTTTCCTCACCCTGAACAACCCCAATTTAGCCCCCAAAGAAACTGAAGAAATTGTAGATACAAAGGCAAGACTTTCTCCCATCAGCAAAAAGACCCTCATTACTCCCAATCCCTCACGCACCCCGCCCCCAGCCCTAGTACCTTCCTGGTGGGCATCTCCGCCCGTCAGAACAAGCCCTTCATTTGACACGTGACGGGGGGACGAACCCGGAGGAGGAACAAGAATGCCAACCAAGTCTACTTGGGAGCCGGCGAAGTAAAACTTCTTCCCGCAGCAGGGCTGAAGCCACGCCCACACCTTCTCTTCCAGCTTGGCGCGGTTTCATCGGCTGAGCTCTTGATTGGGCGACATGGCGGAATGTGTGTGACGTAAGACGCAAAAGTGGGTGATTCGTGTCTTTTCTTGCGGCTCCTCTCTTTTTCACCACATGGGGGCTTTTGTGCTTCCAGCCGCTTCGTTTCGTCCGCAATACCGAAAACATTTTGCGCATGCGCTCTGTAAGAACTGCATAGATTGAGCTTAAACCGAACAAAGGAAATTTTTGTTGCTAGTCATTCAGTTAACACAATAGTAACTCTTAAGTGCCAAGTTGAAGACAGATCATCCTGGAGATAATCTATCTATGTGGTCCCGAAGAGTGGACACCGACTTGACAGCACTTAATCAATCAATCAATCAATCCAGCAACTCTTAAGTGTGTCCTCACAGACGAGACATCAGTAGTATTTGTATGTGCTATAGTAATACTCGAGTTTTCTCGTTGTCTCCTTTTCGATTTCTGTCTTGCACAAGTTTTGGGTGACAGATGATCGTGATGTTTCTAAAGCAGTATCTTTGTATGTTTCTATTTATTTTAAGTTTTCTATTCATTTAATTATAGAATTCATTCATTCTGTTCATTAGGAAGAGAGCTGGTCTTGTGGTAGCAAGCATGACTTGTCCCCTTAAGCTAAACAGGATCCGCCCTGGTTGCATACGAAAAGGAGACTAGAAGTGTGAGCGCTGTAAGATATTCCCCTTAGGGGATGGAGCCGCTCTGGGAACAGCATCTAGGCTCCAAGTTCCTTTCCTGGCATCTCCAAGATAGGGGTGAGAGAGATTCCTGCCTGCTACCTTGGAGAAGCCACTGCCAGTCTGTGTAGACCTATACTGAGCGAGATGGACCTATGGTCTGACTCAGTATATGGCAGCTTCCTATGTTCCTAAGCTACATTTCTACTAAAAAGGCCTCCAAAGTAGCTTAAAACAAACAGAAGCACAGTACTAAATCAAAATTAAAACAGTAAAACTTTAAAACAATTGACACACTGGATAATTAACTTATCCTATTTTACAGATATAATGTGAATATTTCATTCGATTTGTGCGCATTTCCTAAGACAGGAATTTCTTAGGAAATGTGAAGTGGTTTGGAATAATTGCTTATAACTACAGTTAGACGTTTTAAACCCTTAAGTCTGTTATGTCTTTCTTCTGCCACTAACTGGATATCTAAAAACAGGAAAATCATTTAATAATTTTAACAATAATTTTAATAATTTTAGCAGCTCAATGCCCTTCCATTCATATTAACCTGCCTGAAACTAGATGTGCAGCACAACAATCCAGTATTTATATGAATAAAACTAATATTTATATACCGGTTTTTTTAAAAATTACTGCTTATTTGCTCAGAAGTAAGTCCCACTGTATTCAGCTTACACCCAATTTATTATTATGCTGTTATTTCTACATCACTTTTCAACAAATATTTCTCAAATCAGTTTACATAGAAAAAATTAATTACATTATTTATTTATCAAAGTATTTATCCCCTGCTAACTGAGCAAAGATGCACCTTTTAAAAGTCGCCGTTATTTAGCAGGGGAAGAGTAACTGGCCCTATCCATCCTCCAGCACAGCATCCCTCCAGTGGCTGTTGCTTGTGTATATCTTATGTTTCTTTTTTAGATTTTGAGTCCTTTGGGATCAGGGAGCCATTTTGTTTATTTGTTTACATCTATGTAAAACGCTTTGGGAATTGCTGTTGAAAACCAATATATAAATATCCATTGTATTTGTATTTATATACCTCTTCTTTCCGTCCCCAAAGGTAGTTTACAACAATATATTAGAACTAGCTGGGCCAGGTGTAGAGCATCCTCACCTCTAATTTCCCCCACCTACCACTGCTGTGAATTTCTTTCCCAGCCCTCCCGCCCGCTGCTGTTTTCTCCACCCACCCACCCCCCGCTTTCTTCCCCCATCCACCCTCCTACCCACCACTGCTTTCTTGCCCTGCCCGCCACTGCTGTTGCCATTTTCTCCCCCACCACTGCCATTTTCTCCCCCACCAGCCCCCTCCACTGCCATTTTCTCCCCCACCAGCCCCCTCCACTGCCATTTTCTCCCCCACCAGCCCCCTCCACTGCCATTTTCTCCCCCCCACCCACCCTCACCACCATTTTCTCCCCACACCCATGCCATTTTGTCCCCCACTGCCGTTTTGTTTCTCGCCTTGCCTCCAGTGGTGCTGCTTTTCTCTTCCCCTGTTGGCAGCTGCCATACGTGGGATTAGCGATGGATACGCCTAAGAGAAATATATATAGAGAGAATATAGATAGATAGATGTGGCTGTAGTCACATGGCATTCAAAAAGATGGTCAAGATGAAGTGTGAGGAATGACCACCTAACAGTTAACGAGAATAAAAGGTGGGTTAATTCGTAGTTTTACTTGCAATGGGGGTTAGAGAGGGCACGGCTACCTGGAGAGAGTGGGAAATTACTGTTGAAAACAATTAACTGGAGAGATCACAAATCCAAAGAGGATCTAATGGGAAGCTGAGAGAATTGTGCCTAAAAGTTAAGGGGGGGGAGATTCTGCATGTACAGTAGTTAGTGTTCTGAGCCTAACTGAAAAGACCCAGCTGCTATGCGGATACTCACTTGAGAAGACCCCCACCAGAGTCCAGCAACTGTAAAAGGACTGTCATCTGTGGAAAATGCTGCCATCCAGGTTCAGTGCCTCAGAGGTGCCTGCCACCTGAGGAGAATGCTTCCAGCTGACCCCAGCAACAATCAAAGCTTGAAATCAGCTCTGTATGTCTGTGTGCAAAAAGGGAAATAAAGGCCTTGGGACACAGTAGAAGTCTATAGCTTGGGATGACATATACAGTTTTCTGCATATGTGAGGCCAAGTGGTTAACTAATAGCAATATTTTTGATTAAAAATGGATTTCTGACATCCATCTATTAATTCTTGAACAACTGAGTTAATATACAACTGCCTGCTCACCAAAATGCTCTTAGACCTCAAGTTTTCTAATATGTAAAGATTGCAAAACACATTTTTAAACATATGTAGGTGGTAAACTCAAGCATATCTTGCAATATGGCCATAATTTTACATTATCTGCATAATGCAATAGCTTTCTAATTAAGCTTAAATCCATCCATCAGTGTGTTCTGCAATTTTTTATTTTAGCAAGAAAGTGAAGAAAGGTGAGGAGCGAACACACCCCTCCCGGGCTGTATAGATTCTAGAGTGAGAAGAACGTCAAAACGAAGTAACACTGCAGTGTATGCCGGATTCCAGAGTCCCTAAACTGAAGAGGTCCCCTAACAAATTACAACGTTTTTGACTGTAGAAGATAACGGGAAGGGTATAGTAAGAACAGAAGGCGTATACGATTTCTAGATCGAATGGATCTCTCTATCTCTTGATTGCAACAAGAGAGCTAATGTCTGAGTCTTCCCTATTGAATCAGCGCCTTCCGGGGAAAACGCCTATCTGCTTGTCGCTGCTTCGCAGGCTGGCAAACACCAAAGCTCAGGGCGAGTTACACTGAGACTGACACTCAGCCAGTGAGCAACAACGCTTCGCCCGCCTCCGGTCTACGCTTGGCCTCCTCCCTCTTCGCTTGAAGTGTAAGCATTGCGGGCGCCGAAAAGCAGCACCCGGGCCGAGAGAAATACTGAACTGAACTTGTGTATGGACACAGCGCCCGCCATGTGGCAGAGCCAATATGTGACTGCTATACAGCTGGCCGGCTTCCGCCAATACAAGGTAAACAGCGAACGCTGATTTCGGGATAAAAACCACGTGTTCTAAGCTTCCTCCCTCCCTGCTCTCTGTCTCTGAGACGTCGGGAAACGAGTGTTCCTGCACAGAGTCTAGGAAATTTAGGGAAAGTGGCTGATGTTGTGCATTTTCTTCTGTTCAAAGTGTGTTCCAAGTTATATAGAGCCCACTATATATATATAGAGAGAGAGAGAGAGAGAGTGGACTAGATGCAAGAAATTTCATTAGATGCATGAAATGTTATCCCCCATTGGCACGGGCACACGCTCGAATATAGCAAGGAGAAATGTAAACAGTTGAGCCGCAGCCAAATAATCATGAAATGCAAAAGGTACAGTCTCTGGCAATTGTGTGTAACGCTTAACACAAGTAGGAGTAGGTTGCCAGTCTGCATTGTAATCTGTCTCCCTCTCTCTCTGTGGCATTGTTTACTTCTTACATGCAAACAAGCTCTGGCACAGCATGTGCAGTCTGCTGAGCCTTTAGTAGGTCTGTTTCTCCAAATTAGGTTAATTATGTCTTTACACCTCTGCTGTTTTCTTCTTCTTCTCAGTTATTCTCCTTAATCCTGAACGATGTAGAAGAATGAGGCTGCAGTCATATGTGTATTGAGTTGGACATTAATTCCAATGAATGAAATGAAACTTATTTCTGAGTAAACATTTACACATTTACTTATTTCTGAGTAAACAATGTATCTCTTTACAAGAGATCTATATACCTATCTTCATTCTGTACCCTAGTGTGGTTGTGTTTCTTTTCAATGGATCCAGAGCAATTACGAGCCTAGTGACTGTGTAAACTATTCTGGCAAAGAATGTCAGTAAGTGTGCTGCAGGAAAGGTATAGGAAGGAAAACAGATGAAAATATGCAGGTGTGAACAAAATAATTGCTAGGCAAGAGATTCTCAGTTTCTCCTGGTGCAGGCACTGCAGGTTTAAATGTTTGCTCTTTTTCAATTTAAAAAAAAATGTTGAGGCATCATTGCATGGAGTTTAATTTGGAATTCAGCACTATTTGTGCTAGGAACAGCTATGAGCATTACCCCCTCTTGTTTTTCTTGTGTTCTTGCAGACCACCTGAAAGTGCATTATGAGCCACAGACCACAGCTTAAGTATTGCTGAAATAATGAATTTTGTAATGGATACAGCAATCTGTATGAGCAGAGCAAAAATAACTTCAGTCAAGGATGGTAGAAAAGACTCTGTGGAGATAATATTCGTTCTAAATCTCCAGACACTGACCTTGACATGGATGGGCTTTTTCATGCCGTTAGATAGGGAAAAATGAAGCATAATTATGGGAAAGTTAAATTCAAGCTGGAAAATTAGAATATGAAGGAAGGATTAAGGTGGGTAGCGTTGCTGGCAGGGCAAACAATACAAATTGGACCCAGGCCTCACCCTGGTAAGTCAGGTGGAGGCCATGGCCAGGAGTGCTTTCTATCAGATTCAGCTGATTCGACAGCTGCGCCCGTTCCTTGAAGAGGATGACCTCAAAACAGTGGTGCATCAGCTGGTAACCTCCAGGCTTGACTACTGCAATGCACTTTACGTGGGGCTGCCTTTGTACGTAGTCCGGAAACTTCAGTTAGTTCAGAATGCGGCAGCCAAATTGGTCTCTGGGGCAACCTGGAGAAACCATATTATGCCTGTTTTGAAACCGTTACACTGGCTGCCGATATGCTTCTGGGCAAAATACAAAGTGCTGGTTATTACCTTTAAAACCCTGAATGGCTTAGGTCCGAGTTATCTAAGAGAATGCCTTCTTCTACATGATCCCCACCACACATTAAGGTCATCTGAGGAGGTCCGTCCCCAGTTACCACCAGTTCGTCTGGTGGCAACGCAGAGGCGGGCCTTCTCTGTAGCTGTTTCTGGGCTGTGGAATGCACTCCAGGCAGAAATTCGTAATTTGAGATCATTGCTTTCCTTCAGGAGAGCCCTTAAAACCTATCTGTTTGGCCTGGCCTTCCAGGGTTTTAAATGATTGACTATTTTAAACTGTTTTAAATTGTTGCCCTGATTTCCAGGGTTTTTAGCTGTTTAATTTGTTTTATTGTGTTTTAATAGTTTGATTTTAATTGTTTTGTTTTTATCATGCTGTAAACCGCCCTGAGCCATTTTTGAAGGGCAAAAATATACAAATATACAAATAAATAAATATAAATATACAAATAAATATGCAAATAAATGTTCTAGTAATAACTAATCTGCCTACTTTCCTTTCACTATACCTACAACCGGACTAAATTTGGTCCAAATTGATTAGGCAGTTCACAAGTTAGACACTTGTACCTCAAATGTTAAAGCATCTGCCATCTTGAACTGGGGTGGATGACATCATCACAAACTCTGTGGTTGAGGTGTCCCTAAAACTGTACCAAATTTGGTCCAAATAGGTTCCCACATGCACCTCAAATGTTCATGTGTCTGCCATCTTGAATCAGGGAGGGTGACATCATTACAAACTATGCCCTTGAGTCATCCTTACAGCTATAGCAAATTTGGTTCAAATTGGTTAGGCAGTTCACAAGTTCTCCCACTTGTGCCTCAGACATTCTTGTGTCCACCATCTTGAATCAGGGTGGATGTCGCCATTGAGATGTCCCTACAGCTGTAGCCAAAAAAACAACCACCATCAGTTGGACTGTTCACAGTGTAGTCCATTTGCCCCTCAGACGTTTGCACAACCGCCAAAAGTAACATCAGCTACTTGGCTTTATGGGGGGGAAATGAGATACAGCATGGGAAATTAATATGGTAGAATATTTATGAAAGTACTGGTAGAGATCTAACAACATGTCAAATGGATCACAATCTATTTCAGGCATCAGGAATATCTGCATAGTGAGGTTTTTCCAAGAAAAGTGCAAATTTTATGCAAATGAGAAAAATTACAGAAGTTTCCCCAGAAAAGCCACATTTCTGGTTCTAAGGTAAAACAGATGGGGAGAGGACTATGCACAGAGGTGCTTGGCCTACCTTAGAGGAGCAATAATCCTGGCTGTTCAAGGCTTGGAACATTCTAATACTGGCACGGGCAGAGAGTGAGGGTGAAAGGAATTGGATTGATGTAGGATGGTGTTGCTGGAGGAAGGAGAGATAGAACAGAGAAATTGCCCACCTTCCTCAACATTTCCTACCCTGCCTGCCAAGTTGGCAGGGCCTTACAGCCCAATCCTATGCATGTTTTCTGGAAGTAAATCTCACTTCCGCTGCTGGGGCTTGATTCTAAAAAAAACCCACCAAAAAAGCAACTGCATAGGATTCCAGCCTTTTCAAATACTGAAAACTAAGAGTAAGTCAGAAAGCCTAGTGAGTATTTTCTGGTAAGAGAGGGAGTGTAGGTTGGTTAACAAAACTAACTATATCTCAGAACCGTAAAGACAAAGACCCCAATCCAGATTGTTTGTCCTATGCAAGTCCCACTGAAATCACAATGAATGTATTTACCCAAATAGAAGATGACTGAATTCAAGATGAACCCTTTAAAAGATAGAGGTGAAATACAGGTTATACCTGTATTTACCCCAAGGGAAGAGGACTCTGAATTTAAGATGACCCCTCAATTTCTAACATCAAAGAACCTGGAAAAAAACTAGTCTTGGATTCAGGTAAATATGGTAACTTAAATCTCTCTGATGATTTCAACAGATGTAGAGGTTGCTGGTTCGAATCCCTGCTGGTATATTTCCCAGACTATGGGAAACACCTACACAGGTGGACAAATGTGTTGGTACCCCTCCATGAAAAAAGAAGAACCCACAATTGTCTCTGAAATAACTTGAAACTGACAAAAGTAATTGGCACCCATCATTGTTTATTCCACATTTAACAAAAACCAGACTTTGCTTTAGAGTTTTGATGCAACAGAATATTTCAAATAATAACACAAATGAAAATGGCATGGACAAAAATGATGGGACCCTTAATCTAATATTCTGTTGCACAACCTTTAGAGGCAATCACCACAAACAAGCGATTCCTGTAGCTCCCAATGAGACTTCTGCACCTGTCAACAGGTAGTTTGGCCCACTCTTCCTGAGCAAACTGCTCCAGCTGTGTCAGGTTTGAAGGGTGCCTTCTCTAGACTGCTTGTTTCAGTTCTTTCCATAGATGTTCGATAGGATTCAAATCAGGGCTCATAGAAGGCCACTTCAGAATAGTCCAATGTTTTGTTCTTAGTCATTCTTGGGTGCTTTTAGCTGTGTGTTTTGGGTCATTATCCTGTTGGAGGATCCATGACCTGCGACTGAGACAGAGCTTTCTGACACTGGGCAGTACATTTCGCTCCAGAATGTCTTGATAGTCTTCAGATTTCATTGTTCCCAGCACAGACTCAAGGCACCCCGTGCCAGACACAGCAAAGCAGCCCCGAAACATAACCGAGCCTCCTCCATGTTTCACAGTAGGTATGGTGTTCTTTTCTTTGAAAGCTCCATTTTTTCATCTGTGGACATAGAGCTGATGTGACTTGCCAAAAAGCTCCAGTTTTGTCTCATCTGTCCAAAGGACATTCTCCCAGAAGCACTGTGGCTTGTCAATATGCATTTTAGCAAATTCCAGTCTGGCTTTTTTATGTTTTTCTTTCAACAGTGGAGTCCTCCTGGGTCTTCTTCCATTGAACCCACTGTCACTCAAAAAGCGACTGATGGTGCAGTCAGACACTGATGGACCTTGACCTTGGAGTTCAGCTTGTATCTCTTTGGAAGTTGTCCTTGGCTTTTTGTCTACCATTCTCACTATCCTTCTGCCCATTCTGGGATCGATTTCCCTCTTGCAGCCGCATCCAGGGAAGTTGGCTACAGTCCCGTGGACCTTGAACGTCTTAATAATATTTGCAACTGTTGTCACAGGAACATCAAACTGCTTGGAGATGGTCTTATAGCCTTTGCCTTTAACACACTTGTCTATAATTTTCTTTCTCATCTCCTCAGACAACTCTCTCCTTTGCTTTCTCTGGTCCATGTTCATTGTGGGACACACAATGATACCAAACAACAGAGTGACTACTTTTCTCCACTTAAATAGGCTGAATGACTGATTACACGATTGGAGACATGTGTGATACTAATTAAAGAAAACAGCTAATTTGAAAAATCACTCTAATCCAATTATTTATGATCTTTTCTAGGGGTACCAACAAATGTGTCCAGGCCACTTTAGAATATATTTGTAGAATAAGCAATATTTTATCTCTTTTCACACTCACTTTGCTTTACTCGATGACATATAAAAGGCATGCAGGTATACATGGGACAATTGCTTTTAATTTAATCACTTTTCAGGAGGCATCAAACACTTTTCAATGAGCTGTAAGGGTACCACCAAATTTGTCCACGTGTGTATATCGGGCAGCAGTGATACAGGAAGATGCTGAAAGGCATCATCTCATACTGTTCAGGAGATGGCAATGATAAACCCCTCCTGTATTCTACCAAAGAAAACCACAGGGCTCTGTGGTCACCAGGAGTCAACACCAACTCAGCGGCAGAACTTTAACTTTTTACTTTAAGCCGCATTATATGCAGCACAATCCTATGCATGTACTCAGAAGTAAGTTCCATTGAGTTCAATGTGACTTGCTCCCAGGTAAGTGTGCATAGATTTACTGCCCACTTTTATCTGGATTGGGATGAATGGGTACACTCTTTCTCCATCAGCATTAAAGGAGTTTTGCAGTTGGTTGAATGAGTGAAGAATTGCATCCAAATTCCCCCTCAGGCTCAAGTGCATTGTCTTGGTCAGTTTTGCTGTACCATGGAGAGTGAAAGATATATGCCGAAAATAGTAAGTACCATGAACTCTATAGAAATACTCACTAATGGTGCCTACAGCCCTAGTATTGACTAGGTAGTTCATAATAACTATATTTGTGATTGTTATACATGATGACCTATAAGATATGTAACTTATTATTATGTAACTTATGAGCCCCTGGTGGCACAGTGGTAAAACTGCTGCCCTGTAACCAGAAGGTTACAAGTTCGATCCTGACCAGGGGCTCAAGGTTGACTCAGCCTTCCATCCTTCCGAGGTCGGTAAAATGAGTACCCAGAATGTTAGGGGCAATATGCTAAATCATTGTAAACCGCTTAGAGAGCTCTGGCTATAGAGCGGTATATAAATGTAAGTGCTATGTGTAAGTGCTATTATTCTTACACAGTAATGCTCTTTGAGTAGGGAATCTGAAGTAGAGCTTTCCCACCTTACATTCCAGTGACTCGTAAGTGCTTCTAAACAGTAGTATGTTATCTTAGGTCAACAGCCATAACAACTGGAGTAGTAGGAGTTGAAAACACTTGTTCAGCATCTTATTTCTACCCAACCTGGTAGAAAGCAAAGGAAGAAAGCAAAGAATGGAGCTAGAAGATTCTATGGCAGTAGGTCCTAGATAGTGATTGAATGCACATTTCATAAGCAGCTATTGTTTGTAGTTTGCCCTTAGGGCTAATCTCCTTCCAATGCTCTTTTGGTATTATTTTTTTCAAAAATATGTGCAACTGGTATACATGGATGTATCTTTCTGTTTAGAAAAAAATCATCTGAAGATCTTGGGGTGGTGTTCAAATTGGAGCTATTTGTATTGGCCATGGACCTATTTTTCTTATCAGTGATGCATGCTGCTAAGTGCACGGGGGAAATTAAGAGCTGCAGGAAGACATAGTCTTATTGAAATGATTAACACAGGCAATTAATTCCAAGAAAGAACAACTCCAGAAGCAGCTCTGCATATCTCACATCTGTAGCTAAGTGCTACAAAGATAACTTGGCAGGGGTCGGGGTCAGGCTTATGATTGTGTCCAGTTGGCCCTGGTCCCTCATTGTCTTCAATGTTGGTGACTTCCGGTTATATCCAGAAGACGAGGGCAATGGGGCGGCAGGGAGGTACGCTGCCGCCCCATGGGCTTAAAAAAAAACTTATTCTGATGGGGGGAAAGCAGCGGGAGGGGTAAGTGCACCTTCCCCCTGTTCTTAAAGGGAGATCCCCGCCTCCTTTGAACTACCCTGCCGCGGTTCTGTGCACATCCCTAAAGAGCAGGAGTGGCATATTGTTGGCAGGAAGTGGGAGATAGGGAAGAGCCTGCTTGGGGTGGTGAAAGTTAGAATGGCTGAAGCAAGCAAAACCCAGGTAGTATTTTGCTCCTTTTCTCTCTCTCTCTCAAGACTTTTTAGCTTGTCACTGATACATTTTCCTCTATATGCTCTTTATATAAAGGACCACAAAGGGCCTCCAAACCGGTTCCATGCACATCCCAACTGCTCTTCAGGCTGGGAGTGACGAGTGAGTGAGCGTGTGTGTGTGTGTGCATGCGCGCACACACCCACACCCATTTGCTCCCTCTTTTCCTCAACTGCAGATCCCCTCCTCGAGCCCCTGCTTCTTCTGCCTACTCTTTCCACAGGTTTCTGCCATCCTGCCTTTGAGTTCCTTGTTCCTTAGCTTCTCTGCTTTTTTGGTGCTTCTTCTTACTCAGCCTGACTCCCTTACCAACACAATTGTTCCTCTCCCTAGACTCAGTGTGAGATTTTCATTCCAGCGCAGGTTATTGCTCTCTTCCCTCAAAGGAGACTGCCCATGAAGATTCTGTGCTGCCCATTTTGTTAGACTTAAAATGTTTGTGAGCATTCTAAAAGAGATCACATCAGCTCAGCTACTAGGACCACAGGTTTCATCAGCACAAAGTCCCTTAGCACATTTTATTAGGTTGATCTAGACGATCATCACCTAACTCGTTGCCCAATGTGCAATGAGGAGCAGGTGAATGCACATTGCTTCTCCCCATCCACCCAGAGCTCTTTCCCCTCATAGTTGTGGAGGGTGGAATGTCCAAATTACACCTAATTGCATGGCTAAAATGTATGATTTGATGTGATTTGGACAATCCATCCCCAAGTGCTAAGACTTTTTATATTCTGCTAAAAAATTTTTTACATTCTGTTGCTCACATAAAATCTTAGCACATGCCCTGAATGCCATCATCTTTGTACATGCACACATTACTGCCCAGGACGAACTAGGCTCTCTTCCCCTTTCTATGCTCTCTTCCTGGCTATGACAGCCCACTGTGTGCAGCACACCCTCCCCAGCACTGTACATCCTTCCCAAATTGTAACCCCTTTGGGTTACAGTTGACCACTGTACATATTTTTTTAGTTCTCATTCTCTGGGACCAACAAAGTAACAACTTCCCATTCAGTGCTTATGCAGAGCATTATTAAAATAACCCTCTATTTCTCTCACTTGAAACAATCAATTTGTAGAATTAAAAAGTACAGTCATGCAGAAATTACCAGTTAAGTTTTAGTATAGAGTTGCAAAAGCATGTGTGAAAAAGCAAATTTGCAGTGACAATGCACAACAGGAACATTGTTCCTGCATATCTGATTGTGCATATTGGCTTAATTCCAGTTTAAGTTACTTAGTAGTACTACTCAGCATATTACTCTAAACTTTGGATTCTCAGCATTGGGTCCCCAGATGTTATTGGACTTAATCCCCGGGCCCAGTGGCCTTTGGTTGGGGATTATGGGAGTTGGGTCCCCAGATGTTATCGGACTTCAACATTGAGAATCCCTGTGAACTACTCTATTTCAATGGAACTTCCATAGAGTAATTCAATCAGGATGTCAGCCAGTATTTGGAAGGTAACTGTGGGTTACTGATTTGTGTGTTTAAGCCATTCTTACTCTCTCTTTTTCAAAAGCTCAGAGTGACTATAACCCCTATTAACCACCATAACACCGACCCCTGCTAACTTAGTAAAGAGGCACCTTTTAATTTGGTGATTCTCTTTATTTAGCAGGGGGAGAGTGACTGGCCCTATCCACCCCCAGCACAGTACCTCCAGTGGCTGTTGCTGGTGTCTATCTTATGTTTCTTTTTATATTGTGAGCCCTCTGGGGACAGGGATCCATCTTATTTATTTATTATTTCTATGTGTAAACTGCCCTGAACCATTTTTGGAAGGGCAGTATAGAAATCGAATGAATGAATGAATGAATGAATAAGTCTGAAATGTTTCTGTTAGCCAAGCATCATAACATATAGTGAATAGTAATTTCAAGGTACATATAGTATAATGATGATTATATATCAGTCTTAACATCTAAAACATCTAGTTTGGTTCCATTAAATAATATGAAGTATTAGATTTTGGTAAAAAATTTAAATGAGGAGCCATCACCTTGGTTTAAATAGTTACCTTTGTAGCAGAAAGCTAAAACACTGAAAAATGTTTTTTGGTTTAATTTTAAAAGGGGAATTAAGAAATATATTTTCCTTCAAAATATGATATTGTAGAATATCTTTTATCCACTGCTGTGCCTGAGATCACTTTATACCTGCATTATTTATAGTGCTGTCCTTGAAGTAAATATCTCTTTTCTATATTGTTGTTCTAGCATCATTTCATGCATAATTAACAACTTAAATAATGACTCTTACTTTAGGGTATTGATTTTGTTTTTAAGTCACTTGGGTCAGGCTGCCTCTTGCTATGTGTTTTCTAACATTATTTTCTATATGAGACCTTCTGACTTCAAGAGAGATTCCGTAAGTATGTCTAAGGCCAGAATTGTATCGGCAACATTCCTCACCCACATGAAGGTGCTTTTGTTGCTATCCCAAATCAACATATAGTAAATTAGATCTGAAGTCAAAGGCTATTAGTATGTGCTTATGTATACATCTAAAATTGCTCCGGGCTGGACAAATATTGTTCTGTATATTCTTATAGAATCAACATTTTGTTTTTATTGGCTGACATCCTAACAAAGTGCTTGTGTAATGAGCAAAGTTGGGTTAGCACAAGAAGATTGTGTAGTTCTAACAAAAATGGGAATTTACAGAATTGCACTATAGTGCTCTTCCCTCAAAACATCCCTTTAAAACAAATTACATGTGCTGCCATTTGCACAACTGTTGCACAAGCATGCTTTCAGTAGCACAATACTAGTATGGAATGCAAGCTCCCGACTTTGCGCAAGTGGCTAGCACAATAGCTTTGCACCAGTGCAACCTCCTTCCATATGTACTTCACTAGTCAAGATGTCAGCCATGGATCATAATAGCTGCACCTAACAAGTAAAAAAACCTATTCATCCATACCAGAGACAAAAATAGGCAACTATGGCAAAATGCATGTATTTTGTTCTTACAACTTTATTTGAAACTTGCCTTCTAAAACATCCGCTACTTCCGGAAAACATATCAAAGGGGGCTGCAGGGAGGTATGCTGCCACCCCGATGGATGTTTCAGAAACTGAGTGCTGGTGGGGGGAACATGGTGGGGTGAGGTGGGTCAGTGCATCCTCCCCCACTCTTGAAGCTGCACCTGCCAGCCATTGAACTGGCCCCCACCACTTCTGTGCACATCCCTAGTAGCTGGACTAGTTCGGGGCTTTTGTCTCCTCTAGCTTTCCTTGGGCCTGGTTTCTCTCAGCAGTGGTACAGTTTTATTTTATTTGTTTGTTTGTTTGTTTGTTTGTTTAAGATATTTTAATACCGTGCAAAACATATGTCTCAGTAGCAGCAGGGCTTTCAGTGGTGGCAGGTGAAGGAGCAGCATTGCACTCAGTTCCCTGAAAAAGCACTCCTCTGAAATGTATGTGTCCCGTGCTCCATCTCTTTCTCTGTCTGTACCCCTTGTCTGTCTCTGTCTTTCTGGGTGTCTCTGTGTGTTTGTCCTAGCTGCCTTAACTGGGTTTGTACTTGAGTTCCCTACTATGGATTAAATTATTGCCCTTGGAGCTAGAGACTGTCAGGTTGGGTTCAGAAATCACACAAAACCACAGTTCAGTGTCAGTTCTATACATGGCATCTCCTAGCATTGGATGCATGTGCTCCCAGTGACCTTGGCCTGCATGTGAGTTGGAAGAATTGTACTTCTGACTGAAGTTAGGAATAAGCCAAGATCAATCATGATATCCAAACTGATTGATTGTGGTTTATTTTAACCTCCTCGCTTGGAATAAACCAAGACTTGGAGATGGGACCATAGCTCAGTAAAAGAGCATCTGCTTAGTTCCAGGTTCAATCCCTGGCCTCTGGAATAGGCTTTCCATGACGTGAGGTAGCAGCCTCAGGCAGCAGATTATTGGAGCACCAGAGAGGCAACAAGGTGCTGTCCTCCTGTCCCTGCTTTTAAAAGGGGGGATAGAAAAGGGGGAAGGTGTGTGGAAGGAGGACAGCATGTGGCATCCTACCTCAAGTGCACAGAGGCCTTGACCACCAGTGCTTAGCAGAAAAGACCTAACCCTAATCTATAGAACTATATAATGAATAGGTAGGGAGAGAGAGAGGTGTTTCCATCTGCTCTCTAAGAGGAAAGGAAGGGATTCTGACTCAGCACAGGAAATACCTGTAGAGTCATATCAGGGGTCATAGGGTAGAGACAGGTAGAGCAGATCCTTCATATAAATGCTACCCTGTCTTTTAGGGACTTAGGATCTTAAAAAAATAGTTGTGGCATATTATTTACTGTTTAAAACGTAGGAATTTCCTTGCTGCCTCTAGAGTGAGTGCACAACCTGATCATAATGTTGAAGACAATAATATGTTACAATAATAGATTTGCTGTATATGTTGCATTATATTCCTGATGTGCAAATGTTGTCTGAGCCTGTGGTATAATGAAAAAACAAAAGTTAACAATAAAGACAGGAATGCCTTTTCTAACTAGGGTCTTACTTCAAATGCAACTTTTATTTTTTGTCTTCTGAGTATTTTTGTGAGGGGACAGGACTGGTGCTTATTTCCAGCTCCTTTTTCAAAGCCCTCTCCCCCTCAAACATAAAGCTATAAAATGGCTACTGAGAAAACAAAAGAGTTTTAGACACGTTTCCTGCTCTGGTTTTTTTGGGGGGGGGGCACTGATGCTCAGTCTCTACTCCTTTTCAACCCCCTTCTCTCTCTCAGAAGCATAAGGGTGTGAAATGACTGGTGAGAAAATAGGGTTGCCATATTCTGGCTTTCCAAATCTGGGTGCCTAATTTGCATATTATGTAAATTGGCTTGAAAATATTTTTTTTGCAGAATAGTGACTGCACGTCTTGCTCCATAACCTAGCTTCTACAAGGGCTAGAGCTTAGCTTTTTCTTTTTAAATGAAAGCTGAAATCCAGGCGAATCTGGGTGGCCTAAGCAATCTGGGTGAGATGCTTAAAACCTGGATGAAACCCAAAATTCTGGGGGGCATGGCAACTCTATGAGAAAAAAGGTTTTACACACCTTTCCCCCTCAGAAGCAGAAGGGCTTATGAATGAATTGAGGCAGTTTTCTTCAAGTGCATAAATTTCCCACTCTTTATTCCGGCCCGCCCTCCCTTACCACAGAGTTCCACTACCTCTGCTGACCTGCTTGTTGTCTGTCAATCATCTGAGCTCACAAATATTCTGTCCCATTGACTAACATGGGGGCACTTTGAGGGTATTTTGGCCCCCTTTGGGGTATTCTCTTCAGATTTTTTTGGACACTGGCATATCTGTGGGTCATCCCAAGTCTACAAGGGACTTCCACTTGCCCGTAGGCACTGTTCATCTTTGTACGTAAGAGTCCCAAATTTCAGCACTCTTGGAAATAGTATATAGATTTGTCATTCTGTTCGAATTAGTCAGAAAATATCTGTTGCCTTGCAGCACTATGTATTTATCTATCCACTTATTTATTTATTATTGCTATCTGTGTGTAGGGCTTTAAACAGACTACAAAACAGGTCCCTGTTCCTCAGTGCTCACAATCTTAAGGAGACACAGGGAGGAAATTTATGGTCTGTCCTTGCACCAGGAAAAATCACACGGTTGGAGATTGAAATAACTCACTCTATTAAAGGTTTGGGGAATTGGGTATATGTGTAACCATACCTGTATAAAGGGAGAGGGTTATTTATTTATAAAAGCAATAAATACAATCTCCAAAGAGTAGTAGGTGTAACAGAGGGTTAGTACATGCCCAGCAGAATGTATGTGCATTTTAAAAGCAGTTCCCTGCCCCATGCTACACTGGAAACTATTAATAAAGGGTGTGCTAAAAAGCAGTAGTGTGTTGGACATAACTGATAGGAACAGGAGCCGCCTGCTATCACCTTGTGGAGTTATGCATATTCTCTGTCAAATCAGATATTGATTTCTATTGAGGGAAAGACTCGATAATCTACTCGTCTGACATTGTAAGAATCTTTCTGATTTTCACTGCATTTCTAGGGTTGTGTCTGGTGCAGTGGTCCCACTTTTTCACAGCATACACACTATAGACTAATTGACTATTCCATTTTGCCAGAGGCATTACATGGCTTGGTGTGCCTGCCAACCCTAATATGCACACAAGTAGAAAACATGTGCACTGTTTTCAGAATTGTCTTGCTTTATAGTTAACAGCATGAGCAAAAAAAAAAATAAAAATCAATCAGTTGTTGTAGCTAATGATCAAGTTAATATAGAACAGAATTAGAGGACAACTATTACGTATACCAACAGTATAGGCACAATAGAAACATTATTTTGAGTTGACATTTTTTGTTTGGATTTAATCTATTTTCCTCTTTGAAAGTGGGGGCAGAGTAGAGGGAGCTAGTGAATCTGGATGCAATATCATGCTATATGCATTTTAATATATCATGTAAGCCTCCCTGACCTATATATTTTTATTCTTTCCTGCACTGACAAAAAGGCAGGCAGATATGGCTACTTTACTCTCCCTCCACAGTGAAAAGAATAAATGCTATGATATACTGACCTATAACTATTCTGTGACATTCTAACTTACAAAGTGTGCGTGCAGCAAAGGAAACACACACATTCTCATTCCAGAATAAAGCCGTGTGGGTAATCGTGGGGGAGAGGTGGTTTTCACTGATCTCTCCCTCCCTCTGAAGTGCTCTGTGACACACACAACACACCCGCCATGGGAAAGCTCATTTCACTCAACTGAAGGCAGAGTGACAGAGTTGACAGTGTTGTCAGAGGTTTCCTGTAACTGGCACTTTCCTCAGTGTCTTTCTTTTGCTGAATTGGTGTGCATGGGAGGGATAAATTGGCCAAACAACTCTTAGTGTGCAAATCTGCATGTGAAAATTATTCTGAATTTAAGACGACCCTCCCACTCACCTTTGAATTCTAACAGAACTTGGAAAAAACCTAGTCTTGGATTCAGGTAGATAGGGTACCTTGAAATATTATTCAGAGTTGTCTTTGACTTCACAAATAGATCAGTTGAAAGTCATGTCTGTCAAAATGCTGATTTGAAAATGATGCCTTGTTTACTTAAGGTAAAGAAGGAACATCTTCAAATTATTCACTAATTTACCTAGAGGCAACTTCTATTCACGTCCAGGTTTTTAAGAACAGTAATATTACTGAATTCACATTGTATATGCTTGCTGTAAAGAAATGATGGAAATATAGAAAAGGACAGTAACGAAAGTAATACGTTCATAATCAAATGCTGCATGTTTCTTTATCATAAAGCAATATATAGCATTGGAAGCTTTGCTTGTAAAGCTGGTGGAAATACTGGGTCTGGACCATCTATGGAACTGTGATATGAGCTGCTGCACACATCTGGTGGATAGTGCAGCGGATAGAGTGGCTTACATACTGTGGCTCCATAGCGAGAGTGTTGTGAGCTCATTGTTTCTGCCCCACTCACCAGTCTTTCTGTGCTCCTAATGATGGTGGGGAACTGCCTCTGTGTGGCAGTTGCAACTGGCTCCCATAGGGAATGATGGGAATCGGTCACAGCTGTCCCTATGCACTGTGTCAGTTGCACAGAGGATCCCCCGCCATTGTTAGGGCAGATGGCTTGGTGAGTCTGGCAGAAGTAGCATGCCTGCAACCCTGTATGTAAGACTGTTTCTGGACTCACTCAGCTATTAAACCCACTAAGTAGTCTTGAGGAAGTTGCCATATCCTAATCTAACTTACCTAATTGTTTAATTATAAGGACAACATGGGATAATCCCTGCATGGTGCCCTCTGAGCTCCTTGAAGGAAGTGCAAGTTGCATAACTAATAAATAAAACTGAATCAGAAAGGATGAGAATTGCCTGGCGATACTGACTAACTTGATGCCAGTTTTTTGCAGTATACCATATGAATTAAGGCACTGTGCAATTTAAAACCTGTCTCCTTATTTATTTTCATGTCAACCTTGTGATAAAAGAATGGAAGAACTACTGCTCCTCTCCTCTTATTTTCCGTATCTGATATAAGGCCAATCCCACAAGAAGTTATTTGCTGGCAAAGAGAGAAAATATATATAGAAAACCTTGACAAGTGGCTGCTAAAATGCATCAGAAAAATGTTAACTAATCATTGTTGTCTGTTATGGTGGCTGCTGAATTATTTTTAATGTGTCTTGTATTTTTGTTGGATTCAAGTATGAAATATGTATGTTTATGGATCTGGGAAATTTTTATGGCCTGTGTTTGTATAACAATATGATATGTTTGTGTAACATTGGACTATTACAACTAATTTAAGGAAAACATAATTATTTAAAAGTAAAGATGTTTATATTTTTCAGAAGATGCTTGCATTCATAAAAGGTCATTCAATTATATTGCCACATTGTAAATCCAGTTTAAATCAGGAGATCTAGTGAATAAGCATACGCTTAAATTGTAGGGTTTATTTTTAAGATGTCTGTATTTTATGAATGGTAAATGTCTTGACAATGTTCCATTTTGATACATGAATATTTATGTTGCAGTACATTGCTGTGGATACAAATCCTTTATCTGTCTATGTTATGCAACCATTATGGGAAAGGATTGTGAAGGTAAGAGTCCTAGTATGTGTGAGGATAACTAGATTATGCTTTTAATAGAATTTCATGGCATCCTATATTCCATCTTGTTTGATCTGTCCATGTAGCAACAATGTACAGAAATGAATTTTAAAATAATCATGATAATTACCATTGGCATGACATTATTTTTGGTGCCGATAAATGCAGCCACTGTTCCACACCACTTGGCCAACAGAGAGTGAGGTCAATTTTTTTTCACCTTTAGACTCCCTTTGTGAGCACCTGCAGGAAACTGGTGAACCCTGCCCACCTAAGATGAGTTTGCAATTGGGGTGATAACTGCCTGGATCAAGAAAGTTTGTGCACCTGATCAGCAAATTGAGCCACTCAAAAAAGCATTGCCAGGTTCACCAAACCTTGCCACTACTGTAGTCCCACCAGAAACCTGTTGCCAGAGGTTCTGCTTCTGTGATTAGAGGTGGAATGTTGCTTCCCACATTTCACTAAGGAATAGTTGAGACTATGGGATGCTTTCTTCAGAAAGATGTTCCCAGGATTTGAACACATGTGAGAAAGAACTGTTTAAGCTCAGCTTTGAGACACAGTCATGGCTATGTATAGTTACTGTCAAGAATCTATAACACACTAAGAGGTATTATTCAGTAATCCAAAAACCTTCATTTTAAGATGAGATTTAAGATGCTTTACATTTTAACTCATGCTCTAAAAAGAATGGAAATTGCAAGTTAAGGAGCCCATCTTAACTTAAGCGCCATATAAGCTGTAAAGACTTTGTACAGTCTGGTATATGATGATGGCTTTAGAAATGAGTCTTCATGGGCTGGGAAGGGATGCATCCAGGCAGACATTAAACAGGTGCAGTTTCCCTAATCACTTCCTAGAGATGCCCTTGATGAATTTCTGTTTTATGCATCCCTGGTCAAGGCAAAGTGTGGGTATGTGGAGCATTACATTTCTAAAGCCATCATTTCTAAAAGCCATCTAAATTACATTTACATGGAGCATTACATTTCTAAAGCCATCATCATATACAAGACTGTACAAAGTCTTTAAAGAGCGGAAGTTAAGATGGGCACCTTGTTGCCAGCCCAGAAAGCCATGTTTTGGGGTAGCACAAGGAACACAGCTCTTGATGCATTCCTAGCATGGGTCTATGAGATCTCAGTTCCCTTGAGCTTTTTACCTCGCTCTTTGGCAAAAATTGTTCATTAAGTAACAGTCTGAGGCTGGCAGCATGCCCCTGGGTTAAAAAGACAACAGACTGAAACAGGATGTGGGTGCTTCCTCATAAGCATTTACCCTAGCTTGAGTTCCCTTCCACAACCCATTGCCACCACCTTGCGTTCCCTCACAAGTTCATACACCACTCCACTGCAGTCATGGAAATAGTGCTGGGAGGAAGTCCACTTCCCAGATATCCCCATGGACTTTCCCAATGTCCCTGTATGAATTTTCAGCCCCATGGGCTCTGCTTCTTCCAGAAGAGTATTTCCCAGCACCAGGAATGTAAGGAACTGCACCAGAGATGGCCACAGTGGAAGCAGCACTAGGAAAATGCTGCTATTATAAATGCTATATTCATGACTGGTATCCAAAACCTGTTGTACCAAAAAAAAAAAAAAAAAAGATAGCCAATAAGAAAGAATGAAGTAACAAAAATAAAATAACTAACTGGGACTCTCATCATTTTAAAGACCAACTAAAATTTGCATTACCACAATCTTGTACAATGCCATCAATTTATATATCAAATTTTACCTGTGATATAAAAAAGTGAGCTTTTAGTTTAAAGATTTGCCTCTTCACAAAATTTTTAAGAGCTGTTAACAGGGAATATAAAAGGAATTCTTCAGTTTAGCAAAAACTAATTACTTATACAGGACAACATTACAACAGCAATTATAATATGTATGAATGTTTACATGTAAAAATGTTTAAACTAGTTTCCCTAACCTCTATTATATTTTTGGAAATAACCATCACAGGGAATACAATGCGAAGAAAGAAAGAAAGAAAGAAAGAAAGAAAGAAAGAAAGAAAGAAAGAAAGAAAGAAAGAAAGAAAGAAAATCCTTATAGTTTAAACCTAATTACTTCAATAATTTTTAATACATTTTTATCTTGGAACAAATCAAAGGAAATTAAGAATCTCATTAAATTTGGAAGGGAAGGAAAAATAAAAATAAACATATTATTTGATTCCCAGGTATTTCTTACACGGCATCAAAACAAAACAGTAAAGAGACCCAGAAGAAATCCAGTAAAGGGTTAGCATAAGAATCTTGAGAAGTTTTGAGAACGTTCTTGGCCCAGAGATAAGGTATTCTGCCAGAGACATAATAAGCTGGAACTAACTCCATACAAAAGCTTACGCATGGGAAAATGTGAGAAGTCTTAAGTCTCTCGTTTCATTCCAGTTTATTCTTTCCACTTTCTAATGTTGAATTTCAAAGGCTTGCAATGTTGAATAATGATTCCAAAAACCCAAAAGAAAAAGTTTCAAAGTTAATTCCTTTCCCTTGTTCTTCCATCCCCATAGTCCATAGTAAATTGAAAAGGAAACATCCTGAACTTGAGAATAAAAGAAAAACCCCTCCAAAGCATTTTCATAAGACAAGAAAGCTTCTCATAAAGGTTCAGAAGTGTAAGACAGAAAACAAAAAGTTTAGTTACCAGCCATAAAACATCTTTTCAATGCCAAAATTCCAGTGCAGTGAATATGTCAAAGTTCAAAATAAAAATTACAATCTTCTAGATGTAGATCTTAGATCTTCTAAGCTGATAAGAGTACAGGCAGTAGGCTCTGCAAAGAAAAAAGAAATCTAAGCAGTAAAATCTCATCGGTCAACATCCTCTTCAACCAGCCCTCTTCTTAACGCCATAAATCATTCCATAATTACTTCTAGGAAGGTCAGTAAGAGGTTCAAAAATAGTAAACGGGAGGAGAGGAAAAGTAAGAATACCAGAAATCTTGCATACTCCCAGCTGTAGTCATCTCAGAGATTAATTAGGAAAGAGAAAGTGAATATATTAGTTGTGAGGTTGTCCCTTCATAGACTTTTATGTTTGCCTCTTCCGTTCAGCCTGTTGCTTAAGCAGAAAGGTTTATTCTGTGGGTTCATTGGGGGAAATCCTCCCAGACTCCCCCCCCCCGAAAAAACCAAGCCCAGCATGCAATCTGATCTTCATCTTAATGACGAGAGATAATTGGACCAAATGGGAACTGAAACCCCTGGCTCTGTTAGCCAAGTGCTTCTCTTCGGAACGCCATCTTCACTCCAAAAAAGAGCCTGGTTGCTCGCAAGCGGGTTACCTGCTTACGGAGCCCTCCCCTAAGCCCAGGTTAGCAGAGCGAGTGCTCTGCTAACCTGGGCTCTATGATCGTGTGTTGCTGCAGCACAGCTCCGTGCCGCAGCAACTCATGAGGAGACCCCTGACAAGGAGGCTAAAAAACAGCCTCCCTGCTTGGGAGTCTCTTCTGCATGCTCTGCGCACCCTCTGCGCACCCGTGTAGAGCATGCTAGAACTTCCGGGGGCCGTGCGCCCCCCCAATCTCTGCAGCCCCTGCCAGATCTGTGATGGAGCCGGCAGTCATGTGGGTGGCTGATGCAGCTGATCCGGCTGCCCGGGGAGGGCTCAGTGATAATCTGTGGGGAGAGCGGGCTTAGCCTGCTCTCCCCGCAAACCCTCTGGAGGCAGGTCTCACCGATTGTGAGACCTGCCTCATTATCTTCCAAGAAATTTCCCATAAACCTCACAGTTCTTTTACTTGATTTAATTCCCTTCTGGATGGTGTTATCAGCAAAATAGTGGCAGGCCTTAAGCCAATCTGACTGAAATAGTAGGCCATAACCCTCTCAATTGCACCTTTTAACCATATATAGTGACTCTTACTCTGCTTTATGAGCCCCCTAGAAAACAAAGCCCCCCAATTCTTGAAACCCCAACTCTTTTAAGAGGTGGAAACCTATATGAGTCCTTATATCTTCTTCTTTTCCTCCTTCTTTCACTCAGGACACACAGGCCTTGAGCAGCAGCCCTCCCCACAACCTTTCCAGGGCCTGTTCTCTGGCTACAGTAAAGTCCTGAGGAGTTTATATGAGCTGCTGCTCTTCTTCTTCTTCTTCTTCTTCTTCTTCTTCTTCTTCTTCTTCTTCTTCTTCTGTTGTGGGATGTTTTAATGATACTTATTAGTATCTGTCACTTTTCTTTCTATCTAGAAAGTAGTGTATTTTAAAAGTTGTACACACGTGACGTAGCCTCTAAGCATAGACAGAGTAGATTTCTTTCCTTTTTAAGCCTCAGGCTTCCACTTAATGGCTGACAGGATAATGGGCTTACTCAAAGTAGTCACTGAAATTAAAAGGACATTAGGCATTCCATAATGTTATTTTAATTTCAGTAGGTTTATTTTGAGTAATGTTTCTCTTTCTTTCTTTCTTTCTTTCTTTCTTTCTTTCTTTCTTTCTTTCTTTCTTTCTTTCTTGCTGTATTATCTACAAAGTAGGAGAGGGTGGATTATAGGCATTCTTGTTTTAAATATACTAACCAATCTTATGCCCTGTGGGATGCTTTGGCTAATGTCAGATTCTTTGAGAATAATCTGTGTGCTGGGTGGGGTGCTGGTGGGGTTACCTCACAGGCTTTTAACATTGTTTTCCACTCACATTTTAAAAAGGAGCATTCCATTATTCTCCCCTACCAAACAGCATTTTTCAGGGATTGTTTAACTGTTCCCTCATTATGTGGAAGCAAGTCCCATCCAGTTTAATGGAGTTCCCTTCCTTCTAGGTGTGTACATTGAATTACAGGTGCCATTACCAAATGCTACTGGGAAAGGCATGTAAACTCCAGCCCAGCATCCTCTTTCTCACAGTGTTCAGCTATATGCTTCCAGAAAGCTCCAAAGAAGTGCAGTAAGGAAATCCTAGAAACCATTCCCAGCCAATGCCAACAATCTATTATTGTGGTACAGACTACCCTTGAACATGGAGGTTCTACATGACAGCCAAACTGCCTGTGAATATGGAGGCTTCATTTCTTAAGTATGTCCAACTCTGATGTAAAATCTCCATGTTCAAGAGCAGACTTGGGGGGTGCAATTAAGAGGGTTATGGCCTACTATTTCAGTCAGATTGGCTTAAGGCCTACCACTATTTTGCTGATAACACTATCCTGAAGGGAATTAAATCAAGCAAGAGAACTGTGATGTTTATGGGAAATTTCCTGGAAGATAATCTTTAGTTTTGGACATGGTTGTTAAAGTATTTCTTATTTTTAATGATATGGGGGGAGGGGTCATCTTAAATTCAGAGTCCTCTTTCTCTTGGGTCCATACAGGTATACACTGTGTTTAACCTGTATTTTTTTAAAGAGTTTGTCTTAAATTCAGAGTTGTCTTCTATTCAGGTAAATATGGTATTTATACTAGCCAGTCATAGGCATCTGACTATGTTTTCAGCATTTTGTTTTGAGTCTTAAACAATAGCTGCCATTTAAAAAAAGGACTTAAATGTAAGTTTAAAAACCTTTGAAATGGCTTAGAATGCACATAATTTGAGATGGGTTATTGGATTATTGCTCTGGCTATTATTTATGTACCTCTTTTTAACAACAATAACAAAAAGTTCCCAAAGCAGTTTACACAAAAACTTTTCATTGCCAGAATTGTGCCTTGCTCTTCAAATAATTCTAAAATGGATATCCAGTACATTCTTTATTCTAGGGTCTGATGATATTGAAAACCATTGCTAGTATAATTTGTTTTTCCAACAATGAAAAGGTAGGCCAGGTCTTTTCAGTTCAGGATCTTTGCTTCAGGGTGCAGGATTTTCCTTTAAGATGATGAAAATAAAAGCCATTGCTATTATCACAGAAAACTGTGAGTACCATCTCAGATTGTCAAAAATAATTTTTTTACAAGCATACAATTGCTCTTGCTGAGATATGCTGACATTAGAGAAAAAGCATAGTTAATAACTCTCCACATAAATTTGTACATCTGTATTGACCAATTTGATGGCACTTAATCAATCAATCAATTGATCTTGAATGAAGTAATAGCACATAAATGATAAATGTGTCTTAGCTTGAATATTAAAATAATTTTCTAACGAAATTAATAGTTGAAGTGATATGCATGCATATTGTTTATAGATTCCTTTTTCATATGTATGGATAAAATAGGTTTAATAAAGCTTAAAGCATGGTCTCTGTGGCATATCATCAATGAAAATAAATCTCTTTATTTTGAATCTTCCAGATTAGTCTGCTTCAAATGGCTTGTGGTTTGTATACCAGAAGTCAGAATGGAATGGAAAGTATTTGCTTATATCTTTCCAATAAAACATTCATACCATATATTATTTTAGAGAAACCTTAGGAGAGTACAGCACTGAAGAGAGAGACACTAATATTACACATGAGAGCAATAAGGTGCCTTGAGACAGGTTGAGACAGGTCCTGCTGTCTGGGTAAGAGGCATCCTTTAAAGTGGTGGCTTTCCTTTATATTTAGTAGAGGAACTGTCCCTGTTCAACTCAGCATAGCACTTCTCCATGGACTGTTGCCAGTATCGCCTTTATTCTCTTTGACATAGAAAAAGGAATAAAACAATTCCCTATCTCAAAAGGGCTCGTAGTCTAAAAAGAAACAAAAGGTAGCCCCTAACTACAGCCACTGGAAGGACACTGTGCAGGGCTGGCTAGGGACTGTTGCTCTCCTCCTGTAAAATATAAGAGAGCCACTAATTTAACAGGTGCCTCTTTGTCCAGTTAGCAAAGAAACTTCTGATATGCTCTAAATATGGTATTTGCCAAAACTTTACACTCATCTGGAGAATCATTCTGTAGTAGGTTATTTCTTTAAAACTATAGTTTATTTGACTTCACTTTATGTATGTATGTATGTATGTATGTAACATATTTTTATACCACCCAAAACTTACGTCTCTGGGTGGTTAACAACCAAAATAATTTAAACCATGAAAGTCCAGGGGCAGCAACAGAGAAGGCCCGTTCCCAAGTAGCTGCCAAATGAGTTGGCAGCAACCGCAGACGAACCTCTCCAGATGATCTTACATATACATACAGGCATGTTTCTACCTGGAAGATTAAAAAAAATTAAATTAACTGGTCTGCAGAAACACTTGTGGTATCAGACACTAAAAAAGCAGCCAAAGACTACACCTATCTGTTGCACACCAAACTACCACACTGTGGTGCTACAGTCTCTTTTTGGATTTCTAGTGTGTAATAGTACGAAAACCTTTTCTGTGACAAATTGCCTATTTTTTTCTCATTATGGCAGGCAAATGTATATTCCAGTTCTTAAATGTATTTATTTTTTTAATTATGCAGATACTGCCCTTGTGGATTGCTCCTAATCTTTTAACCATCACTGGATTTGTGATTATTTTAATTCATTATTTTGTATTATCCTTTTATGACTGGGACTACACAGCAGCAGGTAAGCATATTTCTTATAGCTCAATCCTCTTGCCAATAAGACATGCCTGGAGGGAGGGAGGGAGGGAGGGAGGGAGGAGGCATTGTTTGTTCTCAGTGGACTGTAGTGAGCCAGAACAGCATGAAGCCGTGGATAGCAGAGCTATACTGGCAGCTCAGTTAATTCACTCTACTGCCTACAGTGAGAGCACTGATCAGTGGATTAAGCTGACCGTATCAGTCACCAAATTCATTCTTTAATAGGGTGCGAGTTACCAGATCACCAGCTCACTCATTCCTTCCCCACAAGGAGAAACCCTGGCTTCAAGCTCTAATGCACTACATCCACTGTATGTAGTGTATTAGAAGACAAATATTTTGGTTTTGACACATGGACTTAGTCGCCCTGAGCCATTTTTGGAAGAGCGGTATATAGATCAAATAAATTAATAAATAAAAATTGGGAGCCAATTCTGCAAAAACTCTATGGGTTAAACCAGGGGATTTCAGCCTTTTAAAGTATCCCTTCTTGTATCCCTTCTCTTTCAAACCTTCCGCTCAGGTGCCCCATAGAGATATTGTGTGTCTGTAAAATGTTACCGTTATTGTGTAAACGTTACACAAATTTAAATGTTATCATTATGAGACAGACAATTACAGTAACTGGCTTACATCCAGACTAAGTTACTCATAAGTTTGCCCATTGAACTTAACAGAACAAGTAACTTGTCCCACTAATTTCAGTAGCACTGCTTATGAGTAACATGACCTGGATGTAAGCCAGTGACTATAATAGTCAAATCCTGTGGCCAGAAAGCATCAGAGCTGCTCCCTAATCACTAGTCAGTGAATCAGGGAAGCCGGAGGGCTCGTGAATACCCCTTATAAGCCTTAAAAATACCCCCAGGAGTTCAAAAATACCCCTAGTTGGGAACCAATACTACTGTAGTTGCTGTTCTGATAAGATTTCAATACTGTATCCATCTGTTCAATCATAGAGCCAAGAAAAATATTTTTTTCTTTAAAATTCAATTGTATTAAAGTGTATTGCATCTCCCCCACCCCCGCTTAGAATTAAGGTAATTTACCTCCTCTTCTGATAAGATACGAAGGTTCATTGAATTGGTTAGAGCCCAATCTTGTGCTCTGCCAGTCATACTACACACAGCATAGGATTGTGCTTTGGCACAAGAGGAACTCTGACCTCTTACTCCATGACTAAGAACTGGCCTTGCACCATATTTGCAAAATAATATAACCTTGAACATGTCAACTCCATTCATATTATTAGAGTTGCCATAATTTCCTGCACAATTATTTTTAATTCCATAGTTTGAAGGTTTGCAGCTGAGGATGAAATGCATTATTTCCTGTCAGTGAAGGAAATATAAAAGTTATTTCCCAGAACTGATTTATGTTTTGGCACTTTCTATGGCAGGCGCAAATGTACTCTTAACTGCAGTGCAGATGTTTTCTTTTTTGCCACAAGGAGATAATGAAGAGGGCATGGAATCCTTCCCCTAGTAGGTTCAAATTCACCAGCACAGGTTCATTCCTACTCAGTGCTTGAAGTGAACAATAATGAATTGAAACTGAATCCAAACAAGACAGAGGTACTGACTGTAGGGAATCAGAACTCGAGAGATGGTTTTGACTTACCTGTTCTGGATGGGGTTACACTCTCCCAGAAAGAACAAGTACATAGTGTGGGAGTGCCCCTGGGTTCCAAACTCTGTCTGGTCACTCAGGCTGAGGAAATGGCCAGGGGTGCTTTTTATCAGCTTTGGCTGATACGTCAGCTATGCCAATTTCTGGAGGAAAATGACCTTAAAACAGTGGTGCATATGCTGTTAACCTCCAGGCTTGACTACTGTCATGCACTCTGTGTGGGGCTGGCTTTGCACGTAGTCCAGAAACTACACCTGGTGCAGAATGCAGCAGCCAGACTAGTCCCCAGAATAACCCAAAGAGACCACATAACACCAATCCTAAAAGTACTGGCTGCCACTAAATTTCTGAGTGAAATACAAAGTGCTGGTTATTACATATAAAGACATTAATTGCTTGGGTCCAGGGTATTTAAGAGAGTGCCTCCTTTGTCCTGAACCCTCCTGCCTATTAAGATCAATCTGGGGAGGTCTGGTTACTGGCTTGCTTGTTTGGTGGCTACTCAGGACCAGGCCTTCTCTGTGGCTGCCCCGGGGCTCTGGAATGCATTCCCTGTTACAATCAGAGTTTCTCCATCTCTGGCTGTTTTTTAAAAGTCTCTTAAGACATACCTCTTTTCTCAGGCTTTTAATTAATTTTGATTGGTTTGATATTATAAAATTGTTTTAATCCTGTTGTCTTGTTTTATATGTGTTGTATTTTGACTTATGTACACAGTCTAGGGATGCACATGTCAGGCAGTATAGAAATATGACAAATAGATAATGAACCTTCTTGTCCCCCCCACTCCCCGGCACCTCCCCATCCTCTCTCTGGCGCTGCCTCACACAGCCCAGAGACCACCCTTCTTCCCCCTCACTGCTGGCCTCAACTGCTGGGATGCACCACCGTTGGGCTCATTGCACAGCATGAGGCAGCACAGAGCATGCCTTTGGCAGCACTGACTGGCCTCTCCTCTGTGCTGCTGCAGCCGTGCACTCTCCCCCCCCCTTTTCTCCAGCATCAAACATGTCAGGAGACAAAGTGGACAAGTTTGGTGCTATTGGGAAGAGACAGGGGGAAAGAGCGAGCAGCAGAGAGCTAGTGTCGGTATAGCAGTGCAGAGGAGATGCCAGCTAGCTCTGCTAGAGGCATGCTCTATGCTGCCTCTCATGGTGCAAACAGCCAGTGGCAATGACGTCCTTCAGCAGCTGAGACCAGCAGCGAAAGAGGAGAGAGGTGTTGTTGCAGGCGTATGCTTATCAAAGAACCAAGAACATTTGGAACATAGGAAGCTGCCAGATACTGAGTCGGACCAGAGGTCCATCGAGCTCAGTATTGTCTACACAGACTGGCAGCGGCTTCTCCAAGGTTGCTGGCAGGAATCTCTCTCAGCCCTATCTTGGAGATGCCAGGGAAGGAATTTGGAACCTAGATGCTCTTCCCAGAGCGACTGCATCCGCTAAGGGGAATATCTTGCAGTCCTCACACATCTAGTCTCCCATTCATATGCAACCAGGGTGGACCCTGCTTAGCTAAGGGGACGAGTCAAGCCTGCTACCACAAGACCAGCTCTCCGCCTGGGAGAGCGGAGTCTGGGCTGCTGAAGTTGGAAGTGGGCCAGCAAGTAGTGGTGTGCACAAACCGGTCCGGAGGCCATGTTCGGGGCCTCCGAACCGGTTCGGAACCTGGCCAGTCCAGCGGTCTGGAACTGGGGGGGGGGTCTAGCTTTAAGGGTGGGGGGTAGTACTTACCCCTCCTGCCGCTCTTCCCCCTCCGGCGCAGCAGTTAAAAGTGAAGTTTGGGGGGCGGCAGCGTTCCTCCCTGCCTCCCCTGCCCCCATCATTGCCTGGAAGTAGAGTAATGTACCAGCATGCATGCCCCCGTCGCAGCGCGCACACATCTGTTGCTGCCGTGCGCGTACACAGCACACATCACACGCAGCATGCATGTGACATGTGCGGTGCGCATGGCGGCGACGGGTGCGCGCGCGCCACGACGGGCGCATGCGTGCTGGTACATTACTCTTCTTCCAGGCAACGACGGGGGCAGGGGTGGCAGGGAGGAATGCTGCCGCCCCAAAAACTTCACTTTTAACTGTAGTGCTGGAGGGCGAAGAGCGGCGGGAGGGGTAAGTACTACCCACCCACCCTTAAAGCTAGAACCCCCCCCCCAGTGCCGGACCGCGCCTCCGTGGTTCCGTGCACACCACTACCAGCAAGGGAGAGAGGTGCCAAAAGAGGCATGAGATGCGGCAGTGGCAGCAGGCAGGTGAGGTGATGTCCATGGCCACCACCTCACCTGGTTTCACTCTTCCTACCTTAACTGTGGTTAAATGTTATGTTGGTAGCAGTGTAAACTGCAGTTAAGGCTGTCCAGGGTTCCTGCTTAAGTGTGATTTGAAACCAGGGTTAAAACTGTGTTTGAAAGTACATATGTGCTGGGGGAGGGGGGGGAGAAAAGAAAAAAGTTGCCATATCCTTGACTGATCATGTACTTTCCCTGTTTTTTGTTTACCAAGGATGCTAACAGCAGCTTCAGAGGAGAGGCAGTTTAGATTAGTTATCCACTCTCCTCCTCCACTGCTCCATTAAAAAGTTTTAATGTGATGTTTTAATGTGATATGATGTTTGCACTGGTAAGGTACTAGTTTAATGACATATACCATAAATATATTATATTATACCACAATCAAGGTTGGATGCTAATTTACAAAACAGTGCTGGAATACACATTTCTGTAGTTTAACTCTTTATTTCATTTTCTTTTGGGCAGGTTCCAGTCCTGAGTTGATTCCAACATGGGTTTGGATTTTTGGTGCTTTTAGCACCTTTTGTGCTTATGCTTTAGGTAACGTATGATTTGCAACAATCTGGATAGTTTTTCCCAGGCTTCGTGCAGGTCTAGACTTAAGGGATTAGGAATGACCCAAGAGTTTAATCAGAGGTCTCATTAAAATCATGGGACAATCCTAACGGGAGTTTAGGAACATTTTAACCAGATAGATTGCAATAGATATAGCAAAGATATGGATATATCTTTAGATATAGCAAAGAACCAAATAAAAGGGAGGTGGAATTTTGCACAAAGAAGGAGCAGAGTGAGTGAATACATGATTCTGCAATCTACATCTGATCCCTTAATTCGGCATAGTGTTGCATGTGCACTGGGCACAAGTAGTTTAAGCTTTTTAAGGGCTCCTTGCAACATAAATAGCTGGAGCCAATCTTTATAGTAAGTGTGGGCAGGATCTGGACTGGGAAAATCCAAGGAGAGGAGAGCTGGTCTTGTGGTAGCAAGCATGACTTGTCCCCATAGCTAAGCAGGGTCTGCCCTGGTTGTATCTGAATGGGAGACCAGAAGTGTGAGCACTGTAAGATATTCCCCTCAGGGGATGAAGCCGCTCTGGGAAGAGCAGAAGGTTTCAAGTTCCCTCCCTGGCTTCTCCAAGATAGGGCTGAGAGAGATTCCTGCCTGCAACCTTGGAGAAGCTGCTGCCAGTCTGTGTAGACGTTATTGAGCTAGATGGACCAATGGTCTGACTCAGTATATGGCAGTTTCTTATGTTCCTATGTAAGTAGACAGATGTGAAGGAAAGGCAAAGAAAAAGGACTGGTCAGAATTCAGAGCAGCGTAGGAAGAATGAGAAACAAAGGAACAAATGCCATCAAATTCAGGGATGTAAACCACAAGATGGGGCACAGACAAGGAACTCCAAAAAAGCTCCTTTTGCATCATTGTATGGGGTCTTAGGAGACTGAGGCTGATGAGACTAAATCACCCAGGTTATTCCAGGCTGTGCTTAACTGATAGAAGAAAAGAACTGAAGAGTGGTTTCTGACATAAGTTTGCATTTAAAAATGGCAACACTTGAAAGATTATGAAGTTCTCAGTCCATTTTTGACTCTTCTCTGAGCCAGCTTGATACCATTTTCAGACTAGGATTAATTATTTAACCACAAACCATTGAAACTTCATTTAAATAAGCTATTAACAATGCTCTTTCCTCTGACATTAAAACATTCAGCATACCTGTAATTCATAGTATGGCAACATCTGGTTAAAATATTATTAAATTCAGATATTCACAGTGAATCATTAACTCTGTATTTAAAGGATCAAGTTTAGCATTAGATTGCCCTCTGTGAGATGGAACAAGATTTTAAAATAAGGAATATGACTTTCTTTGGTTTACCTTGAGAATACATTAGACAATCCTTATGAATCTGTTTGGCAATCAAATAGATACTCAAAGAACAGTCACAGAGACCTTAAAAAGAAAAATAAATTAAGACAAAATATAGAAAAAAGAGAAAATTAGGTGAGATCTACTTCCCAGTCTGTATTGGAACATTGAATATATCAATATCAGAGAGAAAAATGTCCAAATGGAATTCACAAAAACACATAGAAAATTTAGGCTCTAAGCAATTTCCAGTTGCCTTAATCTGGGTGTTTGTTCAGCAGTAAGATGAAATTTGCATTTCCTTCTAATAAAATATCTGTAGAGGAGCTGTGTCGCCAAACATCATTGTCACATGCTCCTCTACACATGCTTTATTAGAGGGAGATGCAATTTGCATTTAGCTAACTGCTGAATATATTGTTCCAGATGGTGACAATGGAAACACATTGGGAATTTCTTATTAAGTAAAAACTGCATCTTCTAAGATTTGCTTCTTGAATCTTCTTGATTGACATTCTGTTCTGCAGTGGCTGCAGCACCAATTGCCAACAGCCTCGTTAACTCAACACACCATTGGATTACCATAGTAGCCACAGTACTCATAAAAGCTTTGAAGTTCAACTTTATATAAAAACCACTCTAAAAATGTGCTACCAGATGGTTGTTTACTATCAAGTCTGTATAAATTTCACATCAAAAAACCACCACATTCTGTACCAAGATAATCTTTGATCATTTTGTGCCACATATAAGGCTGTGGTGAATGATAGAGGGATAGAATGAGGTATGGATCCTTTGGGAGATAGCAGAAATGGGGCAGGACACAGAATTCCCTCCAATAGTAACACCTGCTGAGCCTAAACCTTTATCCATGTGACTGATCTTGTATGGAGATCTTCCTATGTTCAGATATATGGGGGTCTTCTTATGCACAAGACTACCGCAGGGATACATTTTCCAGGTGTTTAGTGAACATCCAATTGTAGGTCCCCTGTTAAATCTGAAGTTATGTATAACCGTATTACTTACATACACTCAATTCTTTCGGTGTGTAAACAAACAGTAGAAAGTTTCTCTCCAAAGTTCTTGATCCTTGTATTAAGATAAGTTTGGAAACGCGAAAAAAATATTTCAGAGAATAAATAAGAGGCTCATAATATTATCTAATTTTTTGCTCTTATCTGTCTGTAGCAACGGTGGGATTTCTCCTGTTCCTTTATAGATTCCATTGATGGAAAGCATGCCCGAAGGACTAGGTCCAACACCCCTCTGGGAGAGTTATTTGACCATGGGCTGGACAGCTGGGCTTCCTCAGTTATTACTCTCTCCGTTTTTTCTATCCTCTCACGTGATAATGGGAAAGTTGGCACTTCTGTCTCCACTATGTATTTATGTTTATGTGTTATCTTGCTAAATTTTATGCTTTCACACTGGGAAAAATACAATACAGGAATCCTTTTCCTTCCATGGAGCTATGATATAAGCCAAGTGGTAAGCATTTCTGATTAAAAAAACTTGAATTGATTCTTTAAAAACTTCAATTCTGGAGGGATGGGGGTGGGGTTGTGTGTGTTTTAAAAGAGCATAAAAATAAAAGGAATATATTGCTTAGGGCAAGTGTACAGGTGAAACTCGGAAAATTAGAATATCGTGCAAAAGTCCATTAATTTCAGTAATGCAAATTAAAAGGTGAAACTGATATATGAGACAGACGCATTACATGCAAAGCGAGATAAGTCAAGCCTTAATTTGTTATAATTGTGATTATCATGGCGTACAGCTCACGAAAACCCCAAATCCACAATCCCAGAAAATTAGAATATTACATGGAACCAAGAAGACAAGGATTGTAGAATAGAACAATATCAGACCTCTGAAAAGTATAAGCATGCATATGTATTCAGTACTTGGTTTGGGCCCCTTTTGCAGCAATTACTGCCTCAATGCGGCGTGGCATGGATGCTATCAGCCTGTGGCACTGATGAGGTGTTATGGAAGACCAGGATGCTTCATTAGCGGCCTTCAGCTCTTCTGCATTGTTTGGTCTCATGTCTCTCGTCCTTCTCTTGGCAATGCCCCATAGATTCTCTCTGGGGTCAGGTCAGGCGAGTTTGCTGGCCAATCAAGCACAGTACACTGTATACTTTTCAGAGGTCCGATATTGTTCTATTCTACAATCCTTGTCTTCTTGGTTCCATGTAATATTCTAATTTTCTAGGATTGTGGATTTGGGGTTTTCATGAGCTGTACGCCATGATCATCACAATTATAACAAATTAAGGCTTGACTTATCTCGCTTTGCATGTAATGCGTCTGTCTCATATATTAGTTTCACCTTTTAATTTGCATTACTGAAATTAATGGACTTTTGCACGATATTCTAATTTTCTGAGTTTCACCTGTATTTGGTTAGAATTTTTAAATAATAAATTATATATATTAGAAATACTGTGGAAATATTTCTGCACTGGACAGGAGAAAGGATTATTCATACAAATCATTAAGAATATTCAGTTGGTCTGGATGTCAACCAAAGTTTCAAAGTAGCTTACAGAAATTTAAAGTAATCAGAATTTAAAAATATCACAAAATTAAAATGTAAATAGCAGCCATTAAACAAACAAAGTCATGAAATTATATACAAGAGAACATAATCAGCTAATAAAGAAAAATATTTCCTGAAACAGGAAGATCTTCACCTACCAATTTAAGCAGCACGAAATATTGCCAACTGGAACTTTCTGGGGAAGAGTTCCATAAATGTGTTGCTGTTCCTGTTATCCACCAAATAGAACTTGGTTAGTGATTGGCCAGATAATAGCAGACTTCTGTAGTGGATCTTAGAGTTTAGGAAAATTGGTATGGGAGAAGATGATCCTTAAGGTAACCTAGTCTCAGATCATAGGGGGCTTTAAAGGATTCACTGGATGGCCTTTGTCATATCATTGGTTTCTTTCTATGAAATCTCCTATCCAGGGTTGTTGAAGACATTAGTGAGACGAAGTTCGTTCACATGACCAAAATCCTTGGTGGCTAGGGAGTGCTCTGGGTTTTGTTTTGTTTTTAATTTAAATAATAAAAGTTACACTTCAAGTTAATCTTGACAAATATTAAAAATTAGGCCAAGAAGAGACTGGCAGGTGACTTACTTTCCTACTCAGGAGCAAACATTTGCTCTGTTGTTTCTTCAGAGGAAGAAAGGTTACTGAAGAACTCATTTTCCATTATAATAGCTTATTTATTTCATCTTATTCTCTTGAGATTTCCTTGAAAAGCTCTTACAGGAGATTAATTTGAATCTTTATAGTGCAGTGCTCCTGTTTTACATTCATGAGACTGTGACTATAAAACTTTAATGCTGACTTAAATTTTCATAACAAAATCAGCAGGTACATTTCTGACATCCAGCAATTATAATAAAGGAGTAAAAGAAACCATTGTTTCTATTATCAATACTTCCCTGAGTTAAGTAAAATGGTTAATGAAATTCTGTCACTCTGAAATAGTGGAATTCTTGGTTCTCTTTTCAATGAAAGGATAATATTCTCCTACAGTTTAGTGTCTCTGGATGTATAAAGAGGTTTCTTTCAGGGAAAACAAATTTGGACACTAAGTCCTTAAAAGACATGGCATGGTAACTGTGTAAATGGAGTAATTTCAGCCAGTATCGCAGCAGCAGCAGCCAACACTTGACAAAAAAGGGGGCAGAGCCATCCTACTCTGCTCCCTGACTTGAGTACTGAAGTCCCACTAAAAAGCAAACATTAGATGTCCAGACTGCCGCTGAGGAATGTTCAGCACGCCACATAAGCAATGCCTAATAATGGACTCTCTATTGCCAGTAATGTGCAACAGCTTTGCCCCATGTCAGACTTTGCAATGGCAGCTGATGTTGCAGGGTGGATTCTGTAGGCAAAACAAAGTTGTTTCAGGATTGCTGATTGCCAACTGACGTTCAAGCCATTGTCTTAAACACTGTGCCATTAATATAGAAGTTGTTTGTAATTCACAGTTCAAAACCATTTGGCATAAGAGATGTATTTATTGCTGCTTCCAAAAACAGTCCTGTGTCTTATCTCTTTCATGTAACATCTAGCAATATAAAACATACGACGTAAAGTTACTGTGGCAAGAGAATTTCCCCACAGGTGGCAGTTAATTAAATGGAGGAGGAGTTAGGAAGCCTGGAGCATGGTGATGATATCACATTTAGAATTTTATGGGACAGAGAAGAGAAGATGACAAAAGGCAGCTATTTTCAGGAGCAACCACGCATCCCTTGAAACATCTACTTCGAGCCATACCATTCTACCAGCATGTGTATACACTGAGCTGATAAACACTTTCATGAAGAGTCTGATAAAATCTCTATCTTTTGTTCAGCCAAAGCTATTTTTAAAAACCACATAAAATTAAAGAGGACTTCAGAAACTTGAATCCAAGTATATGGCAAAAGATACACTTAGATAACTGGCTGATTCCAAATAACAGCAAGTGGTACTATAGTTATCCTTCAGTAAAATATATTTTAAAAGTACAGTGGTCCCTCTACTTACGAAATTAATCCGTTCCGAATGCACATTTGTAAGTCGAAAAATTCGTAAGTCGAAAAGCGGTTTCCCATAGGAATGCATTGGGAATGGATTAATGCGTTCCGGAGCCTAGAAAAAAGACCCAGACCCCCAGTAAGGCTTGCAAACTGCACAGGAACATTTCTTTTCAAGAATAAACAGGCAGTAAACAGGCAGGCAAGTCAAGGAAACCACATGTAAAATTTGTAAGTCGAGGAAACCCCATCTAAAAATTTGTAAGTCGAGGAAACCCCATCTAAAAATTTGTAAGTCGAAAAAACCGCATCTAAAACCGGATCTAAAACTGCCGTTTGTAACTCGAAAAATACTTATGTCGAGTAGTTTGTAAGTCGAGGGACCACTGTACATCCTTTTAGATGAGAACAAACAAGATAAAATGGTTCTGGTATTTGGCAAGCATGTACTGCATGTTTCGGCAAGTCATCAAATGGACATATAAGAAGAAAATACTTTGAATAGATTTATATGGCATCGATACACACATGTGTTCACAACACTGCATAGTAGATATTTTAAGTCTTAATTAGTGTGCCTTTTGGTGTTTGCCGGCAATAATGCATTGACAAAAACATGTTCCATGTGTTGCGGAAAGTGTCTTCAATGGGACTTATAAAGTAACTTATAGCATGATATAGACATGCTGCCTTTGCAGAATTTTCTGGTATAACCTAAGACATCTAGCTCATAGAGGCAAAATTTGTTATCAGTGCATGGTAAATCAAGTGTTAATTCTTCTTTATTGTTAATTAAAGTTGCACGCTTGATGCCTGTTCTATCCGATAATGGCATTAGCATTGCTCATCCTTCTTAAGAACCTTTAATGAAAAGGTGACACATTCTTTTTCCTTTTCATTATGTTCTAGAAGAATTTAATAGCAACCATTATTTTCCTAAAATCACTGTCTTGTATTCTACTTGGGAGAAAGTGATTTGATTGAACTTTTTTAATTATATTACCATAATGCATTTAAAAATCTCACCAGTCCACTGATATCACTCATATTCTATTCTATTCTATTCTATTCTATTCATTTATTTATTTAACATATTTGTATACTGCCCAAAACGCAAGTCTCTGGGCAGTTTACAACAAAACAATACAAACAAGTAAAAAGGTTAAAACAATTTAAAATTTAAAATGTTAAAACGATTTAAAATCATGAAACTATTAAAACAAAATACTCTAGCATTAAAAATCTAGAATATAGGTGACAAGAGGATGATTTTCCTCGGCTCCCGGCCCCAAATATCCTGTACCACTTTGAGGATCTATTTTTTAGTTGGCATACAGGGGCACTGTTAAGCCCTTTGTGTTCACTTTCTTAGAGGGCTCCATGATTTTCCTCAAGGGAAAAGAGGATCCCTTTTATATTTCTGAAATGGCTTGGCCTACTGTTCAGAAATTTGGCATATATGTAGAACAGGTGATCAGGACTCTGTGTATTGATTTTGAAGCAGATCAATCAATATGTTGATTTAAAAAAACTTCAAAAAAGTCCTATGTGGCTTGTTTCATGGCAGAAAATTACAAAACTTCTGGAACTGAAGCCTTCCCTTGGACCATCATTGCACCCCCATATGGCGGAATCTTCCCTTTGCCTTCATTTAAAAGGGTAAACCTCACCCCCCCCCCTGCTTTTTTACCCCCTTTTATATTTCTGAAATGGCTTGGCCTAGAATTCTGAAGTTGAGCGATTGTTCTTTGAATGTGTAAATTTTTTTTAAAAACCGAAGTCCTATAAGTGGCTTGTTTCATGGTAGAAAATTACAAAAACATCTGGAACTGAAGACCTCCTTGGACCATCATTCCACCCTTGTGTGAAGGAATCTGAAGGAATCTGTATGAAGGAATCTTTGCCTTCATAAAAAAGTACAACATGCCCCTCACCCTTTGCCCAACCCTTTGCATTTCCAGAATGGTTGGGCTTAGAGTTCTGAAATTAATCACACATCTAGTTAAAGATGATAGGACTCTGTGTATTTTTATTTCAAGGAAATTGGTCAATCATGTGATGTATAATGATCCCCCCCCACTTCAGTAAAGCTGCCAGAAAGAATTATCTTTATCTACAGAGTACTTCACATCTAATGAGAGTGGAACTAAGTGTTACATGTGGATAAATATATATTTTTTACAAATACACTATGCTCAAGTTGGTTTGTGATCCAAAATGTTGCATGAGAACTGTGAAGCAAGGGGCATGTTTTGTGATTTTAATCCTGTCCCCATATGAAATGCACTATATGTCCAAGTTGATTTTGTGTTTGAACAGTGGAGCAAGGGACATATGTTATGTTCCAGTTAGTTTGTGAATGGTCAAGAAGCTATATGAATCCATTGGGGCTTGCGTAGTCTTTTTTTCTTTTCCTTTTTTGGCAAATGCACTTTGGTACCGATCTGTGGGTTTGTGGTGAATGATCAAGAAGATGTATGGATTGTTAGCGGGTTGTTTAATCCCAACCCCCCCAGGCCCAGACCTGTGGGTTTGTGGTGAAACATACACACACACACACACACACACACACACACACAATGCTTATTTTGCGGGAGGGGGTACAAGCTCATTAGGTTCAGGGTCTAAAATCACCTAGCTGTACCTATGTTGATATCGGTGGTTTTCACTAGATTTTCCAACCACCCAGGCCGAAATCATATTTTTTTGTCAGTTACTCTAATTGATTTCAATGGAATTTCCTACATATGCTTATGATTTCAGCTATAAATTCTCATCAAATATTCAGATGTGTTGTATGATCAGAAGCAAACAATTTTTACCCTTACATTTGTTTTTGTTTGTATGTTTGATTTAGATCCCGCTCCTTCCGAAAGTCTTAGAGCAGCTTACAGCATTTTAAAATTAAATTAAGGGTTTTCAAATTAGTTTTGTGTACTTCAAAGAAAAACCATGTGAGAAGAATGTATTTTAAGATTCAAAATACAGGCCTAATTGTTTTAGTACAAGGGATCTACTTTATTAAGGAGGAAATCAGAAAACTAAGAAGGGGGCTAATTAGTGATATTTAATTCATGCAAGAGCAAAATGACCACACTTTATAGTTTAACATCTGCTTCTGAAAATGAAGTAAAAACAGACGTTTCCTTTCTTCTTCTTTCCTGTTTAGGTTATAGTAGGCCTGTATTTGGTGACTGCTGCTTTTGGAGTAGAAGTTTGGCACACACCTTTTATATTTGGTTACTATCTGACGGATACTTTAATAATGCTTATTATAGGTAAGCAACCTCTATTACCATGTTACCTATTTTGAATATAGTATCGGACACTTCATAATTGCTGTTTTCCATACTGTTTATGGTTAGTAAAGTCACCTTAAGTGGCGCAGTAGGGAAATGCTTGACTAACAAGCAGAAGGTTGCCAGTTCGAATCCCCACTGGTACTATATTGGGCAGCAGCGATATAGGAAGATGCTGAAAGGCATCATCTCACACTGTGCTGGAGGAGGCAACGGTAAACCCCTGCTGTATGCTACCAAAGAAAACCAAAAGGCTCTCTGGGTGCCAGGAGTTGAAATCGACTTGATGGCACACTTTACCTTTATGGTTAGTAAAGGTCAAGAAATGGTAGGCTCTCATTTATTTCAGTGAGATTGAGATTTAACCTGATTTTTTCTGTTTTCTAAATTTCTGAGTCGAGTCAAAATTGCATAATCTTGACATCAGTCTAAGGATACAATCCTAAGCACAACTACCTTGGAGTAAGTCCCATTAAATTCAGTTACTTATGAATAAATAATAATAGGATTGGGCTACATGTTGTGTACTTCAAAGAAAAACACAATATGCAGCTCAATTATTGGGCTAGTTTGAGAAGGCATGTATTAATACATTATTTTAAGATTAAAAATCCAGGCCTAATTGTTTTAGTACAAGGGTTCTACTGTATCAAAGAAGAGATTGGAAAATTAAGAAGGGGGCTAACTGGAGATATTTTAATAATGTCCTTATATTTATAAAGGAACAGAAGAATGATGTAGTGTTGCTATTAAACACACATTTCCACTTCAGAGTTTGCAGTCAAATAAGAGATAAAGAATGATCAGCAAACCACTATTTTAAGTACAGTATATGGTATATTTTAAGTACAGTATATGGCCCTAAATGAGGAGGAGAGCTGGTCTTGTGCTAACAAGCATAACTTGTCCCCTTTACTAAGCAGGGTCTGCCCTGGTTTGCATTTTAATGGGATACTACATATGAGCATTGTGAGATATTCCCCTTAGGGGATGGGGCTGCTCTAGGTTCCAAGTTCCCTGGCATCTCCAGATAGTGTTGGGAGATAATCCTGCCTGCAACCTTGGAGAAGCAGCTGCAAATCTGTGTAGACAATACTGATAATACCAATGGTCTGACTCGGTATTCCTATGTTCCTAGGTCTATATGTATCTGTCTTCTTATTGGCTGACATACTGCTTAAGGGTACATCAGCCCAATAATGTTGCATGTATGCAAATTGTGCACATACACAATTTGCATAAATGACATTACACAGGAGTAGGCCAATTGGAAATAATAGGCTTACTCTTGTTAACATTATTTGTGCAAATTTTGCATTTGTGCAACTTGAATACACACAACATTACTGGGCTGATGTACCTTTGCACAGCATGTCAGCATTTGTATTTCTTTTCTCTTTCCCAGTAAAATAAATTTCCCATATTTTTTGTTAGATCTCCCCAATGAGTTTCAATAGTTAATCATGATTATTGTATTATTTCTCTGCTTGAAGTTCTGGTGGGTGGGCAGAATGTTGCACAACACCACATTTATAATTCCTATTGAACACCCCATCCATTACTGCAATACTTTGACAATGGTTCTTGCCTTTGCAATTGAATTTTGGCTTAGCCACCATATAGGAGCAGCATGGACACTCACTTAAGCAGGCGACTGTCTTGTGCTTTGGCCATGGAGTTCATGTTCAACACAAGTCCATCCACCAACCATCTCTGTCCATCCACCAACCTCTCCTTTATATCCTTCTTTAATATCTACTTATTCTGAAAACTAGAGCCCTATTCACCCATTATATTCAACACTCGTACAATCTGTGTACAGTGTTACACAGGTACAGATCTGTATGTGGGTACAGTTATTCACAAGTTATGCTGAAAGCAGGTACAGCAGTACACCTTCTAGATGTATCATGCATTTTAGGGACCTGTACCCAGTTTTACTTGTAAAATGACTGCAGATACAGTCATTCACACAAAACATGTGCACGTGTAGGGTCATCAGAACACAGGCACAACATGATGTCTGAACAGGGCTCCTTTCTGTAACACATTAAATTGTATTTTCTGCTGCCTGATAACCTTCTAAGATTATAAATCTTCTTGGCAGCAACTTTGTTGCTTCTGTGATTTTGTGATACATACATCCCATTGTAGTGTCAATAATATATGGCATGTCCATAAAATGTGTAAAGTGAATGTTAGAAAGGGATATGTGTGTGAAATGGGAACTGAACTGTATTGATGAAGAGAATACAGATACTCAGGAAAGACTAATGGTAGTTGGTCAAGAAGTAGCACAATAAGTATGAGATGGTGCGGCTGTACTGTAGGGATGTGCACGGAAACATGGCTGGGCTGTTCGGAAGTGGCGGGGGTGGTGCTTTAAGGGTGGGGGGAGGGTGCACTTACCCCTCCCACCGCTTCCCCCCCACCAGCATTTTTTCGTAAAAACCTTTGGGGTGGTAGCATACCTCCCTACCACCCCATTGCCCTCCGTGGCCGGAAGTACCGGGCATGGGTGCACTTGTCGCGTCTGCACACGTGCACACGATGTGTGCACACGCACCTGGTACTTCCGGCCAAGAAGGGCAACAGGGCAGCAAGGAGCTACATTGCCGCCCCGAAGGTTTTTACAAAACAAATAACACTGGCGGGGGGGGTGGAATGCGGGAGAGGTAAGTGCACCCTCCCCCACCCTTAAAGCACTACCCCCCAGGGCCTTAGAACTTCAAACCGGCCCCATGTTTGAACCTGTTCAGAGACCCATAAAAGGGCCTCTGAACAGGTTCATGCACATCCCTACCGTACTGGCCAAGTAGCACAGAAAGTGCTTTTTTTTTTGCCAAGCAACAGTATTGTTCTAGGTTTATAATTGACATCAATTTAACAAGAAATATAACAGCTCTTCTTATGCTTGACACGCTAAGGATGAACCTATGGTTCACACTCTTCAACATGTTAAGAAGATTTGTGCAAAGTTAGTTAAAGCCTTAAAAACCCCAGAATCAAATCTTCCTCTTGTCATTTGCATTCAACCAAAAACAACCTTCAGGCAAAAGCTCTATCTGCTATCATTAAAGAGTTGCACCACAGAGATTACTCGTTCAGTGCTACTCAGCAAGAGAGATGTGAATGTTTCTTTAAAGGAGGGAAATGTAGCATTCCTTCCATCAGTAGCCTAGGCAAATTAGCCATTTAAAAATTGAGAGATCATTAAAGCATCCTCCTTCATATATTGGTTACTACCATGGAAGAGATTTTTCTGAGGAAAACCACCAAACCATTAACCATCACTCAATGATCTATTACTCTTGTCTCTATACTGTCATCCAAAAAGCATGCTGCTACTGCTACTACTACTACTACTACTACTACTACTACTACTACTACTACTACAATAATAAATATTTATACACCGCCCTCCAACCAAAGTTCTCAAAGTGGTTTACATAGAAAAATAAATACATAAATAAGATGGTCCCCTGTCCCCAAAGGGCTCACAATCTAAAAAGAAAAATAAGTTTGACACCAGCAATAGAGATGTTGTGCTGGGGTTAGATAGGGCCAGTTGCTCTCCCCCTGCTAAATAAAGAGTATCGCTGCTTTAAAAAGATGCCTCTTTGCTCAGTTAGCAGGGGTCAAGTCCCAATGCTATTGGGACGTTTTGAAATCAGATAGCTCTTCTACATATTTTATAACAGACAAGAAGATATTGTTTTGGACATTATTATTAGTATTTCTATATTGCTTTTCAGCAAAAGAATTATCAAAGCAGTTTGCATAGGAAAAGAAATAAGAAAAACAATGCTTGTATTACTTTTTTGATACAGAAAAGCAATGCTTGTATTACTTTTTTGATACAGGGCAATTTGCTGGAGCTGGGTTCACATACTAGTTATAGTTCCCTCAGTTTTCATTGTGACAAAACCTAAGGTTATATCGTGTCCCAGGCCAAGCCAGGATATCCAACAAGGCAGGGATCCAGGACCTCAAGGGACACTGACCTTGAACAGCTTCAAAGTGAAAAGGTCAGGAGGACCTTGGATAGCTCCAGACAGGCCACAAGAGTGCTGAGTATAGCAAAATAACAGGAGTATTACTCCAGCACCTGCTTGGAGCAGATGGCCAAGTTTTCATGACTGCTGCCCAGGTAGCATGGATTGGCCCCACCCCTTCCCTGCAGAAGGATCTGTTGGTTAAAGGGGCCTTGCCCAGTTTTTCAAACTTTGGCGGCACTGTGGGACCTCTGCTTGGGCTGACAGGTCCTTGAGGGACTCCGCTGAGTCATAGGATGAAGTCAGGGCCATATCCTGGGGTCATGGGGGGCTGGCTGACTCCAGTTCCCCTGGGCCTTCTAGTGGAACGGAGTCCCTGCAGCATGGAGGTCACCTGGTCTGGGATGTAGGGGCTTCCACCCTGTCTTTTCTCCTGAAAAATCCTAGGGGGGTGGGTGGGACGGGGATTCTGGATGCAGCATCATGACAAGTAGGCCTCCCATGAGAACTGCCACGTGGAAGCCATCACAAACAGCCTCTACATTTTGACAATGCTGTATATCAGTTCTGAAGTGGAGGTGGTTTATTATTGTATGCAAAGTTTCCATGTGATGGACAGATGTTGTGGCCACTCTCTACAGGCATGGGACAATACATGTGTAAGCCCACTTCATATTCTAGTCTCTGTGTAGTGTAGGTCACCTGCTAGTGTGATTTCAGCTAGTCTCCTTATGGGAATCATAGCCTATAGCCAAGCTCTCAGTGGGTGTTTGTGAGACTACCATATTATAGCTGGTGGCCTACATGCTGAGGAAAATTACTCAAAGGTAATGGTCACTTTAATTTCAATGGGACTACTCTGAGTAATTTTCCTCATCACATCAGCCATTAACATTGGCCAATGTGATGTGCAGCATTATGTCACTGTAATGCTTTGCCCAGGGGTTCTGTGGACTCATAAACAGCCCCGTGTTCAGAACCAGTGGTTGTGCAAACAGTGCTCTCACAGCTTTCCCCATTCATAGCAATGGGGGAAACTGTGATACTGTTGCTTGCGCAACCACTAGATCTCTGAGGTGATTCATGTTCCCTCACAACTGGGTCTTCTGTGTAGGCTCAGTAGCTCCACAGAGGAATACATAGGTTCAATAGGCGTCTCCGGTATTCTGAGTCATGCGGATAGCATCGATTAAAATAGGCAGGAGAGTGGCTTCCCTCTCACTTCCTTCTTGTCTGCCATGCTAGCTGCAACACAAAGGTTCTTGTTCCTATTTCCCTCTCTTTGTTCCTGTGAAAATAATTGCATTTGTTTACTGTTCCGGCTTGACTTGGACTGTTCTCTTAACTAGTCTGTACGGATCACCCTCTGAACTGATCAGTTTGTGACTTTCAGTTTTTTACTTCAGCCCTTTCTGTGACTACCCCTTTTGGATCTCTACTTAAACTTGGTGACTCTGTGATTATTCTGGTTTTGACTTGGCCTGGCCCTCACTTCTCTTTGTCTCATGGCTGTCCATATAACTTTCAAGCACTGTAAGACCTGCAGAGGTACTTTACCATCCTCTGACAGGCATGATGAATGCCTAATATGTTTGGGGGCTAACCAGAATGTGAATGCTTATAAAATCTGCCTCACGTTCAGCAGACGAGAAAGTGCAGAGAATTTAGACTCAGAGCCGTGCTTTATGAGTCTGCGCTCCAACCCCCAATGCCAAGGCTGAGTCCGACAAAGTTATCGACACAGATTCCGATTGAACTTTTACATCAGCCACTTCGATGTTGAGCTCCTCTAAACAATGCTATGACTCGACCTTTAAAGAGCCTGCATCCATTGACAAAGATGATTGTCTTTCCCATACATTTAGATGGCCTCGGCTAAATTTTACTCTAAGAGGCCCTCCAATGAAGCCAATGCCAGCCTCTGAAATTGAAGCAGTAGGATCAGGCTAAGCAGTGGGGGGGGGGGGTATGATAAGGCCCTGAAAGTATCATGCACACATAAGAACAGTCCTGCTGGATCAGTCCCAAGGCCCATCTAGTCCAGCATCCTGTTTCACACAGTGGACCACCAAATGCCACTGGAAGCTTACAGGCAGGAATTGAGGGCATGCCCTCTCTCCTGCTGTGACTCTCCTGCAACTGGCATCCTGCCTTTGAGGCTGGAAGTGGCCTATAGCCCTCTGACTAGTAGTCGTTGATAGACCTCTCCTCCGTGAAGTTATCCAGACTCCTCTTAAAGCCTTCCAGGTTGTTGGCTGTCACCACATCCTGTGGCAGAGAATTCCACAAGTTGATTAGGCGTTGTGTGAAAAAATACTTCCATTTTCTGGTCCTACATATCCCAGCAATCAATTTCATAGGATGACCCCTGGTTCTAGTGTTATGTGAGAGGGAGAAGAATCTCTCTCTTTCCACTTTCTCCACACCATGCATGATTTTATAGACCTCTATCATGTTTCCCCGCAGTCGTCTTTTTTCTAAACTAAATAGCCCCAGGTGTTGTAGCCTTGCCTCATAAGAAAGGTGCTCTAGGCCCCTGATCATCTTGGTTGCCCTCTTCTGCACCTTTTCCAGTTCTACAATGTCCTTTTTAAGATGTGGTGACCAGAATTGTACGCAGTACTCCAGGTGTGGCTGCACCATAGTATAAAGGCATTATAATATTAGCAGTTTTATTTTTAGTCCTCTTCCTAATGATCCCTAGCACGGAATTGGCCTTTTTCACAGCTGCTGCACATTGAGTTGACACTTTCAATGCACTGTCCACCACAACCCCAAGATCCCTCTCCTGGTCAGTCACTGACAGCTCAGATCCCATCAACATATACTTGAAGTTGGGGGTTTTCGTTCCAATGTGCATCACTTTACACTTGCCAACATTGAGCTGTATTTGCCAGGTTGTTGCCCACTCACCCAGTTTGGAGAAAACCTTTTGGAGCTCTTCACAATCCGTTTTGGATTTCACTACCCAGAAGAGTTTGGTATCATCTGCAAATCTGGCCACCTCGCAGCTTACCCCTACTTCTAGATCTTTTATGAATAAATTAAAAAGCACCGATCCCAGTACAGATCCCTGGGCGATTCCACTTCTTACTTCCCTCCATTGTGAAAACTCTCCATTTATACCTACCCTCTGTTTCCTGTCCTTCAACTAGTTAGCAATCTACACATGTACTTGTCCCCTTATCCCATGACTGCTAAGATTCCTCAGGAGTCTTTGATGAAGAACTTTGTCAAAAGCTTTTTGGAAGTCCAGGTATACTATGTCAACTGGATCACCTTGATCCACACACTTGTTGACACTCTCAATGAACTCTAAAAGGTTTGTGAGGCAAGATTTACCTTTGCAGAATCCATGTTGGTTCTCTCCCTGCAGGGCCTGTTCTTCTGTGTGCTTTACAATTTTATCCTTGAGGATGCTTTCCATCAATTTGCCTGGAACGGAAGTTAAGCTAACCAGCCTGTAATTTCCCAGCTCGCCCCTGGATCCCTTTTTGAAAATGGGTGTTGCATTTGCTACTCTTCAGTCCTCTGGTACAGAGCCTGATTGCAGGGATAAGTTAAATATTTTAGCAAGGAGGTCGGCAATTTCACATTTGAGTTCTTTGAGGACTCTTGGATGGATGCCATCCAGCCCTGGTGATTTGCTAGTTTTCAGTTTTTCCAAACAGTTTAGAACATCATCTCTTGTCACTTCTATCTGACTCAGTTATTTAGCCTCCATTTCCGAAAAGCCTGGTTCAGGAACAAGTATATGCTCAATATCCTTTGCTATGAAGACTGATGCAAAGAACTCATTTATCTTCTCTGCAACCTCGATATCCCACTAATAATCCCTTTCACTCCCTCATTATCCAACCACCTCCCTGGCAGATTTCCTGCATCTGATGTATTTAAAGAAGTTTTTGTTATTCCCCTTGATGCTTTTAGCTAAATATTCCTCAAACTCTCTTTTCCCCTCCCTTATTGTCACCTTTCATTTCTTTTGCCAGAGTTTGTGTTCCTTTCTGTTCTACTCATTTGGTCAGGCCTTCCAATTCCGGAAGGAAGTCTTCTTCCCTTTTATGGCTTCCTTGACTTTACCTGTTAGCCATACTGGCATCCTCCTGGACTTAGTGGTACCTTTTCTCCTTTTGGATATACAGTCTAACTGGGCTTCTAGTATTGTGGTTTTGAGTAAACTCCTTGCATTCTAGAGTGAAGTGACTGTCCTGATTTTCTTTTTCAGCTTTCTTTTCACCATACTTCTCATTTTGGAGAAGTTTCCTCTTCTGAAATTCAAAGTGTCTGTGTTAGACTTCTTTGGTGATTCTCTCCCCACATGTATGCTGAATTTGATCACACTGTGGTCACTGTTCCCTAAAGGGTTGGTGACACTGACATCACGCACCAGGTCCTGGGTGCCACTCAGAATTAAGTCAAAGGTTGCCTTCTCTCTGGTTGGTTCCAAGACCAACTGTTCTAGGGCACAGTCATTTAGCATATCTAGAAATCTGACCTCTTTGTCATTTGGAGGGTGATAGCACATCCCCAGTAGCACGTTCCCTTTCAGGCCTTGTATTGTCACCCACAGGGTTTCTGTGGAAGACTCCAGTCCACCGAGGTTTTCTAGCTTGTTAGATTATATCCCTTCTTTAACATACAGTGCTACTCCACCTCCAAGGCGCCCCTCCCTGTCCTTTTTATAGAGTTTCTATCCAAGGATAACAGTGGATGTCACACATTTTAAGGGATTTAGATTTTATAGAGCCTCAAGGAGCATCCTGAGGGAAAGACATTTGGCCAAACAGTTATCCAGGGATAACATTCTATAGAGTTTATATTCAGGGATAACAGTGTCCCACTGGTTCTCACAGTTCCACCATGTTTCTGTTATGCCCATTATATCTATTTCTGCATTAGCAACCAAGCACTCCAGCTCACCCATCTTGGCTCAGAGGCTTCTGGCATTGGCATATAAGCACCTATACGCTGAATCTCTTCCCTGGACCCCACAGGACCACCCTAACTACCCTGCCCTTTACCTTTCCTCCTGGCAACACACTCCTTCCAACACATAATGCATAAAATGCCTGGCTGTTGAGTATAGTCACCTCTGGCTATGCCATTGAATTTGACCTATCAGTATATGGTCGTACCGTTTGGCTTGTCTATGGCACCCCACATTTTCACTAAGTTTATGAGCATGGTTATTGATCATCTACGCACAGAGGGCATCTCTACCTCTGCTTGGATGACTGGCTCATAACTGGGGAATGTGGAACCTCCCTTCATTCTGATGTTCAGTATAGTTCAGTCTCTTATCACAGATCTGGGCCTGTCAGTCAACTTCAAGAAATCCAACCTGACACCTCAACGCTGTCTTATATTGTTGCTTACCTGGATATGCCTACTTCCCAGATGACAGGAAAACCTCTATCACCAACCTGATCACTGTCTTCCTGGCTGCTCCCAAGCAAAGGACTCGCTTCATTCAAGGCCTTCTGGGCCTGATGGCATCTTGCATGACCATGGTTTCTGCTCTCCACAAATGTTGTGAAGTGAACAGCACTGTCCTCCAGGACCTCTTTTACCTCCTGGGACACATCCAAAGTGGACTTGTTTGCAACTCAGGGCAATGCCAAATGTCAGTTTTTCTGCTCGAGAGCAGGCATAGGACAAAGCTCCCTAGGGAACACATTCCATGTCCCCTGAAAGGAAAGTCTTTTCTACATTTCCTCCGTTCCCTCTTCTCTCCAAGGTTCTGGGCAGAAACCTTCAAGAAGGGACTTGATGCATCCTCATTTCCCCTTGGTGGCTGAGGCAACCCTGTTCTCCGACCCTTTTGAGTCTGTCCAAGGGTCAACACTGCCACCATCTGTTGAGAAAAGTCCTATTATCTCGGGAATCCAGTCAAGTTTTTCACCATGCCTCAGAAACCCTCAACCTGTCAGCATGGAGGCTAAACTACGAGATCAACTCCTACTCAATGAGAGGAAGGTGTCCACCAGAAAAAAATTACATGTGTAAGTGGAGACATTTCACATCTGATGTCTCTGCACATGGCTTTGACCCCTTCTCGGCCTCCATCTGCTAGATCCTCCTTTACATCACCTCCCTTAAGAGAGAGCAACTTTCCAACACCTTGCTTAGCTGCTATCTTGGCTTGCCTTCAGGGTGAGATGGCCACTCAGTCTGCATCCACCTGGATTCTAAGTATTTTCTTAAGGGTATTAGTATCCTTTACCCTTCAGTGAGGGAACCTGTTGAACTGTGGAGCTTGTCTCTAGTGCTCTCTTCATTAAATGAAGTGCCCTTTGAGACCTGAAGCACCTTTCCCTCAAGGTTGCTTTCTTAGTAGCCATTACATTAGCCAGGCGAGTTAGTGAACTCTCTGTCTTAAGGGCCAACTCGCCTTACACTAAATTCTACACAGACGCGGTGGTGCTTCACCCCAACCCCAATTTTCGTCCCAAAGTGGTTACTGGCTTTCACCTCAGTCAAGACATCATACTGCCTCCCTTCTTTGTTGACCCATCTATGCCTCTGGAACAGTCCATGCACTCATTGGACATTCATAGATGCCTCCTTTATTACCTAGACAGGATAAAATCATTTGGGAGATCTAAGAATCTAACCGCTATTCTGGCCCCAACAAGTGGTCTGCAGTTTCCAGACAAAGACCCTCGAATTGGCTAGTAGAAACCTTCTTTTCCTGCTACAGACAGCAAGGGGTCCAGCCTCCAGGCAGGGTCTTGGCCCATTCCACCAGGGCCATGGCTACTTCTGCTGCCCACATGTCAGGGATCAGCATGACTGACATCTGCATAAACTGCCATATGGTCCTCGAACCTGCCATTTGTAAGGCACTACACTATGGATCTCCGTTCAGCTGCTGAGGCCAACTTTGGTCGGGCAGTTCTCAAGAAAGTGCTCTAGCATGCTAGCTCCCTCCTCCATCACCAGAGCTAGCTACTCACCCAGTTGTGAGGAGACATAGATCACCTCAGAGATAAACAGATTGCCTACCTTTAACAGGTGATGATTCCCTCATGATTCATGTTCACTCACAACACCCACGTGACCAACCCCACTGCTAGTGTGCACCCACAGTGTTCTGCTCTTACCTGTCTTACCTGGACTCCATCATGCTTCGTTTTCTGTCACATTGCAGTGGTTGATTCAGGAACTGATAGGGAAAGTGCTCTCCCGCCTTTTTAAATGGAAACTGTCTGTGTGCCTTGGATTGCCGAAGAGCATCTATTGGAGCTATGGATTCCTTCACAGAGGTACTAACATGGATCACCTGTTACAGGTAAGCAACCTGTTTTTCTGAACAGTATTGGAGCTGCTTATGAGTCCACAGCAGCCCTAGGGTGGAGCATTATGGTGGTGTAATGTTGCACATCATGTTGGCCATTGCCCACTGCCTCATGTTATCTGAGAACTGTTCCTTAATTTATATGAACATGTTTATACACATTTCACGACAGTGAGCTTCATTGATTTTAAGGGATTTGATTTGCATTTACATTTAGGACTATGGCCAAAGAACAGACAGAGAGCTATCTATTATTTGACTGTAGTTCAGTGGTAGAGCTAATGCTTTGCATGCAGAATGCTTTACATATTCTAGGTCAAGGGATCTCTCACACAACCGTTCATTCTCAGCACTGTCGGGCTGTCTCACAAGTCTGCAGCAGCCCCAGCACAAATCACACTATCGCTAGAATGCTGTGCATCATGTTGGCCATTATTTATCTAAAGTGCCTAGGAATTGACTGGGTACTGAATATAGATTAAAAATAAAAGCCAGGTCCTACAGACTTAGGTCCAGACTAGTTGTGATATCAATCAAACTGTTTTGTCCTGTGTGTTTGAGGTTTCTTTAAAAAATGTAAATAACTGTGGGGGAGTTCATGGAGGGGAAGAGGTTTTAACTCTTTGCCCCAGCCATATTCTTAATCTGAGTCAGAGGTCCCTTTGTACAGATGCTATTTATATTGGTGGGGGGAGGGAAATACGCAAGGCCAAATGCCATGATTAATGTTACATCTACTTTGGCTATTAGAGTATAAAAGGCATGGCACATTAATTAATAGGGAAAAATAAGAGTAGGGGAAGGGAGAAGATGTTAGCCCTAGGAAAGCCAAGGTAAATCAGTGAGTACTGAAGAGCCAGTTAAAGGAACTAATTGCCAGAAGGGAGGCTGCAACACAAATGACCCATTCAGCTATTAATTAGACTTGTAAAAGACTACATTATTTAGCATAGGAGGTATTATTTCGGAGAATTATTTTACCCATTCTATTAAATGTATAATATTAAATGGATAACATTCTTTTACAAGTCTACTACAGGCAGACCTCATTATACATTGAACTGCTATTCACAGTATTGTATATTCACAGGTGTCAAATAGACACCTGACCTCCTTTTCCACGGATACAAAAGGGTTAAAACCCATATATCCGTGATTCCTAGACAGCCGGAAATTACTGCAGAGGTCGTTGCCGGCTGCCATTTTGTCCAGAGGAGCCATTTTGTAAAGAAAAGTGGAAAAAATAGTGACTTTTGGGACCATTTGGGACTTTTGGGGGGCATTGCTGGACCCTGGGAGGCCCAGGGAGCATGGTATGGCACTTTATTTGGCCCGTTTCCCCCTTTTAAAAATGCTTTTACTACATTTCTTAAGAGCCTAGGAACCTGAGTCCAGGAACCCATAGACAATGCCTCTTTATCTGTGATTTCGTTACCTGCAGTAATCTGTAAGAACGGAATCCCCACAAATAATTAGATCCACCTGTATAAATTTTTTTCTGCATGAATAGTGTTAGACTAGCCAAAACCCCAGCTAAATGGTTGTATGAACAGAGAGCGTTTCTCTTGAGCAAGCCCCACTAAAAGCTGTGTAACTCTCATTCATGTTGATACTGTAGAACTAATGAGCAGAGGGATGCAGGCAAGTCTATACTGGAGCTACATTTGCCATATTGGTCCTATAAAATGTTTAATCCCCTTAGTAAGTTAAATTAGCATCTTGTGTGATCATTATGGCATTGGGGACAAGAAAAACAATGCATTTCTAAAAGGCTCTCATACTTTTTATGATGGTTTCCCAGGCTCCCCAAGAGAGCCATTAGATACTAATTGGACATCACTTAGCCATTTGGTGGCATTTATTACTCACTGCTGAGCATTTGACAGTGACCTCTGATCAATACTTGGCAAAAGAATCTGAGTGCAAAGTTCTGTGGATGTTTGCACTTATGGAAACTCAACAGTACACTCATTAATTGCATTTTTAACTCCAGCCTTTTCTAATTGTAAGAATTCAAATACTGAGGGCAACAGTGAAATTTGTACAGGTCTTCAGTTGTAGGAGTGAAGTTTGTACCATTTTTTAAATAGTTCACTTCCTTCTTTATGAACCTTTCAGTGAAGACTGCTCCAGATGTTATACTTTGTAACATCTGAGATATTGGCTGATTTCGGACATAACACAGAACAGATGTCCAATGGACCTATGGTTCTGCTCCCCACCACAACTCTGTGCATTATGCGAGACTGCAGAGAGGAGGGAGAACTGGCTGCCAGGCTTCCTCTTTGATTGATGGACAGCTGTGGCAGCCAATCAGAATGGAGAGAGGGAGGAGCTTCCTTCCCTCAACTCTGGTCCCAGGAAAGGCTGCCTCCCATTACTGAATTTGGACTTAATGGAGGCAGCTGCAAACCAGAGGCCCAAGCAGCGAACCTCATTTCAACCTGAAGGTTCAAATTGGAATTTGGTGAGTGAACCCTCAGGTAGAGTTAGGGTCTGAACTGTGGTTTTCTGCATTCGAACGTTCAGGTTTGGGTACCTCTGGATGCTCTGCCTCCAGTTCCCTCTTATGTCCAAATCTGGTCATAATGTGAGCTTATTTCGTACCATAGCATATTAGGGAGAAAGCTAGACTAGAACTGTTTTCTTTCGCATGCTAACATTCTGAAGGGAGCCTTTACTTGTGGAGGAATAATCAGGCATCTAGCCCACCACCTATAGCCTGAAGTTGTAAATCTGTAATGTCTAGGGAGGTTTCACATAGTGTTCAAGTAAAACAGATTGCTGAGAAAATGTTTCTTTCTTTTTGGTGCTAGTTTCTGCTTATCTCAGTAATAAGGGTAAGAGCTTTGCCCTCTCTCCTCCATTTCTCTTTTTCCTTACTGGGCAACAAGACTCAGTGCAAAAACACAGCTACAGCACCTTCCCTGACTTTCTCTTAGCCTGGGTAAGTGGCATTGCCAGAGTGTCCCTGAAAGCTGCTCTAGGCAGGGCATCTCACATTGCCAGAATGCAATACATCCCTGAATGCAGAACTGATGCATCTGACCCCAACAGCAAGTAAAGTGAGGATACCCAAAATGTGCCCTCGAGCTGGTGTGGACTCCTGATGACCACAGAGCCCTGTGGTTGTCTTTGGTAGAATACAGGAGGGGTTTACCTTTGCCATCGCCTACACAGTATGAGATGATGCCTTTCAGCATCTTCCTATATCCCTGCTGCCCGATACAGGTGTTTCCCATAGTCTGGGAAACATACCAGTCGGGATTTGAACCGGCAACCTCTGGCTTGCTAATCAAGTCATTTTCCCGCTGTGCCATTAGGTGGCTCCAAATTGAGGAGAAAAAAGTAAAGTGTGTCGTCAAGTCGATTTCAATTCCTGGAGCCTACAGAGCTCTGTGGTTTTCTTTTGGTAGAATACAGGAGGGATTTTCCATTGCCTCCTCCCGTGCAGTATGAGATGATGCCTTTCAGCATCTTCCTATATCACTGCTGCCTGATATAGTGCCAGCGGGGATTTGAACTGGCAACCTTCTGCTTGTTAGTCAAGCATTTCCCCGCTGCGCCATCACACTGTTTCTCATTTGACAAACACAACGTTGCCACACTCTTCCTTCTGTATGACTGCAAAGGCTGTATATATGCTTGTTCCACTAGCGGAGGGAGGCCAGCGGCGGCCCATATCCGGCTGCCATGGCGGCCCCCCTCACCTTGCCCTTTACACCTGACATCAGACATGGGTGGTTAGCCACGCCCCACATTCAGGAGCTAGATCGGGGCCAACACTGCGTTCGCAGCATGGCCAGGATCAGCTCTCCCTGCCTTAGAGCCGCTCCTGGCCGTGCTCTGAATGTAGCGCTGAATGCAGTGCCATTTAACTCCCGAATGGGGCCCCGTGGCCCCGTTCGGGAGTTAAGCCACGCCCCCCGCGTCTGACATCAGACCTGCGGGGCATGTCGGATGGAGAGGCATGGCCTCTGAGGGGCAGCGGTCCAGGTTCTTTGGACCCGGTCACCCAATGGTGGCTACACTCCTGGCTTGTTCATAAAGGTGTCAATGGCAAACTGCCCTGTTCCGAGCAGACAATTTACTGTTCTTCTTTTTCTCCCCCCCCCTTAAAGACCAGCATGATCTGAAACTGTAATAAAGACTGATTGATTGACTGTTAACACCTTTGTGAATGAGCATGTCTTCAGCCTCTAAATTCATGCAAAAGAAGGGCATTCTGGAACAAAATACATGAGGAAATACATTAACACAGGGAAAACTCAAGACACCTCACCTGCATTCATAAGAATATAAATGAGAATTGAGGCAAACTCTCTCAAGTTTTAGAAGGCAAGAAGTTGGTTGTGGTCATTGTGTTCATCCTGGCGAGAAGTGCACTTCATATAAAGAACAAATGGTTAGTAGCTAATGGTCTCTGGCTGCTAATTTCAGCCTGAGCCCGTTTCTGCTCTTCTTGGTTGCTTCTCTTTTAACAAATCATACTGTAGGGTTGCAGCAGGAAATTTAGATTTAACCTCAAGCATCATTGTTTTGTCTCATCTCTGACCTAACACAATGCAGATGTTTAACTGTTATATGTAAGTCAAGTTTTTATTGCAAGGCCCTCTACACTTAATAGAAGTCATAAATAAATGCAGTGTAGATTAACTATAGGGAATTCTAAGTGCAGCAAGCTTGAAAATGTACATGAAGGTATTCAAAAAACGTGAGCTGCTGCTTCTTGTAGGCGATCATCCAGATGTTTTATACAGGACAGCTGTGGTCTCTACTTTTAGGAAGCAGAAAGGAAAATGAGGGAGTGATTACAATGTTAACACAATAAACAATGTGGAGAGTGACTTCTGAAAAAGATTCATATACTTAAGGCTTTTCAAACAAGAAATGATCAAGTTTATATATACACCAGGCCTGTACAGAGTAAGCTTGTGGGCTGATTCTGGCCCTCTCTGTGTTTGTGGCCCCCTGGGGGTATTCCAAATATCCATTGTTCACAGCCCTTTCCAACATCTGTGTGGGAACATTTAAGGCCTGTCCAAACTTATCAAAAGTAGAAAGGTGGGCGGAAGGATGTCTGTGTCACTTTATTGATCTTCCTCTCAGAGGCAGTTTTTCAAACTGTTCCAGCCAGGCAGCCATGCTGCATGGCTTCCCATTGCTCAAGAATCCAGGGCCATATAGGGGAACCTGGCATTTGCTGGAAGGGGCACTAGTTGGCGCTGTGCTTGGCTGGCATCTGCTGCCTTGTCAAAGAAGATGACCAGCTCTCTCTAGGACTTAGTGGCAGAGTGTAGAGCTGCCGCAGAGAAGCTCAGGCTGCATGCAGCCAAACTCCTACATTTACCAGTGCACCAAAATGCAAGCTTCTCCACTAGGTGGCCTTCAGGACAAAAGAGGGTTTCAATGGGAAATCTAGCCTTATCAGACCTTTTGGAGCCAAAATTATTCCTTTTAAGAAATAACCACCACCACAGCTCCAAATTCACCCTGCATCTGACAGGTGGTGGTTTGCTACAACTGGGGCAGGATTTCAGTCTTTGGCAAGTGTTTATGGCAGGATTGCTGCCACTCTAAGCAGGCCCGTTGCCAAATGGTAACATGATGTGTACCTGCCACACCAAAAATTTCTCTTTCCTCCCCAGCCTCGCTAACTGTTTTTACTGAACATTTTATAACTTGCCTCCCCTGACTTCTGCAATCTCACCCCCAAAATTTTGAGGCTGGCTGCAGGTCTGACTCCAAGTATGAGTGTAAGGCACATGAATGACTTTATCTGTCTCAGGCTTAGCTTCCTTCACTTTGTCCTGTTATCTGCTGGCCTCTTCTATTGTTTGGAGTTGTAGTCTGATCCACCAATCTGGCCCTACCAGATTCCTTTTAGTCTATGAACTGCTGAGACATATGTGAGGTGGGGAGAGAGGGAGAAGGTAGCAAATGGGAGTACAGAGAGGAAATGGGAATAATGAGGTTGCAGATAAATCTGCAGTGTGAAGAAAGAGCAGGTGGTTCAGAAATGGGGCGGCACAGAGACCAACAGGTGAGAAAAGAGAAAAATGGAGGTACATCTGGAAAAAGCAGTGGGTTGCATGGAGAACAAGAGAGGACACATGTTTAATGGAGCTGCAGAGAGACTTGTAGTTCGTAAAAGAGGGAAAATAAGGTGTAACTGAGATGGGGATGCAAACGTTAATAGACAGAGATAGGACAAGAGAGCATGCTATGGGATGAAAAGAGAAGAAATGACTCTGGGGTAGAGACAGAAAAGGAGGGAGGTGGACAAAGTGGTTGAGAAGGACCTATTGTGCTGCAGAAAAAACAAAGCATATACTATGGGACAACAGAGCTTAACAAAATGGGTTAAAAATAAACCAACAAATCAACATTGTAACAAAAATGCAATTAACAGTGAGGTGGCCCCATAAAAGTGGCAGGCAGGATCCAAGGCTCACTGAAATTAGTGGGACTTAAGTTAGTCATGACTGACTTGCTTCATTTTTTCAGTGGTGCTTAATCACGACCTACTCAAAGCATTCTAAAAGCCTTCCTGGGCCTGCCTACGGAGTGCTTTGAGTAGTGCAAATGACTAGCAGCAAGGCAACTGGCATTGTCTTCCTTAATGTGGTCATATTAAACAGACAAGATGCCCACCAGATAATGATAAAATGTATGGAAATTGAATAAAGATGGGTAGTAACTGAGATGGTATATGCCAAGCCCAACTTCCTTTTCCAGCTGCCTTTGCTGACCCTTTCCCCCACACTTAGAGTCTGCTCCCCCCACCCCCGGCATCTCATTTGTTCCCTTGGGACTCCTGCTTCTGTCTGCTGTCTCCATCTTCACCCTTCTTCCCCACCTCAGCTTCCTCCTTGTCCCCTTCCCTTAAGTCCTGTTCAGTTGTAGTCCTTTCATCCCTTTGGCTAATGTGGAACTCCGCAAATGCTGGAGAATGACTCCTTGCTGTCCTGAGTCCTGCACTGTGAGTCCTTTGTGTTTTCAGACAGAGCTGTGCAGATTGCTCCTCACCCCAGGACATCACCTTCTTTCCTGACTCTGCTTCCAGTCTTTGCCTCTTTCCTTAGAGTGAGATGTGTAAATTGCTAGACAAGCAACTGAGATTAGTGGTATATTGGCTGCTGCTGTCATAAAGGCACTGATGTCTCCTTTGAACAGGTTAACACTACTGATATTTTCCCATGCAGTTCCTAGCAGGGGTGGACAATTGGGGGAGGGGGGAGAGAAAGAGTCATGTGAAAGATTCACATGTCATGTTTCATGTGAAGAGTCATGTTTCACATAATCTCTCTTATGTGAAAGATTCAAAGTTCCCCAAACAGTCTATTATCTCCCCCCACTCTCAGCCCAGGGTTTAGGCATTATTTTCCTGTATACATCCTCAGAGCAGTTCAGTAGAACAAAAGCCGACAGATTCCCAGAGAACTTGGAACTTTTTGGTGAAGACAGCATTGCCGTCTTATTATTTCAGTTTTCTTTTTTGCTCTTCTACTAGTTCAGGGATTGTCAACGCTGTGTCCCCAGATGTTATTGGACTACAACTCCCATAATCTCCAGCCACCTCCCATAATCCTCCCATAATCCTTGGGCATTATGGGAGTTGAAGTCCAATAACATCTGCGGACCCAACGTCGAGAATCCCTGCTCTAGTTAAGTGGGTGGTTCTTTAAGGATGGAGTAGATGATACACTGGAGATCCATGATCCCATCTTTACATTTTGGTTAAAAAGTAGCCAGGAGGACAGAGTTCAAATTCAGATTGGGATTGTGGTACTGGGGAGAGGAGGGCTAACTCATTCCCCTTGTGCTGTTTTCCTAATCAAAACTGCTCATGCACCTGCTATTTTCATGGAGAAAATGCTGAGAGGGAGAAGGGTAATCCCGTCAAACACACACACACACCCCTTCCTCAGCACAACCATCTTGATTCAAATCAGCTCTCCAGGGTGCTTTTTACAAAATAGTGAAGCACCTCCTGCATCATTTCTACTCTGGAGCCTAAAGTTGGTGGCTTACATAATGCGCAGCATCAAGTCTCCATCACTCGCCATCTGAGGGCTGCTGCAGAATCCTAAGCAGCCCCAATGCATCAGTTGTGCAAGCAGTAGTTTCCCCCACTGCAGCGAATAGGGAAGGCTGTGGTCGGGCTGCTTGTTACAGCTTGTTTAGAGTAGCTTCAGGACTGCTTATAGTAAGAGTGTACAGCAGCCCCAGGGCAGAACATTACAAAGACATAACTCTGTGCATTATGGAAGCCAATGTATCTTGAAGAAATATTTTTTTCATTAACTTAGAATACAATAGTAATCAAAATCCTTGTTTTCTAAAATACTACAATATTGCTGAACCATTTACTTTATCATTTGAGATTCAAATCTTTTAAAATACTGCACCTGAAGTTTTCTTTAAAACGATAATCCTTCTGCTGTTAGTTATGTGCACCAAATTTAACATTAGCAAACTCATAAATTCTACCTATTCATTTTGCACAAACAGAAATAGTTAGCTAGTCATACTGTGAAAATACAGAAAAAGAGCCTCTTTCAAAACAACCTATAATCTAGCTCGTACACATAATAGAAGGATCTTGATTAATTTTAAAAGAGAGGGTTTTTTTCTTTACAATTTTCTTTTGAATACAGGAGAACTGAATCAATTGCTATTTGTATCTTGATGTGGACACATTTAAGAAAATGAATACCTGGGGGGAAAAAAATCACACTAAGATTTACATTTGGAGTGACATTAAGATTCACACTTGAGTAGATGGACTTTAACTGATTTAGTCCTCCACCAAATTGATTTCAGTGGCTGACATCCAGACTAAATTAGTCCTCAGCAGTCCTACTGAAATTAAGTGCAAGTGGACTTCGCTATGTGCGGTTCTGCTAATCGTGACTTCGCATTTGTGGTCCACAAGAAGACACCCTACTGTGGTTAAAACCCATGTATCCACAGTACCTAGAAGGCTGGAAATGACCATAAGAGGTCATTTCCAGCTACCATTTTGTCTGCAGGAGCCATTTTGTGGCTCATTTCATCAGAAAAATGGGGTGGGGGGATCCATGATTCTCCCCACCACCATTTGGGACTTTTGGGGAGCATTGCTGGATGCCAGGAGACCCGTGGAGCATGGTAGGGCACTTTATTTGGCCCATTTTTGCATTTTTGGGTGATTTTCCAATTTTTTTAAAGTCTGGGAACCTAACTCCCATGATCCCATAGACTTCAATGACTCATTATCTGCAGTTTCGTTACCCATGGTAATCCGGGGGAATGGAACCCCCATTGATAATGAGGCCCACCTGTAGACCTTTAAAATAACTCCTGAGTAGTAATATTCAGTAAGTTATTCTGGATGTCAGCCAGTGATGCTAAAAACAATTTTTAGTATAGAATGCCTGTGACTGGAATGTTTCTATTTTCTGGCTCAGGCTATAGACAGAATTAGATTAGTTTAATACAATGCACTATTATGAAATAAATTACAGGTGGTCACTATAATGGCTGAAGGCTATATCTGCACTGAAGTTCTGTATTGGATGTAATACAGTACTTATTACTGTCATGACATTATAATTAATTTTAAATAGATGTACAAATTGTTTAACCCATTCCATGAACATAAGTATCTTTCCCTTCTATGACCAAAAAAAATAAAAAAAAAATTGCTCAAATGTCATTTTCACTGGCCTTAGCTCTTCCTGGATAAACTTTCTCAAGGTTTTATGATATACTTAAACATCTTTTCCCCCAGCATTCAATTAATAGGAGGACATTCAAGGAAGGGAAACAGAACTTAAATTGGTATAAAGAGGTATCAAAATGAGATTAAAAATGGTGTAGTTAACATGATTTAGATTCATTGGCAAAAAAACAACCTCAGAATGGGCTATGAGACAGCTTAGAAGGTGCAACTATTAACAAATTGATTCACATACAACTGACTGAAACCAATAGGGCCTACACCAGCAGAACAACTTTCTGTTTGCTTATCTTAAGATTTAATTAAGGTGATCAATTGCAAATGCGCAGAACATATTCTAGGCTTTGTAGCATAGCCCCTATTCAAGGGTGACCGTGCAGTATCCACCCCACAGGTAAAACCTAGCTTCTAAGGAATAAGCATGGTGCAGTTCTTTATCAGACACACCTCTTCTTTACAAAGGCTGGACATACACCAGTTCACTAAATTGGGGAAATGTGCGTCCTAGAGAGAGGGGACTTGTACATGAGCTTAAAGACATGACAGGCATAGAGAAACCTCTTGTACTTGGCTAGGAAATCTGATTAAAGTTTTAAGGCCAACCTGTAAACGTACTAAGCGTGGGGGGATGCAAGATTGCAGAGAAGCCCCTGGTCACATTGCCTTGGGACTAGATAGCATGCCCCCCCCCCTCTTTTCTTGCTGTTTCCTGCTTCTATTTCATTGTGTACATTTGGCCCCTGAGAGGTGCTGTAACTGACTTCTTCCACTGACTTTCCCATGTGGCCAGTGATCCTTATCTGTAGTTCAAATTGCATGTTACATGGGAGATCCCCTGACCCCCCCCCCCCCCCACAAATGAAATGTAGCTGCTGGTGGTGCCTGCCAATTTAGAGCTGTCCTGGGAGAGAGAGTGTAACCTTTTCAATCCCATACAGTTTCTCTGATCAAAGATACATGACATGCCCTTCGGGGGTGGGGAAGGTGCCTGTATTTTCTTCCCTACAGGACAGTTTGGGAGCAATTTTGATTGGGGAACTCCTCTCCTCCACAACTGAACCAATCAAATTTGTCACCTCTTGTAGGTACTTTTTTCTAAAAGAGGCTTTCTAGCATGGAGAGCATTTAGTTTGGTTATATGTCTGCAGGGTTCCTGCTTTACTAGCAGTGCTACTGTTGCTGCAGCCACCTTTCACCATAAGGTACAAGCTGTGGAAGAAACATGCAGAACATTCCATGACTTACTTACTTACTTACTTATTTTATTTATTTATTTATTTATTACACAGTCAGGTAGGTATTATTGACTGGTTTGTTTTATCCAGACATCGAGTCCTTTCCAAGGACCTGGGATGTCAGAATTTTGTTATCAATATAGTTCTTGTTGTTATTATAGATATTGTCGCAGAATATAGGCTGTTCCCAGTAAAGCTGCTTTTTGTAATTGGCTGATGGTGATTTCTGTGGCCCCTATGGTGTTGAGGTGCTCTTCAAGGTCTTTTGGAACTGCACCTAGGGTTCCAATTACCACTGGGATTATTTTGGTCTTTTTCTGCCACAGCCTTTCAGTTTCAATTTGTAGATCTTTGTATTTTGTGATTTTTTCTATTTCTTTTTCTTCTATTCTGCTATCCCCTGGTATTGCTATGTCAATTTTTTAAACTTGTTTTTCTTTCTTCTCGACTACAGTTATATCTGGTGTATTGTGTGGCAGATGTTAGTCTGTTTGTCGTTGCAAGTCCCATAATATTTTGCCATCTTCATTTTCTTCAACTTTTTCAATTGTATGGTCCCACCAATTTTTGGCTACAGGTAGCTTGTATTTTTTGCAGATGTTCCAGTGTATCATCCCTGCTACCTTGTCATGCCTTTGTTTGTAGTCAGTCTGTGCGATCTTCTTACAAGAGCTGATCAGGTGGTCCACAGTTTCATCTGCTTCTTTACAAAGGCGGCACTTGCTGTTTGTTATGGATTTTTCTACTTTTACTCTTCTTGCATTTGTTCTTAGTGCCTGTTCTTGTGCAGCCAGTATTAAACCTTCTGTTTCTTTCTTCAAGTTGCCATTCTTAAGCCATTGCCAGGTCTTGGTGATGTCTGATTTTCAATTTATATTGTGCAAATTTTGACCATGCAGTGGCTTATTTTTCCTTTTTCTGCTCGGTTCTTGACTTGTTCTTTCTTGTAGGCCTGCTTTGTTTCATTGGTGTTGAATAGTTTCTTATTATTGACCATTTGAAGTGCATCTTCTTCACTGTCCTTGATATATTCTTCAAGGCCTCTTTTCTCCTCTTCTACTGTTTGATGGACTTGCAGCATTCCTCTTCCACCTGAGCTGTGAGGGAGGTATAGCCTATCTACATCACTGCGGGGGTGTCGAACATGATTGATGGTCATTATTTTCCTGGTCTTACAATCTAGCATCTCTAGCTCTGCCTGGGTCCAGTCTATTATTCCTGCAGTGTATCTGATAACAGGTATAGCCCAGGTGTTTATGGCTTGTATGGTGTTCCCGCCATTATGGCTTTTATGGTGTCCCCACCATTGAGTTTGGACCTTAGGATTTTTCTAACTCTCTTGATGTATTCACTTCCCATTTTTCTTTTAACTTCAGTGTGTGCAGAGTTATCAGCCTGGAGAATGCCCAAGTATTTGTAATGTTCTTTCTCTTCCAGGTTCTTGATGTTGCTTCCATCGGGCAGTTCTATTCCTTCTGTTTTTGTTGTTTTTCCTCTGTTCATTATTAATGCAGCACACTTGTCTAGTCCAAACTCCACTGCTATATTGCTGCTGAATATACAGACAGGGTTTAGTAGTGATTCGATTTCTGACTGGGACTTTCCATACAACTTCAGATCGTCCATGTACAGCAGATGGTTGATTTTACTTGACGTTTTAGATATTTGGTATCCGAGGCCTGTTTTGTTTAGTATTTGTGAAAGTGGAGTCATGGCGATTACAAACAACAGAGGGGATAGTGAGTCCCCTTGGGAAATACCTCTTCTAATGCTAACCTGCCCAAGTGTCTCACCATTTATTGTTAACTGTAATCCACTTGCTCATTGCTTTTAAAAAATAAATATCTGAATGTTTTTGCTGACACCGGTTGTTTCTAAACATTTAGTATTCATGTGTGAGGCAATGAATCGAAGGCTTTCTTATAGTCAATCCATGCAACACTTAGATTTGTTTTTCTTCTCTTGCAATTTTCTAAAATCATTTTGTCAACCAGCAGCTGGTTTTTTGTGCCTCTGATGTTCATGCAATTTCTTTTCTGTTCAACTGGAAGCTGTTTGTTAGTTAATAAGTGTTGCATCACTTCATCTGCTATTATTCCAGTTAATAATTTGAACATGGTTGGCAGGCAGGTTATCAGTCTATAATTACTTGGAACGGCACCTTTTGCTGGGTCTTTCATGATGAGATGAGTTTTCACAGTTGTTAGCCATTGTTCAATATCACCTCCTTGCAAAATGTGATTGAACTGTTTTGATAGTTATTTATGAAGGCTTGTTAGGTGTTTAAGCCAAAAGCCATGCAGTTGATCGTCGCCTGGTGCAGTCCAATTTTTAATTTTCTTTGCTCTTTTACTTATTAATTCTGGTGTTATTATTAGATCTTACATTTGTTGGTTACATTTTTGACCACTTTCACCCAGCCTGCTTTTTTATTATAATCTATTGGACTGTTCCATAATTTCCCCCAGAATTGCACTGTTTCCTCTTTATTTGGTGTTTCTATGTTTCTTGCAATTTCTCCTTCTATGCTTTGATAGAAACAACTCTGATTCGACTGGAATTGGAGATTCTGCCTGTGTTGTGTAATTCTGGCTTCATATCTACTAATCTTCTTTGACACTGCTGTTATTTGCTGCTTTATTATTTCCAGGACTCCTCTAATTTTCCTTGAATCTAGATGGAATTTTTGGATCAGATACTCTTTGGTGTTTTCATTCTTCAGCTTCTTGTGTTTCATATCTTTCAGTTTACTAGCATCTGATCTAAGCCTGGTGATTTTATTTTCTAATCTAATCTTCCATTTAGGTGATGTAGTACTTTCTTTTTTTACAGGTCCATTGATCTTATATCCAAGTTCTTGTGTTGTTATTGTTGCTGCACTGTACATTAGTTGGTTTGTTTCTTGCAAATTATTGGTTGTTATTTCTGCAAGTGCAGCATTTATATCTTTTAATGCTTGAGCAAGTTGTTTTTTGGCAACTGTTTTTAGAGCTGCAAGTCGAACCCTGGTGGTTGTTTGGTTCATGTGATCAGTTATTTTTTGCTTTAGTTCTTGTTGCCTTTCTGTTAAACGGCATTCGGGTTTTTGAGGTGAAGGCAAAAGGGAGGTTGCCTGGTTTTGATTTTGAAACAGTTCAGCAACAGTGGCATCCTCTATTTCCAACACCTCCCCCATCTGCGCCTGAGCAGCTTCTTCAGTTGGTGATAATTCTTCTTCCATATCTTGAGCCTGTGTTGCTCTTTGCAGTCCTTCCAGCTCAACTTCTGTGAATACTTTATTTCTTATTATGAATCTTCTCTGGTCTGCTAGCCTTTGTTCTGTTATTTCTGTATCTGGATGCTTCTCTTTCCTAATTTGGTACATTCTTTTTAAATAACCTATTCTAGTTGGACTAGACTTGTAATAGCAGATCATTATTTCCTTGTTGGCATTTTTTGTATATTTTTTCCGGTTAAGCGATGTTTCTTCCAGTAACCTTGAAGTCTCCAGCCCTAGTTGCTCAACTGAAGATCCTGAGTCTTGTTGCCCACTTGCCACCAGATGTCCAGGGACTCCAGCACCTGGTGCAGTCCTTGTTGACCCGGGCGACGACCGATCCGGTATAGATTTATTAAAGTTACGTCTCACCATATTGTTGATGGGAGAGGCACTCTTCGTCTGGCTCCTCTGGAGAGACCTGTCCAGTGTTTGGACCTCTGGCATAGCTCTCACCTTCCTTAGAGCACGCAAACCCCACAACCACACCAAGGCAGTGCTTCACTGGGGGATTATCTATATAATTAATTCTCTTAGCCGGTGCGTGTCCTGAGGAATTTGGCGGCGGAACTCTCACGACACATTGTGAGAGTTCCTGGGCCCGCCCAGTGAGAGTTGAGAGAGGGAAGAAAAAATGGCGGCGGTGTGAGCAGGCTGCAAAACGGCCAGAGGAGGTGGCTTGGGCTGGCTGCTGGGAGGTGGCAGAGGCGAGATGGCCTGTCCTGTCCAGGCCAGTCCGTCCCAGGTATGGAAGAGGTGGCGGCGGTGGTGGCAACCCGACCTGGTGGGAGGTGGAGGTGACGGCGGGAAGGCCTGGCCTGGCTTGGCCAGGCCATCCCAGGCATAAGAGGTGGTGGTGGCGGCCCAACCAAGCGGGATGTGGAGGCGGTGGGACAGCCTGGCCGTCCAAGATATGGAAGAGGTGGCGGCCCGGCCGGGCCAGGCCGTCGGAGGCAGGAGGCATCAGAGGCCGCCGCCGCCGCAGTAAGAAGAGACTGGGGGAGGGGGCCGGAGGGAGGGGAAGGGGGGCAAAGAGAGTGGGGCTGGAGGGAAAGGGAGGGGAGGGGTGAAGAAAGTGGGGCCGGAGGGAGAGGGAGGCAAAGTGGGGTTGGAGGGAGGGGGCAAGAGAGAGTGGGACAGGATGGGGGGGAGAACAGCCAACGCCAAAGAGCGCACAGATGCTCTGTGCGGGTCGGCTAGTTGTTGTTGTTGTTATTTATTCGATTTCTATACCACCCTTCCAAAAATGCCTCAGGGCAGTTTACATAGAGAAATAAATAAATAAATAAGATGGCTCCCTGTCCACAAAGGGCTCACAATCTAAAAAGAAACATGAGATAGACACCAGCAACAGTCACTGGAGATACTGTGCTGGGGGTGGATAGGGCCAGTTACTCTCCCCCTGCTGAATAAAGAGAATAACCACATTAAATGGTGCCTCTTTTCCAAGTTAGCAGGGGATGAGTGTGATTTTTATCCTGCCCTTCCTTCAAGGAGCTCAAAGCAGCATACAAGGTTCTTGTCCTCATAACCACCTTGTGAGAGAGGTCAGAGTGTGATTAGGCCAAGGTCAACCAGTGAGGTTCATGGCTCCAGCCTCAGAGGCATGATGCCTCTCAATACCAGTTGCAGGGGAGCAACAGCAGGAGAAAGGGCATGCACTTACCTCTTGCCTCTGGGGCTCCTCAGAGGCATCTGGTGGGCCACTGTGTGAAACAGGATGCTGGACTAGATGGGCCTGATCTAGCAGGGCTGTTCTGTTGAGGGGGGTGGTAAATTTCAGCCTTCATAGTCCTTGTCAGAAACTAACTATTGCATCGCACTAACTCTTTATATGTACCATGTGTATATTTGTGTGCGCTCTTGGGAATGGCTGGTTTGAGGAGGTATGTGTTGAAACATGGCAGTAGGTTGCATTTAATTGTCATCCTGACATGCACATGTGTGCACAATCCTGCTTTGGGTGTTGAGTTATCTCATATGGCCAGAAGAGTTTTCTCAGTTCATTTTCCCATCTGACCATAGATAGTCCTGACACTCGGCACATGCACTAGTACACACGCATGCACTTAATAGACTAGGCTTAGCAAGATCAACTTGTATAAACAGCTATATTAAGTCAACGATGTTTTTTTGTCAAGGCCATGAATCACTATTTATACATTTTCTCTTTCTAGTCTGCTGCATATTTCTTTCTCTTCCACAGATGCTCTACAACATTCACATGTAAGTGAACATAAGTAAATGAAAAGAATGCGCAGTCATCCTGCTTAAGTCGTTATGCCTCTTGCCTTGCCTTGTAGCAAAATGAATGTTGTGTTTCTATGTGTTCTATTTATTTCAGCCAGCTACTTGTCCCTAAACATATTACTGTGTGTGTCGTCGTACATCTGATTTTCACAATGTTTCCCCCATTCTTCTCCCTTGCTGCCAACTCTTTGCTTTTCTCTTCTTTGCTTAACCCCCAGACTCACTTGGTTCAGTTCCATTATCATAACATTATGAGGCTGTATTCAAAAGTTATGAAGTTCTGCACGAAAAGATGGCTGGAATAGATTTCATTTTTAATTACAATTAACATTTTGTCTCGACTAAAGCAAAGAGGTGTTTCCCACTTTTGGTTTCCTTCTGTACCTGCTTCACTGAGTGGCAGCACAATTGTATGCATCTTTACTTAGAAATAGGTCCCAGTGCTTTCAATGGGATTTACTCCTTAGTGCATGTGCATAGGTTTCAGCCTGGGATAAGTAAATTATTTGCATTTGGCATATAGACTGCAAATAAAGATCAATTTGTAATGCTTAGACAAGATGCTCAAGTAAAAGTCGCCTATCAGTGTAGGATTTTTCTCTTTTTACATTGCCACGTGTGTTATCTGATCTGTGGACTTAACAAAATTGGGTTGGTTGCCTATTATTCTAGAAGCAATAGCATATATCAGAGCCCTTCCTATCAGCATGGTTTCTTAAGTTTTAGTGAGCCCTTATTTACATACAAACAAGCATAAACAAAACACCTCAAGAAGCGTCTACATTTTTGTAATCCCATTTCCTCTAAATACTGGATTTGATTAGCAAATCACTGGTAATTAGGGGAGGATTTCATTGAGTTTTTGAGCTAGTAGGTAGTTGCCTACACACATTCTACATTCTCAGTAACCAAGAGAATGATAGTCAATCAACATGTTCAGAAAAAGCACATGACAGAGTTATGTAGAGACTGTACTACTTCAGGAATCAATCAATTCTAGAAAAGCACAGGGCTCTGTGGGCACCAGGAGATCTCTGTGGGCACCAGGAGATCAAAATCAACTCGACAGCACCCTTTACCTTTAACATGCTAGGCTAGATCTTTCTCCCTGACATGCTAGTTCCCTGAAACTAGGGGAAGCCTCTGAGCCAATATCTGCTTCCGGAAATTATAGTCCCAGGAGAGTTACCATATTTCTGTTCTGAACATGTACAGTGACTGATTCTCTTAGTTACTGAGAAAACTGTCCCACAAACTGCTCAAGGGAATGTGGGCAACTTGAGCACCACCCACATCCCAGTACACATGTAAGCACTGCCAATAGGGCGACAGTGCTCTGTCATAAGTATTCCCTGCATGCAGTTACATGGTGCGATGTCCACTGAAAATAATGGGCATCATTTTGGACAACTGTGTGCACAGCAGTGCTGTTCTGTCCTGCAGTGCAGCCCATTGGCAGTGCATGCATGGATGTGGGAGCACAGGTAGCTGCCAGAGTTGGCAGCACAGATAGTGTTCAAGCTACCTGCGTATATTTGCGTGGTATGCCAACCATTGAGAATATTGCAGCATTCTTGCTAGATCACAAACCCAATAACCTAGTTATCATATGATTGCTAATCTAATCCAGGATATGTAAAACTTGGGTTTTTAGACTATGTTTTATCAACAATACCCTGGAGAGAGGAAGGGCTCTTCTACTAAGATTATTTGAGGCAGACAGTAGTGAGAACTCAACAGCTCAAGTAAGGGGAGGAGGGGATCAAAAGTACAGTAGCGCTTCCTTTTTCTAATTCCTTCCTCACCCACACAGATTTGAGTCACCACCTGTACCACTGGGTCCTGTGCTGCTGCTTCTGAATGCCAAGTGGTCCGTGATAAAACATTGAGCATCTAGGATTTAATCCTGGAGGAAGGTGTCAAGAGACGGGTGGATGAGCCGAGAGTAGTTGGTCTCTCCCTCAGCTGTTCCCACCCAGGGTTTCAGTACCGTGCCAGTGGGCCAGGAGTGTGTGTTGCACTGGTCTATAAAGATTGTATATCCCTTGCCAGGCTTTCAGTCAGAAGGAATTCTAATTTGTACCTGGTGTTGGGCAACTGGGACAAAGTCAGGATTCCGTGTTGTACCAACCATTCTACTGCCGAGCACCTTCCTTCCTCCCTGTCTTGAAAGAGGTGCTCTTAGACTTGGTGTTCAGGATCCCCGTAGTTCAGCAAAGATATTGAGATCATCAATATCTCAAACCACCATCCTTTGGATGCCTATGAATACCAATTGCAGAGGAGCAGAAGCAGGAGAGGGGGCATGCATTCCTCTCCTGGGTGTGTTGTCTCCCAAAGCATCTGGTGGGCCACTAAGGGAAACAGGGTGCTGGACTAGATAAACCTTATGCCTGATTCAGCAAGGCTCTTTTTATGTTCTTATGGCTATGACAAGAGAGTAATAAAAAATAAATCTTCCATGTTGAAAACATCATCCCACTACCCCAATGAGAATTCTGGCTGATGTATTGCATAAGGCAACATTGGCCTTTGCAACCCTCCAGGGCTGCTGCGTATATACAAGACAGCCCCAGTGGGCTTGCACAAGAATGCTCTGCAGAACTGCCTTGTTGTGCAACCCTGCTAGGACTTCCTTTCACATGCTCAGCAGCCCAGTAGGCCCCCAACTCCATTTCACTAAGCAGAATATCAGTCACAAAGTCCATAGTTGCCATGTAAGTGTACTTATCAGGTCTTGTAGTACTGGTTTTGAATGCCAGGAGATCCATAATAAAATCTCAAGTACACATTCTCAGTTTTTTCAGTAACTCTGTCAATTGGCAGCCATGTTTTGGGCCAATTCTATGTTGGGGAAGTCCCATCAGTGTCATGACTGCTATGAACTCCTGAGCCACACCAACAAAGCATGTAAGGAGAAAATTGTTTGTATCCATAACAACTTGTGAACCGCTCAAAGATGCAAGGTTTGAGTGGTATATAAGTGTGTTAATTAAAAATAAACTTCAGCCCTCCTGAGGCATTGTTGTACTTGTGGATGGTTTACCATACACTTTACCTGGCATATACAGGAGACCATGTTTGTGTTAATGTGCTATATCCCTGATTTTCCATTTACAACATTTGTCTGAAGAGACAAGTGCTGTATTCAAGGAGACATTCTTCCTGTGATTAGAACACTGGGGTGCCCCTTCCTGGGGCGAACGTCTTATACTTGAAAATGCTGAGTGCTAATATCCAGGAATTTGTTGGGTATCATCAACATATTGATGACACAACACATCTCTGTTTCTCCTTTTCATCCAGTTCAAGTGAATCTGTGGAAATACTAAACCAGTTTAGCTAAACCATGGTCTGCAGTTGAACCATGTTCTGGTAACATCCTGGTTGGATTACTGCAACCTGCTCTTTGAGTGGCTGCCATGAAGATTGTTCAGAAACTCTAATTAGTTCAAAATACATCTAGATTACTAACTGGGAGTGGGTAGTGACCCATATTAGTGCCTTCTTAGTTGTGGTACTCTTAACTCTGGAATGCACTCCTTAAGAGTTTTGCCTGATGTTGACTTTGATGTGCTTTTAGCACCAGTCAAAGATCTTTATATTTCCTCAGGTCTTTTGGATGTTCTGATTTTCATGCATTTTATTGGTCTAGAAGTTTCTCCTGCTTCTACTGTTATATGCTGCTGTTGGGTTTTTTTGAACTGATTGTTCAAAATTGATAAATCCAGTTAATTAATTAAGATGATTGTTAGTAATAGCAGGGTTTCTGGGCATTCAAAGATTTCTTAAAACTCACCTAGTGGAAGAATATCTGTCACATTAGACTAAAGACCACTTTTCTTTTGGACATAACAGTTGTAAACAAACATCCAATCACTCATTGTCAAACAGCTTTAAGATGCACAATAGGAGAGTTACTGCCATACATAAAATATACTGTTTTAAGTGGAATGCCCTGCCAAATTTTCAAATAAGCATTAACCTCTTCTTCGTTTAAATGTCACCAGACTTTTAAAGTTCTGCAAGATGCAGTTTTAAAAATTACAGCTTGCACTGTTGAAAAGGACTATCTGCTGCTGCTAAAATAATTGAATTCTGGCCAAGTTTATTTATTTTATTTATTGTTAAATGTATATACCGCCTTTCATTAAGAACAATCCCAAGGCAGTTTACAAAAGGTAAAAAACACACAATAAAAATGACAATAAAAATATTAAGCAAACACTATAAAACCAATCTGATTAAAAATCTATAAAATACAAACATAAAAACTATACGTGAGTAAAACACATAAAAGCAGCAATAAAAACAACCATGTAAAGGCCTGGATAAAAAAGCCAAGATTTAACAAGCTTTCTTGTTACAAAAATGAGCTTATATTTAAGATGCATTGTCTTCAGCCAGAATTGCAAAGAGCTTAATAGTTCAAGTCTGTGACCATCACCCCAGAGTTTGCAACTCTTCCAGCCTGTGAGGCTTCTATAGATGAGCAAGGCTGTCTCACTCCACTAAGCAATCTCTTTATTTGCAGAGCCTACAGAAAGCAAGCACTGTTGAAGGATTCATTGTATGAAGGACTCCTCCCACTATTCTCCCCTATGCTGCTTTTTGCACTCCTCACCATCTGGGTGGCTCTCTCGCCATGCCAGATATTAGTGAAGCAAACTAGACTGTTCTTATGGATGACTGGAGTTTTGTTTTCCAATGTTATGGTAAGTATTCTTGTGTCTCCGGGGCTAGGCCTAAAGGCTATTTCCCCTCCAATTTTATCCTCAATAAAATGAATTTATTTTTCTTATCTCTCTCACTTCACTCCTCAAAGATCAAATGTCCATGGAAAACCTGCACTCCTGCAGAAGATCAAATCTGTAATTACACTTGCTTTATGCTCCGCAGGGAGTTACCACAGGTCTGAGGTGTAATGACGTCTGGCGATTTGTGTTAGCAGAAATACGGCAATACAACAAACCATTTCAAAGATCAGTGTGGGTCTCAGAGTAGCACTGAGACTCACCACACAATGCTGGCAGTGAGACTAACTGGCATTAAGTTTGCTGTCACTTGCACTGCCCTTTGCTATAGAAGCCAAGTGGACAGAAGTGGCATTTGTTTTTTTTCATCCTCACGGATTCTTATGTAAGTTCAGCAACATGTAGAAACCATGCAACTTCCCACCTTTTACTGCATTTGTGATAATACAATAGAACTGAAGCTAAATCAAGACACAGCAGTTAATGGTAAACAGCCATGACTGTGATGTTGTTCTAGACGGGCTTGCACTTCCCATGAAGGAGCAGCTTCACAGCTTCGGACAGCTGCTAGTCCTGGCTTTGCTGCTTAGGTGGCCGCTGTGCCCAGGAGCGCCTTTCCCCAACTCTCAAGGGGTATACTAGGGTATCTGCTTCTGGGAAATGCTGGCCTGGCCACTGTAATGCATGCCCTGGTAACTGCTAGAGGACTGCTTACTGCACTGTGTTCTACCTTAAATGGGGCTGCCTTTGAAGCTTGTCTGAAAATCACAGCTGGTCCAGAATGTAGCAGTTGCAACATACAACTCTATTCTCAAGCCACTGCATTTCTCCAAACAGGTGTCCAGGCTCAGTTCAGTGTTGGTGTTAACCTTTCAAAGGCATAAATGTTCAGGTCCCTGGCATTGTGGGAGAAGCATCTGCTCCCATATCCTTCAGGGCACCCTTTGATAGGGATGTGCGAACCGGTTCGGATCCAAACCGGTTCGGATCCAAACCGGGGGCGGTTCGGAGGTTTGGATCCGAACCAACCCGGGGTGGTTCAGTTTTTCAAATCCTTTGAAAAAATTCAGGTAGCTTCCTTGCCCACCCTAGGAACTACCACCCACCACACTCCACTCTACGACACCCCTTTCCCCCCGACGTGAAGCTATACATTTGCTGCAATCCTAATTATTCTCTATGAGGAATTCAAAAATACTTTAACAATTCACCAATAATCAGAGGAGTGTCCAATTGCCTTGGGATTTTTTGGGTGGTAGGCACCCCTGTCTGTCTACCACCCACCCCGCTTTTGTGCCCCTAGGTGCTCCACAATAGGGGATATGGACTGGTTCGAGTCCCATTATATCCTATGAGGAAAAAATAAAAATAATTTTCAAAAATTCTTAAAAAATCGTACAAGTGTCCGATTGCTTTGGGGTTTGGGTAATAGGTACCCCTGGGTGCCAGCTATCATCCTACCGATTTTCAGGTGTCCAAACTGATCCAAACTGGTCCTAACCAGTTCGGATCCGAACTGAACCAGGGGGTGGTTCGGACAAAACCAAAACCGAACCACCCCCTCCTGGTTCGGACCCAGTTCGGATCCGAACCGAACCGGGTGAACCGGTTTTGTGTACATCCCTACCCTTTGATGCCTGAAAATCTTTATTTTTTTAAACAGATGGGTGCTCTGCCTTGGGGGTCCCTGCCTGCTGAAGTGCTGCATGTGGATGCATGTATGGCCCCCTCACTGGGGTACCCACTCTTGGGAAGACCTTGCCTGTCTTCAGGAGTGGATCAAAACTTTTGGAGGGTTTTTTTTGGGGGGGGGGGGGGGCTTTTTAGGACCTGTGTATTGGACCTGACTTCTTATACAATGTTCTGCTGTTGTAATTTGATTACTCGGCTTTATTATTTTGTTTGCATGTTATCCTATGTTAATGTAAGAGACTAGATGAAGGGAACCAGTGTATGAATGAGATAAAGAGTAATAGGTAACTCTTCAACCATACAGTGTCAAGAAAATTTAAAAAAATGTTTATGTGGGCAGATTTATCTAATCCTGCAATAATATTCACTATAAGAACAGCCCTACTAGATCAGGCCCAGGGTCTATCTAGTCCAACATCCTGTTTCACACAGTGGCCCACCAGATGCTTCTGTGGAGCCCTCAAACAAGAGGTGAGGGCATGCCCCCTTTCCTGCTGTTGCTCCCCTGCAACTGGTATTGGGGGGTATCGTGCTTCTGAGACTGGAGGTGGCCCACAGCTACCAGACTAGTAGCCAGTGATAGACTTGTCCTCCAGCAATTTGTCTAAGCCCCTTTTAAAGCCATCCAAGCTGGCGGCCATCACCACATCCCATGGCAAGGAATTCCATGGATTATGTGCTGTGTGAAAAAGTACTATAGTTCGAAGGTCCAGCAAAAGAACATTATCAGTTATGGGTAACTATTTTAGTCTCCAGTGTTACATATTGGAATTTAGCTTGTTACTAAAACCAGAAGTAACATTTAATTATTGCTAGTGCTCACGTGACTATTATGCCTGCAGCCACTTGCACAGATGGCTGTTTTTGGTTATGCAGTTCAACTTTAGAACCTGCATTAAGCCTTGCTGCAGTGCTTTATCCTAAGAGGAGCAAGATTTATTGCAGAATGGTTTTCATCCTGAGTAATGCTTTTGTTAAGAGTTCGGGCTAAGTTCCACAATGAGGAAAACTTACTTTGGAATTTCCTGCTCCTGATAATATCCAGACACATCTGAGCCAATAGTAGTGAGATGCTTATAAGTGAAGAAATACTGACAGATGGTCCTTGTTAGGCAGCAATTTACTGTGGATTTTCCAGCATAGTGTGTGTTTTGAGGCCCTGATTTAAGAGAACTAACTACTGTTGTATTAGAAAGTTACATGACAGAGAAGTCTTCAGTGTTTTCAAATTCCCCACATTCTGTTCACCAAAAGGCCTCATTCTTATCTTCCTCCTGGCCCCTTTCTGGTCTTCTTCCCCTCAGGGATTGGTTGTCATAGCAATTTCCTTACTCTGTAATTTTAACACATTGGCCACAATCCAGTGCACATTTTATTGTGTTAGGCCCAGTGATTTCAATTGGATTGTGTCTGTTTACATCTGTGTGGGACTGTGGCCACTGTGTTTCATTTTCATTCATTTTCTTCAGTATCAGACAAGTGCAGCTTAAACCCATCCAGCAGCTGGCCTTGGATCCTTCTTGTGGCTTTGATAGCATCCACTTGCACAGCTTATTCTCAAGTCTGACCTCATAAGAATACAATTACAGATTTTGTAAGCAAGGCCAGGTTCCTCCTGGGAGGAGGAGCAGGGGAGAAGTAGGTAGCTAGCTATTGAACAGTTAAGCATCTTGCATTCTTCTGCACCAAGAAAGGACAAAGGGGTGGTGTTGTTTTTTTTTAAAAGAATACTTTCTTAAAAGAATGTTATCTTATCTGGAGTATTGCTCTAAAAGATTGCTAAGCCTTTTTGTGCAGCTTGTTTATTTTTTAAAAATTGCTGATATTTAAAGGCTTCTATCGCTCATGGATTCAAAGGGAAAACTTGAGAAAGTAGTATCAGTACATGCAAGTGTCAGAAATCAGAAAGCAACCCCACTCCACAAATAAATTATTTATTCAGCTTATTCAGTGCATGATCTAGCCAGACATTGCAGAGAAAACATGATGGCACAACACAGCCTACTTGGCCATGCAACCACATCGTTAAGGGCAAAACCCACTTATTGTCTTCACTCTGAAATGGGGAGGAAGGAGGGCAAATGTCTGTGTTTGCCAGAAAGCCAGGGCCACATTGTGTGGCTTGACAGCACTCTATGGCAGCTTTTGCCCAGTTCCAGCTCCATCACAGCTAGTTTGATTAATTGTGGATGAGCACGTACATTTAGGATACATGTCTACATGCACATCCCACAAACTGCAAATGAACATTACTTTCAATAGGATATGCATTTAAACATCCATTTGCATCCATATGCTGCCCGAACTGGTCAACTGTGTGGGACAGATTGGATGAGGGAGCGTCAGCTTGGCAACAGGAACGTCTTCCCTCTCCCTCCAACCCTCAGTTTCTTGATAAGTTTCACAAAGACACAAACATTGCCAAAAAGGAGGCTGTAGAGGGCAAAAACACAGATGACACACACACACACAGCAATGGCCAACACACTGTTTTGACGTAACAAAACATTCTGGATGAAATTACATTTAGTGTTTTGATAACTCTAGCTAATAAGGAAGCAAAATCAATTATTTATAGTGAATTGCAACCTTGGCACTATCTCAGCTTTAGTCTCTTTCACAATTGAAAATTAAAGTTATGTTTCCACTGTCACCCACTCATTGATGTGACTTTAATTCCTACAGTGCAGAATGATAATTTGCCAGATGACTAACACCAGATCTGAAGTGCTTCACTGGCTTCTCGTTCCATTAGCTGTCATGGTTTGTACAGCAACAGCTGGATTTCAGGGTAGACTGGAAGAACCAATACTTGCTGCCTTTGCTGTCCTTGCCACAGCTGCTCATGTGCACTATGGAATTTGTGTGGTAAAATATGCACGTTTTATAGTAATTAGTAGTAAATAGAGATTGCATTCTAAGAGTATAGATGTGTTCCTGACTACCATCAACCACCCATCCCCAGTCCAAAGATTCAAACAAAAGGAAACACTGACCCTTCAATTTTTATTATTATTATTATTATTATTATTATTATTATTATTATTATTATTATTATTATTATTATTATTATTTTTGCATGTGTGGCTTACTATTGCATGTTTTTGCTGAGAAGCATAATCATAGCCTATTTCCACACCTTTCTAGTAATAATAACAAAGGCCTTGCTGGATCAGACCAAAATGCCTATCTAATCCAGCATCCTGTTTCCCAGAAGGGCTAGTCAGATGCCCCTGGCAAGCCCAGAAGAAGGGCACGGAGGCAAATAACTCCCTCTCACTGCTGCTTCTCAGCAACTGGTATTTAGAGATGTATTACCTATGAATCTGGAAATAGCAGGTAGCCATCACCTGCTACTTCTAGATTCACAGCAGTATGCTACCCAAACAATAGGCTTATGTTCCATGAATGTATATAAACCCCCTTCAAAACCCTGTATACTCATGCCCTCCGTCACATCGTGTGGCAGTGAATTCCATGCATTAATTATGCACTGTGTGAAGTACTTTTTATTTCTGTCCTGCCAAACAATTTCATTGGATGAGCCCAGGTTCTAGCGTCAAAGGAAGAGGAAAACATCTATCTACTTTCTTCACAACATACATAGTTGTATAAAGTACCATCATGTTTTCCCCCCTCCCACCCCCTTAGCTCAATTTTCTAAACTTTGGTAACCTTTCCTCATAGGCAAGGTGCTTCAGGCCTCTGCATTTTGGCTGCCCTCTTCTGTACTTTTCCAGTTCTACAGTATCTTTTTTCAGATGTGGCAATCAGAACTATATATAGTATTCCAAGTATGACTGTAGCATTTTTTAAATGGATATACATCAGACTGCCCTGCTTGGGAAGTACTTTAACAATTTTGATATCCGTATAAGCCAGACAGTTAGGGACAGGTACTGTATGTGTGTATTTAAACCATACTACGGTGTGTATATATGTGTGTATATAAACTGCTTTGAGAACTTTTGTTGAAAAGCGGTATATAAACATTCATAGTAGTATGACTATGTGTACACACACACACACACACACACACACACACACACACACACACACACTTAATTCCCTTTGGCCCATCCCTTCTATTTGAATGTTTTAAAAAGAAAAGTCTTCATGAAACTAGCTCTAAATACATTCCACTGAATATAGTAGTCCCATAAGAACAGAATCTCAAGAGGATAAAAATATTAAAAGGCTAGAGACTGCACTCAGTACTAACCCTATCAAAATAATAATCTTGGTTGATTGGTTTTATGTAATTATTTAGATGAGCCATACATGCCTCCAGTCCTAGTACAGGACAACAGGAACTAGTACAGAAGAACAGGAAGTTACATTAAACAAGATGGTATGCATTATGCAAGAGCTAGCCAGATATTAAAGTCATTTTTTCCTCTGTGGATACAGTCTTGAAAAATCATGAAAGAAACAGGGTTTGTGGGTCTTCAGAGTCACAAACTTAGTCTTACAGACTTAATTTACAAACTTACACAAACATATTTTACTCTTGAGAGAGGACTGGTTTTAATCACATGCTTTTTCAGAAATGTTGTTTGTATTACTTGCTTTCCCTAAACCCAACTAAATTATCACCACACTACTTTAACCTATGCAGTAACAGTCTTTCACAAACATATAATACATCACCATGAGCTCCCTGGAAGAAAGGCAGCTTATTACAGGGCAATAAAATTCTTGGTTCATAGTCATAGGAGTTTTACCCAACATCTTTAAAAAAAACACCCAAAAACGGAATTCAACATTCCTCTGAGGTTGCCTTTAACATGTGTAAGAGCTGCATCTCTCTGCTTTTGTTGTAGAATTTCAGGGAAGCTTTTCCTTCTTCCTCAAAAGGAAAATGATCAGTGGAATGACAGAAGTAGAAGTCATTGCAATGCACAAGAGTATCACAATTCTTAAAATAGATTTATTTGGGTCAGATTTAACACTTGCTTAGATAAGATAAATTAGCTTCCTTGAGATTTGTCTAACAATTCTGCCTCATTCACATACTGCAAAGGGGAATTACAGAGAGAACACTAATTTTCTCTAAAGTCCCTTAAATCTTGTATGAACATTTTGGATTTTGATGGCTGTACAGTCCCACTTTTTAAAAGCAAAATGTCATTTTTTATTTTTAGGGCAAACAATTGAGTCAACATTTCAACATCTACATCTTTTCTTTGAAGAAACGCATTCAAGAATGAATGCAGTGTCTACAGGATCAATACTACCAGACTTCACATTTCTGTAGTACAGAAATAAAGAGCAAAAATCTCTTGATTAAAGAACCAGACTATGAGAAGAGGAGTTTCAACTGAAGCAACAACTTGCACATCAGGAGTTGTAATGGAAAGTGTTTATTTAAGCATATTCTTCCCATGTCATTTTACAGTACTGTAAACCATCACCCCCTTGACTCCCTCCTTTTGCTCTAATTTTCTCCAACAACTGTTTCTTTTTACTCAAAGACCGGAACCAGTCTTCTTGAAAGATATTTCAAGAATTCCTTCTCCTCCTCCCAATGCCATGACGACTAATTAACTTTTACCATACAGGCAGGTTGGTGGTAGGGATGCTTAGGGAAGCACCAAACTGGCTCGGGTGTCCACAGCCGAACCACTTTGGTGTAGCAGGGAGTGGTTCCCTTAAGCAGCAGGTAAGCAGGTCCTTACCTGCTCGGTTGCTACACTGGTGCTTTTCCGAGTGTGGTGCTTGCTCTACCAAAGGCTATGTGCGATTGCAGTGTTGTTCCCTGTAGCCTGTGCATAGCGTTGGCTGCTGCAGTGGGGCAGATGGCTGCTGCAGTGGGGCAGCAGCAGAGCAGGTAAGGACCTCCTTGCTTGCTTTTTAAGGGAACTGCTCTATGCCCTGCCCAGAGCTGCCCAAGCCTGTTCAGGCACATCCCTAAATGGTGGCTATTCTTATTTGTTTAAATCCTCTGATACCCAGGCTGTGTCTGACCTATCTTCCTTCTAGAAGCTTCTCCCACATCCTCCTTTTTCTTCCTGGCAACATTTTCTCTTCTGTACTTCTCCAAAGGCCATACTCTCCAAAGGGATGCCAATTCCTTTCTAGTGACAGTCTCCCCCCCATACTTCTCCATGTTTCATAACAAGTTACCCTAGGGAAGCAAAAGGAAAAGCAGAAAGAAATGCTACATGCCTCACAAAGCATTGTATTTTCTGTCTCTGTTAGGGAATTTAAACATTAGTTTACCAGTGTTTATACCCATTGAAACCTTGGCCTTCCTCTCAATGGGCCCATAGCAATCACCCAAATGTACAAGTTTCCCCCTCCAATATGAATTGCTGAGCTTTATTCCCATTTTTCATGCTGGTCGCTGACCAAAATAAAGAGATTGATTGATTGATTGATTGATTATTCATTCCCATTTTTGGTGGGTGCGGGGAGAACCTACGGACCATCACTTCATAACAAACGAACATGAGAAAATGATCCTTGCATGTCATGATCTTCCTCCTGTGCTGTCCCATGCATTCCTCCTCTTCCATCTCTGCACGTCATCGAACCAGCAGAGTGGGAGCTTTCTTTTTCATTCTTACTCAAACTATTGTGTTTCTTTAAATTAGAAGTGTGGAGCTTCTTCTAATCCACTGCTTTGCAGAAAATTTATTAGGACAACATAGCTAGGAATCGAGTGTGGAAGGGGGTTAACCTGTCATCCCTGAAGAAGCTAGCAGAGGGCAAACGACACGCCCCCTTCAAGAGTGTGACCAATCTGCTGATGTGCTGATATTTTGCTCACAGTCAGTCCTTGCAGCTTGCTGGGATGTGCCTCAGCAGCCAGACAACAGGGAGGAGCTCCCCCCTCCAGCAACTGGAGTTTGGATGGCCACGGCTTGGTGCACATCTGTGGTGTGATTTGGAGTTAAGAATTGGAACCTTGGTGAACTTTGACAGCAGTTCGTCATTACGTCTGAACCAGGCTATTATTTCACTTGGAGAAATACATATGGGGATCTTTGGTCCCCAATGACAACTGGGTTTCCTCTGGTGTGATCCAAAAGGTTCAGTTAAAGCACTGAAAAACACTGACCAACCCTAAATATTTTTACATGACAATTAAGCCCCAATTATTTCAATTTACCCCCACATGGTTAGATTTCAGGCTGAGTTTCATTCAGGCAGCCTCTGAAGTCTTGGTTTTTATTAAATTAAATCAAACGCTAGAAAATGTGTTTTATAAAGTAGTTATGTGGAGTGTGTCTAGTTAATCTGTGGGTTGCTTTCATGTGTAACTACTATTTTAAACTAACAGTAATTGGAAAACTGATATTTCTAAAACATCATTCTTGGCTGCTTGCCACTGTGGCTGGGGATGATGGGAATTGTAGGTCAAACACACCTGGAGTGTTGAAGTTGTGCAACTCTATTCTATAGAGTAGTATGTCCATTTGCTACATACTCAACTGCTTAAATTGCAAACTGTATAAAACTGTTTTATTAATAAAACATCTAAGGCAGGATCCCAACTAAGACTTACATGAGTGGAATGGACTGGTTCATGCACTGGTGAAAGGGGGATTTTTGCCATTCCCACTGCAGTCCCTGGTGCCCGCTAAAAATAAATCCTTCAGGATTAGGAGGCAGGGGTGCTATAGAGAGAAGGAGGAGGGAGAAATCATATTCCCCTCTGTGCATGAGCAGAAGCGTTCGCCTGCACAAGTCTTAGTCTGGATGTTGCCCGTAGTCACCTGGAAACTGTATAATCAGCACCTGAGGAACTGTATTATTTATAAAAATATTTATACCCCACACTTCCAATACACTACTGCTTATGGTGGCTCACAACTATAATTTGAAGAGATTTTGTGATTAATATTTATATACTATTGAATGTTGGTTGTTGTTTTTTGAGATTCTTTGGAGAGGCATTATCAACTATTTATTATTTATTTGTTTATTAATTTATTAGATTTATATACCACTCTTCCAAAATGGCTCAGGGTGGTTTACAACATGGTAAAAACAATTAAAACAAGTTAACAATTAAAATCAAACTATAAAAACAGAATAGGACCAATTAAACAATTCAAACAGCTAAAAAATCCTGGAAAATCAGGGCAGCAATTTAAAACAATTGGTCAATCATTTAAAAACCCTGGAAGGCCAGGCCAAACAGATAGGTTTTAAGGGCTCTCCTGAAGGACAGTGATGATCTCACATTACGGATTTCTGCTAAGAGTGATTCCACAGCCCAGGAGCAGCTACAGCGAAGGTCCACCTCTCAGTCGCCACCAGACGAACTGGTGGTAACTGGAGACGGACCTCCTCAGAGGACCTTAATGTGCAGTGGGGATCATTTAGAAGAAGGCACTCTCCAAGATAACTCAGACCTAAGCTGTTCAGGGTTTTAAAGGTAATAACCAGCACATTGTATTTTGCCCAGAAACATATCAGCGGCCAGTGTAACTGTTTCAAAACAGGCAAAATATGGGCTCTCCAGGTTACCCCAGAGACCCATCCAGCTACCGCATTCTGAACTAACTGAAGTTTCCAGACTACATACAAAGGCAGCCCCACGTAGAGCGCATTGCAATAGTCAAGCCTGGAGGTTACCAGCTGATGCACCACTATTTTGAGGTCATCCTCTTCAAGGAATGGGTGCAGTTGTCGAATCAGCCGAAGCTGATAGAAAGCACTCCTAGTCATGGCCTCCACCTGAGATACCAGGGTGAGGCCTGGGTCCAGGAGTACTCCCAAGCTGCGTACCTGCTCCTTCTGGGGGAGTGTAACCCCATCCAGCACAGGAAGATCCAACACACCCCTCAGATTCTGAGCCCCCACAATGAGCACGTGCGTCTTGCTTGGATTCAGCTTCAATTTGTTCTCCCTCATCCAGCCCATTACTGCCTGTAGGCAGGCACTTAGAGAATGAGTGCCATTTCCTGAAGATGAAGAGGAGAAGTAGATTTAGGTGTCATCAGTATACTGATAACACCCAGCACCAAACCTCCTGATGACTTCACCCAGCAGTTTCATGTAGATGTTAAAAAGCATTGGTGACAGACAGAGAGGAGCCCTGGGGGACTTCATATAACAGCTCCCATTTTGAGGAGCAACCAAGCTCCACCATCAAGAATTTACCTGAGAGATAGGAGTGGAACCACTGCAAGGCAGTGCCCCCTATCCTCAACTCCCCCAGGCGATCCAGAAGGATACCATGGTTGATGGTATCAAACGCCTCCGAGAGATCCAAAAGAACCAGCAGAGTCACACTCCCTCTGTCGATTCCCCAGTAAAGGTTATCCATCAGGCCAACCAAGGCAGTCTCAACCCCATAGCCAGCTCTAAAGCCAGTTTGAAATGGGTCTAGATAATCAGTTTCCTCCAAGACTGCCTGGAGCTGGTCGGCCACCACCCTCTCAATTACCTTGCCCCAACCAAGGGAGATTGGAGATTGGCCTGTAACTATCCATCGCTAAGGGATCCAGGGAAGGCTTCTTTAGGAGTGGTCTAACCATTGCCTCCTTCAGACAAGGAGGCACCCTACCCTCCCTCAGTGATGCATTTATAATATTAACCAGGCCACCTCCAACAATCTCTGTGCTAGATGGAAGCATCCAAGTCGGGCAAGGTTCCAGAGAACAGCTGGTAGGCCGCAACGCCCCAAGCAGCTTGTCCACATCCTCAGGAGTCACAGATTGAAACTGATCCAATCTAATACTGCAAGAGGGATTACTGCACACCTCCTCCGTAGAACTTGCAGAAATAGTGGAGTCCAAGTCGACCCGAATACAGGAGATCTTATTCGCAAAGAAACCATTAAAGGCATCACAGCAGAGCAACTCCGGGGACTGATTGGAAGTAGAAGGAGAAGAAACCAAACTCCTCACTACCCGGGATAGCTCCGCTGAGCGTGTACCTGCAGCCGCAATGCAGACCGGAATCTCTTTTTCGCTGTGCGTACCGCCACCGCATAAGTCCTCAAATGGGTCACATGCTGAATCCTGTCAGATTTGAACCGAGTTCTCCTCCACTTGCACTATAGTCGCCTACCCAACAGATTCAGCCCCCGCAGCTCCTCAGTATACCTAGGGGCCATTTTTGCAGCAGGTCGGAAGGCACGCTTCGGAGCAATCATCCGAATATGATCTTTTTGTGTAATCCTGGAGACCAACCTGGCTGCTGTATTCTGTACTAGATGCTGTTTGGTACTTTAGACTATGTACAAAGTCAGCCCAACATAGAGTGCATTGCATTAATCAAGTTTGGACGTTACCAGCATATGCACCACTGCTTTAAGGTTATTTATCTCCAGAAATGGACATAGCTGCTGTATCAACCAAAGCTGATAGAAAGCCCTCCTTGCCACTGCATCAACCAGAGAAACCAGGGAGAGGTTTGGGTCCAGAAGTACTCACAGACTACGTACTGGTCTTTCTGGGGGAGTGTAACCCCATCCAGAACAGGCAGATCTAAGCCACGTCTTCAGTTCCAACCTCCCACAATGAGTATCTCCGTCTTGTTTGGATTCAGCCTCTGTTTGTTCTCCCTCATTACCGCCTCCAGGCAGGCATTTACAGAACTTAGGATACCATGGTTGATGGTATCAAACACCTCCGAGAGATCCAAAAGAACCAGCAGAGTCACACTCCCTCTGTTGATTCCCCAGTAAAGGTTATCCATCAGGCCAACCAAGGCAGTCTCAACCCCATAGCCAGCTCTAAAGCCAGTTTGAAATGGGTCTAGATCATCAGTTTCCTCCAAGACTGCCTGGAGCTGGTCGGCCACCACCCTCTCAGTCACCTTGCCCAACCAAGGGAGATTGGAGATTGGCCTGTAACTGTCCATTGCTAAGGGATCCAGGGAAGGCTTCTTTAGGAGTGGTCTAACCAATGCCTCCTTCAGACAAGGGGGCATCCTACCCTCCCTCAGCAATGCATTGTGTTTGGAAGCAATCAGGACAAAGTTGACAAGGATAATTTTGCAAAAAATATATTTGGATGGTACATCTTCCCAAATCCAAGCAAATTTGCTCAGAATCTGCTCTATGAGATTTAATTTCAAGTAAGTGTAGATAAGATTACATATTTACCTTAAATTCTTCAGTCTTGCCCCCCTGCCATGCTCAACAACATGGGCCTGTTAGGTCTCAAAAGTTCTTCAGTATCTCTCCATTCCATCAGAGGCTGCAATATTACCTCACCGCCGCTTCGCTGGGATCACCTAGTGATCAAGTCTAGCCAAATTACTGAGGCTGCTACAAAAGTATCTTAAATTAGCAAAGACCTCACTAATATATCATAATTTGATTTCTCACTCTCCACCTCTCAAACGATCATGGTTTTGTTTCCTGTCAAAAGCAGCACAATGAATTTAGAGAATTTTGTACAATGTACATTATTATTAATTACTATTATTTATTTATCTACAGCCTGACTCTGAAGGTTCTAGGCAATTATGCTGATAATGACATCTTTTTTGAAAAACTTTGTGAATTAGTCTTGATTTAAACAAAAGGTGGTTGGTTTGTTTAACAGCAAGATAATTTCTCCAGGGTCTCCAGATATTCTGAATATATTGTTTGGTTTTACACAACTGTTGCATTTTCTTCCAGTTCATTATCCAGCAGGCATCAAGAATATCAGCATATACATTTGAGAATTCTTAACATGAGCCTTTGGGTATAGTTCCATAAGTACAAAGTAATCTGGATGAAAAGACTCCTGAGAAACCATTAGTTCAGAAGTTAGCCAAACTATTTCACTCTTACCTGGCAACACCCCAATCCAGAGCACGTTTCCTTGGAAGTAACTCTTTTTATTTATTTTTTAACTACAATCTGCTTTCAAGTAAAGTGTGCATAAGCTCATAGTATTCTCACACCCCAACTACCCAGCTGAAACAATGTTTTCTGAAGCTATGAGGAAACACGATAACTAATTTTTAGGTAGATAATAGACTGAGAAAACATTCACAAGGCAGAGCAAAAGGAAACAAAAAGTAGGGAGAAGGTGATTTCAAGTAGACATTTCTTATAGACCTGTAGCAATTACTTTAATAAACATGTCAGCAATTGGAAGCAGTAAGGAAGACTTTTATACAACTTTTTAAACAGAGCAACCAACATTGTCCCTTATGTAATTCAACTTTTATGTAATTCAATTTGACTCAGGAAGGATAAAATCCCCAAGAATTTTTTTCAAATGGCAAATATCTATTTGCTGTTTGAGAAAAAGATAGTAATCTGTTCACAGATAGACCAGATAGTGATCAGGCCTTTTACAGAATACATGGGATGATTTATGTGCATTTCTTATAAGCCCTATTTGGTCGCAGAACTTGATGTATTTAGAAAAAGTTCAGAATTTGGGCTATCCTGGAAACGGGGGCATCAAAACAATAAAAATTTTGTTGTGATAGAAAATAGAACTTGGGACTTCATGACACAGCAACAACTAGGATGCCACATTCTAGCATTCGGATGCACTACATGATTTTTTTCTGCTACACAAGCTGTGTGTATACCTGGGCCCTCATATGTGCAAGGACTTGTCCCTTCACTGTGCAGTCAGAGCAGCTTCATTTATGGTTTTCCCACCAAGAAATTCAACCTCTTCATCTTTTCATAGCTCTTTCTTTTAAAAAAAATTTCTACAACAGATTCAGTCTTTTCCAAAGGGAATTTGCTTTCCAAAAGGAGAAGCTCCTCTATATTTCCCCTGATGTGCTGTAAGGGAGAAAATGTTTTATGCACATTGACAAACTAACCTTTTATTTTAAAGTGCTTGGCTTTGACCCAACTTCAGTGATGCTATTTTATGAAAACCCAACTTGTATACATTTATGAAGGTCTATTGAGCTAGGCAGATTGTAACATATACTTTTTTTTATTAAATATGTAAAAAGATAAACGCAAGTCAAGTTATTCACATATTCAGAGACCAAAAAAAAAAAAGGTCTACTCTATCATGCGACAATTGGTGGGTAACGTAAAGTGATTGATACATCTGAATAAGACTTTTTGCATCTATTAATTACTTATCTATTTATAATTAACAATACATATGTTTACATTCCTTTCAGTTTACATTTAATATATAACCAAAGCTTTATGGTGTGCTATTTAGTAAAAGTAATTACAAATGCATATTAAAACCATAACGGAATAACAGGGTTACTCACCACAGAGGGGGGAGCCCTCTTTCCCTTTCCAGAGTATCTCACTCCCCTCAGCACAACTGAGCAGTTCAGGTTCTAATATAACTATTATCCTCTTGCCCACTAGGCCAACCACTTCCTGTCTCAAAAGGGGGGGGGACAGGGAAATTGCTCCACAAATCCAGATCAATTTTACAAAAAATAACAGAAAACCAGATACACTCCCCCCGCCCACACACACACAATTTTAAGTGACAGGATTAGGGGGCAAAGTAGCTTTGATGGGAACGATCTAGGAGCAAAGAAACCTGGAAAAGCCCGGAAAGCGCTTCAAAAGGAAGTTATCTGTGTGGTTTATGGTTAATCCATTCATTGATCCAGGCCAGCTTTTGAATGGAGCTTTAGTTACTTTTATTCCAGTCCTGGAGTTGAGGCAAAGCTAAAAAAACAGCCAGCAGCAAGAGCACTGAAGGCAGACTACACTTGCCTCTCTGTAAATAATATCTACCTCATTAAACCATTAATATTCCTGATTCAACTCAACTGTCTTGTCCTTGAATACCACAACTCTTTCCTCTGGATTCTACAATCTGAAAATGTGCTCAAGGGTGGCGGGTGGGGGGAAAGGATAACAACTGTATTGGCAGTGATGACCGGGACCTTAAAAGTTGGTGCAGAAGCCTTGTAATTGCCCCAAATTCCTTTTAACCACAATGGGTATTTTGAGGAGACTGTAACTAGCATTATAACAACCATGAACATTTAAAATTGTTTATCTTCTTTCTATGTTGGATCATGACAGTATACAACATCCTCCTGAAAGAAACGCCTTTTAAATGGTTTTATGTATAAAGCCTTCAAGTGAAACCAAATCACTTCTGCTAACATTAATAAGTAAAGAACTAGTGAAGGGGATGCTTTGATTTTCATAGGGATTGCAAGGTATGGGATAGAGACATGCTGTGAAAACTTTTCCAATCTGCAGAGATTGGCTATAGTTTTGATGAGCTAAGGAAGTCAAACTGAGGAAATGCAAACATTTGTTCAAATGTTTAAATGCACTGTACATGCTGCCTGAGCTGTGACTAGTAAGAGTCACTTTGTTACAAAAGATTTCTGTAAAAAAACCAATGTATATTTTTTTAAAAGAAGCAAGAGCCATGCATTTAAACATAAATGCAAGAAATTGCTATTTGATCAGTGAGGCAATGGCATTGAGGTGGTGGTGTTTTTTGTTTTTTAAAGAGAAGCCATTTACAAGGCTAAGGAGATCTTCAGTAATTGTAGTCTGTATGGTGACATTCTATTGGGATTTTGTTATACCTGCCAAACCAAATAACCAATCAAACTGAAATCGAGGAATGAAACAATATACAAGGAAAACTGAGCCAAAAAGAAAGAAAGAAAGGGAGAGAGAGAGAGAGGGAGAGAGAGAGAGAGAGAGAAATAGGACTAAGAAAATGTGCAACTTAATTTTAAGAAATAAGGAATGTTTTAATACACAATTTGCTATATTTCTATTTATAAAATGTCATCACCTAAGTGCAAGATTAACAAGAAGGGTAATATTAAAAACAAGTGGCAATGAACATTTCTGTAACATTTTGTTTCTGCCCCCTGCCAATCCATTCACAGTAGTCACAGCCAGACCACGGAAATGTTCTCATATCATGTCCCTGATAAGATATCTTATCTCCCAGACAATGCTTGAAAACTGGCAGTTGCACCTGTGTGGAAAATAGGTGCTCAACATTCCATTGCAAGGATGACTCTACAGAGGACTCTAAAAATGTTCATCTACCACATATACAAGAGGCAGAGGGAATGGTTGATACGCATAATCCCAATTTTCAGAAGTGGGAGTTTGAAACCAAGTGACATCTGCAAGTACAGATATAGTGGCAAAGATTTTTCAGTGCTTGAAACAACAGACACACACTGAATATGGAGTTGAAACAGGCAGAAGAATGCTTCTAGTAGCAAGGAAAGTGTCTCAAAGCTCTCAATGTACGAGTTACTTAGGCAGGCATGTATCTTCCAGAAGTAAAGGTATACTGTGCAGCTTTCTAACATGCTTTGGTGCAGAGCATCAGGAGGATCATGGTTTGTTTTTAAATTAGTTGCTCATTCTTGTGTTTTAATTAAAGATTGGAACAGGTATAATTTGAGTGTGACTTCAGTTGTTTCCCCTCCTTTGCATGGTTTGACCACATTTTATGCCAAATGATAATAAAATATGAGAAAACTAACAGAACAGTACTCTTTTTGCCATAAGAGATGCTCATATAAATAGTTTTGAAAAAATTACAAATGTATCATACTTAAGACAAAAGGAAAAAAATATATTATATATATATATGTGTGTGTGTTTATATATATAATATATATATATTATTATTATTAAAAGCTGAACACATCTCAAGCAGCCAAATAGTGAAGTTGCGGTGGTAGAAATTGGGAACAAAGCCCGGAGAACTTCTCAGGTGCATACCCTGATAGAAGACTTCTGCAAACACATCTTGGCAAAGGATGGATACAGAATGCAGAGGTTGGCCGACACTCACTATGGTACATTTATGTTAATGGCAGACTGAGAGTGATTGGTTTCAAGTCTGAGGCCACACATGTTCCATTTTTCAGAAGAAAGTTCCCACACAAAATTAAAATTAGCAGATGTGCCAGGTGGTCAGTACTCTTCCTGCTGCTGTGGCTGTTCATGAACCTGTTCCTCGCCTTCATGCTCTTCTGTGTGGCTCTCCTGTATGTTAAAAGAGGGTGGGGAGAACAGTTATTACAACAATTTAATTGGGAGGGGGGAGATAAACAAACCTGACAATATATTGAAAGTGTGAATTCCCGCCCCCGCATCTTGTCTCAAATTCAATTCCTAATAAAATGCTTTAATTGAGCATTTCTAAACAACTTCTCTAAGCACATAAACAACTTCTCTAAGCACAGTAAGGTTTTTAAAACTTGAAAGATTGGGACTTTTAGAGAAGTTTCAGCATTACTCAAATTTTAATTTTAATATAGATTGTAGGGGCTGCTGGAAACTTTTGCACAGGAGACCAGAAGGCAATTGAATTTCATCTTGGACTTGGCCTTTTACGCTTCTCAAGACTGCAGTCTGGCATTCTCCTCATTTGAATCAATTAGTACCGCACCAAGGCTTAAAGGTTATCAAAGTTTGCAATTAAGGTATATTAATCATTGTATTATGAGAAACGACTTTCCCTTAGATCTGAATATTTTTGTCAGATGCAATCAATTTCTACTCCAGTGGGTGCTATTATCAAATAGGGCAGATTGTCAACATACCAAAATACAATTGCATTTTTGCAAAGAGATTACTGCATTTCCTAGAATCTCTTTATGGAATGTTTTGGTAGAAAGAAGATAATCTCTGTTCTGCTTTGTTAAAAGAGTCAATGGTCCCAAAATTGTAAATGTGCAATTGTGAAGTAGGTTACAGTACATAAACTCAGCAACTGAACATCAAATCTACATCTTTATTCATGCCCTGCTTGCCTCCATTAATTCCGAGTTAAGAACTATCATTGTTGAAAATATTTCCCTGTAAAATTCCTACGCAGTTAATCTGTGCCCTGTATCTGTGACCCCCAGATTAGGGCTGAACTGGTGGAAGGGGCTGCTTTTCATTAAAGGGCTTGCTCCTCATGAATCCCACTCCCCATAAAGATTTGAGGGGTGTACTAACAGCTAATTGTGCTTGCCTGTTGTGCAGAGGCAAGGTCATGGGACTCTTGTATTGCAGAGGCAACCAGCCAATGTGCTCTGTCTTCCCAAGCTGTTTTGTTGCCACAGCAGTCTCCTCCCACTTTGAAATTTTCTCCACCTGGGCGCTTTCCAGATAAGACCCTGCAACGGGTTCTATCTCAGAAGTGTGCTTCCACACTTCCTGTGTTGTGACACCGGAGTCGTGCCGTTCACATTTCCAATGCCTTGTTTCAAATTTAATCGCTGCGATATAGAGCTAGGAGTCGTATATCGGGCGTGAGGAAGTTGCTGTTTTTTCGGGTTGTTCATTTCCACGAGACTGCTCCCCCTGCCGTTTACATTTCAAATGCGACTTGCCTGAATGGAGGCATTTTGCTGCTGTTGAGCAGCTAGTCTGGAAAGTGCCCTGGAAAAAGACAGCTGTAGAGACAAATGCCTGCTGCCGTGAGAGCCAGCCTCAGTTTGGCATCAGATAAGTCAGTCACGCAACCTGAGGCTTGTGCAGAGAGCTTAGGAAAGGCTGAGACCCAGCCAGGTGCCCCTGCATTCTAAGTGAAACTAAACATCCATGCAAAACAAACAGGGCCCCAAAATGAAGGATATTTTGAAACAGTGGACTTCTTCGCACTTATTTCTGTGGCTTTCTAAACTGAACGGCCTTTCAAGGAGAAACTGAGCTTCTATATAGGGCAGTTCTTACAGGTTTCTTTTCATTCATTCATTCGATTTCTATATTGCCCTTCCAAAAATGGCTCAGGGTGGTTTACACAAACAAACAAACAAACAAACAAACAAACAAAGATGGATCCCTGTCCCCAAAGGGCTCACAATCTAAAAAACACACACACCATAAGACAGATACCAGCAACAGTCACTGGAGGTACTGTGCTGGGGGTAAATAGGGCCAGTTACTCTCCCCCTGCTAAATAAAAGAGAATCACCACGGTAAAAAGTGCCTCTTTGCCAAGTTAGCAGGGGTGTTTTTAGTACCAATGATGCTATTTTCTTTCTACATTAGGGGGCAGAATGCTGCCAGCTGTTTATACCTCTCCTGGTCTATCCCACTGTCCCTACTAAGGCTGCCTTAGAAATAATGTTTGATTGGGAGCCAATGCCCAATGGGTCACTACCTATGCCAAAAACCACTCCTCCTCAGATTTGCACTAGAGTCTGTCTATGTCAGAGGTGATCAATCTGAGAGTCTCCCATTGTTATTAGACTAGAACTCCCATCATCCCCAGCTGCAATAAGTTGCCTCAGGTTGGTCACTCACATTGGCTCATTGTGCAAGCCCCCCCACCACCACCCCCAGCACTTTCAAGTAGGACAAAAAGTGGCCTGAAAGAGAGGAGGAGGAGAGCTGGTCTTGTGGCAACAAACATGAATTGACCTCTTTGCTAAACCAGAGTCTGCCCTGGTTGTATTTGAATGGGAGACTACGTGAGCACTGCAAGAGATTCCCTTAGGGGATAGGGCTGCTCTGGGAAGAGCACTTGCATGCTTGCATGCAGAAAGTTCCAAGTTCCCTCCCTGGCATCTCCAAGATAGGGCTGAGAGAGACTCCTGCTTGCAACTTTGGAGAAGCTGCTGCTAGTCTGTGTAGACAATACTGAACTAGATGGACCAATGGACTGACTCAGAAGAAGGCACCTTCCTATGTTCCTAAAAGAACAGGGGTTTAATTGGAGTAGAGCAAATTCTACGCAGGATTCCATAGGATCAGAAGATCATCCTTTGGACACAATACAGAATCTCCTGTAACAATTTAGGATCATGATGAAATAAAACTCCATCTGGAAGCACCCAAAAGAATGTCCTGACAGACCAACCAAATCCATCCAAACACAATAAGAACATATTCTACACTCCTAATTATATTTGATCCACAGAGCCCTTTCATTTTGGCACTGCCATCTGAAAAGACCTGCCTTAGCCACGCTTCTCCACAACTTGTGGATTTGTATACGTGTGAGTCCAAACATAGACCTTTTGTGGCAGACCTTTTAATACCCTGCCTTTTAATACCATGCCTTATTGGTCCATATGGACACCAAGAAATAATACAAAAAATTGGGATAAATAAAATGAATGAACGTTACATATTACAGAAGAGACTGACAACTGCAGGGCAAGAACTATAATCATGCCTGCTTTTCACATGTGTACTTTTAAAACCATATATTGACCCCATCTGAACTAATTGGAAATTGACTAAAATCAGTCACATATCCATGTTGATTTGCCACAACACACATTGCAAGTGCAAAAGCGGGAAAATTTGTCGAACTTTTGCTGAGTGCAATTTACAGTAAAGGCAACCAACGGACAGCCTGTGGTGCACATCTAGCGCTTTATCTAATCTCCTGAGACCCCTGCTTCTTCTCACACCAATTTATAACTTGGAGAACTCCTTCCAAGATAAGAGAGAGCAGATAGTCCAGAAACATCTGCACCACCACAAGCTACTGAGGTTCATTCAATTTATGCTTGAAGGGGTGCCTGACCAGTACTACTTCCCGATCAGTTTTGTATGGGAAGTGGTACTGGGCAGGCCAACAGCAGCATGAGAGAGAGTGGCATGCCACCCATGAATCAACTGTCACAGAAGCATACAGGAATTTAGGAAGGAAGGTTGAAGCTGTTCTCATTTTAATCTCCACTGAATAACAACTCCAGAATATATGGGTATATAACCAGTTTCCTGTCCCAGTCTACACTCTTTAGAGTCTATAGTAGAAGTCATACTTCCTTTGTCTTGCAAGAAAGTCACTCCTCCCAAATGACATATATTAAAAGGGCTACAGAAATGCTTTGTGTATAGAAGCTTTTCACCCATAAGAACAGGATGAGATAATTCTAAACAAATCAATATAGTATTTGAAGGATACTTCAGAATTTGCTTCAGTGCAAAACTTGAAGAATATTTGGTAGTATTTGCATTTGATAAAGTTGGCCATCAAAATTGTAAAAAATAGCTTATACAAATTCAAGGAAATTATTCATCTGTCCCACTTCTACCATCTAAGACTGGCAGTAGTTCTCCACCTAATTCTCTGAAATCTTCAAGCCCCTTAATACCTGAGGGGCAGTCTACACAGACATTTTCCTATCTACGCAGTCTACACAGACATTCCACCCCCAGCACAGTACTTCCAGTGACTGTTGCTGGTGTGTGTCTTATGTTTCTTTTTAGAATGTGAGCCCTTTGGGGACAGGGAGCCATCTTATTTGTTATTTCTCTTTGTAAACCGCCCTGGGCCATTTTTGGAATGGCGGTATAGAAATAAATAAATAAATAAATAAAATAAAATAAAATAAAATAAAATAAAATAATTTCTTGTTTACACAGTCAGACAGGTATTATTGACTCGTTTGTTTTATCCAGACATCGAGTCCTTCCCAAGGACCTGGGATGCCAGAATTTTATTGTCAGTTGTTATAGATATCGTCGCAGAATATAGGCTGTTCCCAGTAAAGCTGCTTTTTGTAATTGGCTGATGGTGATTTCTGTGGCCCCTATGGTGTTGAGGTGCTCTTCAAGGTCTTTTGGAACTGCACCCAGGGCGCCAATGACCACTGGGATTATTTGGGTCTTTTTCTGCCACAGCCTTTCCATTTCAATTTGTAGATCTTTGTATTTGGTGATTTTTTCTATTTCTTTTTCTTCTATTCTGCTATCCCCGGTATTGCTATGTTGATTATTTTCACTTGTTTTTCTTTCTTCTCGACTACAGTTATATCTGGTATATTGTGTGGCAGATGTTTGTCTGTTTGTAGTTGGAAGTCCCATAATATTTTTGAATCTTCATTTTCTACCACTTTTTCAATTTGATGGTCCCACCAATTCTTGGCTACAGGTAGCTTGTATTTTTTGCAGATGTTCCAGTGTATCATCCCTGCTACTTTGTCATGCTTTTGTTTGTAGTCAGTCTGTGCGATCTTTTTACAACAGCTGATTAGGTGGTCCACGGTTTTTATTATTATTATTATTATTTTTCCTAGGCCATTTTTCTGTACACAATTGCTCCTGAGTCTGCTTGTACGTGCCATACTGTGGAGAAAACTTACAGAAGCTGGTGGTTTGGCTTGCCATGATCACAGCAGTTCCAAGGAATGCGCTGATCACAGAAATGGCTCTTGAATATGTCTATCTGTTTAGATACCAGTTCTCATGTAGTATTTTTCTCCATCAAGTGGTATACCCTGGGACTGTCGGGAGGGAACGGATGAAAAAAGGGGCCAGAAAATGCCTGCGAGGCTAGGGACTGAACTTGGGGTTTCTCACACACATTAATAATCCAGACATTATGCTGTATGAGTGTACAAATATCTGTACACTCGTACATGTTTGTGTGTAAATGACTATACCTGTGTTAATTTCTCCCCTGCTAACTTGGCAAAGAGGCACCTTTTAACGTGGTGATTCTCTTTATTTAGCAGGGGGAGAGTAACTGGCCCTATCCACCCCCAACACAGTACCTCCAGTGACTGTTGCTGGTGTCTATCTTATGGTGTGTGTTTTTTTTAGATTGTGAGCCCTTTGGGGACAGGGATCCATCTTATTTATTTCTCTGTGTAAACCGCCCTGAGCCATTTTTGGAAGGGCAGTATAGAAATCGAATAAATAAATAAATAAATAAATAAAAATTAAACTGTGAGCTTGGTTACAGGCCTCTCAAATGCATGGTACAGATGGGAAGTATACTGCTGCACCTGTGTTCAAAAACAACATGTGAACAGCTGTACCAATATTACAGATACCTGTGTACACTGTACACTTGTTGTACAAGTGTTGAACATAACATGCAAATAGAGCTATTGCCTGTGCTAAAAATATCTGCCAGTAAACATTTTGAGATGAATACGAATTTGAACCTTTAACTTTGGTCTTTTCAAAAATTATCTTTGAAAGTTCAGAATTAAAGCAGCTTTTAAAATGTGCTTTCCAACCGTTTGAGCACCAGGTGTTGTTGTTTTTTAAGTGTGCATTAGGATACAGAAAAATTAAACTTGCTAGAATATATCAACAGAGTCTACATACTGAAATCAATAAACATGATTTCCACAATATTATTTTACATCAACAAACCTGCAAAGAGTTGTGGTGTGGTAGTGTCCTTCTATAACACTCACCCATGGCTTCTCTTTATGATTGCCAGAGCTGGCTTAAGAGCTAGCACCACTTGAAACGATGCCAAAAGCCACTGGGCCCACCCCCTGACACCGATGCCAGTGTCAGAGGGCAGGGACAGCCCCGCCTCCCTTCCCCATATCCCGGCTGCCTTACCTTCTGGGCACGCCAGGGTTTTAAACTGAAAGGCGGTGGCAGCGGCAAGGAAGGTGAGAAGAATGCAGCTTCTAGCATGGAGCAGCAGCCTCTGCTCGTTGCTGCCACTTCACTAGCTGGCTCACTTTCTCCCGCTTCCCCCAGGGCCTTCCAAAAACGGAGCAGCAAAGCACACCAGCCGGTTGGTGGAAGAGACAGAAAGCACGCCAGTTAGCAAAGCAGCACTCCATGCTAGAAGCTCTGTTCTTCTCACCTCCCTCACCTCTGCATTCACCACTGACTTTCAATTTAAAACCCAGGTGTGCCCAGAAGGTAAGGCAGCCAGGAGATGGACCTGGCTCCATCCCCTGATGCTGGCATCAGCTTTAGGGGGCTGGGATGGGACATAAGGTGGGAGGGAACAGAAAGGGGGTGGTGGCAAGGAGCCTGAGAGCAGTGGCAGCAGGAGGTAGGTGAGGTAATGCCTGTGGAGGGTGAGAGGTGGGTGGGATGCCTCACACTCCCTGCCCCTTTGGCATAAGTGCTGCCTGAGGCTGTTGCCTTATGGGTGAGCCACACTTGACTATTGCTGTTTCTTGCAGGCAATCTTTCTTTCCTGTTTCTGGGCTATTGTGGTGATGTCTCTGAACTGTCAAGCCAGAAGACACAGTTGAGGCAACCTGCAAATAACCTAGTGGGTGAGTTTGCAGACTTAAAGGTCCATGAACAAAGTGTCATCATGCTTCAAGATACATTCCTCTCATTGGAAGGAACGTCCATCTATTCCAAATGTCTTCCCCAACACCATAGGACAAGAATCCAGAATGCTCTCATATTGCTCCTTTCTTTCCAGAGGGAAAAAACCTGTCGTGACAATTATTTGGAAGAATGGGTAGGTAGATTCCAGCAGAAATATGGGCAATAGGCACAATTTGACATTTTGCTACTCCATCCAGCAAGCAGCAAACTGCTGAGCAAAGAATAAATCATGGCAACAATAAAGAATTAGGATCTCTTTTCCTCAACACAATTTAAATGAAATCTACAAAGTATCCCTGAAAAACTGTCTTCAAAGCTTCCATGGTTTACTGTGATACAGTTCGCCATTACATATGTACAATCTTTCTGATCCATAGTATACCATTGCTATCTAATTCCTATTTAGACTGGTTACACACTTCTAGGTAACTACAAACAAATTATGGACTTAGACTTACGTGTTCTTCTGAAGCATAGAGAACTTCCATTAGTCGCTGGACAAGGTCATTATTTTCCTGCCCATGTTCTTGACAGAGAAGCTCGATCTCCCTTAACTTTCCAAAATAGAAATCCCTTTCCTTCTCCACACCTTCAAGTGCAAGTTTTAATGAATGTACCTGTGAAAATACAGAACTTCTAAACATTAGATAACTGTATGCTGCAGGTTTGATAGTTTGTATGCTCACATGCTTTCAACCCAAAATAGAAATGGTGTCAATCTGAAAAGTTATACCTCTCAAAACTTCCCCATGCCCATGTACATATACCACCTATGTCATCAAAACACTATTTAGTATACTACTGCTTGAATGCTGTAGACCTTGACAATAGTAAAATCCTGCAGGTGCAGGATATTCTAGAATATAGCCCTCAACTTGTTTTTCTTTCTCCCAAGGCAAGGCAAAGCAGGTTAACAGAAGGCCCAGCTCAACAAAGAGGGACAGAGTGGTCACTCTCCTAACATGGTCTGTGTGAGGAAGGGAACAAGAAAGGAAAAAGACCAGACACGTTAACAGATATATGTGTCCATGACTGGCTCAACCACAATTCCTAGGGGTGTACACAAACCACAGTTCGAGCACCAGTTTGGTGCAGCAGGAAGGGAAGCAGGAGCTTTAAGAAAGAGGAGAAAACAGGTCCTTACCTGCTCTCTGCCACCCCATGCAGCTTCCTACTGGGGCAGTGTTTGACCCAAGTACCCCTGCATGGCGCCAACACGCACATGGCATCCACGGGTGCCACAATGGGGTACTTGGGCTGAGCGCCACCCCAGCAAGAAGCTGCATGGGGCAGCAGAGAGCAGGTAAGAACCTGCTCTCTCCTCTTTCTTAAAGCTTCCACTCCCCGCCACAGAACCAGTGCTCAAACCACAGTTCATGCACACCCCTAACAGTTCCTTCTAAATGCTTCTTTAAGGAACAGGTTGCTATCAATTTCAGAAAACTGTTCCTTGCACTGTACAGAAACCTCTGGTATGGAGAGCTTTTGTTCTCTTTTTATGGCACCTAGTAAGCTAAATAGTATAGGATCACCTTTCAGAGGATTAATTCATGATAGATCCTGCTGCTGGGCCAGGGGGTGGAACCAGATTTTCTTTCGGTCAGATTGCCAAACAACATTCCACAGTATTTTGCACAGGGACCAGGTTATGGCAATATCTTAAGCTTAAGTGTGCATTTGCAAACAAATAGAAGGCACACTGGTGGCAGACATGACTGCAGTTACCAAAAAACACCACCACAAAAAAACCCTTGTTGCCTATAAAACAATGCTACCAAGTACCCTGCTTCAGTTGTCAAACCATCTGGCCACTGAGGCTGTATTTTGGGTTTGCACGCTTCCTCTTCCCATTCTCCTTGTGTTCAGATTCCTTCCTTCACTTCCTGGTCCATGATAACTATGTATTACAGAGACCTGGATGGGAGAGGTCTCTGGGAGAGGCAAGTGGTCTGGTTTGAGTCCAGCTTCTTCAGGTAGAATACTCTGTTGTACAGCAGGTGAGAGGACGTGGGTGGGGAAGAGGAGTGGCTGTGTCTTTAAGAATAATATCCCCCTTACCAGGGTTTCTGTCAGGGAACTGGCCTATATTAAGTGTGTGCACCTACATCTGGAGACCAAGGATAGACTGGGACTTCTGTTGGTGTTCACCTCACTGCGCGTCAGAGTCCCGACTCTGCTGGCTGACTTGGTTGCAGAGCTGGTGTTGGAGTTTCCCAGACTGATAATTCTGGGCGATGTTCACTTTGGAACCAACTTGTCAGGATCAGCTCAGGTGTTCATAGCGGACATGACAACAACTGGCCTATTCCAAGTGGTCTCAGGACCAACGCACATTGCTGATCATATTCTTGATTTGAATTTTTGCTCTGATCAGGATAGTGTTCCATGGATGGGGGCTTCCCCATTGTCATAGACAGATCACCATCTGGTTAAGGATGGTCTCACAGTCACAACTCTCCTCTGCGGGGGTGAAGGACCTATTAGGATGGTCCACCCCAAAAGGCTATTGGATCCAGAAGGATTCTAAGAAGCCTTGGAAGGCTTTAAGGATGGTTCTGCCAGCGATTCTGTCAATGCCCTGGTTCAGACTTGGAATAATGAACTTCCTAGGGAGGTGCACGTGATTGCCCCTAAGTGCCCTTTCTAACCTACTCCTAAATTTGCCCCTTGTTATACAAAAGAACTACGGGGACTGAAGTGGCAAGGTAAGCAGCTTTAGTGCAAGTGGAGAAAATTGGCTCAAATCCAACAGATTACAACACGGAGCACATTTGAAGATTTATGCTCTGGCAATGCGTGCAGTAAAAAAGCAGATATTTTCTGCCCACATTAAGTCTGCAAGCTCAAGTCCAGTGGAGTTGTCTAAGATTGTGAGAGGGGCTAGTACATGCCCCTCCTCCCTTGAATGAGAATGTGGATCCATCAGTTACCTGTTGTGATATTTTTAATGAGGGGTTTTTTTGCAGATAAGAACGCTAATATTCTAGCTGAACTAGACTCTACAATTACTGCAGTGTCTACTGTGGGGATGTCCAGTAGCTGCTCTTGTATGGTTAAATTGGATCAGTTTCAGTTTGTGACTCCTGAGGATGTGGACAAGCTGCTTGGGACACTTCACCTTACTACCTCTCTTCTTGATCCTTGTCCGACATGGCTTATACAACCTAGCAGGGAGTTCATTGGAGAGGATCTTGTAAAGATCGTCAGTGCTTCTCTGATGGAGGGTAAGATGTCCCATTGTTTAAAGGAAGCAATTATTATACCACTGTTGAAGAAACCTGCATTGGATCCTTCTGAATTAGGCAATTATAGACCTGTCTCCAACCTCCTATGGTTGGGTGAGGTAACTGAGAGGGTGGTGGCATCTCAACTTCAGGCGGAGGAAGCAGATTATCTGGACCCATTTCAAACTGGCTTTCAGGCGGGTTATGGGGTTGAGACGGCCTTGGTGAGCCTGATGGATGATCTCCAACTGGCAGTCGACAGGGGGAGTATTACTCTGTTGATCCTTTTGGATCTCTTGGCGGTTATTGATACCATCAACCATGGTATCCTTCTGAGTACCTGAAGGGGTTGGGAGTGGAAGGCACTGCTATGCATACCTCTCAGATAGGTTCCAGATGGTGTCGTTTGGAGATTTTTGCTCTTCAAAACAAGAGCTATTGTATGGGGTCCCGCAGGGCTTCATTCTCTCTACAATGCTTTTTAACATCTAAATGAAACTGGTGGGAGAGATCCTTAGGGGATTTGGTGCAGAGTGCTATCAATATGCTGATGACACCCAAATCTATTTCTCCATTTCAACTTCATCATGAAATGGCCTAAGTTCCTTAAATGCCTGCCTGGAGATGGTAATGAGGGAGAACAAACAGAGGTTGAATCCAAGCAAGACAGAGATACTCATTGTGGGAGGTTGGAACTGAGGACGTGGCTTAGATCTGCCTGTTCGGGATGGGGTTACACTCCCCCAGAAAGACCAGTATGTAGTCTGTGAGTACTTCTGGGCCCAAACCTCTCCCTGGTTTCTTTGGTTGATGCAGTGGCGAGGAGGGCTTTCTATCAGTTTGGCTGATACAGCAGCTATGTCCATTTCTGGAGATAAATAACCTTAAAACAGTGGTGCATATGCGGGTAACGTCTAAACTTGATTAATGCAATGTGCTCTATGTTGGGCTGACTTTGTACATAGTCTAAAGTACCAAACAGCAGCTAGTACAGAATGCAGCAGCCAGGTTGGTCTCCAGGATTACACAAAGAGATCATATTCGGATGATTGCTCCGAAGCGTCCCTTCCGACCTGCTGCAAAAATGGCTCCTTGGTATACTGAGGAGCTGCGGCGGCTGAAGCGGTTGGGTAGGCGACTAGAGCGCAAGTGGAGGAGAACTCAGTTCAAATCTGACAGGATTCAGCATGTGACCCATTTGAGGACTTATGCGGTGGCGGTGCGCACAGCAAAAAAGAGATTCTGGTCTGCATTGCGGCTGCAGGTACACGCTCAGCGGAGATATCCCGGGTAGTGAGGAGTTTGGTTTCTTCTCCTTCTACTTCCAATCAGTCCCCGGAGTTGCTCTGCTGTGATGCCTTTAATGGGTTCTTTGCGAATAAGATCTCCTGTATTCGGGTTGACTTGGACTTCACTATTTCTGCAAGTTCTACGGAGGAGGTGTCCAGCGATCCCTCTTGCAGTATTAGATTGGATCAGTTTCAATCTGTGACTCCTGAGGATGTGGACAAGCTGCTTGGGGCGTTGCGGCCTACCAGCTGTTCTCTGGATCCTTGCCCGACTTGGCTGCTTCCATCTAGCACGGAGCTTGTTGGAGGTGGCCTGGTTAATATTATAAATACATCACTGAGGGAGGGTAGGGTGCCTCCTTGTCTGAAGGAGGCAATGGTTAGACCACTCCTAAAGAAGCCTTCCCTGGATCCCTTAGCGATGGATAGTTACAGGCCAATCTCCAATCTCCCTTGGTTGGGGCAAGGTAATTGAGAGGGTGGTGGCCGACCAGCTCCAGGCAGTCTTGGAGGAAACTGATTATCTAGACCCATTTCAAACTGGCTTTAGAGCTGGCTATGGGGTTGAGACTGCCTTGGTTGGCCTGATGGATAACCTTTACTGGGGAATTGACAGAGGGAGTGTGACTCTGCTGGTTCTTTTGGATCTCTCGGAGGCGTTTGATACCATCAACCATGGTATCCTTCTGGATCGCCTGGGGGAGTTGGGGATAGGGGGCACTGCCTTGCCGTGGTTCCTCTCCTATCTCTCAGGTAGATTCTTGATGGTGGAGCTTGGTGACAGTTGTTCCTCAAAATGGAAGCTGTTATATGGAGTCCCCCAGGGCTCCCCTCTGTCACCAATGCTTTTTAACATCTACATGAAACTGCTGGGTGAGGTCATTAGGAGGTTTGGTGCTGGGTGTTATCAGTATACTGATGACACCCAAATCTACTTCTCCTCTTCATCTTCAGGAAATGGCACTCATTCTCTAAGTGCCTGCCTACAGGCAGTAATGGGCTGGATGAGGGAGAACAAATTGAAGCTGAATCCAAGCAAGACGCAGGTGCTCATTGTAGGGGCTCCGAATCTGAGGGGTGTGTTGGATCTTCCTGTGCTGGATGGGGTTACACTCCCCCAGAAGGAGCAGGTGCGCAGCTTGGGAGTACTTCTGGACCCAGGCCTCATCCTGGTATCTCAGGTGGAGGCCATGGCTAGGAGTTGCTTTATATCAGCTTCGACTGATTTGACAGCTGTGCCCAATCCTTGAAGAGGATGACCTCAAAATAGTGGTGCACCAGCTGGTAACCTCCCGGCTTGGCTTTTGCAATGCGCTCTACGTGGGGCTGCCTTTATACGTAGTCCGGAAACTTCAGTTAGTTCAGAATGCGGTAGCCAGATTGGTCTCTGGGGTAACCCGGATAGCCCATATTTTGCCTGTTTTGAAAACAGTTACACTGGCTGCCAATATGTTTCCAGGCATAATACAAAGTGCTGGTTATTACCTTTAAAGCCCTGAACGGCTTGGGTCCAAGTTATCTTAGAGAGCGCCTTCTTCTACATGATCCTCACTGCACGTTAAGGTCCTCTGAGGAGGTCCATCTCCAGATACCACCTGTTCGTCTGGTGGCGATTAGAGGCGGGCCTTCTTTGTAGCTGCTCCTGGGCTGTGGAATGCACTCCCAGCAGAAATCCGAAATCTTAATTTCTTTATTGACCTTCAAGAGAGCCCTTAAAACCTATTTGTTTGGCCTGGCCTTCCAGGGTTTTTAATTAGTTTTAATTGTTTTAATGCTTTAACCTGGTTTTCACGGTTTTAATTGTTCTGATTGTTTAATTGTTTTTTAAGATGTTTTAATTGTTAATTGGTGTTTATATTCACATTTCTGTTTTAATTGTTATTGGTTTTAATGGTTTCTGTTTTACTTGTAAACTGCCCTGAGCCATTTCAAAAGGGTAACCTTTTGGATAAACATCGAATAAATAAACAAACAAATAAAAAAATATTACACCAATTTTGAAAGAACGACACTGGCTGCCAATAAGTTTCTAGGCAAAATGAAAAGTTCTGGTTATAACTTATAAAGCCCTGCATCCAAGGCATTTAAGAGACCACCTTTTTCTTTATGAACCCCACTGCCTATTAAGATCATCTGAGGAGGTCCAGTTGCGGTTGTCACCAGGTTTGTTGGTGACGACTCTAAACCGGGCCTTTTCTAGGGTTGCCCCAGGACTTTGGAATGTGCTTCCTATCAAAATGAGCCTCCCCTTCTCTGGATGTTTTTAAGGAGAACCTGAGGACATACCTGTTTAAATTAGGCTTTTAGTTTATAGTTTTTCTGTATTTTAAACACTTTTAATTGTGTTAATGTTTTAAATTGTTGTGTTTTTAGATTGTGAACTGGCCAAGGATTTGTGTATGGGGTGGTATAAAAATGTGTCAGACAGACAATAGTTTACAGTGACATTCAAATCAGGCAAACTGTGCTTTCTGCAAAACATAGTTTGCTGTCTGAAGGCAAATTATGGTTTGTCCCGTTCAGACATCACAGAAAACTAGGCGCTGATGAAGACAACTGGAGTGTGTAAGGGGATGAATGAGTGACCCTGAAAGTACAGCATGATTTGACCATGATGACATCTAAGCTGGATCTACAGAGTAAACAGCATCTTATAGAGAAGTACCATCAGCACCAGGAGCTCTCTTTCAAAGCCTTCCTCTATTTTTTTCTAGAAACCTGAGACTTGCTTACACATGTTCTTTTCAATGATCACATGATCACTTCTCAAATTAAAAAGGGTAAGATATAGAAAACCTCCTATTTAATTTAATTTAATTTAATTTAATTTAATGTTCATTTTTGCATATACAAAAAGCTCCGTTGGGCCACCGCAAATGACTATCTAAACACAATGTCAGTGACATCGACTAGACCCAAAGAGCCTTCTTCAGGAATTAATCCACAGTCCAGCAACATGCAAACACTATACTCAGGAAGAGATGCAATACTCATATCTAGTTAATCTAGATCTCTTTTGTTGCAGCTTTAAAAAAAGTGTAACATCATCTGACAAACACCTTTTGGAATCAGAATAAAAGTTTTAGTTTCAGTGTATGTGGTCTATCCTATAAATGGAAAGACAAAAGTTCTCATTTTAATAAAATATATTCACTGTATGTATTTTTTAAATTGAAACCCCACATCTAAGTATAGTATTTTTTAAAATCAGTTTTATTCTCAATTCAGATATAATATTTTATGGCCTAATCTTAGCTGCAGGTTGGGAACATTAGCTGAATTTTTTTTAACTTGCTGGATAACCTTTAAAAAGGGCCTCCACCAGCACCCAAAACAGTAGTCTTATAGCCACCAAAAGTGCTGTGGCAACGCTCATTCTGTGCCTCTGGTTATGATTAGCCGTGCTATGGGGGTACTGACCCAACATGGCTGGGGTGGGGGAAGAGTCCTGCAAATGCTCCTCTCCAAAGGCCTTTTAAGCAGCACCACTTTTTCCTTCTCTGTCTATTGAAATGTTTTTTCAGTGGTTGGAGTAGGACAGCTCTGCCACATGTTCTGTTAGAACTGCTGCAGTACAAACCACCACCAGGCTATCTGAAAGGATTATTTGCCATTGCTCCCTGTCTAGCATCCTACATTTCACTGAAACTTTTGTTTCCCGTTGGAGACCTAAGCACACATTACCTGTTCACTGAGCTGTATTACTTGCGTCTCCAAGTCTTTATCAGATTTGGATGCTGAACTGCTTGGTGGTGTTCTTTTTGCTGACGAAGGACGAGAGGGCGTAGATCCTGGTTTTGAAGCTGGACTGGATTTGGCAGCACCTGAAAAACATGTACACAAGTGTTATAACAACAGTCAGACACTCTGCTGGGTAATGGATTTCCTGATATACCCATTTTGACACAGAAAGTGTTTAGTATACAATTGTCCTGCACAAGTTTCCAACTCCAAAGTTTTCTAGAAGTCCTGCAACTTGCAGCTTAACTATAAAATATTTTAGATTCCACATTGATGGTTTTAAAAACTCATTTCTTTACAGGAGTTTGGAATCTTGAACGGGGGCAACAGGGTGGCAGGGAGATAGGCTGCCGCCCCAATTACCTGTTACAGTAATGGACACCGGCAGTGGGAACGTGGCTGGAGGTGTAAGTGCACCCTCCCCCGCTCTTACAATGGCAACCCTGCTGCTGTCAAACCCGCAGAACTGTCGGTTCTTGGAACAGGTTCAGAGGCTTACAAAGGGCTTCCGAGCTGGTTCCGTGCACATCCCTAAGCGTTCGAGCACCAGTGTTACATTAGTCTGGAAGTGAGCCACTATTTTCAGCTAATGACATTTAGCAATATTAAGTCAAAGGAAAGGTTCAGCAATCATCTTGAATTCCAATTACCTTTCTTTGGTTCAACTACTTTTGTTCCATATTACATATTATTAGCCTGGAAGCTGGAAGCAAATATATAATTAAACATATGTCCAATTAGAACATTAAAAAAAAAATCAAAGTATTCTCCTTTCATATAGTCAGTCTTTTTCAGCAGATGTTAATGAACAAATCCACAAATGCCAGTAGGCATTTTTTTCCTAAGTAATGCTGTGAATCTATCAAGCATGTATATTATAAGAAAACGGTATTAAGATATGCAAAAATATTATTTTTAGTAAAATCTAATTGAGAAATCAAAGGAGGGGATACCTACTGAAGCAACTGGTCTAAAGCAAATGTTTCATAATAAATCTAAAATATTTGCTCATATCTGAATCATGTGAAAGTTTGGGCACTGGCAATGGAGTAGAGCTGGGATCAACAAATACTTAGTTTGTAAAGAATGCAAATGGCAAAGGTGAAGACCTTACGTACTCATGCATAATTTTCACTCATAAGTAGGACTTATCCACACATCCATCTATCTATCTATCTCTTTATTTAAAATATTTCTATAACAGCCAAAACTTTCATCTCTGGGCAGTTTACAATTAAAATCATTTAAAACATTTAAAACCCAATATTAAAAATATTAAAACTATGAATCTAATTAAAAGCCTGGGTGAATAAATGCGTCTTCAGTGCCTTTTTAAAAGTTGCCAGAGATGGGGAGGCTCTTATTTCAACAGGGAGCGCATTCCAAAGTTCAAGGGACTGCAACGGAGGTGGCCTGTTCACAAGTAGCTGCCAGACGGGTTGATCTTAGCAGGCAGTGGGGCTCATGGTGAAGAAGATGTGCTCTTAAATAACCAGGGCCTAAGTTGTTTAGGGCTTTATAGATAATAACCAGAACCTTGAATTTTGCCCGGAAATGTATCAGCAGCCAGTGTAGTTCCTTCAACACAGGAGTGATATGGTCTCTCCCATATTTATTTATTTATTTAGCGCATTTTTATACTGCCCCAACCCAAGGTCTCAGGGCGGTTCACAACAAACAAAAACAAAAAATCAATTAAATATACTAAAAACAGTTTAAAACAATCAATAAACAATCCAAAATTTAAAAAGTTACAAAGTTAAAAAGCTAAAAGGCCTGGGTAAAAAGATAAGTCTTTAGACACTTTTTAAAAGCCGCTAGAGGTGGGGGGACTCTTATTCCCACGGGAAGCGCGTTCCAAAGTCTCGGGGAGACAACAGAGAAGGCCTGTCCCAGAAACCAATCTGGGTGCTGCATTCTGTACCAACTGCAGTTTCTGGAATATATACAAAGGCAGCCCCACATAGAGCGCACTGCAGTAATCCAGTCTAGAGGTTACTAGCATATTGACCACCATTTTGAGGTCATTCATCTCAAGAAACAGACGCAACTGGTTTATCAGCCAAAGCTGATAAAAAGCACCTCTGGCCACCACCTCAACCTGGGACACCAGGGAGAGGCTTGGATCCAGAAGCACCCCCAGACTGAGTACCTGTTCCTTCTGGGGCAGCATGACCCCATACAGAACAGGCAGATCAAAATTGTCTCCCAAGTTCTGACCCCTCACAATCAGTGAGGGAAATAAGTATTTGATCCCCTGCTGATTTTGTCCGTTTGCCCTCTGACACAGAAATGACCAGGCTATAATTGGAATGGTAGGTTTATTGTAGCTGTGAGAGACAGAATAACAACAAACAAACCCTCAAAAGCCCAGTGCCCAAAAGTCAGTGATGGATTTGCATTGTAGTGAGGGAAATAAGTATTCGATCCCTTCACAAAAGATGTCTTAGTACTTGGTGGCAAAACCCTTGTTGGCAATCACAGAGGTCAGACGTTTCTTGTAGTTGGCCACCAGGTTTGCACACAACCCAGGAGGGATGTTGTCCCGCTCCTCTTTGCAGATCCTCTCCAAGTCAGAAAGGTTTCGAAGCTGATGTTTGGCAACCCGAACCTTCAGCCCCCTCCACAGATTTTCTATGGGATTAAGGTCTGGAGACTGGCTGGGCCACTCCAGGACCTTCATGTGCTTCTTCTTGAGCCACTCCTTTGTTGCCTTGGATGTGTGTTTTGGGTCATTGTCATGCTGGAATACCCATTCACGACCCATTCTCAATGCCCTGGCTGAGGGAAGGAGGTGCTCACCCAAGATCTGATGGAACATGGTCCTGTCCATCGTCCCTTTGATGCGGTGAAGGTGTCCTGTCCCCTTAGCAGAAAAACACCCCCAAAGCATAATGTGTCCACCTCCATGTTTGACGGTGGGGATGGTGTTCTTGGGCTCATAGGCAGCATTCCTCCTCCTCCACACACGGCGAGTTGAGTTGATGCCAAAGAGCTCGATTTTGGTCTCATCTGACCACAACACTTTCGCCCAGTTCTCCTCTGGATCATTCAGATGTGCATTGGCAAACTGCAGACGGGCCTGTACATGTGCTGCCTTGAGCAGGGGGACCTTGCGGGCACTGCAAGATTTCAGTCCTTCACGGCGTAGTGTGTTACCAATAGTTTTCTTGGTGACTATGGTTCCAGCTGCCCTGAGATCATTGACAAGTTCCCCCCGTGTAGTTCTGGGCTGCTTTGTCACCGTTCTCATGATCATTGCAACTCCACGAGGTGAGATCTTGCATGGAGCCTCAGACCGAGGGAGATTGACAGTTATTTTGTGTTTCTTCCATTTGCGAGTTATCGTGCCAACTGTAGTCACCTTCTCACCAAGCTGCTTGGCAATAGTCTTGTAGCCCAGTCCAGCCTTGTGCAGGTCTACAACCTTGTCCCTGACATCCTTTGACAGCTCTTTGGTCTTGGGCATGGTGGTGAGTTTGGAAGCTGAGTGATTGCTTGCTTCTATGGACAGGTGTCTTTTATACAGGTACTGTAACAAGCTGGGATTAGGAGCACTTCCTTACAGAGGGTGTTCCTCATCTCAGCTTGTTACCTGCATATAGTGAAAAGACACCTGGGAGCCTGAAATCTTGCTGGTTGATAGGGGATCGAATACTTATTTCCCTCACTACAATGCAAATCCATCGCTGACTTTTGGGCACTGGGCTTTTGAGGGTTTGTTTGTTGTTATTCTGTCTCTCACAGCTACAATAAACCTACCATTCCAATTATAGCCTGGTCATTTCTGTGTCAGAGGGCAAACGGACAAAATCAGCAGGGGATCAAATACTTATTTCCCTCAGTGTAAGTACCTCCATCTTATCTGGATTCAGCTTCAGTTTGTTATCCCTCATCCAGCCTATTACTGCCACCAGGCAGGCATTTAGGGAGGTTATGCCTTCTCCTGATAATGCTGACATGGAGAAATAGATTTGGGTGTCATCAGCATATTGATAACACCGTACACCAAATCCCCTGACGATCTCTCCCAGCGGTTACATGTAGATGGAGCCCTGAGTAACACCATAGAAAGTTCAAATTTTGAAGAACAGTCTCCAAGAGATACCATCTGGAATCTGCCCGTGATGTAGGAGCGGAACAACTGCAAAGCAGTGCCTCCCACCCCCAATCCCCTCAGACGTTCCAGAAGGATACTCTGGTCAATAGTATAGAAAGCTGCCAAGAGATCCAAAAGGACCAACAGAGTCACACTCCCTCAGTCAATTTCCAATTGGAGATCATCCATCAGGCCAACCAAAGCAGTCTCCACTTCATAGCCTGCCCGAAAGCCAGTTTGAAATGGGTCTAGATGATCAGTTTCCTCCAAGACTGCCTGGAGCTGGGAGGTCATTTTCTCAATCACCTTGCCCAGCCACGGAAGGTTGGAGACAGGCCTGTAATTGCTTAACTCCGAGGGATCCAAGGCAGGCTTTTTCAGAAGCGGTCTAATGATTGCCTCCTTAAGACAAGGAGGCATCCTGCCCTCTCTCAGAGAAGCATTTATAATCTCTGCCAGGCCCTCTACAATAGCTTCCCCACTAGATAGTATAAGCCATGTTGGGCAAGGATCAAGAGGACAGGTGGTAGGCCACACCATTCCAAGCAACATGTCCACATCCTCAGGAGTCACAAACTGAAACTGATCCAGGATCATCACATAAGAGGAGATGCTGGACACCTCAGCTTCAGACTCTGTAACAATTGTAGATTTTGAATCTAAGCCCTACTACGAGAGTTTTTATCCACAAAGAACTCATTAAAAATGTCACAGCGAGTAATTGTTGGTTCCAAGTACCAATTCAAGGGGGAAGGGGTGCACATTAGCACCACCCTGTTCAGAGTGAAAGACCAGATCAAGCGTGTAGCCAGCAACATGCGTTGGTCCTGAGACCACCTGGGATATGCCCATAGTTGTCATGGCCGCTATGACAACTGCCATAAATTCAGCAAATTCTGCCATATGTGTTGATAATCTAAAAAACTATTATTCTTACTTGACATTCCAGTAGTTAAAAACAAAACTGGTCCTACCAAGGAGCAATAACTAAAAGCAAAATCTGAAAGTGCAGAAAAATGAGATGATCATCTATGTAGGCTATAATTACTCGGGAAGCAATACCACAGCAAAGGGCTGTTCTTGATCAGGTATAAAGAGGATAAATGGGGGGGGGGTCAAGCACACATTCTTGACTTCCTCAGCTACAAACAGTACTGTTATGATCTGCAAATATGCCAATCACCAAAACCAACCAAACAGAAGATAAATATTGCGGGGTTGGGGGGGGGGGGATAAAAGCTAAAATACCATAGTTTGTTATACAAGAAGCAGAGGTCCCATGCGTATCAAAGAAAACTCTTCAAGCTGAATGTCTCACCTAAACTCACAGATTAGCCTGTAACCAGCAATTATGCAGAACCTTAAGAGGCACAGTGGGGAAATGCTTGACTAACAAGCAGAAGGTTGCTGGTTTGAATCCCCATTGGTATGTTTCCCAACACCTATATCACGCAGCAGCGATATAGGAAGATGCTGAAAGGCATCATCTCATACTGTGTGGGAGGAGGCAATGGTAAACCCCTCCTGTATTCTACCAAAGCAAACCACAGGACTCTGTGGGTTCCAGGAGTCAAAATTGACTTGATGGCACACTTTATAACTGGCATTATTGCCAGTTATAGGCTAATCTGTGATATAAAATAAATATATGACATATGAGATCTCTGGATCTAAAGTAAACGGATGAGACACTTACACAAAAAGTTCATGAGCACCAATAGGAATTACTCTTATTATACCAACTTTGATTGTTTTGATTCTTTAGCTATACATGTGCACATGATGCTCACACATACCTCTATTGATGCGAAATATCACAGCATACTCCGGGCCTTGCTCTTTAAACTCCCACTAAAATTAACTGGAAGGGGGTCCTACACTGATTTGTCCCAGGTCTTGCTCACCACCAAGATTCTCTAAGGATAGCCCTGCAGCATACATACAGTGCAACAAAGTGGATTCTAGCCCATGAAAGCATGCATCACAACAAACACATTAGTCTTCAGTGAGCCAGTCTGGTTTTTGGTTTTTCCTGCAACAGACGAACAATAGGTTATCCTCCTGAATAATCTATTTGCTAGATGACTTACAAAGTCAACTCATAGGAACATAGGAAGCTGCCATATACTGAGTCAGACCATAGGTCCATCTAGCTCAGTATTGTCTACAAAGACTGGCAGCAGCTTCTCCAAGGTTGCAAGCAGGAATCTCTCTCAGCCCTATCCTGGAGATGCCAGGGAGGGAACTTGGAACCTTCTGCTCTTCCCAGAGCAGCTCCATCCACTAAGGGAAATATCTTATGGTGCTCACACATGTAGTCTCCCATTTTTATGCAACCAGAGCAGACCTTGCTTAGCTAAGAGGACAAGTCATGCTTGTTACCACAAGACCAGCTCTCCTCTCAAAAGTTATCACATTTGTCTTAGCAGCCTCAAAGTTCAGGTATAAGCTAGTGATAGAAAGGTGTTTCTGAAATTGTAAATTTTTTTGAACTGAAAATATGGAATAATCTTTTTCAAGTCTTTTAGACAGATATGTGCATTTATCAGTATCCATGAGATGTTGTGTAGCTTTGTTTGTAATGTTTTGCACTTTGTATTATGTCTAATATGTAGTCATTTATGTGCTGCTGATCCATGGTTAATGCCATGTGACATAAACAATTTCAGTACTGAATTGATATTTACTTGGTATATTTTTCTATCTGCCTTACATAGGACCAATAGTATAATCCTTAATACTTGCTTCCATCTATACTTGTAGGCAGCTCATAGCAATGTCCAAGAAAAATAGTTTAACACTGGTTCTAAGCTGATGTCAATATTAAAATCAAATTTACAGATGACATCCTACAGTAAGATGATTAGCAGTGCACCTCTTAGATGAAAACCTGCAAAAAGCTCTGTTCTCGTTGATACTTTCTTCCAAAACATAACACTTAAAGATGTTAAGGCAGTATAAAAATATGATAACTAAATAAATACACATACACACCGTTTTCCAGCTCATTCAGGGTATGTGCAAAGTAGAAAGTCATACATCTCCCCCCATGATGAAATGCAAGTCCTGGAATTGCATCAGAAGTGTACGCATTTCACTGTGGGGGAGGAAACATGCATTTTTCTCCTTTCATGTTGTACACCAGAAGTACGGAAAGGGGTCAACAAGTCATTTGTGCATCCTCTATCACCAACTCTGCATAATGTACAAAGCTGTCCTCATTGTACTGAAGAAGGATTCCTTATGTCATTTAAACCTAACTTAAGACTGCTTAATACAATGTATTTAGAACCCAGAAATTGATTCAGGAGTACAAAATATGCACACTTTTCATTGTTATGATGAGTGCCCAAGTGTATATCCAATGGCTCTTCCCTTCAAAATATATGTGAGCAGAACTCAGATTCTTTCCTGGTGATTTTATTACTAGTCCCTGAAGATGACCCGAGGATGAAAACATGTTATACATGTTATATAGATGTTATCAAATTATTGTATTACTTTTCATCCAACCTATGACTGAATCTCTGCTGAAGAAACTAAGTAAAAATATACCTATATGGGAAGTTTTGCTTAATTTTCTTTGAAAAAAGCATTTTAGTAATGTTTAACAGTATAATCTCTGTAATAATGTCTTAGTATACTGATTTTGTCTTAATTCTCTTTGACATTTGCAGCCTAACAGTGACAAATTATCCGGTATTATCCAAGGGCCACCAACTCTGTACCAAGTCAGATCTTGCCTTCCAAGCAAGGGGGGGGGGGGAACACATCAGGGTAGTCAAAAGATTAGTCCTAAGAAACTATTTATGCTACCGTTTCCAAGCTGCATTATCCTTGACCTGCAATGACTCGCTTGAACAGTTGCCCTCTTAAGGCACAACGAAAATCTGTCATTTCCCATTCGTGAAACTGAATAAAGATATTTCTCATATTCTGAACACCAGTTCAATTTTTAACAATAACCATTAATTCCAAATACCTAAGAATAATACAGGAGAAATAACTCATTTGGAAAGATGGGTCTCAGCACTCCATTTACAGAAAGAGGAAACAGATGCTAGACTCCATGGGGATCCAAAAGTTTGGAATCAGATTGAGATTGAAGATAATTCCAGCTTGCTTTGGGGGTTAACTGTCAAACCTGTCTGTGGGAAACTAGAAAACTAAACTGAAGTTCGTTGTATGTGTGCAGCTACATAGCTGTGAGTCTTTCAAGATGTTTCTTATTTGCACAATTCTTTTCTACTTTAGTAGCCCTGGGAATGTATAATGAGCTATGAGTGGAACTGAAGCCCCAGTGTTGGGCTGCTGGACATCCTTCTCACCCCTCTCCCCAGTTTTAAAATGTTCACCAGGGCTGGGATAAGAGGGGAGCCCTCTTTTTGCAAAAATGTTTCAGCCATGTGAAAATGGAGTCATGCTTTGGAACTCTTTGGAGGCGTGCACACTTAACATTTGAAAATGTCTGCCTCCGTTTTAAAGGAAACAATTCACAATCTGATGTTTAACATAATCCCCACCACAATCTTAGCAAGTGCTTTGCCAAGAGAGGATGGCAGATTATGATTTTGCAGCAAAAGGAGGAATTTTCTTTAGTACAGAACTGCTTTTTCTGAACAGCTTCAGACACCAGCATGGGGCAGACTAGTGCAGATGAAATGAATACAACACACAGTAGGCAAATAATGTGTAACAAGGGGGGACTGGATTCAGACAAAGCCCCTTGGCGGAGTGTTTCAAGTACACTGAAAGCATCTCCATTTTCATATGAGAAATATTGGAGGATATGTAATACAGATCTGTAGGAACTCTACAATTTCATGTCAGTATAATCTGACAAGGAAAGACACACAGTCCCTAGGTTTCTTTTCACCTCCATTGAGCAAAGCATCTAAGCTTAGAAAAGCAGTCCTTGGAAAGGAAAACTGGAGTGCTTCTTTTGTATGTGTAGCAAGTTTTTGGCTCATGGGACCAATAAATGTGCCATCTACCACTTGCACTCTTTAGTGGTATAGTCCTGAAAGAGCTGCACCATCTGCTTCTCCTGAACGCCTGGATTGGCTCTTTAAAAATGGAGTAAATTTAAAGAAAACAGAGACAAAGAAACACATAGCGTGAAGAACTCGGCTGTCTTGGTCACTTGGCAAGCAGTCCATGCAGCTGGAGATAGGCATGCTAGGATATCCTCAAGAAACCAGGTATGCACTGCCTGAACTAGTGTCGCTTTATTTATTTATTACATTTATATCCAGCTTTTCCTCCAAGGAGCCCAGAGCAGTGTACTACATACTTGAGTTTCTCCTCACAACAACCCTGTGAATTAGGTTAGGCTGAGAGAGAAGTGACTGGCCCAGAGCCACCCAGCAAGTATCATGGCTGAATGGGGATTTGAACTCAGGTCTCCACAGTCCTAGTCCAGCACTCTAACCACTACACCACGCTGGCATTAGAGTTTGATATGTCAGTTTGTTGTTGGGAAACATTCTGGCAGTTTCGAGGTCAAGCACAATTCACTTAGTTGCTTCCTACACTAAAGAGCACCATACAATGCACCTCTACTGTCCCTTAGATATGCATTTATATGGAAAAATACTGATACCAAATCCAAAAATACCAAATCCTTCACAAATATAATGCCACTGTTTTCCAATAGCAATTTGAGTAATACTTGCAAGAAAGCTGCAACTGCATCAATAGAGGGCTTGATTTGCATGCTACACAAATACTTCTCTGAGGGCAGTTGGGATGCATCATATGGAGTGTTTTGTGACATATGAACCAGCCCTTGAATTTTCATAGATGTACATTTTTATATACTCCAAGCATCTGGTTATGGCCATCCAGTATTATCATGCTTTGAAGTACCGTTTGAAATAACAACTTACTTTTTTCTACTTTGGGGCAGATTCTCAATTAAAAATGCATTCATTTTATCACAGTTATAACGAGTGCATGCTTCAAACATGGGTTCTTTTAATACATAGTAGGAAAAGGCAGGAAAGGATGAGATGCTACTAAAGAAAAAAAAGCCATGTTTAACAGGCATGTATCCATAACCAATGCCAAAAAGACAGACTTTATAATGTGTTATTTGTATCAATTTACATTTTTATAAGCCGCAAACAACATTAATAATAATGCACTCTGACTAGTTTTAACAAGTCACTATTCGTGTGGATGGCAATATTAAGGAATTGGAATTTCTGCTTCTCAAAGAATATATTGAGAACTTTCTCACGATCAGTGAGAAAGGGCTACAGGGTGAGCAGGGAGGAAACCTTGGAATGCTTACCTCCTGCCGCAGACGATCTGGGCTGCTGGTCTGGGTGTGGAAATCACGTGTCCATATATGCAGCTGCCACCTCCACCCCGGCAGCGTGGAGGGTTGGGACCAGGGGCACAGCATCCCCCACTCAAACTCCCATAATGCACTGTGCTAGTGCACAGTGCATTATGGGGCTCTACTCAAACTTTGGCCAGGAACACTGCAGTCTCGCAGCCAGGGCTGGCAGATGATCCTAAAGATGAGGCTAAGGGAGTGCCTGCTCTCTTAACCTCGTTTTGGAGGCGGGCTCGCTGCTGCCGGAAGCCAAACAGCTTCCAGCAGTTCTTTTAGGGTATTCAGAAAAATCAAAGCAGAATACATTGTAACCAAGATTATTTTTACTCTTAACTGCACTTCTAAAGTGGTTTACCACTGAAAATAAAAGCTTGCTAAGAGCCATGGTAACCAAAAAATGTGAATACTTCAACTTTTCTTATGTAAATAAGATTACATTGTTATCACAGGATTACTCATAACTTCCTCATAACCAATTATGTACACTAATATTAGATTGTGAGCCCCTTTAGGACAGGAACCATCTCTTCATACTTTTTCTGTGCAAATCACTTCGAGAACTTTGCTGAAAAGCAGAACAGTAGAACAGGAAAACCATTTCACACGGGGCCAGAATTTTACAGGCAAGCTACTGGTTTATGGCACAGTGGCAGTTAGGTCATATCTTTCCAAACCCTGGAAAAGAGCCTTTGAAATCTGACCACAATGTTGAACTCATCGATTTAATAGTGCCTCAGTCTTTGGCAGACAAAAGGATTTGGGCTTGAATCATAACTGAGAGCTCCACTCTGCTCAAGGAATGTGGCTTCTTCCTCCCTGCAGGAGTTTGTGGGGGATGGGGTGCAGGGAAGTCACATTCCTTGAGCAGAGTGGAACTGCCCCTGCACTGCCAGAGTGGAACTGCCTCCCTCTGGATTATGACATGGAAGGCTACAGTGGGAAGGCAAAAATCAGAATAAATTGGAGACTCCCTCCCTTGTATGAGCAGAAGTGCCTTCAGCTTATGTTCCATCCAAGCCATATTTACCATCAGATAACTTCATAACACTCTGGTTTCAACACTGTCTAGAGGTTATACATTATATGTAGGAGTCACAAATTTTCCTCTGTTTAAACATAAACATCCTTCTGCGAGACAGCCATCAGTGCCCCGGTCCCATGAATTCTTTCAAAGGTCTTAACACAATTAGCTGTCTTTCATTCTTTTAAAAATGTGAAGAAAGATTTGGCTGCTTCAGTCACAAAGATAAGCCAAGGCTTAGGGCTATGTGAATGACTGTAATGGAGCTTCTCTCCCCACTCCTGCATACAAAGAGTGGAGGGACGGTCTTTGCTTTCACTTTAGAAAATGCTACAGTTCCATATTACGTATAAATTCAGCAAACTGTGGTTAACTAACTATAGTTCAAACAAACCAGGACAACAAATTATCTGATAATCAGCATTAATACCAGCAGTATTTTAACTGTGGTTAGATAAACTGCAAATCCCCAGACTCACAAATAATGCGGAACTGCTGTTTATTCTGAAAGTGGAAGCGTTTACTCCCCTGCACACATGCAAGGGGGAGAGATCATGCAAGCCTATGGCTTGTTCACATGGCTCTAAAATGATAGTTTAGCATTATGTCTGAAACAGGTAATGAAATCCCCAGCAAGAAACAAAGCTAGGACTGTACGTTGCCAATCAGGTGACTGAGCTCCACAGAAACACTTTAGTTAACTTAACTTTTAAAAAGGGACATGGACAATCAAGCAATTATAATTAGAGGAGCACTGCAAAGCGTGCACATTTGCAGGTTCTCCAAACTTCAGCAAGCACTGGTGTCTGCAGATTCTGTGTCCTAGTCTTACCAAGTCAGGACAACCTTTTTCTGCCTTTCGTTCTTTGATCATTATAAAAACTATTGGTTTGGACTCAAGTTTGTTTTTTCTAGCTTTCCCTGTGGTTCTTAACACCATACCATCAATATGAATTAAATGGAGATTTAAAAACAAAATAGAACATCACACTCAATGGAATCCTAGCAGGCTAACTGCTAGAGATCAGCAATTTTTTTTTTAAAAAGAGAACATATATATTGATTTACTTTCTGTGACTGGGCCAGCACTTAGAATTTGGAAACATTCCAATACATATAAAACTGGATTATGTCAGCAGTTTCCTGTAAGGATGAAAATGGAAAAGAGAGGCAAACCAACACTTCTCATTTCTTATCATCACCTATGCCTATCAGCAAAACCACTAGCTAAGAGTTCGATCCTCTATGTACAAAATTACATTTATTTCAAATTATTTATTACTCTAGTGAATCACAGTACAGCTTTTTAAAAAAAGAGCCTTAAGTCAAGAGGCGCTTATGTCATTTAGAGCAGACACACCCAATTGTTTGCTTTTAAAATCCTTTACTCAGGAGCTTCATAACTTATATGTTCTTATATGCATACATGTACATGCATGCAACCTATGGAAAAAGCAAACAGGCACACCACCCTAATATCTCAATTCTTGCTAAATTAACTGCACCGCAACCAATGTAAGAAATAGGATCAGTACAACTGCAGCTGTAGCCCAGTAGTAGAGCCAGCGTGGTGTAGTGGTTAGAGTGCTGGACTAGGACTGGGGAGACATGAGTTCAAATCCCCATTCAGCCATGATACTTGCTGGGTGGCTCTGGGCCAGTCACTTCTCTCTCAGCCTAACCTACTTCACAGGGTTGTTGTGAGGAGAAACCTAACTATGTACTCCACTCTGGGCTCCTTAGAGGAAGAGAGGGGAAAAATATAAATAAATAAACAGATAAATTATTATTATTATTATTAGTAGTAGTAGTAGTATTAATATTAGAGACAGAGACGGCTATATCATGAGGCCATGTGAAGTGACAGTCTCAGGCAGCGGGTATAGGCATCCCAAACCACTGCATGCTTCAGGTGTCACCCACCTGCCTGCTGCCACTGCCCCCACATCATCTGTGCTACTGCCACTTTCTCTTAGCTCTTCCTCTCACCTACAGTCCCCACCTCACCGACCAGCCTCAGCTTATAGGGTGCACCACTGCTGCTTGCACACCGACACGAAGCAGAAGGATGCTGGCTGGCTTCTGTTCATTGCAGGACCGGGGTCTCTTTCACTCCCACTGTTTCTCCCCTGCTGGGGGGCAGAACAGCCCGTGTACCCACTGCACTGCACAGCCAGCAACAACTTTCTCTCCTGGTATGACAAACTTAGAGAAGCCAGATGGTGCTGTTCACACTGAACGGAATCCCAAACTGGAAGTTCTCCAGGTCCTAGCAGCTCCCACCCAGGCAGCTGTTTAAAAGCTGTGCAGAACCAATTGGATATTAGTGCCAACACTCTAGTTCCACTGTGGTTCAAGTGCTTCTATACAGGCTTGGCTTGACCCAGAATGCTCCTCAGTGCCTAACAAATCCAGACCCCTCCTCTCTACATTACCGTCTTATCCATGCATAGGCTCCCATCAGCTCCACATGTCTAACTGTCTCTTTAGTTTTGTACTGACATCAACATACCATTCAATAATTGCTGCTATTAAAAAAGAAACACATTTTGCAACAAGATACAATACCTGCTGTGGGGGAGTTTGCATGATGAGATTTTTTTGGCAAATTAAAAATCTGCTCGCCGGGATCAGGTGGTGGAATAGCATCTTGGCCTTGCCGGGCCTCCACTGGATCATACTCTTTCCCATCATAGTTAGCATCAAAAAACTTCTTAAACCACTGGATGAAATCCAAGTTGTCCTGGAAGCGCCCCTTTACTAATTTCTCCACCGGAATAACCTGTATGGAACAAAGCAAGATGGGTCAGTGATTTAAAGAGACAACTCAAGCAATTTAGGACTACTGCACCAAAAATCCCCAAACACCAACACACTCATAATAAAATAATTTAACCCGAAATACTACTTATAAGGCAGCAATATAAAGGAAAGATAATTATTGACTATATGTACCATTCTGGCTCATTATCTAGGCCATCAGTTAATTTACTGTGCATTATCTTACACTGCCCTTCTCCCAACAGAGAGTTCTGAAGCTAGGTTAATTCATATCACTTAGACCACATTACTCTTCTTAAAATGTGTACTACTCTCCTGTTTGTCCTCTCAACCTTACTTAGTAGCTGGCAATCCTGTAGCCTGAACTATTTATTGCTTAATCATATACACGTAGTTCTCTACCTCTATGCCAGAAATACTAACAATAAATTTAATACAGTTCAATCCTCGGTGCTTTCCAATGCTCTTTGGAACAACAGAAAACAAATTACCCTTTTATCACACCTATTAATAGGGCAAATAGGTCAGTAAATCATTTAGTGTAGACTAAGAAAGTATGAAGGCTGTTCCACAGGATTACTCTCTGAATCCAAGTACATGCAGGGCCATATTTGTAAAATGTTTTGTGTACATCTCAAAATGTAGAGTGTGTGTGTGTGTTTTCAACAAGTGCATTTCTTCAAACACATACATCACACACCTACCAACAAAAGGGAACTGGGAACATCAAACACTGAATACAGAGCAGAACACAATGACTTGCCTGCAAATAGAGATTGGATTCCAAGACAGCTAACAGTCTGAAGCAGGATTAAATATGAGCCCCTGCTCCCCATTTTGATCCCAAGTTATTTTGGGATATTTTTCAGTCTAGCTACAGTTAAATTGTGGAACCTATATAATTATTTCACTAAGCCGACTGGAAACACATGGGGATGTTTGGCGGGCGGAAACGTGGCAGCGGAGGCAGGCCCAGGCCTGGTTGCTGGGAGGGGGAGAAGAAAGTGGGGGAGCAGAAGCAGGAGGCAGCGGTAGCAGTGAGGAGAGGCAGCTGGGCCCGGCCCAGGCCAGCCATGATGAGGAAGCGGCAGGAGTGGGTCCAGGCCGGCCTTGGTGAGGAGGTGGCTGGGCCGCCAGGAAGAGGCAGAGGGTGGTGGAGGCCTGGCAGGGGTGAGAGGAGACGGGCAGTGGAGCCGTGGAGCCCAGGCAGGCGCTGGAGCCACACTGCGCCTGGCCAGCAGGGAAGAAAAGCGTGCTAGCGGCGCAGACCAGGGCAGAAGGTTGGGGGTGGACAGGAGAGACTGGGCCAGAAGCGGGGGAGGAGGAACCACCGGCCCCAAAGAGCACACAGATGCTCTGTGCAGGGTTGGCTAGTAATATTTTAATATCGCTTGTGGCTTTTTACCCCCCCCCCCAAAGTGATCTGATTGCAAAAAGGTAGATTCCATGCTAGCAGAGACTGAAATGAAAAGATTTCAACAAGCATAAGGCTCTCATCCTCCTGCCCAGAAAGTCCCATATAAAGCTAGTAACCTGTCAACCTGTATTAAATGGAGTTAGTTTTCCTTTCTAAGCTGAAAATTTTAACATATTTAACATTTCTCATAAATGTTTTCTTTTTTAATTTGTCCACTGATGAATTCTGAATTATAAACTTAGTACTTTTAAACTATCCATTATCAACATATATTTATTTTTATTTCTTAAAAATAAATCGGAGTTTTCAGAAATAAATCAGTCCTGACATTAATGCTCAGGAGGTGCTGGCTGATGCCATGAAGTTTATTAGCCTCTGAGAAGAATCAGGTGTTCCCCCTTCTCTCCCAACTGCCCCCGCACATTATCTTTCCGCCAGTCAGGGAATTGTGTGTTATCACGTCTAAGGAATTTAACAACTGGGGAACCGGGTTTTTTAAATCTGTGCTCATTTGTTTTTACTTAACTGAAGATGGTGTGTCACACTGAAATGTCTTATGGTTTTATATTTCCCAACTTTTAGTTTTTCTTTGTTTGCACAATAAAAGGTCTTTTTGTTAAGCGTTTGGAGTTAATATGCACATTGCATCACCGACATATCAACTTATTCAGAATTTTGAATTTTTCTTCTGAGTTTAATGTTTATAAGTTCTTATACCATTCAGAAAACTTGTAAAATAAATTACAGCAAAAGATCTGAACACATCTGTTCCAGATCTGTATTTCATAAATCTTTGGTCCAACAATCTATATATATATTTCTCCTAGGGTTGCCTGGGAAAAATGCATCCCGGCAGCCCAGCTGATTGGCTGGGCTGCAGAGGTGCCTGATTGGCCGACCCACGCTGGCGGGCCTGGCGACCAGAGGTGGCCACAGACTCTAGCGAGCAAGCGAGGCAGGTGGGGGGGAGACAGAGCGAGCGAGAGAGGCGCGGGGGGGAGAGAGCGCGCGAGAGAGAGGCGCAGGGGGGAGAGACAGCGCGCGGGCAAGAGGCGCGGGGGGGAGAGACAGCGCGCGAGAGAGAGAGACAGCGCGCGAGAGAGAGAGAGGCGCGGGGGGGAGAGACAGCGCACGCGAGAGAGAGGCGCGGGGGGGAGAGACAGCGCACGCGAGAGAGAGGCGCGGGGGGGAGAGACAGCGCACGCGCGAGAGAGGCGCGGGGGGGAGAGACAGCGCACGCGCGAGAGAGGCGCGGGGGGGAGAGACAGCGCACGCGAGAGAGAGGCGCGGGGGGAGAGACAGCGCACGCGAGAGAGGCGCGGGGGGGAGAGACAGCGCACGCGAGAGAGAGGCGCGGGGGGAGAGACAGCGCACGCGAGAGAGAGGCGCGGGGGGAGAGACAGCGCACGCGAGAGAGAGGCGCGGGGGGAGAGACAGCGCACGCGAGAGAGAGGCGCGGGGGGAGAGACAGCGCACGCGAGAGAGAGGCGCGGGGGGAGAGACAGCGCACGCGAGAGAGAGGCGCGGGGGGGAGAGACAGCGCACGCGAGAGAGAGGCGCGGGGGGGAGAGACAGCGCACGCGAGAGAGAGGCGCGGGGGGGGAGAGACAGCGCACGCGAGAGAGAGGCGCGGGGGGGGAGAGACAGCGCACGCGAGAGAGAGGCGCGGGGGGAGAGACAGCGCACGCGAGAGAGAGGCGCGGGGGGGAGAGACAGCGCACGCGAGAGAGAGGCGCGGGGGGGAGAGACAGCGCACGCGAGAGCGAGGCGCGGGGGGGAGAGACAGCGCACGCGAGAGCGAGGCGCGGGGGGGAGAGACAGCGCACGCGAGAGAGAGGCGCGGGGGGGAGAGACAGCGCACGAGAGAGAGAGGCGCGGGGGGGAGAGACAGTGCATGCGCGGCTCACAGCCTCTGAGGGGCGTCCAAGGCCAGTCCTTGCCCCCATTTCTCTTTCTCCTTTCACTACTGCAGCAGCAGCAATGTGGTAGCAGCAGCAATGCCTACTTTTGTCAGAAGCATGAAGTGCAACAAATTAAATCTGACAGATTGTACCCAGACAGGGGTGTAGGGATGTGCACGGTCCGGCCCAGTCCGGACCGGCACCGACGGGGGGGCCTTTCTTTTAGGGCGGGAGGGCTTGCTTACCCCTCCCGCCTCTTCGGCCCCCTCCAGCGCCCGTATTTAACTTAAAAGCGGGGCGCTGGAAACCAGCCGCCCCCGCCGCCGCTACCCCTGCCCCCCCGAACAGATTAACAATTAAGGGTGCCCCTGCCATCGCCCGCCCGCCCGCCAGCCAGCCAGCCCTCCCTCCCAGCTGCCCGCCCGCCCGAGTGTGTCCTTACCCAATGCTTGAAGTAAACGAGAGGAGCTACCGAACGGAGCTCCTCTCGTTAGCAAGGCCTCCAGAAGACTGAAGGCGCTTTGCGCGCGCGCGCATGCGCACGCCGCAAAGGACGCCGGAGGCCCAGTCTACCCGCCGGGAAGAGTCTACCCGCCGGGCGGCGGTAGCGGCTGGTTTCCAGCGCCCCGCTTTTAAGTTAAATACGGGCGCTGGAGGGGGCCGAAGAGGCGGGAGGGATAAGCAAGCCCTCCCGCCCTTAAAGTCATACCCCCCACCCGGACCCGAACCACCAAGAGCCGAACCGGTCCGGCAGTTCGGCCATTCCTTAGAATGGCTGCCAGACCGGTTCGGACTCACCACTACAGGGGTGCGAGCCCATGCACTCAGGAGAAATATCGACACCCCCGCCCCTTTCCCCCACTCTGCCTGTTGGAATGTGCCCCATCACAAGATTCAACACTGTGTGCAGACCCACTCACCCTTCACTTTGGAATCTAAAACTGAGCCCCATCCAAAGGACAGACTCTACAGAAGACTGGATGGAAGAACTTCCCCCATGTGACCTGCAGTGGTGTTCTGATTGGTCAATGTGCTCAGAGGGCATGGCGCATGTTGAATTGCTCACTGCTTGTAGGAGGTGGGAGTGGGCTGGAGGACTTTGGCGCAGGACGTCTGTAGGTTGTGATGTTTAAGCACCATCAATGACATTAATGATGCTCCTAAAGCACCTTACGAGTCCAAGCGAACAAGCCTAGCAGCTCAGTCCTGGGCATGTTTTTTTGGAAGAGAAAGTCCAGCAGAACTGATTGGGAATTCTAAGTAAATGTGACTGGATTTTAAGCGTAGTGGTGGTTGGAATCACCAACCTCGCCTGTCCTTCCCCAAATGTTTCTCTTTAAGAAATGTAAATTGTCAGTGGCCATTAGTCTATTAAGGGAAAATAATATCCAACATATTCTACATTATTCTATTATATAGAGTTAAATGTTAGCATATATGCAAATAAAAGAACCTATTAGCCCTAGATGCTAAAATCATCTATTAGCCCTAGATGCAAATAAAAGAACCAGAAAATATTTCGCTGAAATAGTTCTCAAGTTGCTGAATTATAACTCTTACCTTATCCACATTCATTCTTTTAAAAGATGCTTGCAGAAGTTTGAAATTATGAATGTACTCATGCTCCAGTTTCGCTTGAAATTTGACTTTCTTCAAGCTAATACACCCTGGGAACAACATATCCATGAACTGGCAATAAGCTGCCCCTAAAACAACATATAAATAAATATTAATCACAATACAAACCATGGAGTAAATGAAGCACGTATCAAGGAGACAATAACAAGGCTTACCATCTATTAAGATGACATAGTACTTATATATAAAATTCATACCTAGGTTTTGTATGTTGGTCTGCATCTTAGGACTGTAAAATTATCCAATTTTGAATGGTGAAAACTGAATAATGCGCACATCCCCCTGGCCTGCACAGAGATGACTTTCCTACTGTTCACCTCTGTGCAGAGCAGTACTGCATGCAGTGCTAGTGAGGGCCCTTATCAAGAACCGGAGCTGCGACAAGCTGCAGCAATGTCCAAGGAAGGCATGCAAGGAAGAGCGATGAGTATATTCGTTGCTAGCACTTTCTTCATAGAGCTCTGTGTGGAGGTGAACAGTGGAAACAGCTGCCTCCAGGCAGAGCCAGAGGAGAATGTGCACATTATTTGGTTTCATCCATTCAACACTGAATAATTGCATAGGCCTACTGAATATATCTATATGGCAACTTTCATTCTGGCTCTGATCTCAAGAAATGTTCATCACATTGAGGGGACATGGGGATGGGACAGTGTGACCACACCTGCTGGCCACTCCCCCAGTGGCCTGCATTCTTGCACAAGAGCTGTACCTATGTACATCATTGCAGGTGGGAACTCTAATAATCCAGGATTCCCATCAGCATGCATGCAGATATAGCCCCTTGCACAAGAATACTGAATGCGCTTGTGCTGGGGGAGTGGAATCATGAGTGGGCACATTAGCATCTTGGAGCCAGTGGATGCAATTCCTCTCCCTGGGCGACATCCAGACCTTTGGCACAGTAGTGCACTAATGGTAGAAGCTCCTTGAATGAACAGAAAGAAAGCTGTACTCTTTCAACAGGTCCTTGCATAAGGGGGCCTCTCCTATTCATGGAAGAAACTTCTGCCAATGGCCTGCTGAAACACCAAAGGTCTGGATGCTAGGGGTGTGCACAGAACTGGCTGGTCCGGTTCAAGTCAGGACTGGACCTGAACCAGACTGGGCCAGTTCAGTCTGGCACCCCCTCAAAAACACACCCCCCCCCAGTTAAAACTTGCCCCCTTCAGGGGAGTTGTTGGAGGTGGCGTGGGGGTCCACGGAAATTCCCCCTCCCCCTGCCAGCCTCCCTTCATGCCTCTACCAGCCGTTCGGCTGGCTCTTTGGGATGTTTGGGCCTTCCCCCTCCGGCACAGCAGCCATTTTAGAGGCTACCATGCCTGCGCAATTGGCCTCTGCATGGCCTGGGGGATTGGAACACAGCTAGGGGATTGGAACTACAGTTGCATCCAATAGCAGCATCCAGACTGGGACCACTGTCGCGGTGGGCTTAAACCCTTTACCCATGCCATGGTCCCTGCAGCTCTTATTTGTTTCGGCACCAACAGGAATATTCCCCCAGAGTAATATCAACAGAGGGAACTGATCTGGATTGGGACAGTGGTGGGGACAAAGGGTTAAAGCCCTCCATGCTACGTTTCCAATCTGACTGATCCCTCCACAACTGCTATTTAGGAGGGGAAAACAAATGACACACAAGCCAACCATATACTTGTCAAAATGTATAATGTGGCCTTTCATCAACTAGAGAAGAACCACTGATGATGAATAAAGCCAAAGAAGGTTTTGACTGACTGACTTCTTACTACCCAAGGTGATGGATGAAGCATTCAGCTCCCATCCATATTCCAAAGAATCTGAGTTATAATCATATAAGTGCTGGTAAAAGACATTTCCATCTCACTACTACTTGAATCAAATATTTCCCCTTGCACAACTCCACCTGCTATCCAGATGAGTTTTTTACATCTCTCCAGTACCACAATGGCTAGGTTACTGCTTTGCACTTCCAAACCTGGCTCGACTTCGTCAAAATTTGGTTTGACTGACCCTGAACCACTACAATAGGCTTGCAGATAAAAATGCAGCAAACCAAGACCTGAGACCTTCAGTTTTGGATGGCAGCTTCTGAAAGATGAGATGCAACTGAGAACAAGATCTGAAACAACTGGCAGGGTCTATAGACAAAATGTATTTTGGCAAGGGCATATTCAACAACCCCTACATTTAAAAAACATTTTTGCAGCTCTTATGCTAATTAAAGCATGTGTCCAGAGGCTTATTTCCCAAGTTTAACAGGACAATTTAATGCAGCACCAGTACTTGCACTAGGGCAAGGTAACCTACCTGCGACACAAAGCAATGGTGGTGGCCCAAGGTCCTGTGGCACTTAAGGTGGAGGAGCAATATTTCATCTCCTTCTGTGGTGTGCAAAGCATTGGCCAAAGTTTTCTCCATCCCTGCCCCGCCAATATCTCTTTATACTCACAGCATGCAAAGTCTACCACACAGTTTTTCTCCCCCTCAAATACCGATGCCTTCCCTTTAATCTCTCCCCCATCTTGGCATGTCAACTCCCACCCCCACTTCCATTCCCACCCCCAACCCATCATGCCCAACTTCTCTCTCACTTCCCTCCCCCACCATCCAGATCATCATGTCTGTTCTCTGTCTTTCTAACTCTCATTTCAACCACATTCAGTCCACTCCATCACAACCCTTCTTTTCCACATAAAGTTGTGCCGTTGAGTCGAAGTCAACTTCTGGCAACCACAGAGCCCTGTAGTTGTCTTTGGTAGAATACAGGAGGGGATTACAATTGCCATCTCCCACACAGTATGAGATGACGCCTTTCAGCATCTTCTTATATCGCTGTTGCCCGATACATGTGTTTCTCACAGGGAAATATGCCAGCGGGGATTTGAATCAGCAACCTCTTGCTCCCTAGGCAAGTTACTTCCTTGCTGCGCCATTAGGTGGCTGTTCACTTAACCCACCCTTATTTCATCCAGCAGCAAAGAACCAGAGACAACTTCTCTCTACTCCACCCCCCTCCTCCATTCCCACCTTGAGATTTGAAAAATAGGGAGGCAAAGTGAGGAAATGTTTTGAGCCGGAGAGCAAAGTGCTAGCCTACAGGGTCCTTATGGAGACACTCTAGGTCAGCACTCTGCTGGCCTCATTTAGAAAAAATCAATATATGCACAGATTCAAAGCACAGATTCTGCACCTTTAAAAGTGAGGAAAGCAGGCCCTTAACTGCTCTTCCACCACTCCAAGTAGCTCCCTGCTACGGCAGCATGCCCCTCAGAAGCCCCAATGTGGTGGCAGTGCATACCGCTCAGTGCATGTGCAGTCAGCATTTGCATGGTCAGCAACCATGCTCAGCATGCTGGCCATGCAAATGAACGCTGCGCATGCTTGGAGGCCATGTGTGTGCCACTGCCACTTTTAAAGGTGCTGGATCTGTGCATGAATCTCAATCCGTGCATATCCCTATTACTAACTTTAATCAAAAAGACCCTGTTTCTGCTCTGTTACACTCTGCTATATGAGATTACAGAGTGCTAGAAATAAAATAGGCAACGAGAAGTTTATGAATAAGAAATGGTTACTTTCGGGTCTACAAAGACGCATCTGGCTGTAGAGATGCTGAATGATACAAACCATAGAAGTTGCTCATTTAAAGTAAAAATGTGGCTAAATATTCCTGGGTTGTCTTTTGTGCTGGAAGAACAGAGACCATGCTGCAAACATGCAGACCATGAGGCATATCCCCTGAACTGTAAGCGATAAACTGATATATCATATAGAAGATAAGAAAACCACAAGATAAATGTGGGAGAGATTGAAGGTGGATTTTCAATAGAATACTATGACCAGTCAAGTATCTCTTCATGCTAAAGTTGTGCAACAAAAGATTAAAAGAAGGGGGGAAATTACAAGAGCATATAGGCTCTTTCTTGGGAGTGTTGAAAGAATTAGAGGAGCAAGAGATAAGATTACCTGAACCAGCCAAAATTGAGCTCTTGCTAAATACTTTGCCTAAGCATTACGAAAGTATTATTAACTTCCTGCAAATAAAATACTATGTGACTTTATGTTTTGTACAAGAATGTTTGTTGGAATTTGATCTGAGAGAACAGAAAGGGAAGAAATAGTCCAAAATTATGTTCACAAACTTACTAATGGCAGGCAATGTTTTGTGTGTGCAGAAGTACCTCACATTTAAAGAGTGCATGTCCTAAGAGAGAACAGAAAAAAATTTCCAATAGGAAGAAAGATAAGGATACATCTCAGAAAGGCGGATTTAAAAAACAAAAACAAAAAACAGACTTCTGCATTTAAAAATGAAAGTAAAGGAAAGAAAGTTATGAATAACAGAAAGGTGTGTACTGCAAGAGAAGTTATTTGCAGAATTAATACAAACCAGAGTAAAAGAAGACAGTGGAACAACTTAACATGTCTAATAATCTACAGGATTTCTCATTCATATGAACTATAAAGATGAAATATTCTTGGCAAATGGTCAGTCAATTTCTGTAGAAGGAAAAGGCATGGTTCTTCTAAAATGTAATGTTCGAGCAGATGAAATAAATGGATTCCAGATGCCTATTATATGTGCCATGTTTGCAGAATAGTTTAGTGAGTGTGAAAACAGCTACAAAAAGGGGCTGCAGAATTATTTTTAAAAGAAATCATTGAATTATGAATTAGAGCTATGCTAAATGAAGATGAGCTTTATGAGGTTTTGTAAGAGAAAGTTGGCAAATGTAGCAAGTGACTGTGTATACAAGGACTGCATAACTTTATGGCATCAAAGGATAGATCATCAAAGTAAAATAGTATCTTCAAGCTGGGAAAGGAGCAGTTGGCGAGATATATAAAAATAAAGCCATGCAAGTTTAAAAACAGGTGCTTTAAGTGTGTTAAAGTGAATGCTATCAGAAATACATACTCTTCAAACATGGAAATTCAGTCTAGTGAGGTCTTGGACTTAATCCATAGTGATGTTTGTGGTCCCGTCCCAGTGAACACACCAGGGAGAAATCTGTATTTTCTGATTTTTATTGATGACATTTCTCGCTGAAGGGGAAAGGTGAAGTATGAATGAAACTCATAGAGTATGTGAGCAGAGTCACTAACAGATTTGGGAAGAAACTTAAGACTTTGCCTACTGACAATGGCAGTAAATACTGTGGAAATGACATTGAGCAGTATTTAAAGGAACACGGAATTAAGCATGAAAGAACCATTCCCTATACTCCAGAACCAAATGGAGCAGCTGAGAGGAAAAAATGACTTTAATTAAAATGTGCATAAGCATGCCACTTAATGCAGGACTAGAGAACAAGTACTAGGCAAAGCTATTAAGACAGCAACTTATCTACAAAATAGATTACCTACTAAAACCAAAGATTTAACTTCTTTTGAATTGTGGAACAGAAGAAAACCCAGTTTAAAGCACATCAAAGTGTTCGAAAGTAAAGCATATGCATACATCCTCAAGGAACTGAGGGGAAAATTATACCATAGGAAGGAATTTTTGTGGGATATGAATCAGGCAGTAAAATTATAGAATACTTGACCCTGCTACAGACACTATCAAGTCGAACAATGTTGCTTACTCTGATGAGAAACAAATCAAATGTCAATGTAATGTCTAATTGTGACTTTGTTTTCCAAACAGGTGAAGAAGGTGAACAGAAACTAAAATGTCAAAATAATGAAGTAATAATCAGTCTTGATGCTGCAGAGAGAACTAACCAAGAAGGGGTGATTGAACTGCAATTAGAGGTGAGACGTTCCAATAGGATTAATTGAGGGGTTCTACCTAAAAGATTTTCTTTTGAAGCAAGAGGAGAAAATACCTGAATCCATAGATGGGCATAAAATGAAAGCAATACCTGATTCAGATGCACAAAAGTGTGTACAGGCTGCTAAGGAACAGATTGGTTCACTTTGTAAGACTAAGATATGGACACTTTTAAAGTAACCAGAGAACAGTTTCAAAGTCTGTGGATGGCAATTGGATAGGAATGTGCAAAAATTGATTTCTAATTCAATTTGTGCCCCCCCCATCACCCCTGATTTGTTTTGTATCCAAATCTACCCCCTCCAAATCACCTTAGATTCGATTTGTATTTGCTTTGATTCAATTCAATTTTGAACCGATTTGGATTACTTACCAAGGTCCTAGGGGCACCAAATTTGGGCGGTGGGTAGGTCCCAATGGTTGCCACCTACCACCCAAATTTCAAGGCAGCAGGACACTTGGTTGATTTTTAATGAACTTTTAAAGTTATTACTGATTTTGAAGATTTCTACCATAGGAAACAATGGGGATTCAAAGTTGCCGCATCCTAACCCTAACATGGATCCCCAGCTTTCATTTTTTAAAAAAAGCTAAGCTCTAGCCCTGGTAGAAGTGGAGTTATGGAGCAAAATGTGCAGTCATTTTTCAAGTGTTTGGATTCTTTGGTGTATAATAACTTTTACTCATAATGAATCCCTATGAGGATTTCATTGCACACCTTCTGTTCATTTTGACTGTCACTGTGCCCACAGTCAACTGCCATGTGCCAGCTACACACACAAACCACCTGCAAGGCAGTGGGGTAATCAATTTTTAGGAATACTGAAATGTTTAGATTCTTTGGTGTCTAATAACATTTCCTCATAATGAATCCCTATGAGGATGCATTATATGCTTTCATTTCATCTGTTCATTTTGACGATCATTGGACAGTGCCAACTGTCAACTGCCATGTGTCAACCCCCCCCCCCACACACACACGTAGTCAGGGTTTTTTAAAGATATTTTTGAAGTGTTTAGATTCTTTGGTGTCTTCATTAAACACTTTCATTTCTTCTGTTCATTTTGACCCCACTGCTTTGCAGGTGGGGGTAGGGAATTAGTGGCATCCCATGTTCCAACTACCTTGCAACCCACAAGCCACCGGGTACTCAGTTTATATTTTAGGATTTTTTGAGGTGTTTAAGACTCTTTGGTGTGTAATGAATCCTCATAGGGATTCATTATGAAGAAAGGTTATTAGACACCAAAGAGCCTAAACACTTGAAAAAAATCCTAGAACATAAACTGAGTAGTACCCCACTGCCTTGTGGGCGGGAGTGGGATGTAGTTGGCACATGGCAGTTGACAGTTGGCACTGTCGAAAAAACAGTCAAAATGAATAGAAGAAATGAAAGTGTGTAATGAATCCTCATAGGAATGCATTGAGGAAAAGTTATTATAAACCAAAGAATCCAAACACTTGAAAAGTAGTGACCACACATTTTGCTCCATAATTCCACTTCTACAAGGAGTAGAGCTTAGCTTTTTAAAAAAATGAAAGCTGGGAATCTGGGGGAATTAATAGGAGGGATCCGAATCTCGAATCGATTTGAATCATCCAAATCTGGCACAATTCAATTTGTACCCGAATCTAGCCGATGGACCACAGGGGTTATTTGTTTTGTCTCCAAATCACCTGAATCAGCTAGATTTGAGTAGAAATCAATTTGTACCCAAATCAATTTGCACATCCCTACAATTGGGCTTATAAATTAAGGAATAGTGAGAAAGGAAAGGATGGGATTTATGTGTATATACAGGTGAAACTCGAAAAATTAGAATATCGTGCAAAACTTCATTAATTTCAGTAATGCAAATTAAAAGGTGAAACTGATATATGAGATAGACGCATTACATGCAAAGCGAGATAAGTCAAGCTTTAATTTGTTATAATTGTGATGATCATGGCGTACAGCTCATGAGAACCCCAAATCCACAATCCCAGAAAATTAGAATATTACATGAAACCAATAAAACAAGGATTGTAAATAGAACAATATCGGACCTCTGAAAAGTATAAGCATGCATATGTATTCAGTACTTGGTTTGGGCCCCTTTTGCAGCAATTACTGCCTCAATGCGGCGCGGCATGGATGCTATCAGCCTGTGGCACTGCTTAGGTGTTATGGAAGACCAGGATGCTTCAATAGCGGCCTTCAGCTCTTCTGCATTGTTTGGTCTCATGTCTCTCATCCTTCTCTTGGCAATGCCCCATAGATTCTCTATGGGGTTCAGGTCAGGCGAGTTTGCTGGCCAATCAAGCACAGTAATCCCATGGTCATTGAACCAGGTTTTGGTACTTTGGGCAGTGTGGGCAGGTGCCAAGTCCTGCTGGAAAATGAAGTCAGCATCCCCATACAGCTCGTCTGCGGAAGGAAGCATGAAGTGCTCCAAAATCTCCTGATAGACGGCTGCGTTGACCCTGGACTTAATGAAGCACAGTGGACCAACACCAGCAGATGACATGGCTCCCCAAATCAACACAGACTGTGGAAACTTCACACTGGACTTCAAGCATCTTGCATTGTGTGCCTCTCCATTCTTCCTCCAGACTCTGGGTCCTTGGTTTCCAAATGAGATGCAAAAGTTGCTCTCATCAGAAAAGAGGACTTTGGACCACTGAGCAACAGACCAGTTCTTTTTTTCTTGAGCCCAGGTAAGACGCTTCTGACGTTGTTTGTTGTTCAGGAGCGGCTTGACAAGAGGAATACGACATTTGAAGCCCATGTCCAGGATCCGTCTGTGTGTGGTGGCTCTTGATGCACTAACTCCAGCCTCAGTCCACTCCTTGTGAAAGTCCCCAACACTTTTGAATGGCCTTTTCCTGACAATCCTCTCCAGGCTGCGGTCATCCCTGCTGCTTGTGCACCTTTTTCTTCCACACTTTCCCCTTCCACATAACTTTCTATTAATGTGCTTTGATACAGCACTTTGGGAACATCCAACTTCTTTTGCAATTACCTTTTGAGGCTTTCCCTCCTTATGGAGGGTGTCAATGATGGTTTTCTGCACAACTGTCAAGTCAGCAGTCTTTCCCATGATTGTGATTCCTAATGAACCAGACTGAGAGACCATTTAAAGGCTCAGGAACCCTTTGCAGGTGTTATGGATTGATTAGCTGATTGGAGTGGGACACCTGGAGCCTAGACTGTTGAACCTTTTCACAATATTCTAATTTTCTGGGATTGTGGATTTGGGGTTCTCATGAGCTGTACGCCATGATCATCACAATTATAACAAATTAAGGCTTGACTTATCTCGCTTTGCATGTAATGCGTCTATCTCATATATCAGTTTCACCTTTTAATTTGCATTACTGAAATTAATGAACTTTTGCACGATATTCTAATTTTTCGAGTTTCACCTGTACATTGTCTTCTTCTTGCCACTGATGTATTGTATGAATATCTGTGTATAGTCTTGTGGTAAGAGTTTAGAATGTCCGTGTCAGTCATCAGTTCCGCAGACTGAATGGTCAGTTTTTATTTCTTACTGGATGCTTGAGACTGTTATCTTTCAGTTAGGACAGGCCTGCTCAATTTAGGCCCCCCAGCTGTTTTTGGACTACAATCCTCATAATCCCCAGACACAGTGGTAAACAGCCAGGGATTATGAGAGTTGTAGGCCAACTTCTGCCCAGGGCTAGGATGATCATTCATTCAGAGTAGGACTGTTGTTTATGGTTTGGAAATAGTTAAGTAATAAACCTTAGTAACTTTGTTCAATAAACTTAACACACCTCAGTTTCTGCTGTGTAACACTCTGCTACATATTTGTTAAGTACTGTAATACATTTCTTAGTATCTCAAGAGGCACAGTCTGTTAGCAACTTGGGTCGGAAAGTTCAGAGTTTGCCCCTTATACACACTGCAGTTTTAATACCCGCTATCCTAGTCTTTTTGACCTTTCCCAAAATAACATTCAACATAAAATCCATTACAACTCCAATCTATGCAGTTACATGGAAATAAAATCTCACTGCATTTAATAAGACTACTTAGTAAACATACATACAATTGTCCCAAATTGGCTTGCTCTTGTCCCAAGCTGACTTGCTGTCAACATTGTGCATCACAAAGGCAAATACAATGGCTGTCTTTTGAGCTGAGGCAGCAGCCTATCACTAGTTTGGTCGCATTCAAAGAAACACGAGGCAGACCTGTCACCAGGGAGCTCACTCAATCTCCCCTCAGATTCCAGCCAGAGTTGTAACTACACATTAAGATTAGTCTCAGACAGTGCTCTAACTACCGTGTGTGTGTGTGTGTGTGTGTGTGTGTGTGTGTCAGAGGTGGGATTGTCCCATCATAGCTACTGTTTTTAGTGGACTGCAAGAAGGCCAATGATATAGCTAAGTAAGAAGTCACTGGGATGGGGCCTGTGGATATCAATAAGCATTCCTAATTCTTCCATAATTCAAGCGCTGCCTCAGTCTAATTGCATTTAAAGACTTTATTTCCCTATCCAATGCAACATGCCCCATGCACTACCACCTGGTGGCACTGTGTGTTTCTATATTTTGATAAATTGTGTTATTTGAACTGGTATGTGGGAGGGCAAGTGGTTAGATAAAAACTTTCACTGAGTAGAACTTTTAGGGTGGTAGTAGTGTTGATGACAGGTTGGTAACTTTGCATGTGTATTCCCTAATGATTGTTTTGTATTTCTCAGCAAGTCCAGACCATATGCCAGAAATCAGGCAGCTCTGTAGCTGTGGGCTGCCATGCTTGGCCATGCCCACATAGCAGGGGTGTCCCTGACATAATAGCCCACACCCAAGGGATAAAGGTGGATGCTTTGCCTCAAATCAAACCTTTATATGTCTATGTAGCTGAAACAGGGTCCCCCCCCCCAATTTTGGTGGGGGAAGAACTAAACAAAACCCTAGCAGGAATGTATTAGAAGGCTTAATGATGTCACTTTGATTTTTGGTAATTAATGTGTGTGTTTCTTTAAAAACAAATGCATGAAGCCAAGTACGGCCATGGAGAAGAGATTAATTTCTAGCCAAGAGGTTCTGGACTGCACCTTTGCCTTGAATTCCTGCTAATCAAATGTGTGTACTTAAGTCTGGGGACCAGGGATAGACTAGGACTTCTGCTGGTGTACCAATTGCCTCGCTGCTCAACTGAGTCCCTAACTGAGCTGACAGACTTGGTCTTGGACTTGGTGTTGGAGTCCCCCAGGCTTGTGGTGCTGGGGGACTTTAATGTTCACTTTGGGACCGATTTGTCTGGGGTGGCTCAGGAGATCATAGCGGCCATGACGACTATGGGCCTATCCCTAGTGGTCTTGGGGCCGACACACACTGCTGGTCACATGCTTGATTTGGTCTTTCACTCTGATCAGGGTGGTGTCCCATGGGAGGGGAATCCTGTGATTTCCCCATTGTCTTGGAAGGACCACCATCTGGTGAAGGTTAGACTCACAATCACTTCCCACCTCTGCAGGGGTGAAGGACCTATTAGGATGGTCCGCCCGAGAAGGTTATAGGATGGTCCGCCGAGAAGGTTATTGGATATATAGATTTCAAGAAGCCTTGGAGGGATTTAGTGTTGGCTCTGCCACTGATCCTGTTGATGCCCAGGTGGAGAATTGGAACAGCAAACTCACTGGGGCAGTAAACATGATTGCTCCTAAGACTCCTCTCTGACCCGCTTCAAAACTGGCCCCTTGGTATACAGAAGAACTAGGGGGCTGAAGCGGCGAGGTAGATGATTGGAGCGTAAGAGGAGAAAGACTCGGCTTGAATTCGACAGACTGCAACATAGAGCTCATTTGAAGACCTATGCTCAGGCAATACGTGCGGCAAATAAGCTATTCTTTTCTGCCTGTATTGCATCCGCAAGTTCGCGTCCGGCGGAGTAGTCCAGGGTTGTGAGAGGGCTAGTATGTGCCCTTCCCCCTTGAATCAGAATCTGGAACCATCAATTACCCGCTGTGATCTGTTGCAATTATTAGACTGCTTCCAAAGAAGCCTACCTTGGATCTCTCACTGTTGAGCAACTACAGGCCTGTCTCCAACCTTCCGTGGCTGGGCAAGGTAATTGAGAAGGTGGTGGCCTCTCAGCTCCAGACAGTCTTTGAGGAAACTGATTATCTTGACCCATTTCAAAGTGGTTTTCGGGCTGGCTATGGGGTGAAGACTGCCTTGGTCGGCCTGATGGATGATCTCCAATTGGGAATGGACAGAGGAAGTGTGACTCTGTTGGTCCTTTTGGACCTCTTGGAGGCTTTCGATACTATCGACCATAGTATACTTCTGGAGCATCTGAGGGGGTTAAGAGTTGGAGGCACTGCTTTGCAGTGGTTCCACTCCTACCTTTCGGGCAGGTTCCAGATGGTGTCCACTGGAGACTGCTGTTCTTCAAAATCTGAACTTTTGTATGGTGTCCCTCAGGGCTCCATATTGTCTCCGATGTTGTTTAACATGTACATGAAACCGCTGGGAGAGATCATCAGGAGATTTGGTGCAGAGTGCTATCGGTATGCTGGTGACACCCAAATCTATTTCTCCATGTCAGCATCATCAGGAGAGGGCATAACCTCCCTAAATGCCTGGCTGGAGATGGTAATGGGCTGGCTGAGGGATAACAAACAGACTGAATCCAGATAAGACGGAGGTACTCATTGTGCAGGGTCGGAACTCGAGAGACGATTTTAATCTGCCTGTTCTGGAAGGGGTCACACCTTCCCAGAAGAAACAGGTATGCAGTCTAGGGGTGCTTCTGGATCCAAGCCTCTCCCTAGTCTCCCACGTTGAGGCGGTGGACAGAAGTGCCTTCTATCAAGTTCGGCTGATGTGCCAGCTGCGTCCGTTTTTTGAGATAGATGACCTCAAAACCGTGGTACATCTGCTGGTAATCTCCAGACTACATTACTGTAATGCACTCTATGTGGGGCTGCCCTTGTACATAGTTCGGAAACTACAGTTGGTTCAGAATGCGGCAGCCAGGTTAGTCTCTGGGTCATCTCGGAGAGACTATATAACTCCTGTATTGAAGGAGCTACAATGGCTGCCAATATGTTTCCGGGCAAAATACAAGGTGTTGGTTATAACCTATAAAGCCCTAAATGGCTAGGGCCCTGGGTATTTAAGTGAACGTCTTCTTCGTCATGAACCCCACCTCCTACTGAGACCAACTGGAGAGGTTCGTCTGCATTTGCCACCGGCTTGGGGACGGGCATTCTCCGCTGCTGCCCTGAGGCTTTGGGATGCGCTTCCTAGTGAAATAAGAGCCTCCCCATCTCTGACAGCTTTTTAAAAGTCTTTAAAGATGCATCTGTTCACCCAGGCTTTTAATTAATATTGTTTTAATGGCTTTAATGCTGTTTTAAAATATTCTTTTAAAAATTTTAAATTGTTGTAATGTTTTAAATTTTTTGTTTTTGTTTTAGCTAATGTTTTATTTTCTGTTTTTATTTTGTTGTAAACCAGCCAGAGATGTAAGTTTTGGGTGGTGTGAAAATATGTATATAAATAAATAAATAAATAAATAAATAAATAAAAGAAAATAAAAAAATAAATAAAATGCCCTATCACATGGAAACCATTCCTCCTACCCAGGTGTGTAGGTAATAGTTTATGTTTCTCAGTAGGAATGCCACAGTACTCTACATATGTTTAAAGTTACTCTTATTAGTGCAATATAATCCCTGATGATGTAGACAAGAGAGGGGTATTTTTTTAGAAAATGCAGCCCCATCAACAAGGGGCTAACAGCACTGAACATGCATGTCTTTCACATCTTCCTGAAAGCAGTTCAGCATTTCCTTTAGAATTTGAAGCGCTTTATTTCCTCTAGGGTATTGAGCTAGTTATTGATGTTTTCAGTACTCACAGTCTAGGTTACAGAATGTATTTGCTAATGTGGCTGTGTTGACTACATGCATGAGTGGTAACTATTTTTGACCCAATTAGAATGCAGAAATTCTATATAATCCTTCTAGAACAGAAGGCAATGGGAAGCAGATTATACCAAAGGCTGCTATTGCCTAGAGCTAGCAAAACTAACCTTCCTTTTATGCTTACTTTATTTATTTATTTTTGCTTTTCATAAGAAAGAGAATCATCTGTTATTGCTTATCTAGTGACATCATGCACAGCATTAGTCTCTGTAAGGAAGGAAGCAAAGCAGGGCAAATATTTCTACTGCTGATAACTGAAGTTTTGTTTTTCCTATTTAAAATGAACTAGATCTTCCATTTTCTCCAAGAGACATAATTTCACTGTGGCTAACATCAAGGTGACCACCACCACCAATATACTCTTGAGAACAGAATGTCTTCAATTAACCACACAACAGCCTTTTAAAAATTAAATCTTCTGCTTACATTTCCAAGAGGGAAAGACCTTTAACAACAATGGTATATTTATGCTAACAGCAAAAGGCAGCACAGGATTAAAAAGAATGAAGAAAGGCTATATTGAATAAAGCTCAAGTCTGGATGTATGCTGGAATGCTATGCCCAATGTTATAGTGGGCTGTTAAGAGCAACTGCACTTCCTTTTGTTGGTCCTAAATTTCCTGGCCTTCAGTTTCATGTGATGACCCCTGGTTCTAGTGTTCTGAGAGGACGGCGATATATTTCTCTCTGCCCACTCTCTCTACTCCATGCGTAATATTATATACTTCTATCATGTCTCCCCATAGTCTCCTCTTTTCCAAACTAAAAAGCTCCATTTGCTGTAGTCTTGCCTCATAAGGTGCTCCAGGCCCCTGATCTTGGCTGCCTTCTTCTGCACCCTTTCCAGTTCTACAGTGTCCTTCTTAAGATACAGTGACCAGAACTGTATGCAGTACCCCAAATGTGGCCACAACAGAGATTTCTTTAAGGGCATTATAATATTAGCATTTTTATTTTCAATTTCCTTCCTAACTATCCCTAGCATGCGATTTGCCATTTCCACAGCTGCCATACACTGTATCAACACTTGCAATGAGCCGTCCACCACAACCACAGGATCTCTCTCCTGTTCAGTCACTAACCAACTTGGACCCCATCAATATACATGTGAAGTTGGGTTTTTTTTGCCTGAATATGCATCACTTTACACTTGCTTAGATTGAACCGCATTTGCCATTTTGTCACCCACTCACCCAGTTTGGAGAGATCCTTTTGGAGCTCCTCACAATCCGTTTTGAATTTTACTACCCTAAATACTTTAGTTTCATCTGCAAATTTGGCCACTTCGCTGCTAACCCAACTTCTAGATCAGGGGGCTGTCAAATTGCTGGCCTGTGGGCCAGAAGCAGCTCACGGAGCTTGTCATAAGAACATAAAAACAGCCCTGCTGGATCAGGCCCAAGGCCCATCTAGTCCAGCATACTGTTTCACACAGTGGCCCACCAGATGCTGCTGGAAGCCACAGGCAGGAGTTGAGGGCATGCCCTCTCTCCTGCCAGTTAGTTAGTTGTTTATTTATGATCTTAGATCAAACATCTCTCTCCTGCCATTAGTCCCCTGCAACTGGTACTCAGAAGCATCCTGCCTTTGAGGCTGGAGGTGGCCCACAGCCCTCCGACTGGTAGCCACTGATAGACCTCTCCTCCATGAAGTTATCCAAACCCCTCTTAAAGCCTTCCAGGTTATTGGCTGTCACCATATCCTGTGGCAGAGAGTTCCATAAGTGGATCACACATTGTGTGAAACAGTACTTCCGTTTGTTGGTCCTAGACCTCCTGGCAATCAATTTCATGGAGTGACCCCTGGTTCTAGTGTTGTGTGAGAGGGAAAAGAATTTCTCTCTCTCCACTTTCTCCACACCATGCATGATTTTATATACCTCTATCATGTCTCCCCGCAGTCGTCTTTTTTCTAAACCAAAAAGCCCCAGGTGTTGTTGTCTTGCCTCATAAGAAAGGTGCTGAAGGCCCCTTCTGTACCTTTTCCAGTTCTACAATGTCCTTTTTAAGATGTGGTGACCAGAATTGTACGCAGTACTCCAGGTGTGGTCACACCATCGTTTTGTATAAGGGCATTATAATATTAGCCGTTTTATTTTCAATCCCTTTCCTAATGATCTCTAGCATGGAACTGGCCTTTTTCACAGCTGCTGCACATTTTGTCGACACTTTCAACGAGCTGTCCACCACGACCCCAAGATCCCTCTCCTGGTCTGTCACCGACAGCTCAGATCCCATCAGCATATACCTGAAGTTGGGGTTTTTCATCCCAATGTGCATCACCATGCACTTGCCAACACTGAACCGCATTTGCCATTTTGTCGCCCACTCCCCCAGTCTGGAGAGATCCTTTTGGAGCTCTTCACAATCTGTTTTGGATTTCACTACCCAGAAAAGTTTGGTATCATCTGCAAATTGGGCCACCTCGCTGCTTACCCCTGCTTCTAGATCATTTATGAATAAATTGAAAAGTACTGGTTCCAGTACAGATCCCTAGGGGACCCCGCTTCTTACTTCCCTCAATTGTGAAAACTCTCCATTTATACCTACCCTCTGGTCTTTCAACCAGTTAGCAATCCACACATGTACTTGTCCCCTTATCCCATGACTGCTAAGTTTCCTCAGGAGTCTTTGATGAGGAACTTTGTCAAAAGCTTTTTGGAAGTCCAGGTAGACTATGTCAACTGGATCAGCTTGATCCACACACTTGTTGACACTTTCAAAGAAGTCCAAAAGTTCTTTGAAAATGCTGGCTCACTCCCAGCAGGGCCTGTTCTTCTAAGTGCTTTACAAGTTTATCCTTGAGGATGCTTTCCATCAATTTGCCAGGAATGGACGTTAGGCTAACCAGCCTGTAATTTCCCGGATTGCCCCTGGAACCCTTTCTGAAAATCGGTGTTACATTTGCTATTCTCCAGTCCTCTAGTACAGAGCCAGAGTCAGGGATAACTTATATATTTTAGCAAGGAGGTCGGCAATTTCACATTTGAGTTCTTTGAGGACTCTTGGATGGATGCCATCCAGCCCTGGTGATTTGTTAGCTTTCAGTTTTTCTAGACTGTTTGTCTGACTCCTGGCAATCCACCACCATATTTTGTTGCCTGCTGCTGCATTTCTCCCTTCCACAGCGGCAGAACTCCTAAAACCCACAACAGCACTCTTCACCTGTGTTATAATTTTTTTCATGTGTGCAGAATTAGATTTGTTCTGGGCGGCAGTATCAAGGCAGTGTGTGCACACATGCATTCAGGGTGGGGCCTTCCTGATTCAACTTGAGCGGGATTTAAAATTAACTGAGCAGACATCAAAAAGTGCATGATTTTTTGCATGCACATGTGCATACCTTAGAGGGAACACTACATTCACCTACACCATACTGCCACAGCACAGTGAGGCCCCCTGAAGATGCACTAGGATCAAATTTGGCAACCCACAGCATTTGTGTTCAACACCCCTGTTCTAGATCATTCATGAACAAGTTAAAGAGCACTGATCCCAATACAGATCCCTGGGGGACCCCACTTCTTATCTCCCTCTATTGTGAAAAATCTCCATTTATTCCTACTCTCCGTTTCCCATCCTTCAACCAGTTACCAATCCACACAGGAACCTGTTCCCCTTATTCCATGACTACTAGGTTTTCTCAAGAGCCTTTGGTGGGGAACTCTATCAAAAGTTTTTGGAAGTCCAAGTATACTATGTTGCCTGGATTACCTTTATCCACATGCCTGTTGACATTCTCAAAGGAATCCAAAAGGTTAGTGAAGCAAGACTTGCCCTTGAAGAAGCCATGCTGGTTCTCCTTCAGCCAGGCCTGTTGTTCTATAAGTTTAACAATTTTCTCCTTAAGTATGCTTTCCATCAGTTTACTCAGCACAGCCTCCAAGCCTGAGAAGCTCAGTTCTGGAGCGAGTATATGGTCAGTATCCTCAACCATAAAGACAGATGCAAATAACTCATTTGGCTTCTCTGCAATCTCCTTATCTTCTGTTACAAGAACAGCCTGTCCGGGGGCTACAAACACAGCATCCCTCTATATCAGGCCTGCTCAATTCCCCCCCCCCACCAGCTGTTTTTGAACTACAACTCCCATAATCCCTATCCACAGTGGCCAATAGCCAGGGATTATGGGAATTGTAGGCCAACATCTGCAGAAGGGCTGAAGTTGAGCAGCCCTGCTCTATATAGTTTGAAACTGCAGGATTGCAGTCTCCATCTTATCTACTTGGACTTGGGGGATTGTGAGTCCTTCACATGCCCATATTTGGCAAACTCTCAGTTAGTCGCTTAGCACAAGCAGCTGGGGCAACTTTGCCCCAGGTCAAGTATGACATGCAACTGAAAGGTATCCCAATGCCCCCCTCTATTTTGAAATACAGAGAAGGATGGTGGCTGAGTAAGACACACGTTAAGGAGGACCATTTCTCTAAAGAGTACTCAACTCCTCTTGTTGTTGGCACAAAGGATTAGTCAAACTAATCACCTCAAAAGGAGCTCAGATGAGGCTGTATCACTCCCACCTCATACTGGACCGATGCAGACCAGGAAAGAAGCTCATTCAGGTGAAAGACATTCCAGTCTCCACACCTGGAAGGTCTGCCTGACCCATGAGATAAATCATTTTCAGCTTCCTTTTCACCATTCCCCTAATTTTTGAGAAGTTTCCTTTTCTGAAGTCCAATACATCTGTGTTGGACTTCCTTGGCAATGCTCCAATTGCATATAAGCTGAATTGGATTACACTATGGTCACTATTCCCCAATGGTTCTACAGTTCTGACATCTTGCACCAGGTCTTAGGCATCACTCAGGATAAAATCCAAGGTCGCCTTCTCTCTGGTTGGTTCCATGACCAACTGTTAGGAATGTGCATTAACCTGTTTGGAGGCCCTTTTACGGGCCTCTGAACAGGTTTGAATGACTGGCGGTTCTCCTGGCTCGAAGGCGGGGGGGGGATACCTTTAAGGGCAAGGGAGGTTGCTCTTAATACCCGCACATTTCCCTAGGCAGCGCTGCACGTTAAAAGGGTCCAGTGGGGCAGCAGCATACCTCCCTGCTGCCCCATTGGACCGAAAGTACCTGACGCATGTGTGCATGTCAGGTTTGCTCACGTGCATGTGCCTGACGTATGTAAGTACATCAGGTACTTCTGGTCCAATGAGGCAACAGAGTGGCAGGAGGTACACCGCTGCCCCACTGGACCCTTTTAATGTGCAGCACCAGCAGGGGGAATGCAGCAGGAGGAGTAAGCACAGCCTCCCCTGCCCTTAAAGGTATCTCCCCTGCCTTTGAGCCCCCCCCCACTAGTTCTGTTCATATCCCTACCAACTGTTCTAAGGCACAGTCATTTATCAAATCTAGTAAACCGGCCTTTCTGTCAATACCTGCACATGAATTTGTCCAGTCTAGATGAGGGTTATTGAAATCACCCATTATTACAGCTTTATCTTTCTTTGACACCTCTTTGATTTGCTTCTCCAACTCAAAGTCACTTTCAGAGTTTTGCTCCAGAGGGTGAAACCACATCCCTAGTCACACATTTCCTTTCATTCCTTGTATTGTCACCCATAACGATTCTGTGCAGGACTCCGGTCCTTCTAGGTTTTCTGTCTTGTTGGATTCTATCCCTTCTTTAATATACAGTGCTACTCCCCACAATCCACCTCTCCCTGTCCTTTACTGTAGAGTTTGTATCCAGTAACAAAAGAGTTGCACTGGTTCTTACCATTCCACCAGCTTTCCGTTATGTCCACTATACCTACATTTTCATTAGCAACCAAGCACTCCAGCTTGCTTGCCTTTCTTGTCAATTAACTTTCCCACCTATCTCAGAAACCATTCTACATAGTGTGGTCAAGCTAGCAGCTATTTGCACAGTCAGGAGATTTGCTAGGAGTTGCACCTCCCAAAACGCTATGGTTATTCCATTCATTTCATTGTTTTTGTTGAATGCATTGATTTTCTGTGTTGATGTTAATGCAAGCAAATTAAGTCTATAAAATTCCCTATGTTAATGATTTGGTTTGCTAGTATTTCCACCAGAGATTTATTTTACTGATTCCCCAGACAAGAGATTGTGTATTTTAATTGCTTCTCAATAAATGTTGAATAAATGTTGGCTATTGTCCCCATTAGTATCATTCTTACACCTGCGCATGGGTTAGCCCTTGCTGCAAAGGTCCCTTAATACACATGGGTCTTGCCCCACACATTGTATCAGGGCACAGAATTCAGCTTCCCGAGAACCCAGGCTTTCTTTCTTAATTCTTCTTATGCATGCAAAGGTACACATAGAAATGTATAAGCAATACCTGATGAAATCTCAAACCTGGGGGAAAAAACCCCTACTCAGTCATGAAGCTTACTCGAAAGGTGGAGAGAGAACCACATACACTGCCTGGACTTTCTTGGAGGAAGAGCAAAAAGAAAAACAGAAAGAAAGAAAAGAAAAATGACTGCTGGATAAGTTTAAGTTGGGAACAGAATCTCAGGGTCCTGAGTAACTCCTTCAAATAAAATATCTTTATTTTGGTCAGTGACCAGAATGAGATTAAAACAAACATAGAAGAGAAGACAATCAAACTTCTACTACAAACAATAAAACCAAAAAGTAACTCCTTGCCTCTTTCCCACAATTAGCAGAAGCAGAAGGGGTGTGTGTGTGTGTCTCAGAATTATGCTAAATGCAACTGAGCAAAGGTGCTCAAATGCATATCAATAAAGATCACTTAATGCAGCTCTTTTTGACACAGAACGGTGGTTACCTTTGTGCAGCATATATACCGGCCCAAACTCTGCACAGCAGCAGGTGGGTGGTAGAAGAACTGTGCACTTGCAAAGAGCCTTCAGCAGCCCTGCGGAGAAGGCTGCTAGTGCAACTGAATGGGTACACAGAGGAGGAGCAATTTTTGCTTTTCTTCCCTCTCTGCAAAAGTTTAAGCAAGTATCATCCCCAGTTGCAGCCAGAAAGTGGGAGGGAGAGAGGAAGGGAGGGTGTGTGTGTGTGTGTGTCTGGCCTAAGGCCACTTAATGATTTCATGGGAGACATGAGATTTAAACCAGGAAAGTCCCAATTTGCAGTTCAGTCTTAGTCTTTATGCTATACTAGCTCTCCTTACAACAGCATTACATATACTGCTGAATAGATGATCAGCTCTGACAGCACTGATAATCTTTTGGGGCAGGAGCTAAATCTATGTAACCTTTCCTTCCATTCACGAAATAATCAATCTGTCAGCTAATGCAACAATTTGCAATCTTGTTGATGAGCAGGAGAACATGATGCTATCTTCGTGCATGATGCAAGTGCACAGCCTACTGCTGTGCATGAGCATTTCTGTTTGGAGGCCTGTTATCTTCTTAAAGCTGCACTCATACAATTGCAAATCATAACCTGAAAATACTAAGTCAAATAATTTACTGCTTTCCCATACACACTCCACTCCCTCTCAAGTATGTCATTCTCCCTCCACCCCCAACCACTTTGTGTCTATATTGGATTTTGCTGCAAGAGAGAGGCTATTTCCCGAAAGGAAATCTGGTATAAATGGGTCTAGACACCAGAATCTCACAGTTTGTTAGGTAGCAGTGATGAACATGCTCTACAAATTCACAGATGGGACTAGAACAGCAGCATCTTGTTATAAGCATGCATGATGTAATGCTTTGGCAAGAACGTGGATTAACAGCAGTGCAAAGTAGATTTGTTTTACAGCTAACATATTTCCTGATGATGTCTACATTTTTGATGGCAATTTGCTAACATTCTTATACATGAAGGCAGTCAAACATTTGGTTCTACTTTCTAGATATTTAATTAACTTTCAGTTTTGAGGAAGAACACTGTAATTATCTACTTAACAGAAATGTCAATGGAAATGTTTTCTCTGACTCTGGTCACATACAACTGTTTAACTGTAAATCACATGTTTATGTATCACATACGTCTACATGTTTAGGAACTAGTAAGATAGAGATGCAAAAACTAGGGCTTAGAGATTGGTTGCTTTTAAAAAAATCCACTCAAATGAACAAAGCCCCCAAGGATCTTCTCAGAGCCTGAGCTTGAAGTCTGCAGGCATCCCATCTCTTGTCCTCATGGCTCTTCAGGGTTTCAACAACAACAAATATACTTCTTTTAAACAAAAGTTTTCAAAGCACTTGACATAGAGAAATAACAAATAAATAAATAAGTCATGATTTTCCTATCCCTATCTGGTGATGTCAGGCTTTGAACCTAGGACCTCCTGCATATAAAACATGCACTCTGCCACTAAGCTGTACCCTTTCCCTTTGAACTCCCAAGCTACAGTTATATTACACTGTGCTACATTTTATCCCCCATGCTACTGAACATCTACATGAAATTGCTGACAAGGTCATCCACAGACTGAGCGTGCAGTGTCATCAGTGTGCTGAGGACACTGCACATGTTATATGCTGATGATGGCGAGCGCTGTCTTTCTCGCCCCTTTTCCATCTATGAAGGTTTGTCCACGGGAGTACTCAATTGCTGCCTACAATTAATAATGACTGGATGATGGCAATACACTGAAGCTGAATCCTGACAAGATGGAGATGCTGTTGTTCTTCAGCCTGTTAAGCCCATTTTTAGATAGGGTTGCAATAGGTGGTAACTAGGTGCACAGTTTGGAGATGGTATAAGGTCACCAACTGAACGCCCAAATACTCTCAATGGCAAGAAGCACCTTTTACAATCTTCAGCTGGTACACCAACTGCAACCTCGCCTAGGCAGAGATTGCCTATCCACAGTCATTCATACACTGATAACATCCCAACTGATTATTGCAACATGCTGTATGTGAGGGTTGTCCTTGAAGACTGTTTGAAAACTTCAGTTGATAATCTAGCTCTAGGGGAGTGTATAAAACTGGTTTGCTCCGTTCGGTCTGAGACTGGGGGGAGGGTGAACTACTGGAAACCCCCTTAAAAATGCAAAGACAAAGAAGGTCAATGAATGAATAGATGATTTGGGGGGATGGAGTAGATCTGAGCAAGGAGGAGTCGTCTGGATATAAATGCACAGGGTGGGGAGGGGGATAGAAAGTGAAACCAAAAGTGCACAGAAATTATTCTTGCAGTCCTGAGGAAATTTTTTTCCGAGTGAATCCTCCATTGTTGAAGAGATACACCTATCATGGCAGCAGGCTGTAAAAGAGACCTCATTTGGGAATATTGTAATCAAATTCCTGTACCTGTGGGTAAGAAAGGCAAACAATGCAACAACAAAATTCAAGGCCCATTTGCCTGAATGAAAAAGCATTATTAGACGTGTGTACCTATAATAGTGTGCACTACCTTCTAAAAATTAAATCTATATCTCTAAATACATATTAAGGTTATACTAGCTGATCCAGTGCAGAGCATCTGCGCCTCTAGTTCTCCATGTCTCTCCTCCTCATCTTCATTTCCCCCTTCCCTTCAGCCACAGTCTGTTCTCCCCACCCACCCACCCCGTCAGCTCCAGTCCATTCTCCCCCTCCCAGTCCACTTTCCCTTGTTGGCTGGCCTCGCTGGCGCTTTCCTTCCCTGCCTACCAGGCTGGGCAGCGATTTCCCTCCCCATCCACCAGCCGCCATTTTCTCCTCCATTCCCATCACTATCCAGGCAGCTGCTCATGAACTCTTGCAAGCGCTGCCATGCATGGGATTAGTGAAGGGTCCACCTTGGAGAAATATAAAGATACAAGAATGGACTTTTATTGAAAATGATGATTAAATAGATTCTTCCTGAATAATAACTTAAATTTTGATTTAAACAATTAAAATTGAGTCTTTCTGTGGAGCAATTTAAATCATAATTTAAACTGATTTGATTTAAATAAAATCAACCCTGGTTATGGGAAGAGGATGCAAAGGAAAAGCTCTTTACAATAATGTGTGTGTGTCCCAGCTAAATAGGGAAAGTTTGGCATAGGGTCTCCTGTGTTTTATGATTGCCTGTCATAATAGTTATGTGTCAAATAATCCTGGTTTTGTGGTGTCTAAATTTAGGCTGCAACTCTGCTAAGTGTTGCTTTTGAGGAAAAAACGAAAGCTGGAAACCATTTCCAAGCATATGGAAGTCTAAAATTCTTAGTTCTGGGTGTGTACATGTCATTGGAAAATGAGTACTTGGTCTCCAAGCAATAGGACTGGGCTCTGCACATATTTACAGTCTTAAGTGGGAAATCTTTCTTCAAATGAGTGCAGTTTAAGATATTCCAATCTGTTGCCAAAAGAATCACATGAAGTAACAGAATGGAATGAAACACTGATTCCATTTTTAAAGAAACTTGGGTCACAACTTAACTGGTCACGTACATTTGCTTAGCCCCCCCCCCCCCCCCGGCAATGTACAGACATAAGAATTTCTTAATTTGGAGGGTATGGTCTGGGCTTGGTTCCTCTCATCCATGTAAAGCCTTGCCCAAGTTACACTGTGATTATAGTGCCATAGAACATGTAAGTGAGGGTGGTTTGTTAGAAGTTCCAGACAGAGTATGCTACTCAGGAAAGTATTAAATCAATAATACTTTGCATATCTTCAAAGGCTACACATGGCTATGGGTCACAGACAGACACACAATGCAACAATGAGGAACATACTGATATGGCTAGCAAGAGATCCTATACGTTCTTCATAACTGTTGTCACTGATGCATATGGAGAAAAAAGAGCTCACGGCATAAAATACAGGAATAATTACAGAAAAATATTCCATTATTCCTAAAATCCTCATTTTATACAGACTATTGTTAATGAAGGTGGTGGTGGTGGAGGAATTGTTAGTTCTTTGGCTTAAGTACCCAGCGGGTATATTACCCAGATTATGGGGAAACACCTATATTGGGCAGCAGCGATATAGAAAGATGCTGAAAGGCATAATCTCATACTGCATGGGAAGAGGCAATGGTAAACCCTTCCTGTTTTCTACCAAAGACAACCATTGGGCTCTCTGGTTGCCAGGAGTCGATACCGACTCGATGGCACACTTGATTTTTACAGGTCACTACATTCTCCAACTGTAATATTGTGTGCAAAATGCTTCAGGACATTTTGGATCAGTCCACAGCAGTTTTGAACACTTCAGTTTGCTTTCAGCTGATGCTTTGGGGATCCCAGACAATTAGAATTGCCCTTTGTAGTCAGCATTCCAACAGAAAGAACTCTTAATCAAAGATGTATAGCTACTACATGTGCTTACAAGTCCCCTTTCACAAAGCAATGTCACCCACAGATCAACCCAATTCAGTTTACAATTGTGTCAGAAGAACCAAGCAGAAACTAAAAATGCATGCAGAATAACTCAAACAGAATAAGTCACACAGGTGAACCAAACCATAGACTACATGTCAAATGGCATGATATATTAAGCAATCAGAATATATTACAGAAATCTTTGCCCATGGGAACACTGAGGCCAGGAGCTGTCTGTGACTGAAGGTATGAGCAGATCACTAAGTCAAGCCACAACTACAGATCAAGTCCTAATGTGCATTGTACTGGAATCCAATGTCCAAAGTCCAAGGAATTAAGCGCCTAGAAAATATTTACCACTACCGCATATTCCCCACCCCTGAACAGAACTCATACAAATACACATACACACATGCCATCTCTCCTTGACCTGAATGCTACTTCCCATTCTTTGCCTCTCCTCCATTGCTCACTGGTCTAATCTATTTTGATTCAGCAGCAACACCCTTTCAATTGGTGAGTTGGAATCACAGCAGTGGCAGGTTTGAGGAAACCAAGTGAGCTTCAGCCAGTCAGGCTAGTGTGCTCCCTCGTCATCACCACATGCCCTGTCCACACTCTTCCTCTACTGCAATGAACAGAAAGTAAGCCAGGCAGCTAAATCAGGCTTCTGCTTCCCATCACTTGCAATGGGGGGACTTTGGAAAGGAGGCAACGGCTGGATGTGGTATGTGTGCACTGCATACACAGAGGCAGGCATACAGACACAGACAAACACAGCCTTCCTCAACTCAGTATATAAGTATGATGCACACAGACATTAAACTGTGTTCATTAAAAGAAAACCAGATGAGAGTAGGGAAACTGGCTTCCCCTCACTCTGTCAAAAACATGGGACCAGATGTGCCCAAACCATCCAGATTGGTTGTTTTCTGTTTGGCTGGGAACCCAACCCGAAAAACATGAATCCAAAATGCTGTAGTATTCAAATGTTTTAAACAATCCAATTATCTTTCTTGTTCTCTAGTTCACTGTTAATGCTATGAAATGCTCCTGAATACTACAATGCTTTCCATATTCTTTGGCCCTTTGAAGTTTTCTATAAATGCAGATATTTTATGGGAGGCTAATGTTACGCTGCATGAAGACTGGAAATGCTTCAAGGAGCATGTGTTTTTAAAAAAAGGATAAGAGAGCAAATTAGAGCAGCATAGCAGTTCTCCAATGCAGAGTATTAGTGAATGGCATGCATGCATTTAGTTGGTCACTTGAGGTCAATTTTATTTTATTTTTTGCCTTGTCTCTATCTTTCAGATGTGTTAAAATCAAAAGGCAACTTGAGGCCCATATGTAGCTTCCAAGGTGTTTTTGGGCTGCAGAATCTCTTTGGAATTCTGAGAATTTGAGCTTTCATTTATAAAGATGGATACACCTCATTGTTGTAGTTTAATAAGAAGAAACTGAAGGCTGGTGCAGATGTAATACTGAATCACTCTCAATACAAGATTGGAGCCCATTTTAAGTTGTGGTTTAAGAATCGAGTAAGATTCAGGAATCCTAGCTATCATTCACTGTGGTTAAGGTTAAGACTGGGGGCAATGCTTCCCTTAGCCACAATGAAAGCGGGGGTGGGGGTTAGGAAGCACTCGGGGGTGGGAATGTATGTTAGTGAGCCTGGCTCCCAATTTCTTAACCATGATCAAGGAGAAGGTAGATTTACATCTGCACCAACCTGATAAGATGAAGGAGCTCCCACTGATAACATCAATTTTTAAATGTTTTTTGAAGAGCCAATTCGAGCTTACCATTTTTCAGTTTAACAGAAGAATATTAATACTCTTGATTAAATTCCTGGTTCTTCCAACACACCTCACCCTGCCTTTAGGAGTTGCTGGTTTATGTATAATACAAGTCTGACCCCATGCATTGTTTCACCCTATCACAAATATTTAATGGTATTTTAGAATGGCACAGACATTTTAGAGGCTTATTGTGTCATCTCCATCCCCGCCACCACCCCTCAACTTCTCTTTTGCCACAGCAGGGCTAATGCTGAGGTTTGCAATGGCATATCCTGACTACCATTATCTCTACATGTGTTTCCTATCAGGGAAAGCATTCATATGAGGGGGTGGGGGAGAGAGAGACTGACTGCCCCGAAACCGAACCACAAAAATATAATCACAGGTATTGATTATGTGAAGAGAGACTAGTGTGGCAGCCAGCCATTTTGCTTTGGAAGGCCACTTGTCAGTTTTCCAAGGCAAAGCTGCAGCAGACATGAGCAATTTACTGGTAAAAAGAAGCGCTTGAGAGTTTAACCCACTCCCCCGGACCTGCAGCTCGAGTTCTAGACCTGCCTGCCTGTCACAAACAACAGTTCTAGAATCCCAGCAGGAAAGCAGTATGAGGGAAAGGATGTAGGACGAAATGCTAAGCATCCTTGCCCTAGAGCATGCTGTTCCCTGCCCCCAACACTATCGCCCCCTCCCTATTTTGCTTCAGAGAAGTGATGTGCTTTATAAACACACAATGGCCTCTGAGCACGTAGTTACAGCCTCACTTATGTTAAAAGAAGAGCTAAAGAGAAGCAGACTGTTTTATCTGTTTTGTTAATTTTGTGAGCCGCCCCAAGCAGTATTACACTGGAGGAGTGGGGTTTACAAACCTTACACACACACCCATTTAATTCTCACACATATAACTGGACTTCACAGCAACAATGCAAGGGAAGCTCCCAAAGCAGGAAGCACTGTGCGAACACCTCTAGGAACTGAAGCCAGGGTACTATAGCATCCAGCAGCCCTGTTATAATTTACAGCCACTCAGTAGCTACATCTCCTAAGGAGACAGAGCAACAGTCGCTTGATAATTACACGTCATAAGAGCACCCCTCTAGCAATAGTGCAGGCTGGTGTCCCCGAAAAGTGCTGTGCTCGAAGTTCTGCCCTGGGCTCCTCCTCCCTAGTACAGACGACAACAGATTAAAATTGGGTATATATGTTAAGATAAGGAGGAAAAATCTTTCCTCCAAAGTTTAGTCATTTAAGAAATAAATTATTATCCAGCACATTTCTTCAGCTGTTCGCACTTGAATAATTCTAGTCAAAAGGACATAATACAGTAGCTAAGGGGAAGCCACAAAAAATAGCCTTTTGGTGTGAAAAGGAACATTAGCTTACCGTGAAGGGTTCTTTTTCCCTGTGTTAGGAGCTCATCAGATAGGGTTGTACACTGAGTGTGCTCAAAACAGGACTGGATCACGCGACGTTAAATTTCCTGTCACCAAGGTTTCCTGTCACCAGGTGCCATAGCCCCAGTTCCGGGACTGTTGCGAAGAACGTGATATGTCAGATAGAGAGAGTTGATGATGCTAGAGGTAGGTCCAAGCAAAAAGCTCAAGAAAAAAAAGCTAGTAGCCCTGAAAAGCCCTAAGATAGAAAATATAGCATAAAGAAAAGATAGGGGGGTTGAAAGACTAAACAGTCTGCATACTGTATCCCTGAGAGCTGTCGTTCCCACACACACACAAAAAGGACGAAGCTACATTCCCCCCAAGAATATGAGACAATGAACTATATACATCCGGGTGGGCCTGATGAGCTCCTAACACAAGGGGGAAAAGAACCCTTCATGGTAAGCCAATGCTCCTTCCCCCTGTGTTGGAGCTAATCACATAGGGACTTGCCCAAGCGGTGAGTGGTCTGTTCAGGAGGGAAGAATGTACTAGACTACTTGTTGAAGGTCTCTGCGGCCGAAGGCAGCCTGGGGTGCAGTGAAAGAAGGAATCTTATAACGTCGAATAAAATGAGTAACGGAGGACTATGTTGCTGCCCTGCAGATCTCTGCAAGCGGAGCATGTGCCGCGAAGGCTGCAGATGTGGCTGTGCTCCTAGTGGAGTGTGCCATGATGCCCCCAGGTTTAGGCAGGTTATGGGTTATGGAATAGAGGAGTATAAAGGAATTTTATCCAGCGTGGTAAGGTCGTCTTGGATACCCTGTTGCCCAAGGAAGCCGTATGAAACAATACAAAAAGAGAATCAGAACTGCGGGTGTATTTCGTGCACACACACACACACACACACACACACAGGGCATGGTGGACATAGAGTTTGTGCCAGATTTTTTCCCCCTTGGATGAGATGGAGAGAGTCAAAAAGAAGGTAGGACGAGATCTTGGGATCTATGAAAGGAGGAATTGACCTTAGGGAGAAAGGTTGGGTCTAGTCTGAGAATAACCGAGTTGGGTTGAAAAAGGCACAGTTCCTTCCGGACAGATAGGACCCCAAGCTCAGAAACTCTGCGAGCCAATATGGTGGCTACTAGGAAAAGAACCTTGTAGGATAAAATCTTGAGAGGGATGGCAGACAAAGGTTCAAAGGGAGGTCAGTTTGTGCATTTAGAACTTTGTTGAGGTTCCAGGATGGGAAACGTTGAATGAGGAGCAGAGCCACATTGGAAGCCCCTCTGAGGAATCTGGTTATATGGGTGTGAAGAGAAGAAGGACTGATGGACTGGGGTAGTATTAGTGATGTTAAGAACTGATGCTAGAGCTGAAGCTTGGCGTTTCAGGGTGTTGGGCCGGAGATGAAGGTCTAATCTAGACTGGAGAACAGTGAGTACTTCCAGAATGCCAGCAAGTAATAGGTCCTTATGGTTTGCACGGGACCATTGGAGGAACACAGCCCAGGTAACCTGGTAAATTCTATTGGTGGATTGTCTACGAGAAGCCAAGATGGTATCTTGTACCGATCTGCAGTAACCTTGGGAGGCTAGTTTAGTGCGCTCAATCTCCAGGTGAAGAGTTGCAGTCACCTACAGTCTGGATGTAGGAGAGGACCCTGGGATAGAAGATCATGATGAAGAAGTTGCCAGAGTTGCAGTCACCTACAGTCTGGATGTAGGAGAGGACCCTGGGATAGAAGATCATGATGAGGAAGTTGCCATGGAGACAGGACCGACAGATCTAGGAGGTCAGGGAACCACGGCCTTCATGGCCAGTGAGGGGAGAGCAGTATTAGATCTGCCTGTTCTCAAACCATCTTTCTGAGGACTTTCTTGATTATCACTGGAGGGAAGGTGGAGAGAACGGTCTTTGGCCATGGGGCTGTCAAGGCATCTACTGCTTCTGCTTGTTGAGAGTGAAACCTTGTGAAGAAAAGAGGGAGGAAGTGATTGGATGGTGACGTGAAGAGGTCTATCTGAGGTTCTCTGAAAGTGCGGGTGATCTGACGAAAAACTTCTGAATGGAGAGACCATTCTGCTGGATCCCCCAACTGGTGGCTGAGCCAGTCCACCTGTGTGTTTTCTAGTCTGTTGAGGTGTTCGGCAGCCATGGACATTAGGTTGGATTCCACCCATTGGAAGAGGAGATTGGATTCCATCAGAGACTATGAACATGTGCTGCCTTGCCGGTTGATGTGGGCTTTGGCGGTGACATTGTCTGTTCATCCAAGGGCATGTCTCCCTTGGATGAGATGATGAAAGTGAGGGAGCACAAGTTGGGCTGCTCGAAGTTCCAGCCAATTTATGCTTTTCTTTGTTTCAGATGGAGACCAGTGGGCTTGAGCTAGGTGGCCCAGACAATGGGCCTCCCAGCTGTGAAGACTGGCATCTGTGCTGACCACGATCTTGTGAGCTTCGGACAGGAGGCGGCCCCTGAGGAGAGCCGGGGATAGCCACCATCAGAAAGACTCTTGGAACATGAGGGGTAGAACAATTTGTTTGTGAGAGGTTGTCATGATCAGGTCCTGGAACAAAAGGAGCAGCCACTGAAGAGGGTGGGAGTGCCATCTGGCCCATGGAGTACACCCCATGCGTGCTATAATGGAGCCCAGTGCTTGAGATAGGGCTATAATGTCCTCTGAGCGACGATGAAGAAGGGGGCGCAACTAGGAAGCAATCTTTCCCCTAGTTTCCTGGGGGAGAGAGATGGAATCCTGTGCCATGCTGAAGAGAGCTCCTAAATGAAGAAGCAAGCGAGAGGGGATGAGGTGATTCTTCTCGGAGTTCACTACAAAGCTGTGGTATCTGAGACACCGAAGTGAGTTGTGGACATCCTTCTGTGCTTGTCGGAATAACAGAGACTGGATGAGCAAGTCATCTATGTATGGATGAATGTGCAGGCGGAGGTGAGCAATGACCACCACCACCCTCCTTCATGAAAAATTGGGGGCCCGAGGAGAGACCAAATGGTAGGGCACAGTACTGAAAGTGTTGGTTGTTGAATGAGAAGTGAAGAAATTGCCTGTGCTCCTGTCTGATGCGGATGTGAAGATAGGCTTCCGAGAGGTCCACTGATGCTAGGTACCTGTCCAGTTGAATGGTCTCCTTGATAGTATGCAGAGATGCCACCCTGAATTTTTTGTTTTGGATGGATTGACTGAGGTGTTTTAGATCCAAGACTGCCCTCCAGGTAACATCTTTCTTAGGGACCAGGAACAGGAGTGAGTATATGCCTTGATATTCTTGCGCAGATGGGACTTGTTCTATCACCCAAATCTGCAGGAGATGACCAATTGCTTGGAGCATCCAAAGATGTTTGGTCAGAATGTTGGAACAGGGAATAATGAGAAAACAATGGGGAGGAAGGGAAACAAGATCCAGAGCGTAACCGTTGGAGACTGTTTCAAGAACCCACTTATCTTGGGTTGTGGACATCCTGGTTGTCTAACAGCCTGCGGCTCACCGGTATTGAGTCCTTGTTTTTGTAAAGCGGAGGGGATGGAGGAGAAGGGCCAGGTGCTGGCTCCTCTGGAATTGCCTCTGTATCACTGGCGCCATTGTGGTCTGCCGAAGCCTCTAGAATTCTGAGTTCGGTAGTCGTGGAATTGTGCAGATGAACCTCCGCAGGAGTCCCTGTGGTTGGATGGCATGGCTTTCTTCTTATCTCTTGTCTCAATAAGAATAGGGTCTAGAGTAGGACCAAAGAGATTGGTGCCCACTAAGGGAGAGGGTATTATGGTGAGTTTGGATTTGGTGTCCACATTCTAACTCATCAGCCAAAGAGACCTGCGTACTGCTACTCCCGCTACCATGGCTCTGGACATCTATTGAATGTAGTCCACACTGGAATCCGCCATTAGGGCTGCTGCCTTGGCCATCTTATTAGTGCCATGTCAGAGTTTGGTGTTCTCAGGTGGAACAAGAGCTACAGGTTCTTTAGCCCAAAGGACGGAGGCATAAGAAAAAGAGTTTGCGGTGGCTGCTCTGATGGCAGTGACTGAGGCATCATGCACCCTCTTTAAGAGCAAATCACATTTCCTGTCCTTTTGATTTTTTAATTGTTCTTGACCTTCCGTATTAATAATGGAGCCGGACACCATCTGTGCTACCAGCGGGTCTATTTTAGAAATAGCCAAAAGAGACATAATGTCCTGTGGAAGGTTGTAGTGGGCTTTTTAAAAGGTATTTTGCCTATTGGTTTAGAAGATGCTGGGCGCTGCCATTTGGCACACATAACCTTGCAAAACAGAGGGGGAAAAGGTACTGTGGCAGTGGAGCTTGAACCCAGGGGTGTATCTAGGGGTAGGGCAGGCAGGGCACGTGCCCTGGGCACCACTTGAAGGGGGGCGCCATTTTGTGAAATTAACTTTTTTAAAAAATGGCTGCCAAAAACAAAATGGCCACCGTGCATGCTCAAATGGCCTCTGCGAGGCCCTAGGTCATGCCAAGCCTTGCAGAGGCCATTTGAGCATGCACGGTGGCCATTTTGTTTTCAGTGGCCATTTAAAAAAAAAGATTTTTAAAAATGGCCACTGCACATGCTCAAATGGTCCCTGTGAGGCCTTAGAGGCCAGTGGGGGGAGGAGGAACCTTTGCAACCCCCCCAGCCTTTAGGAAGCCCCCCGAAGGGGCTACAGGCAAACAAATAATAATATATAATATAAGTCACTGTACACATATTCATATTGGCACTATGTGCAGAGAATCAGGGCTTGTGAATACTGAGCTGATGCTTATGAGCTAGGATTGTATTCATTTGCTCTTACTTTGCTTCTTGTGATAAGTGAGTTAAATGTGATGTCTTGCTAATATGACTATTAATGGTGAATTTGTCTTTGAATCAGTTTGAAATCCTTAATATTAAGGCCCACTGGGAGTTTCTTGCTCTCTTTCTCTTATTTTAACTGTCTTCCTGAAAGACTAGAATATATTCCAAGCAGTGACACAGTTTACTCTGCATATCCTTGAATTATTTACAGAGTATCTGGGGAAAGTCAAATTCTCCATTTATTTTTAAAACTTATGTAATGGTGATGCTACAATACATAGTAGAGAATTAGACAGGCACTTCTGTTTAGTTTTCCAAGTACACCTCCACATAGTATTTGGGTATTTCATGAGCCCCAGCATACTGAAATTTGTAGTTTTCCAGCATTTTTTGGTCTGGCTAAGTCCACTGCTAAAATAGTTTTTGAAATATTAAAAGATTAACGAGCCTGACTTGTATTTTTCAGCTGATATTATGGTAAAGTTATCAGTTTTCCAGCATTTTTTGGTCTGGCTAAGTCCACTGCTAAAATAGTTTTTGAAATATTAAAAGATTAACGAGCCTGACTTGTATTTTTCAGCTGATATTATGGTAAAGTTATCTGAAAGATGGGTGTCAGATGCTTGGACGGGGCGCAATTTCAGTGTTTGCCCTAGGCGCTATTTTCCCTAGATACAACTCTGCTTGAACCTGTAGGGAAAACATTTTGATCTAGGGCCAGAGAAGATTCAGCAGCCTCAGATGGAGTACTATCAATAATCCACTTAGCTTTGGAAAGAAGGATCTCAAAATCTGTTGAGGAGAAAAGTCTGTAAGAAACAGGAATTAGAGGTACAACCTCTTCCTCAGATAACTCCCCATCTTCTTTATTGGAACCTATTGTATTCACCGGGTCACCTGCCCCCAAACAGGAGGACTCAGAATCAGATACAGGCAGGATGGGTCTGGCAGAGAGTGGAGGGATGTCTTGAGGAAGAGTGGGGTGGGGGAGAAGGGCAGGAAGGAGAGAAGGTTGAAGGCAAAGCAGGGTTAGGAGGTAAGGTAGGAGATGGTGTGTGTGGTGCCAGGGGTGCTGATGGAGCAGGTAGTGGTACCACTGGTAAGGTACAATTGGGGCTGGGAGGTGGAAGAGGGAGAGTGGGGGCAGGGTAAACTGGCAAACTCTAGGGCACTTGGGTCTGGGTAAATCCTCGGGGGAAGAGGAATGGTGAATTTCTCTCCTGTGTCTGGAAGCTATATACCTGGGTGCAAAGAGACCCCATTCAGAAGACCCCATTCAGATATGGGAATTGCATGCCTGCAGGGCCTTGAGTCCAGAGAGGACGAAGATAGATGCCCTCTGCCCCATCTAGCTATGCGCCTGGGTGCTCTGGGCTGAAGCACAGGTGCCGCGGATGTGGGCGGGGGGAGGAACTGGGGCTGAAACTGGAGCCGCAGTTGGCTCAGGGTTTTGGGGTGGCAGGCACACTTTTTTTAAGAACTCCCTCAACCACTTCATGACCTGTGGGGCGAAGTGGGGGACTGGCTCACTTACAGGTACCGGAGTCAGCACCGGATCAGCTGGAGAGGCATCCAACAGTGGTCTAATTGGAGCAATGGGTACCATACAGTCCGTAGGCAGTGCGGTGGGAATTTGTGGGATAGCCGGTTCCCCCTCAAGCACTGGGCTCCTCAGGGGCAAGAGCAAAGATGCCAGGGAATTGCCCAAAGGGCTCTGTTCATCTGCCCTTGGCTGCTTTGGCTTGTGTGAAGAGGCGCAAAGTTTTGATTTCTTGCAAATCACCTTAATGAGCAGCAGTTCACTAAGTCGCAATGATCTTTCCACCTTTGAATATGGAGACCTTTTGCTTTTTTTCTTTGGTAGCAATTGTTCTCCGCAATGTTTAGTTTTCTTGGAAATTTTTTTGTAGGGTTGCTCCAGAGCCTCCACAGCTTGAAATAATATGGCAGGCACGGGAGACACCGATCTAGCCCCTTCACGGGGAACAGCTATATCCTGCTCCCGACTGCTCTGATCTTGCAGCAACTGGGTCCTTTAGAGAAGGAGCCCCTGAGGAGCTCTTCAGCATGAACCAGCTCCATAAGCGTTGAAATGACACAGTAAATAAAAAGAAGAATTTTAAATGAACCAATTAGCTGAATTGCAACTGAAAAAAATTAGTTTATTTAAAAAGCAATATAGTGTTGAATTATTAGAGCAGCTCCCTTCCCACCCTCACACAATCTTTTTAGATAGTGAAAGGTGGAAGGAGACTAGGAAAGAAAAAAGGGGAGATTTCATTCCAAGATTATGTGGAAAAGAGTATCTAGAAAATAAGAGCTCTCTCCCAGAGCTGCTAGCTCAAGCAAGACAGAACTGGAACTAGGGCTATGGTGCCTCTGGCGACAGGAAATTAAAGTCATATGATCCAGTCCTGTCTTGAGCATGCTCAGTGCACAACCCTCTCTAATGAGCTCCAACACAGTGGAAAATGATCCCCTTCTGTACCATAACACTTGGGAACCCTCTCCATGTGGACTGGGACCACTACACTGAGTCTTTTCAGGAGACTGGCAGTGCAAAAGCCTCAATCCTTGTGTGGGTTATTACAAATATTGTGGCAAGCAGAGGGATCAGTTGCCATGAGGCAGATCTTTTTGAAGACATCACATGATGACTACAATGCATGCCCTGGCCCTCAGCATCAAGGGAGTGCCAAAAGAAAACAGCAACTGAAATTTGAATGCAATGAGGATAAGAGCAGTGAAATAATGATCTATTATATGTAAATCTATTATGTGCAAGCTCTGGGCAGATCCGAGACTAAGTTAGTCATAACTAAGCACCACTGAAATAAATGAGAAAAAACTGACCAATTTAAAAACCATTAATTTCAATGGGATGTAGTCGGGATCCTGCCCTTTGATCTTTTGTATATCTGTATTTTTGTCTGTTCTATGACCATAGCAAACTAATTAAAATCAATTACCTTGCTTACTGACTTGTTTTAGATACAAGCTAAGTTCACAGCTTTTTCAAACACAAGAACATTTAATGTTACCAAATCTGAAGGAGTTAATATTTAGTCAATAACCCTTCATTTATAAGTCTCATTCTGCATATTGTTAGCCCAAGTATTTTGCTAAATTTAAACACTAAGAGCACAAACAGGGTGTGCAAGTGGGGAGGGGAAAGATGTGGTGCTTAACCCTTAACTTGTCAACACTGCCTTCCAGGATAGAAATAAGAGCACATACATACCACTACCACCCTCTTACAGATCACAGACTATTTTCTCTTCTAAGTCAGAAGTATATTTATTTTATTTAATAAATGTATATACCACCCACTACCAAAGTCTCTAGGCAGTATTACAGGCATCTATCTACATGTAACACCTAATTTTGTCCTTGATCCAATATTGTTCATTGACCAAATGGAGAGGGAAAGAAATGAGAGATCCCCTTCTCATTCCCAAGTGTCAAAATGGACAGTTATGGGAAATGCAACAGTTCAGATATGCACACATGTATAAAAAAGGAAAACATCAATTGAGGTTCCAAGTTCCTTCTATGGCATCTCCAAGATAGAGGTGAGAGATTCCTGCCTGCAACCTTGGAGAAGCCGCTGCCAGTCTGTGAAGACAATACTGAGCTAGACCGACCAATGGTCTGACGCAGTATATGGCAGTTTCCTAAGTTCCTATCTAGGGATTTACCCGGCTAATTGAAGCTCAATTATGGTTAAACATTCTGAACTTCAATATCTGAAAATCTCTTCAAGTTTAAAAAAAAAAAGAGATTAGTGATTTGTCTGTAAGGAATGGATTGTTGACCACAAGAAAAAGGAGTCACTACAGACTTCTAGAGTGTGGTTCCTCTGTGTAAGTGAACCTTAAGGACTAAATTACAGATGATATTATTAATGATGTTAGCACTAGACTGCTTGCTTTTTCTGATGGTAAATAGGCAGGGGGCATCTGGATCAGCACCATGGCAGGAGGTAGGGAGCAGTGTTCCCTCTAAGGTGTACACATGTTCATACATTTTATTTTTATGTCCGCTCAGGTTTAATCAGGACAGCCCCACTCTGAATTTACACACACACACACAGTGCCTTGATACTGCTGCCCAGAACAAAACTCATTCTGCACCAACATCAAAACCATTAGTGAGAATTCTGATGGAGAGGCTTTAACTCTAACCCTTGCTGCAGTCCCTATCTGGATGGTGCATCTCCACATGCTATTTACACCAGAAAAAGCAAGCAGGGTAGGACTAAATGATGTGACTAATAGGTATATCTTGGCCCCAAAGGAACTAGCTTGAAAAGATCCTTACTCATGTGGGCATAGGGATCGAAATTTAGTTGCCTTGCCAGTTCCTTCCAGGCGTGTCGGGCTGCTAGTATAGTAGGGGATTGGTAGTGGGGATGCTTAAAGATATCTGGAGCCAAGTGCTTCCCATCCCTCCAAGGGTTTCAGTTCTGCTAGCTCCACATGAGCCCATTCTGGCCTTTCCCCATCTGTGTTGGCATGCCAATGGATAGCTTGTGCAATTAAAAACGTGTTATGGTACAAACTAAGATTCACTAGGTTGAAGCCCCCTTTGTCTGCGGCCAACTGGAGTTTATTAAAAGTAACCTGAGACCTGCCATTACCCCAGAGGAACCTCCTCACAGCTCTGTCAATTTCTCTAAAGTATCTTTGAGGAATAATCAACGGAAGCCCTCTTAAAGTATAAATACATCTGGGCATAACATTCATTTTTACAACAGCTATCTTACCCCACAAACTCAACAGAAGGTCAGCCCAGTGGAGGAAGTCTATCTTAATCTGTGAAAGTATTTTATCTAAGTTAGTTTTGACAATTAGATTAGGTTGTTTAGTAATTAGAATACCTAAGTATTTCATGGAGTCTGTTTTCCATTTGGGCATGTTGTTGCAAAATATAAAATGTTATAAAATGTTTAAAAAACAATAAATAATAATTTAAAAAGATCCTTACTTCTTTTCAGCCTAGCCAAGTGAATCCCATTGCATATTTCCTCTTTAAGAGGCAAGTCCAGAAAGGCATCAGGACAATAGATGCATGAGGAACAGGAGGAAACTGTTTCACTTCTGAAGCAGAGATTTGTGTGAGTGGTTCTGCCTCTATGAACTCCTCAGGGCCTCAGGAGTCCAAAGCCCAGATGGATTAGTAACTAGAGAAGATAAAATTGGCAAAACAACAAATACAGCTTATCTAAGCATTCTGATAAGCTGTATTTGTTACTTCACCAATCTTATGTTTTTCTGCCCTGGGCCCTACCAATGACTTGTAAGCAACATATAATGGAGGTATTGGAAGCAACCTCATGAGTGTGGCTGTTCTCACATATTCAGCCAAGCAAAAGGAGATAGATAATCCATTTGCCAACTGAGAAGGGACAAACACCACAAACTTAAGTTATCCTAGATGTCCTCTTTTTTATTTGTTTATTTTTATAAATTTATCTATCTCTAGATCATCGTTTAACACAGAGTTATGAGTTTGGAGACTGACTGTAGTGCTGGCCTTTCATTATGGTTGCCCTAAGGTGGTGCCTACTTAGAACACAAGAGTTGACAAAAAAGCTAACATTCTCTAATGGTCTAGGTCAGGCTTCTCCAAACTGCGGCCCTCCAGATGTTGCTGAACTACAACTCCCAGCATCAGCTGTCAAAATGCGCTGACATCACCGGAAATACGTCACCGGATATGCGTCAGCGGAAATACGTCAGCGGAAATGGTCAGAGGAGACCCCCACGTGGCCGGAAAGGGTCAGAAGTAGAGGTACACCCTCACCCCAGAGGTTTGGCCCCCACCTTCCACTCCTACCCCCAGAAAATGTCCAGACATGTCCCGAAGGTGGGCATGTGACCCCTCTACGAACACGCCTAACCACCCTGGACCAATAGGAACAGGTTTCAGACCCTGGAAAGGTCCGTGTGCGCAGGCGTGATAATGACCGGGCGGCCATTTTGTGTAACTTTATTGGCTGAAATGTGGTCAAGTGATTCCTCTACGAACACGCCTGGCCATCCTGATTCTGTAGAAATAGTCCGCGTCTCTCTGAGCCATTTTGTTTTTGCAGACTCACTGTTTGTGCGATCATGGGTTCCCCAGAGAGATCCTTGGAGACTATTGTACAAGAAACAGATGTAAAGCTTAGCCCGAGAAAGCGGTATATTAGCACAAGTTCTGATGATGAGAAACTTCCGCCTGCCAAGCGTCCTGAAGAAGAAGCCCAAGAAGTTTATGAAATCTGGCAGGGAATCTTGGAACATGCAGCGGTAGAATCTTTTGGAACCCAGGTAAATAAGGAGTGTTGGTGTTATAGGACTGGGAGTATGAGAGAGTTCCTCAGGGGTGCAACTTTAAAAACTGTGTTCTTTAATGTTTTCCCAGGAGGGTGAGGACCGTTGCCTTGACACACACCCTCTAGCAATGTGGAACTATACAGAGCCTGGGAACATGCATATCAGGATGCGTATGGAGAATTTGGGGTGGGAATATCTCTTTTAAAAAGAAAGATAGAAAGAAAAGGTAATAACAGCATACCTTCCCCTCCTACAGAACCCTCCTGCAATGAGAACGCATCAACCCAGTCATGTTACTATGCAGAATTTCCTAGGACTACAAGTGAATGATTCAGATTACATACCAGCAAGGAAAAGGAAGTCTGCTATGAAGGGTCTTGTCAGAGCGGGCATATATGGAATTTTAAAATACTGTCTGAAGAATTACATGCACGATTCATGCTACGGGTATATGGTTCAAGCAGGGGGGCAAGACTCACATGAATGTGTTACCTGGACTGAAAGAAATATTTCCAGATTTATTAGAATATTGTCTTCAAGGATGTGTGTGAAAGCAGTGCTCCACATAATCATTATAATTGGTTATAGTCTGAAAATGCTAATGCTGACTAGTGAAACACTGGATCAGACTCTAAATCTCATCACCAGAGTCAAGGATTCTGATGACCCGAAGGTGGTGTTAGAAGCTATCCCGCACCAGAAAGATTCCAGAATGCTCTCAATTTGTTTTTGTTTTTTAAAAATCCGACTGCTTTTACAGCTTCCTAATGTGGTGTTTGAATTGAACGCCTATAGCGCTTTACCACAGTTTTGCCTGAAGAGCTTACTATCAAAGTGACCTCCAGAAATTGGGTATTACTTCAGTACAAGCTACTCATCTGAGGCAGTGTTTTCTAAACTTTTGAGAGCTGAGATTCACTTCACATGCACATGCTCTAAAAGTAAATCTTTTGGGATGCAAGCTCATCTACCATATTTATGCATGAGTTGCTTTCTGAGTAATAGTTAGTTCATCCATGGATGGATAATCCTACTGTTTCCAGAGAGTTCTCTTCATTCATACTCCACAATATTTAAATATAAAAATAATGGAGTAATGGATATGCATGTCAAAAATAAAAACCAAGTGAAAATGAAATCAAAAGGATCTACAGAAATATAAGTTTGTTAGAAACCCAAGAAAATGAAAACAAAACAATACTTTCCTTATATATTAGAGAGGCATGAGGGGAAGGGGTACAGAAGATCTGAAGTGCCACCACTTATCAAATGTGATCAAAACAAGACAAAACTTTACATCTCCAGCCAGTAAAGTGGCAAGTCCCCCCCAATCTTCTTTATATATAATTCACTAAAGCATATCCGTGGCTAATCCCATGCGTGCCAGCTCTCGCAAGAGTTCAAAGAGCTGCAGGATAGTGACAGGGACGGGCAGGGGGAAGAAAATGGTGATGGCGGCAGCCATTCGGCCAGCGTGCCAGGGAGATAATGGTGGTGGCAGGCAAATGACGGCACTGGTGGGCACTAGGAGATGGCAGAGGCGACCAGCCAGCGACCACAGAAGGCAGGGGCAGACGGGAGAAGGAAGGGGCAGGTGGGAGAAAATGATGGCGGCAGTGGAGAGGGTGGGCAGGGGAGGAAATGGCGGCAAGGAGAACTAGAAAGCACCGGCCAGTGAGAGAAAGCGACCCTGGCGGGTGGTGAGGGTGGGTGGGTGGTGAGGGCAAGCGGACTGGGAGGGGGAGAATGGACTGGGGCTGAAGTGGGGGAGGAGATGAAGATGGGGAGGAGAGACAGGGAGAACCAGGGGTGTAGATGCTCTGCTTTGGATCAGCTAGTATACAGGATTACCCTGGGTCCTAAAGATGAAGAGCCAGGTGTTGGATTGAAGGAGATGGCCAACAACGTTGCAATCAGGATGGGGAAAACAAACAAAAACCCAAACAAAATATCTGAGGCAGAACCAACACAGCCGGATATTCTTGCCAACTAACCTTGCAACAAACAAAGTCAAGTCCCAAAGTACAAAAGCATTCACATCAGAAGATTTGTAGGCAGTTCTTCACATCTGACCTCACTTAGAAGTTTGCACTCAAAATAGTTACAGTGCCTAAAAGAATTTACACTTATTCCCAACTTGCAAAATAATATCTGTTTTCCAGTATGTTTATGTTCCTATCCAAGCTAGTAGAGAACGCCACTCACCAATATAGGGCATTGTGAGTCATACTCTGCATCTGCAGTTGCAATGGTTAAGAGACATTGTGGGTCAGTGACAGAGATGAAAATATTAAGAACATATGAACAGCCCTGCTGGATCAGGCCCAAGGCCTATCTAGTCCACACAGTGGCCCACCAGATACATCTGAGAAGCCCACAAGCAAGAGATTAAGATATGCCCTCTCTGCTGCTGTTGCTCCCCTGCAACTTGTATTGAGAGGCATTGTGCCTCTGAGGCTGGAGGTAGCCTATAGTCACCAGACTAGCAGCCATTGATAGACCATGAACTTATCCAAGCCCCTTTTAAAGCCATCCAAGCTGGTGGCCATCATAGTGCCAGCCATGTTTCAGACAACACTACTAGTATCTTAATTGGTAAAATCTGGCGGATAAAACTAAAATATTCTCAGCACTGGTTCAATTCAGATATCAAACCAAACCATAAGTTGTGCTAATTATAATTTAGAGGCCAAGCAATGGTTCATGGTTCCAAACAATTAAGGAAACCATAGTTCAGAGCTGCATGTCTACTTCTGTTTTCTGCCTGTTCAGTCTTTCAGTCTCTAATGTTAGAGCAATGGCCACAACTATGGTTTGTTAATTCATACATCACAATAGCAATAGCAATAGCAATAGCAATAGCAATAGCACTTACATTTATATACCGCTCTATAGCCAGAGCTCTCTAAGCGGTTTTACAATGATTTAGCATATTGCCCCCAACATTCTGGGTACTCATTTTACCGACCTCGGAAGGATGGAAGACTGAGTCAACCTTGAGCCCCTGGTCAGGATCGAACTTGTAACCTTCTGGTTACAAGGCGGCAGTTTTACCACTGCGCCACCAGGGGCTCAATAAGCCATAGTTCTCACAAAGACATGGGCTGCAAACGCACTTCCGTTTCTAATTTTAGTTTGCTGGCTGATGGCAAGCCAAGAGTATCATAACAAACCAGTTATGCTTCATAACCATGGTTTGGTTTAATGTTTGAATACAACAACTCATTGGGCTATTCTCTATTCTTACTAGTTATGAATGCTTTTATTCAACTGCCATATGGAATTCTCACACAATATTAGTTCATGAAAGCGCTCAACTAATATATAAGCTGGCACAAAACAGTATAAATTCAGATATGAAAATCTGAATTTAGATATTCCTCAACCAAACATCACTTGTATTGTTAAGAATATACATGGAAATAATCCATCTCAGTTATCACATCTACTCATGTGCACTATCCACAGTAGCTCTCAGTATTGTTCTGCTGCATCTATAGACAAAGTCTAGCATATTATGAGGTGGTGGGGGGAGGAAAGAAGGAACTGCTTAAAGAGCTTTATTTAGAAGCAACTTACATGCAATCATTAACATATGCATTAGGATGCTGATCACAGATTCTTTAATTTACTTCCATCTAAGAAACTGAAACCATAATTAAGCATTTCCAGAAACACAAAGGAGGTTTTTTTTACAATACAATAATCCATAGCACTAGAAAACACTTTCTTTTTCTAGCAACTCCCAGCTACAGACAATTTGCTGAAGCACATGCCACTTTTGACTACGTCTCTTTATCTAAGAACTCTCCATCATCCCAGTTTATTTAGGATATCTCACTTCTTTCCACATCATATCAGAAAGAACACACAACAAGGTGTCACACATGCAGAGTTTATATTCATCCAGTATACAGTATAAATACTTTCAAGCAGTATAATATCGATTGCTTAAAAGCCATTACATCCATTTCATTTCAAATCATTACTCTTGTAGGCTGTGCCCAATAAAACATCAGACAGACAGACAGACAATCTGACACCTCAATAGATTTTGATTCATCTAGGCTCAGATCAAAGAGACAGTAGTTAGCTCCTTGCAGTCCCACTTATTTCTGTGTTCCAAAATTATCTTGGTAAGTTTTCTGGACACAGGGGAACAATTTATTTTTACCTAAACACAAAAATGTGTTAGTTTTATAACCTGCTGCACATGGACTATTCCTAATTCAGATTCAATTTTGCTCTTGAAATTCCAGAACTGAACTCAGATATAGTTTAAAGGTTTTCTTATTTGAGTCATTGCTGCAGTTACCATGGCTGCTCCAAGCCTGTCAAAAAGTATCTTGAGACTTCAGAGCAGTGGTGTATGGGAGGGGCGGGGTATACATATTCTGAATAAATAAAATGTGGGTTGTTGTGACAACGTGGTTTAGCAAATGACACATCTTCCAGACAGCTGGGTGGTGCAAGAGTAGTTGCTAACCAAACTGCCAGAGTAACCCACATGGGTGGAAATCTTTAGACATTCGTTGACTGGCATAGAAGCACTTGATCAGCTGCTGCTACAAACGTGCTAATAAGAGATTTCAGAAAAGGCTGTACACAAAAGAACTTTTAAAATGGATTTGGAAATAAGCAACCACCTTAAAGTAAGACTAATAGTCCAACTAGGCCATTGCTATCTAACCAGCTGATGACCAGACAAACCATTCATGAGCCCTGAAACCAATTGTATAGATTCTCAGGGCCTCTTACAACTCAGCTAGAGCAAATTAATAGCTGAAAATGCTTTGGATCAAACTTGGATTTTTATATACGTTGAACTACAGTCCCACCCTACAGATCAAAATTTCCATAATACAAAGAACTCCAAGTCCATGATTCCCACCCCCACCATAGAGTTTTATAATGCAAAGAAACTCATTCTACAGATTATGTGATATTAAGGAAACTAGAGACAGACTTCTGAAATAATGGAACAAAACTTTAAAACAAAGAGCATTGTGTAAAGAGTAGTGAAAATATGTAGCTCAGACACAGAGAAAGCTTTAAGATATATTTCCATACACTATTGAAATATCATGCAGGTCTATTGAAAGTTTTATCTTACCTGAACATAGCTGTTCAACTTTTGTGTAGTTTAAAGCTACTATGTCATTCACCCATGCAATGATGTCATGTCTGCTCATAGTCTCTTGGGTTATAGAGGTAGAATACACGTTGACCGCCATTCCCCAACTGCAAAATAAAATAGGTTGATATAAGACTGGTGTCTCAATGTATGCATTTGTAATGCCAACAATCCATTTACAATTTGTGTTAGCAAGGTATCATCATAGGTGAGGTTCACTGGCAATTTTTGAGGTGGAAGTCACTACAATATGATAAAGAGCTATTTTGAAGGGCTCTTGCCTGTGGAAAAGCCTGAATGCACATTTCTGGACACACACTAAGGTACCAATTGAGGATTATCCAACACCGCCATATCATCATAGTTTGGTCAGATAGGTCCCTCGAAACACAATCATATCCTGAACTGCCTTTCAAGCAGCAATGAGTATGGCAAATAAAAGAGTAATCATTATGCAATACAGAAGGAGACACGCCATTATGGCCCTACAGAATCTCTCTCACCCACAGCAGCACTTTAAAAACTTTCAATGCATTTTCTTGTGGAAAAGCATGTTCTCTCTGTATGTGTATATGTATATGGACATACATGCATATATACATACATACTTTTCCACCAGTAAATAGAGATTTTAAACTGTAATTTCACTTAAGATTTACACTTTATTAATGGACCAGTGGATTTGAGGCCTCATTCTCAACAATACCCAAACAGCTCGAATGAGTTTAAGTAGGTTCAATTAGTTATGCACAACATAGCAAGCCATAAGACAGCATAGCTCAGGGGTGTGTGTGTGTGTGCGCGCATGCATGAAGACTGAACAGGATCAGTAGCACAGAGGGCCATATCTGCTTCTAGTCCTCAACACTACAAATACTTTCAAAGCAGCAAGTACGTTTACTGAAGGTGCAAGATGTTATTTAATGTGCAGCAATTCCAAAGACTTCAGTGAAACTTCACTTATTTTATATTGCATAGCTTCCAAAGGTATAAGTCGTTTTCTAAAGAACAAAATTTTGTACCCTCCAAATGCAAATATTTAAATCAGCATGATATCCATTTTCTTACCAGATACATGGGTTTCTAGCATGAATCACATCTGTATCACCTGCTGGAGCTTAATTACTATCTCTATTGGTTGATTTAATACGTCATCATCATCATGTTTTACTTGGACCTGAATCTTACAGATTTGCTACACGTGCTTAACTTTGAAATTCTGAAAATGTTCATTTCCTGGGAGTCAGATGTCAAAACACCATAGAAAAAGTATACAGATGTAAATGTGAAGATGAGCTTTCTTGGCATAATGTAGACAGTAGCAAAGAATGCCATGGTAGCTATGTGGCAACATGTGCTCCAGAAAAAAGATGATAAAGTATCAGTTAGGGATGTGGTATATGCCCACTATCTACCTAAAGCTGTTGTGCCTCTTATTACATACAATCTCAATCTTCTCTATGGGTCTATTCTGAAGTAAGGGGCCTTGAGGGACAGTGGTCCCCGACTCCTAGTTTGGCTCTGCCCCGCTTCTTTTCTCTGCTACCTTGACATTGCACAGCATTTTCTGTATTTAGTAACAACTGATGTAAGGGGCATTGCTGAGGTGCTGAATAAATAACCATAACCATAAACAGTACAGTAATGTCAGAGCTGTTTTACTTCTGCTGTGTTTTTTGTTTGTATTTAATTTAAGCCTTAAAAACAGGGACTGTGTTGGCAATACTGAGATCCTGTTTTGGTGACAGTTGTCGGTTTTATATGTCATTTCCCCCTCTATTGTGAGTGGCTGTGTCTTTAACTGTGGTTTGGAGAGAGTAATGAAGTTTCTTAGATGGCCAGCAGATGTCACTGGTAGGTATGAGCACTATGAAAAAGAGGCATGGACCTGAAACACAGAACAGTAGAACATGGCTCCTAACTAAAGCTTGGCCCTCCAATGAAAACAATGGCACTTATTTTAAGGGTAATTAAAGTTATTAAGCTCCTGAAGTGGCAGTTTTCTATAGGAGGTTGGAGTGCACATCAAGCCTGGATTTTCTAAATCCTTAAATGTTCTGGAAATTGAAGGGAGATACAGGATTTGGAGTATGAGCAACCAAACATAGCACATTTGGAAATTATATATGTTAAATTATTTTACATTACTTCAGAGGACTGGCCCCAAGAGGAACTTCATGATGTTGCTTTGTGGGACAAGGACACCCAGAACATGAAATGCCAGAACCATATTCCTTGCAGAGGATCAGGGAAAAGTACTCACATCAGTAGTATCTACAGATACAGCATATTCACTGTAAGCTTATGCTTGTCCATGACCAATTTCTTTTGGATCCAGAAGCCAGCCGAAAAATTTAGAAGCAAGACAATGGACACTGTGAAGAGGGAAAGTAAACTGACTTCTCTTTATCCATTTTATAAGTTACTTGGATCTGAAGCAGGGCTGTCTTGAACAAATAAATATTTTACTAAATAACTACTTCTGAATGTCCTACTCTGGTTGTCATTCTTGAATTTCTAGGTGCTGTGGCTCCCTGGCACCTGAGAGTTGTCAAGCCCTGATTTACATACTATAGGCAGAAAGGAACTTGGGCCTTCCTGTCCTGTGGAATTATTCAGGTCATCAATTTCTCCGTCTAAAGCAAGTCTGCTCAACTTAGACCTCCCAACTGTTTTTGGAATACAGCTCCCATAATCCCCAGCCATAGCGGCCAATAGCCAGGGATTATGGAAGTTGTAGGCCAACATCTGCAGAAGGGCCGAAGTTGAGCAGCCCTGGTATAGAGAAACAGACTTCACTATATAAAGGATTATACCAATTAGCCATACCTGGCAAAAATTATTTGCTTAGCAAACCAGAGCTCAAGAACACTGCTCAACATCTGGACTGAGTTGGAAATTGGCATGATTTAGCAACAAGAGTATTTTTCATTTTTACTTTTAAAAAAATCACATTTGTGTCTTCTGGTTCTGAGAACAGATGTAGTCTTAAACACATTACTAGCTAATGCCATCATTAGCACATAAAAATGTAGCAACTCTATCTGCCTGATGAGACATTTACATGTAATATGGGTGGCATAAATAATCAAATAATGAATAATCAAGAGCATGTATAGTTATCAATGGCATGGTATCATTGCAAAAATGAAAGAAATTAGTGTCTCTTGTGAAATTATGTAGACACATGTAAGAAAGTAGCCAGTCAAGTTTGATACACCAATTTAAAATTAGGCCACATATTCAGATCATGATATTAACACCACTATGCTTCCTTAGCCAGCCAAACAGACTAACATCAGTATGTTTGGGAAGGGGAAAGGCACACAAAGACACATTCTGGGCTTACATTTTCAACCAAACGTTCGGATGGGTTTTTTTTTTTTTAATGCTCTGGTACATCATCAGGGTTCAGAATTGGCTTAGCTCAGCCTGTGGTTTTCTCTCATCTGCAGCTCAGTGTGGAGTCTCATCCTTTTAGCCAGACAATACAGATGTTGGTCATCACATTTTTGGGAGGCGAGAAGGAATTTATCATTTTACCCTCCGACTAAAAGGTAAAAACTATGTATCAAGACTTTCCTGACTCAAATCTCACCTATGCCATGAACTCAGCTTCACCTGAAATATGGGGATAAGTCTACTTACTTACCTCACAGGACTGCTGTAGGGATAACATGAGTACTAAAAAGTGCTATATAAATGCTAAGTATTACTATTGTTACTGGACTTCAGGCTTCCCAGGCTTTGCTTGGTATTTATTGCTTTCCTCACACACCATTCTCTTTGTAGTCTTGTGACAACTTAATAGGAGATCTGTGACAGCATGGGATGCAAGTTGACAGTATTTCAATCATTTGATTGTCACTATTTGTGGGTTTCAGGATTTAAGAGATGGAAAACTGCTCAGGGCATTTCCATAGTGCATGATGGGAGACAGATCTGGAGGATCTTCTAAAGTCTGGTATGACTGGAACTCAACTGACTGTTACCAGGCTATGGGAAACATTATGAGTCATGGCAGATTGGGTGAGCATCCCATAACCTCCTTGCTACATTTGAGAATATGTAGAGAAGCCAGGCACAAGGCTCTCAGCCCACTGGTATTAGTCACATCACTGAACTCTTCTAGAAGCCCTGTCCAATAGATTTTGTAGACTGAAGTGTCTTTGCATTGGACCTTCCTCCTGTAAAAAAAAGAAACATTGGTCTTACCTGTGAACGGTTCTTTTTCGCAGTGTCTGATTTTATCCTAAATAGTGGGTTGTGTTCCAGATCATGCCTCAGGAAGACAAGAAGTTGAGTTCAAAGTTGTAAGCCCATATCTGGTAGCTAGGTAGGAGGAGCCCAATACCCCAGTTCCGGACTGTTGAGCCAGGCAAACGCATCTGTCAGAAGGAAAAAACCTTAAGAGATATATGAGAGAGCAGAAAAAATAGATGAGTAATGATCTTCAAGAGGCTGGATAGGGACCATGGCAGGAACCATACGGAACAGTACTCAGGATCCAGAGAGGGCATAAGAAAGAAAAAACTGTACCCTGGGAGACACCGGCTTCCACTACTACACCCATACCAAACCAGAGATAAGATATGCAGTCCGCAGGAGGACCAGATAAAATCAGACACTGCGATAAAGAACCCTTCATAGGTAAGACCAATGTTTCTTTTTCTGCAGTTGTCTGATTTTATCCTAAATAGTGGGACATGTCCAAGCTGTGAGAAGATAAAGGGAGAGAGAAGCGGACGCTAAACCACTTATTGTAAAAAATGGTACTGGTCATGACTGCCTGTTCAGCCTGAGATGTGTTGTTGCTGGAGAACAGAGATGGAAGCCCGTGTAGTAGCCGTATAGAAAGCCTGCCTTATGGATGACCTGGAGTGATGCATTGGTCACGAAAACGGTTGATGTGCTAGCGTTGCATGAAGACAGTCCATGAAGGCGCAGAGTCTTGGAACCAAGGAGATAGAGGCCCTTATTCACTTGGCCAAGTTTGCTTTAGAGACCCAGATACCCATAACTCTCGGATGGCGACCAAATGCGATGGGGATTAGTTCGTTTCAGGTAGGTCCTGCGGGCCCTACAGACAAATAAGAATGCAAGGTCCGAGTGCAGGGTAACTGTCTCCTCTGTAAAGGCAACAAGAATCCTAGTGTGGTGCAGCACTACTAGTTCCTAGACCTTTGCACTGAGGGACAAAAACTAAAAGGGGACTTAGTAAGGGAAGATCCTCGAGGACTGAACTGATGGGCTGATGGAAAGGGCGCGCGAGAGCAGTGAAAATCTTATTTGGATCCCGGTACAGAGATCTCTGGAAGGAAGAGGGGCCTAAGTGTTGGCATCTTACAGAAAACGACTGAGATACAGATGGTGCTTGGAGCACCTCCAGGGAAGAGGACTAAAAAACTGGAGCCAGTGCTGAGACAGATTGCGCAGGGTGAAGGATCACCAACCCGAAAAAAGGTCCTCCTGGAAGAGAGAATACTTCGAATATCCCCGCCATGACAGGGGGGAGATGCATCTTGCACGGCCCCCCTGGGTAAAACGCTAATCAGGAACTTGAAAAAGACGATTGAGGAAAGGCGTCTGGAGGCTAGAATGGGATGTAGTACCGCTGCGGATACCAGGCCCAACCAGGGAGAGACTGTTCAACCTCCATGAGCCTAGGTGGATCTAGTCTGGGTCTGTGTGCTGAAAGAGGGAGGGGGACCCTTGCAGAAGGAATACCTGCCCTTGTGGCCCAGGTAGAGGAACATGGACGGAAAGAGAGACCAGGTCCGCGCCACCACGGGCATCTGATACCCTGGGCAATGAGAATGATGCTTGCCATAAGAAGGACCCACTTCCATAGCACCTCAGCAACGATGGAGGTCAGAGGGAACGGTTAGGGGAAGCCCAGAGGCCGGGCAGCCGTGGCAGCAGCTGTGCTCTCAGCTAGGGAAGGAACCTGGTGAGGAAAACTGGGCAACTGGTGATTGCCTGAGGGGCAAAGATACCTAGAGATCAAGCCAAACACCTGCAAGATTAGGTGGAGGACCTCCGGGTGGAGAGCCCATACTACCACACCTATGATCCAGCATCTGAACCAGTCCATTGACAGGTTCAATCTGCCGTTTAGATGCTATGCCATGATCTGACAGGTTCAATGTGCCGCTATATGCTCTGTCATGATAGATATGAGGAAGAGAAGAGCTGGGTTATATAGGAAGTGGCTGCCCTCGTGATGGAACGAGACCTTGTACCCCCCCTGATCAGCGATGAAAGCATTTGCAGCCACGTTGGCTGTGCGTACCAACGAGACGCTGTATGTGAAAATCGTGTACGAAAAACTAAGTGAGGTCCAAGCGGATGGCTCGCAGTTCCAAGAGGTGGATATTCAGCAAGGCCTCCCCGTGTCGCCAAGGGACCATGCCAAGGAGAGAAGCAGTGTTTCCACAGACTATCGGGGATCGCTTCTGTGGCCACCGTGATCCTGCGGGAGGTGAGAGGGGCAGCCCCCCAGCGGAGTCTGGGGAAATCCACCAGCTTAGGGGCCGAATGCCCTCCGAGATGGGTACGAGCTATTTGAGAGCCTTGGAGGAGACGAGCTCCGGAATGGCCACAGGAACCCTGGGGGGAGCGGGGGAGCTAGTAGAACCACGGGGAGATCTCCAAGCAGAGAATCATAGATCCACGCATTGTGACATAGTGGGGAGATCCATGGATAGGTCAGAAGCGGGTGGGCCCGATACACCATCTTGGCTATGCAGATTAATGAGGGTGAAAAGATGCCCTGAACCATGATTAAGAGGGCTCCACCAATATCAGAGATTGGGAGAGACCCAGGTAGCTCCACTGCCTATTGGCAACAAGTCTTGGAGGTCTGATCTGAAGAGTGATTCTTGTGGACCTGCGGAAGAGAGGGGAAAGGTATGCACAGATCGACCAATAGGGATGCACGTGAGGCTCCTCCTCTCGCAACCTGTATATGAGGGCCGCCATTATCTAGGTTAGAGTCCTGAACAAGAGGAGAGGCCAAAGTGCATAGTCGTGCATAGGATGTGTCTGCCCATAGCCTGGAAGAGTAGAAACTTGCAGTAGGACGGATGGATGGGGAGCGGAAGCAGGACTCCGATAAGACTATGGATGCTAGAAGACACCTCTTGCGTAGAGCCTCCAAAATGTGACGAAACGGATAGCATCCGTAAGGTTCACTTCCAGATGAAGCAGCTGGGAAATATAGATTGAGCACCGCTCTCAGGAGCTGTCTGGGGCATCAGGAACAAAAGGAGGGGCGATTCCCTTGAAGTGCTCCACTGAGGGAACTGGCTCGAATGCGTGAATCTGATTCATAGGTGGAAGACCTGGCCGTGCGGCTGAACCATGACTTCTAAGAGGATGTCATGGGTAAAAGCAATCCCGAACCCACGAGGCCACAGAAGAATGGCTCCAAGCTGTGAGAAGGAGGTAGCTGGCCTCCGACGGGAAAGAGGCAAAGATTTGGACTCTGTTGGAATCCGGTCAGAAAGGCTACCTGGAAGCCTGGTTCCTGTTGTTTCTTTGGAACCATTGCTGTTGGCCCTGTTGGTGCCAGGTGTATCCTGTAAGACCTATGGGCAGGACTACAAACCCATGCAGCATTGGAGAAAGGTTGGAATATGGGCCTGTAGTGGCAAAGATGACCTCAAGAGAGGGGCCCAGACCAGGGGGAAAACTTAGCCCGTAAGGAGAAAGAGCTTAAGGCTGTGGTCTAAACACTAATATATTGACCATAAGCATCTCCTTACCACCACCCCAGCAGCCAGTGACTGAGGGGCATGTTACATGCAGTCTAGGCTAGAATGACGGCAATGCCACTGTTCTAGCAAGGTTCATAATGCCCTGTCAAAACTGCTTGTTTTCCAGGTGGAACAGCTCAGGAGCTCCTTAGACTGTGTTATTGCAGCCCTTGCAAGGTAGAGTTAGCAGAAACTGCCTTAGTGACCGACAATACATCGTCGCACACCCATAGAGTACTAACTAGCACCGATAATCTGAAATCCAGGGCGGATCCTGCCTAGACAAGGGAACAAGTCATGCTTGGTGCCACAAGACCAGTACTCTCTATCTATGTCTTTAATGGCCCAATGTGTGTGAGCCAAGAGCACTACACATCTGCTTGCTGGAAGAGCCTAAACGAGCTGACTTGAATGAGTCGCTCTCTCTCCTAGAACACTTCACCCTCTTTAGTAGAAGAGAGAGCCGAGGAGTCCTCTGAAAGTATCAATATATTTGCATTTTTAATTATATACTTAAGACTCTCCGCACAACAACCCTGTGAAGAAGGTTAGGCCGGGAGAGAAGTGGCTGGACCAGAATCAGCCAGCCAAAGTTAAGGCTGAACAGAGACTCGAACTCAGATCTTCCCGGTGCGAGTCCAGCACTCAAACCAGTACACCATGCTAGTAAGGCGAGTATTAATCAGGAGGGATATCTGGAGAAACCCGTGTCTAACTAGGCAGGAGAATAAGGACTTCCTCTGAGACAGAGACAGGTTAGTTCTGGAAGACCTGGGAGCAAACTGATCACTTTCGCTAGAAGGGGGGGGGGGGAGAAACCAACGGATCTATCAGCCTGAGCAGCACCCTAAAAGGGGCAGAATTGCTGAGCCATAGTTCAAATTCAGGCGCGGGCTGCTTCAGCAGAGAACTGAGGGAAATGCAGGCTTACTCACATCTGTCAGAAGCTGCTTTGTTGGATCCCGGCCATTCCCGATTGGTAGCAAACTCGGGCTTGTAATGAAGAAAAGAGCCAGCACCCCTTACTATAGCCCCTTGCGCTTGTCAGGGCTGGAGGAGGGTGTCTGGAAAAAACTCTGCTGACATACCGCTAGCAAAAGCCAGCACGCCAGCACTCAGCTCAGCCACGCTGCTGGCGGTTTCACTTTCTGGTTTCACTTTCTGTTTGGGTTGTTTAGTCTCTCTCCCCGAGGAAGCTTTTTGCACTCCAAAGGCTTACTGCCCTCTGAAATGCGCAGCTTTTGTTTTGCAGCTTTTGTTTTCCATTCTTGGGGAATTCAGCCTCTCTGAGGAAGGTTTTTTTTTTTTTGCACTCCAAAGGCTTTACTGCCCTCCTAAATGCACAGCTTTTGTTTTGCAACTTTTGTTTTTGTCAGCCCCCCCCGCCTTTTTTTTTTTTTTTTTGCACCTTTTGGTCTCCTCTTGGGAAATTATGAGGCAAGTTTCCACCCCTATGGCCAATCCTGTGCCGCTTGCGACTCTTCTTGGGGAATATGAGGTAAACCTCCAACCCTATGGCCCATTTCTTGCTGTTTGCGCTGTTTTTTTGGGGAATTACGAGGCAAGCCTTCACCCAAACGGCTGGAATCACAATCCCCTAAGGCAGGGAAGATCCAGGCAAAAAACAAAAGGACTGTCAAAAGGTGGGCAGAGTGTGCGTGTCCGGCTTTGTGCCTGGGGGGACCCGAGTTGGAATTCAGAAGGAAGACCCTCTGAAAGGGTAACCCCCGAAGTCCCCTGCATGCTCGGGAGGTGGGTGGGAGGTAGCCGGGAAATTAAATAGATGTCACTTAGACAAAAAACAACTTTGAAAAAAGCGATAGCCACAGGGAGTCCCTACCCGCCCTAACATGCAAAGGAGAGACAAGGCAAGGAGAAAAAACCAGCCTGAAGAAGGAACATAGCAGAGCTCTCTCGAAGGCGTGCGTGCTGCTTGCCTGAGGCGAGACAGGAAGAACTGGGGTATTGGGCTCCGCCTACCTAGCTACCAGATATGGGCTTACAACTTTGAACTCTACTTCCTGTCTTCCTGAGGCATGATCTGGAACACAACCCACTATTTAGGTTTAGGATAAAATCAGACAGCTGCGGAAAAATTATGTTTTTTACACTGCAGATCTTAACATCATATTCACAGTTCCAGTCTTCCCTTAATATCCTGTTTCCTTCCCAGTTCCAGACTAAACCAAATGAAAATGGTTGGTGTAGGAGGGAGTCAAGAGACAGGAGAACAAGGTTAAAAGCTTTCTCATCCGTGACATTCATTAGATTGCTCTTTGCAAGTCATTGTCTCTCACTGTGAACATTAAATGATAAAACACATATTGTAATATGGCCTGATTTTCTGGGACCTCCAGCTCATTGTTCTTTTCTAATACTCAACAAATAGGTCAATATGACAGAGGACATCCTGTCCCACAAGGATTCAACTTATTTTTAGTATTCATATCCCACTTCTTTTTCCAGCAAAACTCCCCAACAGTTTCTCATATCATCAGTAAATACTACTTGCAGAATATAAATGGGATAAAATATATATCACTAGTAGGCTCCTGTCATTGAGCAGGCAAAGGCATTTTGCATAGATTACACTTAAAGGAAAGTTATAAAATATATATACATACATACATACATACACACACACACACACACACGTACGTGTAAACTGGCGTATTGTGGACATATCCTCAGAGAAGTAAATTATCAAATGCCACAACTAATGCTAGTAGAAAAGCTAGCAGAAAGAAGAACAAGAGGAAGGAGGGATGGATGGATAACTTGAAAGAATGGCTAGAAATGGACACAGAAGGTATCATCCATTATTCTAGGGACAGCAATCTATGGTTTTTGCTGTCCATCAACCCCCCAATCAGAAAAGGTACATGAAGAGAGAGAAAGATATGTAACAGAAGTTTTTATTAACATGCTTACAAAAGGGAAGTAAGAGAACACTTTGAAATCTGTAGGATTTCAACTTCAAATATTATTCATCTTATTGTATAATGATCACATATGGTAAATTTGAATCGTAAATTTGAATCTGAGAAAGATCTTTCACATTTCTTGGGCATGTTTTGGAATTACTGATCTGATTATTGGGTATTAAAAAATCTGTTGAGAACAACAACAACAACAACAACAACAACAACAACAACCACCCCCAGCACAGTACTTCCAGTGACTGTTGCTGGTGTGTCTCTTATTTTTCTTTTTAGATTGTGAGCCCTTTGGGGACAGGGATCCATTTTGTTTCTTATTTATTTGTTTATTATTTCTCTGTTTCTTATTTATTTGTTTCTTATTTCCCTGAGCCATTTTTGGAAGGGCTGTATAGAAACTGAATGAATGAATGAATGAATAAGTTAAAATGACAATTCAGAATTTTTGCTTTAAAAATAAAATATTTAAACATGTCCCTTAGCATCTTCTGATGAAAAAAGTAGTGCATTCAGCTAATTAAAGTGGCAGGACTGTTCATGCAAAATCTGTATTGGTAGGTAATCAGGAAGTAAAATATTCAGAATTTCTTCAAAAAACTACCGTTTTAAAAAAGGTTTCACCAAGCCTATGCCAGTGCAAAAAGTAGTACATGTGTAAAGTGTAAAAAGTCCATCCAGCTAATTTCAGTGGCAGGATTATGTATGCAAAATTTGGTATCTGTAGATCATAGGGAAGTATGACTTTATTTTGCACAAACATATACATTCTTCAAAAGGGGTAACAACACTCCATAAACATTTGTCAACACAAAAGGTACACATTTGGGCACTGGCACACTGTTGTATTCTAACTTTCAATCTTTTATGTTTTGTTAATTAGAAATTTGTCCTGGTGGGGATCCTGTAGAGAGTGTAGGGTGGAGTCAGAAAGGGGAAGGAGAAGGAGAAAATTTGAGTTGTTTCTGGATAAAGCTTAAACAAACATGATTGCTTTGTGTTTACAAGGGAAACAGCTATAAAACACCAACCTCAGGGAGAGAGTTCTACAACCACAGACCCACAACCAATAAATCCCAACTTGCTCCATGCCTTAGCAGATATTTCATAAATGACTGGCTCCCAGAGCAGAACCTTCTGCATAATTATGAAAGGGTAAAGAGGTTGAGATATGGAAGAAGTCACTCTTGGTCTAGAAATGAACAATGGAAGTATTGCTGCAGTAAGTGAGAGGCCTGATTTTTTAAAATATATTTTCAAAAAGGAAACAGCAAAATAGGAAGAAGTGGCAGGATGCTGTCTAGAGAAGTACTGGAGTTCCCAGGCAGCCAAGATGAAGGATGAAGCATGACAGCAGATGAAATGGCCAAGAGGGATAAAACCCCTGAAGCTTTGCCAGATGTTTTGCCAGGGATTTCCTCTCTTTCTAATGAAGGCCTGTACAGAGGCCACCAGTTCCAGTAAAGCACCGTGGCTGAAAATAGCTGGGCCTTGTTCCAGACACGGAGGCTCCTAACTCAAATGACTAGTGAAATGCAGTTTTGCCCTTCCTATTTCTTTCTCAAGCTGCTGAAGATTCCAGCATCTTTGGATGTCTTTGGACTGCGATTATCAAGATTGGGGGTGGGGGTATCAGAATAAAACTAAACTCCCTTCACTCTGTTCTAACAGACCCTCCTGAAATACTGTTTTCCCCCAAGTTTTGTAATTGGCATCCTATTCAGTTAGAAAACAACTATTTGTACATTTTAGTTAGAAGCAAAGTTGTCAGGGCTACCACCATTATGGTTGCTTGTCTAGAGTCAACAGTTGGAAAGGTGTCATTCAGCACAAAGAAAGGGAGAGCTGGATTAGCAGATCAAAGCTGTTGCTTAGCAAGGGGAAAGGGGATAGGCTATTCTTAGACACTAGTACTAAAGACCAGGTACCCCCTCCCTTTTCTGAGTGACAGCTCTCTGCTTTGGAATATTGACCAACCCTGTGAATATTTAGAGGGTACTCACACCTTCTCACAGTTTACAGTTCTTAACTTTTGGCAGACTATTCATGCATCTAGAGGGAAATTTGCCAACAAGGGAGAAAACATGGATACAAGTAGAACTGAGAAAGGAAACATCAAATCAAAAATTGAAGCTATTGCCAAAACAAATTTATATATATATATATATAGATATAGATATAGATATATAGATATAGATATAGATATATAGATATATATAGATATATAGATATATAAATTATAATTCTAGTTTTGCACACCACCATGTTTTTAAGTACAGAAACTAGGTTTATGTTCGCTATCCTTCAGTTGTCGTTACAGAAAAATGCTGTCGCCAACTTCCAGACTAGCATAATGCTAATGTTGTACCAGCGAAAAACATAAAACAATGATGTTGCAAGGAAAGGAACATTGTTCTAGATTAGTGATTATGCTAGCAGAAGACATTGATGTGTAGGGGTGGTTCACCAAAGAGGTGAGGTGACAGCCTCAGATAATGCTTGCACAGTGGGGTGAATACAGGCATCCCACTCTTTCTCCCACCACAGGGGTCATCACCTGACCTGTCATGCCACTTCCTGCTTGCTGTTGTGCTGTCCATCAACATTGCCAAGCCAGCTAGCACAGTGCTAGCTAGCTGGCTGGCTTGCTTTGTTTGTTTATTATTGTTATTATTATTAATAAAACATTTTATACCGCCCAAAACTTACGTCTCTGGGCGGTTTACAACAATTTATTTATTTATTTTTAAATTTTTCTTATATACCACCTCCTCCACAGACTCTAGGCAGTGAACAATACCACCAATACCAATTAATTAAAACAACAACTATAATAAAAACAACAATAATAATTAAAGGGCAAATGCCTGGCAAAACAGGTGGGTCTTAAGAAGGACCTTAAAAGCAGCCAGGGAGGGGGCTGAACAAATCGGGTGGGGAGAGAGTGTTCCAAAGAAGAGGGTCGGCCACAGAGAAGGCCCTCCTACAGGCCCAGTTCTCTCCCCAGTATGGGTTCTGTTCTCTCTTGCTTGCTAACTGCGCTAGTTGACTGGGAAAGGGGTGGCACTTGTGTTTCGATACCTGCCATGCCCCCTGGTGGATTTCTCCAAGCTCAAGCCAGTTAATGGGTTGAGTACTCTCTGCTAGAGAACTCATGGTTTGCCTAATCTCTTCTCAGCAGTGAACCCCAACCAGGCAATCTCTTGCCCTTGGTGTCCTGATGGTATCTTAGAGGTGAACCCCTTTGGATATATTATAGGATAAAGTCCACTAAGTTAGAGATCACTTGGCTTAAAGAGAAAGAAATATCTAAAGGTGTTCCTTGTCATAGACCTAATGTTGTTGGAAAAACAGAAGCCACTGAAGATCCAGGAGTGCTGCCTGGCCCAATAACAGCATTTATGCTTGGTATCATTACTCCCTGAAGTGGGCAAGATGCCTGAAGTCATCTTTGAGTGCTCTCTCAATTGTACGCACTTTCTTTGTCCTGGGTGGGTGGGGGAGGTGGGCTTATTCCCCTCCTCATACAGGGATCTTTCAGTTATCCCACACCCACACACACATTTTAAACAGGGATGATTCTATTATCACCACCCCATTTTTTAAAAACCTTTCCCCACAATTCCCATTTTTACAGGGATCTTGCCATTACTCCCCCTCCCCCATTAATACTGTAGAAAGGAGAGCTGGTCTTGTGGTAGCAAGCATGACTTGTCCCCTTAGCTAAGCAGGGTCTGCCCTGGTTGCATATGAATGGGAGACTACATGTTTGAGCACTGTAAGATACTCTCCTTAGGAGATAGAGCAAAAGGGAAGAGCAAAAGGTTCTAAGTCCCCCCCCCCCGCCGCCCTAGCATTTCCAAGATAAGGCTGAGAGAGAGCCGCTGCCAGTCTGTGTAGACAATACTGAGCTAGATGGACCAATGTTCTGACTCAGTAAATAGCAGCTTCCTATGTTACTACATGATATGCAGCCTTAAGAAAGCAGAGCAAATGGTCCTTATAAATACCTTAAAAGCTAGGTGCAGTCAAGGCTTACCTCTCAAGCACAGTGTGCAAGGAAGGAGTGGGGAGGCAATTTTCACTCTACTCCCCACAAAAGCCTCTTTCATGGCAGGAATATGTTCCTCAGGGTTACACAGCCCTCAGGAACATATTCCTGGCAATGAAAAGGTCTTTTGCAGGAAGTGAAAATCACCAGTTTTCATCCATACCTAGTTGTGCAGCTGCTCATAAGAATGGAGCTCTTATTGCACTCTCATATGGCCATATGTCTTATCAGCCACTGAACTTATTCTGGAGCAAACACACAGAAGATTTTAGTTGTTGCAGACATAAAAGGGACTCAGAAGTCAGCAATCTCTGCTCTGAGTGAAGGTCAGATTAGACACAGCATTTAGCTTGCTTGAGTGGCTCAGTAGGTACACACACTAAATATAAAAGGCAGCCATCTTTGAGGGGAAAGATTGGTATTAGGAAGAATGAATCAGCCCACTTGGCATGTGCTGTAATGTGTGCCCTAGTTGATTACCCTTTCATAATGGGGACTTCAAAGACTAATAACGAGAAATACTTTATTTTCAGGGCAAAACACATATGTGCATTCCATTTTTAGATACATTTAAAAGGAAAAGGAGAGGGGTGAATTGGCCAAATCTAGGTCACCAACAAATTACATCTGCATCTTAAGAAACAATTTGCAAAACTACTGTATCTTGGTCATTTTTCAACAAATTTGCATGAAATCTGGAAAGGTAGTAGAGCTTATCACCTAGCTGCTCCATGCCAAATGCATGGTTTGGATTTTATAGGATATAATGTTTTGGGCTTGTAATGGTGACATGTTTTACACATCACCTTAACATACTACTGCGTTTGTAGCATTCCGATATCTTTTTTTAAAGTCCCCTTTTCCATGATCTGTAACATCATCACATTATCGCAGCCTGCTATGATGTTCTAATTCATGGGAAATAACTGCAATACAAATTAGCACAGTCTGCAAAAACATTTGCTGATGCTTATAGAATATATCAAAAACAATGTGATTTCTTAAAATGGAGATCATTTTAAAAGGCTTGTATATTTCACAAGTATGGCCAAATCTGTCTGATGTAATATTGTTGTAACATCTGAGCACTGACAAGAATAATTGATTACTCCTTTCCAGTTCATATGCCATCAAGTTCTCCCCTTTTCCAAATTCTCAAAGTTTTTATTGCAAGCTACTAATCAGTAAACAATAAATGTCTATCATTTTGAAAGCCTAACTTTGAAAAATGAGCAAGCAGCAGCTAAAATTGCTAAAAACTATAACTGCTATACAAAACAGCAACCAAGCAGGCATACAATGTGCCATGACAGGTGGTCACATATGAAATGTAACAACCAACACAGTAGAATAAAACATATTCCAGAAATGGTTCTGGGGGAAAATTGCACTGAAACAAGAAAGGATTAAAGACCTCTCTCAACCTTAGGGACTATGGGGGGCAGGGGAGGAAGCAAGGATGAATTGTCTGAAGCTGAACTACATGTTAGAGCAATCCACTTAATACTGGTCAGATTGATTGATTGATTGATTGATTAAGTGCCATCAAATCAGTGCCAACTCTTAGCGACCACATAGAAAGATTCTCTCCAGGATGATCTGTCTTCAACTTGGCCTTTAAGGTTTCTCAGTGGTGCATTCATTGCTGTCATAATCGAGTCCATCCACCTTGCTGCTGGTGGTCATCTTCTTCTCTTTCCTTCAACTATTCCCAGCATTATGGACTTCTCAAGGGAGCTGGATCTTCACATAATGTGTTCAAAGTATGATAGTTTGAGCCTGGTCATTTGTGCCTTGAGTGAAAATTCTGGATTGATTTGTTCTGTGATCCATTTATTTGTTTTTTTCCTGGCTGCGCATGGTATCCTCAAAAGTCTTCTCCAGCATCAAAGTTCAGAAGCATCAATGCTTTTTCTACCTTGCTTCTTCAAAGTCCAGCTTTTGCATTCATAGAGAATCATGGGAAAAACCATTGTCTGAAAATATTTGTAGGTATAGACACATCACAGCACCTAAATATCCTTTTTCCAAGGCCTTCATTGCAACCCTACCAAGTGCGAGTCTGCAGTGTATTTCTTGACTGCTGGATCCTTTACTGGTGATGGTCGATCCTAAAAGGCAGAAGCTATCTACCACTTCAATGTCTTCATTGTCAATTCTGAGGCTGGTTGCTGTACCCATTGTCATTAGTTTAGTCTTCTTTACATTTAGCTGTAGTCCCATTTTTTCACTGGTCCAGCACAACTCATATTCATTACTCTGGCAGCAGGTTTTATGCTCTCAGTTCCTATGTTTGAAATGGCTAAGCCTAGAGATTAAACCATCTAATACAGTAATGGACAGAGATAACGAAATACCAATATTATTTTAATGTTGGGCTCCCAGTCTGCCAACAGCAGCATCCAAGATGATTCGTGGTCAGTCCCATGGGGAGGAAACAAGAATCAACAAGGAGACAGGTGGATTAGGATGGTATGTGTCACAAAAAACACACTGGAGTCATTGAGCTGGTGGCACCAGCTATCCCAATGCCTGGGCAATCCCAGGCAAAGCACTACAGAACAAGGAGAGAAAGTCTTGCCAGATGAGGGCTCAGCCTTACAGGATCAAGTTTAGGGGTTGGGCCAGAGAAATCATAAATGAGCTAGCAGATGGGTGCTGAGAAGGAGAGAGAAGCAGCCGGATGGTCTGGTTCCCTATCAAATAACAGCCCAAAAGACAAACTCTCTAAGGGGTGTGTGAGGTTAACCCCTTCCACCCCTCATATCTGAGGCACCAAGGAAGGACCAGGCTGGACCTCTCCTAAGCATGACCCTCCTTTTAGGAGAAACAGGATGGGGTAAAAGAAAAAAGCTTAATTCTTGTTCCACTCAACTTTGATTCCTCCATGTGGAGAATTTGGTCTCTCACTGAAAAGCAGTATATTTAGATAAATTAATGAAAAACTAATTGCAGCATTACATTGCTACTAAATTAAACCCTTAAGAAAGCTATTATTGTGTATTTCAATATAGCTAAGCTACCTGTTGTCACAGATTTTAGTGCTATCCTAAGCACACTTACTTGAAAGCTATATAGTGGCATCAATGCTTGTGACATTCTACAGAATATTCAATTGAAATCAGTGAGATTAAATTCTAAGTAACATGCTTAGGATTAGGGTATTAGTGATGATTAAAAGTTAAATTGAAACTGATAAAAGCAGACATCATTTTACTGCTTCAGTCATCAACTATAAAACGATTTACTTCTGTGATGAAATACTTTTTGTTTTTCTAGTTTTAATTTTGCACTTCTCATTTTCTCCAGCTATAACAGCAATTGTGAATACAAACCTTTTGACAAAAGCAAGCTTAGAATTGGGCCTGAAGACCAAATGACAGATTCCTCTAAGCAGCCTGTTTCGCTGACACACTTACAGAATTTCCTATACATGCTACATCCTTAATCTTCCATTCACTGATTAATGTTTACAGTTCCTTGAGATGAAGATGAGCATTTTGGAGAGTGCAGTAGGAAAAAAGAAAGAGACAGCATGAAAGAGACAGCATGCAGGACTCTTGCTGTTGCTGCTATCTTGCAGGAATCTAGCTGCTGCTTGCTGTTGCTGCTACCCCACAGCTCGGAGGATAAGAGAAGGCACTGTGTGCACTTTCTGGACTTCATGCAGTGTTAGGGCCATCATGCCCCCCACCTTCTCCCCACACCCAGACAGAGCTCCCAGGGAAGGGTTGAGTGAGCATGCATGATGGCACAAAAGCATTGAGAAAAGAAGTAAAAAAATGACCCCTAAATCCACTGCCCTCTCTTCCCCTTTACTGCCTGCCTTTTCTTTCTTTCTTTCAATTCGACCATGCAGCAGGGGCCAAGAGTAGCTTCTGCAGGATCTCTCCCGCACCCTCTCTGAAATATTGTCTCCTTTTAAAAAATAACACCACACACAGCCAGAAAGACATGAAAAAAAGAGGAGAGAGAGAAAGTTAACTTCCTTGTAGAGAATCAGGAAGGGAGAGCAGAGGGGTGAAATAGAGGGGATGGGGGAAAGGACTGTGGTGAACAGTTCTATCAATCTGTGTACTGTTCCCTCTAAGGTGTGTGCACGTGCATGCGCTCACAAGTTTTTGGATGTCTGCTCAGTTAATTTTAGATCTCGCTCAGGTTGAATCAGGAAAGCACCATTCTGAATGCAGGTGTGCACACACTGCCTTGATACTGCTGCCCAGAACAAAACTAATTCTGCATACAGATGAAAAAAATTAGAGGGACCACTAAATCTGTGCATGTGCTCTGCTGCTCAAAGTTAACTGCTTTGCAGATAATTGGGAGGGAAGAATGGAGGGGTGAACCCCTCAGCAGGGACCTTGCTTGCCCCTCTGCTGCCAAGTATTAGTCCCATGATCCACTGCTTTGCAGAAAATGTATTAGGACAACATAACTAGGAGTAGAGTGGGAAGGGGTTAATCTGCCATCACCCGTGGAAGCTAGCCAAGCGCGAAGGACATACCTCCTTTGAGATCATGGACAATAGAGGCTGCTCCGCTGACGTGGTTATGCTTTGTCCACAGGCAGGCCATGGTTGCTGGTCTCTGGCTCGGTGGTTGAGCAGCAGGGAGGGGCTCCCCTCTGCTGGAACTGGAGTTTGGTGGGCCCAGTTCGGCAAAAGTCTGTGGCACGATTTGGAGTTACAAACTGAAACCTTAACCACGTTTAACTCTAATTCACCGTTACATGTGAATCTGGCCAATGATGGAACACTTTTTTCTCTGCATTGACTGATATGCTTGGTTGCACCTTATCCTTGATGACAGTGCTCTAACCATGGCTATTAATCTCTTGGTAACTTCACTGACCAGAGATGCTCTCTGCATGAAGCTGCCCTTGAAGATGATTTTATAAGCACAGATAAACCAGCTCTTGTCAGTGTCAACTTATTCAGTGCCAAGGGGCACATCCTAAACATTTCCTGAGAGCCACAATTAAATCTGGTTTCATTTCTACTGGCACAGAATTAAAGACAATGGTGTATAAGCCTTATTTTGCAGGCATGGCCAACTGAAATTACTAGCAGATACCGATAAGATAACTCATAAAAATATCCTGATGTATCCACTTAAAACCAGAAGCAGGATTTAGACATTGCAAGAGGATATAGGAAGATGATGTGGGTTCCTACTTGCATTCTGGCCATGGTACCTTTAAAAGGACACTGCTCTCACATTTCCCAAATCTTTGCAGCCACATGGGCTAGACATTTATCTTGAGCACTTGGCAGTATCTTCAACCAAGCATAATTTGCATGTGTGATTTGAGCTGGAATCTTTGGGGAACCCCCAGGGTTCCCAATGTATTAAGATTTTGAAGAACTGTATGTAATATAAGGATATACGGTGCAGCAATTTATGAATTTTAAAACCAATGTGTTAACACTAGATAAGGACAAAGATAACAAGTAGTTCTGATAAGAACTAATCTGCCTACTTTCCTTTCACTATCCCTACAACTGTACTAAGTTTGGTCCAAATCAGGCAGTTCACAAGTTATCCCACTTGCACATCAAACATTCACACATCTGCCATCTTGAACTGGGGTGGATGATATCATCACAAACTATGCCACTGGGGTGCAGGGTAGCCAGAACCTAAGGGGTATACTCGTGGGTCAAATGGGCCATAAGCCAGAATTTGGCTTTTAAAAAGCCAAATCTGGCCACCTAGCTGGGGTGTCCCTAGCTATAGCAAATTTGTTTCAAATTGGTTAGGCAGTTCATAAGTTAGCCTAGTTACGCCTCAAACGCTCATGCATCCACCGTCTTGAATTGGATGACATCATCACAAACTATGCCACTGAGGTGACCCTATGTCTTACTCACTACAACTGTATCAAATTTGGTTCAAATTGGTTAGATGGTCCACAATTTAGCCCACTTGTGCCTCAAACATTTACACATCTGCCATCTTGAATCAGGGTGGATGACATCATCACAAACTATGTCATTGAGGTATCCTCATATGTCCCTAAACTGTACCCAATTTGGTTCAGATTGGTCCAGGGCACTGAGAAATTGATGGGGTTAGGCGGGACACACACTCACATACAATGCCAGGTGATCTCAAATAGCGCACTTTCCTTAAGGAAAGTAGGTTAAAAATTGATGGAGAAGAATGTGCAACTGTTACCACAAAATTGGACAATGGCATTTAATATTAGTAAGACATCATTAGATTTCCACTCATGACTAATCCAGCAAAAAAATAAAAATAAAAATCTACTTATCACCTGTTGAACTCCAGCTTATTTCTTCACATTTGAATTCTCAAATGGATATAATTGCTGGACAATTAATGTACAGTTCTTTCACTTATTTTTAGACTGTAGATTTGTGTGCTCATTCTGGAAGGATGTTTTGGAAAGGATAGGCATGGTTATGAATATTAACTCTGTATTTAAATCAGAAATCATAATACTAATAATTTGAAATGAATGAAATGATAATTGCCCAAGTATGAAAAGGCATGGCTTCTTCAAACTTTGATACTGGCAAAGCATCAAATACTTCAAAATTGGAAAATAAAAGGAGATAACCGATTTGCTGATCTTGGCAGCACATGAAAGATTATAAAACAAGAGAGGAAGTGATGATGTATTCCAGGAAATCTGGAAGAATTTGAGTTTTATGCATTGTAGTGGTTGTCTCACTCTAACACTGTAATTAGACCTCTTATTTCTCTCTCTTTTTCTTCTTCTTCTTATTTTGTTTGGGGGCAATGATATTGGGGTTATTTGTGTATTTGGTTGTGGGCTTAAATTGAATATATGATTTGAATGAATAGTTGTAGTGTAAGTCGAGAGGGTGATGGTAAATCTATTATTATTATTATTTTATTGTACACTATCATTCTGAATACTAAATTATGGAAAGCCTGGGCTGCAAGTCCAAGGAAAATATGAGGATCAGCAAAATTGTCTTGCTACTGAACCAAACACTGCTTCTCTTTCTTCTGTAAAAGAAATCACTCCAAAATTAATTTTGGCTCATTTCTGGAAAGAGTATACAACACCATCAGTATTAGTTGAATTTCTCATCTCAGCTAAGCCTTTGCTTTTTATTTTTATTTTAAGGAATAAGCATTGTTTGCAAAGAGTTTGCAGAAGAAGTATCCCATCACATCTGACCCCCACCCCCACAAACTACTTAGTAAATGTGCCAGTCCCCATGCAGATAGCCACTTTCCAAATGGCAGATCTGGAAGGCTGTTACCTTCATGTCTGGCTTCTAGGATCTCAAAGACACTTGGCTAGTCATTGTTGGCAACAGAATGCTGTGCCAGCCAAGCATTCTGTAAAGTAAAGAAACCAGACAAGACAAACATTAGAACTAGAGTGAAACTGAATATGCAAAGCAAAGCTCAATTCTGTCAATTTCAAATGCAAGTCCTCTATTTAAGAGCCCTTTGAATTGAAATCATATTATGCATTAATACAAATGTATGAGATAATTATTTCAAGTATTGTGTGAACTGGCAATTTAAAGAAAATACACTTATACTATTTTGAATCCAGAATCTGACCATAAACTAATTAATCTGAATTATTAATTCACAAAACTGACAAAAACATGACAATACTGGAGTTTGTTCTAAAAGGGTACAAGCTGAGAAGTATATGAAGAAAAGATTCTTTGCTATTTAAACATTTCAAAAGTTACAATTTTAGATCTAGCAAAACCTCCTGCTATTAAAAAGAGTGAAAATAAAAGCTTAGAATAGTCGAATGTAATTTGGATATGAACTATCAATTGTATGTAGCATCATCCTAGAGTGGTTATTTCATTCTGACAATGTAAAGGACACAAGAATCACCAAGGTGCAAATGCAGAAGAGCTAAGATACTGGAGCTAAATGCAACATCGAGGACAGGATGTTCATAAATACATAGGGATGTTCAATTTAAGCTAATAATGAGGTTCATCAAGTTTAAAAATGGTGGAAAAAAAGAGTAATCTTGGCTAGAGTTGAGTAGTCACCCTTTTCTCTCTCTCTAAAAAAAGGATCTCTTGCACTCACAGAATCCTAGCATTTAAATGTTCTTAGCACAATCTACCAAGCATTTCTGTGCAACTCTTATTTTAAGCAGAGCTTGATTGGAAGCAGAACTCAATGAACTGCGACTTAATGATATTCAGTCCTGTTTACCTAAATGAATGCATTGTTACCCATTTAAATAATCTGCTTTGCATGTAGAAGGTCCCAGGTTCAATACCTGGCATCTCTAGGTATGGCTGGCTGGGAAAGACTCATGCCCAAAACTTTGAAAAGCTGCTACCAGTCACTATAGAAAATACTGAGCTAAATGGTCCGACTCAATACAATATAGTTTTCTATGTGGTACCTCGCAACTTGTTTTTTGTTGGGCAGGAGAGGGAAGGAAGAGCACTTGTTTTGCAAGCAGAAGGCTCAACAATCTGATCACTATAACAGACTTATTGCCTTTAATAATAAGGTTTCTTATATATATAGCATTGGATTGAGAATCAAAGAAGCTGTAGGATGATGGAATCAAGCCATGCAACCAGGTTCAATGTACTGTATATTGAAAAGCTTTCATATGAGGAATAATCTATGCTCCTGTGCAGAATGTATATTGCTGCACCCAACACACATGTAATACAATGTTGGTTGTCAGTTTCTAGCTATAGCCTAGTCCTCTGTGCCAGAATAAAAGGTAAAACATGGACAGCCAGCAAAAGCCCTATGCTTCATGGTACACAGGTAGCTAATGTGGAGATTTTATAATGTAGGAGTACCCAGGCCATACACCATATGCTAAATTATGTTCCAACCATCCATCTCTACATGTTCCTGCTGCTAAAACATTTATAATGTCCTGTTAGCACTTTATTCAAGATCCTAAAGTCTAACAGACTATTTCCATGCGTAAATGAAGCATGTGTGTCTTGGACTTCAAAAAGGAATTTGAAGGGGGAAGGTTACAAAGTGGTCCCACTCTAGAGCCATACAGACAAGGACACCCAGCAGCTCCAATTCGTAGCACAGTTCTCATTTGTACTATAGTTTAGCAAAGCTGAGAAAGAGATGGAGCCTCACATCTTTTCCATACTCCAAGCACAAATTAGAAAAAGTCATCCATGGCACAGGCAGAACATTTAAGGGGGATGTAGAGATTCCTCTTGTTTGTACTAGAGTATGAAGAATACCATAACAAGGGTCATAGGACACCATTTAGTATGCTGGACCAAACTTTATTGCAACAGGAAGGGAACAGCAAACAGGAGACTCCCAACTCCACCCTGATACAGCTAAATCCAGTGCCACCTAGAGACTGAACAGCCCTGTCAACCCCAGCCGAGCATCCCTCCACTGTTACTAGTGTCAACCTTTGAGACTGTCTGTGTCTTCTTTTTAGACTGTGAACCCTTTGGGGAAAAGGAGTCATCTTTTTCTGTCAACCACTTTGTGAACTTTTTTGTTAAAGAGCGATATATAAATAGTGGTAATAGTAGTCAGTAATGACACTAACTCACAAACCTACCTTTTTGTTAATACAAAACAAAAAACAGCAAAGTTAAATATTTGGTAATTCGGGTAATCATTCACTCATTTCTAAATTTTGAAGACTTCAAAAAAACTCAGAACGAGTGGTGATCCGAGTAGCAATATCACTGTACACTTTGCAAGATGTCTCTGGAACTCTCTGTAGATGTGCTTGAGTTTTCAGGTCCTAAGAATATAAAAACAGCCCTGCTGGATCAGGCCCAAGGCCCATCTAGTCCAGCATCCCGTTTCAATGGCCCAACAGATGCCGCTGGAAGCCTACAGGCAGGAGTTGAGGGCATACCCTCCCTCCTGCTGTTACTCCCCTGCAAGAGGTACTCAGAGGCATCCTGCCTTTAGGCTAGAGGTGGCCTATAGCCCTCCAACCAGTAGCCGTTGATAGACCTCTCCTCCATGAAGTTATCCAAACCCCTCTTAAAAACATCCAGGTTGTTGTCTGTCACCACATCTTGTGGCAGAGAATTCCACAAGTTGATTATGCATTGTGTGAAAAAGTACTTCCGTTTGTTGGTCCTAGAGCTCCTGGCAATCAATTTCATGAGATAACTCCTAGTTCTAGTGTTATGTGAGAGGGAGAAGAATTTCTCTCTATCCACTTTCTCCACATCATGCATGATTTTATAGACCTCTATCATGTCTCCCCACAGTCGTCTTTTTTCTAAACTAAAAAGCCCCAGGTGTTGTAGCCTTGCCTCATAAGGAAGGTGCTCTAGGCCCCTGATCATCTTGGTTGCCCTCCTCTGCACTTTTTTCCAGTTTACAATGTCCTTTTTTAGATGTGATGACCCGAATTGTACACAGTACTCCAGGTGTGGCCGCACCATAGTTTTGCATAAGGGTATTATAATATTAGCCATTCTATTTTCAGTCCCTTCCTAATGATCCCGAGCATGGAATTGGCCTTTTTCACAGCTGCCTCACATTGAGTCGACACTTTCAATGAGCTGTCCACCATGACCCCAAGATCCCCCTCCTGGTCAGTCACCAACAGCTCAGATCCCATCAGCACATACTTGAAGTTGAGTATCCCAATGTGCATCACTTTACACTTGCCAATATTGAACCACATTTGCCATTTTGTTGCCCACTCACCCAGTTTGGAGAGATCCTTTTTGAAGCTCCTCACAATCCGTTTTGGATTTCACTACCTGAAAGAGTTTGGTATCATCTGCAAATTTCCTCGCTGCTTATCCCTACATCTAGATCATTTATGTATAAACTAGTGATTTTCGGCCCGTTAAATAACGGGCGCTAGTGCAGTTGTGAGCTCTGGGCCCCCGCCACCATTCCCCCTCCCGCCGCTGTCGCCCGCCTCCATGCCGCGGCCGGTCTCCCCGGCCGGGCAAGGGCCCCAAAGTTTCCCCCCTGCCCGGCTTCGGCAGCGCAGCCAGGCCTCGGCCATGGCTCTGCCGCCGCCTCGGCTGCGCCGCCGCTTCTGGCCGAGGCGCCGCCGCCTCGGCCAGTTTCCCCCGCCACCTCTTTCCTGGCTTTGCGGGGCTTCCCTGGCTTCTTCGCGGCGGCCGCTTCTGGCCGTCCAACATGGCCGCCTGGTCGTGTCTCCCTCGGCGCGTTCTGGGCATGCGCTCTGCGCATGCCCAGAACAGCCGAGGGAGGCACGGACACACGCCTGGGTGTCCACGGACGGACACCAAGGCTTTTATTACAGAGGATTAAAGCACTGGTCCCAGTACAAATCCCTGGGGGACCCCACTTCTTACTTCCCTCCATGTGAAAACTCTCCATATATACCTACCCTCTGTCTGCTGTCTTTCAACCAGTTAGCAATCCACACATGTACTTGTCCCATTATCCCATGACCACTAAGTTTCCTCAGGTGCCTTTGATGTGGAACTTTGTCAAAAGCTTTTTTGAAGTCCAGGTATACTATGTCAACTGGATCACCTTGATCCACACACTTGTTGACACTCTCAAAAGAACTCCAAAAGTATTGTGAGGCAAGATTTATCTTTGCAGAAGCCATGCTAGTTCTCTCCCTGTAGGGCCTGTTCTTCTATGTGCTTTACAATTGTATCTTTGAGGATGCTTTCCATCAATTTGCCTGGAACGGACATTAAGCTAACCAGCCTGTAATTTCCTGGGTTGCCCCTGGATCCCTTTTTGAAAATTGGTGTTACATTTGCTATTTTCCAGTCCTCTGGTACAGAGCATGATTGCAGGGATAATATATATATTTTAGCAAGGAGGTCAGCACTACTTGTGCGTTGGAAGGTTGATCTTTTTCAGAAACCGGAACAGATCACCAACTGCTGTTTATTCCTCGTTCAGTCTCAGAGTATTTATGATCTGGTGTTCCATTTCTTTTTCTTGTATAGTAGCTAATCTTCATCAGATCTGATGTAAACTCTGTCCCCCCTGCCCATCTTTAAGTTCTCACACTTATTTACACTGGGTAGGGCAACACTAATAATCTCTTTTAGTCTGGTAATCTGAAAAGAGACTTTTCCCAAGTCATGATGATTTGATATGCGATTCTTCTCCAAGGTAGACATGGGTGCTCTGATACCTCTTCCCATTAGAAATTCTGCTGAGCTATATCCAGTAGGTACAGCAAACAAACTGCCAACTCCACCCTGAATCCAATGCTACCTAGTTAATGAACCATATAAAGTCACTAGCTCACACAGAGAAGGTAACGAACAATGAAAGATTTCTGCTGTTTCTTCTCTTTCCCAAGCCACAGCAAATTCAAGAGCAATCCCTGCCTCTCCCTTAAGCCCACTCCAACTGCTAGAGAATGTGGGACGTTTTTGACAAGTAGAAATATCAGTTTGATTTAGTGGTCAGTCTAATTGTAGATCCCATCAAAAGAATTTCCTTTAGCTATAAGTTCTGGTCGAGGGGTAGATTGGCCAAGGTGAGGAATGGTTGCCTTATTAAAACAACAGGGAATGTCTCAGGTAAAAATGGTCTCCAGGCTACATGCTGTGATCTATCTTTAAAGGTTACTCCAACAGAAATGGACTCAATAAAAAGGTATTACTATGCCCATAAGAGTGAAGTGTGTTTATTTAGTTCTCATAAAGGCACATGGTAAGAAAACACCTCCTTTTAAAACATGCTTACAAAAGCTGTTCAAAACAAAGCTCTTGTTCGGTCTATTCCTCAGTTACCATTTCCATTACTCAGAACTCACAAGAGGGGAACAGTATTATGTCAGCCTAAAATGAAGATTATCAGAGAAGTGTTGGGGAAAGTTTTGTTCAGTTATTGGCAAAAATGTTCAATTTTAAATAGACAATACTGGTTTGCAAACTCATTTTATTTGTACACTGGTTTAGAAGAGACACAGAACATAAAGTAGGAGATACTTTGCCTACATGACCAGGCAGGCATTATTCATAAATGGGTGAATCAAGCATCCTGGTCTAACTGTTGTTTTTCAGATCCTAAATGTTTTGCATTAGTTAGATTGCTAGAATGCCAGCAGTGTTTCTGGAAAGTTCTGGGCACTTATATTATTATGCTCAATTAAAACAATTCTCAAATCACAGATTGCAGGATTGAAACCAAACTTGAAGCTCACATTCTTCCTCTTCTCCATTCTTGTATGGTATTCCTCTTAGATTCCCATTTGGCTTTAACCATGGTTAGTGCTTGCCCTCCAAATCAGAAACTCACTTGGCTTCCAGTTCTGATTTGGAGAGCAAACACTAATCATTGTTGGCAGTTTTGATGTCACAGTAAACTATGGTTAGTGCCAAACAGGAAACCAAGAAGGAGGCCACACCTATAAAGAAAGGGGGTAGCATGCAATCCCAAGGCTTATATCTGATCTGTCAAACAATAGTTTGAGGATCATCTAAACTGTGTTTTATCCTTGCATGCATACTGAGCAAGCCAAAGAATAACCCTCAATTTCACAGTTGCTTGCCTATCTCTAAGCTGATATAAATCCTGTAATGCAAAAAAACATGTGGGCTACATAATCAAAATTTTGGATTATGCTCCTTGCTAGTATACAATGTATATTTAGCTACAAATTGATGTGTTTAATTCCTGTATAGCAACCAATTAGTGTGCACACTTGTTCCAGAAATAAATGAATTTGAAGACTTGAAACTAGGGATCTACACGGACCCATCGACTGCCAGTTCGAAGGTGGAGCGGGGATAGCTTTAAGGATCGAGGAGGGTGCTCTTACCCCCCCTCCCCGGGCCACATTTCCCTCACCAGCGCTTTGTTTTAAAATCGTTCTGTGGGGCGAAAGAGTACCTCCTTGCCGCCCCAGTACATGGTGGACTAGAAGTATCCATAAGTGCCTGGTGCACTGACCAGGCGCAATGTGCGCATGCGCACTGGGCACTTCTGGTCCAGGTTGGCAAGAAGGTATGCTGCTGTCCCACAGGACTGTTTTAAAGTGCAGTGCCAGCATGATTGGGGGCAAGAGCACCCTACCCAGTCCTTAAAGCAATCCCTCCTACCTTTGAACTGGCTGAACTTTCAAACTAGTTCAGAGGTCTGTAAAAGGGCCTCCAAACCAGTTCGTGCACATCCCTACTTGAAACTTGGTTTAATAAAGACTTTTCAGTTGTCAAAGCAATACATTTAAATAACTAGCTTCTTTCAAGGAGAATTTAAAGCATGATTTAAAATTGCCTTGATGTAAATAAATTGCTAGACATTACTAAGAATTTCCTAATTGTAAGAAGTGTTTGAGAGTAGAACAGCCTGCCTCATGCAGTGGTGCACTCTCTTTCTCTAAAGGTTTTCAAACAGAGGTTGGATGGTCGTTTGTTAGGGATGTTGTAGGAGATTCTAGCAATGAGCAGGAAGTTGGACAAGGAACTCCAAGGCCCGTTCCAAAACTAAAAGTCTATGACTCCATGCTTGAGCCATCTCTAATCTTGATCTTATGAAGATCTTGCTTTCATTAATGTAATCAGAGGCATGAGTGTGACTTAAGCAACAATGTGCTGCACATTTACCACACTGAATATTGTGGTATTTCTGAGTAAACATGCACTGAATGGAATTGAAAGTAAAGCAAGAATACTGCATGAAGTTGCACAATAGCTGTAAAACAGATACATGCAATGTTTACTTTTGGAAGTCAGTACACAGGAAATAATATAGCATAAAGCTAGTTGGCATCCTGCTGCATCACAAATTGCTACTATATTTGTTCACTTTCATAAAGAGGCTTCCATCTCAGTTGATCTTGGCATACTTCAGAGAACCAGACCAACTGAGGTAATGACAATTTCATGGTGGCTGCTAAGAATGCACCCTGGTGAAATCTGAACTTACTGATCTACCGCTTTCAGATCCCAGTATCTGGATTATTCATGGATCTAGGTTTGAAGTTTTCATTTTTCTCCTGAATAGATGGAGAAGGTATGGTAAGTGAAATGAACTGTAAAAGGTTACAGAGGTATTCTTTACCAGAATAAAAACAAACTGTGCCCATCACCCAGACAGCACACTGCTCACTACTGTATTCACTCCAAAATCCCCGAAACAAGTATCAGGGAGCCAATGGATTAAACATAAACCCACTGCCCTATAAACTGAGAACTGCAGTGATAAGGGAAGTGCAGTAGCAAATGGGAGAGGTCAGGACATTTATTATCAGACTCCTGGAAAACTATGTCTGCAAGTTACTCGCAAGCCATGGGATTCTATCACTAACTACTAAGCAATGTCTACAGAATGAAGTTTTTGGAGCATCTTGAAGAGCTGACCTTTCTGAATGAAAACCTGCCTTTTTAGGTCAATTGTGAAAAGTTCCCATTATGATTCTGTGAAGGAATGAGACCATTACCTCCTCTTTGTGTTTTTCAAATCTGTGTATTACATATGTACGGTAATTGCTAACTCCCCATGTTCTGTATTAAGAAGCTGCGAAGGGGTCAAAAATTCACAACTCCTGTTCTATAGTTTGGTCTGAGAGGGAAGAGAGTTATGCTGTTTAATTTTGGGAGGGAAGAAAGGGTTTGATTTGATTGGCTGTACAGTATTTTTAAAAATGGAGGGAACTCGTTTATTTTGATTGGTTTGTTTGCAAAATTGGAGGAGAAAAAGATAATAAAAGGAGGCTTGCCTGCAGCAGACAGTTAAAGCTGGGAGGAAGAGTTTAAAGTTGGAGTTAAATTCGGAATTAGAGCTGACTAGGAGTAAGACTCTGACAAACACAGCTGGAACAGTGAAGAGGCAAGCAGACTGCAGGAGAAAGCTGACTGGGGCAGTCAAAAGCAGAGAGCTTGAAATCACTGAGCTGGAATTGCTGCAGCATAGGTTGGGTTGGCTGTGCTGTCGAATCAGTGTCAACTCCTGGCAACCACAGAGCCATGTGGTTTTTTCTTGGCAGAACACAGGAGTGGTTTACCATTATCTTCTCCCACTCAGTATGAGATGATGCCTTTCAGCACCTTCCTATATCGCTGCTGCCCAATATAGGAGTTTCCCATATTCTGGGAAGCACACCTGCAGGGATTCGAACCAAGAGCCTCCCGCTCTCTAGGCAGGTTGCTTCCCAGCTGCGCCATTGGGTGGCTTAGAAGAGGCAAAAACTAATAGGTGGTGGTAGTGAAGAAGCCTGACCTACTCCAGGGAAAAAGAGGAAGTTTTGGGAGAAACTATCCTTTGCACTCCTTTTGAGACTGTTGCCGAACCTAGTTTTCATAGGCTACAGGGATGTGCAGAACATTCTGAGCTTGGAATGTTCCAACTCAAAATCAGCCATTTCAAGTGTTCCGAGCTCAAAATAGAACACCCTTCAAATTGAGGGCCTGTTTCAACCCCGTTCTGAGTTGCAATATTTCAAGTGTTCTGAGCAGGGTGGGCAGTGGTGGGTACCTTTAACAATTATTACCTGTTATCACTCACACCAGCAAGCCCCCATGATCAGTAACCCTGCCCGACATTTTACGTTGAGGCTTCCCTATATATGGCATTCTTCTGGCCTCTGTGCACATGCGACAGTTACTTGCATGGGTGACTGTCACAAATGGCTGCCACGTGGGCGCAGGGGCCAGAAGATGGGGCAGCCTCGAAACAAAATGCCAGGCAGGGTGCTGCAGCTTGCAGGGATTTGCAGCTGCAAGCGGTAATTTAAACGATAATCTAAAGCATGATTCAAAATTGCCTTGATGTAAATAAATTGCTAAACATTAGAAAAAGTTGAACCAAGTCAACTTTTTCTTGTTTTTGAAAATTCAATAGTATGTCTGTCCATTTTTCCCCTACCCATGCCTGCTTGCCTAAATTACCACTCTACCTTTTTGTCAATCTGAGAGACAGAGGCTCCAGTGACTGGATGGTAGAACCAGTCAAGAGAACTCTACCTGGTGGCAGTGAGTTGTTTTATGTGCAAAGCCCGCTGAGGCGGTACCCTCCACAGCTTTTGAGAAAGACAGTCTCTAATCAATGCATAATGTCAATAAGGTAATCATTTTAAGCAGTTTTATTCAATGATACACATGATACACTTTAAATAGGTTGATCAACATAATGAAATGTTTAACTGCTTATAAAACAAACTTTCCCCGAAACAATTAAAATACTTAAAGCTTTATTACTAAAATACGAATGCTCTATCAGAACATGCCAACTTCTCTAAGAGGAAACTGACTGGGAGAAGCAGGGAAATGTAAACCTCAGAAACAGAAACGAGGGCTTCGAGCTTCATATCACCAAGATCTTTTCTTTTTAAAAGGAAGGTAAAAGGAAAATGTATTGAATGGTTTTAGGTGTAAAATCTTCATTCTACACTTCAATTTCCAACTGGCACTACACATAAAAGATTTTATTTCTAAAGCATGTTTAATAACAATAAAAGATGACATATTTCCTGGATATCTATACAGGCCAAGAAAGTCACAATACATTCTAAAAGCAGTACAGGCTGAATTTATACATGTTATTTAGGGAGGGGGGAAAGCACTTGTTCCACAGTAATTTGACACTTTAATCTTAACAATGTTGTTGCGACCCTATCTACTCTTTGAAAAAGAAAAACCCAGCGCCAGGTCAGTTTCCTGAGCTGATGGTGAGCAAAGCAATGCTATCCTTAAAAAATATTCATACAGATAGGCTATCCAGTACAATATTACGTTTATCCTGCCTGTGCGCGCACACACACACGTTTGTCTCTGTTCTAAATTTCACTACTCACAACAGCTTAGTCAAATATTTTTATAGTGGTTTTAGGAACAGCTTCATTTCCTGCAGCTTGAAAGCAAGAGCTTTCAAAAAAACTGCGATTCAGGATGGGGGAAGGGGAAGGGGAGGACGCATATAAAGGAGAGGAGAGATCTAGTCCTACATTTTGAAGTGCACAGTTGAAAAAAGCACTTCAAGACTACTTGCATGCTTAGATATATTGTTGTCCTTATTGAACTATACAAACAATCTTAATCAATTTATATTGAGGTACTTACTGTGAGATATGCTGATGCAACATACACACACCCCTGATGCCAAAAGGTACACACCAAGCCAATAATGCTTAGAACTGTGACAAAGAACACAGCCACCATCCTCCAAGCAAGGAACGCAATGAAAACGCTTCACACTAAAAAAAGGGGCGGGGGCGGAGAAACGATGGCCAGTGCTCCCTATTAGACAACACAATCAAAATGTACAGCGAAGGTGCTTTAGAAGCTGCTGCACAACCCACCTTGTTTCCAAACGCAAGATTTGGAGGAGAATTTTTTTTTGTGTATGCCTGACACCCTGACCTCTGCTGTCAAGCTTTCCGCCAATCACAGTGCACAATTCTTACAAAGCTCCATCAATCTGGCGGTTTAACATCTCAGACTGCAGTTTAATCTGGATTCCATTTTCCCTTCTACACACCAAGGTAGCGCATCACCACCAGCAGCACAAGCCCTGTTTCTTATCTCCTCCACCCTTTTCTTTGGCTGTCTCTAAACGCACCAATTGCAAACAAAAAACCGCAACTTGGCAGTGGTATTATAGCTTCACACACACACGCAAAATGTATAGATAGATAGATAGATAGATAGAGTGTGTGTGTGTGAGAGAGAGAGAGAGAACACCCATTCAGACCAGCAGGCTGGCAATATTGTCAGTACTCCAGGCAAAAGCGGGAGGAAAGCAAGCGACGGAAAGAGAGCGGCTGCAAGACAGGGAGTCTATTCACAAGATGTTTTCCATCTGGACAATGCAAAAAGCTCGTTTCAAACAGCTAGACCACGCTGAACGTTGAGGAGAGGAGGCACGCCAGATTAGGTTTAAAGCGCCGCTGTTTTTGTTATGCAATCGCCTGCAACCCTCCTCTTCCTCCACCCCGCTCTACTGCAGTTCCCCAAGCCTGTGTGGGTACTCGCACACGCACGCGCACGCCCAGACAGACACCCACAGAGAAAGAGAGCTGGTTACCTGTAGGAACGCTCCCCGCGTACTGTGTGCTTCCTAAAGGGGATGATGGTGCCGTTATCCTGAATGATGTCGTTGTTGTTCTCTCCATTTGGGGACAGCGCTTGGGTAGGTCCAGGCATTGGAGCGCTCCCAAGGGCAAGGAGCCCTAGCCCTGGTTGCTTGTACGTGAGTGTGTGTGTGGAGAGGCTGGGGCGGGCTCGGGCTCGCGCTCTCGCTGGCGGTGCTCGTCTGCTCCTTTGCTACAGATTCTGTCCGTCTCGCGCTGCGCGCCCCCCGCCTTCCTCCTGCCCGCTGACGTCAAACAGCCGGGAGCAGTACTCAGGCCACGTGACAAGGCTCGTCGCCATAGCAACCAGCTAACTCATCATATCTCCTCAATTCGCACAGGGCTCGAGCATGACCACACCAATGCAGCCAAACAGGCACAAGAGGCAGGCCTAACATCTGGCACGTAAAAACACGGTTAGCCTCTCCCCCCCTTCCTCCAAAATAGCTCTTCCTCTACAATTTCCCTTCAGCCCCACACTCTGTACATGCAGCTGTATATACAAAGAGCCAACCTTTAAAAAAAAAAATTTAAAACGTGGGGACCTTTTTGTTGGCTTAAGAAAACACTAACCATTTTTGTTTTGCTCCTCCCCGCCCCCGCGTTAAAAAATAACTGTTCTATGCAACAGTGCAATGCGGAAATCATTCTGATTTTTTTTAAAAAAAATTCAACCACACTAGTCGCACTGTAAGAGGACTGATGGGCGTAGACAAAACATGCGACAAAATGCGTGGAAAAATCTAAGATGACGGGGGTCTCTCAAATGAGCATTTTATAATAATCGCACCGGATGAGTCTTGGAGAAAGCACAGTGCAGGGGGAAGAGTTTCCATTGATAAATGAAGGCGGGATGACAGCTTTCCACGAGTATATTTACATGGCTAATACTCCTCGTATTGTAAAGGAGGTTTCAGATATTTTCAGTGCAAAGGCAACATGGGGAGGGGGGAGCATTTTTCAGCCACGCTAACCAGAGAGATGAGCAAAGATGCTACATATTTTCCCTCAGCCCCTTGCTCTCAGGCACTCAAGTCGTTTTTTATTTGTCCTACATTTATGAGGAACGGACACACACATGAAAACAAAAACCAAGCCTTTTCTGAAAGCCTCATAATCCATCATCATCTCTGCTTCTGATAATACCAAGTTATTTTTGGTCCCAAGCTACTGGAATTAGCATCAAAACCAGTCCCTCGTGCACTAAACCCAGATGGCAGTGATAATCCAAACATCAGCAACAGGGTACACAGGCTCTCATTTTTATTTTTATCATCAGACTGAAGGCGCTTGTAATATGTCCTGATTCTAAGCACATTCAAAATTGCTTCTTGCTTCCAATGCATAATGATGTGCCTCTTGCCCTTATTTATTGGTGATAAAAAATGGAGCGAGACATAGCGGCTGAATTTTTACAATGTATTAAAAGGTCTGACTTTAATGACTACTCATGTTCTTAATAAGCATGCTCCTTCCTGTTTCAGTTACAATCTACTTGCAGGAAAGGGGTGCTTTCTGCTCCTCTTTCTTAAACAAAGAATAGACTGAAAATCACCTTGGAAAGTTCAAATGCATTTTAACAGCCTCAAGGCATCTAACTAAAGCTATTCGATGGCTTTCTTCCTTTTGAATATATTGTAGAAGGGAGGGGGCAGTAGGATAGAGGATACAGTACATTTTGCAAGAAGCTACTTGCCTGACTACTTTTGTTAGCAAATCTTTAAATAGCCATGTTAAGTACCTCTTCCTTTTTGTTCACTGTTCCTGAACAGCGCCTATCAGCCAGGCTCCTTTGGTCTCCAGTGGCCCTGCATACCAATGGTTCTCAGTTGATTAGCATAAGATGGTAAGCAAACTTTTGATCTTAGAAACCATCTTAAGCAAAAGAAGCTATATCCAGTAAAGTCAAAGACTGTGGGGTAACCAAAACTACAACTTTGACTATTGTTTTACTGCTCCTTCAAACAATGAGAAAATCAGAGCAATCCTTGCAAAACCAATTTAGTTCAATTGAGAAAGCACTGCAGTTCTGTGAAATTTTTGTGAAAATCTCAAGACCCAGGAATCCCAGGCCCTGGAATTACTATTATAAATATTTATATACGGCTCTTCATCCAAAGTTCTCAAAGCGGTTCAATAGAAAAATCAACATGGTCCCTTGTCCCCAAAGGGCTCATAATCTAAAAAGAAACATAAGGTGGACACCAGTAGCAGGGCAGCCCCTGGAGGGATGCTGTGCTGGTGTTGGACAGGAATTATTATTATTTACATTTGATATTCCGCTCTTCCTCCAAGGAGCCCAGAGCAGTATACTACATACTTAAGTTTCTCCTCATAATAACCCTGTGAAGTAGGTTAGGCTGAGAGAGAAGTGACTGAGTCACCCAGAAGTGACAGAGTCACCCAGCTAGTATCAAGGCTGAATAGGGATTTGAACTCGGGTCTCTCCGGTCCTAGTCTAGCACTCTAACCACTACACCATGCTGGCTCCCATTGTGACATTCAGCACTACAGCCATTCTCTTCCAAACTTTCTCTGTGAATTTAATTATCATCAGTCATTCAAAAACCTTTGGTTTAAAAATGAGAGTTAAGATGCTTCACATTTTCACTCATGGCCTAAAAAGAATGGAAATTGCAAGTTAAGGTGTGCATCTTAACTTCTGCACCACATACACTGTAAAGACTTTGTGCAGTCTGGTATATGATGATGCTTTAGAAATGAGGCTCCATGCATCCACACTTTGCCTTGGTCTTTCAGTTGGACATTGGGCTGGGCAGCGATGCATCCAGGCAGGGGTGTAGCTTCCATTGGACAAGGGGAGATGATTGCACCTGGGCCCACAGATTTTGAGAGGCCCCCAAGCATGGGCGTCAGGTCCTTTGGACAAGGGTGTCCTGCAGCTGGGGCACGCACACGCTTTCCAAGAATGATGGGAAGAGAAGAAGCACGCTGGGGCTGGGCTTCCTTTCTCCTCCCTCCCCCTGTGCTTCCTTGTTCCAGGCAGTGGACAACCACAGCCATGCTGCCCAGCCCTGATCCACTACCACTGCCCTGGTAGAGGACAGAGACTCCACACCTGGCCCGGCTCCATGCTGTCAAGCCGGCATTGCTGCTGGCCACCCTCCCACTCTGCACAAAAGGTGAGCCAGCGGAAGGGAAGGCTTGCAGGGGAAGGGTTAGGTTGCCCCACCCCTTGCATCTGATGTCAGACGCAGGGGGCATGGCTTGGGCACTGGGGCGCAATCGAGGTCCCATAGCTCCAATTTGTCCCCTGCTTGGGGAACTTTGCTATGCCCCTGCATTCAGGCAGACATTTAACAGGTGCAGTTTCCCTAACCACTTCCTAGAGATGCCCCTGATAAATTTCTGCTTGAGCATCTCTGATCAAGGCAAAGTGTGGGTGCATGGAGCCTCATTTCTAAAGCCATCATTATATACCAGACTGTACAAAGCCTTTACAGCTTATATAGTATGGAAGTTCAGAAGGGCACCTTAACGTCCAATTTCCATTCTTTTTAGTGCATGGGTGAAAATGTAAAGCAGCTTAACGCTCACTTTAACAGAAGATTTTTGGATTACTGAACTTCCAGGTGTTTTTAAAAGGAAAATATGATTAAACATTACGGAGAAGAGCTTACCCAAACCACAACATCAGTAACACCACACGTTGTCGGTGTTCCTGATGTTGAATACCAACAACTTTGTAAAAACCTTCAATTACGTCTAAAATAAAGTCTCTCACACACATACCCTACCTGAAAAAAATACAAGTAGATGAAATCAGTGGATTCAGTAATAGTGATAACGTAATCCCACCTCATGATTATTCAGCAGTAAATAAGGACACAAGAAGCACGTAATTTGTGCTTAGTCACTTTAAATCTGTACTTCATTTTTTCCTTTAAAACTACACGCAAACAACAATGATCATTAAAAACAACAAATGCTTTAACAACCATGTCAAAAACTACAGATTAACATCCCAGAAATTTTCCATAAACCTCACACTTCTCCTGCTTTATTTAATTTCCTTCAGAATGGTGTTATCAGCAAAATAGCATAAAGGTTGTACACAAGTGACGTAGTCATTCACATGGGTGTGCACGAGGGGGTTTAAAAGAAGCCTGGCTCCAGAGAAGGGGCACAGCCACCATTGAGCATACAGGTTCAAAGAACCCAGACCACTGCAAATCAGGGGCCATGCTTGGCACCCCAATCACACCCCCTGCATCTGACGTCAGACACAGGGGGCGTGGCTTTGCTCACAAACAGGGCCATGTTCCTCATTTGAGAGCAAATACCAGCCAGCGCTGCATTTGTAGCGTGGCCGGGAGCTGCTCTCCCTGCCTTTAAAGACAGTGAGAGTGTTCTTGGCCATGCTGTGAAATACCGGCGCTGGCTGGTATTTGCTCCCAAATGGGGGGCACGGGCCCATTTGCGAGCGAAACCACTCCTTGCTATGTCTCGGCCAGACTGCGAATGCAGCGGTGGCTGGTATTTGCTCTCAAACGGGGAATGCAGCCCCATTTGTGAGCAAAGCCACACCCTCTGCATCTAACATCAGATGCAGAGGACGTGATAGGGGGCCCTCGCCGGCGGGAGGAACACGGGCTGCTGGCTGGCTTCTTCTGCCACTGTCCAGAGAGTTTTATAGCGTTTATTATATGGTAGTACAAGCATAGCACAAAAGCATAGCCAGAAATCTGTTTCACTATCACATGAAAGTCGTGAAGGAAGAAAACTGGCCTGCCCGACATGATGGGTAGCCCAGTGTGGATGGTGGTAATCCACCAGAGCTGCTGCACAACATAAAAGGTGTAGTGATGGGGCTGCTGCGGAATGATCTAAAGCCACTTCTGGGCAGTTGGGCAGCACTTTTTCCACTGGAAACAGTCATTCCACAGTTTTAACAGATTTAAATCATTCCACAGCAACCCTGTTGCTACACTGCCAAGATTTTTTTTTAAGCTGCATGGCAGTGCTGGTGGCAGGAGTGTTCAGAGAGAGGCAAGGGAGCAGTTCCCCCCTCCACCCAGATTGAGTCAGTTTCCATTGAATTCAATGAAGCATACTCCCAGGGAGGGGTTAGTGTAGGGCTGGCTTTCCCCCCACCCCCAAAGTCCTGCAGATACCCTTGCCTGGTGTGTCCCTACTGTTAATGAAGGCTGCCAGCCATTAGTTTTTAAAAGTCACAGTATACTGAGAAGCATCAAACATACTTACTAATACTAACAGATAAGCCAAAGAATCTTAGCACGGAAAGGAAATCCTAACTTGCATTGATCACTTAATTGAATGGTGTAGCCCAAAGAGGACTGGTGTAGATTTGCCAGCCAAAAAAGTAACCTTCCTTTTTGAAATCTTGCACGAAGTCCAATTGTCACACCTTTCCTCTTGCACAGAAAGAGAAGTCTTTTGGGAGCCACAGCCAACCCCAAGAGGTTGGTTTCACACATCTCCGCATGGGGCAGTACTGCTACACAGGCCACCCAGCCATCCTCCCCCATGCAGTGTCATGTTGCATCTCTGTATCAAGGCAACAGCTACACTGCTCAGACCACAAAGCACCGCTATTTTTGCAGGCATTCTGTCAGAACTTAATTTGAGCCAGGTCTCACCAAAACTTATATGGTTAGTCTGCTTTCAGTGCCACAGCTGAGTTCTAGACATATGAAGTAGCAACAAAGGCAAGAGACTATTGAGAATGAACAGTATAGATTTTTCTCACTGCTAAACGGAGTCAAACCATCAAAAATGTGGGTTCCAATCCTATTCAAGTTCATTAATATTTATTAACTCTCCAGTTCATATACTAACTTTAAAAAGTGGTTCAATAATCAGTTCAGATACTTGAAACAGATTTAGACACAATTTATGCAGAATATCAAACTCGTTTCTTTACAATACAATGCAAAGCTAAACAATGAACAACACTGGCTCACATCCTAATGTCATACTCATGGGAGCACATTCTGCTAGTGCTGTGCAAAGGGCAATTTTCACAGATCCCCCCTTTCCTTTGAACTGGGGGACTCTCAGGGACATATTTTCAAAAGGCACTGGGGGAAGCAAAAGGAAAGGGGGATCAGCAAACACATCTTCCCTTGTGCTGTATGTACATATCTCATTCTGGTGGATCCAATCCTTCTGCTCATCAGTTGGGTTTGGCACTAGAGAGCTGTGTAGTTCTGCAGCCCATTCTCTTCCCAGTAACCCAATTTGCAGCCAGTGAAAGCAAACAAGCAAAGTTTACTCCTATCAAGGACTGAATAAGGAACAATGTGTGTCTCAATTTTCTGCTGGCAGACATCTATGAAAGTGGCAGGCTTGTTCTTGAGCAGGGATGGTGTCATCAGGAATGCCAATAGCCTCTCTTTTACTTTGTTATCACAATGATGGAAGTACAGCAAGCTACTGCAGTCAGGCATACCGACGCTAGTCCAGCTCAGATGATTCAAACCACCATGGTTTGTTGGAGTGTGAATGAATGATAAAACTGCATACTTTCTCCTTAATGTAAATCTTCTGGGTTTATTAAATCACTATTCACAGTGGTGTCTGAATTGATAAACTATGATTCCTACAAACCAGGATAAAATGTAGTTTGAACGGAGGGCTTAAACCAGTCTTCTTCCTTCAACATCATAGGAAGCAATTGTTTAACAGATTAGGAAGCTTTGCATTTAGCCAAGCATGGGAGAGGAGGTGGTTGCACAAATGTATTTCTTCTTCATTTATTTGGGGCTAGACCACTGACAGCAGTTATGGAGTCTAGAATAAGTCCTGTGGTCTGCTGGAGCACAACTACCAAGATCTGGGAAGATACTTTTACCTGCATAGATGGAATCTACCATTTTTAATTGCATTCTTGGCACTTAGTGGAATATGTACTTCATGAAATGATTATCTGTTGGCAAGCCATGTGAGGTCTCCTTTCTGAATTAAAACAGGGGTTCTCAACCTGTGGTATTCCAAATGTTGCTGAACTACAACTCTCATCATCCCCAGATACAATTTATTATGGCTGGGGATTATGGGAGTTGTAGTGGAGTACCACAGGTTGGGAACCCCTCCATTAAATGATTACTTGCATCCTATTTAGAGAAAAACTGCTCTCATTTGAGAGTGGGCTCAAGAACCTCTGCCTACTTCATGCAAGTCACATTCTGTAGGCCAGCATAAAGTTTTGCCCACTCTGTTAGACAAACTTGGATTGAACTAAGACCCAAGGCCTTAGAATAAGATGGGAAACGAGTCTTAATACAGCACCTTAATATATTCCAAGGAAGGCAGATAGAGGGAAAGAAATGTCTTCCATTTCCTATTCAATTTTTACCTGCTTTGATTTGTGAAGTGGGCACAAGCTTCCACATTTTTACTGGACAGATAACATACAATGGACCAGTTGAGACAATATGCCCAAACTGGTTCCACCCACACATGATTAGAGATGCAAATAGTACATGAATCTCATTCCCTATCTTGGTGTGCCATTCCATTTTTCATAATTATATGTGGTGGGGAGAGAAGAAGTTTGTCCAAACAACATCACACACAATTTAAATACTGCATTAAAGTCATTTAAATCACATGTGAGGGAACAGCTCTCATGAACTACGCATCATGCAATTATGATAACTGTATGCCAGGAGGGGAAACTCACATCCCTAATCATGGGTGGGTGTGGTGTGGTTCTGTTCTTATGTAGTCAAAGCCAGCCGAAAAGCTCACAAGGCTGCATAGGAATCATATAGGAACTTTCCATCTCAATTCTTCCAGATCAGATATTTCTTATATGAAAGACCCATCTTACTTCCATCATTACAGTACTGAAATAATGCATGCAGAAGCACTATTTCATAAAATAGATTTTCTACACTGTTTCAAATGGGACACCTCACTACTCAGTTGCCAATACCTTCGCCATGGCTTGGAAGATGTGACAAATTCAGGATGAGCTTTGACACTTGTTTGTACCTTTACAAACAACAAAAAATGATTACTGCCAAGAAGGTTAATGGATACCTTCAAAATACTTGGATACAGTGCTGAGAAGAGACTTGCTAAAGAGTGCTAGACTGTACAAAAATACACTGTAACATGTAGAATAACCTTTAGGGTGGTGGGGGGGGGGGCGCAAAGTGCCTACAGTACTGAGGCCACCAAGATAGCGATTTGGGGGATTTATATCAAATAAAGTATGAATACAGCATTACAGCATTATTTAATTCAGCATTCAAAAATGGACTACATTTCCTGGCAGATCTGTTTTCAACAACAGCTCTTTTATTCTAATTTTATCTCTTAAAAATATGATGCAAGCTCACACACGCATGCACACACACAATCAGCTTAATTTGAAAATTCATCTTCTCCTTTGGAGCTACAATTGTGCCAATGAAATCCCAAGAATAGAGGGGAAGAATGATGGGGGTTCCATATGGACAACAGACCTTTGGCTTGGTTGACATTCACGATTTGGAAACACTTCAACATTACAGAAGTAGTTAATTTTTCCCTTACTGCAAGCCCTTATATGTACATAAACTATAAATCTTCTTTGGGTTTCCTCCTCCTACATTCATAGTTATGTGCAAAACAATTCCCTATCCATGAACCAACTGACAAAATGACCATGAGTTAAAATGCAGTACTGTATTTCTGCTGGATTATTTTATATAAGGTAAATAAGATAAATGGTGTTGGAGGTGGTGGTTATAGGTATAAATGAAGTGGGTGTACATTCTTCCATAAGCACCAATGAAGACAAAAAAAGATTAATAATAATAATAATAATAATAATAATAATAATAATAATAAACCTTGTTAGACACCCCATAACAAATTGTTCTCTGGATGGCTCAAAACACAGCATTAAAATATATAATATTAAATCATAGGAGACCAAAAGGGAAAAAAGAAAATACAAAATAGAATGCAAAGCAATTCAAAAACTCTTTAAAAGTCAGTTAAAAATCAAATTAAAACAACAAAATTTAAAAGGTATGAGTGAACAAAAGTGTCTTTACCTGCTGCCTAAAAGAACAAAGTGATGAAACCAGGTGAACCTCACTAGGGACGCTTTTTCATAAACGGGGTGCAACTACCGAAAAGGCCCTCTCTCTCTAGTAGCCACTTCCCTCACCTCATTTGTCAGGAACACTCGATGGAAGGCCTCCGAAGATCTTAAGGTCCAGGTTGGGACCTAAGGGGCAAGGCGCTCTCTCAGGTAACCCGGTCCCAAGCCATTTAAGCCATTTAAAACCAGCACTATGAATTGGGCCCGGGAACAGACTGGAAGCTACAGATCAAATATTAAAACTCACTATTATTTCACTGAGTAATAGATGGAAACTCTTAAAAACAATGTAAAATTTCCTTTTTTAAATAACAAAAAGGATATCGTCCATGCATGTCCCCTCCTTTTAATGTATAAGACTTATTCATTCAGATTAATGTTATTTTCAGCAATTAACACTAATACCCCATTTGGCCAATTCTTACCAGAAAAGAAAACCATAATTAGCAGTTAAATCAAACTTTGGCCTTAGAGAGTGTTTAACTAGTAACATTAGGATTGCTGATACTCTTATTTTTGTATGTACCATTTCTTTCTTATGAATACCTTAAATAATTTAATACTAACTTTTATTTCCCCTTGTTATTTATGTCCTGATGGAGACATGGTCGAGAGGGACCTGGGGCTGTTGGGTCCCAGCAGGGTTGAACTGGTGGGGCTGCCATGTTGGGGGAGGCAGGAAGGGGCCTAGGAGGGGGCGGGGCTTGTAACAGGCTTGTAACAGGCTTGGAGCCCTGTCAGCTCTGTACTAGAATATATAAAGTCAAGGCAGCTGATGATGAGGGCTGCTCTGGGTATGGGAGCCAGAATTCTCCTGGAGAGGGAGCCAGCTAGAAGTGGCAAGCCAGGAGGAGGACTGGAGTAATTCAGCAACCTCTTCCCCTGGATTTTCATCTTAAGAAAAAGGGGTTGGAGCCCACCTCTTTCCCTCCTGAAGCAGGACAAGAACTTTAGTTGAAAGTGGTATATAAATATATATAAATACAGTCATTTCTCACCAACTGTGAGAACGGAACGTTCCAGGAAAACCTCACGGTTGGCAAATTAGATGAGCCATTTACATCAATGGCAAGCAGGGGTTTAGGGGAATTGTGGTCACGATTCAGTAAAAAACCTGGAAAGAAATTGAAAAAAAATCCCTGAAAATCACTCCAAATCACCAGAAGTTAATAAGAGGAGTGAAGGGGACCCCTGAAATCCCCAAATCCCAACCCCCCAAAATGACAGACCCCCCCACCCAAATGGGGAAAAAAAACCCTTGCCAAACCATGGATCACAATTTCCCAGTCACGGATACTCAGATCCGTGATTAGGAAATCCATGGTTGGCAAGAGATGACTGTATTCGTAGTAGAAGCAGTTTGTAATCGTAATGTAAAACCTTTATCAGCTAGAACATTCTTTTGAACCATAATTACTTTCCCTTCTTCATTAACAAGATGTTCACATAACTAGTAAAAGAGAGGCTCAAAAGGAGATGTAATCCCCAAAGTGTTTTGTGACCAATAGCTATTCTCCTGTTCCTCCAGTATTAAGCTTCCCAGGCAATGGCCCATGTATCTCAACTCTTGCAAAGCAAAGCTTTAATTTCATGAGAGTAGAAAGAAGAAAAGACAACTGAATAGACAATACCAAGGAGAACACAAAACAAAAGATCTATAGAATATCCTGTCATCCCAAATCACTTAACAGCGTGAGCCACTTCTGGGTCAAGAAGTAGCAGGCCTACCTTAGACTTGTAGAAAGTCTGGCTGATAAACTTACTATAAATGAAAATTCAGAAATGGGTCTGTTTGTACAAGACTGCCTTCTCTCTGCTCTGAGTAGATAGTCATATGGTTATAGATTAGGGTAGGCTAGGCTTACTAGTATGTTGCATGAACAGATTGCTTGTTGGATTCTATACATCTGCACACAAACCTCCCTGTATGAGGACATTTTTTCTCAATATTGCATATCTGAGAACTGCAAAGGTACATAATAGTGTTAAAAATCACACAGATCTGGAGATGGGCTGGTTTGTCAATTGTTTCATAACCAACCACTGAGGTGCAGTGCAGACATAATGGCTAACCAGAATTTAGAACGGTGTTCAATAAGATCAATGTGTGATCCCAGAAGCAGAGACTTGGCTACAACTGGAGGGAAAGACAAATGTCCCTGGGCCCCTGAGGGAGGGGGCCCTTGTTGCTTTGCTCTCCCTCTCTGAAGAAGGCAGTGGAGGGGGCGAGGGCCCATGCCCCAGGACCGACTCCAACCTTGCTACATCCCTGCCCAGAGGTGCATTTCTAAAGAAGTACAATTATAGGAGGTCTATACCAGGTGCCCTGTTGGCTGTTTAGATTTGCTCTTGATTCTTGTGTTAGAAATAAAGTTAAAACATGGCAATCATGAAGATTGGTCCCTGCAGCATCTGTGGGCTTGGTGAAACTGGAGAAGAATTATGGCATACAAAGGAAACATAGGTATCATGTTCCAGGTATCATGTTGTTTCAGTTGAGGCAAGTTCTGGAGCATCAAGTTTATGTGCTCAAAGCTTGCCTGACTAAATTTTTCTCATCCCAATATGATTTCCCTATAAATTAATTATTTTTATTACTTGATTTCTGTTAACTTTATTGAGATGGGAAAGAAAATGTAATTAAGCAATTGTTCAATAGGCAGATGTAATTGTGCATCTCAGCCTTCACATTTAATACAGAATAGCATCACACTTGACATGATCACACACTTGTGCTAGAACAACAAGTAGTAGCCAACATATGTTACCAGCATAACAAATCTGATATGATGTGCACATATCATATGATGTGCTGAATGGTTTCAGTTCATGCAACACTAATGCAGGAAGAGAGGGTGTTTCATTTGTTTATGACAGGTCTTCATAAACATACCTGTTAGTTCATTGAGAACCAGTAACTGTAACATTATGCCTCAGATTAGAAATCTTTTCAGTTCTAATAGTATAGTTATTGATAAACATATCTGGTATTTGCTATGTACTAAAAGTTACAATGGCAAACTCCAAAAGTACATCTCTTTAAGAACAGAATAGCAAAGTATCACACTTCCTGCATGTAAAGTGCAAGCTTTCCTATTCTTTTATGATACAATACTGTCATTTCCTGGTACCCCGCCCCCATTTTGTTGCTCACAGAAAGGGTCCACAACAAATATGCCCTTTACAGTGAAGGGACTGAGATCAAGGTAGAACAAAAGAGTCATTTCCTCTCCTAGGAGAAGTCCAGCCCTCAAAGCGCTTTCAGTTTGCTATTTATACGACTGCTACCAGAGTAGGCAGCACCATGGTAGGGATAGAGAAAAGCCACAAGCAGGAAGGAGGGGAGGGCAGGGAAAGGAAAGGGAGCACCAGATGAGTTCAGTCTGGTTCTTTCATTCAACTCAGCCAGAAGATTTGGTGGAGACAGCCACAATAGTCATGTGCACGGACCGGTTCGGAGGCCATTCTAAAGGCCTCCAGACCGGTCCGGACACGGGGTGGTTTTGGTTCGGGTGGGGGATTCCACAGGAGTACGGGGGGGGCTTTACTCACCCTCCCAAGAACGGCGCCGTATTTATGTGAGTAAGCGGGCGGCATGCCTCCCTGCCGCCCGCTTCATTCCCCCTCTCGGCGTTCCCTCTGTTCAAATTCTGAATCGGGCGGCAGGGTATCTCCCAGTCCCTGCCGCCCTCTTTAATGCCCCCGCTCGGCTGGCGGCCGCCCCATTCAAGCCTTCAAGACCCCTGCCAGGCCGGCCCGGCCCGGCCCGGCCCGGCCCTTCCCTTCCCTTCCCTTCCCTTCGCAAGGGGGACGAGCGGCAGAACTCCCTGCCTTCCCCCTTGCCGGCTGCGCTGCAAATGGCTTCTAAGAAGCCTTTTTCGCGCATGCGCACAAAAGGCTTCTTAGAAGCCATTTGCAGCACAGCCGGCAAGGGGGAAGGCAGGGAGTTCTGCCGCTCGTCCCCCTTGCGAAGGGAAGGGAAGGGAAGGGAAGGGAAGGGAAGGGCCGGGCCGGCCTGGCAGGGGTCTTGAAGGCTTGAATGGGGCGGCCGCCAGCCGAGCGGGGGCATTAAAGAGGGCGGCAGGGACTGGGAGATACCCTGCCGCCCGATTCAGAATTTGAACGGAGGGAACGCCGAGAGGGGGAATGAAGCGGGCGGCAGGGAGGCATGCCGCCCGCTTACTCACATAAATACGGCGCCGTTCTTGGGAGGGTGAGTAAAGCCCCCCCCCCCGCCGTTATTTGGAACCCCCCACCCCAGTGCCGGACCGCAGCTCCGTGGTTCCGTGCACATCCCTAAGCCACAACTCAGCCAGAAGATTTGGTGGAGACCCGAGGGAGAGCAAACTGGCCCAGAAGGTTGCCGGGTGGGTGGCGAGGGGGCGGCGGCAAGTGAGACAGAGGCAGGAGGGAGACCTGAGGGAGAGCAAACTGGCCCAGAAGGTTGCCGGGCAGGTGGTGAGGGGGCAGCGGCGGTGGGGCCGCACCAAACCCAGCAGGGAAGGAAAGCTCTGCTGGGCTGGTGGGCAGCAAAGCCAGGCCGCTGAGAGGAGCCCGGCTGGGCAGGCGGCACAGCCATGCTGGGCCCGGTGGGGAAGGAAAGCACAGCAACAAACTAGCAGTGCAGATGCTATGTGCCGGGTCTGCTAGGTTACATTAATGTGGCACAAAACACACACATACACCCCCCCCCACTTTTCCTCTATTATATTCCATGTGAAAAAGTAAATTAAAATTCTATATTCTAGTGGTTAATTTTCACATTTTAACTAGTGCATAAAGGTAAAGGTAAAGTGTGCCACCAAGTCAATTTTGACTCCTGGCGCCCACAGAACACTGTGGTTTTCTTACTGGGGATTAAATAAAAAAAGTCTTCTAAGTCATTACTTGAATTTTCATAAATACTCGGAGTACACCTATACGACAGCCATTTTTCAGCTTTTCCTAAATACATTATGGATGGACTTCATTGAACAACGTTAGACAGCCACCTTTAAAAACATGTATTAAATGATTTAGCAGATTGCTTAACACACACTACACATTTTGGACACTCTAGACTAGAAAAAAGAAACATGTCAGCCTGAGAATGTGTGTTCAGAAATTGTCTGTTTGCATCCATTAATAAATCCCTCATCAACTCTGAACGATGGGGAATGGCGGTGCGGGGGAGAATAACACTCCTAAAGAAAACACAAGATAAGGAGACTTATAAAGCCCTCAGCCAAATGACAACACTGATGAACACTTAGCTCATCATCCTTAACTTGCATAGCTTCCAAGTGTTGTTTTACACACTAATTGTATTTCCTGTTTGCACACTGGTTTTCCTCAGCAAACATATTAGGTGTGAATGACAGATACATCCTCAAACCTCTGTATAAAAATGTGCAGAGCCCTGACTCATGTTATGCTGCCCTCGCATCTATATGCACTGCTCCTGGGGTCTGGCATGGTATCAGCACAGAACCATCCCATTCCATGTTATTCAGTTCCTGTTTTAACCAGGATTTTACACTACAGCCTCATTCACATGTAACGTGGAACTGTAGATGAATAGGCCTGTGGTCCCACAGATGTTATGTCTGAATGCAGGGAACTGGCATCTGGCACGGCAACAAAACCAAGGGTTCGGAGCTGGAACTCCAATCTGAACCCTCAAGGTTGTAATGAGTTTTATCATCGCAACCTGAGGTTCCAGTCAGCCTGCAGTATGTCTGAATTCAGAAACGCAGGTTACTGGCCCTGGAACCAGAGTTGAGGGAGGAAGCTCAGCCAGCTCTCCCGCCTCTCTGTAGTCTCACTCACTGCAGAGAGACTGTTCTACTGAATGCAGGGATGTGCGAACCAGTTCAACCTCGAGCCAGTCTTACATCAAACTGGCCTGGCTCAAGGGCTCACCCTTGAGCCAGTCCAGGCCTGGTTTGGCTCTAAGTCAAACCGAACCCATCAGGCTGGGCTTGGACTAGTTTGGGTTTTTAAGTTTTAAAAAAGGTGGACTTATCACCATTGCCAGGTTCTGGGAGGTGCTTTCACGGCCATGGGGGGTGTCTCCCGATGTTCCCCCTGCCCGGTCCTTGGCCATTTTCGGCCTGTGGTGGGGGTGGCCAGTTTGGAGACTACCGCAAATGCTCAATGGACCTCTGCATGGCTGGGTCATTGGGCCTCCAAAATGGCCACCTCAGGCAGGCAAAAAAGGCACAAAATGGGCCTAAAACAGCCCATAAAGGACTGGAAATGACCAAGGGATGGCAGGGGAAGGGGGACATCAGGGGACCTCCCCTGCTGCGGCCATGACAGCATCCCCCTAGAGCCCGGCAATATCAGTAAGTCCACTTTAAAAAACACACCTTAATTTTCCCCTCCCCCGAGCCAGGCCTGAAATTGGTCTATGCTCTAGTGTGCATAGAACCGGACCAGACCCAGTTTGGTTCGAGTATGGTTCTACTGGAACCAAACCGGATTTTCTGGTTTTGTGCACAACCCTATTTGAATGTCCGAATTCGGACTCGAGAGTGGGGGGAGGGGGGCAGAACAATGGGTCAACTGGATCCATCTTTCTGGGTTACATCTGAAGGCGGTCTACCATTCTTTGCCTCTGACTACAGGGAACTGTGCAGAGGTTCACCCCATCCCGAGTCTTTACGTGTTCTGGTAAAAATGGAGTTCCTGTGGGAATGGGTTTCCCTAAAGATGGTTAAGTATTTTATTTTAAAATCTGTGTGCTAACTTTCTTCCCAAAGGCAACCCAAGACAGCTGACAGCTGAAGTAATCATATGCAATATTATATATTAGCATATTTTAGCAATATGTCTAGAATTTATTTATTTATTCATACATTTATATCCTGTTCTTCCTACAAAGAGCCCAGAGCAATGTACATGGTCATATTTATCCCCACAATAATCCTGTGAGGTAGGTTAGGCTGGGACAAAAGTGGCTGGCCCAGAGTCACCCAGGAAAATTGTCTCCTCACATGCACTGAAGCCAGAACCAAGCAGCCGCCAAGCTTGGGTGCTGGAAGGGCACCCCGCCCATCCACCCATTAGTCCAGAACCACTTCACCCAAACCAGGCCCAGTTTGGTTTGAACCTCTGAACAGGCCCTGGTTCATGCACACTCCTATCACCTAGTGAGTTTCACTGCTGAACAGGTATTTTATCTTGGGTGCTAGAGACCAGGGGTTCCCAACCCATGGTAGTCAGATCAGTGTTCCCTCTAAAAGAGATTCCCAGATGTTGTTGACTACAACTCCCAGAATCCTCAAGCAAAAGCCATTGTAGTTGAGGATTCTGGGAGTTGTAGTCAACAACATCTGGGAATCCCAGTTAAAGAGAATACTGGTCCAGATGTTGCTGAACTACAACTCTCATCATCCCCAGCTACAATAAATTATAGCTGAGGATGATGGGAGCTGTAGTTTAGCATTATGTGGACTACCGCAAGCTGGGAACCCCTGCTATAGACTATTATTTCTGGATATACAGTATGTGTCTGTACTAGCTATTCCTTTCTGTTTGGTACCAACAGCGTGATCAGCACTAAATACGAAGATGAAAGGGACTATCACCCATTTTGGGCTCTGTACCACCATTTATATTTTCAGTGTTATACAAGATTCTGCCATCCTGTACAAGATGGGCACATAGAGAAGCCTTCTTTAAGAATATAAGAACATAAGAACAGCCCTACTGGATCAGGCCTAAGGCCTATCTAGTCCAGCATTCTGTTTCACACAGTGGCCTGCCAGATGCCGCTGGGGAGCCCACGGGCAAGAGGTATGTGCATGCTCTCTCACCTGCTGTTGCTCCCCTGCAACTGGTATTGAGAGACACCATGCCTCTGAGGCTGGAGGTGGCCCCTTTGTTGCTGCTCAAATTATTTCGGAAATCTTCCCCCAGAGACCTGCAAGAGCCAGAGTCTGCAGATGTTTAAGACTGTGCGCTATTTTCAGCAGTCTGGCAGGGGGTGGGGAGCCATTAACACTGTGCTTGTATTCTAGTGTGTTTTTAGGGACACAGATTGTCACACAGCCTAAGACCTTGGAATGGGATGGGTGATAAATCTAAAGACAACAAGAGATGAGGGAGCACAATCCAACAATAAGACAGCAGGGGTCAAGCAGTGAATTCAGCACACTAGCAACAGCTGCTCCTCTTGTAAAACACTATGGTTCAGCATACAAGAGCCAGCTCAGAAAAATCCGAACTAAACAATTTATGTCAAGTTACCATAAGTTCTAAATCATAATCATTTGGCCAAAGTAAAAATAAATCACCACATCAGTGACTGTCCCTTAGCTTCATGACAGCCGGCATACAAAGGGAAATTGTTTTTATGTGGCAAGGTCCTTAACTGAACTCGGGATTTGGACTTACACAAATCACTACAGCAATATCCACTATGTACAGCAAATTCCATCCATGAAATGAGGTAGATGACACAATGCACAGAAAGCTGCATGGATTGGCATTGAGCACACCGCTGCTAGAGCAGCTTTGGGCACTCACAATGGCATTTGCTAAAAGCTGATCTACATGTGGCTTTGCCTTCCACATATTGGTCATGAGAACTGGCCCTCCAATATAACAATGCACTTTGAGAATTCTGAACAAACTTACTTCAGGCCCTGAAATTCCCCAGATCTTTGCTCATACTATAAACAAATAGTCCCAACTTTAAAATGCTTATAAGCTATGCCCATTTAATTTGCATGCAGAGAAACAAGAAGTTACTTCTCATGTAATACTCCATTCCTTTCCAGCATGATGAAGAACTGATAAATTTTGAAAACATACTCATTACTTCATGACACTTTATTTGATCCTAATAAAAGTTACTACTCTGCTTTGGCTATTCCCCTCCTAACTGACCAAGATGGCTATTTTGTGTGTGTGTAAACAACAGGAAAAGAACATATCTGGAACTGGTGTAGCATAATATTTTTATTTAATTATTTATTTAACATATTTTTATACCGCCCAAAACTTAAGTCTCTGGGAGGTTTACAACAAACTAATAGCTAAGAGACTAAACTAAGAATCAATAACTCACTGGTTCAAATGTCATCTCTGCCATGAGCACAGTAGGAGCCTTTTCAGATGGCGATTTATACCACCTTGATTCAAATGCACCATTCATCTCCAAGGTTAGAAAGAAATGTTTCAGCAAGTGTAAAGCTGATGCCTGCTGTGCATGATGTTGATTGGCTGGCCTCCAATTATAGCACCAAAAGTCTACCCCCCCCCGTTTCTTTTGCTAAGTGCAAAACTGTGGGTTTTCCCCTAAAACAAATAATTCACACTCCCCTTCCCATAGTGTTCCATGATTTCCTAAATGGGTTTAATTTTCTTGGCAAACCATAATTTGCCATTGCATATGAATGCAGCAAAACTATGGTTTGCTCAAACCATAATTTATTCATAAACCAGAATCACAAGCCATGGCTTGGCACTATATCTGAAAACAGATGGTAGACACCCAACAGACAAATAGGGCTGCCTCTAGTTTTTGCATAATCCAGGGTGAAAATACTTTGTGGGGACCCTCCCTCCAATGATTAATCATTGTTCCAGCCCAGTTGAAATTAGAAGAGTCTCTGTTGCTATGCCACAGTATGCCCATCCACCCCCAGAGATGTGGTTGAATGCCCCCCACCGCCCTACTTCAGACAATCCTTACAAAACTTTTCATTTGATCTACTTCAGAACTCGGAATGGCCAAGAGGGGCAGGCTACACTTTCCCCACTCACTGTCTGAAGTTTGATGGGAGTCAGGGTTCAGTTTTCAAAGTTTTTAAATACAAAGCAAATTGAAACAAAAAAGATTTGCTATTAAAAAGGGAGAAAAATTGACCAATCGACATTACTCACCTGGAGAAGTGATGCATAACAGATGAATGAATAAAGGTATTCAGACACATTATGAACATAGGTCTCGACTGGAGACAAAGGCCCAGAAAAATATAGAGATGGGTTGGGGGGAATAATATTTTTTCCTCCCTGAAATCAAAATATAGGGAATTTGGGGAAATTAAGAGAAACACAGACACATTAGCTAATTTTGCCTACAGTTACAAAGACACAGACTGATACTATAAAATGTTTATTCAGAAGCTAGTCCCACTGATTTCAGTGGAGTTTATTGCCAGTTAAGTGTGTGTATGATTGCAATCTCACCATTTATAATCAGAACACTACTGCACTTTTTAAGAAAATAAAATTAGCTTTATGTATACGTTAGCTCTTAATATCCATCCAACAGCACCAAGTAACAATAAATCCTCCTTGCTGAAGTTAAGCAGGTTTGGGTCAAGTCAGTGCCCAGTGCTGGCATAGCCAGCAGAAGGGCAGCCCGTGTCCCTCCCACTGCTGGCCCGCACATGATGTCACATGCAAGGGGGACGTGGCCTGATCATCCCCGTGAGATTGGGCCATGACCCGATAGCCGGAGCGCCCGGCCCAGCCCTCCCAATCGCATTTCCAGCCAGCGTTTGCAGGCTGGATCCATTTATTTCCCTTCCTGTCCCTTGCTGGATGGAGAGAGAGGAAAATAAACCCAGCCAGCCAGCAAATGCTGGGTGAAAATGCGATCAGGAGGGCTCGAATGGGCTCGCAGGAGACCAAGCCATGCCCCCTTTGTATGTGATGTCATGTGCAAAGGGGGTGTGGCCTAGGCTCTGGAGAGCCACGCGAGCTCTCCTGAGCTCATTTCCAGCCAGCATTTGCTGGCTGGCTGTGTTTATTTCCCTCTCTCCCCCTCCTGCAAGGGACAGAAAGGGGAAAAAATGCATCCAGAAATGTGAATGGGAGGGCTGGATCAGGCCCTTCGGCTATTAGGCCACACTCTCTTGGCACGCAGCGTCACACACAAAGAGGGCACCAGCAGCCCTTTTCATTGGTGGCATGGGTTCTTTGAACCCAACTGTGCAATGGTGTATCTGCCCCTGGTGCCCGGATGGGAGATCACCTGGGAACCCTATGTACACTGTTCCATGATCGCCAAAACATGGGATAACAAAAATAAAATAAAATAAATGAAACAAACAAACAAACAAACAAACGGTTTTATGCAACTAGCTGCGCACCACAAAAGCTAGACTGAGATCATGGATTACTTTACAAATTAGTGAAATTTGGTTACATCAAGATTAATTGTAACTGTTCACATTAATTTTATATTACATTGTCCTTTGAATTAGACTGTGTTGGCTTAAATTTGGGACTTATTATTAGTCCGTTACTATAATTCCCTGGGGATAATTTCTAGTTACAGAGCAGTGGAGGGGGGGAGTCATGCAAAAAATTCAGATCTTTGTAAAACAGGGCCATAAAAGGGCACTGAGCCTATCTTATTACTAAATTAAGTAAGCAGTCTGGAACCATAAACAAACATTCCATTTAAGTTAAGCCCCCACCCCCACCCCAAGTGCAAAGTATCAAAGCTTCTTCCCACGTTTAGTTGCCACAGACTGATGGATCTTATACGTAATGATACCTGGCTAATCACTGTGGCCTGCAATATCTTTTAGAAAACAGTCAAGTCAGAAATACACTGGGTGTAATCTGGTCAAACCTTAAGCACATTGAAATCACATTGAAATCAATGAGAGAGAGGGGGGGGGGGGAGAGATGTAGGTACATGCTCAACTCTCCCACTGAAATAAGTGGAAGTTATAACATTTTGTCAAGGGTGGCCAGTCTGAGGCTCTTCAGCTGCTGTTGGACAATAATTCCCATCATTCCTAACCCTAATTGCAGCTGGGGATGATCCAGCTTTTATTCCAACAACAGCTGTAGAGCCTCAGGTTGGCCACCCTGATATAATGTTCCAATTTTGGTTTGGTTCTGTCTTATTAAATATAGGCCTCAATTCCAGCTTTAGTCATGGAAGACTATTCTTATTCTTTCTGATTTGGGCCTCAAATGTGCAGGGGCTTCACTACTTGTATCTATGGCTCCATTAATTCAGTTTTGATAGATACCTCAGATAGTTGAGGATATGCACAGCATCCTAGAAAACATGTGGTTAACCCTTAACGTGGGGTTATGTTCATCTTGGCTCATTAAAACAATTAGGACAGGACTTTTGCATGAGTGTTTCTGCAACAAAAGTAGTTAATGGTTTTTGTTTGTTTGTTTGTTTGTTTAACGGCAAAGTCATATTCCTTCTGTACTGAAGGAGGTTGTGGTACATTCCTTACTGAAGAAACCTTTCTTGACCCATCAGATGTGAATAAGCAGTCTATATAAAGTGTACAAATATCCTGAAATAAATTTAACCCAGGAACAAACTGAATTAAAACCAACATACTCCCCACAGATTAATACAGTCATCCTTCACCAACTGTGGTTGGCAAATTCATGGTTGTTGAGGCATTAAAGTCTATGGGAAACGAGGTTAGTGGAACTGCAACCACAAAAACACCCCAAAATAAAGGAAAAAATGTTTTTTAAAAAAATCAGGGGGAAATCACTAAAAATCCCTTAATATCGCCAAAAGTCACCAAGAGGAGAAGACTGAACCTTTGAACCACACAAAAATCACTAAGAAAACAACACCCCAAACACACTAAAATTTAAAACTCACCAACCACAGATACTCAGGTTGTGGTTGGCAAGACCAGTCACAATATTTCAGTCGCATATACTTAAAACCATGGTTGGTAAAACCACAGTTGGCGAGGGATGACTGTACATACAAACACTATATGCAGTGCTGTAACCCTCCCTTCATTACTAAAACCAAAATTTAAATCAAGGCAGGCCCAAAGCCTTGCCAGTTCTTGCCCAGTGCACACTTAGCAACGCGCTTGGTGCAGTGCCAAGGTGCAACTCTGACTTGTTGAGTTTTATAAGGCAGCCTGGGATTTCTTGAGCAAGGGAGCTAAGAGCTTCACCCTCCCAATTCTAGCTAGAGAATGGGCCCATGCATGGAGCAACAAGACACACTGTCTCTGACCAAAATTCTATTTCTGGCCCAGGTTTTTGAGCATGTGGTAGCTCTTTGGCTTCTAGGACCATACTGATTATCTGCACCCTTCTCAGTCGGGGATTCAGCCTAGTTTGGGACCTGAAATAACCTTGGCCACCCAATGAGATGGATAGGGGGAGTGTGACCTATCACCCATGAGGAGATGGGTAGAGGGAGTGCGGCCTAATGATTTTCCTGGACTTCTCAACAGTAGTTGAGGATTCAGCCTGGTTTGGGACCTGAAATAACCTTGGCCATCCAATGAGATGGATAGGGGGAATGTTACCATCACCCACCAGGAGATGGATAGGGGAAGTGTGACCTATTGATTCTCCTGGACTTCTCAGCAGTGTCCATAGGATCAACGTTTGGAGATGGGATTGAGAAGCACCATATTGAAGTGGCCTTGGCTGTTCTTGAAGGCAAGTTCCAGAAGGCAATGCCAAAGGACTATTGTTCTGCCCCTTGGCCACTAACTTAAGGGCTACCATAGGAATCCATCTTGCTACCCATACATTTTAATATCTACGTCTGGGGTACGCAGCCTTGACTTTTCAGCTGTTTGACTCCCACCATCACCAGCAACAATTTTGTGGCTGAGGGATGATGGGAATTGGAGTTCAACAACATCGGGACAGCCAAGGGTGCCTATCCCTGATCTACATGAAATCACAGGATCAGGGGCATAGGGAACTTGGCTGCAGCTGGAAGACAAAGTCCTTTGGTGGCTTCCCCGCCTCCTAGCCTTTACTATTGTGTGCACCCCAAGCCACACCCCCTGCATCTGCCATCAGATGCAAGGGGGCAGGGCCAATGCCAAGAATGGGGCCCATTAACCATGGCAGACCTTCCCTTCCCCAGTCAGTGATTAGTGGAATCTTTCACTGGGAAATACTTTCCCTGCCTTCTCCAGAAGGCAGGGAAAGGAGCTTCCAGTAAGCAACTCCACAAACTGCTGCCTGGGGAAGGGAGGCTCTGCTGGGGCTGATGGGCTGTGTTCTCAGCAGTAGCCCTGCCCCCTTGTATCTGACATCAGATGCAGGGGCAGATGGAATACCTAGGAGAGGGTCCATTCAGACCCTCTCACATCCCTCCCCAGTCAGTGAAATGCTAGCTAGCTGGGCTTTCCCCCCCAGCACAGCCACCATTTCAGTGAAAGACTGGCTAGAGAGGAGAGGGTGTGCCTCATGCTCCCAGCCTGTGAACACTTCATTCCCTGTATGGGTGTGGGAAGGGGCAAGGAGCAACTCTGGCCAAGGGTGAGCCTTGATATTTATTTATTTATTTATTTGATTTGTATCCGAAATGGCTCAGGGTGGTTTACAATTAATTGATGGCTCCCCAAGACCCTGGTGGCCGGGGGACAATTGTCCCCCCTTGCTCCACAGTCCCTATGCCCCTGCACTGGATGGAGTCATCCAGAAATTTGACGCAAGAAGTCATCAGCATGCCCACAACACTCAGCTTGTGTTCTCTCTCTTCCCCACCCACTTCCTCTCTCTCTTTTTTTTTACTTTTAAAGTCTCAACAGCTTGAGACTGGGTAACTGAAGGACTCCCTTCTTTCATATAAACACTCTCCCCCATATGTGTGGTTTAATGGGCTGAGCCCAGCTCTGTATTTTTTTTGTTTAGTGAAGCTGTGCCAGCTGCTACTAGGAGCAGGGTCTTTGCTGTGCTGGTGGAATGTTCTCCCTAAGGAAGCCTCTAAGCTTCCCTCAACTGTACAGTTTTAGGTGTGCCTGGCCAAAGCCTGGCTTTTGAAATAGGCATTCAGCCTGGATTGATGTGATATGTGGTAGATTGTATTTACTGCTTCTTCTATTAACTATTGGAGAGATGTTGTGATTTTTTTTTTTAAAGCTCCTGAATAGTTTCTTTGTTGTTTAGGGATACAATGATGTTTTAAATCTTTGTTTTATATGACACTTCAAAGAGAGGTGAAGTATACATTTCAAAATGTATACTCAGTTACTGCAGAGTCTATCATAGAGGTGCCCAGCAACCCCTCTTGTAGGACTGAATTGGACCTTAATTGAATTGAATAATTAGAACTTATTTGAAGAAACCTGCATTGGATCTCTCAAAGTTAGCTGATTACAGACCTGTCTCTAATCTCCCTTGGTTGGGCAAGGTGACTGAGCTTGTGGTTGCTTCTCAGCTCCAGGCAGTTTTGGATGACAGATTATTTAGAACCTTTTCAGACTGGCTTTTGGGTGGGCTATGGGGCTGAGACTGCCTTGGTCAGCCTGACGGATGATCTCCAATTGGCAACTGACAGAGGGAGTTTGACTCTGCTGATCCTTTTGGATCTCTCGGTGGCTTTCGATGCCATTGACCATGGTATCCTGCTGTGTCGCTTGAAGGTGTGGGGTTGGGTGGCATGGTTTTACAGTGGTTCCATTCCTACCTCTTTGGCAGATCCCAGATGGTGTCACTTGGAGAATTCTGCTCTGAAAAACGAGAGCTCAAGTGTGGTGTTCCACAGGGCTCCATACTGTCTCCAATGCTTTTTAACATCTACATGATACCACTGGGAGAGATCGTCAGGAAGTTTGGTCTGGGATGCTATCAATATGCTGATGACACCCAGATCCTTTTCTCCATATCAACTTCATCAGGAAATGGTATGACCCCCTCCAAGTGCCTGCCTGGAGGCGATATTGGGCTGGATGAAGGATAACAGGCTGAAGTTGAATCCAAACAAGATAGAGATACTGTCTGTAGGGGGTCGGGATCCGAGAGATGGTTTAGATATGCCTGTTCTGGATGGGGTTACACGACTCCTAAAAGATCAGGTTCGTAGTCGGGGAATGCTCCTGGATCCCAAACTTTCCCTGATTTCTCAGGTTGAGGATGTGCCCAGGAGTGCTTTCTATCAGCTTCGGCTGATATGCCAGATAAGTCTATTTCTGGAGACAAATGACCTTAAAACGGTGGTACATGTACTGGTAACCTCTAGGCTTGACTACTGTAATGCATTCTAGGTGAGACTGCTTTTGTACGTAGTTCAGAAACTACCATTGGTTCAAAATGTGGCAGCCAGATTGGTCTCTGGGTTTACCTGAAGGGACCATATAAAACCTGTTTTCCCAGGATTTTAACTGAAATTTAATTTTTAAACTTGAATGTGTTTTTATCTATTATGATTTTTATCTCTATATGAATTTTAAATGTTTTATATTATATTATGTTTTAGTTCTGTACATCACCTAGAGATTTCGATGTTAGGTGGTATATACATTCAATACATAAAAAAATAAATAAAATCAAAATCAAAATTAAATGCGTAGTTGCTTGAAACAGCAGGTAGTGGCCCTGGTCAGGACACCCATTTCCTTTTCACATAAGACAGTCCTGTTGTTTTCAAATGAAATATATTTCCAGTGATCACAACTTGAGTGGCCTTATTGGATGTAGCCATCAATGTCAACTGAATAAGATTTATATTCATAGCCCACTCCATCCCATGTAAGTGGATCACCCCTGCTAACCTGGCAAAGAGGCACCTTTAATATGGTGATTCTCTTTATTTAGCAGGGGAAGAGTAACTGGTCCTATCCACCCCCAGCACAGTCTCTCCAGTGACTGTTGCTGGTGTCTATCTTGTGTTTCTTTTTAGATTGTGAGCCCTCTGGGGACAGGGATCCATCTTATTTATTTGTTATTTCTCTGTGTAAACCACCCTGAGCCATTTTTGGAAGGACGGTATAGAAATAGAAATAAATAAATAAATGAATGAATAAATAAAAATAATCAGGGCTCTTAAGAGTTCTTTGACCAGAAGTGTGAACTAACTGTATCTGCAAGTGATCTGAACTGGATCAGTGTGTTAAAACACCAATTCCAATTTACATAGCCCAGATTTTGGTGCATTGCCTCCTTCCACTTCCTGATGTTTTCAGATAGTGGGAGGTACACATAAAGAAGTCAAACACCTAAGCATTCTTGGAAATCAGTATAATGCAATCTATACAGAATAAGGTTGAATGAAATGGGAAAAGATAAGGAAACAGAATAAAATGCATGCTATCTTTTAAAGAGGGGGAGTGGGAAAGTGAGGACAGGACTCCTAGATATTTGAAACAAAAACACAAACTCTTAGTCTTCCATTAAAAGGCGAGAAAATATTTTCATGAGATTTTTAAAGATCTCAACAGTTTTGTACCCTTTAACATTAGAAAACTGACAATATGGAATCTAAGAGCAGCCTTGGTCTGTCAAATCCAGCATCCTGCTTAGCACAATGCCAGTCAGACATTTCATGGAAGCCCACAAGCAGGGCTTGAAGAAGGCAGCAGCTCCTTCTCACTCTTACTGCCCAGCAGTGGGAATCCAGAGGTCCCATCTATAGTCATCCATCATGGCTAATAACTGATGATAGACTTCTCCTCCCTGAATTTCTTCACTAGCCTTTTAAAGCCATCTTACCTATTGACCATTACTACATTGTGTGGCAGTGAATTCCATAAGTGAATTCCATTGTGTGAACAACTACTAAATATAATGCCAATCAGTTTAACTGGGTGACACCACATTCTAGTACGATGGGGGAGCGGGGAAAACCTCTCTCTATCTACTTTTCTATACCATGCATAATGTTGTGTTCTTTCACAGTCACCATTTTTTAAATGTAAAAATCTACAAACAGGTAGAAAGGAAACGACCTTCTACCAAGTCAGATCTTTAGATCATCTAGTTCAGTATTGTCCACACTGACTCACAGCAGCTCTCCGGGGCAGATATGTAGTTGGCTTGGTGGTGGCCCAGGGACAGGCCACCACTGCTTACCTTTGCGGCTGCCCCAGTGCAGTGTGCTCGTGTCAGCCACGGCCCTTGCACTGGCGCCAGCCGCATGCTGATGGGGGGGGGCATGGCCAGCACTGGAGTGGGGGATGGTGGCCCTTTGGTCCTTCCCAGCTGGCACCAGCACTTTGTTTGCTAGTTGGACGTTCTTTCCTAATTGCCCCCTCTTGATCGAGCAAAAGAAAGCACCCAGCCAGCTAAAGAAGAACTCCCCAGCTGGAAGGGACCAATGAGTCATATCTGTCTCTCCAGGCAGTGAGCATTCACCAGCTGGGTACTTTATTTTTCTCCCTTGACCAAAGCGAGGGAGAAGAACACCACCCAGCCAGCAAACAAAGCACATGTTGCTGGGTGAGGGGCTGCACATTGGGCTCCCAGCTTGCAAGCGCTTTGTTTGCCAGCTAGATGTGGAAGGGAAATGAGGGAGCACTGTAGCAGCCCTCTGGACCCTGGGCCCCAGCAGTCTTCCCTCTAACAGAGATTCCCAGATATTATTGACAGCTTCCATAATCCCAAAGCAAAAGCCATTGAGCTGGGGATGCTGGGAGTTGTAGTCAACAACATCTGAGAATCCCTGTTAGAGAGAATATTGCTGGGGCCCAGAGACATTTGTGTCCCACCCCCCACCAGCAAGTGGTGGCTATGGCCCTGCTCTAGGGCTTAAGACAGGTCTTTCCCAGCCCTATCTGTAGTTTACAGAGAATGGATCAGGGGCCTTCTGCAAAACATGTTCTCTTCCCTGAGCCATGGTTATATTCTTTAATACATTATGACTGTCCTTCTCAGCACCCTTTTCCAATTTTAGGATATCCTTTTTGAGAAAGGGTGATCAGAACTCTATACAGTTTTATAAATGTGGCCTTGCTACAGATTTGCATAATCCATAAGAGAACCAGTCCTCTTATTCCATGACTGCCAAGTTTACAAGTTTACTCTATTTATTCTAAGAAACTAGTCTGTACTCTTTTGGGGGGGAGGGGACCATGTTAATTTGCACCAATATATTCTTAAGTCATATGGCCGTGCACAATCCTTTGCTGATAATTGGCACTGGAGTCAAGCACAGCACCCATCCTTTCCAGCTAGGGATAAATGCATGGAAGCATCTTGACTCACACATATGCCCCTATCAGGATGAAAGCATGGAGCTATGAAGCTGTGCAATTAAAAATATGATTTTTTCCTCTATTGATTTTGACAAAAATAGTCCTGGACCCTAAAGAAGTACAAATCACTTGTTAAAATGGTTTGACATACAATATACATGATGATGCCATTTAAACTTCATTGCTCATTGATTCATTGTGTGTTAAGTTGACAAATATTTCAGCATATACAAAGAGTACAGAACTGTAGACTAGTATAACCTCCCCAACTATACTAAAAATATTGTTTCACAAGAAAATATGCATAAAAAGCAAACTGTAATTGCTTTTTTAAAAACCCCAAATAAGAACCTGATTATTGCTTCCTAATGGTGCAGCAGGGAAGCAACCTTCCTAGAGAGCAGGAGGCAGTTGGTTTGAATCCCTGCTAGGAAGGTGCTGAAAGGCATCATCTCATACTGTGCAGGAGAAGGCAATGGTAAACCACTCCTGTATTCTATCAAGAAAACCACATGGCTCTGTGGTCACCAGGAGTCGACACCCACAACCTTTCCTTTCCTATTGCTTCTAATAAAACTAGCTACTTTCACAATAGTACAGAGAAGCCCTGTACTGACAAGTTATACTAGAGCTTATTATATTATGAAGTGGCATGCTGTAATATCTGATGGAATTAATCTAGGAGGAGATATTACACAGCAGACAAAATACCAGAGGGAATTTTCTGGAAACTGTCTGTTGAGATTGAAGGAAGAGAATACTCCAGGAAGCATACGGCTTCCAAGTCAGATTTATGAGCTATGGCACAGTTCTAAGAGTGCATCTATAGAAACTGCTTGTTCTATTATCAGTGGCACTTTACTTCCACTTATACACTATGGTGTTGTCAGTTTTGATGCCTTGGTGTAGCTAGGTTGTCAGAAATTTTTAAGAGCACCAGCAAGTAGCAGCTAAAGAAAGAAAATTAACATTTCTTGGACCATCTGCAGAGAAGCTTATTCAAGTGATTCATTATCCTTGACAACAGACCCAGATGAAAAATGAAATGCTGGAACTGGTCATTGAAGCAGTCAAGAACCCGACCTTTATTCAGCCTAAAGGCCAGAACTCTCCTTTATTCTGAAACTCAATTTTGAGCTTGTCTGACCTCATGCTTAGCCCTGTATGCACAGCTCCTAATCATGTAGCCAACCTGCTTTCTGTATGATCTTCTGCCTGTGTCAGATAGTAATTTGGGGTGCTAAAGGGCCAGCCATCATGCAAATTGATCCCTCTATTGTCTAAGAATCTACCACTATCAGGGGACGCATGAAGTCATTGAATTCAGTGCTCAGAGAAATCAACCAACATTGTGCAAAGATGCCTGCTCAATCTAACAGGAAGATTTTTAATCATGACCTAGCTCCAATCTTCCCCATACCAGACAGGGAGAGCACAAAAGCTAAGCAGCCTTTTTGTCTGTGGTTGGGTAGTTCTGAGTTCCTGCTTCTTGAGGTGATGATTTCTGTGCAGTGGCAGCTGGTGAGGACAGTGTGGTTGGGGTGAGAAGTACCTTTAAAAGTTGTTACAGGTGATACCACCAGCACCTGGAAGATACCGGGAGCAGAGGCACCCTGCCTGGCATCCCGTGCGGTGGAGGCCTTGCCTATGGCACTCACCTGGCCTCCGCACATGCAGAGTAACCCCAAGACAGATTTACACACGCATATATTTTAAAAAGCTATATTGCATGCTATAGTTCTTTCAATATGAGTTTATCTTGCATTTAAAATCCATGCCACAAAAAGGACTTTTTTAATGGAGCATGATTAAATAGGTGTCTTCTGCAAGAACATCTCATTGTTTCATGCTTATATTTTCAAAAGGCTTTCCAAATATTGCCACCTTGTGGATACACTGCTGAATGCTATTGTTTTGCTGTCATATATGCTAGCTTTGAAGACCTCAAATTTCATAAAAGGGGAAAACATGGAGAATAGAGATTATAAATTCCCAGAAAGAACAGATAATAGTTTCTATGGGTTGTATCCAAAGAAAGCTCCCTGGGCAGAGGTACCTTTTAAAGCGTGGCTCTTTTATATTTAGCAAGGGGATATCAACTGTGCCTGTTCAACTCAGCAGAGTATCCCTTCGAGTGGTTGTTGCAGAGGCGTAACTAGGGAAAATGGCGCCCGGGCCAAGCACTGAAATTGCGCCCCCCCGCCACGCCCCCCCCACCGCCCCCCCACATACGTCTGACTGACACACATGTTTCAGAAAAATTTATTTTAAAAATTAAAAAATTACAAAAATTACCAAAAATTTCAAAATGCACTACATACTTAGGTTTTTCCTCACAACAACCCTGTGAAGTTGGCTTGTATCTCAAACATCAGAATTATGATGCAATGATGATTATTATGATTATGATGCCCCTCCCTCACGCCCTGGTTCTGTTCCTGACTTTCCCTTGTGAGTGACTGTATTTTAACAAAACGAAAACCAAGGACTCCAAAGTAATTCGAGGGACTAGGGTGATAGTGCTAAAGACTCCTTATTCTCCCGCTGTTAAAGAAAGACTCCCCTTTTCCAAAACCGCGCACTATTTACACCAGAAAAGGTTTCAAATGGAGGGGGAAGCATTTATGCATTTATGCTTTGTTTTATGTTACGATTTCAAAGTTAGAAAAACTATAAAAGGGCCATCTTAGAGAAGATATGCACTGCCTTAGTTGCAAATCCTGCTTTTTTGAGATTCCCTGCAATTGAATAAAGCGATAATATACACCTTTGCTATTTAAATTGGTTGGAGAGTATTTATGACAATAAAAAATGAAATGGCATTTCAGAGGCAACATTGGTTGCCTAAGACCACTCAGATTTAACTAATCTTCATCACATTGACAAAAAGAGCAATTAAAATTAAAATCCATGACTAAAACCAAACCACTTTGGGGTTGTTTTTAATGAAAGGTGGTATATAAATTTAACAATAAATGTTTAGAAGTATATACTTTCACCCCCTGCTCAACCTACAATTAATTCCAGCTTATTTTCAAAGGGCTTCTAGTTTTATTTACAAATTGCTTGGCAGCACCAATGTTTAAGTAATCACTAATTGCTCCTAATGATAGTTTTACTTATTGTTAAATTTATATACCACCTTTCATTAAAACATTCTCTGTTCATCTGATTTTCAGTCTGGTTAATTAAATCGGTGGAGGTTTAGACTTTCCTGATGGGCTGAAACAGCTAATCCATTTTGATGATGACATATAATTAAATTAGCTTGCATTACATAGTGAAAAAGTCCAGGAAGGGAGAGATGGGGGGATGTGGAACCCAAGGTTCCACATCCCCCCATCTCCCCCTCCCTGAACCTTTTCAGTTAAAACGTGGTTAGATTATAGGGGAGGAAGGACTTGAATGAGCAAAAAGGGGAATTGGTTCGGGCGTTCAGGAAGTTGTTCAGAAGAGGGAGTTGTTCAGGAAGTTTGCTCTGGTGCGTGTCCTCCTCTCGACGCATGTGTGACTGGTGGCGGGGCGGCGGGGCGTGCCAGGGAGTGAGAGTCAGAGACTTGGACTACGAAGACGCCACGGCGCCCAGTGCTGGATGAGCAATGCCAATGGGGGGGGGCGCGCGCCGGGACCGGGGGAGGGGGGCTGCTCTGCAAAAATAAAAAAATAAAAAATAAAATTTCCGGCAAATCGGCAGGGGCACTTTTTGGCGCCCCCTGCCAAGTGGCGCCCGGGGCACGTGCCCCCCCCGCCCCCCTATAGTTACGCCTATGGGTTGTTGCCAGGATATCCCTTGTCCTCCCCCCCCCCCACTTAAACAAACAAACAAACTAGATCTAGGAGCCTGTTTGGGGACAGGGAACAATTTTTTTTAGTTCTTTTTCTCATTCCTTTTGCAATATAAACCATCTTGAGATCTCCCCTCCCCCCATTGAGAAGTGGTATATATATTCTAAATAAATAAGTCTCACTTAAATTAATAGGTTTATCTTATTCATTATTAACTTGTTTCATTAATTTCAGTGCTGCTTTGAGTAGCTTTTGCAAGGTGTACAGTATTGGCAGACCTCTCACCTGCCAATACTTGAGAAAAGGTACTATTGCATCTGAAAAAGATACAAGTTACGGGGGGAAATGGAATAGGGATATTCATGAGGATTTTCTTTGTTGGTTTTAGCAGCATTAGATAAAAATGGATGACAGAAATCCCCAGATAGAGAGGTTCTCTTCTCACCTTTATTGATACTTTAAAAAAAAAAAAAGTTTCATAAGAGTTACAACTGTTTATCCAATCCAGACTTTACCTGCAAAGTAGGAATAACAATGAGGGGAGCATATGTGTCCAGTTTAAGTAACAGACATTAGATGATATCCTTGTCATCAAATTAACCATTTGTTTGCAACCTATTATTTGCTATTGTAAAAGGTAACAGATCTGGAATCACAAGGTGACATGGATTATAGCACCTTTGGACAAAACAGCTCTTCTCAGGTGAGTAGTAGTAGTAGTGAGTGGTAGAAGAAACAGCTCGTGTAATTCAACCACAGAGCCCAATAAGCGTGCAAAGCAAGTATCAAAGCAAGCTTCGATTTGTCATTACTTGCCAACTTTGGATACTGTGAGTTCTTTGGATTCAGGCTCTCTATCTACTAACTTGCTGGTGCAGAGTCAGATGCAAATCCCAGGTGCACCAGAGCAAGACCTTATACAGCTTAGGCATACCATGGAGAGAAATGGAGCCTCCCAAAAGCTGTTATGCTTAGGGAACGGCTTACTAACTTTCAACAGAGCAGCCTACATCTAGTGCTAGAGGGAGGGAATGGAGATCAAGCAACTTCCCCAAACTCGCAGAACTCTAACAACAATGAGGGGATGGGTAAACTATCAGCCCCAAAAACTAAGATAACCAAAAAGCCTCAGCAGACTACAGACCTTTCATCTTGTCGGCTGGTAGCTGAAACGCTTAAAGCTGTGTTTGATAGACTCTCATTACTAGAGAGGAAATTGGACATTGTTAAGACTCTTCTGCATGATCTGTCTAAAGGGCAGATCAAGAGGGGGAGGACTGATAATGATAACAGTGGGGAGAAGCAGCGTGGCTGTGGCTGTGGCACTTATCAGACCTACCACAACTCCCATGTGATTCCAGGAGGAAGAAGCACAGTTAATCGAATATTATAACCACACCATATTTCTTTTGTAGTATTTTTCTTGTAGGGTAAACTACAAGAAGTGTACAATTTCTATGCCATTAGATACCCGCTAAGTCAGCTCTTGGATTGTAGTCTGAGAGATGTAGACTTCAAACGATTTGAGAGGCTACCATCTAACCATTTCCAAAGTAGATTTATGTTGGATTTTTATTCTTCCTGGATCCCGAATAGGATTTTCCAAAGAAAATCCTTGATTGAAGGTTTTGAGATATTCCCTAATCGCTGTTTTGCCAACACCATCTTGGAGTAGGGATGTGCATGGTCTGGACCGGCACCGAGGGGGGGGGTCTACCTTTAAGGGTGGGGGGGTAGAACTTACCCCTCCCGCCGCTCTTCCCCCTCTGGCGCTGTAGTTTAAAACAAAGTTTTTGGGGCGGCAGCGTTGCTCGCTGCTGCCCCTGTCCCCGTCGTCGCCTGGAACGCTCCGTAATAGCAACACGCATGCGCGCATGGCAGCGCGCACGCCTGTCGCATGCATGCGTGTTGCTATTATGGAGCGTTCCAGGTGATGATGGGGGCAGGGGCGGCAGCGAGCAATGCTGCCGCCCCAAAAACTTCATTTTATACTACAGCGCCGGAGGGGTAAGTTCTACCCCCATGCCTTTAATGGTAGAACCCCCCCTCGGTGCCGGACCACCGGACCGGTCCAGCTCCAAACCGGTCCGGAGGCCTCCAACATGGCCTCTGGACCGGTTCGTGCACGTCCCTATCTTGGAGCCTTTAATTTTAAAACCTCCCAGGAAAATATCAGAGCAGCCGGGTGAACAAGGGCACTGTAAACCTAATGTGTCTGAATTATTTTTGCCCATGGAATCTCACTCAGTTAACTCCCTCTTCATGCAGTTTACAGAGGGGATTAACATTACAATTGATGAGCTGAACCCTTCAGTAATTAGCATCTCTTCTTTGATAGAAGATCCGGCTGATATAAGTAACCAGCCTATCCAGAGGCAGTCTGAGGAGCTGACAGATAATAAGGCAAACTTTTTTTTCTTCCTCACCAGTCATAACTAATGATCATATGCCTCCCTCACAGGGCCAGAAGGAGGCTGACTTGCAACACAAGCTGGAATTAATTAAGACAGACCTCCCACTTTTGGTACACCTTGAGGAGGTATTTAACCAGCCAGAAACTCCCCCTAAGAAAGATCGGTGGTTTAATTTGTTGGCTGACCCCCACTTCACAGTTGCTATGCCACTTCTGAAGTCAGGCCAAGATTGTTTTAAAACTACAGATTTTCCAACTAAAAGCAGTACCTCTGAAACCCAAGTCGCTACAATGAACCCGAAAGCTCCTACTGTTCCATCGCAAACTCTAGCTTCTCACATAGATTCTAACCCAATAAATGTTATGATTGGCCCAGGAAACTCTCAGGGATGGAGTGGCTCCATTCAGCCATTGAAGGGAGGCAGATCAGCATGGGCTTGCTTAGTGTCATGGAATGCGGGGGGATGGGAAGCTAGATCCAAGGACCCCTTATGTTTGAGCCTTTTGGACAGATTTGACATCATACTGATGCAATAAAACTTGGGTGCTCTCTGAACTGGTACTTAATGGATTTTGTGTATTTTCCCTACAGACCGTTAAGAGTAAGCAAAAGGGCAGACCCAGTGGGGGCCTTAGGACTTTTATCTCAACTAAGTTATGGGCATCATCAAAATGGGTCTCTTCTTTGGGTAACATAGCACTGACTGTGGAAGTTGCTCATAATCAGACTGCAGTGCTGATAGTCAACATATATCTCCCCCCGAAACGCAGGGCCCAGAAGGAAATTTGGGGGAAGCTGGAAGGGTACATTGTTGCCCTCACAGAGGAATTTCCCGATGCAAGTATAATTCTGGGAGGCGACTAACACAAGAATGGGCCCCAGTGATGAAATCTTTATGCCCAATATAAGAGAAGTCCCCCTATTTGGGAAGAGTATGTGCTTCTGTACATGCGCCTCTCTAAGGACAACATCTCAAACTTGGGTGGGTATTATTTGGCCCAAATGACCTATGGCTTAGATTTATTTGTTCTAAATGGCTCAGTGGATAATGACCATCCGGCAGAGTTGACATTTTGGGTGGGGAGGAGAGCGAGCACCATTGACTATTTTATTATTATGAGGCGCCTGGCCCAGTGCTCCTCGAGACTAGAGGTGGTCCCACAAGTGGAAACTGACTACCACCTAGTTACTCTGCTGCTGCAAAGCCCGTTGGGTCCTAAACAGTATGAGTCAGTGCCTTCTATGAAGACAGAAGATAACTGTTGTCATGCCAGATGGTCCCAGAGTTTAGCTGATAAAATCTCCACTCTTCAGTCACATCACCTACAGAAGCTGAGCCAAGAGATGCTTGATTTATCGGACCCGGTTCAACTCTAACAAATCTATAACTCCATTACTTTGGAATTACAAAAACATCTTACATATAAGCAGCGTGAATCCTCTAATAGACAGTGCAGACCTTCTGAACTATGGTTTGACCAAGATTGTGTGAAGTGTAGATGTCTTCTTCTGGACAGATTCCAAGCTTATAAGGTAGATCCCACTTCAACATCAGTCCAAGAACTAATGTTACAGAAAAAGCAATATAAACAGTTGATTAGACAGAAAAAGCGGGTCTATATGAAATCTTCTTGGGATTTGTTATTGTATTCAATCTGATCAAGACAACAGTCCCTTTTCTGGAGAACTGTAGCAGGGATCCCGCTTAGAAGACATCTGACATCCAATGCCCACATCCATCCGGAGCTTTGGGAGAGGCACTTTCGAAAGTTGTACTGGGAGGAAGGGACTTCGCCAAGCTCCTTTACATTCAATGAGGAGCCATTATCTGACTGGTCACCCATTATCACAGCAGAAGTCTCTGACCTAATACACCAACTGAAGCCGGGCAAGGCTCTCGGCGCTGACCTGGTCCCACCGGAGTTGGTTTTGTCCAATGTGGACTGGTGGGCACCAGTGCTTGCTTCGTTGTTTACTGCCATTGATAGATCAGGGTGCATACTGAAAGACAGGGATTGGTCCATCATTGTACCTATCTATAAGAAGGGGTACAGAAGTGAGCCAGGCAATTATAGGCCGATCAGTCTTCTGAGTACAGTTAGCAAACTTTACACTAAACACCTTTATTGGAAGTTGAAGGACTGGATAGAACAGGATAAAATTCTTGCAGAAGAGCAAGCGGGGTTCAGAGAAGGGAGTTCTACTGTTGACCATTGTTTTGTTCCTCATCATCTAGCACAGAAATATGCTCAATCCTTACATGTTGCCTTTGTAGATCTTAGGTTTGCCTTTGACTCAATCCCACGCAATAAGCTCTGGGATAAATTGAGAGCCTCCTCCATTGATCAGCGACTCTTAGCTCTAATTAGAGCCTTACACGTATCGCCAACCATGAAGGTTAGGTGCAATCCACAGGGAGGATTAACCAGAGCTATTCCAATTGGAAAGGGGGTCCAACAAAGATGTATGCTGACACCCTTGCTGTTTAATTTGTCAACGATATGGTGACCCATCTTGATAGCAGTGATTTCCATCCTCCCAAGCTAGCTGGAAGAAGTATCCCGGTGTTGCTGTATGTGGAGGACGCAGCCACTCTGGGTCTTTACTCAGATCTTTCCCCACTAGAAGTGGTGCAGTCTAAATTCTTAAGAGCAATATTTCAGATACCCAAGTGCACCTCTAATGCGAGGCTCAGATTGGAGGCAGGTCTCATTAGAGATGAGGCCAGATGCTGGCAAATGGCGCTGTTTAATTGGCTGAGGGTTTTTTCCTCGGACACAGGGCTGAGCCCCTTAGTATTATAGGATTCCTATCAGTCGACCTGGAAGTGTGCTCTGAACCAAAAGATGACCGCCTTGGGCCTCGACCAGTCTGGCTTGCTTACGTAAAGTTTGGAGATAGCTAGTCAGCACATTAAACAGAGAATAGAGAATACTGAGAGACAAACGGATATAGCGAGGGCACCTGACTTTCAGAGCCAGGAATCAGTCAGGTATAGTTTGGCCCCAGCATCCTATCTTGGAGGTGCCCCCACTTAGAAGAGTTTTTACCCTGGCAAGATGCAATACCCTACCTTCAGCCCTCTTAGAGGGCAGATATAGAGGGACTTTCTATGGGGAGAGGCTCTGCCCATGTGGGGAGGTTCAAGTGGAAACAGTCACCCATGTGCTATTGGAATGTTTGTTCTATAGAGACCTGCGTCAAGATCTCATTTACCCATTGATGGCTAAATGCCCAGGTCTTGATTCTCCTCAGATGATTGGCAGTCTGTTGGAAGGAAGTAATTCCAATACCACCAGATAGGTTGCTAAATTTTGTATTGCAGCCCTCCGTGTGCGTAAGAGCTTATTAACAGGAAAATAGGTGATGTTAAGGCCAGAACAACTTTTGTAGCTACAGTGTGGCTAACTGCAGGTAGGCACGCATGTATTGGAATCACTTTTATATCATCAGTAAATTTAACAACAAAATTTTCCCAAGCTCCTGAATTGTTTAACCCCTCTCAGGAGTCGGGAAGAGTTTTGATTTGTGTGTAATAGTCTCATAAGTATGAAATACTGCTGTCTTCTTTTATTCTTAGTTATGTATTTTTAGTATTGCTTTCAGTACCTTGATCTATGTTCAGGATGACTTTTTAAAATTTATTTGGTTTTATTGTTTGTAGTAGAAGTTTGATTATCTTCTCTTCTACATTTGTTTTAATCCCATGCTGGTCGCTGACCAAAATAAAGAGGTTTGATTTGATGTGTATATTAATTCATCAAAAGGGTTAATACCAAGTCAACACTTAAGAAGATAACACCTATATCTTGTTAAGCATGATGTTCTTGCAGAGGAACACCATGAATGTATAAAAGTCATGACAAATATTGCCTTAGTTCCTATTTACATTTCTTACATTTTCTTCTGTATTGGAGTGGAAAAGTTACTTTCCACATTTTAAACACAGCTTCCTAAATATCATACCTTAGTAATGCAACACAGATACATAACTTACTTTGTGCATCCACACACTTTCCCCGATTGCTGGAACCAACTATTTCTTGCAGCAATTTGGCACTAGAAGAGAAAATACAACATTTAGCTCAACAAAAAAACCAAACAGAAAGACACAACATAGTAATGTGTGTTCTTCATTCTTTATATAGTCCTTCAGCTATTATTTTAGTTCTTTAAAAAAAAATGACAAAGAAGTATCCCTTATTACAGTACCCAATTTTAACACTATTAAAACAGATTCACCAGCTTGCCAACATCTCCTATATTACACTAAATGTTTGGTGTCAAAAACAAGATCAACAAGATTACAGTCAGAGTGCCTGAAATCTGAGTAAGGTAACTGGGAATTCAGACTGTGTCTTGTGTCTCCATCCTAATGAGCAGGCCCCATCAAGCCCTGGGAATAGGACATGGTGCAATTCTTACACTATATAGCTTATATAAATAGTTACATGTAAATACCCATAGGGCATATCAAGATATCTGACTGAATGTTACATCATGTGGTACAAAGCCATGTTTCTTAGGACCGAAAAGAAAGTTACCCTTCCCATGGATGTTTCACCCTGAGCCAAAATGTTTTAAAAATATTTTTATTCTCTTTTCCAGAATGGACACTAGTTGCTGCCACAAGTACGTACACACACACACACACACACACACACTTAGGAAACACATTGGTTGGGGAGCAGACAGAGAAATCAGCATTGATCTCATAACCCTTCCACTGTACTCCCATTATTTAATGTTAACAGGGGCCTACATGAATAGATCCCACTCCCCGGATCCCTATGATCATGTCACAAGAGCAGTGCCTGTACACATAGGCCCTGGTTCAAGTTAAGGATTATGCATGTGGTGAGGGAGAGCAAGCAAGTCCAAAGCTTGTACAATCTACATGCCGGAGTTCTGTGTCTCACTAGCCCAAATAAGTAGCTAGTTGCAAAATGATGCTACAGCCCTAAAAAGGAGCAATTTAAATTGGTTTCACAAGCCCCACTGAAATAGAGGGGAAGATTTCTGTATACAGTTATGCACAAGTGATGACAGTTACTGGCCCCAAATGGCAACGGCCACTTATTTGCAGTATTAGCTACATGTGGGTTTATCTACAGATATAGACCCCAGCTGAAGGCCAGAATGCAATCAAATATCTTAAGTGCCATGTGAAGGATGTTTTTACACAGCTACAAAAACTCAAGTCATATTAACAAAGCTCAGCTCAGCATTTTCCTCAGTGGCTATTAAGCAAGAGAGGCACACAGACAGCCGAAACAAGTGACAGTTATTGAGAAGCCTACATAAACAACTTATTGACTGACTTGGCATGCTTAAAATAGGCAGGAACTTACATCATACAAAACTTGATAGTCATATCTCTTTGTAAAATTCAGATGACACTTCAAACATGTGCCTCTTGTACTAACTAGAGGACATTGTGTAGTGTTTAATTTGTAATGCAAGAAGCTTTGGGGCTTCAGTGTGCCTTAAAGCCATGCAACTAATCTGAGATATGCAGGAACTGTGTGGGATTACTTAATGGTAAGGGAAATGCACTTTTCACCTGCTCAAATGTTATGAACAGCATTGTTGTGACCCACCAAGAAATGTTAGGAGTGGGCGGTATATATACATGTAATAAAGAAACAAACAAAATGGACTCTCCCCTCCAACCAGCCAAGGGGTTATGTTTTATAGCTGCTTCCCTCATACAAAGAAAACGTAAGGAAGACTTATCTAAAGATTTATTTAACAACAACTAAATTTTCATCTTCTTTCCCTCCCTTTTCCCTTCTGACTCCACCCACATTCTCTCTACAGGATCCCCACTGGGTCAAACAAACACCACACAAAATAGAACAGGTTCCCTTACCTCCCTCCCTCGCGTACTGCATGCTTCACATGGACTTTGGAATGTGCTCTCAAATAAAACCAGAGCCTTCCCATCTCTGGCTGCTTTTAAGAAACACCTGAAGACATATCTGTTTAATCAGGCTTTTAGTTAATAAGTTTTAAATTTTATGGATAGTTATTTTAAAACTAATTGATTCAATGTTTTGTGCGCTTAAATTTGTACATTTGCAAACCCAGAGATACATATATTGGGTGATATAAAAATGTGCAAAATAAGAAATGGACACACACACACCCTGTTTTTGGACTAGTTTGGGGAAAATTGTGCTCAAAACCGAATTTGCAAGCATGAACAACAAATGGACCACAGTGTGGACACAGGAAATAGTTCAGTGATTAGGTTTAGGGAAAAGGGTAGGCACAGAAGCAGGTGCTGCTGGGCCAGGTAGACTCTTGGGCAATGGCAAGCAGTGTGCACCAACGAAGCCCCTCAACACAAGCACACACAACTGGCAAAGTCCAGAGCCACATGCTTGTATCTAGGGTCAGGACAAAGCCCCCAAAGGGTTTAAAGTTCCAGAGATGGAAAAACTTTAATACTTAAAAGAGATAAAGGGACACTTCCAGGTATCAGGGTGTTATTGTGCTGAAGCTTCACTGATTAGAACTTGGTCATGACTGCATTCTGGGGTGTTTGTTTCCCCTGTTTCTCAGGGGGCTCTTTAAAATTAAACACTCTTCTGCTTTGTTAGAACTCTGGCTTCATTAAGCAGGTACAGAATTCAGGGCATGCGTGCGCATCAAATTTTGCTAGGTATCTTTTGCATTGGATCAGTATTGGCATGACATCGATTCAACTAGAGGCCAGGTTTTCTCTCCTGATACCAGATGCTTGTCAATGCTCTGCTTCCTTAGCTTCTATAGGAAGCCAGAGTTTCCCAAAAAGATGGGTGGGAATTTGCTAATAACAATGGTGGTTATAAGATGACAAAATATAGTGGTGGCCAAAGATCAAACAAAGCAGAACAGCAGTGCACAATACAACAAATTTTAAAAATCGACCACACACTTGTGATTGTAAAAGTACAATATAATGCTGTGCAAGGATTCATATGCTGACATTGTTCTCTATGGACTGTGCCAGTTGTGCACAGCCACCCATTTCCTTATGCCCCAAACACTTTCAGGTGGGCGGAATTGGCAAAGCGCCTATGTACGAGTGCCATGTAGCTTTCAGGGTTTGTGTACATGAGAGAAGCATACCTATGCATTGGAATGCCGCAGGCATCAGTAAAAAGACAACTTGCCCTCCTGTTAGCATCAGTACAAATGCAGCAGCACCACCTGTTTGTAAACCACTGAAGTATCCAGCCTTGGACCAGTGTCTACAAGTTATTTAGAGTAGAGTACTTAGCCCACAGCCCTCTTCTCATTGCTATGACCAGGTACATACTTGCTCCACTTGCGTCCTGCAAACAGCTTGCCTCTTGGGTAACTGAGAACTTTCAGACTCCTAGTGAAACCACACTTTTCTTCTTGAATGGCAACATTTGGAAGCTCATCAAGAGAGCTTCAAACACCCTTCACCTATTTGCCTGTTCTTACAGTTCTCATTTGCTTCACACATACTTTGACTTCTTCTTAGCATAAGCTGTTATTTCCCCCTGAAACTTTTACCCAAGTATTGAGACCTTGCCAGTGTTCTTTTTCCAACTCTTACACATATGACAAAGTGTAAATTTAAGCTTCCTGAGTATATGGAGTGCTAGATTTAAAAGATTACATTCATAAACTGATGCACACAATATGAGGCAGAGTACTCCATATGCCTCAATTTACCAAATTAGTTCACAAAATTGTACCTCTCAAATGAGCTTTGGCACTTGTTGCCTCGAAATCAGCTCTGTTTGTTACTTACAGCTCTTCCAGATGGCAATAAAAAGCAATTTGTGAGTAAGTTGAAGGTGCTTAGTCAGCATCCACACACTCTTTCAGATTTCCATTGGTTTTTCCACGGGGCTCTCGTGCACAGGTCACATGGTCAGCAGAGACCTCATATGATTTCCATAGTGGCACCTGCCAGTCACTCTTGCTTTCTGATTAACACACCTTTTTCCCTATTCATCAGAAAAGTAGTATTGAGAAGCGGTCCCTGCTGGCCCTATGACCAAGATCCCACTGGGAAAGTCTGAGAAAGTGTGCAGATGCTGAATAAGTTCTTGCCTTCAACTTACTTGCAAGCTCTTTCCAAAGCACTTTTATTGCTGTCTAGAAGAGCCTTTAGAAAGCACCATTATGAACAATAAGTGCATTTGGATATTTGCACAAAGCAGAATCAAAGTACAGTGTGAGATCCTGGTTTGCTGGCAAACTACGGATTGCCCAGACCAGCACTGAGAACTTCTAATCTTATTTCTTTGAGCATGGAAATAAAAGAGGAAATAGATCACAAACATGAATCCTGCCTGCAAAATGGCAAATATCAAAATGCAGCCAGTTTCTACATAGCTTTGAAGTAGTGTAGGAGAAGTTTAAGCTATGGAGTCCCATTGTGCAGAATATGCCTAAAATGAATATTTACCCAAGGATGAATTCACACAATTTTATGAGTCATCACTAATTGACTTCTTGATATGCTATTTATTTATTTATTTATTTATTTATTTATTTATTTGTTTGATTTATATACCACCCTTCCAAAAATGGCTCAGGGCAATTTGCATCAAAACAAAAACAAAACAATTAAAATCAAAACTAAATTACACAATTAAAATCATTTAAACATTAAAATTATTTAAAACCATCATTAAACATTTAAAACTATAAATCTAATTAAAAGCCTAGGTGAATAAATGTGTCTTCAGTGCCTTTCTAAAAGTTGCCAGAGATGGGGAGACTTATTACAATAGAGAGCGCATTCCAAATTCCAGGAGGAGAAGCAATAGAGAAGGCCCGTCCCCAAGTAGCCACCAAACAAGTTGGCGGCAACCGCAGAAGAAGCTCTCCAGATTATCTTAACAGGTGGTGGGGCTCATGGTGAAGACAATACCCAGGGACTAAGCTGTTTAGGGCTTAATAGGTTATAACCAGCACCTTGTATTTTGTCCAGAAATGTATCAGCAGCCACTGTAGTTCTTTCAACACAAGAGTAATATGGTCCCTCCTAGATGACCCAGAGACCAACCTGGCTGCCGCATTCTGAACCAACTGTAGTTTCTGGACTACATACTATGCGGCAGCCCCACAAAGAGCGCATTGCAGTAATCCAACCTAGAGGTTACCAGCATACGTACCACTGTTCTGAGGTCGTTCATCTCAAGAAACGGACGCAGCTGGTGTATCAGCCGAAGCTGATAAAAAGCACCTCTGGCCACACCTCAACCTGGCACACCAGGGAGAGGTTCAGATCCAGAAGTACCCCCAGACTGCGTACCTGTTCCTTCTAAGGTGTGTGACCCCATCCAGATCAAAATCGTCTCCCAAGTTCTGACCCCGCACAATAAGTACCTCCGTCTTACCTGGATTCAACCTCAGTTTGTTATCCCTCATCCAGCCAGGCATTTAGGGAGGTTATGCCTTCTCCTGATGATGTTGACATAGAGAAATAGATTTGGGTGTCATCAGCATACTGATGACACCCTGCACCAAATCTCCTGATGACCTCTCCCAGTGCTTTCATGTAGATGTTAATCAACTTTGGAGACAATACGGAGCCCTGAGGGACACCACAGGATTTGGAAGAACAACAGTCTCCAAGAGACACCATCTGGAATCTGCCCGTGAGGTAGGAGCGGAAACACTACAAAGCAGTGCCTCCCCAAACCCTTCAGGCACTCCAGAAGGATACTATGGTCAATTGTATTGAAAGCCGCCAAGAGATCCAAAAGGACCAACAGAGTCACACTCCCTCTGTCAATTCCCAATAGAAGATCATCCATCAGGCTGACCAAGGCGGTCTCCACCCCATAGCCCCATATCATATTGCTTTATGTACCAGCATGTTGCATTCATCCCCAGCCTGTGTATATTCTGCTATTTAGGAAGGAAAGAAGAGACAACCACACATTCTGCATGAAGGTAATTCAAATGCTGTGTCTGGAAAGGCTGCATATGTCTGCTTTTTGTTCCCCTTCAGCACCCTGGGATCAGGTCAGCCCCATTGCTCTGAAAACTGGCAGAAGTAAGTTCCCACGTCACCTCCTGAGCATCATAACTCTTTCCCAGCTGCTGCTTGCAGTTGCAATCTGTTCTTAGGTGTCTGTGAGCCTGGACCTTACAATTGCTACACATCTTTTTATCTTGCTTGCCTATAATACTCTTTAATTAGTTGCAATAGGACACAATGTGATGGGCTTTAATGATGAAGAACTGAGGTGAGCCTATGAACTTCCTCAGAGATAGTTATAATCTTTATAATCCATCTTGACACTCTAGAGCAGGGGTTTCCAACCTTGGGCCCCCAGATGTTGTTGGATTACAACTTCCATTATTCCCGGAATGCACAACGGAAGGCTATTATGGCTGGGGATTATGGGAGTTGTAATCCAGCATCATCTGGGGAATTAAGCTCCGGAGTACTATGGACAGGGAAAATCCTGCTAGAGCACTTCAGTTTTCCCTAAGCTGAGATACCAAGATTAATTAGAAAGAGGATCACGATCTCTGAAGAAAAGCCTCTCTAAAGTTCATCAGTTCACCTCACTTTCCCACCCTTAAAACACATCACATTGTGTCATTCCAAGATATTCTCACCGTTTTAGCATACTAGACACCTTAACATTACACACACACACACCCCTCAACAATGAATGCTTCCTTCCTAAGGGCCCATCTGAACAGTGGGAGTTTTCTTTCTGGAATGAAGTGTTTTGGCATTTATAGGCTCTACAAGCATAAACCAAGATTCTCAGGATGTTGAAAGCCACCTCCAATATCGATTTCTGCATTTATAGAATAATGCTAACTGCTTCCAGGAAAGTCATCACAAGATGACATTTTAAAAGTCATCTTGTAGTGGTGGCCTCAGAACAGTGTTGAACTAGTCATTTGTGCTAGCCTGTGGAAAGCCACAAAAGATGGTGATACCTCCAAAAGCTGATGCAAAAGACAACAAGAATTTGGAGAAGAGATGGAATATTTTCGCGAATCAAAGTCCCAGTGAGCTTTGGATTATACAAAACTATCATGCAGGGTGGGTAGAATAAAATCTTTAGTCTCATGCAACAATTTTAACACACTCATCTTAAATAGTCACCTAATATTATCACTATTATTTTATACCATTATTAATAGTATTTATTAATGCCTATAATACAAGGCGGTCTTGTATTATAGGCATTGCATGGGTGACACTCCCCTGTTATGCCACCCCGCAAAGCTCTGCAACATAAGAATGTAGAAACAATACGGGAGGGATATAATTGCATGGAAAAATAAGTGTTGATATTTGAGATCAAAAGAGAGTATTAGCATGGCTCTTCCCATGAGATCATTTCCATATGGTTTCACTGTGGGATGGAGTTGCAGGAGAATAGTATTCACAATGTTTCTCTGGACAGAAGAATAAACTCTTCAGCCTTCTAAAAATAAGACTACAACTTCAGTCAGCTTCTCAGCATTGTATTGGTGATTTTGTATAGCAAGATACAGACTTCACAAGACATGCCATGTTTAGAAAGGAATTACCTAATTCTGAACTATGCTGCACAGGTCAATAAGGGATCACATCAGCACAGACTACCCATTCTGCTAGTGTCAACAATATTTTATTTATTTATTGCATTTCTAGACCACCCCATACAGCAGCTCTGGGCGGTGCACAACAAATTTATAAAACATAAAAACACTGTTTTAAAAACACACTGTTTAAAACAATATAAAAACAATTTTTAAAACAATTCAGAGCCATTTAAAACCAATTAAAATACTTAAAAATTTAAAAACCTTGGAAGGCCAGGCCAAACAAGTAAGGTTTTAGGGCTCTCTTAAAGGACAACAATGAGCCTAAATTACAGATATCTACCGGTAGTGCATTCCATAGGCCAGGAGCAGCTACAGAGAAGGCCCAACTCCAAGTTGCCATCAGACATACCGGTAGTAACTGGAGATGGACCTCTCTAGATGACCTCAACCTGCAATGGGGATCATACAGAAGAAGGCGCTCTCTAAGGTAGCCCGGACCCAAGCAGTAGTCCCTCTCACTTTTTTTCATCTCTGTGCGGAATGAGTTTTGTTCTGGGTGGCAGTATCAAGGCAGTGTGTGAACACGTACATTCAGAAGGGGGCCTTCCTGAATCAAACTGAGCAGGATCTAAAATAAACTGAGTGGACATCCAAAAACTTGTGAGCGCGCACATATGAGCATGCCTTAGAAGGAACAGTGGACCCAACCCAAGCCATTCAGGTCTTTAAAGGTAATAACCAGCACTTTGTATTTTGCCTGGGAATGTATCGGCAGCCAGTGCAACTGTTTTAAAACAGGCATAATATGGTCTCTCCAGGTTAGGGGTGTGTCCGAACCAGTCCGGAGGCCATTCTAAAGGCCTCCGGACTGCCGGACCGGTTCGGACCGGGCTGGTCCGGGTCCGGGTGGGGGGTATTTCTTTAAGGGCGGGAGGGCTTGCTTACCCCTCCCGCCTCTTTGCCCCCGCCAGAGGCCATATTTAACAAAGTAACGGGGGCGCTGGAAACCAGCCACCCCCACCGCCCCCCCCGCCCCGCTGCGAGCAGATTAGGGGAACTACCACTGCCGCCGCTGTCGGTGAGGACTCGGGCGGGCGGGCAGGCAGCTGGGAGGGAGGGCTGGCGGGCGTGCGACAGCGGCGGCAGTGGTAGTTCCCCTAATCTGCTCGTGGCGGGGCGGGGGGGGGCGGCGGGGGCGGCTGGTTTCCAGTGCTCCCGTTACTCTGTTAAATACGGCCTCTGGTGGGGGCAAAGAGGCGGGAGGGGTAAGCAAGCCCTCCCCGCCCTAAAAGGAAGGCCCCCCTTCGGTGCCGGTCCGGACTGCTCCGGACCGTGCACATCCCTACTCCAGGTTATCCCAGAGACCAGTCTGGCTGCCGTATTTTGAACTAACTTAAGTCTCTGAACTATGTACAAAGGCAGTTCCATGTAGAGCACATGTCAATAATCAACCTTGGAGGATACCAGCTGATGCACCACTGCTTTGAGACCATTCTCTTCAAGGAATGGACACAGCTGTTGAATCAGCCGATGTTGATGGAAAGCATTCCTGGCCATAGCCTTCACCTGAGATACCAGGGCGAGGCCTGGATCCAAGAGCACTCCTAAGCTGCGTACTTTTTCCTTCTGGGGGAGTGTAATCCCATATAGCACAGAAAGATCGAACTCATCCCTGAAATTCCAATCCCCCACAACAAGCACCTTCATCTTGTTAGGATTCAACTTCAATCTATTATCCCTCATCCAGCCCATTATTGCTCCATAGGCAGGCATTTGGGGAGTGAATGCCATTTCCTGATGAGGATGAGAAATAGATTTAGGTGTCATCAGCATACTGATAACACCCTGCACCAAATCTCCTGATGACCTCACCCAGCCGTTTAATGTAGATGTTAAAAAGCATTGGTGACAGAATGGAGCCCTGAGGGACTCCCATTTCAAAGAGCAATCGTCACCAAGCTTCTCTATATGGAATCTGTCTGAGAGATAGGAGCGGAACCACTGCAAAGCAGTGCCTCCTATCCCCAACTCCCCCAGGCAATCCAGAAGGATACCATGGCTGATGGTATTGAACACCACCAAGAGATCCAAACCAACAGTCACACTCCCCCTGTTGATTCCCTGGTAAAGGTCATCCATCAGAATGACCAAGGCTGTCTCAAACCCATAGTCTGCTCTAAAACCAGTTTGAAATGGGTCTAGATAATTGGTTTCCTCCAAAACTGCCTGGAGCTGGTTAGCCACCACTCTCTCAATCACCTTGCCCAACCATGGGAGATTGGAGACCGGCCTACAACTATCCATCACTGAGGGATCTAGGGAAGGCTTCTTAAGAAGTGGTCTAATTATTGCCTCTTTCAAACAAGTAGGCATCCTACGCTCCTTCAGCAATGTGTTAAAGATATTAACTAGGCCATCTCCAACAATCTCCATGCTAGCTAGAAGCAGCCAAGTCGGGCAAGGATCCAGAGAACAAGTGGTATGCTGCACTACCCCAAGCAGCTTGTCCTTGTCCTCAGCCATCACAGATTGAAACTGATCCAATCTAATATTGCAAGAGGGATTGCTGGACACCACCTTAATGGCGTCTTCAAAAACAGTGGAGTCCGAGTCAGCCCGAATACAAGAGATTTCGTCCGCAAAGAACCCATTAAAAGCATCACAGCAGAATATAGTCTCCAGGGATTGGTTTGAAATGGAAGGGGCCTGAATCAAACTCCTCACAACCTGAGACAACTCTGCCAAATGCAAATCAGCAGAAGCAATGTGTGCAGACTAAAACTGGGTTTTTTTTGTCATACGTATCACTTTTGCATAAACCTTCAAATGGGCCCTATGCTGTGTCCTGTCAAGTTTGAGCTGAGTTCTCCTCTACTTGCACTTCAGTCACCGACTTTGCTGCTTCAGACCCCACAACTCCAATGTATACCAAGGGGCCACTTTTAAAGCAGGTTGGAAGGGACACTTAGGAGCGATTGTGTATACTGCCCTGGTGAGTTCCCTGTTCCAGGTTCCCACCAGGGCATCGACAGTATCATTGCCAGCACCAACATTAAAACCCTTCAAGGCTTTTAGGAATCCTACTGGGTCCAGCAGCCATCTCAGGCAGACCATCTTAATACGTCCTCTACCTCTGCAGGGTGTCACAGTATCAGTGTGATACTGGGTTATCACAGTATCACTATGTCACTGTATCACTAGAGTTGCTACAATATTACTACAGAGCTGGCAGACAGATATGCCACACAAGAATTTAAGACTGGAATGATAATAGCCAGCTTTAGATTGCAGTCCTAAGCATGCATTATGAATTCAGTCCCATTAAACTCAGTGGCCTACATGTTCTGCAGCATTAGGAGAGCAGAGCAAGAGCTGTACCTTCACAGAGAGGCTAAAGCAGAGCTCAGCCAAAGGCTTGCCATGCAGCTGACCATACATGGAGGAGCAAGGGGGGGCAATTTTCACTGATCTCCCCTCCCTCCCATGTACTTTTTAGCTGTCAGAATTATGCCCCTGATGGCTGTGTGACCCTCAGAGAAATGTTTCCAGAAGCCAAAAAGTATTTGTGGAGGAAGGGAAGTCAGCAAAAATAACTCCTCCCTCCATGCATGCTTGGTTATGCAGCAAGCCTTAGGTTGGGCCCTGCAGTAGGCGCAGCTTTTGCTCTGCCCTCCTAACACTGCAGAACACATGGAATAGCCCTTACTTCCAGTTAAACATGATCTGGATCCAATTGTTAATGTCAGAGCTATCAGTTAGTCATTTAAAAATCCAGCAGATATATTCCACAGTGGCAAAATGAAACACATTTCACTGTAACAGTTTGTTAGATAATTTTTAGTTCCACTTCTCTGCAATACATGAACTTTAAGAGTTCTTATAAAAATAATGTCCACTAATCTTTAGTGTCATGCATACCACCCATCATTTAGCCCAAAACGTATTCATCTTAACTGCTCTCAGCTAAGTCTTCTCATCATTTCATGGCAAGTTAAGAGCTTGCATCACCTAAAATAAAGATGTATAAAGTTTGCTCAAGGCCATGAGCAGAGCCAACAAAGTTCTCCATCATGCCATCTGCAGACATCTTCAAAGCTTTGATGTGGAAATGATCTCATCTATAGCAAGACAGAGCCTTTGAGATATCAGGTAACATACCATACATCTCTAGTACAATATTCTTGATTAAGTTTTGGTCACGTTTTTATACAGGTAACCAAGGCAGCATACAAAGACAAAAACAATTACAACTAAAATTATGACAAGCAGAAAAGAATCACCAAATAACAAGCATTTTACACAACAGTCTGGAGGAAGGGAGCCAGCATGGTGTAGTGGCTAGAGTGCTGGACTAGGACCAGGGAGACCCGAGTTCAAATCCCCATTCAGCCATGATACTAGCTGGGTGACTCTGGGCCAGTCACTTCTCTCTCAGCCTAACTTACTTCACAGGGTTGTTGTGAGGAGAAACTTAAATATGTAGTACACTGCTCTGGGCTCCTTGGAGGAAGAGCGGGATATAAATGCAAAATAATAATAATAATAATCCATAGGATATAACCTACTATATGGAGGTGGGCTTTTGAAATAGTACCAGGTTTGTACTAAGTTATTGAAGTAATTATCTGCCAATCATAACTTGACCAGGCAATGTTGTTTTGCTCACAAACATCTTGTCAACACATCTTTGTGGTATTTTAGCTTCAAAAGAACATACAATTCAAAGTCTTAACTTCGAAAAAGTTGTAAGATGTCAGCAATTGTTAAAGTTAATGCAAGGCAAATGTTGTGGAATATTAATATGAAAGAGCCCTGCCCCCAAATCCTTTCCTGCCATCCGATGCTCTTCCAGACATGGATATATTATTCCAGGTTCAGTGCAAGTTACAGCAATAACATGAGAAATCCACAGGATACAGGATGTCGCACAATATTCTTAATGCCATCTGCTGGCAATCTGTGGCAATCTGTGCCTTTTCAAATTCTTAATTAGCGGTGGGGGGGAACCCTGCTTATTCACAGATTTCATTTGATTTGATTTATTTATTGATTTGATTTATATACTGCTTTTCCTAAAGTGGCTCAGGGTGGTTTAAACTAAAATAAAAAGTACATAATTAAAATCAAACAATTTAAAAGCAGATTTAAAAGATCTGGGTGTCATCAGCATACTGATAACATCCAGCACCAAATCCCCTGATGACCTCACCCAGCAGTTTCAGGTAGATGTTAAAAAGCATTGGTGACAAAATGGAGCCCTGGGGGACTCCATATACTAGCTCCCATTTTGAAGAGCAACTGTCACCACCATCTGAAATCTACCTGAGACACAGGAGCAGAACCACTGTAAAACAGTGCTTCCTATCCCCAAATCCCTCAGACAATCCAGAAGGAAACCATGGTTAATGGCATCAAAAGCTGCTGAGAGATCCAAAAGAAACTGCAGTATCACAGCCCCTCTTTCAATTCCCTGGTGAAGGTCATCTATCAGGCTGACCAAGGCTGTCTCAGCACCACAGCCCACTCTAAAGCCAGTTTGAAATGGTTCTAGATCAGGCCTGATCAGCTTTGGCCCCCCAGCTGTTTTGGGACTAAAAGTCCCATAATCCCCAGCCACAGTGGCCAATAGCCAGGGATTATGAAAATTGCAGGCCAACATCTACAGGAGGGCAAAATTTGAGCAGGCCTGGTCTAGATAATCAGTTTCCTTCAAGACTGCTTGGAGCTAGTCAGCCACTACTCTCTCAATCATCTTACCCAACCATGGGAGGTTGGAGACTGGCTTATAATTATCCATCACCAGGGGATCTAAAGTGGGCTTCTTAAAAAGGGGTCTAACCACCGCCTCCTTCAAACAAGATGGCATCCTGCTCTCCCTCAGGGAGGTATTAATGATATCAACTAGGTCAGCTCCAACAACCTCCCTGCAAGGTGAGATCAGCCATGTTGGGCAAATATCCAAAGAACAGGTGGTAGGCCATACCACACCAAGCAGCTTGTCCACATCCTCAGGAGGATAATCCAATCTAATCTCACAAGAGGGGTTGCCGTACACCCCCCACAACTGACCCTGAAGAAATACTGGAATCCAGATCAGCCCAAATGCAAGAAATTTCATTTGCAGAAAACTCACTGAACGCGTCACAGTGAGACATTGTTTCTGGAAACAAATCTGAAACAGAAGGAGTTTGAGTTAAACTCCTAACAACGGAACAGCTCTGCTAGACAAGAACTTACAGGCGCAATACATGCCTGCACATTATTGCCACAGATTACCAACAGGTGGCCCTAAGAAATTATGCAACATCCTTGTGCATTTCTCATTTTATGTATAGCCATAATTTGTACTGATGTCAGAATATATCATTGTTTGGAAGAGCCTGCAGTCCAAACAGTCTTTGGAATAAAGCAATTTTATTCCAAATTTAGCCTTTGTTTTGCATTTCCATTCTAACCATTGCTCTAAGAGTCAGTTGTTGTTGTTGTTGTTGTTATTATTATTATTTCGATTTCTATACCGCCCTTCCAAAAATGGCTCAGGGTGGTTTACAAGAGCACTTTTTACTATGTGATCATGCATTCAGGAATGCAACCAAACTTTAGTATGAACCAGCCACACACAAAAGGGGAGCCACAACTATTTCTGCAATTGAACTAGTTTATTCATGTATTTGTGCACCTGAATACATGATTATTTGAAAAAGATAAATGTGCTTCAAAACACAAAGCATTAACCAACCTACAGAATCTCAGGGATTGCCTGGGTGGAGCTATAACTGGGCGAATGTGTTCTAAAGACATGACCCATGGCATCAAGCATATGAGAGCCACCTCTCTCTCTCTTCCTTCCTTCCGCTGGCCACTCCTGCAGCTGCCCCCCACCATTTGCTCACCGCCTGCTTGCCTGAATAGCAGCAGAGTGTGCATGCCGCTGCAGACAGGGGCGTGGACGAGGGCCACGCATGCAGTTTGCCACTGCGGAGACAGTGGGGAGAACACAGGCCTAGCCTCCTCTAGCTGCCACAGTGGGGATTGCCTCTTATTTTACTTTCAAGATTACCTTTAATTGGCCATAATTCAGCAGCAGAGCACATGTTTTGCATGCAGAAGGGTTCAGTTCCTAGCATCTCAAGTTAAAGGTTTACAGGCAATAGGGTTGAGAAAGACTTCATCCAAAAACTTGGGATAGCTGCTACCAGTCAATGTAGATAATGCTGGGCTAAACAAGCCAGTGTCTGGCCTAGTTACAAGGTAGCTCAATACCTTAAGAGTTATGTGTCACTATCACCTAATGGTGCAGTGGTGAAATGACTTAACTAGCCAGCCAGAGGTTGCTGGTTCAAATCCCCACTGGTATGTTTCCCAGACTATGGGAAACACCTCTTTTGGGTAGCAGTGATATAGGAAGATGCTGAAAGGCATCATCTCATACTGCGTGGGGGGAAGCAATGGTAAACCCCTCCTGTATTCTACCAAAGACAACCACAGGGACAACCACAAAGATAATCCACAGGGCTCTGTGGTCCCCAGGAGTCAACGCCGACTCAATGGCACACTTTACCTTTACTTTACATAATACAAGCACTATACTAGTGTGCATTTTAACCAATAGTGCTGAAAGGCTGAGTAGGGGTATTAGATATTTTCAAGAATAAGCTTTCTGGCAGAAGTAATTTGCTTTTTCAATGAACAAGCTGTTTCTTAAAGTATTTAACAGGTATTAAATTAACTTCTTCATTGATAAATAACCCGTAATTCCTTAATTCAACATGGGTACGACCCACTGAGAAGAGGAATGCATCAAATATTTCAGTTAAGTGCTAAGGAGCATGAATGATCCTGTGCTGTGAAGTAGAGATTAACTACATGACAGGTAATCTGGTACTGATAGCAGGGTTTCTAGATAAGTATATTGCTTCATCTGTTTTTAAGACACACAAATTTTTTCTTACTTGAGATTCAAAATAGCCAATAAAAGAAGTTTTAATTAGATTTAGCTTTTCATACTGCCAGTGCTATATAAAATTTTGTTTTGTTTCTTAAATAAAAGCACTGCCAAGCCCAGCAATTGCAACATGAACAGCTCTCTAACAGCCAGACGGTGATCATCATAATGGAAGGGGTGGAAGGAGAGAATGAATGAACAGATTTTCATTCTTGATGTGTTTTAGCTCACTAGTGATTCTAGTAGTGAACCATTTGGCCAAGGCCAGCTCCAGGTTTCAGAAGTCTTTTGGCAAACTACCCTCCCTGGGCCTCCTCCTACTTGGGCTTCCCAAGTGTCACTCTGCCACCACATGAAGGCAATAGGCACAAAGGTGATCTCAGAGCTCAGCTGCCAAATGATGCCAACCCCTCACGCAGGGGCGGATTAATGGATAGGCAAAGTAGGCACTTGCCTACAGTGGCAAAATTTGAGGGGCGGCAAATTTTGCCACCACTCTCTGGGGATGGTGGCAGCAGCGCAGCAGCTGTGTGAAAGAGGGAAGTTCCCCCTTTTACCTTTAAAAAATGCCGCTGTGTGATGGGATGAGGTGGCGAATGCTCCTTCCTGCTTCCCAAATTGCAGGCTGGTCTGCAACCTGTTTGGGGCCTTTCTTCACATACATGCATATGCAGGGAGGCCCAAAACAGGCTGCAGACTGGCCCGTGCAGTCATTTGGGAAGCAGGAGGGGAGCTGGAAGAAGCTCTTGCTGCCCTCGCTGCCCCCATCCTGCTGTACAGCAACATTTTTTTAAAAGGTAAAAGGGGAGACATTCTCGCCGCAGCTGCTACAGCTGCCCCCAGCCCCAGTGAAGGGCAGCAAATCCTTGGCTGCCTATGGGCAGCAAAAAGCTTAATTCGCCCCTGCCCTCACGCCAGTTCTGCATTTGATCATCATGGCTGAATTTAACAGCCCCATTCCACAGATGAGAAATTGCTTCAGGAAGACTTGCAATACTCATGGAATTTACCAGCCCCCAACTGTGGCTTACTTACAGAGGATGGAAACCAGCTAGAGTGGGAAATCCACGATAATCTCTCTCTATTCCAAACATAGATCACTACTAAGATCAGCCCATTTGTTAGTACCAGGGAGGTGCTCTGTGCAGTAAATAATTCTGTAAATTTTCTTGATTTTTAAAAAAGCTGTTCAACAAGATATAATCAATAACTTCAGCAAACACACACACATGAATTGATTGCTTTCTAATAGGTCAGTTGAAAAGTAAATGGATTACTGCTCTGTGCAACTCAATGTGATTTATTTCAAGGGAGAATAAGTGGGGCCAGCAACCAATAGCTCCTTTCAAGTGGAAGAAAACATTATCTATGCCCTCATTCAGAGAAACATTTCAGGCTGCCAAGAAGTCATCCATGCTTTAGCTCCTATCACTTTGCAATCTTATCACAGTATTCTTCTGTCTTCTTTCCCACCACATTCATTTGTCAAATGAAGCCCATTGTTCTTCAAGCTCAGCATAACATAGCCTCTGTAAAAACAGATTTGCCATATTTTAACCTTTAGGCTTATAAGAAACCTGTGATGTGCCATGTAACTGAAAACACTTTTCAAATGTTTACTGGAGACCCAGCAAAATAAGGAAATTGGCATGGAATCATTTCTGTTAGATATCATCACTTTCAGTGGTACTGAAAACGTTACCATTAAAAGTACGAACAGTGCACGCTAGCTATCATAGTTATACAGCATGGTTATCTGGAGAAGACTAATGACACCACAGCAGTTAAACTACAAACACAAAATTAGCAATTTAAAAGGTTAAGGAAAATGAATGTTCACAATTTCCAATTCACATATACTCAAAACCGCAGTTGGTAAAACCATGGTTGGCAAGGGATGACTGTATTTCCAAAATACTAATAAGAATTGTAAAGATATTTTGTCATATTCACTCAGTGATATATTAAGCATAGCTAATCATTTCAGCCATTTATTTTGACTCAAAGGCCACCAATTAACTTTACACTAGACTAAGACTAGATTTTTATAGCACCTGAATGAATACAGCCCTGGCTTCTAAAAATGTCTCCTCTGTCACCTAAATACTATTTACTGTAGTAGACTAGAGGAGATAGCTGTCAGCTGGATTGCAATACACTGAAGCAGATGGTAAGTAAAGGTAAAGGGTGCTGTCAAGTCAATTTCGACTCCTGGTGCCCACAGAGCCCTGTGGTTTTCTTTGGTAGAATACAGGAGGGGTTTACCATTGCCTCCTCCTGCACAGGGTGAGATGATGCCTTTCAGCATCTTCTTATATCACTGCTGCCAGATATAGGTGTTTCCCATACCAGCAACCTTCTGCTTGTTAGTCAAGCATTCCCTGCTGCGCCACTTAAGGAAGCAGAAGGTAACCATCCTATATTTCCCTGCTCCGGACAAACTGAGAAGATCAGGAGCTGTCTCTAGGTTGTGAAGTGCCACCACATCTGTTCATGGAATTATGTGCAAAAATAGAATATTGTTTGCAGGGTGTGGAGATAGTCAGTGCACCACCAAGAAAGTCAAGCTAGCATTATTCATGTGTCATGTTAGGAAAGGAGACTGTTAAAAGCTTACGAATTCAATCTGATAAGGTTTTGCCTTTCTGTGTGTCTATACATTATTATAACTGTCATATACTATTCCTTCTGTTTTGGGACATTGTTTCTTCTTAACAGTCCCAGTTAACATAAAAGATCATATTTTCTTTAGATGAATACATCATTTAGACAAAACCATCAATACTCATCATTGTATAGTATCAACAGGCATTTCCATAACACAGAAAGACCCACATGATACACAAGGCAACACCAGAGTTCCTGACCAGCTGGTGCTGCTGCACACATGGAACTCAGCCCCGTTGCTGCACAAGATTGCAATCACGCAATTACTTAAAACAGCACTCTCACACTTGCACAGCACTACTTACATTGGAAACAGAAGGAGTAGACCAGGCAAACAGCCCTTTAAGGAATTTTCCCTAGACACCTTACATATGAAAACATCCCAGTGGTGGTACTGGGGGAAAAACATAGGAAGAAATTGTTGCTAAAGTACTCCTTTCACAACGCATATAATCCACATAAACGCAGACAAACTTAGAAGTAGGTCAAGGTATGTCCTGGAGACTCTGAAACCATTGCAAAATGTGGGAAATGAAAACAAAACAGAAGGCAATTTGACACCAGGTGGATCACTGACACTAATTAAGCTACAGCAATCATGTAATTAAGCACAGAGCAGTCCCTGTGACTTCCAAATGGTAGGCATAATATCAATTAATTTATCATGTAGTAAAGATAGCATACATCATCATGGGGCTGTAACTCAGTGGCAGCACACCTGCTTTGCATATACAAGGCCCCAGGTTCACTCCCTGGCATCTCCAAGACCCCTGCCAGGAAACTTGGAGAGCTGCTGCCAGTCAGTGTACAGTACTGAGCTAGATAGACCAATGATCAGACTCAGTATATGGCAGCTTCCTATGTTCTTGTCATCCTGATCTTATGTACTCCTCCCAATTTTTGTTGAGAAGAATCATTCCAAGATACCACTTACATTAAATACCTTGTTTCACAGCTCCATACAACATAATAGGCAGCACCTCTTATTTCATAGTGTTACATTTTCAAACTGTACACAAGGATAAAAACTTCAAAGTTTATCCTATTCTGAAAGTACTGTTTATGCTAATTAAACAAAAACCTCTTGATCCCAAAGAGTGTGCAGAAAGTAGTAGCCTTTAAGCTCATTAAACAAATTTTTCAGGATATGATTTACTAAGCCATTACGAAACACTAGGATAGCTGAAAGCACAACCCAAACAAAAGTAAAAGAAATACTAGGAAACAATATTTTGTTACTGTGGTGTTTTTTAAATGTAGGGTCTGAAAACTCTTGCTGCAAGCTCTGTAATGTACACAGAGTACTGCAAAACATACAATAAAAATCTGCTTATCTCGAATATAAATAGCATAGCACTAGTAGCTGAAAAGGTAAAAGGGTTTGCATACAAAGATAATGATATTTGCTGGCAGTTATGATAACTTGCTGAGTTACTAAACCCTGAGGAGTAAACGTAATCCTCTGCAAATGATACGGAACTGAAAGACTACATAGTTTAGCCTGCAATGGGCACAAGGATGAGTTCAGAGAGACATCACCTGCTGGGGAAGTTCTGCAGTGCTTTGACATGGGAACAACAAGGTAGGTAGAATGATAAAAGAAATAACTATCACCTCAGCTATGCGGATGAAAATAGTACTTTTAAGCTTCCTGAAAAATATGCCGAACCACTTGGAGAAGTTTCTTTTATAAACCTACATAAGAGGTGGAGTTTCAAAGTTTCACCCTTCCTAGCCCTGCTACAAGTTAGCTTAAAAGGAGAGAAGGAGCATTGTGTACAAGGTAAAATAATATGGAGAAGTAATAATCAACTTACCACTACCAGACTATAAGGTTCACTCGACCGGCCAAAGCTGGGTAGGAACAAAAAACCCAGGGTAGAGAGACTCATGTGGAGCCTCGAGACCCGCTCCTACCCAGCTGCTCCAAAGCAGGGCTCCCCCTTATTTGGTTTTAACCAAGATTGATAAAATGTGAAAAATCCCTTCCTACCTCAACAGCCATGATAGTGTGCATGATGGGGAATGTTTGCAGCAGCTTCCAGCCTCTCAGCTGGCTCTCCACAATTGAGGGCTGCCTGTAGAGCACCCAGAAAGCCAAGAGCTGCTGCATTGATGCAGGCAGCCTCTTCACTGCCCGCAAAATGCACTGTGGGATACTGGAGGACTTCCTCCTCCAGATCCCCATTCAGGACATTGCCACTGTGCCAATTGTGTGGGTGCATGGTGCATGGCTGTCCAAGTGAGCCCTCATTCATATGGGAGAAAGAAGGTTGTGTCCTGCCTTTCCCTGCAGCCCTCCCCAGCCCCAGCCTCATGGGTTATGTGAACAACCCTTATCATTGGAAACTATTGTTCTAGACGCCTAGAACAGAAATGTTCAGCATTTCCCCCCCTTGGAATTGACATTTTTGGTGCAACCACAACAACTTTGGCTTTAAAGCTGTGTAATTAATTTGATGAAGAATTCAGTCATACATAGAGGCTGATCAGAAGATAAATGATAAAACAAACACCCATACTTTTACTTGGCCTTTTAAAGGAAGCCCACTACTTTGTACTTCGTGTCCCTCCCACCTCTCTGTCATATCTAACGCTGTTCTATGTATTGTGGTGGTGGACAGCTCATGTCAAAAGTGTGAGAGTAATTTTGATTTTTCAGTTCAGATATGAAAGTATGCTTTGTCAGCACAGTGTTTAGAAATGAATTTGAAAACTTTCTATAGGAGTTCTGGTGTGAAATCTAAGGATCATACACGGGATTATGTATTTCCTAACAAGAACTGTACAAGGCACCGCTTTAGCCAGGACTTCCCATATTTAAGCTTGATGACAGGGATTTCCTTCTTGAAATGAATTAGCAGCTAAGGCCCTAATCTTGCACTCCCTCATCTATCATTATTTACTATCACAAACACTTTCCCTTATTAGTATGCTCTTTACAAGCATATTTTGGGCAGGAGAGTCCTTTGTTAAGACAGTTTTAGAAGAAAATATCAAAGGAGCCTGTGTCAGTTATAGTTTGAGTACTTTAGAAAGGAGGAAAACAATCAATACTTATATTTTCAGAATCACGGAGTATTTCTCATCCCCAATTTCCTTTCCCTCAGGTAAAAAATCTGCAACGTGAAACAACAGTTAAAAGAGTAGAAAGGTCTTTTAGCACCACCAAGCTCTGCAAAATAAACATTTTTTTCCCTGGAACAACTTGTCTCATAATACTGCTATGTCAAACGTTTTTGTTCTTTTTTAATCATAAAGGCAAGATTCTGGCTTTTGTCTCTTTTTTACACTGCAGGAGACAGAAGACCTAATGGCGCAGTGGGGAAATAACTTGCCTAGGGAGCAAGAGGTCACTGGTTTGAATCACCACTGGTATGTTTCCCAGGCTATGGGAAACACCTGTATCGGGCAGCAGTGATATAGGAAGATGCTGAAAGGCATCACCTCATACTGTGTGGGAGATGGCAATGGTAAATCCCTCTTGTATCCTACCAAAGAAAACCACATGGCTCTGTGGTTGCCAAGAGTCAACACCGACTTGACAGCACAACTTTACCTTTAGACAGAAGAGAACAGAGCATAATGAATGTGATGGAAGCTGAGCCATTGCAGGGAGAGAGAAAAAGAGAATGTTCGTAGAGTCACCTCTACTTCTACTATGCCTTTTTCCTTGATGCCCAATCTGCACTCTATGCTGAACATGAGGGCTGAGATAGGCAATATCCCACCTGGGCATTTTTCACACAGTAGGCTTTATTGAGTGTTTATTGAGAGTTCAAAGTTGCCCCAACCCAAAAAATGACCCCCAAAGTGGATATTTTTAACCCTGGTTATAAATTGGGCTACGTTCTAATGTGCAATGAAAAACCCAAGTCCTGTATGAAGTGCTCCCCGATAGCTCGCAGGAACTTCAGGGTAAATCTGGCTGATATGTGAACGCACACCCTCCAACCTGGAGGAGATGCAAGCTAAAAGCCCTGTGTGAAAAGTGCCCTGGCAAAGCAGAGTCTCCTTCTCTCCCTACTCATTCTCAGCCAGGGCAGTACTGCAAGCCAAACACAACTGGATTGTGGGGGGAAACAAACAAGGCTGATGTCCCACCATCAGTTCTTCCGAGAACTGATAGGGCAGAGTCCCCATTCCACACATGACTCAAAAGGGGCAACTTGAGCTGAGAATGACTGGAGAAAAAAGGCACAGAGACAGAAGCTTCTCTGTCTGGTGAATGTTCCACCAGTGCCTGCCAGCGTACAAGCCCTCATACCTCTTAAGATCAGTGGGCTGGAATTTGCTTAAAATGTTCTCAAGATTTAATATTGCTAGAAAGAGAAGCAGGATCTTTTTAGTAATGGCCTTGAGTTCTGAAATTTCGATTGATTAAGTGCCATCAAGTTGGTGTTAACTCTTAAAGGCCAAGCTGAAGACAGATCATCCTGGAGAGAATCTGTCTGTTTGGTCACTAAGGTCTCTCAATGGTGCATTTGTTGCTGTAATAATAGAGTCCATCCACCTTGCTGCTGGTTGTCCTCTGCTTTTCTTCAACTTTTCCCAGCATTATGGACTTCTCAAGGGAGCTGGGTCTTCACATAATGTATCCAATGTATGATAGTTTGAGCCTGGTTATTTGTGCCTCGAATGAAAATTCTGGATTGATTTGTTCTATGATCCATTTATTCTAAAATTACTTATCTTAAATAGTATGTTCATGTCTAATGATGGTTTTCAGAGAGGGATGTAAAACCCACATATTCTACAGGTATGCAGAGATCAAACAGATGTTTCCTTCTTTGCTTTGTGTTTAATTGCTTCTAGTTAATATTCTACTGCTGGGTTGTTGGCTAATTGGAGTATTTTGTGTTATTTTAATTGTATTCTGTATTATTATCTTGTCTATTATTCTCTTAGTAATAGCCATGGGTTCTGAAATTACTTCTCTTAAATAGTCTGTTCATGTCTAATGACGATTTTCAGAAAGGGATGTAAAACCCACCTATTCTACAGGTATGCAGAGATCAAGTGGATTTTTCCTTCCTTGCTTTATATTTAATTGCTTCTAGTAAAAATTCTACTGCAGGTTTGTTGGATAATTGGAGTATTTTGTTTGTTTTTTTAAATTGTATTCTTTATTATTCTATTGTCTTGAGATGATTTTAGGGTTTTAGTTATTGTAGGCAAACTCAAGGCTTTTATATTTTCTGTAGAAGTGTATACATGATTATAAAGAGATAAGGGGTATTGGGCCTCAACTATTACTAGTCCTGGTAAATTTCGGTAGGAGTAGGGGAGAAGAAAAGAGGAAATGAGGCGGGCCATGGGAAGGAAGGAAGAAGCTGGGATGTTTGGAGACAGCAGTTGGAGCTTTCTTCAGCTTTACTTTACCATCTAAAAATGTGTTAGGCTTTTACCTAGTTTTTAATACTAGCTTAAACTGTACTTTGAATTAAAACTATGTATTATTGGTGTCATTCTCCCAGATTATGTGTTTTTAGGTCTGTGATTCATTATTTCTTAGAACAGATTTAATATATGACTCACAATATACTGTATAAGGAAAATGTGGCTAACTTTGTTCACCTACCACAGAATTGTATAGTACTACTCCATACTAGTACCACAGAACTGCATAGTACTATTCCAACACTTATAAATGACTATAGCTTACCCTCTAATACTTTACCAATAAAAATAGAGACATACTTATAAATGCGGAGGGACATGGTCAAGTAATATGGGAGGTGTGATGTACAATCTGACTATATACATGACACAAATAGAAAGCGGGTAATAAAATGCATAGAGAGCATGTTATTCCATATTATACCAAAACAGATGAGCCAAGCAGTTTACATCTTGGCCATTACAGTTGAGATATCAAAGTGAAGAGCTTGACAATGAATTGTATGAAAAAGTATTTCTGAACACAAATCATATGAAGTACAGTAGATCCTTCCTACTTGGAAGCAAGTGCCACTGATTCCAGTAAGTCTTACTCTCAAGTAAGTGCGTAGAGCAGTATGAGTTGCAAGGCGGCTTCACACGACCATTGGCAAGTTTGTAAGTGGGGAAAATCCAAGGAATATGTTGGGAACTGAGAGCGTGTGATGCTGGCATGTCCAAACTCACCCAAGACTGGTTCGCGCACTCTCTGCCTGACATTCACCTGAGATTCTCCATCCAACTCCCAGATCTTGATTACAGAAGTTGGGAGAATGGTGGGCAGAGAATATTGGGAACCAGACTTGGGTGAGTTTAGACATCATACTTGCTGGGAGTCAATGCAGTGGTTTCTAATGCATCCCCAGCATTTTCCTCATGCACAAACTTGTCAGTGGTCATATGAAGCCGCCCATAGTGTCCTCTGGTTTTGAGGTTTTTTGCTGAAATACTTAGCTAAGAGTAATCCACGTTGCAGCATTTACCTAACATGCTCCACTGACATATTGAGGCTGTTCTCATGTACAGCCAAAACCAGACTAAGGAAGCCAAGCCCGATCTTGGCTGCTCATAAGAACCTCCGGGATCATGCCTGATCCCGGAGGTGCTCTGGTGGCAAACTCACCTGCGTAGCCAGCCTCCTAAAAGAAGTTAAGGGAGTGAGTGCTCCCTTAGCCCCATTTTCTTAATCATGTGCAGTGCTAGCTGCTTTTAGCAGGCGGTGTAGCAGTTACGGGCACCCACCCATTACTGCTAGGATTCCCGCAATCCACCACACACTCTCACAGTGCCAGGGGCGGAGCCACCATTGGGCGAAAGGGTTCAAAGAAACCAAGCCGCCAATGGCGAGAAGCCACCGAGAGAGCCCCGCCCTATGTGGCTCGTGCTCCATAGGAGCCCAGAGCAAACTCCCCCCTCCCACGCCCGGGCCGCCGAGAGCCCGGGCAAACTTTCTGCCAAGTATTTCAGGCAGCTCCGACTGCCTAATAGAACGTTTTTCCCTTCCTCTCCCTCTCTGGAGGAAGAGAGAGGGGGAAACGTCCTATTAGGCAGCCGAACCTGCCTGAAATGATGCTCCAAGAGCTCAGCAGCCCAGGCCACGCCCCCTTGCACATGACAAAGTCACATGACAAGGGGGCGTGGCCTGGGCTGCTGAGAGCCCGAACGAGCTCTCAGAGCATCATTTCAGGCAGGTTCGGCTGCCTAATAGGACGTTTCCCCCTCTCTCTTCCTCCAGAGAGGGAGAGGAAGGGAAAAACGTTCTATTAGGCAGTCGGAGCTGCCTGAAATACTTGGCAGAAAGCTTGCCCGGGCTCTCGGTGGCCCAGGCATGGGAGGGGGGAGTTCGCTCTGGGCTCCTATGGAGCCCAAGCCACACCCCATGCACGTGACATCACGTGCACGGGCATTTCGGAAGGGGCCGCCGAGCGGGGCTGGACACAGGCCGCCGCTCGGCTGGCTCTGCGCCTGCACAGTGCATTCTGGGATTTCCAGGGGCTGGGACAAGGTGTTCTAGTCCCCAACCCTCTGTATTGCCTGGGCCAGTGGAGATTATCTGGTGTGCAGGGAGCACACCCAGCAATGGAGGAGTGATAGGTAGTCTGTGGGGAAGGTAACTTTAAGCAGCCTTCCCCACCGCCTGCTCTCAGGCCCATCTCACTGATCACAAGAAAAGGCTCATTGTTTCATTAATGACTCCAAAAGCAGAGCACAGTCATTCATGCATCTTTCTGAAGCTTGTTTTCCTTGAGTATCATGCAGGGGTGGAACACCAGCCCTACTCATACTCCAAAACCACAAAGCTGATTTGTTTATATCCCTGAAATGAATCATTACAGTGATGCCCTAAAAGAGCATGGGAAATCAGCTTAAGTTGCTAAAAAGTTAGAAGAGAGCTGCTTTTATTTTGGAAAAATGCAAAAACTAAAGATGGATGTCGCAAAGAAAGCAGAGTTTCAGATATAGGATGGAAGCAATTTGCTATGACATGCTTGTGAAACTGACATTGAAAATAATGCAGTTTTTCTCCATTACCATTTCTTTTATACATAAAAAATACAAATTGCTAGAACCTACTACTAACTGAGGTAACACATTTTCTCAGGAAGTGGAAATACTAGTTAGGAGTGAGAGAGAGCCAAAATGTAGACTTGTTCAAACAATGCATTTTGAAGTTACAGGATGAAATATTAGTCAGTTTCTATTTGCAAGCTAGTTGCCATAAGAAACAATATTAACAATGGAGGCTATAATTCCTCACAAATTATAGCCATTTACCTTGGTATTGAAAAATACAAGAATGCCATGCCTAAAGTTATTACTATGATCCAGTCATCTTACTCATTAATTCTGTACATCGGCATCCTGCAACATTCCAATTTGCTTGTTCATAATCCTTAGTAATAAAGAAGTCTCCCACCATGCCCCAATAATGTCTTCTCTCACCATCTTTAAACCCACTTTTTGCTTTTTTGCTTGGTGCATGCACATCTGCTATTGATATTTAACTCTCTATAGCATCCTCAGAGTACTGTACAGGACTTAGAAGTGCCAAAGTTTTTGCCTGCCCACAGTCTTTTCTATCTCCATTAGACAAAACAGTGCTAGAATTAGCTTCCTTTAGGCCAGTCTCCTAACTTCAGCCATGCTTTCTTCTACTGTCTATGCCAAACATGCTTCCCCAACTCTGTCCAGCAAGCTGCCCCCTTCTCCTTTATCCCTCCTCAAAACCATTTTGATCCCCCACTGATTAATCCATTATGTACTGTCTGCTCCCAGATTATTCCTCTACGTTTACTATTTGTTTATCAAAAACAGGCCTTTACCCGACATGCACATCTTACTTAATCCTACTGGGCAGTTGACCCCACCACTTCTGAACCATGTCTAGCACACATTGTTGATAGCTTACTAATAATAACCTAACCTTGAACACTGCAAGCACCAGACAGAAGGCCAACTGCCAAAAAAACCTATTTTAAAATCAGCCTTACTCATATTTATTAAAAGGAAAGTACTTATGCGGCTAGAAGATAAGAGCTGTCTGCCATACTAGCAAATTAACTTCTGACATAAGCCTGAGCAGTGAAGCAAGTTCAAAGAGAGACTGCCAGTAATTCTGCATCATACCCAGAGTTGGATGTATCCTGTGAGCTTGCTGCTGCAGAAGCAAACTAACTGACTTTCCAGCCTAGTAATAAACAGGTCAAACCCCACCTTCATGCCACCCAGTTAGAAGAAGCTGTCAGAAAAGGATTAATCCAACAATGTTTGTAACGAAACTTGTATGAGGGCACAAGTTTCAGCTATTGCTTTCCAATGCACTCAAACTGTTCTTTCAGAAAATTCCTCAAAGACTCCTCTCCAAAGTATGGCTCACGGGGAGTTAAAACTGTCGCAGACAGTAGTATTCAACAGGAATCCTGACTCAAGTATTCCCTTGCTGGATGGAAGTATTCCCTTGAAATGCTGTTATGGAGATTCCAGTTTGCTGTTGACAGTTGTATTAAAAGGGCAAGCACTCCTCTTCTGGCAGGTTCACAGGGAGTTGCATACTCACTGGACACACATACTACAAGAGAGGTTACTTGTAAAGCAGATTCTAGAGTGACTGGCATAAATCCTGTTCATTCAGAAATCATTGCTTATTAGAGTGGAGACAAATAGAATGCAGGAAACGTGTTGAACCACTTCTAACACTCTTTAGAATATGTTTCTTTCCACCCTTACTTTCAGTATCACCCCAAACACTGACTGTTATATCAGCAGCTTGTAGATTTCCCTTTCAATGAATTTCTAGCACTTGACAAGATACACCTAAATGCTGACTGCTTTAACAAAGTTGTTACTGTAAATGTTTCTCCAGCCATAATTTATATGGCTAGATACAATGTAAACAAAGGAGCAGTGTATGTTAAAGGTATGTTAACTGTGTAGCCAGCTGCACAGAAATGGATCAATTGGACTTACTGCCATCTGACCTGCATTCTCTATTTTGAATTAAGACTTGACCAGTTTGTATTGCTATCTCTGAATGGACTTTGCAAAGAGTACATATGGAAATACAAGGTGGTTGCCATCCCAACTGATGAAGCGGGCATGCTTCGTGGGAACATGCTGGGAGTCATCCTACGAGTCCCCTTGCATGCACACTGTGGCACCAGCCAGAACCTTCAGAGTCCAGAGTGCTCCCCATGCCCCGGAAGGGCTCTGCAAGAGCAAAAACGTGTTGCCGACTCTCCAGAAGGGCTCACCGTGATTCCCATTCCCACCCCCTGCTCTGCTCTGCAGAGCTCTGACTCTGCAGAAGTGCTAGTGGTTCTAGGGACTGCAGGGTTGTGAAAGAAGTCCTCCTGCAATGCCCCCTGTCCCCTTGTGTGAGCACAGTTGCGCAAGAGCCTTTAGACTCCAGACTGCTTTCAGATATTTGGTGCTTTCGCCAGTGGTAATGCTTCTGAGAGTGACTGGCATGATGACATGCTAAACACTCACATGCCAGCCATCAACTTTACTTATCCCCAATGCGCTAGTGCAAATATACTTACAGGATCAACACAGGTGGAGCAGGGCTCCAGGAGCACAATGGAAGCACATGCAGCTCCCCCTGTGCGAGCACAGCTGCACAAGAGCTGCTAGACTCTGGATCACCCTAGTTCAGTTGGAAATAGCAGCCATGGGAGAGCCTGACTGGAGATCATTCACATTGAGAGGTAGTGTGTTTTTAGCCCTTTCGCCTTGCAGCACAGTCCCACCGAAAATGCCTTGCCTCCTCCCACCCCCAGTTGAAATTTGCCTCAGGTGGAAAAGCTGACATTCGTGCCACTGGTAGCTTCCCTCCCAAGGCAAACAGCAGCTGTGGAGACTCTTGTCAGGTTCGTGGTGGAGGTTAAATGATTTCTGGGATTTGCAGGTAATTTCTTTCAGATGTGCTGTGTCTTAGTTCATCTTTCTTAGTTTTTAACAGTTCTATTATAACTAGTTAAGTAAAGTTGGCCCTCAGAAACGGTTCTCAGTTAAGCTCCCATTACACCCCACATTGCCTAGAAGCATGAGGGCTTCATCAGTCAGGATGCCAGCCAGTAGTTCCATATCTGTGTGGTTACAACAGCTAGGTACTTCCTGTTCTTCTCCTGGGTTTTCCACTACACTCCCCGACGAGCCCTTACTCTTTGTGGCACCACCCCAGTTATTTCAATATTTCCTTCACCATCTCTTTTGCCTGAACAATCCAAGTTAAAAAACAATATTTGCACAAGATATCATATGAAAAAACACCATGAACATAGAAAGGCAGGCAACAAGAACAAAAAGTACAAATAAGTTCTTGAGCAGGTGGAGTTTCGTTATCTCGGGAACATTTCTTTGTCCTAGGATGGTGACTGTAGGAGAATCTTAAAGGCCTTAAGGTAATGTACTCTGTCTACCCTGCAACCTACATCTGCAACATATTAATATATGTGACTAGTGATGAACCTATATATCTCTAGATTATAGTCCATTTAAAGCAGAAGTAAACAAGGTGCTCCACAATAGAAATACCCAAATTCAAGGCTTTGTTTTACTGAACTATCTGTACAACTCATCAATGAAATTATCAGTAGGTGACAGCTAAGAAAGATAATGTTACTTCTGGGAGTAACTTCTAGACTCCTAAAACTGTCACATTAGTTTAGGGTTGTTGCACAGTTGATACTGTATGAAGCAGAGATTTGGTTGATGACAATGACAAATGAGAGGCCATCAACCACAGATGGCTAAGGAAGATACTGTTCATATCCTAGAAAGATTAAGTGCCAAAAACAAAATTAAGATAATTAACAAAGCAGGATATGCTGTCAAATATCAGTAGAGGGGGACTTGGCCTGCAAATCTAAATTTACTAGGAAACACATTTCAAACAGCTAGGTAGGAATAACTTCTGAGTAAACATGTTTTGGATCAGGCTGTTTTAATAGCAGTACACAAACTGTATGAAATGCCAAGTAAGTATTGAAGTAGACATCCAAAGGGGAAAAGAGGAATGAGAGAGGCCAAGGTGGAATGGCTAAAGATAGTGAGAGATTATGTAGAAAATGCTGCTTCCATCTAATTTATGAATTGCTAGAGAAACTGAATTGTCAAAACTATCAGAGGCATAAGGAGAATTAAGCATTAGATCTGTGTACTGGTGTGGATGGAGAACTGAACACAGGGATTAAGCAATGCAACATAAAACCAGAATATGGGTCCCAGGAGTCTTCACTTCCATTTTAAAAATGGTTGTAGATCTCATAGTATGAAGGAGAAAGAGTTTCAACATCCTGGATGGTTAAATTTTAAGTTATTTTAATTTATTCCTAAAGCCCTGCTTGGTCTAATCTATGTAGTCCTTCAGTGTTCTCTCTAACAGGGATTCCCAGATGTTGTTGACTACAACTCCCATAATCCCCAAGCAAAGGCTATTGCAACTGGGGATGCTGAGAATTGTAGTCAACAACATCTGGGACTCCCTGTTAGAGGGAACACTGTAGTCCTTGTAGGGGAAGAATGGCAGTTCAGTCCCCACAGAGCAAAGCAAAACCAGTTTGGTGAGAAAGAAGGAAAGCAAGAGGTCTTGAGACAGTTCTTTAGTATTGAAGAACTACAAGGACTAGCCTACCCCCACACAGAGCATCTGTGCGCTCTTTGGGGCCGGCTACCTCTCCCTCCCCCACCTGCCTCAGTCTCCGGCCGGGCCGAGTGCTGGGCCCAGGCTGCCCGGCCGAGGTGCCGCCACCATGGCCGAGCCTGCTGCCGCGGCCAGGCCCACCGCCTCCATCTCGCCTCCGCAGCCGAGCCCACCGCCTCTGCCTCACATCCGTGGCTGGGCCCGCCACCGCCTCACATCCGCCGCCTCACCTCTGCGGCCGGACTCACCGAAACTGCCGCCGCGGCCTGACCCACTACCACAGCCACTGTGGCCAGGCCCACCGCCGCCTTGCCTCCGTGGCTGCTCGGCCGGCCAATTCTCCTGAGTGCACCTCAGCCAATCAGGCGCCTCTGCTGCCCAGCCAATCAGCTGGGTGCCAGGACACACATTCCAAGGCACACCCAGGAGAATTAATATAATATATTTATTTAAAGTAAAGGTTACACATGAATGTGGAAAAACCTGCAGCTTAATTTCAGCTGTAGCTCATGGCTGGAGAGAGAGATCAAAAACAGCCATCTCTGGAGAGGCAAAATACAGACTAACACTTGAAGACCAAAGAGGGGAGGAGTCCAGCAATTTTATCCATGACCCTAAACCCCACTCCACCAGTGGTCACTATGAGACATTGCAGCTGAGAGCCAATGCTGCCAGGGTCTTAGCTCCAAAAGTCCTCTCCTTCCACCATGCTGCTCCTTAAGAACAGCCCTGCTGGATCAGGCCCAAGGCCCATCTAGTCCAGCATCCTGTTTCACACAGTGGCCTACCAGATGCTGCTGGAAGCCTACAGGCAGGAGTTGAGGGCATGCCCTCTCTCCTGCCATTACTCCCCTGCAACTGGTATTCAGAGGCATCCTGCCTCTGAGGCTGGAAGTGGCCTCTAGACCTCAGACTAGTAGCCGTTGATAGACCTCTCCTCCATGAAGTTATCCAGACCCCTCTTAAAGCCATCGAAGTTGCTGGCTGTCACCACATCTTGTGGCAGAGAATTCCACAAATTGATTATGCGTTGTGTGAAAAAGTACTTCTGTTTGTTGGTCCTAAATTTCCTGGCAATCAATTTCATGGGATGACCCCTGGTTCTAGTGCTATGTGAGAGGGTGAAAAATTCCTATCAACTTTCTCTACACCATGCATGATTTTATAGACTTCTATCATGTCTCTCCGTAGTCATTTTTTTCCTACTCTAAAAAGCCCCAGGTCGTGTAGCGTTGCGTCCTTGCAAGGAGAAAAAGTGTAGACAAGTAATCAGATAGCTTTTACACTAATTAAACGCAAACAAATGTGCACAATGTCAAAACCTCAGTAGAGGTGTTTTTGAGGATATTTAAGGATGGAGTACTTGAAATATAAGAAACAGAAATGTGCGTTCATTGTTAGAAAGAAAGGTCTACTTTTAATATTTATTTTGCCATTCACTATGTAGGCACAGACTGCCTACAGCCCCAAGCTACCAAAGAGGCTGGGGGGAGGACTGCCCCAGCCTCTAAAATGTCTTCAGTGTGCCACGTGAGCAGTGCATTGTGGGCTTTCTGGAGGCTGGGCATCCTTCCCCCAGCCTCTCTGTTTCTGCCCTGCTCGCTGCAGTGGCACTTGTCTGTAAGCATGGTGAGTGGGGCGGCAGCGGCAGTCATGTGGGGGAAGGCAGGAGCTATTCTGCTTTCCCCCAGCCCTCCCCAGCCCTGGGAAAAGGGGTTGCATGTACAACCTCAGTCAGTGTATGTTCTCAAGATGTTGCTCACTTTTCTTACATCTCAGTTCTTTCTCCAAGGATGGATCCATCTCCATTAAGAGGAATGAAAGTTAGGGACAGGGAGAAAGACATAAATCCATGCCACTCTTGATAGGATGGCTGAAGTTCAGGAGCATAGCTATAACTGAACAAGCAGGCAGTGAGGGGGGTGGGGGGGAGGCAGAGAAAGTGTCTCTGGGCCTCTGAGAGGGGTCCATCAGGGGGGATCACTAGATGAGCAACAGCTTGTTCTTTGCTCTCCCCCTCCTCCCTCTCTGAAGAAAAAAATTTGGGGGGGGGTCATCCCCACATTTTACCCTGGGGCCCACTCCAACTTTGCTATGCCCCTGCTTAAATTTTAAACAAAAGAGCTAAGTAGAACAGACTGCAAATTCAATCATGCATCTTAGGGGCAACAGCTTCAAAATTATGCATCCTCCTTGCTGAAAAATACAGGAAAACCTATCTGTCCTTTTGGAGCTGTAAGACTTCCCTCTTTCACCAGGCCTTTGTGTTAAATGTTAATTCCTGTTAATTCCTGCAACTGGTTACCAACATTTTGATGCTATTATATTTCTTAGTCCATTTTCCATTGATCTACTTTTATGTTAATGTAAACTGCTTTGAACCTGTGGAAAATGGTATAGGAATATTTTATATATACACACGAGAAAGATCCATAAGGCAACAGAAGCAAGAAAGAGGTTGGTGCTAAAATATACAGTTAACAAGAACTCTGTTCACTTATCTGCAGCAACAGAAAAGATGTGGTGTAGAACAATGCTGATCAAAGAGGGAGTTTAACTGTCCTTATACTATTGTGATTGCCCAAACAAACACAAACAACTTCTGCAACAGAAGATAGTACCTGTACCTTTTGTGCTTTAATAAATACAAGAGTGGACCCACAACAAAATGTTGCAGTTTCCCTGGTGTATGTGTGTTGCCTGAACCTGTATCTGAGCATGGCGTAAAAAAAGAATATACAGTAGCAACAAAGACAGAAGTCCCTGTTGTAACCTGGGTCTTCCTTTATATGCAATCCCCCCAGCTTCTGTTTTCTGGCATTGGTTGGGGTGGGGGGCAATAATGTTCAGTCCCAACTCCTGGCAGTCCTGTTGTGATGGTCCTGAGGGAGTATTCTTGAAGCAAAGAAATTTCCCTCTCTTTTTGCTCAAATCCTCCTTCCCTTTCTCCTCGCCAGTGAGTTCCATTAGTTCTGCCCACCTGGTTGTCAAGTGCCCCCTGAGTTCACAAACATTTTGCTCCATTGTGTTGCATGGAACAGTTTGAGTTGTTCCCCCCCCTTTTTGTGTGTGTGGAACTGACACTTCGGCAGGTTACCCCAAGACTGTTGGTACATTCCTCCTGCCCAGAGGAGTTGAAGTTATGCATCCATAAGAATCACAACATTTCCAACCCTTTCCAAAATAGATATGATAGTGTCTATGGCTGTAGGTATATTGGCTGTTCCTGCCAAGGCTCTGACACTTGAGTATTAAAAGCACCGTTGTAAAGATCACAAGGGGACCCAGGAAAGGGTGTATTTTCTAAAATTTGCAAGGGCCCAAACCATTTAGAACTTGAGCAAGCTAATTCGGATGAGAAACAGGAATCTTCTTCTTTATATTTATTTCTCTAAGACGTACCCGTGGCTAATCCCATGTGTGTCAGCTATCATGAGACTTTGCGAGCAGCTGCCAGATAGCCATGGGTACAGGGCGAGAAAATGGAGATGGCGGTGGGTGGGCAGGGAAAGCAACTGCCAGGCTGGCCAGAGAGGGAAACCGCCAGCAGTGGGTGGGGAGGGAAAGTGCCAGCCAAACTGGCAGGCAGGGAGGGAAAGCAGACTGGGAGGGGAAGAAAGGAGCATGGACTGGGGCTGAAGCGGGGGGGGGGAGGAGCACGGACTGGGGCTGAAGCAGAAGGAAAAGAAGATGGGGAGGAGAGACTGGGAGAACTAGGGGCACAGATGCTCTGCGTCGGATCAGCTAGTATATGTTATCCACTCATATTGTTTTGAGCTCGCAGTTTTCATTTACTGTATTCAATACAAATCTAAATACAGTAGAACTCTCTTTCAAACTCTAGGAACATAGGAAACTGCCTTATATCAAGTCAAACCCTTGGTCCATCTATCTCAGTATTCTTTACATAGACTGGAAGTGGCTCTCCAAGATTGCAGGCAGGAACTTTCCCCAGCCCTACCTGGGCGCTTTCCAGATTAGACCCTGCAATGGGGTCACGACGAATTTCCGAATTTGTGACACCGCAGTCCCTATGCTGACAGCAGGGTGCTGTTCATATTTGCCATGCCTTGTTCTGAATTTAATTGCTGCGATGTAGTGCTATAACGTCGTATATCCGGAATTTAAAAGTTGATGGTTTTTTGGCTTGTTCATTTTCGCAAGGCTGCTCCCCCTGCTGGGTGCTTTGCTATTTACGTTTTGAATGCAATTTGCCTAAATGGAAGCATTTTGCCGCTGCTGAGTGGCTAATCTGGAAAGTGTACTGGAGATGCCGGAAATTGAACCTGGGACCTTTTGCATGCAAAGCAGATGCTCTAGCACTGAGACAACCCCACCACCCAACTCTCTCTTTCTCTGTGGCATAAACAAATGGATTTGGATGCACCTTGTAAAACATTTCATCACTGTGTTCCTCACTTTCTTCCAATTCAAAACAAATATATAATATAACTGGTTGCACCCAGTCTTTGGAAATTGTCCTTTAATATCTATGTTTTCCATTTTAAAATCCTACTGTGCCCATGCTAGACTCTTTTACTACTGCTAAGCCCTGGTGCCATAGCACTGAGAAGGCAGAGCACGATTTCCTTGAAAAACCTAGCCTATATACTCAGTTGCCCCTGAGACCAGCTGGAAACATGTAGATCAGAGTGTTTCAAGGCACAGGGGAATCTTGGATGTTAACTAGCTGCTGAGGTCACACCAGTTAATGTTCGATTCAAACAGCTGTGCACTTTATCTACTGAATCTTTTATTACACACACACACTCCCTCACTCACTAGCTCGACAACAAAACCTAACTAAAGCATTTAGCATAAATAAATCAGCAGCCTTTGCTGACTTTAAAACAGAGTAATCCAGAGACTGGTTGTAATTCAAAGCAGCCAAAGATCTGTTCTTTCCATATCCAGCCACACACAATGCCTGGCTCTCAGTAGCTGAACTATGCAGTGCTGGAAAAAAGTGAAGAGCCAGTGCAGAAAACTCTTTTCATTGCTGCTGCATTCATTTGTATGACAGCCAGTATCCCCTTCATACTAGGTTTGTTTTGTTAAGGGGGATTTCTGAACAGATCAGTCTGAAGTAGTCCCCACCCCCCCAGCTTGTTCCCAATCCCCCTGTATATGCGTGAAATAGGAAGCTTAATCTTCCGTCTTCAAATTATATCTAACCTTTTAGATATGAATGTTGGAAGAAGCAGTTCTTGAAGATGAGCCCATGTCTTAAAATAGATAATTCTGACAAGTAAATCCCTATGCCCAATGAAAGCAAACACCACCCCCGCATCAGGTTAGGATGCTGCCTGCCAAGGTTATTTGTGTGCATACGCCTTTGCCCGCCCACAGAAAGAGGCTATGTTGCCTTGGCCCAGATGGTTTCGGTTTCTTCCACATTCCCTATGGCTGCAGTTCTTAAAGCAGCAGAGCATGCAAGACATCTGTGGATGTGCACTCCTGCATGTGAGGATTCCCAGGGATGGAGAATACATAGGAACATAGGAAACTGCCATATACTGAGTCAGACCATTGGTCCATCTAGCTCAGTATTGTCTTCACAGACTGGCAGCGGCTTCTCCAAGGCTGCAGGCAGGAGTCTCTCTCAGCCCTATCTTGGAGAAGCCAGGGAGGGAACTTGAAACCTTCTGTTCTTCCCAGAGCGGCTTCATCCCCTGAGGGGAATATCTTGCAGTGCTCACACATCAAGTCTCCCATTCAGATGCAACCAGGGCAGACCCTGCTTAGCTATGGGGACAAGTCATGCTTGCTACCACAAGACCAGCTCTCCTCTCCTAATACGCTGGAGGAAGCACAGCCACACACTTTAACTGCAAGCAACAGAGACCTAGCACTGCAGCTACGCTACCAACATTGCTATGCTAATCATGGAAGCTACAGAAAGTCTCTCATCCTTCCACATCCTTCACCAGCAAGCTGGTTTTATAAGGGAGTCTGAAATGCCCTGCATTAGTCTTCTGATAATAGGGTTGGATTAGTCCTCCAGCTGAAAGATCCTGATGCACACAGCAGTGAGCTGCATACGGATGATTGTGTGTTAGGAGGATTCTTGCAAATAATAATAATAATAATAATAATAATAATAATAGCTGGTGCTGTCTGTGTGTGTGTGTGTGTGTGGTGGCTCAGAAACTAGAGTATGTTTAGTGGAGACCAGAGTTCAAAAATTGCGAAAAAGAGTACTCTATGGCAAAGCCACACACACTCAATATCTTGCAAGGTATTACTATTTTAATACTAAATACTGAGCAGTCAGGGCTGCAAAGCATGGCAATGCTCAATGCAAAGGGAGTAGGCAAGGCTGGCCACTATCAAGTATATAACATGCTCATTCAGTATTTTCAGCTGCGGTTTGATCCTGGAGGTCAAACAGAGGCTGGGCAAGCATCTGCCAGGGATGCTGTAGCAATTTCCTGCTTTCAGGGGTTTGGATTAGAAGACCTCCAAGAACCCTTCAAATACGAAAACTCTTTTATTCTATGGGATGCTTTGTGGAACAAACCAGGTATTTTGAGCTGGGTGTTATTTCTTCCAAGGACCCCACTTCCTGGTCCACTTGGCTACCCGCACCATGGACCCAGCCCTGACCCCCGACTTGTCAAAACCTCACTGAACTCCACCCACGGCCCCACTCCGTCCCGGCTCTGCTAAACAGGTTTTGTTTTTTAAAGCTGGCAGCCCGAGGGTTCCACCGCCAGCCAGCCCAGGCAGCTTTGTTTTGAGAAGCAACCGGGGCTGGCAGCGGCTTCCCTCCTCTGCAAACAGCGCTTCTTTGTACCTCAGCTGCTTCGTGCCAGCTTTCCAGCGCCTAACGACGTCTGTCTCCCTCTCTTCCCAGTCAAGCCAAATTAAATAACCACAATCATGATAATAAATAGCCCCCAAACTCTCTGCCTTCCCTTTCCCTGCGCTCCACTTCACTCGGGCACTTCACCCCCCACCCACCCCCGCCTTCTCCTGCTGCTGCAAGGCGCGCGCCTCACTCAGTCCTCTCCTTCCCCGGGAGCCCCTCAGTGCCTCGCACGTCCCTGCCGCTGCCAGCGTGGCAAGACCAAGTCCTCAGCGCCAGGCAGCCTCCTGAAGGCGCCCTGCTTCCCTGGCACCGGCAAGCAGAAGCCAAGAGGGCTGCAGCCGGCCAGGTAGACGGCTCTCTCACTCTCCTCCTCCCGGGAGCAACTTCTTGGCGCCCGCCGGGGAAGCGCCAGAGAGCTCCCCCTGCGGCTGCTCCTTTCTCTCGCTCTGTCCTCGCCACACCGGACGCTGCCTGCACGCGCTTGCTGGGGGGGGGCTGCGCAGAGCCCCCGGCCCACCACCACCACACGTCCCTCACCTGCTCCTGCTGCCTGCCGGGCTGGGCCGCCGAGCGCGCTGCTTCCCCTTTGACAGCTGCCTTTTGTTTTCCCCACCCTCCGTCTCCGCGTCGACTGCCGCTCCACCCCAAGAGCCACGTGAATCAGCCAGGCGGGCAAGCCGGGTGGCTCTGGGGATGGGCGGTCCTCGCGCGGAGGAGCGGCGACAAGCGAGGAAAGGAGACGGGGGAAAGGGGCCAATTGCCAGAGCCCAGCCGGCAGGCGGAGCGTTGTCGTGCGTCTGCGGGGCTGCGGGTGGAGGCGGAAGAGTCCTCTGTCACGCCGGCTACCACCCAGCAAGCCTGCCTCGAGTCGCTCCTCTTCCTGCTTGCTCAGTCATTGCCTCAGCGAGCTGAGGCCCCGCCAGCAGTAGCACTACTACTAGCAGCAGCACCACCACCACCACCACCAATGAGGCTTTGCCTATCCAGCCCCCACTTTGGTAATGCTTTGCCTTTCTTGTCCGGTGATGACAACAGCTTTGAATGGTAACTTGCCTAGTCAGAGTCAACTCGGGCATGCAGATGGGTGGATGGCTTGCTCTAGCGAACCTGGTGTCTTCACCCCTACTTTCTTAGCCACTTACATCGTGTTTGTCAGGCTTTGGGCTGGCTATCCCGTTAAATTAATTGATCCCTTTTCAACATATCCATTTATTGCCAGACCTTCAGAAGCCTCCAGATGGAAGGGGACCATTTGTCTCAAGTGTAAGGTGGCCACCTTCTCATGGCCACGTGTGGCAGGCAGAAGAAAAGACTCACTCTGCTGTCTCCCAGCTGTTTCAGGCTGTGACAAAACTGGTCATGCACATATGCCTCCATATGCAGACTTTGACGTTTGGTGTTGCTTTTCAAGCAGTTGCACTGGCATGCCAAAAGCTAAATCTAGAGCATGCTGACATTAGATTGTACACACAAGAATATCACCATCTGCTGGAGTGGCTGGAAGCCAACGATGGGCAAAGGTTTCTTTGTGCCCATCAGTGCTGAAAACTGGGCTGAAATGAATGGAATGAAATGAAATTCAGTAGAGATGAATGCAGAGTTCTGCATTTAGCCAAAGGTGGGGTGGGGGAGGGAGTCAAATGCACAGACACAGGACGGGGAATACCTGACTTGACTCTATCAGGTGTGAAAAGGATCTCAGGACCGCAGGTGAACACAAGCCGCACATGAGTCAGTATATTTTATTTATGTATTTATTTATTACATTTTATATCCTGCTCTTCTTCCAAGGAGCCCAGAGCAGTGTACTACATACTTAAGTTTCTCCTCACAACATCCCTGTGAAGTAGGTTAGGCTGAGAGAGAAGTGACTGGCCCAGAGTCACCCAGCAAGTATCATGGCTGAATGGGGATTTGAACTCGGGTCTCCCTGGTTCTAGTCCAGCACTCTAACCACTACGGTTGCCTTAAAGGAACAATAGTTTTTACTGTAAGTCACAAGAAGTAATAGTTTGACATTATTCCGCACTAATCAGACCTCACCTGGAGTATTGTGTTAAGTTCTGGGTGCTGCACTTTTAAGAAGGATATAGACTGGGGCTGCTCAACTTTGGCCATCCTGCAGATGTTGGCCTGAACTGGGTATATTTAGCCTGGAGAAGACTGAGACATGATAGCTTTCACATACCTGAAGAGCTTTTACATAGGAGAGGGCAAAGATTTGTTCACTACTGCCCCAGAGGGCATGTTACAGGTGAGTAGAGTTCAGCTGAACATCGCAAGAACCATTTGACAATGGAACCAGTTAACATGGGGTTGAGGGGCTCTTCCTTGCTGGAGATCTTCAGGGATTGGCTGGGCAACCCTCTGTCGTGGATGCTCTAGCTCTGAATTTTCTGCATTGAGCAGTGGGTTTGACTAGAGAAGGCTTACATGCTCCCCGCCGCTGCTCCAACTTTATGATTCTACTAGTAACTTTAAGCCCGTTAAAATAACGGGCGCTAGTAGACCTTTGGGGCCAGATAACTCCACCTCCTCTGGCCGAGGCCGCAGCTCCGCCGCCGCCTCGGCCACACTGCGTCCTCCTCCACCCGGCCGGGCCCACCGCCTCCTCTGGCCGAGAGTGGGGGCCCTTTTCTGAGAGTACTACCCCACTCTCCCTCCCTCCCTCCCTTCTGCCCCACACTCTTGCCTCTCTTCCCCTCCCTCCCACCCCACACTCTTGCCCTCCCTCCCCCTCCCACCCCTTTCTCTCACCCTCCCCTCCCTGTCAGCATCCTGCCCCAGTCCCTCCTGCCCTCCCCCGCCCCAGTCCCTCGCCCTTCCCTCCCCACTCCCTTTTGCCTTCCCCCTCCCCCTCTTGCCCTTCCCCTGCCCCACTCCCTCTTGCCTTTCCCCTCCCCCTGACCCACTCCCTCTTGCCCTTCCACCTCTCCCCTGACCCACTCCCTCTTGCCCTTTCCCCTCCCCCACTCGCCCTCCCCCTCCCCCTCCCCCTCTAGCCCCTCCCCCCTGCCCCACTCCCTCTTGCCCCTTCCCCTTCCCCCCTCCCCCTGCCCCACTCCTCTTTAGCCCGTTATATTAACGGGCTCGTACTTTGGGGCTGGCTGTTCCATTCTCTCTCCTGCCCCACTCTCCCTCCCTCCCGCCCCACACTCTTGCCTCTCTTCCCCTCCCTCCCACCCCATTCTCTTCCCCTCCCTCCCCCTCCCACCCCTCTCTCTCACCCTCCCCTCCCTGTCCGCCTCCTGCCCCAGTCCCTCCTGCCCTCCCCACTCCCTCTTGCCCTTCCCTTCCCCCTCCCACATAATCACATCCATAATATACACATAAATCACATCCATAATATACCCGTACACACAAAGCTCGATACACATCAAACAACTCATTCCACCTACCCAGAAAATGACATTGAAGCCAAATATGAAATACTTGATGCAACAGCTGACTTCAGGGCCTTTATAGTGCTTCCCGGACATCCTTGGGGTTCATGAAGACACTTTATTTGCTGCCAGAGTTGGGGGGGGGAACCTGAGGAGCAGTAGCAGCAGATAAAGGATGATGCAGGAGCGAAGAGCCGGGCAAGACCCGGACTGGCGAGGGCAGATTAGAGGCAGCGCCGGGGAGGGAGCGGGCTGCTTCCCTGCGTGGTCAGTTTAACAGCCGTTCGGCAACGCGCAGGCGGCGAGAGCCGGAGATGCAGACGCCGCCACCGCCAAGCCTGCCGCCGGTGCAGACGACGGCGCATTAACGGGTGCTAAAAGAGTGCTGCCGCCACTGGTGGCCGGGCCGAGAGGGCCGCCGTCACTGTGGGCGGCCGGGCGAGAGTTCCGCCGCCGTCGCTGTGGGCGGCCGGGCAAGAGTTCCGCCGCCGCCGCAAAGAGTGCTGCCCGCCGACGCCACCTCTGGCCTCCTGGCCGGGCAGAAAGTGCCGCCGCCGCCGCCAAGACTGCCACCTGCCGATGCCGCCTCTGGCCTCCCGGCCGGGCGGAAAATGCCACCACCGCCACCAAGAGTGCCGCCTGCCACCACTGCCTCTGGCCTCCCCGTGGCCGGGCCGGACCCACCGCCACTGCTGCCTCTGCCCTCCCCGCAGCCGCCGCCTCTGGCCTTCCTGCGGCCGGGCCGGCCATCCAGCCAACATGGCCACCTGGTGCCTGTAGCCGTTTCTCCCTCGGACGTTCTGGGCATGCGCTGGAGACACGCATGGGAGTCTGGGAGACTCCCAGAGTCATGGGAGTCTGAGAGATACAGGCGCAGACACCGGAGGACACGGGCACACACCCAGGCACTTTATTACAGAGGATGGTTGTGTGAATAAACCTTAGATACAATTTAACAAAGGCTATACTAACTGCTAGAGATATCATATTTAATATCTTATTATTTACAAACTTATTTTATCTAGTATTATTTATCCATCTTATTTGTGATATTGTTCCCACATTTCTCTTAGCACCTGCCGAAGTTAGCAAGCTTTGATTTAATATTGTTGCCATATTTGTCTGTACTTCACAATCCCTTCATGACTATCCCTCATAACCTGTCATAACTGCAGTCATTTCATTTGTTGTATAACATGCAATTTGGAACTTCTATTGTCTGAACATGCTAAACTTCCAGTGTGCCAGAAAGTTTTTCACACCTGGCTTTCAGTTCACATTTCCTCCAGAATGAAGGTGTGTGTGCACATATTGGCCAAATTTCCCCCAAAGTCCCTGTGAGCTATCAGGGAGCACTTAACACACAATTGTTTTAGAATGTTATCCCTTTGGGAACAGGGAGCCATCTTATTTGTTTGTTATTTCTCTTTGTAAATCACTCTGAGCCATTTTTGGAAGGGCAGTATAGAAATTGAATTAATAACAACAACAACAACAACAACAACAGAATTAATAAGTGAAAGAGCAAAGAAAATTAAAAATTGGACTGCTCCAGGTGACGATGAACTGCATGGCTTTTGGCTTAAACACCTAACAAGCCTTCATAACCAACTATCAAAACAGTTCAATCACATTTTGCAAGGAGGTGATACTGAGCAATGGCTAACAATTGGGAAAACTCATCTCATCATGAAAGACCCAGCAAAAGGTGCAGTTCCAAGTAATTATAGACCGATAACCTGTCTGCCAACCATGTTCAAATTATTAACTGGAATAATAGCAGATGAAGTGATGCAACACTTATTAACTAACGAACAGCTTCCAGTTGAAAAGAAAGGAAATTGTCCGAACACCAGAGGCACAAAAGACCAGCTGCTGATTGACAAAATGATTTTAGAAAATTGCAAGAGAAAAAAAACCAATCTAAGTGTTGCATGGATTGACTACAAGAAAGCCTTCGATTCAGTGCCTCACACATGGATACTAAACTGTTTAGAAACAACTGGTGTCAGCAAAAACATTCAGATATTTATTTAAAAAGCAATGAGCATGTGGAGTACACAGTTAATCAATGGCGAGACACTTGGACAGGTTAGCATTAGAAGAGGCATTTTCCAAGGGGACTCGCTATCCCTTCTGTTGTTTGTAATCACCATGACCCCACTTTCACAAATACTAAACAAAACACGCCTCTGATACCAAACATCTAAAACATCAAGTCAAATCAACCATCTGCTGTACATGGACGATCTGAAGTTGTATGGAAAGTCCCAGTCAGAAATCGAATAACTGCTAAACACTGTCCGTATATTCAGTAGCGATATAGCAGTGGAGTTTGGACTAGACAAGTGTGCTGCATTAATAATGAACAGAGGAAAAATAACAAAAACAGAAGGAATAGAACTGCCCAATGGAAGCAAGATCAAGAACCTGGAAGAGAAAGAACATTACAAATACTTGGGCATTCTCCAGGCTGATAACATCGCACACACGGAAGTTAAAAGAAAAATAGGAAGTGAATACATCAGGAGAGTTAGAAAAATCCTCAAGTCCAAACTCAATGGCGGGAACACCATACAAGCCATAAACACCTGGGCTATACCTGTTATCAGATACACTGCAGGAATAATAGACTGGACCCAGGCAGAGCTAGAGATGCTAGATCGTAAGACCAGGAAAATCATGACCATCAATCATGCTCTGCACCCCCGCAGTGATGTCGATAGGCTATACCTCCCTCGCAGCTCAGGTGGAAGAGGAATGCCGCAAGTCCATCAAACAGTCGAGGAGGAGAAAAGAGGGAAGAATATATCAAGGACAGTGAAGAAGATGCACTTCACATGGTCAATAATGTGAAACTATTCAACACCAATCTAACAAAGCAGACCTACAAGAAAGAACAAGTCAAGAACCAAGCAGAAAAATGGAAAAATAAGCCACTGCATAGTCAATATTTGCACAATATAAGTGGAAAATCAGACATCACCAAGACCTGGCAATGGCTTAAGAATGGCAACTTGAAGAAAGAAACAGAAGGTTTAATACTGGCTGCACAAGAACAGGCACTAAGAATAAATGCAATAAGAGCAAAAGTAGAAAAATCAACCACAAACAGCAAGTGCCGCCTTTGTAAAGAAGCAGATGAAACAGTAGACCACCTAATCAGCTGTTGTAAAAAGATCGCACAGACTGACTACAAACAAAGGCATGATAAAGTAGCAGGGATGATACACTGGAACATCTGCAAAAAATACAAGCTACCTGTAGCCAAACATTGGTGGGACCATCAAATTGAAAAAGTTGAAGAAAATGAAGATGTAAAAATATTATGGGACTTCCGACTACAAACAGACAAACATCTGCCACACAATACACCAGATATAACTGTAGTTGAGAAGAAAGAAAAACAAGTTAAAATAATCGACATAGCAATAGCAGGGGATAGCAGAATAGAAGAAAAAGAAATAGAAAAAAAATCACCAAATACAAAGATCTACAAATTGAAATTGAAAGGCTGTGGCAGAAAAAGACCAAAGTAATCCCAGTGGTAATTGGCGCCCTGGGTGCAGTTCCAAAAGACCTTGAAGAGCACCTCAACACCATTGGGGCCACAGAAATCACCATCAGCCAATTACAAAAAGCAGCTTTACTGGGAACAGCCTATATTCTGTGACGATATCTATAACAACAGCAACAAAATTGACAATAAAATTCTGGCATCCCAGGCCCTTGGGAAGGACTCGATGTCTGGATAAAACAAACCAGTCAATAACACCTGTCTGACTGTGTAAACAAGAAATAATAATAATTATTATTATTCAGGTTTTTCACTGTGCATTATGAGTGTAGTCTGATTGATATCTGGAGTAAAAAAAATCCACTTTTTGCATTGTTTTTTGGGGGGGCAAATTCGAACTCGCAGTAAACCCACAATAAATCCTGATGTCTGGAATAGCTCCAGGGAACAGAGGTATTAAGTTGCCTCTTCTAATGACACTCTGGGGTGTCCTTTACCCAGGTTATACACCACCCAGAGAGCCAGTCACTGCAGGAGAGACAGAGGTGACTTTGGTTAGGCTGCCTGGACAGGTGAGATTAGAGAAATCCTCTCATCCCAGTGAAAGCCAACCTGACTGACATGACTCCACTTGCCTCAAGATCAAGCATACCTGAGCAATAGGCAGGTAGTTAGGAAAGGTCAACATAAGTGGGTCAGGCTGGCCTAGGGAGGTGTTAAATAAAACCACTTGCAGCAAAAGCCAGTTTGACTGAGGAGCAGCTGTTCAAAAGACTGCAGCAGATGAAGATAATTTGGAGTGAAGATATAAGACTGCAAGACAGGAAGCTGAGGCTCCTTTAGTTTGTCTTCTACCATGATTGCTTTTAGAGAAATAATAAAGCAGAACTCAGGGAAATGGGAGTAGTAGACAAGTAGACCAATATGGTGGAGGAAGACAACAAAAGCCAGAAGAAAAGAAGAGGTGTGTGTGTGGGTGCTGGGGATAATAGTTGTTAGCTCTTGGTGGAGAGTGGTTTTATATTTAAATAGGAACTGGGGTGTCATGTCACATAGAAAAACACTTTGGGGCAGCTTATGTGCCGACATATTCCACATTCTTTTTAATGTAAGTTGTGCTTCCAGAGTTCCTTCATCTCCCTGTTGGTGGACTTCCCTGAGGCTTCTGGTTGGTCACTGTAGCATTGAGGGGCCCTAGGGCTCTTATATTCTTATGTGGTGGTTATGAGGCCGGTCTCACTGGTGATATGAACAGGGTGCTGGGAAATGTTACGTCCTGCCAGAAATACGCTCTTTTGGTTTCCTTTCATAATAAATAATATTGAGCATGAAAAAAGAGACTTTAATTGAAATTGGTTTGTATGTATCAATGGGTTTTGTTGCTGTTTAAACATTGTATTATTAATAAACTTAAACAATATGCAGGTATTACCAGCTTATCTATTATCAGTGTGGGGACCACTATATTAATTAATTACTATTTTTTCCTTTCATATAATTTTCATACTGGGTTCACAAAGGAACTTATTTCCTCTAGCAAGAGTATGTTTTGCAGTAAATGTCAAGTATAAGGTGAGCTTTCCAAAACAACAAACAGAAGATGACATGTGCCTGAACAAAGATAAAAACCTTTCAGTCTCATAAGCTGTAGGCTCACATAATAATAAGCGTGAATATTAATATGATCGTAGCAAAATAAGTAACAGTTATAGCATTGTTCATGTTTTCTCATGTATGCAGCATAATTTTTAAGTTGAAAAAAGTAGCTTCTGTGGCTAGAGCTGTTTCCTTGCTAAGTTGGTCAATGCCTTAATTTCCATTATTAATGTTGCTAGCCCAATATTTACAATGGTGAAGACAGAAAGCTGGAAAGCTAGTTGGAAGCAAAGCAATGAAATACATCATTCAGTGGTTTCTGAGCTCCTTTTAGTAGTTGCCTGGAGGATGATGGATTTAATGCTTGTCAATCAAATACACTTACTCCTTGGATCTAGGGTGACAACTGCAAAATTATCTATTACTGATGTTGTGCTATTTGCATATTGCATCAGTGTTGGGAAAGCTAACTAACTGGTTTCATCAAAGATCTGAACATAGTTAACATAAATGGGGCCAGAGCCTGAAAGGGAGACTGTTTTGTATTCTTCTGAACTGAGAACTCCCCTTCAAATAATAGAACTGTTCACACCAAGTGCTTCCTTGCCATTCAACATGTAGCATAGGTTGTCTGGCAATTGTGCTGCTTTCATTTTATATCTGAGGACTCCTTAGATTCTTATGCCTATAGCTGGAGTTCAGAAATCGTTCTAGAGTCTGCCTTCATGGTAATGGAGGTATGCAAATATTGTCTTGGAAACCCTGCATCTGAGATCCTTGCAATTTTACCACATGTAGGGGAATGTTCTCTCTGTGGAGTTTTTCCTTCTTGATTCTGTGCCCTCCAGCTCAAATCCCATCAGACTTGGGATATGATAGTGTTATTCAAAGATGCTCCGGGAGCTAATATAGTGTAGAAAAATGAGCTATGAGCTGCCATCAAGACACGCCTGGGTTGACGCCTGAAACCCTTAGATGTGACAGACCACTGACCTGCAATTTAATATAGAGCTTTCAGGCTTTGGAGTCTGGTGTTCAGGCCAGTTTGGACTGGATATCAATCAGATCCTTCCAGCACAAGAAGGCTACATATATATGCTGTCTGGGTTCAGGCTTTACCTTGGTATCAAGGTTTTCACCACATGCACAGATGCCGGAACCAAGTCTCCGCTGTGTGGGTGGCCTGGTAGAGGATTGCATGTGCCTTAGCTATGGGCTGCGCCAGGGGATCGAGCAGTGCCACGATTAGCAGGCTTGGTAGGTAGGCAGACCCTTTAGGTACCTCTCTCACAGCCACCCCTTAACAGGAGCTGGGGTCCCTCACCCCTTTACTCCTTACTGAATTCCCCTTTACAAATATCAGCCACCAAACCAGTTCTGTCAAGCAGAGTAGACTGGCCAGTTCGACAGAACCAGTTTGGCAGCATGCGGTTTGGCTTGAATTCAAGCCGAACTGCGATTTTTGTTTCATGCACACCCCTAATGAAGAAGCTGTTTTGCAGTTTTTTGTTAATTAATAATGCTTACACATCTAGTCAGACTCTGGTTGGTACAAAGTCGGAGAATGTTATTTGTCAACCACTGCATATTTTTTTGAAGCTTTCCTTTACAAACGTATTAACATCAAAGGCTTCCTAGGAGCTACTTATTCAAAAGAAGCGTATCCTTATGGTGTCCCCCCCTCCCCCGATGCTCTATCAACTACATGTTAATTTAAAATTAAAATGTCTATTCTATTAATGAAAAAGTCACATTATTTCATTGCCATTTTCTTTATAATCTACAAATAGATTAAACAACACCATTCATTTCTATGATGCATTAATTATATACCTGCTTTTAATATATTAATATTAATAGATTAATATTATAATATTAATAATTTAATATTTAATATTGTTCCCATGAACACCATTTTCATCATGTTCATCTCCACAGAATATAAGACTTTTGGTCCTTACATACAGGCCTGATTCCCAAAATAAATCTCAGGCTGTAATCCCCGTGAACACTGTCTTGGAAGTAAGCTTGTTAAACGAAGTGAGTAACATCCTGACTAACAGAGCTCTGGTGCAATGGGAGATGCACTGGTATAGTACCAGTGCTTCTGAAGAGTTCCAGATACTGGTGCTAGTATGTGTGTGTAGTCCAGCAACGTTCCCTGGAAGTTGCCTCTGTCACTTGAAAATATGTCCTTGAGTGCTTCCTGGGGAATGAGAGGTCATCAAAATTTGCCCCACCTGCTGAGTCAGCAGTGGAGCTGAATTTGTTTAACTTTTCAGAAGCACCAGTTCTTCTCTCATTGCATTGGCATGTCATTAGTCAGGATGTCAGCCACTCGGACTTGTTTCTGAATAAACATGCATAGGATTGCACTTGAAGAGGTGGATGCAAAATTTATGGATTTTATGCAACACCACATAGTTCCATAAGCAATCATAAACAGCTAGTGCTATTTGTAAGCAAAAAACTACAACCTACAAGTTTCAATTTGTGTTCTAGAGAAATCCAAAACCTGCACCAGCTGCCACTTAAAACTTAGGTTGTATGAACATCTGTAAAATGAATGTCATTTGCTTTGATACTGACAGCTCTACAGTGGCAGATTCTAGAAATTTGCTTTTTAAAAAGGTTAGAAGCAAACATGTAAATAAGAACCTACAACACTGTGAGAAAAGTCGCTAGGAAAAGAATGATTACATATTTACACAATAGTCCACAAAGCTATGGACTATGTAGTTTGTTTTTGTTGGGGAGTCCCTCCTGCCCTTACTGAGCAGCCACCACTGGCCCATCCCCACATTCCATGGGGAGAGAAGTAAGCTAATTCTAATTCTGTAACTAACTAATAACTAATTCTGAAGCAAAGGCAAGGAGAAGTTGGGCTTGCCTCACCAGAAGAAAAACCCATGGCAACTGCTTTTTTTTAGGTACACTTGCTTTAATAATAAGCAAATATCTATCTGTCTTCTATGTATAATTCTCTAAGGCATACCTGTGGCTAATCCCATGTGTAGCAGATCTTGCAAGCGTTCTCAAGCAGAAGCACTGTGGTGATTGGGCAGTGGGGATTCCATATGCAGATAGGGAGGAGGAGCCTGTGGCACCATGGTGATTGGGCAGTGGGGATTCCATATGCAGATTGGGAGGAGGAACCTGTGATAGTTAAAGTCAGTTGGAATGCAACTGTTACTGGTGTACTTGACTGTAGAGGATAGGAATCTATATGTACAAAAGGATAGTGGGCAGGGGTCTGCGAAGAGAGGGGTTGTGAGGGAGAAAAGAGCCCCTTCAGGAGAAGGAGGCTGCTGTTGTGTGAATTAGATGAGGAAACAAGAACAAGATCTGTTAACTCAGGAAGGGGGGGAGGGGAAGAAAGAGGGGAAGAGAGATTGGAGGAAAGAGAAAGAGAGAAAAAGAAGGGAGGGGAAGAGAAGAAAGGGCAAGGGACGGGCCAGAGCCTGTCAGTGGCCTAAGGGGAACAGGTGGCCATGGCGGCACCTATTGGCAGCAAGGAAGGGCCTAGTCAGCCACTGCTGCTGTTTGGGGCTACCGAGGCCACTGGCGGAGGGAGGCAGGCGGGCAAGGGACGGGCCCAGGCCTGTCAGCGGCCTGAGGGGTACGAGCAGCCATGGCGGTGGCAGCAGCGAGGAAGGGCCTGGTCAACTGCTGCTGCTGCTCCTCCTGTGAGAAGGAGGAGGAGCAGGGCTTGCGTAAGGGTGGGGAGATCTCTTGGGATAGGAGGCTGCAGCCTGGCCAACAGGCGCCAGCAAAGCTGCAGCCACGACCAAGAGGAGTGAGGGGGATGGAAGCAACCAGATGAAGGAGGAGCAGGAGTGCGGTTCAGGTGAGGGTGGAGACATCTCTGAGGTAAGGGGGTCTGTGGCAGGGGGTGAGGCGAACAATCAAGTACTAGCACACAGATGCTCTGTGTGGGTTAAGCTAGTTTGTTTTATTTTATTTAACATATCTTTCTATACCATGCAATACTAATGTCTCTGGGCGGTTCACAATATTCTGAGAGTCCACATTATGTGATGGATCCCCTGCCTGGTGTTCTACTGGCATAGGCCTAGGATTCTCTGATTTGTACAGCCCTTCCACAAGGAGTTCCTATTTTGGGTAGGGCAGATGAAAGTAAAATGAAAGGAATGTGGATGGGGATGCTGCTCACATGCAGAAAGCCTGTGACTAATCATTTCCAAGAGAAAGGAGAAAAGGTCTAATTCAGCTCATGGGTATACAATGGGAAACCTACAAATAATCAAAATTCAGACAGTTGTTTGCAAAGTGCTGTTCCGACATATGTATAATGCATTTCCTGTGAGGTGGGAGACTAAACTGGGTTAAGAGCAAACATCTTTGCTTATATGTTTTGTGGAGCATATTGAAAATCATCTAGGGAAAGCTACAATAATTTAAGAATATAGCCAAGAACTAAAGCTTCTAAGCTAACACTTTAACTTCAGATAAAGCAATTATAAATCCTTCTAAGCAGCAGAACACACAATTCTTTTTCAAATTAGCCCTAAAGTGTTTTAATTCTCAAGTTTTTCTTTGTTTATATTTACAAATTATTGTAGCTTCCCCTGGTGCCTGCTGAACTGCTGATTGAAAATGAAGAGAAACACAGAAGAAATAAAGGAACCCACGTACTAAACCAAACAGGAAAAATATCTATAACAGTGGGCCCTTTGTGGGTGCATCTCATGTAACAAACAGAGCTGTTCAAAGCTCTAGTCTTGTTGCCAAAAAGGAAAAAAAGTGCTTGTCATTTTCTCTTTACTTGCCACTAATGCATGTGTCAGACTTACACGAACAGAAAAGGAAGAGTGTATCTTAAAATGCTGCAAACTGAACATATTTTCTTTCTTATAGTTTTGCCCAATACAAGAAGTATACATTTTCTTGTAACTTTTAGAGGTGTACACCTCTGTATTCTGACCAACTCTGGAATGCTGGGCTTGGGAGGTGACTTCATGCTCATCTCCTTCACAACTAGTGAGCTGAAATTGGGTAACCAATAAGGTATGTTAGCTTAGGTCCCTTTCAACTAAAGTTTGTTGTGACTAATTTCCATTGAAACCAATGGAAAAAGTCTGTTGCAACTAATGTTATCATTTGCTTTCATTTGGATGTGCTTTCATTTGGATGTGCAGTGAAATCCATTGCATGTTTATTCAGAAGTTTCACCATGGCCTGTGGGGCTTATTCCCAAAAAAGTATGCACAGTACCGTACCCATGTCATTTTAGGTGGATTGGGACCTGTGCATACATTATGATTTAAAGGAGCAGACAAATTCACTGACATACTGCATAGCACACTGCCCATTGAAGAGGGACATGCACATGTGGCTTGCAAGCCAGCAGCTGGTGGTAAAGGTGGAAAAGGCTCCACATACACTAAAGACATACCTGTAGGAGGGATGTGCATGGAACTGTCCACGTCGGTTTGATTTGAATCTGAACCAGATTTGAACCGATCTGGCCCAGTACTGGTTTGACTACCGGAGAAGTTTAAACCGTTTCGCAAACCAGTTTTGGGGGTCTACTCGTGAAGGGGAATCTGGTGAGAATCCCCCTTTACAAGTAAAGGGGCAGGGGGGCTTCCTAGACCTAGAGGGTATGGGAGGAGAGTCAGGGCTACTTTAATCAGCAGCAGCATTGGCAGGAGCAGGGGTGGCAGCTCCCCCCCACCTCGTTGGACTCCTCCAGAGTAGCCTGAGCAGGCTGAGGCCCAGTTCAGTCCTTCTCTGGCCTGGTTTGGGCCTCCGTGCATGCACAGAGGTCATTTTAGTGACCTCTGTTAATGTTAGGTCACTAGAACTGGCCCACAGCTGGCCCAGGCTACTCTGGAGGAGGATGGCGAGGGTGGGGTGGGGAATCTGCTGCTGCCAATTAAAATAAGTAGTCCTGACTCCTCACCCACACCCTCTAGCTCTAGGAACTCCCCCTGCCCCTTTACTTATAAAGGGGAATCCTTGCTGGATTCCCCTTTACAAGTAGACCCCCAAACTGGTCAGTTTCAACATGGACTGGCACCCTCTTTTGGGGGGCCAGGCCAGTTTGAACCCAGACCACTCAAACTGCCCCAGTTTGAGTTGGACCAGGGTTCAAACTGGACTGGTTTGCGCACCCCTACATAGCTGTTTAATCAGACTTTTAGTCTGCAGTTTTAAAGTTTTAATCTATATTTTAAATTGGTTTGTTTATTTATTTATTTATTTGTGTTTTAAATTGTAAACTGCCCAGTGATTTTTATATGGGGTAGTATAGAAATGTGCTAAATAAATAAGTGAAATAATCACTGCCGCAGCACTATGGCCATTGGGAGTAAAGGCAGTAGTGGTGCAGGCAGTGATTATGCACAGCTGAGTGTGCATGGACTCCCCTACCTTCGCTGCCAGCGAGGACAGGGCTCTATCATGCACGCATCCCTCTTTGATGGGTGGCACGCTGTAAAATATGTCAGCCAGTGTATGCAGATGATGCAGAAGCGTATTTTATTACTGGACCAGCAAAACGTCTATTGTTATGGCAGATGGGATGGGGAGCTGTCCTGTATTTTCAAGGACTCCTTGGAAAGGTGCCCTGATCTGTGAACAGATATGTATTGTACTGGGCTGTGGAGGATGGTCATCTGCAAGAAAACACAGGAAAACAAAAGTGAATTTAAAAATTTTGTTTATATAGTTGACTCAGCAATAAATGCATGAGATAGACCAAAAAATACCATCCCTTGTTTAACATAACTGGGGAGCATATTTCATTGGCATCTGCATGGATGTGACTGAATAGAATTTGGAATATGAATCTAGCTGAATTAGGCAGGCCCTTTCTTATAAAGGGAATGTTGTGTTCCTGAATTTGAGCATAAATACTTAAATTAGCTTTTCTGACTTGCTAATGTTTACTTAGAAATAAGCCCATGTATTTATTTTATATTCAAAGTGCCTTGCAATATAAAATAGATATAAATAATTGAGTTCAAATGAACTTAATTACAGGTAAGGATGTTTGGGATTTTGCAAACTCCATTTAATTAATGAAATGCTGCAGCTTGTACCATTCAGATTCTACTGTTCCTGGGATTAAAGCTGGAGGGGAAAAAACCTTTAAGACTAAATAGGGTACATAGTTTACAAGCAGATAAGTTAAAGCAAAGGAGTAACACTCAAATTGATAAATATGGTACTAAAAAACCCTTTATTTTGTCAAGGAAATAATCACTTGTGTGGTTTGGATCAGATGGATCTTTCATTCTCAGAAACCAAACTGTCTAAAATGCTCCCTGCCCTTGCTTTTCTGCCTAAGACTCTTTACATGCCACAAATAGCCTTTCCCCCCCAGAAATGCAAAGGGAATTTCTTAGCAGCAGGGGCCCTTGAGTGTTAATTATTCTGTTTGCCAGATCAAGTGTGGGATCCTCTTTCAGCTTGGAGGTTGTCAGGATATTTGATTATTTGTTTGATCTTTGAAAGGAAATTGACACAGAATAAATATAGTCCCTTATACATGGTAAACTTTCAAATTGTAATATATGCATGAGAAAGGCCATTGTGAACATTTAATACTTGCTGCTCTGTACTTAGGGGGGTGGAAAACCACTCATGTTCTGCAGAAATAGACAGGGGAGGGATTTGGAGCTGGTGCCTTGAAAACAGGCTGAATGAGGGTTGTTTTGGAGCTTGGACTTGTACTGGTTCTGCCTTGCTAGCTCCTCCTTTCTTTCAAAAGTCTAGGCACATCTGATGCCATGGCCTTTCTTTTCTTAAACTCCACATACCATGTGGCTTTCAGCCAAAATTTTTTTAATGTGTTCTGTAGCTTGGTTGAGCAATTCACTAGAATTGCTTCCAATCTGCAAATGCCTCCCTGAACTGCTTGCAACTATAAAAGAGAACCTGCTGTTTTCAAACTCTTCATGGCAAACCTAGTGTAACCATAGAATATTTAACTTATTTTGCTCCTGCCTCTTTAGTTCATAAAAAGGGCTAAATTCTAGCCAGAGCTCACTTGTGCTTTGCTTGGACCTTTTTGGGGGTTCGGGGGGAATACTATGTATTGATCCATATTTGGAACTGATAAATTCACACAACAGCAGAAGGCCACTGAGCATGTGTAGAATGCTTACAATTGGCAAGGTGTCTATTTATCCTCAGTACTTAGTTAGGAGACTAGACTGATCTCTTTAAAAAGCAAACAAAACAGCTGTGGAGAGAAAACAGTGGGACTTTTTAACATTTTGAGAAGCCAGAAAAAGGAATGTGAGATTGTCAAGACATTACTAAGGTGAGCCATGGAACTAGTGGCTGAATTAGATGCATGTTGTCATTTATTTGCAGAAATAAGGTTAGCTGCTTTGAGCTTGAGAAGAATCCGACACCTTCATTATCTCATAATACACAGCAGTGTTACACACACTTGCAAACACACACAAAAGAGCCCCATGAACTTTAATGGGCTAGATACCTCCATCAGATGCATGAAACATCACCCTCAGTCTCTCTCCATGATCACAAAGGACATGTTGCTGTTGACAACTCTGCATGATGTTAACTACAAACAAAATGAAGCAAAAACACTATAAAGCTGCACTCTTTGGATTGTGACATAAAGGATTGTGATTATAAGGGGCACTCTTTTACTGTAAACCTCTTCCCCCCCGTTTGTACCCCACATTTTGACCTACTGGGCCCCTAAATGGCTAAGAATATGCCAATCAGTAAAACTCAGTGGATGACATCTAGACTAAAGCAGTGGCAGTATGCCTGGAAGATGTGCCTGTATTACAGAAGGCGTCCAGCATAGACCATGCAGGGTGTGTGGATGATTTTGCCCCTGCTGTGGGACATATTTTTGGAGGGCTCTGGGCATTTCTAGGGGAAACACAGATTGGTGAAAATCAGCTCCCACCCTGTGCACTCCATGTGGCCGGCAGAGCTAAGGAAGGTCTCCACAGTACAAGCACATCTTCCTGGTGCACTACTGCTGCCTCAGTCCGAATACTAACCAATGTAAATCAAAACAATAATTAAAACCAGAAGTGATGGTAGAAATCCAAGTGAGTGCTTACCACTCCAGTCTGGCTTCTGTCAGGCTCAAATGTATGAATGTTTGCTTTTACATTTGCCTTATGTATTCATTCTCTACAAAGATGGCAGGTGTTGGAATTGTCAGGATGTATTGACTGTGAGGTGTTGTGTGTACAGCTTTAAATGCAAAGTGCAAGTCACTGTGTTACAGCAGGGGGGTAACTGGCAACATGTGAAGCCTGTTAACAAGTAAGAGGCCCTGAGTGATGGCCTGTGGTGATTGGTCACTACTAGTATAAGAGTAAAACTCAAACCAGAGCAACTTGTCCACAGTGGTAAATGCTGCACCACTGTGGTCTACCCGGCTGCTGTAGTATATGTGCCTTATGTTGTGTAGCTGGACTTACTGAGACAATACATCATGTAAGTGTCCTCAACTTCAATATATTCTTTTGTTGAACTTTTACCTGTGTGTGGAGTGTTCTTACTCAACCAAGTGGGACACAGGTGATTTACTCTGCAATAGGGCGCAGCACCCAACAGGAATGCATGCAGAATGCAACTGGAATGGAGAGAAAACAAGTTGTTACTAATACACAGGGGCTGCTCTGGTCACTGACCACATCCACCTCAGTCTGTGCATGGGAGTTCGTGCCACTGGCTGTTCCTCGCCCATCACCAGTCCTCTTAGGGTGAGAGCTGCTCTGGTGGGAGGGCTGTACACAGCTAACAGCATGCATAAGGGGGCAATGGGGGCCAATCTTTTAGCACTTATATGCTAAATATATGCTATATATTTACACTTATTGTATTACAAACACAAGACACGTTGAATGTCAGTTTGTAAGAAGGAAATGGCCGAATGGCATGACCAAGCTATATAGAAGAAAGGAGTGTGCTCAAATAGAGTAACTGGTTATCAGAGTCAGTCAAGTAGTGGCTGATAATTTTGCTAATAAAAAGTTGCCACTTTCCCCCAGGCAGGACACCTATGGGGAATGCTTCATCCTGTGGATCCTTCAGTCTTAAAGAGCCCTGACTGGGGGTGAGGGGCAATTATAAGCTAATAGGTGGAATTATAACTCTGCTTTTGAAAGTGAACTCATGATCAGTTAAAAATAAAAGCATTTGCTTCTTTAGTCATGTGCATGAGCCTAAGAAAAACTTCTTCATAAAATGGAGAAAAATGAAGTCCTTCAGTCAGTGTAAACAATAAAAACTGAGCCTTGGTGAATTACTTTTAAAAATCTTTTTTTTTTTAATGAAGAAATAATTCCATTCCAAAATATAGACACACAATTAAATAGTTTAATCACTTCAAAATATAACATGTCCCCAGTAAGTCTGAACACACACACACAACAATACTTAACAGCAATACAAAAAACCTTATACAACAATAGTTCTGTTTACAATACCAATGAATACTGTGAAATTTTTTAGTGTGTGTCTGTCTGGACTGGTGTGAAATAACAGTAGTTAAAAACATCAGACAGTTAGTAGCCTCAAGATGTAACTCTTCATACATTTTTGGTTCACAAGGAGAAATGCCCTCTCTTCTCAGGACACAACGAAATGCTCGTCGTTCAAGGCTGCTTGCACTGAATTGAACCAACATAACCATAGCAACTTGAAGTTGCAGTATTTACAAGATATATCTACAGCAATTCCAAGAAACTAATAAGTATGGGAGAAGATGATTAAAGTAAAGGCAGACATCTGTGCTAAATAATGATGCAACATTTTGTCTCATGCATATAAGAAAATACATATTATCACAACAAAGGCCACACACCTTTTAATGCAGTTTTTAAGTTAACATTACTACTTAGAGAATCTATTCTCCATCTTTTCTTTCAACATTCAAGAATCCTATTCTTCACATTCTGATTCCTGCATCTTTACTACCTTCCCATTGACAATCTACAAGGAGTTTTTGGCTGCAGTTGCTGGCCATAAAGAATTATAAAGGCCAGTTCAACACTTTCTATGACTTCACAATCCACAATCCAAACCAAGTTTAGCAAACAGACAAGGACTGAGCGGACTAACCCATAGGTCCAGTTGGGACAAAACTCTCTCCCAATCATTCTTGTACATGGATGCGTGTGTGGGCAAGATTGCACCTTCTCACTCTGCCCACCAGGCACCCACAAGTGTGCATGACATTGAACAGGGCCTCATACACATATAAAATATAGCACATGTAGGCCTCCACAGTGCAACTGATATCCCAGCTAAAATCTGGGAATTGACCATGCAGTCCGGGCCTAGATCCCTGGGATTTTATGTGTGCACACCTTACTCACATGTTGCGCCCAAACATTGATGTCTGGTGGTCTCAGAAGTGGGATGTCTGCATGTGGTAAGTGGCAAGAGAAGGAGCCCTCCTGCTCCCCTACCATGTGTAGGAGAAACTGGGGGAACGTATCACCTTTTTGTGGGGCCACAGCCAGCTTAAAAGCTGGGTACAGTGGTAAAACTGAGTTTTGGTTTTGAAGAGGCAAATTAAAAAGTGCTTCAACTGGGGGTTCAAGAGTACAAGAGGCCACCTAGAGCTCTGCTTCAGGATTCTGTGCTGAAATTGGACTGAGGGAATGGAACTTGGCTCACAATGACAGTTAACTGTGACACAATCCTTGCAACGGCTAGACTTATGCATGGGTCTTAGCAATGCTGGTGTGTAAATAAAGGTTGGTGTTAAAGCAACACGGTTATTATCCCTGTGAGAGTCATGTGGATGGATTGGAATCATTCAGACATAGTTGATTCTAGTCCTGAGCGGTCAGCAAGGTTTGCCAATATATTGTAATGGTTTTATCTGCTGAGTGCTAGGCACTAGTGGGGGTAACTAGTTCCTGAGAGAAGGATGTAGGAGAGGTAAGTGGTCACGGATTATGTATAGTGCCCACCTTGTTTGGTTGACCGTTATTACAGGAGTAAAGATTAATTATTGCAAAGGTGAGTTGGAGGTGTCTCTGTGGAAACTGATTTTATTTTCTGCAGATATCTGAACTGTGTGATTTGACTGCCTGGAGATATTGCTAAAACACAAGGAAGAAGATGACCAGTGGTAGTAGCAATGATTTTGTGTATATGTGAAAAATAGCAGTAACCATTTAATCCAAATAAACCATAGGCCCATTCACACATTATGTTCAACACTTCTACAATGAGTATACAGTGTACACAGGTACAGATAATCTGTACACAGATGCAGTCATTCACATGTTACGTTAAATGCAGTGACAAGTACACTTTCTGTCTGTACCATGTATTTGAAGGGCCTGTGTCCAGGTTCACTTTTAAAATGAACACAGATACAGTCATTCACACAAACACATGTATGAGTTTCCAGACATCTATACACTCGTACAGCATAATGTCTGAATCAAGCTCATGTCTAAAGCTTATTCCTAGTAGAATCAGCAGGATTAAACTTCTTATTTGGACAAACCTTATGCAAACTGAGTGATGTTTGCTTGCAGTCAAATTTATTTACTAATATAACAGGACAACTTTCTACAATGCATCTATGACCTTGTGGATTTATAGACTTGAGCCTCTTCTAAGTTCATGCTTAATATTAGCATCCTTGCACCATGTATGAAAGACCTGAATGGAACCCTAGCAATTCCTAGATTCCTTTCTGTTTTCTTCTCAGATCAAAGGTCCTTGTGCTTGGTGAGATGTTACTAGCCAAGCAACTGCATATAGCAATGGCCGAGAAGTTTCATGACATATTTTCCTTCTTTTTATATTAATTAATCCTGTTGGATTCAAAAGCCCACAATTTCTCTTATCTCTGTCATAGTAAAAGTAGGATGTTTAAGAATTATTCAAAGAGAAACCTTTATAATTCCAACTCTCTCTTTTTAAGGACACATTTTCTCCTGGTGCTTTTCATAGATCGCTAATTCCCCATTCAGCCCTGAAAGAAAGTCTCACTACACGTTTCCAAGAATGCATGCAGAACATCTGGTGGCTTGCTAAGGCAATGCACATTCAGAAATAAAAGAAAAACAGTTGCAAGCGCACTTTTAAAGCCTGTACATTTAAAGCTGGAGACCTCAACAAACAGGATATGAGGGATGGTTGAAATGTGAAAGAACACATGCTTACTAAAGCTCTAAAACAGCAATAAAACAATACCATGAAAGATTATACATAACGTGAATCAGTTTAGGGGTTTTATGGCACCTGTGGTTTATAAACAGCATTAGCAACGAGTATTTCAAAACATAGTTCACAGTTTTAAGAAGATCTGTGCTGATTTTAAAAACTAGATTCTATATCATTTGAATGTTGCCTTTTGTATATGATATTTATTTGGAAAGAAAATATTTACACTAACTTCTATGGCTGATTTGTTAGATTACTTTGAAAGAAAACATTCCTAAGTTATGTAGTAGCCCTAAATCATAGAGATACTTTTTAGTGCATTTTGTACAAGTCTTGTTTGTTTGCAGAAAGACTCTGAAACAAATTGCAATATAAGGCTGCAACGCTGCATCTGGTTTTGTGTATTGAAGCCTCAGCCAAATCAGTGGGACTTGAGTACATGGAACTGGGTGCAGGATTGCAGCTGTAGTCTAGTACTTACTTTTGGGGCTATAAATATGTACACACAGGAATATATTTGTTTAGTGTTACATGAATCATTGTAGCTTTTAAAATTCTCTCTGTGGAAAAAACAATGTACACTGTGTAGGAAAGTGTTCTAAAATCTCAAACTATTCAGAAATCAAACTTCTAATATAAACAGTATTAATATTGTCATTGTAAACTGAATAGGTTCAACATTATGTGCAAAGGACTTAAGTGTTTTGTTGTACTGCTGTTAATTGTAACAGCAGCTTCTTTTCAGCCTGTGTTCTTCACCAGTAATGAGCCATGTTACATAAGATGTAGCTGATATAAATTAGCTTTAAATAAAAGTCTTATTTTTGCTTCAAAAACAAACACCTATAAACTACAACTTGTAGAACAAAAGCACTGTGCTACAGTCTTCAGATCTAGTTGGTTCGCTTATGTCAGAGCTGCTGAGCTGGTGTTTTTACTTCTTCTGTGAAGCTGGCAACCAGGCTCGCTCTCTCATCAGTCTGAGTGGAGCTCTCCTCCTCACTGGTTCTTATGGAGCTTTCGTTGTTTATTTGACTGCAGCTTTCCTGTCAAAAATATTTAAGAGAATGATGATGGTAGCCACCGTCATAGCATACAGGGACACATGGTAAAGCTTGTATATTGCATGGATGCGAAACAGTGGGGTGGGAAAAAATCCACAAGCAAAAATTCTTGTGAATTTTTCACAAGGAAAAATTCACAAGCAAAATCTACATCACTTTCCTTACCCAGAGCCCGGCATCTCTACCATAGCATACAAGGAGCTCCTGTACATACTGGCTTACCTGTTTAGAGGGAGCTCTGAAAATGTTTCCCTTTACATGAATTGACTTATTCCCTTCATTGAAACTAATGTGGACACTTTGTGAGCACATCAGAGCTCCCATGAATATACAGAGATGCTGGATTAGAGTGCATGCCAGGGCTGCACAACTTTGTCCCTCCTGCAGATGTTGGACTAAAACTCCCCAAACCTCTGACTATTGGCTATTGCAGCCAGGAATGATGGGAGTTGTAGTCCAGAACAGCTGGAGGGCTGAGGTTTTGCAGCCCTGATGTATCCGAAGACACACAATTAAAATTCTGCAGAGGGTAGACTATCTCAGTGTGGAACCATCCTGCTGAGATCCACACCATGTTGAAAGCAGTGGATTCAGTGGCAGACCGCTTGGTGTTAATGCACCATTGAGTTTTTCACAAGACTGAAAGTGATACCCCAACCATTTCTAGGTTGGAAAGACCAGTAATATCCTCTGGTTGTCCTGAACTTGCAAGGAGGAGATTCTGTATCACCCTTTGCAGATTTAGGCCAGCTTAGAACTATCCACTCTTCTTCACTCTGAGCTTTCTAGTGCTTCAGCACTTGTCTAGGCTTAGTTGTGGTCGGATAATTAGTTGTTTGTAATAGCTAGTTGCCCCAAATGGGAATGTACATCCCCATAAACAGCAGGAGATGCATCCAGCCAGTCCAGCTGAACCCAGATGAGTGTTGTGATGCAGAAGGGGATGAACGTTAAGATGTGCATTTGCATCAGTTTCAAACCCAGAAAACTACTTCTGCATGTGAGTTGTTGCCATTTGTCTTTATTTGGTGTTAACTACAAACATTTAACATATACATGAAACCACTGGGAGAGACCATCAGGCGGTTTGGTGCTGGATGTTATCAATATCCTGATGACACCCAGATTTACTTCTCCATGTTGACCTCATCAGGAAATGGCTTATCTTTCCAAAATGCCTGCTTGGAGGCAGTAATGGGCTGAATGAGGATAACAAACTGAGGTTGAATCCAAAGAAGATGGAAGTACTACTGACTGTAGTGGGGTTGGGACCCAAGAGATAGTTTAGATCTGCCTGTTCTGGATGGGATTACACTCCCCCTGAAAGATTAGGTATGTAGCTTGGGAGTGTTCCTGGACCCAAAGCTCTCCCTGGTTTCTCAGGTTGAGGTGGTGGCCAGGAGTGCTTTTTATCAGCTTTGGCTGATATGTCAGCTATGTCCATTTCTAGAGATGAATGACCTTAAAACAGTGGTACATATTGATTGATTGATTGAATTTATATACCACCTAACATAAAAATCTCTAGGCAGTGTAATAGTTACATATGCTGATAACCTCCAGGCTTGACTACTGTAATGTGTTCTATGTGGGGCTGCCTTTGTACATAGTCTGGAAACTACAATTGGTACAGAATGTGGCAGCCAGATTGGTCTCTGGGATAACATGAAGGGACCATATAACACCAGTTTTGAAAGAACTACACTGGTTGCCGATATGTTTCCAGGTGAAATACAAGGTCCTGGTTATTACCTATAAAGCCCATAATGGCTTGAGTCCAGGCTATTTAAGAGAGCGCCTCCTTGGTCATGAACCCTCCTGCCTTGTACAAACTTCTGGAGAGGTCCAGTTATGGTTGCCACCAGCTCGTCTGGTGCCAACTCAGGACTAGGCTTTCTCTGTGGCTGCCCTGGGGCTTTGGAATGTGCTCCCTGCTGAAATAAGAGCATCTCCTTCTCTGTTTTCAGGAAGACACTCAAGACTTTCCTGTTATTGCAAGCTTTTAATTCAAATTTTAATAATTTTTAATAATTTGTTTTATATTGTGTTTTAACCTGTAATGTTTAATATTAAAATTTAATATTAAAATTTGTACACCGCCTAGAGATTTATATATCAGGTGGTATAGAAATATGATAAATAAATACATAAAACATTTTAATTCTACAGTACAATAATCATTTCCTTAATTTTGTAAAGAACTGAAATAAATTGGACCAAATTGTGTCAATTTCTTTATTAAATGGTGAAAAACCATGCATTAATATAAATAGGAAATCCTCGAAAGGTTTGTTTTGTGTATTGATGTATTGTGATGTTTAACCAATGTAGGCCAGGAAGCCTTTCAGAAGCAGTGTGCCAAGTCTTCAGGGGTGGCCCAAGGAGGGGTGCTGCTCAAAAGCAAAGCTTTAATTTCAGTGGCTTACACAGCACATAGAGGACAGAGGATGCGAACAGACCCAACCTGCACTGCTGCAAGAATGTATAAAACAGACCTCCACTGCTGTGTCGAGGGGTCTGTTCTGCTCCTACAAACTCCTGTGCAATGGCAGGCTGTGCAAATGCCCCCATTATTCCCGATGAAGTATCTGCACAGCCAGTGATTGTGCAGGAGTTCACAGGAACGGAAGAGACCCTCTACATAGCAGTGTGGGTCTGTTCTATACATCCTCACATCAGTGCAGGTGGGGTCTGTTCCCACCCTTTGTTTTCTGTGTGGCATGTAAGCCACTGAAATTAATGTGAATTAAATGTGCTGACTTTCTCTGGACTGGGCTATTCAACGAAATCTGGGTCACAGAAAACTAATGTAAACTTTTAGAAACTGAAACATTGATACTTCTTTTCCACATTATAAACCACAATGTGAGATGTAAGAAAGCATATCCTGGCATCAAAGGATATGCTGGTGACATTTTTGTTTACTGTAAGTTCAGAATAATGGTATTCAGTCTTAAATGCAAGAGGTATCTTCTCTAATACAGAACTAAGTATGTGTATACAAAATGGGGAGTTATTTTTAGAACAAGATTTGCCACCTGCATCTCTGTGCCAGCTCATTTCTTAAGCAACACTTCATGGCTTTCAGCACTTGAGTTGCTTAAAACAAAACAGACATTAAAAAAGAATCTGGCTGTGCAGAAATCTTGTAATGCTACTGACAAAATATTGTTTTCAAATGTGTAGCAAACTGGCATATAATTCATGATAACACCTTTAAACAAATCAAACCAGGGGCCAGCTAGATTGAATCCAAACTGCAAGTTTCTAATCTAAAATGAGTTGAACCTAAATAAAAGCAATAGTTTTGGCTAGGGTTTGGTATCTTTCCTATTGATTAAGTGCCATCAAGTCGGTGTCGACTTTTAGCGACCACATAGATAGAGTCTCTCCAGGATGATCTGCCTTTAACTTGGCCTTTGAGGTCTCTCAGTGGTGCATTCACTGCTTTCATAATTGAGTCTATCCACCTTGCTGCTGGTCGTCGTCTTCTTCTCTTTCCTTCAACTTTTCCCAGCATTATGGACTTATCAAGGGAGCTGGGTTTTCGCATAATGTTTCCTAAGTATGGTAGTTTGACTTATTTATTTATATTTATATTATTTATTTATATTAGACTTATTTAATGCAAGTATCAAATAAACAGTAAGCATATACTAGTATCCTATGGGTACAGTTTTATTTGGGCAGGACCATAAAGACAAACCACTTCTTCCAGATTGTTAGCAGAGAATCTAATCTAGCTTCTTCACTGCTGCTCAACAGATTCTGAGCAATTACAACAGTACAGCAATAGAAGACCAAAAGAGCTGGTCTTGTGGCAGCAAGCATGGATTGTCTCCTTTGCTAAGCAGGGTATGCCCTGGTTTGCATTTGAATGGGAGACTACATGTGAGCACTGTAAGATATTTCCTTAAGTGGTTGGGCAGCTCTTGGAAGAGCACCTGCATGCTTGCATGCAGAAGATTCCAAGTTCCCTCCCTGGCATCTCCAAGATAGTTCTGAGAGAGTCCTACCTGTAACCTTGGAGAAGCCACTGCCAGTCTGTGAAGACAATACTGAGCTAGATGGACCAATGGTCTGATTTGGTATATGGCAGCTTCCTATGTTCCTAGAATTACAATATATAAGTGGAGCAAAAACATGATGGCGCACAAAGACATCTTGAACTGCACAGCTCTTTGGTGATATGGGAAGGTAGATAGTGCTTATATAATGTATGTAGTATATGCACAAATACCACAAAGGGTTATAAGGTCAGCACTCAGGAGCACCATCATCTTTGCTACTCACTCCTAGTGGACAATCCCTGCAAGTACAGCCGAATGAACTGAAAGTTCATTGTAAAAATGGGTGAAAAATATTTCCTAGGTTTGTCAAAATGAAGAGCTATTCACACAGTGAGCCTCTTCTCATGAGCAGTGAAAAGGGCTGCAGAGCAGGCTGCAGGGATAGCTGGTTAGACATACCTTCCGCGCAGACAAGCAGCTTTTCCTTCTTGGGTGGGCGGATTGCCTGCCCAGACGAGCACCAGCTCCTGCCAGTAGCTCCGAGAGTCAGGGTGCCGGGATGCGCCGCCCTGCATTGCCCTGCTCCCCGGAGCTCCACTAATGCGCCATGTGAGTGCACTGGGATTCTTCCCCCCCCCCGAGTCTGGCAGCCACAGTTGCAAGCAGCAGTGGGTGACACAAGGTTGGAAAAATGGGGTTAGGCGAGCGCTTGCTCCACAAGCGGGTTTGCCGCCATTCTGCCACAGGGATTGGATGTGATCCCGATGGTTCACACGTGCGTGCAAAATCGGGCTGGGCTCCCTTAGTCTGGTTTTGCACACCCGTGTGAATAGCCTCATTATGTTGTATGTGTGTACAGGTGTCTGTACACATGTACATATCTTTGCATGACTGACTGTGCCTGCATTCATTTTAAAGACATAAGATGCAGAGTGTATATACTGCTGTACATGAGTTGAACGTAATAGGTAGCTGGAAAGGGATAATGGCCAGCTTCACGAGCAATGCATGGATACGCAGTATTGAAGATTGGTGAAATTGCTGTTTGCAGTCTATCAATTTACTTGCATTCAACAAACAAGAAGTTATACATGCTTTAAAATATGATGAACACAGAAATGAGAAAGAAATGTAACAACAGAGATTACAAAATGCTACTCTTGTGAAAATGGGGGTGGGGGTGATTGCCTGACTTGATTAGTTAATGTATATAGCAACTCATGTAATTTTATAAAGTATTTCAGTGACAAGGTAACAGAATTTAGCTCAAATCATTCTGTTGGACTAGATGTCAGCAATGGGCAGTGTTCATATTCAATGTGGCCTTTGAATATTCCCCAACTCACAACCACTGGTCTCTTTGCCTTCCCTCTGTATTTTCTGAAATATCTCAGATGAGGGAGGAACAGACACATGTGCCTGGGTGTTGTGGGCTTGCTTTGGAAAAGCTGAAATACATGAACAAGAGCAGGAACCTCCTCTCATCCAGGCCTCTGTATGCTTTCCCACTTGCTTACTTCAGCAAAAAAGCAAGAGGACAGACAGATCAACTGAAAAGTGCCAGCAATAGTGATGTCCAGATTAGCCAATTTTGCTGCTCATAGTCTGTAATAATAAAAACGGATTGATTGATTGGCCGGGTACTTTATGGCTTGGGTTTGGTCACCCCCCACCCCAATTTCACACACACACACACACACACACACACACACACACACACACACACACACACACTGAGAGGCCTGCTGCTAAAACTAGGTGTTGACCAGAGTCCTAGACCAACATAATACTTACTTGAGAGGAGAGTGATACAAGGATAGTGTACTTATCCTTGCAAGCTGACCTGTGAATAAAAAAAAGGAGAAAGTGGAAACAAAGCATGTGAGCAGCCAAACCAGTGTCGCATTCTGGAGTCAGCAGTGCATAAGAGAGGTGAGAGAGTGTGGGCATGCAGTAATCATACACAAGAAAAAAAGTGGATTGCATGCAAGAAGAAGCGGTGAGAAGGCTGATGCTGCTAATAGGTGTGGGAGAGTATACATTAGATTTGTTCTTCTGAATTCAAATGATATTTGCTAGAAGCTCTAGAGCAAGTGGGAAAGGAAGATTATTTTGTAATTCTTGCTCACGGATTGTACTCTGTAGTATAAGATAAATTTATTTGACAGGTAAGTTTTAAGTTATAGGTAGTCAAATATTAATTTACAGCATATTTTGAGATACATATTCTGGAAGAAAATTATCAGTGCGACATGACAGCATCTTCTTAGCCATAAGAAATCTACTCTGAGGAATAGAAGATGACATACCGCACAAGTTACATTCGCGCTGCAACAAAAGGTTTGTGCTGTTGTGAAAGAGTTCTCTTGCGCAATCACAAAAATGGTGCAGAGTTGTGCGACAGTATGGCCATTACATTGAGTGATCCAGATTAATAGTATGCTATGTTGAGTGCTTCAGTTTAGTAGTAGTAGTTCTGTATGGCATTACCTTCTCAATTTTTCTCTGTTACTGAGGGCCATGTAGCCAAATACTGTGAATCTTTATTTGGAAATCGAACCGCTTGCCGGCGCCTTAGGTTAACTTTGTTAGGAGGAGGGGTGGATCCCTTGAGGCTTGACAGATCAGGGATGCTGCTTAACTCCTACCTCTCTGCAGGCAGCATCCTTTTTGTATGGCTGTACAGCATCAGAGGGGTGGTGTTTGATATTGGAGACTTGACCTTAGGCTGGTGAAGAAGGGCGCCTCCGCTTTAGAGCAGTGGAGCCGCCTGGAGCCAAGGTGCTATTGCCACAGTCATTTAGGCGATGGCAGCCCCTGCTGGGGCCTGCCTGCTCGGGACCGCACTGTAGGGGGAGGAGGGCCAATCCCAGCTGATATGCCTTGTAGGCACGATACAATTAAGCCTCAATAAAAGTGGCCAGTTCCACCATAGTAATGTCTCCACGTCTCCTTAGGTCCGGGCGCAATAGGTCCCATTTAGGTTAGTGGTCAGGGACATGTTTCTACAGAGTGCTTCTGGAATGTGGGGGAAGCTCCAAAAGTATTTTCATGCTTGTGTAAGAGTGCCTGCACTTTAGAAGTGTAGACTTATGCCAGGGCTAGTGCTGCGTGCATGCGGATGTTGGGAACACACACACTAGTCAGGATGTCAGCCAGTGTGGTTGTGCAATGGGTTAAGTGAGGTCATCATGGCATTTGTGCCACTACCACATGTTGGCTGGTATCTCCCAAGCATGGTTAATGTAGGTCTGTGTTGTCAGGAGTGATGCTGTGATTAGTGGGTGATGTTGCTAGGGTCTTTATGGGAGTCATTGCTTTTTTAAAAAATGGTTGCTATTGTGCTTTTGATGCTGCTAGATTACAGAATCTGAGCTAGCTTCGGTGTAGTGGTATAAGCTTTGGTATAGTGATAGCCATCTTAGCTGGATCATGGGATTGGCTTGTTATACACATTTCAGGGGCTGTGTGCATCTCTAGAGGGAAGAAGTTCCATAACCTAAGTGGGATGGAGCTGTAGCTTAGTGGCAGAGCACTGTCTGCATGCAGAAGGACCCAGGTATATGTTTCACACATAATCATTTGATCCAGTTACTCAAAAGATGATTACTCACATTTTATCTGATTACTCAAAAGTTGACAAAAAGTTGGGTATGTATGAAGCTACTCCACTGAAAAGCATTGATATGTATATATTAAAAAGTTGGTTCTGACTAAGTCCCATTGAAATTAATGTGACTTGATTCCTCATGTCTAATATGTCTCATTGATTTCAATAGTGCTTAGTCCTGAACTTCCTTTAAATACACTACTGTGTTTAAACTAACATTGAAAATATGAAAGTTCCGCTATTGGAGATTAAATCTAAGCTCATTCACACATGAAAAATAAGCACTTTACTCTTAACATCAGTAAATGACAAATATGCATGCATGAACCAAACCGCATTCATATTGTGATTCAGTAGAAATAGCTGATAAAGCTATTTGGAGAATTTTACTCGCATTTTTTATGCCTCAACTAGCGGCTAAAATCAGTCTCACTTTGTTCAGTACACATTTCTGGATTCCTAACACAGAGAAAAGTTAATAAATCTCAGTATTTATTGGAATTGAAAGCTTCATCACTATGCAGAGAATGTACTTTCAGTCCAAGAGAAATGTAGCGCAGCTGGTTGGTTCTGGTTTCACTTAAATAATTTTGTTGAGCTGTTTTGTTTACTTGTGTTACCTGATAAGCTTCATCCTGCAGCTTTTGTTTCAAATACTCCTCCATCTTGAGCTCATTCTCTAGCTGGCGGACAGAATCATTCTCATAGTTCTCATCATCTGCTCTAACATAGGGGTCTCCATCTTCTGTAACCCTAAAGACAATTGTTAATAAATAGCTTCATAAAATTTAAAAAGGGCTAGAATTTCCTGGAGGGCTTATGTAATCCCTATGAATGGTGAGAGGCAAAGTCTGTTTTGTACTTTTCCTTTTAACTTCACCTAGATTAATTCAAAGCTGATAATTTTGAAGATTTCCAGCTGCAATGCATTCTGGGGCCATTATTATATGTCAGAGCTTAACTATACGTTCTGTAGACTCAATTGGGAGTATTTTTGCTGGAGTGCTCTTCCATACTGAAAGTGAGAAACTGTATCTGTGAATACTCTCCCAGTTTAAAAAAAAAAAAAAATCCCCATGCATATAGAAAACTAGCATATCATGGAGAGAGAGAGGAATCTAGACTAGCTCTCTCTCTGAAATGCTAGCTTTCTACATGCAGGGAACATTCTACATGGAAGCATTCAAAAGGTTCAACAGGCCTCCTTCTGCAACACCTAGAGCTTCATGGAATTTTAGAGTTGGAAAGGATCCTGGAAGTCTACTAGTTCCCTTACTCAATGCAGGAAACTGCTACAACATCTCTGAAAGAGGGCTGACCAGCCTCTGTTTGAAAACCTCCTGTGAAGGAGAATCCAGCACTTGTTAAGCAGTTTCTTTAGTTAAGAAATTCTTCCAAATGTCTAGCCTGAATTTGCTTCCTTGTAATTTCAACCCAGTTCTGCCCTCAAGAGCAACAGAGAACAAGTCTGCCCTTTCTTCTATGTGACCATCTGGTGGGCCACTGTATGAAACAGGATACTGGACTAGATAAGGCTTAGGACTGATCCAGCAGGGCTTGCCTTATAATCATATGACCATTTGACATGGTATAGTCCCAGAAAGACTCTACCAAGTGGTTTATCTGATCATTATCAGCCCTCAACGTTAGCATTCTACTTATGCTTCTGGTTTGGTATTGGGATGCACAACTGAGAGCCAGGGGCGTAAATATAATAGGGCAAGGGGAGACAATTGTCTGGGGGCCCACTGCCTTGGGGGGACCCCAGAGGCAAGTCACATGACTGACTCCCCCAGCTACGCACCCGCCCGGGCTTCCTTCAGTTGTATTCATCCTCCAAAACTGACGTGAGTGTTAAGACCTGGAGCTACCAGAACAGCATGTCTTTCTCTAGTACCATTAAATGACTTGCATCATCCACAATTTACAAAACCTTAAAAAAAATAATTTAGGATGATGTTCTATATATAAATTTTACTATGCTTTTTGTTACCACTATTCAGCCTCATTTAAGATTTCTTTATTTCATGAGCTGAGCTTTAGTGAGGGGAGGGCCCATTTTAAAATCTTGTCTCTGGGCCCACTCCAACCTTGCTACACGCCTGCTGAGAGTACAGGAAGTATCTTGTGGAAAACCAAGTAGAGCTTTCCCTGGGACACAATTACAACGAGTGCAAAAAGTTAGAAGTGTCCACTACAGAGCTTGTAATGCTCTCTGTCAGCCGATATGATCTAGCAGGGACCAGCAGTGAGTGAAGCACTGAATGGTGGAGACTGAAAGTAATGAAATCCCAAGCAACAGAGTCATTTGTAAAACTCTGGATACTAACAATGCCAGACAATAAGGTCATTCATATGACCCACTGACCTGGGCAGGGCTGGAAGGGAGGCAGGCTCCTCCCTGCCACTCACATGCTCACAGGAGTGGTTCAGCAGTGAGTGGCATAGCTGGGAGCCAGAGGAAGTCCTCCGGCATCCCACAATGCACCACACCAGGAGCATGCAGGATTTCTCCACTGCTGGGTGATCCTGCCACCTGGCTCTGTGGCTGCTTGGACACACTATTAGCCCACTTACAAAACCTACTACCTTGGTGCAGAGCACTGGGATTAGGACCAATCCCGGTACTCCACCCAACTAGCCCTACCCAGGTAGGACTGTCTAATGACCTTAAATGACAGGATCCAAAGTGCTATTTTGGGCATGTCCAGGGGTTATTAGATAAGAACATAAGAACAGCCCTGCTGGATCAGGCTCAAGGCCCATCTAGTCCAGCATCCTGTTTCGCACAGTGGCCCACCAGATGCCGCTGGAAGCCACAGGCAGGAGTTGAGGGCGTGCCCTCTCTCCTGCCATTACTCCCCTGCAACTGGTACTCAGAGGCACACCCTTGAGGCTGGAGGTGGCCCACAGCCCTCTGACTAGTAGCCATTGATAGACCTCTCCTCCATGAAGTCATCCAAACCCCTCTTAAAGCCATCCAGGTTGTTGGCCGTCACCACATCCTGTGGCAGAGACTTCCACAAGTGGATCACGTGTTGTGTGAAAAAGTACTTCCGTTTGTTGGTCCTAGACCTCCTGGCAATCAATTTCATGGCGTGACACCTGGTTCTAGTGTTGTGTGAGAGGGAAAAGAATCTATCTCTCTCCACTTTCTCCATGCCATGCATGATTTTATAGACCTCTATCATGTCTCCCCGCAGTCGTCTTTTTTCTAAACTAAAAAGCCCCAGGTGTTGTAGTCTTGCCTCATAAGAAAGGTGCTCTAGGCCCCTGATCATCTTGGTTGCCCTCTTCTGTACCTTCTCCAGTTCAACAATGTCCTTTTTAAGATGTGGTGACCAGAATTGTATGCAGTACTCCAAGTGTGGTCGCACCATAGTTTTGTATAAGGGCATTATAATGTTAGCTGTTTTATTTTCAATCCCCTTCCTAATGATCCCTAGCATGGAATTTGCCTTTTTCACAGCTGCTGCACATTGAATAGACACTTTCAACGAGCTGTCAACCACAACCCCAAGATCCCTTTCCTGGTCCGTCACCGACAGCTCAGATCCCATCAGCATATACTTGAAGTTGGGGTTTTTCGTCCCAATGTGCATCACTTTACACTTGCTAACATTGAACCGCATGTGCCATTTTGTTGCCCACTCACCCAGTTTGGAGAGATCCTTTTGGAGCTGCTCACAATCCGTTTTGGATTTCACTACCCAGTTTGGTATCATCTGCAAATTTGGCCACATCGCTGCTTACCCCTGCTTCTAGATCATTTATGAATAAATTAAAAAGCACCGGTCCTAGTACAGATCCCTGGGGGACCCCACTTCTTACTTCCCTCCATTGTGAAAACTCTCCATTTATACCTACCCTCTGTTTTCTGTCTTTCAACCAGTTAGCAATCCACACATGTACTTGTCCCTTTATTCCATGACAGCTAAGTTTCCTCAGGAGTCTTTGATGAGGAACTTTGTCAAAAGCTTTTTGGAAGTCCAGGTAGACTATGTCAACTGGATCACCTTTATCCACATACTTGTTGACACTCTCAAAGAAGTCCAAAAGGTTGGTGAGGCAAGATTTACCTTTGCGGAAGCCATGCTGGCTCACTCCCAGCAGGGCCTGTTTTTATTATTGTTAGATTTCTATTTCTATACCGCCTTTCATTAAAACAATCACAAGGCAGACTCAATCTCAAGACGGACAATGGATTCTAACACCGTATCACAAAGTACATCTGATGTTATCTCAGTTTCAAAAGCAGATTGCCATTATGGTGGAGGGCATGTTTTATTCTAATGTGCAGCTATGCACATGGTGTGCACTGTCAAAAAAAAAAGTATAGCATAAAAAAGGTAGACTAGAAAAAAGTGTTTGCACAATTGGGCATAGAGAGTTCAACTGGAGCTAGGTTGTCTGAATGAGAAACTGATGAGGGGAAAGGATAAAAAGATGATGAAGATGAATACTGTTTCCTTTCCATTTTTATAACTTTATAATAGTATATTACAAGACTAATTACTTAACTAGTCAAAGGCATTTATTGACTTGTATTGAACCTTGCATGTATACAAGTGTAACACAGCAGTACAAAACAAACACAGAAAATAAGACTTTTCAGGGCTGAATTTCCTAGTTAAAATCACCGTACAATTGTGTTTCCTACCAAGGCCATTGATATTCCTACTAAGGCCATTTTTAAATTGGGCTTAAAGGCAATAACTCTCATGGTTATTCTGGGCTTAATTGCTCAGTAAGAGAGCTCCTTGATGTTGCACATACATATCACCTTCACTTAGCATCAGATGTCTCCCTGAAGACAGAGGAATATGCAGTAATATGTAACAAGAGAAAGAGAGAGAGAGGTGGGGGGGGGGGGAGGGGGTTACCCACATGTCACTCCGAATGGTCCCAGTGGCAGCAGCACTGTGAAGGAACCCTGGCTTCCGGGCATGGATCTGTGCAAGGAAAGCCTTTTCCGAAGTTGGCGATGGAACAAGGTCGTCATAATGAGTCCGACCAAACTCAGAATCCACATTACTCTCGGTCTCACTCCCAACTTCTGTGGGAAGAAAAGCAATGATGGTACTACAGTTACATGATTTCTAGTATGTTTCTTTCCCATTTTAAATTTCCAGCACAGACGGCATTTAAAATTGCTATAAATATATCAGTTTATACACAGTTTTTAACTAGAGTTAACTATTTCACCTCTGTATTGTTCACACTTGCAACTATTAGGGTGTTTCCAGAAAGACAATTTATCGGGTGCCAGATGTAATGATTCAAAGAACCCAACATCCCTAAGCTGCACAGTGACTATGCCAATCTCTACATTGATTCACAGTAACCTAAAAAGATGACAGGATCAACAAGGCTAGCATGCTGTCCCAGTCCAAACTGTAGTCTGGCCCCTAACATCCTTCTGCAAACCCCTGCATAACTTTGAGCTCTTATTCAGGGCTGCTTCTTGCACTACCAAGGTAGCATGAAATAATGCAACCCTACTTCATATGCATACAAGGTGGTGTGGGTGGTGGTGGTAGTAAGCCTATCAGCACTAGTCATTTCTTAAGCAAGGGGAAAGGTGCGCTCCCTGAGCACAGCAGGAAGTGTGTGGCCTCCTGCTATACTCCAGGTATCTTGGACTGGGGCAATTGACTTCAGTGGGACATGTGTAATTAATACCTTCACATTCATTCATTCATTCATTCATTGTTGAATTTATATACCGCCTTTCATTAAAAACAATCTCAAGGTGGTTTACAAAAGTTAAAAAACATACAATAAAATGACAATAAAAATATTAAGCTAGAAACATAAAGCAAACCTAATTTAAAATCTATAAAATACAAGTGTAAGAACTATACACAGGTAAAAACACATAGAAGCAGCAATAAAAACAACCAAGTAAAAAAGCCTGGATAAACAGCCAAGATTTAACAAGCTTTCTAAAAACTGTGATGGAGTCTGAGGAGCGAATAGCCACTGGGAGAGCATTCCAAAGTCTGGGGGCAGCAACAGAGAAGGCCCTGTCCTGAGTGCACAACAGCCGAGCCTCCCTCATTGTTGGCACCCGGAGCAGAGTCCCCTCAGATGACCTCATCAAGTGGGCAGCAATCCTTGGGAGCAGGCAGTCCCTCAGGTACCCCGGGCCCAAACCGTTAAGGGCTTTAAAGGTCAAAACCAGCACCTTGAATTGGACCTAGAAACGAACTGGCAGCCAGTGCAACTCTTTCAGAATGGGTGTGATTTCAAACATGGTTCTACAGAATGTATGGAAATGTTTTTCCCCAGGCTGGACCATACCTGAGTTTAGTTCTTTCACTAGAGAAGACATAGTATTGGTGATTGAATCTGCTGCCACCAACAAGTCATTTCTTAAATTTCTTCTTGTACCTGAGAAAGAAGAGAAACAAAGTACTAAATATTTTTTGCAAACAAAACTTTAAGACTGGAGCTCTTTTAACTCCATACAAAGTTAACAATCCCATGACAGAATCAAGTTGCAGTGTAGCAAATAAAAACACATCTGAGATCTTTAGAAAGGATATTCATGCAGTTATTATGTAGATATGATTTCTGCTTTCCTACACTGCATGGCATGCATTAGTTCCAATAATCCTTTGTTTAGTGGAACTAGAATTAATCTAGAATAAAATATGGCTAGGAGTCAAAGAAATGTATTCTGGGTGTGAATTCTGGGTGTTCAAGGCTATGTGCTGTACATGGAACCATTCCATATGCAATGTAGTAACTACTTTTGAAACAGAGGAGAGTTTCCAAAGCAGTATTTGGCATGACTTGGTAGTCAGAAAAATGCAAATATTTCCCTGGGCATACCCAAACTCCTGGGCATTACAAAAGTACTTCTTTGGAACCTAGCCAATATATACAGTGGCTGACATTCAATCTAACATGTGCACCAAATAATATTTCATGCATGCAATAGAAGAAAGGTGATTTCCCCAGATCCCCCCCCCCTCTCTCTCTCTATCTATCCAATTTGTATACTGCCCCAAACTTTCATCTCTGGGTGGTTTACAAGAAGGCACTTTCCTTCTGCTGGCTTCTGAGCCTCCCAAAAATAAGTCCCTGAGGGTCCCACAACCCTCAGGGACATATTTGCAGGTGGCGAAGGGGACTGCAGAGGAGAGCGGGGTGGGGGGATTGACAAAAGATCTTCTTCCCCATTGCGCATGCAAAAAATTATTCGGTGTGCGCAATGTCAGTCTGGATGTTGGTCAGTAAAGACAGCGACTCATAAACTGAGCAGGAAACAGAGGATGGGAACAGATCCCACCTGCACTGCTCAAAAAACAGATCCGCACTGCTGCATAGGCAGGTTTGCTTCACTCCTATGAACTCCTGTGCAATCACCGGCTGTGCAGACACTTCTATTGGGAATAATGGACTAACAATTGAGATTACACGGGAACTATTTTTATTTATGCATTACATATTTATCCCATCCTTTCTCCAAGGAACCCAAGCACATATGGGTTTCCCCCATTTATTTATTAATCATATTTATGTACCACCTGATATAACAACAAAAAATATTAATATATCACTTTTCAACAAAAGTTCCAAAGTGGTTTACATAGAGAAATAATAATTTCTCTAATAATTCCTTAATAAAATGATAGATCCCTGTCTCCAAAGGGCTCATAATCTTTTTTAAAAAACATAATAGACACCAGCAATAGTCACTGGAGGTACTGTTCTGGGGGTGGGTAGGGCCAGTTACTCTCCCCCTGCTCAGGGGCATAGGTAGTGGAGAGGGGGCCTGTGTTCATCCCTTGCTCTGGTGGCCTCCCAGAGTGAGGGAGATAATGAAGAAAATAGGAAGGGGTGGAGCTGGAGGCCCTCAGGAGCTGGGAGCCCATTTTCTTTGAACCCTTTTGCTCAATTATAGCTACGCCCCTGCCCCTGCTAAATAAAGAGAATCATCACATTAAAAAGGTGCCTCTTTGCCCAGTTAGCAGGGGTATGTACATCTCTAGGTGCTATACACAATCCAAATTACAATATAAAAATTAAAAACAAACACAATTAAAACACTTTCACAGAATAAAAACAAATTAAAAACAATTCAGACAGTGAAATAATTAAAATAATTTCACAGATAAAAACAAACCATTTAAAATTAGTTTTAATTAAAAGCCTGAGAAAAAAAAAGTGTGTCTTAAAGGTCTTTTTAATAGCCATCAGAGATGGAGAAGCTCTTATTTTGAGAGGGAGTGCATTCCAAAGCCCTGGGGCAGCCACAGAGAAGGCCCAGAAATGAGTTGCCCCCAGACGAGCCAGTAGCAACTGTAACCAGACCTTCTCAGATGATCTTAAGAGGCGGCAGGGTTCATGACAAAGGAGGCAGTCTCTTAAATACACATGCTCACAACAGCACTGTGAGGAACATTAGGTTGAGGGATGTTGACTAGTCCAAGGTCACCCAGTGAGCTGCATGACTGAATGGGAATTTGAACTGATCCTACTGTTCTCCCTGTTCCTACTCTCGGACACTCTAGCCACTATTCCACACTGGTCTTACACTAAAACTAAAGAAGTCCTATGCCCAGGTGTCTTTATTAGCCTCCAAGTCCCTATAGCACTCAAGAAGTTGGCATGAAATATAATTGCTCGCAATGCAGCACATAATAGCACATTATGAAGAAGCATAATAGTTGCTATTGCTGTGGTCAGGGATTACAATGCTTCTTTCAGTACTACACTTACTTAATAAGGGATGTTGCATCTGTTCCATATAATCTAGAAAGCCTAGTTTATTAAGGGAAACTATCTTGTACATCCCTATTTTTCATTACAAAGCAAGTAGCTTCTGAATTCTCAGAATCAATTTATTCAAAAGTCCACTCACTTATGCCACCTTTCCTAAAGGTATCCTTTTCCTAAAATGATAAATCCCTCTTCACAGATGGCCTGGTAGATGTGTGATGTGGAAAGCAGTTATAGAGTTGCATCGCACATTTCCACCCCATGATTAATCAACAAGACATTTACTGACTAAGCCTGAAAAAAGCCAGTGTGGTGTAGTGGTTAAAGTGCTGGACTAGGATCGGGGAGACCCAAGTTCAAATCCCCATTCAGCCATGAAATGAGCTGGGTGACTCTGGGCCAGTTACTTCTCTCTCAGCCTAACCTACTTCACAGGGTTGTTGTGAAAGAGAAACTTAAATATGTAGTACATCGCTCTGGGCTCCTTGGAGGAAGAGCGGGATATAAATGTAAAATAACAATAAATAAACAAACAAATAAATAAATAAATATAATACCACCTCTTTGTGCCAGGACGGTATGTGCAACTTACCTTGTGCAAAAGCTTCCTGCACGTCTCCTCCCACACCTGTCAGAGAGTCCTGAGGTGTGTGGGCTGGAGTAGAGCAAGCAGATGCAGATCTGATTGGCATAGGAATAGGCCGACTAATAGTGTGGCTGGGAGAAGAACGAGGAGAGCCTGCCCCCTGAGTCTGGAAAGAAAGGCATGTGTGGTTAAGTGTAACTACAAGAGAAAACACTCTGGTGCTGCCCTCTCCAGTTGCATTTCAGCTGTGCAAATAGCCTGAAAATATGTCATGCAAACTAGCAGGATAACCCTGAAGAAAAGCTAGCACATCAATCTTCTTGTTAGTTACTTCTTGTTAGTTAATAGGACCAGAAGCACATACACTAGTTAAAGAGGGGAGATAAATAATATAAAGAAGGAAGATAGAGGAAACAGTGAAAAGGATCCAGTCCATAAGTACAGGAGCTCAAATGGATATACTGCTAAAAAATCGATAGGAGATACATTTCCTCTAGGGGAAAAAACATTAACACTTGAAATATGATAAGGCCTCTTTCAGGCTGTGTGACATGTAAAGTTGTCACGGGTAAGAAGTTTGGAAAAGCAAAAGTGTCTCATTTTGGGCAGAGTATTTTACTGGACATTCCACATCATAAATACATTCAACGTATTGGGTGTAGTGTGAAGCATCTAAATTTTATAATGTAGAAGATTATGGAAAAATGTTTTTTATACATCTGTTTATAATGTACACAGTTCCCATAGGGATAATGTGCCTGTCAATGATTGAAATTTTGTGCTTTTATTTATTATTATTTATTTATTTAAAATATTTATACCCAGCCCCTCCAGTACATTACTGCTCGGGGTGGCTCACAACTTTTAAATGTGCATTGCTGTGTACCAACTATTATTTAATTTGTTTTTCTCCTTTTGTAAAAAAGTAATTAGTATCTTCTCTGTCTATAGGCTGCTGTATCTTCCAGTAAATGGATAATGCACTTTTAAGGCTATATTCACCAAGTCAAAAGTTAAGCTGCAACCCAGCTTGACTGGTGAGAATTCTTCTATAAACCTTGATTTAATGCCTTCTCTTCTGATATAAAGTTCTATTCTTTGCAGACCCCACAGTCTCTGCTGGGTTCAGAACATCATACTGCCCTGTAATTTGGATGCTTCTGACCCAACCACTGAATTACTAGAACAATTCCTTCTGAGATGTAAAAATTGGTGATAGGACAAATTATCTTTGTTAGAGGATGTGGGCTATCATACTGGGTGGGTTCTCATGACTGGGTGATGTTAAGTATGCTGCTGAAAGTCAGGAGGTGGGGGTGTGCGGACTCCCATGAAAGCTGGCAAAATGTGTGCCAGCTCCAATGTTGGCTGGGTGCATGCTCCACCAGACATTCAGCCATGACTGGCACAGTAGATCAGATCTTAGATTGCAGACCCTGGTTGAATGTCTGGCGTGACGTGGCACCAGTCAACATTGGAGCTGGCACACCATCACTTTACCAGTTTTCATGGGAGCGTGTGTGCCTCCACTTCCCGACATTCAGTGGCATACTTAGCATCACCTGATCATGAGAACCTGCCCATTGTGTTTCTGTCTGTAAATATGTGTTTTTAGCCATAGGTTTTTTTTAAATATACTGTAGTGATGATTTTTAAAAACCAAAACATACAATTCAGGATTTTCAACTTGTAATTCATCTCAGATGATAGATGATCATCTCTAGTGTTGAGGCAATTTCCAAAATTCACCAATTTCCATATACCTTTGCTGCCACCCCCTACACACATTATCTATATACTGCCACCGAGGATTTTGGTATGGATTTTCTAGTGAGTAAATATTTTTATTCCAAATAAAGTCATATATAAATGGTAAATAAATTTGAATTCTGGTGGCTTGGGTGCTAAGATAGATCTTCATCCTATCCCTACTTGGCAGTCCCACTGCTTATAATGACTAGAGACCCAATGCCCAAATAGCTCAATAGCCCAAATAGCTACTTGGCTCACACAATTTTTGAGGGAGAAGCAGGTGAGCTGTTTAAGGTCCTTAGAAAAATCCAACACAAATGGTAAGTTGATTTAATAGGGCAGTTTCATGAAGTTCATACGGCTGTTATGTTCTGAAATAATTCTTCATCTTTTTGACTGCTATAGGATAGATATCTTTTATGAGAATTCTACATTACCTTCTTGCTGATAGTACATATATGAAGTGTGGTGAGCTTAGATTTACCTTGCAAAGAACTCCCCCTTTGCCAGGGCATTTTTCACACAGGGCTTTTAGCTTGCATTTTAGCCCAGAATGGAGGGTGTGCATTTACATATTGGCCAGATTTGCCCTGAAGCCCCTGAGAACTTCACACATAATTCGGGTTTTTCATTGTGTAGCCCGAGTGTAGCCCGATCATTGAGTGTAGCCTGATCCAGGGGAAAATAATCCACTTTTTGCATTGGGGTTTTTGGGACAACTTCGAGTAAACAGTAAACTCCCGGTAAAGCCTGCTATGTGGAAAACGCCCTGTACTTAAATCGAAATCTGGTTTTAGTTAGTCTTTGGTATGTAGCGCCCTCTGCTGAAACCTAGGGGTAACTCCTAATACAAAATTATCTGACTAGTAATCAATGTAGATGTTTCGCAAACCAAAATAGTATTTTTATTTTTCTGAAAAGAAGCCTCTTTGTAGTAATATAATAATAAGAAATGAGAATATCATACTTCAGACAGTGGACACTTACCCAGTTCACAGACTACAAAAATATCTGTGATACATTTACAAATCTTTGCTGTTTATAACAATGTACGTAAGTAATAGTAGTAGGCTAAAATGGGAGAATCCCACTGATGGTCATGAAGTACAAATAGATGACATCCTTATTTGGAGGCATACCCACATGCAGATGCCATCACATCTGCTGGCCCATGATATTTTGCTGCTTGAAGTACCAAAAGGGGTTCCTTTTTCCCTGTTTCTTTTCTATTAAAATCACACTCCTAATTCCTTCCTTCTTTTAAATCTCTCCCCTTCTTTTCTTTTCTGTTAGAAAGGGAAGAGGAAATTTCACACCGTGGTGCCATTTCACTTCCTTCCTCTGCAGGCCATGCATGGCAGAAATGCTGGGTGGGCTGCCATGCTGCCCCTAGGAACTGGCCCATAGTCATGGTAGGGCCAGACCTGATCAGCACTGCATTACTGCTGCATCAAATTATGTTGAAAAATGATTAACTAAAGCTGGATTGGGGTGAAAGGTCTTGCCATGCAGTGTGGCAAGACAAGGAACACTGAACCGGCTGCCTAAGGAACAGTGTTGGGTTCCCTCTTTCCATGCATTCAGAGAGAGGGCAATGTAAGGGCTTCTTTTTGGCTTCAGTGACACCAGACAGCCACATCTTGTTGGCCTCTGTTGAACTAAGAAACTAAACTTTGTTTTATTATAATGAAAAGTCCTCCACAGCACTTCCTAATAAAGTGGGAATGCTACCCTTTAATAGTTCAAGCTGCATTATCCAATTGACTCCAGTGTTTCCAGATGGACACACAATTGCAGCCTTAGAAAAATGTTGTTGCAACAGAAAAAGATTACAACATTATTTTACTGACTTGTTAATCTGGATCCATAATGGTGAGCCACTCCCTAACACCTTAAGAACAGTAAGTGGTTATTTTTATTTTTAATAAGCAGAAGTTTCAAGATGAATACTCCGCAAAAAAACATTCTGCTCAGCTAACTGCATTTCACTTACCTGAATTATCATTCCATTTTCAAGTTAGCAAGGAGCTGCTCATGTTCACACACTTCTATAGTCTGTGCTGCACAGTGTTAAAGAGTTACTGTTCTTTGTACCAAAGGTGACTGTATATCAGTAGCAAGCCAAGGAGATCCCTTACATTTATTACTGATCTCTCCAGAGAACTATAAATCTTAATTAGCTGGCTGTGTAAAGTACTTTAACTCCTCAGATAAAAGGTTAAAGGCGTGCAAGGTAGAGTTATTTATCGATCCAGTGCATGAACACGCATTTCAAGCAGATGTAGTATACAGCACACATTTGGATCACAGGAGCACTCCTTGAGAGTTAGTGACATCTACAGGGAAAATAACTTACTCCCTGCTTCAGTTCTTCTTCCTAAAGAAAGATTGGACCATTGTGAGTTAGATAAATCCGGGTTTACGGTGAAAAGGAGAAGAGGACTGAAGCTATGGAGATGTCCAAGCCTTCTACAGTCTGTGGCTGGATTCACACATAGTGGGGAACCTGAGTTTTCCCCAGCCCAAGATATGGAGGGAATCTGAAGTTGACACTGCAGATGATCATATAATTCAGTTTTCTGAAAGTAGCCAACTTGAGCCAAAGGAACATCTCTGCTAACCCCTGCTAACTGGGCAAAGAGGCACCTTTTACCACGGTGATTCTCTTTATTTAGCAGGGGGAGAGTAACTGGCCCTATCCACCCCCAGCACAGTACTTCCAGTGACTGTTGCTGGTGTGTGTCCTATGTGGTTTTTTTTTTTAGAATGTGAGCCCTTTGGGGACAGGGAGCCATCTTATTGGTTTTATTTGTCTTTGTAAACCGCCCTGAGCCATTTTTGGAAGGGCGGTATAGAAATCGAATTCATCATCATCATCATCATCATCATCATCATCTTCTCCTGCCTGGAACCCCCAGCTAGGCCCTGGATGCTATCACAGTCCGACTTGTGCTGCCTTTCAACTGGCAAGTCTTCCCTACCTCATCTGTTTTACAGGTGTTGGTCCCAATTGCAAAGGGAGCTGGCTCACCTGGAATGAACCAAAAGTTCATGAAGAGCGTGGGTTGAGATATAGCGTGCACCTCAGGGCAAGCAGGACTTGGTTTGGCAAGCCAACTTCATAGGATCATGGGAAGCTGCCATATACTGAGTCAGACCATTGGTCCATCTAGCTCAATATTGTCTACACAGACTGGCAGCAGCTGCTCCAAGGTTGCAGGCAGGAGTCTCTCTCAGCCCTATCTTGGAGGTGCCAGGGAGGGAACTTGGAACCTTCTGCATGCAAGCATGCAGATGCTCTTCCCAGAATGGCTCCATCCCCTAAGGGGAATATCTTACAGTGCACAGGCATGTAGTCTCCCATTCAAATGCAGCCAGGGTGGACCCTGCTTAGCAAAGGGGAAAATTAATTCTTGCTACTACAAGACCAGCTGAAATCTTAGTCACACATCTAGATTTGATGCTCCAAGTGAACCTCAAGTTCCTGCCTTGGTATAAGTTCAGATGGTCATGGACAAGTTGGTTACTGACTTTGCAGGTAGGTTCTGTGTTATGTATGATCCGCCCTGTAAGATTAATTCCTCGACCTCAGGGCAGTATACCTCTGACTAACAGTTGCTGGGCAGCAAACAATGGGGAAGGCTTTTGCCTTTATGACCCGCTTGTGACGTTCTAGAGCAATTGACTGGCCAATGTTGGAAACAGACTGCGAGACAGGATAGTCTGACCCAGCAGGACTCATACTTTGATATTCTTATTGTATTTACAGAGCACATAGGTGGAATTATATAACACCAGACCTTTAGGCTACATAATGCACCCAAATTCAAAGGGGGGCTGCTCTGAATTTTCTGAAACTTATATTGCTGGCTCTTAATGTATTAGGAACAATGGAACTGGTTTAACAGCGGTTTTGTCTTGTTCTACTGTGCAAAGACTGTATCAAAAAGGCACCTTGTTAAACAAAGGTAAGTACAGAAAATGAAAGTGGGGGAAATTTAGCCCGTTATAATCAAATGCATCTCAGTTAAGCTCCATAAGATTACTTCAGTTTATACCAGGACTGAATATTATACAAACACGAAGTTCCAAAGAACCAGAAGCGTCGTCGTCCCCAAACATCATTATTCTGTTGTCAAAGGTGTGGTTTTTTTTGCACATCAATCATCATTTGTGCTGATGTATAGAATGGAGTACAACAACTAGCTGTCTAAAGGCAATATAGGGGCAGGGACATTTAGATGCAGTCTCCATTACTGGTGCTGTTGTGGAAAGAATTGTGATGCTGTAGACTGCAAGGATTGTAAGGACAGTACAAGTACATGTTATTAAACTGGGAAACAACAATAAGTGATTATTGAAAGAAGTGAGGGTCCATTTCCCACAACAAACATCTATGGATGTTTGTTACAGCCAGCATGATGTAGTGGTTAGAGTGCTGGACTAGGACCGGGGAGACCCGAGTTCAAATCCTCATTCAGCCATGATACTTGCTGGGTGACTCTAGGCCAGTCACTTCTCTCTCAGCCTAGCCTACTTCACTGGGTTGTTGTGAGGAGAAACTCAAGTATGTAGTACATCGCTCTGGGCTCCTTGGAGGAAGAGCGGGATATAAATGTAAAAATAAATAAAATAAATAAAACGGGATAAACTTAGCAGACTGAGGATAAAAACAATAGCACTCTTTCCTTTCCTCCCCCTTCCGTTTGATTGTTTTTTAATTTTCCATTCCACTATAAACCATTCTTCTATTCCAGTTTTTTTAAAATAAGAAATTGGAATATATTACCTTGAGCAATTTCATGAGGCCTTCTAATTGAACCATGAGCTCTCTCCGGCTTTCCTGAAGAGCAGACATCCTCTGTTCCAGTTCATCCTTCCTCTGTCTAAGAAATAAGCATTTAATAATAATAATAATAATAATAATAATAATAATATAATTCGATTTCATTTAAGATTAGAGCAGATATTTGACAGTTTTCCAGTATGTGTGCATGCAAAGAAAAACCTGCATATGCAATACAATCATCATCCATGACAACCTGCATATGGGTTCTATGTGATATTTATGTTTTCCATGTAAAAAATATTTTATGGGTTTGGGTGTGTCTGTGTCGTGAATGAAACTATTATGTTTAGCTTTTTAAAATGGGCTTTGATTGTTTTAGTTGTCATTGATGATGTTTTTATTGTTGCCTTATGGATCTACATGACAGAAAAGGGGAGTAGAATTTTTTTAATAAATAAATAATATTGCATCAGTTCTGCTCTCTAGACTGCCCAAGGGTGCCAGTGTGGACTGTGAAGACCAGGAGCTAAGTCTGCAGCAGATAAATTGTCAGCAGATAAATTCTGCAGCAGATAAATTGTCACCTTCTGTGGCAGAATCACTTCTTAGATCAGGGATTCTCAACGTTGGGTCCCCAGATGTTATTGGACTTCAACTTCCATAATCCCCAACCAAAGGCCATTGGGGCTGAGGATTATGAGAGTTGAACGCCAATAACATCTGGGGGCCCAACATTGAGAATCCCTATCCTAGATCACCAGAAGGCCACTGGACCAGATGGACCAGAGATGGAAAAGCATCTGTTTAGTAGAAGAGTGCATTCATTTTGTAACAACTGAAAAAATGAACCAAATGGAGCCTATTTGATTCATTTTTCATTTGTTCTGAAATGAATGACCAGAGCTCTCAATAAATAATGAATGGGTTCCTCAGTTGTAACCCATTTATTATTCATTAGAAACTCATACAGTTTGGGGAGGATTTAAACACCCAGCATTCAGTAAAACAGCTGATGGGAAGCAAAAGCCCATCCTCAGGGACTCTTGGGGCAAGAAGGTCCCTTGTGGGGGGTTGGCTTTTATTCCATTTTCTGGTGTGCAGGGTAATTAAACTACCCATAGACTTGTTGGGAACCCTGACCTCCGGTATACCCCCATTCTTGATGACAGGTAGAGATCGGGGAAACCCACCTGCAGCCCCTCTGCCACCCCCAGCACAGTACTTCCAGTGACTGTTGCTGGTGTCTATCTTATGTTTCGTTTTAGAGTATGAGCCCTTTGGGGACAGGGAGCCATCTTATTTATTTATTATTTCTCTGTGTAAACCGCCTTGAGCTATTTTTGGAAGGGCGGTATAGAAATTGAAATAATAATAATAATAATAATAATAATAATAATAATAATAATAATAATTCAGTCCATCGGTCCATCAAGCTTAGTGCTGTCTATGCTGACTGGCAGCAGCTCTCCAAGGCTTCAGGCAGGAGTCCTTCCCAGCCCTTCTTGGAGATGTCAGGGTTTGAACCTGGGACTTCCTGCATGCAAGCATCAGATGTTCTACCACTGAGCTATGGCCCCATCACCTAAGGTGAATATCTTACAGAGGAAAGTGCTCACATGTAGTCACCCATCCAAATGAAAACCAAGATGAAATCTGTATAGCAAAGGGGACAGTTCATGCTTACTACTGCAAGACCAGCTCCCTCATGCCCAATGTGTTTTCCTTCTAGGCACTAACTACACATACTTTGATTCAGCAAGGTGGCTGCATTGTAAGTAGGGATGTGCACAAAACCGGTTTGCCTGGTTTGGTTCAAATGCTGGACTGGGCACGTTTCGTTTTGCCCCCTTGAGTGGGGGGCCTGGCTTGAATTCAAGCCAGTTTTGGTCTGGTTTGAGGGTAGTGAGGGGTGTTAAAATACTATAAAATAATGAATTACATTGCAGTCAGCTGTGGCTCCCCCTCCCCTGCTGGCCTCCCTCGAGTCTCCTGGGGCTGTTTCGGCCCTCTGTGCATGCGGCAGCTATTGCATGGTTATACAAATGGCCTGTGTGCATGCGTGGCGATATGGCAGGCGTGTGTGCGCAGAGGGCTGAACCAGCCCCGAAACGGACCAAACTGGCCCCAAAATGGGCTGAACTGGCCTCAGGAGGTTCTAGAGGAAGATGGCAGGGGGAAGGGGGAGGGCCCAGAGACCTCCCCACAGCCACTGCAGCATCCCCCAAGGCCACTGCAGTTGGCAGTGGTGGTAATTCATTACTACAGTATTTTAGCACCCACCCACCCCCACCATTGAACCGGGCCAGAACCAGCCCAAGAGGTTCAGTTCAACCTTGGACCAGGGTCTGGTCGAGTTTGAGGCCTAGCATCCAAACCGGCCTGGTTTGAGTGTTAACCGGTTCAATATCAAACTGGTTCGCACATCTGTAATTGTGAGCCCTTAGACCATGCTCTGAGGAGACAGAGGAGGATAAATAAAGGCTGGCAGATGGCTGGTGCTACTGAGTGAACCCCTCCTTTACTGAGGTCTCTGGAGAAAAAGACTCACAGACACTTTACTAGGGATGTGCAAAATGCTTCGAGCTCGAAATGAGCTGTTTCGAGTGCTCTGAGCTAGAAACATAACACCCTTTTAAAAAAGAGCCTCTTTCGAGCTCAAAACAAATGACTCTATTTTGGAGTGCTGTTTTTCCAAGAAGAGATGGTCTACCTATTGGGGTTGGTGGGTAGACCCAGCCTCCACTATCCACCTCTCCACGGGAGAGGAGAGCTGGTCTTGGAGAGCAGAGCTGGTCTCGGAGAGGAGAGCTGGTCTTGTGGTAGCAAGCATGACTTGTCCCCATAGCTAAGCAGGGTCTGCCCTGGTTGCATATGAATGGGAGACTTGATGTGTGAGCACTGCAAGATATTCCCCTCAGGGGATGGAGCCGCTGCTCTGGGAAGAGCAGAAGGTTTCAAGTTCCCTCCTTGGCAACATCTCCAAGATAGGGCTGAGAGAGATTCCTGCCTGCAACCTTGGAGAAGCCGCTGCCAGTCTGTGAAGACAATACTGAGCTAGATGGACCAATGGTCTGACTCAGTATATGGCAGTTTCCTATGTTCACCTCACAGGATAGGCCAACGCACTAAGTACAGAGTGGAGGCCTGGTCTATTCGCCCACTCCAGTCAGTAGACCATCTCTCCCTAGAAAAACAGTCCGCCCAAATGGTGCTCGAAACACTTGAAACTTCTTGATTTGAACGTGTCATTTTGTTTCGAGCTCTAAAAAGGCCCTTTATTTTAAGGGAATTTTGTTTCAAGCTTGGAACACTCGAAATAGCCCATTTCAAGATTGAAACATTTTGAACATTTTGTGTTTTGTTTTGTGCTTGAAACAAAACGCAAAATCCATTTTGTGCACTTTCCTACTCCATTAGTGTCTATAGGCAACTGAAAAAGCTCTGAACCCCCCAAAACTGCTGCTGAAGATTCTTGCCTTCGCAGTTTGGTCTCCTATTCAAAACAATGAAAAACAAAAATAAAGAGGGGTTATGGAAATAAATGAGATGGTAACAAGTAGCAAACCAAATATTATATTAATGAACAGCTAAACAAAATGATAGAGAAAACGTTGATACAGTTTGAAACATAATACTTGTTCAGTGTCGAAGTTCAATTTTTCAGTATATGTTAAAGAGATACTCGCTTTTATTTGGAAAAAGATCCCAGTCAGTGGAGTGCTAATCACAGACAATCATATTGTACATTACAAAATACAGGGGATGTGTGAATGACTTGCACATGCTGTAATATTTGTAGTGGAACTGCCCATCTTCCCATCTGAAGCTTACACATGCAGACAGTTCACACATCCCTCAAAGGGAGATGTACGAGTTCCTCTTCAGGCATGTCAGCAACTAAAAGCACACACTTCCGGCAGCCATGACATCCAAACCCACCCAAGCCAACTTCCCACACTCTCCAGCTGACATTCTCCTGACATTCTCTGCCCAACTTTAAATACAGGTTACAGAAGTTGGGCGGAAGTTGGGAGAATGTTGGGTGGAGAATCTTGGAAACCGGACTTGGATGGGTTCAGATGTCACAGCTGCTATGGGTGCATGCTCTCAGTTGCTGACATTTTGCTGACATGTTCCCCACTTACAGATTTGCCAGTGGCCCTATATAATCATGTGCAGTGGCACATGAAGAGATGTCTTTGCCCAGAGTGAGCTTCCTCATTGACCTCAATAGACAGATCAGCTCTGTGCATACATTCCTTTGTGCAGATAGACCTGCCCCTCTACTGAAATGAATAATGAAGCCTTTGTGGGCAAGAACACATGTACAGTATATTAGAGAATCTGGGAGCATACTGGTTTGTTGCATTAGCAATAGCCTACAAGCTGTATGTAGTACCCAAGGAACATCATGTGTAGCCTGTACTTCTATTTTCTAATTTAAGTTTAACATTTTCATGCTTGCTTTCCTTTTGCTATTTTGCAAGTGCTGCATAAGGATTTAAATAAGCCCTTTTAACTGTTAATTGGCAATTATTATTCTGAACACATGCAAAGTCAGATAGATATTGCGTCCTGACAATGCAAATTAAAACAGGAAAGATCTCAGTTGACAAAGCTCCCTAGGGATATTCAATGCTAGGAAATTTGAATCAAGCTGTTATGTTTTTAATTTGTGAATTGTGTTAAAAACAACAACCCAAAACTGAGTAAAAATGCCTGCACAATCACTGGACATTTTAAAGCAATAAAATAATCTTGGACTGTCAAATGAAGCAGTCTTCTAAGCATGATTAAAACAGATATTAGGTATGATCTCCAAGAAGGGTTGTGAAATAACAGTGTCTTGCACAATATATTCATTCTGATGTCATTTAGTTTCTAGTTCTATTGAGATCAAATTGGCTATTACTGCCAGGTATTTTTGATAGTCAGATGGACAGTTTTCTTTGGTAACTCCTTTAGCAAATAAATAACTGGAGGAGTGAGCAGGGGATGCAAGCTTCTAGCAATTTACTTTGGGCTTGCAAATTAGATTTGTATCACATACTAGTCTAGAAGGCTCAGAGCAGAGAAAGGGTTTTTACAGATTCAAAAAGAGAAGGATGATTCTACTCCTCATCACAATCAGAGGAATTAATTATTCTCTTCATATGGGAAGGCTTTATTTTGCTATGTTCAGTTCTTTAAAATTCTGCCTTTCAACCTGTTGCCCTCTTCTCCCCAATCTGTTTCTGGGTTCATTTATGTGGCCTTAAAAAAAAAAATCTGACTCCTTTAAGGGATATATACACTAGGAAATTATTTTTGGCCACCTTGAGTCCTCCAAGTAAAGTGGAATATAAAGCCAAATAATACAATGACTATTGTGGGGAGGGGATAGGCCAGAATAACTCTACAGTACAGCTATCTGAAAAGCAAATTGTTACCTCTTCTTTGAACCTTGATTCCAAAGGTCCTTTGAGCATGTGAATTTTTTGGTACAGAAGTCATAGGGGTTTAGAATCATACAGTTGAAGGGGATCTTGTAGGCCAATGACAGCTGGTATCATTAAGTCAAAGTGGTTTATGGGAAATCGACAGAAAAGAATTGAATAGCTGTGGTCTGTATTAATGTATTGGTAAAAATTTCTCTTTCCTACAGAAATATGAAAAATATTTCTAGATTTTATGAGACAATATGCTGCTGAATCAAGTAATATGCATGCAATTATGTCTTCACCTGCCTCCTTCTTTGGGCTTACTCACAAAATGGGCCTGGCCCTAACATTGTGTAACCGCCTGGAATTGGAGGGGGAGGAGCCAGTCAAATCCATATCACCAATACCGGTGGCTGTCATTATTAGCGGGGATTACATTTTTGCCTATAGGCATGAATACGGAAACCGTGAATAACAAAACTTTAACTCTATGGGAATTCTAAGGTTAGGTTCTGAACAGAAAAAAAGCCTAAAAATGCCTAAAACATGGGAAGTGGGGAGAAATAAGAATAGAACTGCACAGTACCTTACTCTCCGGGACTACAGGGCTCCAGAAATGCCCCTGAAAACCCCCAAATCAGCCAAATTTTCAGTGGATTATTTTTTTAAGGAAGAGCCTCAAAATGGCTCAGTGCTCTAAAATGGTGGCTGGAAGTGACACCTGCGTCATTTCCAGCCACCTCACAATGGCAAATAGGTGCATTTTAGCCTATTTTTGCACTGCGGATAAAGAAACCAGGTCTCTAAGATCTGTCCATGGACATCCAAAACGGCAGTTGATGGAACTGTGGGTGACGAGGGCCACCTGTACCAGCTTTTCGGGTACAGAACCCAGGCCCCAATGGCAAGCATGAACTGGGCAGCCAGGAGCTCCAGGATCCCAAGCCCCCAGAGATGGTCCCTCCTAAGCTGCACTTATTCAAGGAGACATACAAAGGCTCAGTTGGAATTGGGACTCCCTCCTATCAAGCTCTCAGAGCCATCTAAGGGCCTGAAGCTCCAACCTGCCTTGATCTACTAGATGCCATATCATTTCCTGTGGGTGCTGTGTGAGGCCATCAGGTAACACAACCAGGAAAGTTAGTTTTACATGGCCACTGTGATGAATGTGTGTTTCATCTAATTAAAACTAATTATTTGTTAATATTCATGTTAATATTAACAAGCAAATCTCACTCCTACTAGTGAATTCATATATTTACATTTAAACATAAATAGAATATCATATTTTTTGGAAGGAGAGCTGGTCTTGTGGTAGCGAGCATGAATTGTGCCCTTTGCTAAGCAGGCTCTGCCTTGGTTTACTTCTGGATGGATGACTAGATGTGGGAGCTGTAAGATATTCCCCTTAGGTGATGGGGCTGTAGCTCAGTGGAAGAGTATCTACATGCTTTCATGCAGAAGATCCCAGGTTAACTTCCTGGCATCTCCAGGAGAGCTGGGAGAAACTCCTGCCTGAAACGTAGAAGAGCTGCTGCCAGTCAGTGCAGACAATACTGAGCTGGATGGACCAATGGTCTGACTCAGTATAAGGCAGCTTCCTATGAAGAAAGTAAATAGGAAGCTTTGCTTGGGCCAAACTGGACAGTCTTCATTGTCAAAATAATGACACTTCCTTACCTAAGGAGCCGGAGTTCTGCCAATAGAGTAGGATTCTGCGCTGCCTTCTCTGGGGTGGGCTGAGATGCTTGCTCATGTTCAAGTCTCAGCCTGTGAATCTCTTGTAAGATTTCTCTTACAGTGGAAAAGAAAAAGAGGCATCAAGGGTCAGTATATTTTTACTGAACAAAAGTTGTATACATAGCTCTAAGCTAGAGCATAGAATAGAGCCTAAATTCAAGAGGAGTAAGGGCAAAAGCTTGGAATCCTGGGGTCATATGGGAACTTCACACATGCAGCTGGGCTTCCGAGACTTTCCTTCTGAAAGCAACCTTCTGAGCCCTCCACAAAAGGCATTATTTAAATCGTGTGTGTGTGTGTGTGTGTGTTCGTTCAGGAGTGGCACTTGATGCAGTGTAAGGAGCTTCTGCCAAAACACTCTGCTTCCAACTAATACAACATTCCAACTGATAGTCCATATACTGCAACTAGAAGCACTGTTTACACTCAGAAGAGCATGCAGATTTGCTTAATTTACATACATTTGGCTGTAACAGGTGAATTGAGGCACAGGCAGGGACTAGGATGATGGGGAATCAATCAGTGTGGGAGAAAGCAAAGGAAACACCAAGGGAGTGAATGAGAAAATGTGGAGACTAGGCATTTGGGGAGGGGAGAGCAGAGTGTTGAGACAACTATTTTGAAATCTCGCTTTTGCTTTTTCCATCTTAGAAGGAAAAAATGCAGGCAGCTGTGTTGATCTATTACCAAAACAAATGAAACAGGAACAGCAACACAATACTTTTATCAGGATCAACTCAAAAATCACACAGCAATGGCCTCGCTTTTAAGGTTTGAAGAACTCTTCCTCAGGCTTGATAGGGGAAAAATGAGGGGGTGGGGAAAAGATGTTGCTGGTAAAGAGATTGACTCAGTGTGCAATACGTTACAGTCTTAAAATGGTAATTCAGGAAGTTCTTTGCAGCCTAATGAGGTTAACTTGTGCCCAGTGAAAAGTCTCTTCCTGCTTTTAAGATATTCTGGAACAAAGAAGGAGGTCATTCACACAATCAAAAACTGTGTTCTACCCAGGTTTGGGAGCTGTGTGCGCTCCCAATTTTCAGTTGTGCGGAAGCAAGGTAAGAGGAAAGGCTACCCAAGTTTTCCTCCTACCTTGCTTCCACACAACTGAATATTTGGAATACACACAGCTTCCAAACCTGGGTAGAACACAGTTTTTGATTGTGTGAATGACCTCAAGGAATGGCTGCTTTCCTTTGAAAACTGTAATCTGCTAGAGAGTGAGTCCATTCTCACGATCAAGTGACAGGGCTTGAGGGCGGGCGGCAGGGAAGGCAGCAGAAGCTCACCTTCCCCACTGATGAGCAATGTGGAGTTGCTGGGCATGTGAACTGCGGCTGCCATGGGCAGAGCTTACTTACTCATCAGTAAGATTAAAACAACTGCTGGCATTTATATTTGCAAAAAGAAGCAACCATTGCTTCTTTGCCCAAATATCTTGATTTCATTCACTACTTTTTAACTTACTTTTCTTAAGGAAGGTAAGCTTATGAGATCACCTGGCATTCTGTGTGTGTCCCCCCTATCAATTTCGCAGTGCCTGGACCAATATGAACCAAATTGGGGACAATTGTAGGGACACACAGCGACACCTCAACAGCAGTTTGTGATGATGTAATCCACCCCAATTCAAGATGGTGGACGCTAACTTGTGGGCTAACTTGTGAACAGCCTAACCGATTTGAACCAAATTTGCTACAGCTGTAGGGACACAGAAGGATACCTCAACGGCGTAGTTTGTAATGTGGCCAAGATGGTAGATGCATGAATATTTGAGGTACAAGTGGGCTAACTTGTGAACCGCTTAACCAATTTGAACCAGATTTGGAACAATTATAGGGACTCAGAGGGACACCACAACAGAGTAATTTGTGATGTCATTCACCTCAATTAAAGATGGTGCTTGCATGACCATTTAAGGTGCAAGTGGGCTAACTTGTGTACTGCCTAACTGATCTGGACCAAATTTGGTGCCATTGTAGTGAGTGACACAAAGGGACACTTCTATGGCATAGTTTGTGATTATGTCCTCCATCCCAATTCAAGATAACGGATGTGTTAATGTTTGAGGCACAAGAGGCCTAACTTGTGGACCATCTAATCGATTTGAACCATATTTGCTACAGCTGTAGGGACACACAGGAACACCAAAGTGGCATTGTTTGTAATGATGTCATCGACTTTGATTCAAGATGGTGGATACATGAATGTTTGAAGTGCAAGTGGGCTAACTTGTGGACTGCCTAACCGGTCTGAACTAAATTTGGCACAGTTGTAGTGAGTAATATATAGGGACACCTCAATAGTGTAGTTATGATTTCATCCACCAAGATGGCAGGCGCGTTAATGTTTGAGGCACAACTGGGCTAAATTGTGAACCACCTAACTGATTTGAATCAAATTTGTATGTAGGGACACCTTATCCATCCCCCGCACAGCATCCCTTCAGTGGCTGTTGCTGGTGTCTGTCTTGTGTTTCTTTTTTAGATTGTGAGCCCTTTGGGGACAGGGAGCCATTTTATTTATATCAATGTAAACCACTTTGGAACTTTTTGTTGAAAAGTGGTATATAAATATTCATCGTATTTGTTATATAGGACACCTCAATGGGGCAATCTGAGCAAGCTGAAATTGAAACTTTAACTCCTGTGATGATGATGTGGCAAACAACAAAAATAAATAATAGCAGCCACACTGTATTGTCATGCCCTATATAGTATCTAAAGATTCCTTCATCACTGATTCAGCACCATTTTTGTGAGCTCTGCCTTGATACCATTTGTCAATATGTCCCGCTTTCCACACAGGCATAAATTTAGCATGGTTGCAAGTTGTAATATAGAAGAATCTTACCTATTCTTATTTTCAAGTTCTGCAATAAGCTGTCTTTGCTGCTTATTTGCATCTATAGAAAATGATATATCTGGAGCACCTCTTTGCTGTTGCTGCTGCTGTGGTTGCTGAAAGACAGGTTAGTCATGCCATTAAGACTGTAAATGCATATTATTTAAAGAAGATTAACTCTCTTTTCTGCTTTTTAAAATAACATAAACCTAATCATACAGTGAATGCTGTATAGAAATATGGGTGGGTATAATACAGTGACTAAGATATTGTGAAGTCACTGGATTCAAATTTCACCTTAGCTGAGAACTCTTTAGATGATGTTAGACAAAAACCATTCTTTTTAGTCCTCCCTCTTCAACATGGGGAATAATAACACTAACCCACCATACAGTTTTGTTGTCAATATTACCGAGATTCTGAGGTCGTTCTCATGACCAGCCATTTGTGGGGAGGGTTAATCAGAGGGTACAGAGGCTCTTCTGGAGCCATGGGAACCTCATCTACCCAGTGCCTGCCTAACTGAGTAGCCTAGTTTTTGTACCCAGGCTTAAACAGAGGTAGGACAGAAACCCGTGCTGTCCTATCTCAGCTTTTGATTGTGTGGGTGATCATTCTGGCTCAGTTGATGGTATTGAATGCTAATGAGAGGTCTAGCACAACCAATAGAGATATACTCCCTCTATCCAGTTCCTGGTAAAGGCAATCAATCAGGCTGACCAAGCAGCTTCTGACTTGAAACCAGGGAAGAAGCCAGAATGAAATGGATCTAGATCACCATTTTCATCCAAGAATCCCTAGAGCTGGATCACCACCATGCTCTCAATTGTGAGTCCTTTTGGGTACAGGGAGCCATTCTATCTATCTATCTACTTACTGCAACGTCAACAAGGCAATAAGGTAGCGCTCACCTGTGTCTACTGCTCCTACAAGTTGACACCCCTCGAGAAAAATCACACCATCTGGGAAAAGGAACTACTGGCCATTAAAGCAGCCTTTAAGGCATGGAGACATCATCTCAAGGAGGCCCAGCTCCTGGTGGAGGTCTGCACTGACCACCACAACCTGGAGCATCTCTAGATGGCATGCTGGTTCACACAATGCCAAATTCAATGGTCTTTGTTGTTTTTGCATACATCCCTTACTCTCAGAAGCTCTTAGTGGAAGCATTGTCACAGAAGCCAGAGTGCACCCAGAAGGGTGAGGCACCCAAACTCCAAAAACACTCTTGAAGCTGGCCCATTTTGCAGGAACTTGAGGGGAATTTGACGCCAGCAAGCAGAGGATTCCTATGCCCTAGCACTGCTCCAGCAGGTGAAGGAGAAAGGCAATTCCATGGTCCCCCCCACCTTTCTGGAATACCAGGGCCCACTCTGCCACCTGGGGTGGGCCCACATCCCTTGTTTTGTTTCCTTGTTTTATCTGAAGCAGATGCTTTTCTTTTGTAACCTGTTTCCTGCTGTGCTTAGCACACTGCCTGCTCCAGACTCCAGTGCAGTGGCTGCCTCCCCTCTGTCCTCTTTCTTTTCCTCCCTTTTTTCTCACCTATTTCCCCTGCACATTTTCCCCATCAGCTTTTTATTTTATTTTATTCAGTATTTCTTTTAATTTGTTTGTTTGGGTGGGTAGCCAGAAGGCCACCCATTCTGCCCTCCCCCACCACCCTGGCTGAGTGTGCTGCTGGCCTGCACTGGTCAGGTAAGGTCCCCCCCCCGCCCGACCAGTGTGTGTGTGGGACAGAATATTCTTCAGGACGAGGGGTAAGTGGTTTCCTTTTGGTGCCCCCTTTGTCCTTAGTTTTCATTAAATAGGGCCTCTTTTCTTGTCTGGGTTGGGGGTGGTATTTTTTCTGTGCTTTTCTTTACAGATTGTTTCTTGTTTTTGTAGGTCTCCCTTGGCTGCCCTCCATTGTATTTGTATTGTGTGGTTGTGGGTGGAGTGGGTGGGTAGGCGGGTGCACGGTTTAATTTAGGGGTGTTTTTCTGATAGGGGTTATTTGTCCCCCTCCCCAAATATTTTTTTAAAAAATTCTTTTTTTTTTTTTAAAGCCCACACCCACAGGGGTCATGTCTGAATGCTGTGTGGAGAGCAAGGCTTGCAGCAGGGTGGCAGGCAGAGGTGGGAGGGGTCCCCAAGCTGGTGCGGGAGGCCAGGGTGTGGGGCAGAGAAGGTGCCAGCATGGGGTCCCACAGGTCCCCACTGGCGAATTCTTTGTCCCAGGTGAGGTGCTGGCACAAAGGCTCTCTTCTCTGGAGGAGCCCGCTGCCACTGAGCCAGCGGGTCCATCGACGGGTGCACCACCCATGCTGCCACCCCATGGCAGTGCAGGGGGCTCTCCTGCCAGGGAAGCTGCTTCTGTGGTGGGGGTGGAGGGCAGGGGCTTGACAGCAGGCAATGCAGCCAGACTCCCTCTTGTGCCCCCGCCATGTTCCTCTCGCCACTCAGTGAGGGCCACCCTGATGATGCGCAAGTCATGGTGGAGTCCAGTTCTGGGTCCTCCCAGTCTGGATCTGTGGAGGAAGAGTCTGTTGCCACAGTGGAGGCGTCCCCTCAGCCAAAGCCAGGCACTTCTTCCGACGCGCAGGGTGGAATGAGGGTGGGTGATGGTGGCAGGCAACCACCAGCAGCCCCCCTAGAGCTGCCATCACCAGAGAGGCCCTAGAAGGCATCAAGGACATCTGAGGTCACTCAGAGCAGCATAGTGTGGCGACATTTTGAAATCCCTCAAGATAACCCAACTGTTGCTCGCTTTGTTCACTGCAGGGCACAGGTCAGTTGGGGGAAGGATGCTAAGCACCGGGGGGTGACCTCCATGTGGTGACACATGTGATAGCATCACCCAGATCTCCTTAACTCCGCTGACAGCACTAGCATGCCTAGTGTGCCTGTGACTAGTGCTAACCAGGGCTCTGGAAAGGCTTCCTTAAAGCAGGGCACGCTTCTGGTCAAGTGGTGGACACAGTCATTGGGCAGGAAGTGTCGTGGTCACCAGGGGCATAGCTAGGGGAGAGGGGGCCCGTGTTCAGCACTCTCTCTGGTGGCCCCCCCAGAGTGAGGGAGATAATGCAGAAAATAGGGAGGGGTGGAGCTGGAGGGCCCTCAGGAGCTGGGGGCCTGTGTTCTTTGAACCCTTTCGCTCAATTATAGCTACGCCCCTGCTGGTCACGTAGACCCATGTCTCATTGCCTGCCTCATAGGGGAGATAATGGCTACAGATGACCAACCTTTTCAGGTGGTTGAGAAACCTGGCTTCTGCCAGATTATCCAGATGCTCACTCCCAGCTACAAGATCCCTTCAAGAACCACGTTCAGCTGGAACCCTGGTTCCCACCCTGTATGTGAGATGCAGGGAGCTTGTATCAGCTATGCTGCATGCAGTGCCAGCTGGCACCAGCGTGCATCTCAACACTGATCTTTGGAACAATGTGAGTGGAATGCATGCTGCTTTCCTGGCCCTGACAGCTTACTGGTGGGGCCCAGAGAGAGAGGGGACCTCCAGTGGTGCTCCCTCTGGCCCCAGTGTGTCCCACACCACATTTAAACTCAGGTGGGCTTTCTTGCATGTGGAGACCTTTTTCATTCACCCAGGCTTTTAATTAGATTTATAGTTTTAAAATTTTTAATACTGGGTTTTAAATGTTTTTAATGATTTTATTTGTTAATTGATTTGATCTTTTAAATGATCTTTAATTGTAAATCACCCAGAGATGCAAGTTTTTGGGTGGAATATAAATATAAATAAAATAAAATAAAATAAAATGTCAAGCACACCAAGGAGGAGATGGCAGCTGTACTCGGCTGCTAAATTGAGGAGTGGATAGTGGGTTGCTACATCTCACTGGGGGCTTCATTGTAACAGACAATGGCTCCAATGTCACCACAGCGGTAGAGTCAGTGCTGGAGTGTGTGAACACGCTCCACCTGGCTGTCACGGATACCCTTGGCCTTGAGGTGAAGGCGTCCAGGGAACAGGGCCATCCACTTCAGGGTGCTGTTGCTGCCACGGCTGTGCTTGTGGACAAGGCCCGCAAGATTGCAGCTTACTTCCACTGGAGTGAGAAGTCCAGGTGCTTGCTCCATGAGTGGCACTGTGAGCATGGCCTTCCTCACCATCTCATCCCCACAGATGTAGATACCCAGCGGAACTCCACATTTCTCTTGTTCCAGTCCCTGTTGGAGCAGGAGGTGACCTTAGATGACCTGCCGAGGGCTTGGGTGTGTGTGACCTCTCCAATTTGGAGTGGAGGCTCATGTCCGAGGTGGTGTCGGCACTGGAGCTCTTCTTGTACGCAACAAAGACTCTGTGTGACAATGCCACTCCTCTGAGCCAGGCCCTGCCCGCAGCTATTCTCTTGGAAAAGCTGATGGGTGAACTCTGGACCTCACTGACCACACCAGAGGGCCGTGGACTGGCTGGACAGCTGAGGACCGGGGTTGTCAACAGGCTGGTTGGTAGAGGCATATGTCCTGGCTTGTGTCTGCAACCTGACCAACAGGGGAAATGTTGTTTGCGTAGATGACTTAGGTGGAGGGACCTCCTGGTTGATAGATTTTGAGAGGAGGTGGTCAGGAGGACCAGAGACCAGGAGGGTGGTGATGGTGGCACCCCGAACGTGCACAACCCACACTTAGCAGCAGTAGTGCGGGCAGCCCTTCATCTCCCACCCCTTCCTGTTCCCAGTCTAGCAAATGCGGCATCTGAGGCAGCGGTGCCAATGTAGCAGGCAGTTCCTCCCACTAAAATCAGCCCAGTGGTTTAAGCGGGTGTGCCTTGGTGCCTTGCCCAGTTTGCAGAAGGCTCGGCCTACCAGGCCCACCAACACTGTGCAGTGCATTGCCCAGTACCTGGAGGAGCCTGTGGAGGAAGACCCAGAGAGGGGTCGGAGACTGTAAAAATGTGGATTTGTAAAAATGTAAATCTGCAAATGTGAAAAAATGTGAATATTTGAATGTGTAGAACTAGATGCTGTTGTGTAGAAGTGTTGTGCAGATGTGTGTGCGTGTGCATGCATGCGTGGAGGTCTCTTTTGTGTAAATAGTGTTTTAGAAGCTTTGGTTTGTGTAGATAATTGGTGTGTGTATAGCTGTTCTGTATAGATGCATGTGTGTATACTTGTATATAATGTATTTGAGTGCAATATGTATATATATATTATAGCTGTATAGATGGATGTGTGTATATATAACTGGTTGTATATAATGTATTTGTGAAATGTGTATATAGGCCCTTCTTTTTCTTTTCTCTCTTCAGTTTAGTTCTAGCACACACACGCGCACCAACGCATGCACCGCCAATGACGAGTCAGTGATCTGGTGACAACATGTGTCTGGGGCCTGTGTGGCCTCCAGAACAGATGTGTGGACCTGCCAATCTGAGGTGGATTTTCCTTGTAGGCACACCACATGCACAAAGAGGAGCAGAGAAAATTTCAAGGTTTTCAAGGTATTTTAATTTCTCATTCAATGTGGTTTGTTTTTGACCTGCCCTCTTTCTTTGCAGTTTGTGGGCCTGGTTGGTTTTGCTGCCTTTTGCCATAGTATGTGTCTTGCTAGGTGTTTGTTTGTGGCAGTAGCAGTAGCAGTTGATGTTTGGTTTGGTTTCCTTAGTTTTGCAGTTGTGCTGGCCTGGCAGGTCTGTCTCTGTGCTTGTTTTTTGGTTTGCAGATTGGTGCTTTTTTAGTTGAGTCATTGCCTGTTTGTTTGTGGCCTGCTAGGGGCACAAAACCGGGTGGGTGGGTAGGCACCCATGGGTGCCAGCTACCACAGGAACTGCATGGCAACTTGAACCAGCTCAAAAAGGTTCTACATAGGGTATAATGGGGATTCAAACTGGCCCATTATTCCCTATGCAGAGCACCTAGGGACCATTATTCCCTATGCAGAGCACAAAACTGGGGTAGGTGATAGGCACCCATGGGTGCCAACTACCACAGAAACCCTAAAGCAATCAGACACTCCTGTGATTTTAAATGATTTTTTGGGAAGATTTTTACATGTTTGCATTTTCCCCATAGGGAATAATGGGGATTTGAGGATGCCCCATCTGCCCCCCTAGAGGGTGGATTCACAGAGTTCACAGCAATTAAGGTCACACACTGTTCTTTTTCTGAATGGGGGAGGAATTCATATTCATTGCATTGAAACAGGCTAAAATCTTTTAAAATTTATAGAAGAAAACCATGAATCCCACTGGCTTGGGGCTTCCAGTGGGAGTTGTGGCACAGTGTGCCTTACCCTCAAATCCACTTTGGTGCCCAGGCACCCCTCAAGGGGGCAGATGGGGCATCATCAAATCCTCATTATTCTCAGGGGGGGGAGCAAAAAAAAAGAAAAATCGTCAAAAAATCATTAAAAATTGCAGAAGATTGCTTTGAGGTTTCTGTGGTAGTTGGCACCCATGGGTGCCTACCACCCACCCTGGTTTTGTGCCCCTATGTACTCTAAAGTAAAGTGTGCCGTTAAGTCAATTTCAACTCCTGGTGCCCACAGAGCCCTGCCGTTTTCTTTGGTAGAATACAGGAGGGGTTAACCATTGCCTTTCAGCATCTTCCTATATCACTGCTGCCTGATATAGTAACAGTGGGGATTCAAACTGGCAACCTTCTGCTTCTTAGTCAAGCATGTTCCTGCTGCGCCACTTAAGGTGACTCCACCACTTAAGGTGACTCCACATAGGGAATAATGGGCCAGTTTGAGTCACCATTATACCCTACGTAGAACCTTTTGGAACTGGTTCAAATTAGAACTGAACCAAGGGAGGGGGTTGAGCAAAACCAAAACCGAGCCTATCCACCCTGGTTCAAATTGGGTTCGAATTCAAACCAAACAAGCCAAGCCAGTTTTGTGCATACCCCGGGAGCATACTGCTGGCCAAGAACTTGGAATGAGCTCCAGAAATGGTGGAGAAGCACTCGCCTGGCAGCTTCACCAGGGTTCCCAATAAAAGGTCTCCTTGAGAGCAGGGGGCTCTTCAGGAGCAAGTAGGAGCCCATGCTCAGTTGCCAGAAATAACAAGCCAACACGCAGCAGCAGGTCAACACCTTCATAAGCCCCCTTGCGCTTGCCACTCTCTGCTGGAACAGTTCTGTTTGCTGCTGCTTCTGGACCCCAGAGACTACACTCTGACCACAAGCCTCTGGATTCTAGATGCCTTGCTGAGGCTGCTCAGGCTAACCTCCTTGGTTACTCCTGAGGGTCGCTTTACCCATATCAAACTTCTGCATTCCAGCTCCACAGACTCCTACCACTGAAGCTCCAGCCCACTGCTCCCAACTTCTTCCACTGGGTGAGATCCCTTGTCACTCCCATGCTGCTGGATGAAGTACAACACCACCCTTTCCACCAATTTTGGTCAATGTTTCACCTTGAAATGGGGAGGACAATGCTTGGAAAGATTGGGACCTCCAAAATCATCCAACCAGGTTTCTGTAATACATGCCAGTTTGGCATATTCATTCAGGGTTAAATCCTGGATGGCCAAAGTCTTCTAACTGCCTGGCATTAAGCAGTAACAACTTTAGCTTTTTGTGTCCTGTGAAGATTCATCTTGTCCCATATGCTGTTTAACATCCACAAGAAGCCATAAGGGGAGATCATCACAAGGCCTGAAGTACATCACCAGTATACCGATGCTTAAATCTCTCTCTCCTTTCAGTTTCATTGGGAGGTGGTAGAGGTCGTGAACCATCATTATCTGAGATCAATGAATCTGGATGTGGGCTAACAAGCTGAAGCTCAATACTGACAGGACAGAAGTGCTCCTAGGACTACTGAACAGAGAATAGCTATTCAGTCTGTTTTGGATGGGGTTACACTCCCCTTTTAAAACTAAGTTCACAGTTTGGGAGTGCTCCTTGACCCACTTTTGCTCCTGGATTCCCAGGTGGCAGCTGTGCACAGGAGCATTACTTCTCAGCATAGGTCAGTGCACTAATGACATACATTCCTAGAGAAAGAGAATCAGGCCATGGTGACACACGTCTTAGTCACTTTAAGATTAGACTACTGGAGCATGCTATATGTGAAGCTGTCTTTAAAAACCATTTGGAAACTCCAGCTGTTTCAAAATACTGCAGCAAAAGTCCTGGCCAGAGATGGTTTGCTGAAGCAAGTGACAGCTCCTTCACTACACCAATGGTACTGGCTGCTGATTTGTTTCCAGATCAATTAAAAGTGCTGGTTGTTACCTTTAGAGCCCTTCATGGCTTAAGACCAGGTTACTTAAAAGACCACCTCCTTTGATATGATGATCCTGATAGGCTCCCCTGCTCAAGATCAGCTGGGGAGGCTCTTTAGCATGTCTTGCCTCCAACTGAAGCACATTTGGGGGATTTGTGCATCAGAGCCTTTTCTGCGGTGGCACCCAGGTTGTGGTGCCCCCTGCCTTTGGAGATTTGTTGGGACCATTCCCTAATGTTATTCCATCATCTCTTAAAGATGTTCCTGCAGGCATGCAACCGAACAAGTGGTTCATTAATTTAACTACCATCTATTTATTACTATTATTACTATTACTATTTGTTTACTTGTCATTCTGTTCATTTTTATTTTTTAAAAATTATTGTTTTACAGTGGCCGACCTTTTTAATCTGGAAGCTGTGTTGGGTGCTTGTTGGGAAGTGGAAAGGCAGAATAATAATATCCTAATAAATAATTATAAAATAAAGTAATAAACATGCACAAGTGGCCCTCGATATTAATGGATTCATTTCCTGTGGTTTCACTTATTTGTGGGCCTCCTGCTTGTATACTAATTTAGTTACTGAGAGAGATAGTTTCGGTTATCTGTGGATTTATCCACTGCCATAACTAAAATGTCCCAGCCAGCGGGAAATGGGGATGCTTAGAGGCAGCACGAATGGCTGGGTGCCTCTCCTGCCACCAGGGAAGTGGGGATGCTTAATGAGGTGGTGGGAAAGGCACTCGGCCACTTGCAGGGAAGTGAGGATGCTTACAGAGGCAGTGTGAATGGCCGAGTGATGGGCTCAACCGAAAGCAGGGAGGTTTAAAGTTTAAATGGCTACTCTCCCCACTTCCCAGCTGGCATGCAGAGAGGCTTAAAGAGGCAGCACCAGTGGCTGGGAAATGCCACTTGCACCACCTGAGTGCAGAACCAGGGGCGTAGCTAGGGGAGAGGGGGCCCGTGTTTGCCCCTCTCCCCGGTGGCCCCTTGGAGTGAGGGAGATAACGAAGAAAATAGGGGTAGGTGTGTGTGGAGCTGGGGCCTCCAGGTTCTTTGAACCCATCCGCTCAATTATAGCTACACCCCTGTGCGGAACCTAACTTACATCTGTGGAATGTAACCCCAGCAATATTGGAGGGCTTCCTTTATTTAAATATATAAATTAAAAATCAATGTTACATTTGGTTAAATTTCATATAAATAAATCAATAAAATATGCTCATCCTGTGTTGGTAAAAGGGAATTTAGTGGCAATCTTATCCTCTTTCCGCTAGTACAACATGAGAATAGGACCACAGCTAACCTCACTCTTCATCACTAGCTTCTCTCCAATGAGCTGCCATGTAATGATGAGCATCATTAGAAACAAAACCTCTTCTTACAGCTAGAAGCTATGCTGCACACAGCAAGGGAGGAAGAAAATGATTTTCTTCATTAAATGGAAACTGTGGTCTATATGTAAAATGATGAGAGTTGGCACGCGCGCGCGCACACACACACACACACACACCCTTGGCAAAAAGAGTGCTGGGACAAATAATCTCAAAAGCCCAGCCTTAGCAACGCCAAAAGCTGCCTGAGAAGAGAAGTGCGAAGAGTCAGATTTTATCTTGCTATTGATTCATAATGTCACTGTTAGGATTTTAAAATTGTTTTTCCATTATAGTTTGTTTGTATGTTTATTTATTTATTGTTAAATTTTTATTCTGCCTTTCATTAAAATAATCTCAAGGCGGTTTACAAAACATTTAACACAATATAAAACCATAAGAACTACACAAAAAGAATTAAAATGGCATATAAAAATACAAATCTAATTAAAAGTTTAAAAAATATGTACAGTATAGCCATAAGATACAAAGCAGCAGCAAACAACACTCATTTAAAAGCCTGGGTAAAAAGCCAAGATTTTACTTGCTTTCTAAAAACTGTGATGGAGACTGGTTTTCTAATCACATCAAGCATACGGTATTACCTTTGTATTAATAAACTATGACACTGGAAAGCATGAAGTTCAATGTGGTTTTTTCCAGAATTGATGTAATAGGCTTATAATGTAAAATAATATTTTATAGAACGACAGATATGTATTATAGCATGCGTACACTAGAAAACAGAAATCGATTGGAAACAGGTTGAATTGGCTTGACATGCCCCAAGGAATTCTGGGAGCATTAGCTCTGTGAGGGTACTAATCATGCTCTCAAAACTCCAATTCCCAGGGTTCTTTGGGGCATGTCATAAGTGGCTGCAGTTTATAGCATAGGGGAACTCTAATAGCATTTTGACACACACGGTTTAATTGGTTTGCACTTAAATAAGTCTGGAATGCCAATGTGAGCCTACATTTTTAAAATACATTCAATCACGCACTACATGGGGGTGAGGGGGAAGGAACAGATCTGCAGGGTAAGTTTAAAAGCACACGAGAGTAGATAAAACACACGTGTGCCAATCAATTGAAATTAATGAGATTCAATCACTATTGGGATGTCCATGGAAATAGATAGGGCTGGGTGTGCCTGAATTCTGGATCAGGCTAGTGCTCAGTTTGCATGACACCACATGGGAGATAATTACTGTCTGTGGGTCTTAATTCAGACCAAAAGAAATGGTATCAAATCTGCCACTGAACTCCAGCTGGGTTGCCTCATACTCTGTTTCACTCCCCAACATCTGTTGCCTTTTTGCTGAATTCACCTCATGACGGGTTGGCTCAAACCTAAGAGCTCCACAAGCTTAGAAAGATGGTTTTAGCTTGCATGTTTCCTTACAAAATGAAAGCCAGTGACAGCACTATGCTACAACCAACTCTCAAAAAAAGAATGTGCTTCATCATGTTCTATGGAGAGCTTGTTTTCATTCAGCTTTCATGTATGCATTTAAAATATGCTGAGGTGGAGGGAAAAGGTAACTACCCTGGCCTTAGTTATGCCTCTTCACACACTTTTATTAGGTTTCTGCTTCATTGTCTTTTGTTCGGAGTACAGTACATACTTTGCCCATCATTCTTCTCTCTGAAATGTTCCCAGAGTAATAATCATTGTTCTGGAATGAAAATGAAAGCCATGGCTAATGCAATGGGTCATCATATTCATCTTCTCCAAGATCATTAACTGAAAGGATCAGCACTCAGCCTTTTGGTATCTACAGCATTTGAGCTATGTTGTGCAACAGTCACACTTCTCTCTTCTCCTACAGAAAGTCATCAATCAGCCTGTAACTATTATTACAGTAGGAATCTTTTAAAGATTCCTTCTCTTCAGATTACAAAATTGGCAGAAGCATTCACATGGGTATACTAATATCTACAACCATCTTTTATGAGAACAGCTTATGGTAAAACCTAATTAATTCAATTAGACGGGTTTGGATAAATGGAAGTGCTATTAAGCGATAGAGAGCTATATGGGGAATAAAGAATACATTCAGATGTTTTAGGTAATGATCTATTATAAACTTGTGTATTATATATATAGTTTTTCCATGCATAAATCCATTACACACACACACACACACACACACACACACACACACACACACACTCTTAAAAGGAAGGCTAAATCTTATTGAAGAGTTGAGCATATGGTTAACACTCCCACTGAAATCAATGGGACATAAAAGAGCTATGCTTCATCTGGCTCACATCCACAAATTAAAGTGGAAAATGCAATATGCAAATAACTAATGCACACATCTGCGATGATCCGATGGTTCTGATGTACTGTTAGGGGCTCCAATATGCAAATGAAGTTCTACAGAACTTGGGGTAGTACACCTTACACATTATAAAACATCTCCACTGTATGTGCAGATAGTTTTCCAACACTTTAAAAAAAAAACAGTGGACAGTATTTAGACTAAGGACAGTTTCACACGTAGCGCTGAACCCAAGGTGGCCACGAACTACTGCAGTCCTGGCAACGCACACAGAGCCCTACTTCAGTCTCTGTAATGATATGCCGAGACTGAGCATCTTGTATGAACCCACCAGTCTTGGCATATCCTGCCTAGTTGTGGCAAAGAACCAGACATCTCTAACTTAGTTTTGTCCCAGCACTCTTTTTGCCAAGGGTGTGTGTGTGTGCGCCAACTCTCATCATTTTACATACAAACCACAGTTTAGTTTAGGGAGGGAGGGACAGATGTCCAATTCCATGATGCACTGGGGTAGGATATGCTGAGATTGGTGGGTCTGTATGACATGCCCAATCTTGGCATATTGTTAACAAGACTGGAAAGGAGAGCTGGTCTTGTGGTAGCAAGCATGACTTGTCCCCTTAGCTAGGCAGGGTCTGCCCTGGTTGCATATGAATAGGAGATGAAGGATAAAACAGATCAGTGAAGGAGAAAACTGATCAGACAGGTGTAGGTCAGTGTGACTGAACATAGAAAAGAATGTGGGAGAAATGTTTGCACTGAGTGTTTGCAGAGCTGAATGTTTGCAAAAGAGACAGAAGGCCAAAAACAGGCCATAAAAGGTTAAAGCTTTGTAATTTTATCTAAAACCACTGCAATAAGGCATGTTATAGAGATGTCATGTATACTATACAACTGGCTGACCATAAGCCAGGGTGTACCTTCTACTGCTAAGGATTCACCCGACCAGTCGTTAACTAATAAAGCTTTGAACCTGATGGATGGAGTGGCCTCCACTTACTAAAATAGCCGCCAAAGTGGGATTTCCGCATTACAAACTAGAAGTGTGAGCACTGTAAGATATTCCCCTCAGGGGATGGAGCCACTCTGGGAAGAGTAGAAGGTTCCAAGTTCCCTCCCTGGCATCTCCAAGATAGGACTGAGAGAGACTCCTGCCTGCAACCTTGGAGAAGCCTCTGCCAGTCTGTGTAGTAGATAATACTGAGCTAGATAGACCAATGGTCTCACTCAGTATATGGCAACTTCCTATGTTCCTAAGGCTCGTGTGTGTTCCTGGGCCTGTGGCAACTCACAGCCACCTCAGGTTTGGTGCTCTGTGTGAAGCCGGCCTAAGTCAGTCCTGGCTAAGCACCACTGAAATAAATGAGACAGGTTAGTCATGACTAACTTAATTTGGATCCTGCTTGCATAATACTTGATTGTGCCGATCATCTTGCATACACTGGAGTCATGTAGAGGTTCTGATTGTGATCATTATTGTTTATTCTCTTAGTTGCTGTGTTAGGAGGTAACTGCTATTTGCCCCTAGATAGGTGTAATTCTGTCTTTAAGTATGAAAGGTAGTTCCATTAGATGCAAATAAGCATATCCTTTGTAGTGGGGCAGCAGGGAAATGCTTGACTAATAAGCAGAAAGTTGCTGGTTCAAATCCCCACTGGTACTGTATTGAGCAGCAGCGATATAGGAAGATGCTGAAAGGCATCATCTCAGACTGCACAGGAGGCAGCAATGGCAAACCCCTTCTGTATTCTACCAAAGAAAACCACAGGGCTCTGTGGGCGCCAGGATTCAAAATCGACTAGAGGGCACACTTTACGTAAGCATATCCCAGGAGGTATGATCGCCTACTTATAATTGTAACATGTGACAGACTTCAACTATAAGAATGTTGTTGAACTTGGCAAACTCTTTCATATCAGCAAGGTTTTTTTTAAAAGCAAAAACACCTCCCCCAAATAAAAACCACTTACTGATGAAGTCTCTGCTGCCAGTCTCGCTGCATACCTGGCGATCAGTCTGTGCTCTTCATCTAGACGGTTTGGACTGTCAATCAAACTGTTGTTGAAGGGCAAGGAAAAATGGAAGAGCCATTAATATATAGGTTAAGAGGATAACGTTCCTTAACCTATATAGAGAAAAGATGACTAAGGGGCGGGGGAGGGGACATGATAGCACTTTATACAATTATGCATGGTGTGGAGAAAGTGGAGAATGTAAATTTTTTCTTCCTTTTTCACAGCACTAGGAGTACCCAATGAAATTGATTGGCAGTTGATTCAGGATAGAAAAGAGGTAGTACTTCTTCACACAATTAACTGATAGAATTTGCTGCTGCTACTGCTGAAAGATATTGTGATGCCTGAAGGCCATTGTGGCTGCAATTATGGCAGCAACATCTAGGGACCCAAAGTTGGGAACCCCTGTCTTAGATGGCTTCAAAAGGGGATTAGACAAATTCATGGAGGAGAGAGCTATCCATGGTTATTAGCCAGATAGTGAAACCAAACCTCTTTGTTCAGAGACTGCGTGCCTCTGAATACAGTTGCTTGGGCCAAATAGGTAGGAGGGGTTTTGGATTCAGGACCTACTTGTGGGATTCCCAGAACCATTTGGTTTGCCACAGTTGGAAACCAGATCGTAGACTAGTTAGACCTTTAATCTGATCCAACAAAGCTCTTCTTGGAGTCCCATGTTTCTTAATATGGCCAGTTTGTCACAGTTCTATTCCAATGAAACGTAAAGGGAGTAGTAATCTTAATTTCCTTCTAACCATGTACTGGTTCAGACATCACATGCAACGATGGTCAAAGCCTGGTTCTGCATGATGTCTCCAAACCTCGGGAGCACACATTTCCCTCCCTTTCCTGCTGACATGACAGTTTGATTTATGTTAAACCAAGATTCAGTGCGATATCTGAACCTGCAGATTTTGTTTTTTTCTAACCTACTTACTTGAAATGAATTGTAATCTATAACCAAGGATCTAAGTGAGTTACAAACTGTGGTTTATTTCCAACCATTGGATAGTTCCAACCATTGGATAGTTCCAACCACTGGATAGTTCCCTATCCAACCCCAGCACAGCATCCCTCCAGTGACTGTTGCTGGTATCTGCCTTATGTTTCTTTTTAGATTGTGAGCCCTTTGAGGGCAGGGGACCATCTTATTTATGTATTATTTATTTTTCTATGTAAACTGCTTTGAGAACCTTGGTTGAAGAGTGGTATATAAATATTTGTAGTAGTAGTAGTAGTAGTAGTAAATAGGTTAGAATATACTAAGATAAGCAGATTTGGATGTCATTATCTTGGCTTATTTTCACCTAAATTGGAAGTAAACACTCACATGGGCAGGGAGGAAAGACCGTGCACTCCTGAGGTTTAGGGACATGACATGGAACCAGGTTTTAACTGTAGTTCCACATAATATCTGAACAGGCCCAATGTTTATTGGTTTATTATATTTTAAGTTATCTTATTTCCTTCAAAATCACAAAATGCACTTATAATGAGGTGTTGGTAATTTGTACATTAATAAATTAAATGTCAATATATTTAATCATTTATGATTAATCAACTAAAATTTCTTGTCACAGTTGACAGTCCTACTGATATTACTGTTTTATTTATTAATGTAAATTGAATGCTATACTGTATCACAATTGGCTTACACCAATTAATTAACTTAGCTATCAGTTATTAATCTACTGATTAAACAATTGAAAGCGTGCAGTCCTAAATAACAATAATTAATTATAATGATAACTAGGACAACTTCGGTTTAAAATTAATAGAGCCTGTAAGGCATGGCCAATATTACTCTGAGGTTTTCTAAGCATATCAAGAAATGTAGTTATTACTAAAAATTTCTTAATGCATTTTAAATCCTTCAGCATAATTGATAAGCAAAATTTCTCTCTGAATTTGGATGAGATGGGGCAAAGTTCGGCAAATGACACCTTCTTTTACATCACATAACACTGCCTTCTAAATGGGAATTGAGAGAAAATTGAAAATTCCGTAGTGTGGAAGTAATAAAGACCACCTTCCTTCAATTAAAGCCTTTCTAAATATAAACGGTGCATTTTTGTAAAAATTAAACTAAATAGCTTTAGTTTAAAGCTAAGCAAAAATTAGAGAAAAACCTGACTCTTTGGGAGGAATACAATGTGTTCATTCAGGATAACCTCTTAGAAGCCAGTTTTCAGTCCACACCATATTGTTTTTAATTATGTACTAGCATGTATAATTATGGACAGGCAAAGTGAATGAAGGGCCCATATATTGCAAGGACTCTGATGGTGCATAACATATATTGGTGTGCTCTGCCCATACAGCTACATTATGACCTTTGGTTAAACTGTCCAGTGCAAGATGAGACGGCAGCTTTCCTCCAGTGCAATACTGTCCCCAAGTGTAACACCAGTTCTATAGAAGTAGTTGGCAGCCATTCATTTATGTGAGAGCAAGTGGATTGTGAACACTACTACTGGAAGAAGGGTTAAATCTGCATCCTGCCCTCTCTTGCCCCAGTCTCTGGTGCTGCATGCAGCTTTCCTCACAAGTCTTCCTGATTGCAGAATGTTTACTTTCTCAATGGCTTATAGCAATAGCAATAACAATAGCACTTACAGTTATATACCGCTCTATAGCCGGAGCTCTCTAAGCGGTTTACAATGATTTTAGCATATTGCCCCCCAACATTCTGGGTACTCATTTTACCGACCTCGGAAGGATGGAAGGCTGAGTCAACCTTGAGCCCCTGGTCAGGATCGAACTTGTAACCTTCTTGTTACAGGGCGGCAGTTTTACCACTGCGCCACCAGGGGCTATAGAGCTCTGTGGGGAAAAGTAAAGGCTTGCAATAGGGGATATGGCTGAGGACAGCAAAAACTGTTCCTTGCTGCAGAAATGGCTACCAAAATTAATAGCAGCGTCCACATTTGATACAGGACAGAGTTGTCATGCTAGGACCATGGGTATCTCCCATAATCTTTGCAGCTGAAAAGCTACTAGGCAACATAGAAAACCAGAAAAACCTTATGCATTTTCTCCTTCAGACAAGATATGACAAATCCATCACTTGTTTAGTATTATGTCAACTGAACTTGTGAACTAACACTTGGACCCATTAATTGTGGTTCAAAATTATACAGAATTGGTCTGGTTAATAATATAAGAAAAAGAGGCAGGACAAGATGGTTATTTCTCGGTGGATACATTTTCTATTGGAGGGTGCTAATTCACCCTAAGTGAATTCTTAAGCAAATCACTTATAGCAGAAACCTGGGGAAGGAAACATACACCCACACTCCAGTAAACACAAGACACTGATTTGAAAGAAAATAACTCCCCAGCCACAAATGCTAAAATAAACATTAGTAGGAAAAAGTACATTTCTGAATATGTATGACAAAAAATGTTCATGAAATATATTCGAATTGCCCCCCATGCATCAGTCTGTGTGATTAAAATATATTTGAATTCATACAGCAAACCTTGCACAGCTTCGATCTCACTGGTTTTCTGTGGAAACAGCACTCCTATCTAGATTAGGGGTGTGTGGACAGGTTCAGAACCGAACCAGTTTGACTTGGAGCCAGTTCAGGGTCGAGCTGAACTTCCCCTGGTTCGGCTCAACCCTGGACTGAACCTCCTCCGGCTGTATTGGGGGTTTGCACAACAAAAAGTTAAAACCCCTTTTTTTTCAATTGACCCCCTCTGGGGGGCTTCTCCAAGGCTGCGGAATATGTGTGTGTCCATGAAGGCTCCCCCTGCCCCCCCCCCACTAGCCTCTGTTACACATGCACAAATGGCCCTTGTATGTCCGGGTCATGACCATGGCCGGGTCATGACCCAGGCCATGGAAGGGTCATTTGTGCATGCATGGCACCCTCAAAAATGGCCACCATACCAGGGAAAGGCCCTGAAAGGGCTGAAGACCACCCGAACCGGGTGATGGGTGCATAACGGAGGCCAACAGGGGGAGGAGGAACCTCCACTGACAAAAAAAACCCCACCTCAGAGAAGCCCCCTGGAGGGCATAAGTTGAATTTTTAAAAAAATATATTAAAAAAACATTTTGGTCTGCGACCTCCCCACCCCAGACTGAACTGAACCAGGGTGGGTTCAAGGGGGTGCCGGACCAACTGGCCCGTTCCGGTTTAGACTCGAACCATACCAGGTCAGCTGGTTCCATGCACATCTCTAATCTAGATGAATCTGTGGTTATCATAGGGCTGAACAATACATAGAGTTTAGTGTCTCATTCCATTAATTTTTGTGAAGACATAATGATTTACATTAATTGGCCATTGCTTCTTTTTCTTCACACCATTTCTTTAGATCAAGGCATTCTGCTTTCATGTAGGGGTCACAAATAATGGTGTGTGTGTGTGTGTGTGTGTTCTCAATAATTTGCTATGATTTGTACTGCCATACCAACTAGCAATTGTAGCAGATTTGGAAACTGGAGATTCATGTAATAGTTTTGGGTGGTTTTTTTGCAACTTCATTGATTCTGAACCTAATATCAGTGGATATAATGAATAGGAGTTCTGCATCTTCCTTCATATTGTCAACAGCATGGAAGACCATATCAGTGTCTGGAACTTTGTGGCATGCAGTAGGAGAACTCAATAGTCAGGAAGTTCTCAATAGTCAGAAAGCTCCCATTAAACTAAGCACAACTACTGACAATAGTAGTCATCCAAGGACAGTAGATGTAACACTATAAAACCCCCAAAATGTTCAAGCTAACACATTCCTTTCTGTTTTTCTTTGTTTTTACAGTGGTATTTTTACTTAGTTCACTATGGGAATATTCAATAAACCTTTGTTTCCTATGCAACTTGGCCACTGCTCTTTGCTTGGTGATCTTTTCAGTCAACTTACAATGGTGTATTTGGCAACTAGTAACGTTTTACTGCTGTTACTTTGTGCACTAACAACTTGCACCTTATAACTGCTTCTGCTTATTACAATGTGAATTTTAGTTATTTGCATGTTTGTTTATTTCATTGTTACCACTTGACCTGATTATGTGTGTAGGAAGTGTTGGAAATCTGGACAGAAGGGGTGACACCCCTAATACAGTGATTACAGTCAGGGGGAGATATAGTGATGGAAATTGGACCAGCCAGGTAATGAAAAGGGAAGTCAGACACTTAGTTACCCCTTCTGGAATTTCTTCAAACCTCAGTGACCTGAGTTGCCCTGCCATCTTGCCCTCAAGCTTGGGTGGTGCTATTACTTAATGTCAGGTAAGTCAATAATAAATCAGTTCCTATCCATGATTTGGTCATGGATGAGGGAATTGATCTGGATGGATAAGGTGGAAATAATGGACTTTTTCAGTTGCTTCCATCTGGGTTCTTGAACAGCACTAGCACTAGCTTGTGGGCTGGGGAGTGGAGTTACTGTGGTCTGTTATTATTGTTTGCCTGAGTTCCTGTGTTGAGCATTTGTACCTGGTGACTAAGCAAAAGGAACAGATTGGGGATTATGTAAGTGTACCCCAACCATGCTGCCAAACAGTCTCATTTCTGAGCTAACAGAGATGGCCTCAGATTTGGTATTGAGGACCCCCAGGCTTGTTCTGGGGAACCTCAACATCCATGCTGACTTGTTTGGGACAGCTCAGAACTTCATGGCCACCATGGGGCAATCCCAACATGGAACTGGCTCAACAAACATGGTGATCATACACTTGACTTGGTATTCTCAACTGGATAGTAAGGTGGAGATCTGGAAGTGGGGGACTTTTCTATTACTTTGCTTTTCTATTACTTCCTTTTGAGGCTTGTAGCAACCATTCCCCTCCACAGGGGTGGTGGATTTGTTTGAATAATCTGCCCTGTGGCTGTTGGAATCCAATGGATTCTCCTGTTGAAGCTTTGGTCACTCTGTGACTCCGAGTTATGGATATGATTTGGGCAGTGGACACCATCACTTCTAAGTACTCTCTCCTGCTAACTAGAGCTTGATTGGCTCCTCACCAGGAGTTGAGGGCCATGAAGTAAGCAGGGAGAGTGGTGGAAAACTCAGAGTGAATATGACCAAACAGGCAAGTCCTAACTATTGTGCTCATTAATTACTCTGTAGTTGTGATGGCAGCAAAGAAGAAGCAATAAATCTCCACCATCATTATATCTGTGCAGGGCTGTTCAAGGGAGCTTTTCTTAGTAGTTTAGAGTCTTTTACAACTTAGCTTGCAAAGTGATGTGAAGGAACTCTCAGAAGCATGTCCTGACATATTTGCTATGCTCTTCAGGGATAAAAACACTTGCATCCACCTCAACTTGACACTACTAGTTTTGCAGTTCATTGTATGGATGTATGTAGAGTACCATCTGGTCCTGTTTTGCTGGATAAGTTTCAGTTACTTCAGCCAGAGGACATGAATAAGGCACTTGGGAAAGTGTGACCGGCCACGTCTGCTGGAAATCATATCCATTGCATTTCTTGGCTTATAATGACTAGCAGAAAGAGACTGACCAGCTGGGCCCAGGAGGTAATCCATGCTTCTTTGCAAGAAGCAGCGGTCTTAGCTGCTTTAAAGGAGGCTTCTAAATAAAACCTCCTTGCACCTCAAGCATTGTAATAACTCTCAGAAGAGGAGGAGAATGGCCTTGTTAATTATTCTGAAATTCTCAGTGGCTTTTGATACCATCAGCTATGGTATCTTTTTGGATAGGCTATCTGGGATAGGGATTAAAAGCACTGTGCTTTAGTGGTTCCAATCTTACCTGGAGGGTCAATTCCAGCAGTTGGTGCTGATAGACTACTGCTTGCCCCATGGCACTTGTGTTGTGGGGTCCCACAGGATATCACTATGTCTCTCGCGCTTTTTAATATATAAATGAAACTCCTGAGTAAGGTCATCCAAGGATGTGGAATGAGGGGTCATCTTTAAGGTGTTAATGCCCAAGTCTACTTCTCCTTTACTTTTGACTCAGGAGAAGTGGTGTTAATTGGTATCTGGGACCAGTAATGGACTAGATGAGGGCCAACAAACTAAAGCTCAATCCTGACAAGGCAGAGGTACTGTTGGTCACCCTCTCTTGGTCACCCTCTGTTAGTCATCTGCGAGAGAGGGGAGGGTAGTGGTTCAACCTATTCTGGATAATACATTCTCCTCCTAAAGAATCAGGATCACACTCTGGAATTGCTTTTAGGTCCAGCTTTGTCAGTGGAGGCCCAAGTGATGTCCATGATACAAAGCACCTTTCACCAGTTGCAGTTGGTGTGCCAGATGCAACCCTTCCTAGGCAGAAATAGCCTTACCATGATGATGATGATGATGATGATGATGATGATTAATAATTCGATTTCTATACTGCCCTTCCAAAAATGGCTCAGGGCGGTTTACACAGAGAAATAATAAATAAATAAAATGGATCCCTGTCCTCAAAGGGCTCACAATCTAAAAAGCAACATCAGATAGACCCCAGCAACAGTAACTGGAGGTACTGTGCTGGGGGTGGATAGGGCTAGTTACTCTCCCCCTGCTAAATAAAGAGAATCACCACATTAAAAGGTGCCTCTTTGCTAAGTTAGCAGGGGTTGATCTTTTGATCAAATGATGATCTTTGTTCTGGTCACTTCCAGATTAGACTACTGCAACATAATGTATGTGGTATGGCCTAACCTACCTCACAGGGTTGTTGTGAGGATAAAATAGCCATGTACAGCGCTCTGAACTCCTCCGAGGAAGAGCGGGATATAAATGTAATAAATAAAATAAAATAATAAATAAATATATGGGGCTGCCTTTAAGACTGCTCAGAATGTAGAGTCAGTCAAATACAGCTGCTGGGATATGAAATGGAACATGGCTTACGCCTGTCACTGATTTAAGCCCTGTTCCATTTCACAGACCTGGGCTTAAGCACCTTCACTGGCTCCCTAATCCACATACAAGGCAAAATGCTAGTGTTTACCTTTAAAGAGCTCCACAGCCTGGAATCTGGGTACCTGAAGGATAATCTGCACCCGCATGAATGTGCCCGTATACTGAGACAATCTTTGGAAGCTCTCCTATGAGTGCCTAAGATGTGTGATGAGTGCTGACTGGGGAGAGGCCTTCTGGGTGTTGGCATCTTATCTCTAGACTGCTCTCTTCAATAAGGCTCACTCGACATCTGTGTCATCTTTTTGATACCTGGCGAAGTTCTTTTGTTTTCTTTTTAAAATATATATTTCCTCTTTCAAGCATACTGCCTCTCAAAGTAGTGAACAATGATGTTTTTAATTATCCCTGACGTTCTGCCCTCGCACCCCCCATCATTTTTTCTATTGATCTACATTACCTATTTCTATTGTTTTATCACTGTATATTTTAAAAATATTTTGATTTTAAAAATGTTTTATTACTATCTTTAGTTGGAAGTCACCCTGGAAACATTTGTGTTGAAGGGCAGGGAAGTGTCTGAGCTCTAAATATTTCTTCAATCACTAGCAGATAACATGGAGACGACTACTATAAGACATTATGTAATACATGGCTGTTAGGAAATTTTGTCTGTCAGAGTCAAGAAGGTAGCCTGTGTGAGTGACTGATGCTCTTTTTAATTAAGGATGTTACGACTACAATTTTTAAATGTCAGCAATCAGATGTTTTGCACTGCACATTCCTTCCATTATTTGAACTGCCAAAGACTTTATTGTTTATTTAGCCATCCAACTTTTGGAAGCATTAAATTAAAGGCTTGCTGTAGCACAGATTTGTATCTTCTTTCTAAAGAGCATGTGGACTTAACTGTGTCAATACAAACTTGCCAGCATAAATGGAAAGGAACCAATTTATATTTTACTGATATCATGAGCAATTAGCAAGTGAAAGACTACAGCTAGCAGGGAGTATATACAAAGTACCCTGGGCAGGATCATCTCCCGATGGACAAAAAGGACATCTTACATGTTATAACACTGGCACGAAATAGGGAGCTTTCTGGGCATATCTGTGATGCATAGAAGGAGGTGCCTCTTTTAAAACACAAAACAAATGGTGTCTCACAAAATCCAACACTGAGTTTCAGTCCTGATTCTGCACCTTTAAATAAATGAATGTAATGTTTGGCCTTGATTATAGTCAGACACAAGAGGGTGGGTCAGAAGATGCCCAACTCAACTGCTTTTGAACCCAGTCTTCTGCATGACTGTACAGTGGTAGCAGAGCAGGTAAATAATAGTCCCTATTTTGCTTAACCCCGGTCTCACCTCATTTTCAAATAACTCCTTCTAATGTGTAAGTCTGTGCATTCTGTCCCACATACTTCCTCTGGAATAGTGCAGTAGTGAACAAAGTGTTGTACCGGAGAGACTGGACTGAAATCTTTGCTCAGTCATAACTCACTAGCTGTCTTGGGCAAGTATCTCAGAAAGCTATTTTAAGTACAGTATATACAGTACAACATAAAGGCTGGAAAGCAATCTGCACACTAAAAGCACAACATAACCAATTATTAGTAACAACCACAGCCAACAGCACCATCTTAAAATAATTATATTTGTGTTTGTATTGAATGCTGCTTATTCACTATTGATTTCAATAGTTTTCCATGTAGTGAAGAGTGTGAAACCCTCAGTCATGTAGATCACATCTGATGTATGACTTTTTCAACACATATTTTTCGACACAATTTATCATGCACTGACAAGCAGTGGCCATTTGTGGCTTCCAAATATACACATATGCCATGAAATCATGTGGCTCTAATAATCAGACATGAGAAAGTTCACAGGGCTTTCACACAGAAGTTACTTCTGGCTAACATCCAGACTAATGGTGCCCTGGTGCAAGGATGCTGTGCAAACTAGTTCAGCTAAGTCAGGAGCTTGCATTCCAGACTCGTGTTGCTCCGGTTCAACATGGTGCACTTGTTCAACCTGTGGTGTGCCTCCTGCTGTGAAAACTCTTATTCAGTCCATGTGTGTTGCAGGGAATGATGCAAAGCCATCCATTATCCTTGTTGCCCAGGCACAACACATGCACAAGCAGGCCGCGATGCGGAGACCACAAGAGGTTATGCAACTTCGAAAGTCCGCTCAGTATGTTCATCACTGCACTAGTGCAGCTTTAGTCTGGATGTCTGCTTAGGATACTAATAACTTAAGAGGCAACACTATGCTGGCTTGAGTGGTTTGTGGACCATTCCATCAGTTAGGATAAATGAGTTGGCGTGTAGATAACATCTTTAAGTACACTAATTACTGCCTTTTGATGATTAACAAAATCAGAGTGCACAGTAATAATTCTGACCAAGGCAGCTGTTTATAACAGAACAGTGGTGAAATCATGGAATGAAGACTAGCCCCATTAATGTTGTCTCTGCTCCAAGTTTAGGAATTGCATACTGCTATTAACTGGATTCACCAAGTTAATGTCCCTCTTCTAAAGACCCCCCAAGGTGCCCAGCCTGCACTAACCGTGAGGGGTTGTTCTGGAGCATGTTGACATACAACCCAATGAGAACATGTTCATCAGCCAGCCTGTCTGCAACATCGAGGCTATACTGTAACCTGAAGCAGGGTTGGGGGGAAAAGGGTGTAATCCGGACAGACAAAGAGAAATAAACAGAAAGCAGGAGCAAGTAAGAGTGTGAAATGGGAATTTATAAATGAGCAGTCAAATGTTCTTTAAAAAACAAGTGCAGAAATTCTTATAAATCTGACCAACTAAGGTAGAATTCAGAATTATTAAGAATTTGGCTGGCAACACTAGAGTTTGCTGGAGGATACAAAGCACCTAGGAAGATCTAAGGAAGCAGAGGTGCTCAAGGACCATGCAAGATCTGGCCTTTGGTTAGTGCTATAAGGAAGCAAACATTTAAAAGAGAATCGCTTTTAGACGTTACTAATTTTATGTGAAATGCTAAGCATAATTATTTGGAACTAAATTCAACTGAAAATCATTTAGACTTCTTAGAGTCAATCTACGCATGCAGAAAGTCACATGCGATACACTTTCTAGGAACACCCTATTTTAGACTGCAGGTGGAAAACTGCTCCCCTATGTGTAGTATTTTCTGCATGTAGAAAACTACTCTGTCAGGGAGAAGGCTAGGCTAGAACTCTCTCACCGATGTGCTAGTTTTCCACGGGTGTGAAGATTTTGATGTGAGGGTGATACCGCATCTGCAGTCTGAAATGGCACAATCTTAGGCACTGGGAGTCATTTGATTTATCAACATGTGTAAACTGGCCCTTAGGACTCGTGTCAAATTTAACTATGCACACACAAAACTGCATCAAAATGTAGAATTACCATCTTAATTTTAAGATGTCATACCAAGACCTCAGGTTCTGAAGTGTGATTTTATATGTCTATTTACTTGAGTTTAGTCCAGCTGGGAATTAAATTATGAGGGAATTAAAATTCTCTACTTGATGCATTTTGTAGAATGCACAATATATTCAAAGGAGAACATATTTGCTTTAGTTGTGTTAGTTCAAGCTGTTGATGTGCCTTCTATAACTTACCCTTTGCCTTTCAAAAAAGCTGGAGCAGCCCTAGCCAGCAATTTGTTCTGCTCTACTTCATTATCCTTGTAAGGAGAGCTAATTAATAAGACAGGACAACTAAGAAGATGAGAAACAATGACGTCTGAAATCCACTGAAACTCATTCACTAGCTCTAAAACATGCAAGTAATTTAAAGAAGAGATACCTGTAAAATCTAAACCACTCCAAAAGTCAAATATGAAGTTTGAAAATTTTCTAACACAGAATGTTACTGTACGTCCACCAAATCTCCGCTCATCTATTCTCTAAAATAAATAACAGTAAATAGGTTTTCTGCAATCATTTTGGTCAAATACATTATGTATCGGCTTCCTAGAAAGTTTTATAAAACCTTTTAGGAAGCTGATACATGGTGAACTTTGCCCCAAATGATTGCTGAAAACCTATGTACTGTCACATGGAGTTTCTAAGCTGCAAGCTCAGTACTGTATACTATGAGACTTAATGCTGCCAGCGCCTTAGAAAATGCTTTCTAAGTGCATATTTCGGGGGTTGGGGGAGAGATCATTCAGATGCAATGCTTTTCTTTGCCACTATAGAAATATATTTTGTTTTCATTATGAATATACACCAAGAAAATGTCTACTTGTAACTGAACAAACATTTAGTAGAGACTTCTAATTTAAATTTAGGAAAAATAGTAGTTGACATACAACATGCACAGAACTTTGCACAGTAAGGTAACATACACACAGTTGCACGTGTGTGTGTGCAAATTCAGACAGAATTTCCACAATGATGTGGGCATTATTTCAAATGGTCACACTGTTGCACAAATGCATTTGCACAACTGTATTACAATATGCATGAAACTTTGTGCAGTATGTCATCCACTTATTCTTCTATAGTCTGATATATTGTTTTAATCATATTTATGTTTAAATAAATAATCACAATAAGTTTATATTTCTTAATTAGTTTTTGAGAAAAAGAAATTTTTTGTCTGTCAAAGGATACATTAAAGCATGCCATAAAAATATTTGCACATCAGCTACTGGAAATGAAATACAAGAAATATATGGGTCTGTGACATTCAGAAAAATAGATGTATACATTTGCAACGTATCATGATAAGTGATTTAAGCTACTGTGCTACAACAGAGAAGACAAACTTCTAATTAGCTGGAGGTTAATAGCCTAATCCACAATTTAGTTGGTACCAAGTACTAGGTAGGCTGAAGTCTCTTCAGTTCCACTGAATCAGATGGATCTAATATTTTAGTACACATTTAGAAGCAGTTCCAACATAATCAGTGGTGCTTACTTCACATAATGGGAATGATCTAATAAAGCTCTATAGGGCTCCAATGTGCAAATTAAGCTCCATGTGTTTAATATGGGAATGTTTGATACATATAATGGGGAATTGTTTTGCGCGTACGCGCGCGCGCACACACACACAGAGACAAAGGCAATCAAGTTTCAGAAGGAAACAGAACATGAGCTACCCCATATGCAAACTGGCACTCCGCATATGTTTCTGTGTACAAGATCATGCTATGTGTGCTTAGGAGTGGAGAGTAAATAATCTTATATCCAACTATGGTTTAACTGATATGTTGATTAGGTTGCTAGAAATACCAACTCCAAAATAGCCAACTCCTGGAATAAAATTAAGATGTTCAAGTTGTGGAGATGGACAGAACCACTCTGCTCTGCTCCAGAAAAGGTTCAGCAGAACAGGAATTTTTGGTGTGTGTGTGTGTGTGTGTGTGTGTGATTTATTTGTTTATTTATTTATAATATTTATATGCCACCACTCCAGTACACTACTGCTCAGGGTGGCTAATGTAGTTGCAGACCTCCCTTCCTGCTTCTAGAATTTGAGACAGATTCCAGAGTCTTGTTCCACAAGTGAATTCACAAGTATCTGGTGAATTCTGGGGGTTTTGCAGACATGTTAGGACTTACCACACATGCTCACATCTCCTATGCCAATGTGATGTTGTTATTCCATTGTACAATGCAGTGCAGGAGTTCCCTGAACAAGGAAAAAGCCTCCCAAACTGACAAAACTTCAACAGATTCTCATCCCTCTCCATTCCAGTACTGTAGCTCTCCTTTAGCCAGAACCACAGATTCACTATTAAATTTGGTCATAGATTCATTGTCAAATTTGGTAGAATTTAGCAGTATCTTTGTTCAGCAGTGGCTTAAGGCAAGTACTCCTGTCTAAGAATTCTACATTTCATGTTCAATTCTGAAAGGAAAAATACATTTGCTGTCTATGTGTGCAGGTGCATGTGTGTGTGTTTACCAAGAACAACCTAAGCCCTATTAACACATTATGTTCAACACATATACAGTCTGTTTACAGTGTACATAAGTACAGATCTGCATACAGTTATTCACATGCTATGTTGAATGCATGTACATCATGTACAGCAGTATACTTGCTATTTGTACCTGCAGTTGAGAAACTCTGTACTTGTGTGCACTTTGAAAATGAATGCATGTATGGTCATTCACACCAAAAACATATGTGAGTACAGACACTTGAATGCACATACAAAATAACGTCTGGTTGTGGCTATAGTGCTATAGACTTCTGTACCTACAGTTCATTACAGTTCATGAAGCATCAACTTCATTTGCACGGAACTCCATATCAAGCAATGGAAGATATGCAAATAGAAATGATATGTAAGAGATAGAGAGATTCAAATGATGTAGCATTCAACTCTTATGAAGGGGGAAAAAATCACCACCTGCTTTAGATTCCTCAGATTGCCAGCTATCATATTTTGTTACAAATATTTGTAGTAGCAATGTTTATTTAGTATTTATTTATTAAACTTCTATACCGCCCAAACTTTTGTCTCTGGGTGGTTAACATAAAAACAATTAAAACACACATAAAAGTTAAAACAATGCAACAATTAGCCGTGACATTTTCTCTCTGTCACACACATGCCATGAAAAAGGATTTTAACATACTCCTATGTTCACAGAAGGCTAAGAGAATTAATTAAAGAGAAATACGAATTCACTCTGATTTTAGCTAAAAAGATATAATGATGCTGCAAGCAGCAATACAATGAAGAAGCTATTTTCCCAAGGTCCCCAATCCAAGGTCCTGAAAAAGCCACGCCACCATCCTCTTCTTTACTAATCAGTAATGGAGGCAAATTAACTTTGTATTAGTGAACATGCTCACAAATTCACGTAATACATTTCTGTCTCTTTTGTTCACATAGGCTGGGATCCAAAGAGTTAGTTATTTAAGGCTCTGAGGCTGCTTAGGGGGATTAGACAAATTCATGGAAGATAAATCTATGAGCGATTAGCAGCAACGATAGTTACTATTTGTTTACTAAAACCTTTTGTTCACCATTTTTCCAATGTCAAGGTGGCATAAAAGAACAGACAAAAACAATTTTGCAGTAACAATGATTTAAGAAGTAAGCACAATACTTATTGGAAAATGAATTACAATATAGACCAATACATATAAATGCTTTTTCTACATTATGAGTGATTTAATGCATAATTAACATATGAAACATATTTATGAGAAATGTGATAGTGTGATGTATATAGACTAACGTATTAATATCAGTTCCCTTTCTTTTTAAACTTCTGCTGTTTGTATTTCTATAAGGCTGCATTCTCATGAACAGAACGATTGCAGTTAAATAATTAACCACGATTGGCTAACCCTGCATGTTATTGCAGAGCATATCATGAGAAACTGGAATTTCTGGGCAATCCCGAAATTTCTTGATCTGAGTTACCTATCTCAGTTAAATGCTAGTTCACCTAACTGGGATTGCCTGGAACTTCTGGGTTCTCACAGCATGCTCCACAGGAGTGTGCCGGGCTCGCTGATCACAGGAGTGTGCTAGGCTCGCTGATCACTCTTTAACTGCAATTGTTCTGGTCTTGAGAGCACAGCCTTAATGTTATTATTTAATGTTATTCAATAGAAGTTTTAAAAATAGTAAAAACTAAATGGAACCTCTGGGCAGTGAATCACTAAGTACCAGTTACCAAACGGTAGCAGGTAGATATTACCATCATGTCTTGCTTGGGCTCCTGGCGGCACCTGATTGGCTGGTTGCTGAAAACAGGATACTGGACTAGATGGACATTTGGTCTCACCCAGCAGAATTCTTCTCACATTCTTAAGGGCTTACGCTAACCCAGTGGAACGTTTCCCCACTTGGACAGTAGACTCCCCACATCACATGGCAAACTGCTTTTGAAATTCTCCTCAGTTTAAAAAGCACTTTGGCTATATGGCAGGGGAGGGCAAACTTGGCCCTCCAGCTGTTGCTGAACTACAATTCCTATCATTCCTAGACAGAATTTATTGTAGCTGGGGATGATGGGAATTGTAGTTCAACATCAGCTAGAGGGTCAAGTTTGCCTGCCCCTGCTATATGGTGTGCTGTATGGAGGACTGCTGTTTAAGAACAGCAAGTTTAGAGGCTTCTTGGGCTCACAGAACTAGTTTTATGGTTCTTTAAATCCTAGCTATAATATACTAATGGTAGTGAACATAAGAACAGCCCTGCTGGATCAGGCCCAAGGCCCATCTAGTCCAGTATCCTGTTTTGCACAGTGGCCCACCAGATGTTGCCGGAAGCCACAGGCAAGAGTTGAGGGCATGCCCCCTCTCCTGCTGTTACTCCCCTGTAACTAAAGGGAAAATGTGCTGTCAAATCGATTTCGACTCCTGGCGCCCACAGAGCCCTGTGGTTTACCATTGCCTCCTCCCGCGCAGTATGAGATGATTCCTTTCAGCATCTTCCTATATCACTGCTGCCCGATATAGTAGCAGTGAGGATTCGAACCAGGAACCTTCTACTTATTAGTCAAGCATTTCCCCGCTGCGCCACTTAAGGTGGTCAGTGGAGGCAGAATATCCCTTCAATAAGGATATACTAATTTTTTCTATCCAAGATAAGAAATTATGACATACCATATCATTAGAAAACTCTGGTACATTCTTTATTTAGTGGGGGAGAGCAACAGGAGCTTTTTCACATGGGGCTTTTAGCTCACATCTCCTCCAGAATGGAAAGAGTATGTTCACAAACCAGCCAGATTTACCCCGGAGTCCCTGCAGGCTATCAGGGAGCAATTCACCCACAGTTCAGGTTTTTCACTGCACATTAGAGTGCAGCCTGATTTATATCTGGAGTTAAAAAATCCAGTTTTTGAATCATGTTTTGGGGATAACTTTGAGTTCGCAATAAAACTTTGCAGAAAACTCACAGTAAAGCCTGCTTTGTGGAGAATTCCCTAGCCCTATTCATCCCCAGCACAGCATACCTCCAGTGGCTGTTGCCTATCTTATGTTTCTTTTTTTGATTGTGAGCCCTTTGGGGAGAGAGAGCCATTTTATTTATAGCTATGTAAACTGCTTTGGGAACTTTTGTTGAAAAGCGATATATAAATATTTATCATATTAGTATTTCAAAATCAGTACTCCATGAGATACAAGGAGCTGGCACTGAAGGGGAGAACTGGTAACCCCAGCTTTGTGCATGGGGAAGCACTTTGCACATGCACATACAGATAACAGCTAATATTTAAAAGAAAGAACTTAGTTTTAAGGCCCAAAGATAAGATGTTCTCCAGACCAATGAGTAAAATGCTGGTCAACTAAAGCAAGGAGTGTGATATCACCTGTCATTTAATGAAAAGGCTTTAAAATTAATAACAATCATCCAGATAATTTTTGCACCCTGTTCAACCTTGTTTGTTTCTAGATCGTTTGTTCCTCAATCTCTTAGTTGCCTTTATCCAGAGAGAAAAAGTTCAAGCTTTTGTAGTCTGTTCCAGAATAACAACCCTGAGGTCTAATACAGGACACCACAGCTCGGCATGCGGTATTCAAAATCTGAGTGTTTTTTACAGTATGCAGAAATAATTATTGAACATTTACACATCTCTGTAATGATGCTACAAAGACCAACATCATTAACATTCATATTACATAATTTCCCCACTTTGAATCCAGCCCTTTTTAGATCAGGCGTTAAGTTCTCATGAAAAGAGCCCTAATACATAATTTTCAGAATTGGCACTAGTGTTTTTATTTGAGATTTGGTTCATACGCATACGATCAAAATAGTGTGTTGAATATTAAACATTCACATTTTCATTCTGTGTCTTCAGTCTGATTTAAAATGATCCTTTAGTGTGTGACATTCCACATTATAGTCATACACAAGTGTACTTGAGTGTTACAAAGGTATTCTTGATGTCATTTGTGAAAATTCTGTTAATTTTAATTAAAATGTGAAAAGTCTGGGTTTCCTTTTTCTGTACAAGACAGGTATAGTTCACATATGGCATATTGCATGGTTGCTCCAAAATTGGGTTAGATATACTGCAAATGCATATAACTGGATAAGAAGAACCCTGCTGGATCAAAGGATCCGGCCATACTTTTTCCATCAATAGCTATCCAGATGTTTCCAATAAGCAGGGCATGGAAGAAGTTAGAGCTTCACCATACAAATAGGAGCAAGTGTGAGCCACAGGATATTTGTGCAGTGCATATTCAAACAGGAGTAGTGGGAATTCCAAGGAGGAAAGAACAACAGAAAGTAAAGTGAAAAAGCAAGACTCTGTTCATCAAACTAGATGATAAATTACTGTTGTCAAAATAATAAAGCCAACCCCCTCAATCTAAGGAAGCTGGCATACTTGCTCAAAGTTATTTACAGTGAGCACGCAGCAAGATATGCAATTTACAATGAACTTAAGTGATATTCAGACACTGAATTTTTATGGGGATTTCACATTGAAATTTAAGACTTCCTTCATTACTATGACACAAAGGACCACTATTATGATTCCACTAATGTCACTATTTCAGTACATTACTCCCTAGTAATTCTGGGTCACAAACAAGCAGAATGTTTGTTAAATAATCAAGAAAACACAGGTCTGTAGTTTTAACAATTTGAATCCTGACTGCTCAGCTAAAAATGGGATTTCTCAGTTTATTGTAATGAAATGAAACTTCTGCATAACTAATAACTAGTAAAATGTTTACAGTATATTTGGATGCTTCTGCAGTGGTTTGTATAGCTATGAAATTCCACTTTCTGTTTCTTCTGATGTTTTTAATGTAAAACATTTGTATTTTATATGGAATGTGGTGATGGTCACTAGCTTGGATGGCTTTAAAGGGTCTTAGACAAATTCATGGAGGACAAATCTATCAATGGCTACTAGTCTTGATGGCTGTAGGCTTCCTCTATGTTGCCTCTGAATACCAGTAGTAGTAGTAAGTTTATTACGGTCTTAGACCAAAGATATATTTAAGAACAAAACATTTATAATTTACAAAATATTCAAGTTACTAATACAGTTGCTACGAAGTTTGGATGCAACAAAACAAAACTTGGCCACATTAATAGAAATAACAAATTTTAAAATCGACAGCAGCAATTCCAAGTAGAATTGGTCCATATGGCCAAGATAATACTTTAAGAGAGGAGCAATGAATTTAATATGAGCATCCCTATAAAACTGACAATAAAGAATAACATGAGCAACTGACTCTATGTCCCCTGAACCACAAGGGCACTGACGCAAAGCATACGGAACTCATTCATATTTCCCATCTAGGACTTCAGAAGGGAGGGCATTCAAATGAGCGAGGGTCAGTGCTCTCCTGAACTTAGGTAAAAATATATGATCTAAACATTCAGCCGGTTTGTGACTGAAATTTTGGGAGCCTCTATACGTTCCCCTTGGTAATTGTACACACTGCTCCTACAGGTCTATGTCCAATAGTCATTGTCTGATAAAACATATCGCCTGATCTAAACCCTGACCAATAAGTTTTTCTTGGGTCGTGCCCAGATGATGTAATTTCATTTTCAGGGCTATTTTCCATTTAGATGTAAAGCTGTCGATTAGCACTAAAGGCGCGAGCCCAACTGGAAAGAAAACCAAATACAGCCAGAATTTGATTATACAGAACCAGATTTTCGTTTTCAAGGTGGTAATCCCAACATCTCTACAGAGAGCCGCATTGGCTACGCCTCTGGGGGCTTGAAGGATGGCCCTTAAAAATTTAGTTTGAACTGTTTCTAGTACCGTAAAATTATCAAAAGGTCAAATTAGCGCACCATAAATAATTTGAGGGTATACAGGTGAAACTCGGAAAATTAGAATATCGTGCAAAAGTCCATTAATTTCAGTAATGCAAATTAAAAGGTGAAACTGATATATGAGACAGACGCATTACATGCAAAGCGAGATAAGTCAAGCCTTAATTTGTTATAATTGTGATGATCATGGCGTACAGCTCATGAAAATCCCAAATCCACAATCTCAGAAAATTAGAATATTACATGGAACCAAGAAGACAAGGATTGAAGAATAGAACAATATCGGACCTCTGAAAAGTATAAGCATGCATATGTATTCAGTACTTGGTTTGGGCCCCTTTTGCAGCAATTACTGCCTCAATGAGGCGTGGCATGGATGCTATCAGCCTGTGGCACTGATGAGCTATTATGGAAGACCAGGATGCTTCATTAGCGGCCTTCAGCAATTCTGCATTGTTTGGTCTCATGTCCCTTCTCTTGGCAATGCCCCATAGATTCTCTATGGGGTCAGGTCAGGCGAGTTTGCTGGCCAATCAAGCACAGTACACTGTATACTTTTTAGAGGTCCGATATTGTTCTATTCTTCAATCCTTGTCTTATTGGTTCCATGTAATATTCTAATTTTCTGGGATTGTGGATTTGGGGTTTTCATGAGCTGTACACCATGATCATCACAATTATAACAAATTAAGGCTTGACTTATCTCGCTTTGCATGTAATGCGTCTGTCTCATATATCAGTTTCACCTTTTAATTTGCATTACTGAAATTAATGGACTTTTGCACGATATTCTAATTTTCCGAGTTTCACCTGTATTTTAGCCTTCAATAATTTGACAGCCACTGGGACAAAAAGAGCGCCTCTCGAAAAGTAAAAGGATTTAATCACGTTTGACATCTGCTGGGCACTATGAGAAACAAAGCTAAGATGGGCTTTCCGGGATCCAGTGGAATGGAATACAACCCCTAGATATTTAAAAACCTTGACCTGCTCAATAATATATCCATTTATGGTCCATTTATGGATTTTTGGGCATTTTGCAAAAACCATCACCTTGGTCTTGGTATAGTTTATCTCCAAGGTCTCCTTCAAAGTATAAAAGCTCCAAGTTAAGGCATGACTTAGCCCTATCTTGGTTTGAGCTAATAGGACAATACTGTCAGCATAAAGCAATAAAGAAACATGCCTATTCGCGAGTTTAGGGGGATGACGAGCAAGGTCATTCAGATGTGAAACTATTGAATTAATATAAAAATTAAACAAAGCAGGGGCGAGAATGCAACCTTTCCGTACTCCTCTATAAGTAGGTATCTCAGCAGAGAGGTGCCTCTGAATACCAGTTGCCGGGGAGCAACAGCAAGAGAGGGGGCATGCCTTCATTTCCTGGTTGTGGATTCCCAGAGGCATCTGGTGGGATCTAGCAAAGTTTTTCTTATATTCTTATGAAAATAGACTATTTGAAGTGCTGCAATTTTTTGAACTCTCATTCTTCATCAAATATAGGTGCTCAATGCAGAGCATATTCATCTTGGGTCAGCTGCTTTTAGAATAGAGGAAGCTAGGCCTTTCAGAGGTAGCATCACATATATGATAAGAGATAGGGATGCTTGTGAAATCTATTTGAAGTCTCATTAAAACCATAAAATGGCCTATATTTAGATATTCTTTATCTTAAAAAACCCAAACAACCCAAAACTTCTATCACTAATAATTATCTGAAGATTGACTATTATATTAGACTGACTATTCTATTAATGTATTGATTTTAGTGAATAAGTTAAGGAGGAACTACACCAATTAGTGGTTTAGTGCTCTTATACTGACCGTGAATGGTTCTGAAGCTGATTTACATACAGCTTTATAACAGAATGCTCATCAGCCACAGGATTGGCTGCATTTACACTCTCAAGTAACCTGAATGATTCAAACAATGAAACCTCATTAGCAGTCTGTGCAAATCGAAACACACATACAGGGAAACAATTGGTATGAATTCACAAAACTGAATTCACACCCGTTGCAGATAATTTCCACCCAGCATATAAATTTACAGAAATTTAATTCAGATTAATAGAAAATGAAAATAAACATGATTAGATTATAAATTATTTAACTGGCATGTCATTGGACTAGAGGAACAAACATGAAATTTAAAAAAGAAACACCACCTGTAGGCAAGCAGCATCTGTACCCCCTCACATTCTTGGGCAACAGGGGCCACTGGGCACTGCACAACAAAGTTTTGCTGGATCCAGGTTGATATTCAAAATTCAGATCCTCATCAGAACTTCTTGCTTGGATTTGGGAAGTTTTGCTTTCAGCAAGTCATAGTAACTGAACATATTACTAATATTTGCATCCTTTACATAAATATATGCACTAATAAGGTTTCAGAACCCCTTTACAATCATTACACCAGTGAAGCATGGAAAACATTTTGCCTGGCTTATCCTCAGAAAGTTTCCAAAAGTTTCAATTAGACAAGCAAATGAAACTTGCCTGCAGATTAACCCTGGGCTTGTGGTCCCCCCGCCACCCCAACTCTGCTTATAGCAAGCCTATCTATCTATCTATCTATCTATCTATCTATCTATCTATCTATCTATCTATCTATCTATCTAATTTGTACAATGCCCCAAACTTTTGTCTCTTTTGTGCAAAGCAGCTTCAGTACACAGAATAATGGTTCCATTGCTGTGTGAGTATTCTGATTTTGTGAATGGCAACTACTTCATATCAATAGCTCACTTGGAGCATTGCAATCAGATTTCAAGTTCAAGCTATACATACCTGCGTCCATCTGCATCATTCCTAATGCCTCATGCTAGAGCAGGGTTGCACAACTGCAACTTTCCCAGCTGACTACAATTTCCATTATATCCAGCTGCACTGGCAAATAGTCAGTTATGTGGGAGCTGTAGTTCAACAACTGCTGGAGGGCCAAAGTTGTAGCCCTGGTGCTAGAGGAATAAATTGGGGCAAGCCCTGATGAGGGATGGGGTGGCTTCATCTTTTACTTTGTCACACAATGCATAATCGATTTATGAAATTCATTACTGCAAAATGTGTGGATGGACATTAGCTTAAATGGCCTTTACAATGGACAAATTAATGGAGAATAGGTCTATCAATGGCTACTAGCCATGTAAGTTAAAGTCAACCTCTATCTTCAAAGGCTATGTACCTATGAATACTAGATGCTATGGACACACAGCACATGAGGACAGTTGCTTTCATGCTATGTCTGTAAGCTTCCCCGGAGCATCAAGCTGGTCATTGCTAGTAAAGAGTGCTGGACTAGATGGACATTTGGCTTTTTCCAGTAGGACTTTTTAAAAATTTAAGTAAGTGTTTGACTATAGTCAAAAGGTCAAATTAATATCAATGTAATGGTATTTATTTATTTAACACATTTATATACCACACTATATAAAATATCAGGGCAATTTACAATTTAAACAAACAGCAACTAAAACCTAAAAATCAGATTAAAATTACCATAAATAAAACTTTAAAGCATCACAAACTAAAAGTGTGATGAAACAGGAGTGTTTTCAAAGTCATTTAAAAGCAACCAGAAATGGGGATGTTCTGATTTCATTTGGGAGTGTGTTCCAGAGCCTCAGGACAACTCTAGGAAAGGTTCAGTTTTGGATCGGCACCAAGCAAGCCCGTGACAACCTCAACCGGACCTCCCCTGATGATCTTAATAGGTGGCGGGGTTCAGGAAGAAGAAGGTACTCTCTTAAATACCATGAGCCCAAGCTGTTCAGGGCTTGATAGGTAATAACCAGCACTTTGTATTTTACCAGGAAACTAATTGGCAGCCAGTGTAGTTCTTTTAAAATAGGAGTAATGTGGCCTCTATGGGTGGCCTCAGAGACCAACCTGACTGCCACATTCTGCAACAGTTGCAGTTTCCAAACGAGATACAAAGGCAGCCCAACATAGAGCCCATTGCAGTAGTCAAGCCTACTAGTCAATATAAGATGCAAAGCCACATCAGCTGACATACCATGATGCTCCCCATTGATCCAAGAGTGAGGCACTTGTGCTGGTTCCATCTATTCCTAAGTGGCATCCACACGGTTCCCAACCTCACAGAGCCTTAACTAAGAATTGCATCAATGCAGAAGCAATGCTGCTTCAGTTATTCCCAATGGGAGCTGTGTTGCTTCAGCGATGATGCAATTCTTAGTCACCATGGAGGCTCTGTGAAGTCAGGAGCAGTGCAGATGCTGCTTAGGAATAGATGGAACCAGCGCAGGCTCTTGGATAGATGGGGCACCGCACAGTATGTAAGCCAGTCTCAGTTTGGTATTCCTTCTCTATTCAACTACAAAAAACTTATTCCATACAGGAACATTTGTTCAGTATGCCACATCTGCTTCTTGGTATTTAAATACCTACCATCAGTTTCCAGGACTACTTTTAGAACTTCAGCTCTCTGAGTTAAGCTGACATGGTTTAGATCCCAACATGCTGCATTCTGTGGGTATGCTTCCCAAGCAAAACAGTCTATTAATTTCAATGGGCACAGTCGACCTGCACTGTCGACCACCAGAAGCCAGAAATATGCACTTAAGCAAGCAACTGTGCATACCTAAGCTTAAGGCATGATCTGAGGTCACATGCAGCAAGCTTGCTGATGCTAAGTAGATAGGAGTTTGGTCAGTGAGCGCAGAGACCTCATTTATGCTGCTTTGAAAACCATTATAGAAGAAAAGTGGGATTTGAATGTAATAAATACAAGTTGTTCTCCTATTTTAAAACAATGAATAACAAATTTAGGACCTGTTTACTATTATTATTTTCAGTGTGTTATGAAATCATACATTAAAACAGATATTTAATTAGTATTTCTGAAAATATATCAGGTGGAGGACTCACCTTCTGTTTGTGAAAGGGCTTCCTGAGGGAACAGAGTGGGAGAACAGTGTGTCATTCATGCTGGTAACTGGTCTGGGAGGCCTTGAAAGAAGACAGTGAGATTGAAAATATGTAGCTTATAGATAACAAAGCAGCAAAATGCAGCATTTCCACACTTGCAAATGCTTTTTTGTTGAACTCAATTGGAATTTACTTTGCGGTAGACATGCTTAGGATTACACTGTAAATCTGCATCTAAAAAACACTAAATCTCAACCTTTACACATGGTAACAAAATTATATATAAAATTTACAGTTTGCTTGTTCTTTTTCCTGTTCCAGTAAAATAATTGGCTGTGCTTTGCTTTCACAAAAGCAACAGAAATGCTGCATAAAGTAGTTTAAATATAGGCATATTTCAGCAGCCTTCTAACTGGTTACATTTTTCACTGACTTCTTGTTGGTTCGCATTCTATATTAGAGAAATACTGTTCCCACTTTTAAAAAGTCACCTCCCTACCTTCAGTGGGTCAATTTCTATTGCAAAACATTTCAGGACTGATTGAGATGGCCATATGGTGGCCCCTTTAAACCCAAATTGAATGAAGTTTACATTGTGTGCGGGGTCCTTCATATAACAAGCCATCATTGTAGAACCTCAGACTTTCACTAGACTACAGCAAACTCTTTCTCTAGCAGGTTTGCCATGGCATAATGAATAAGAAAATAAGAAAAGTTACTTTGTGAAAGACTCACACAAAGAGTTCCATATTCAGAGCGTATCTGAATTTCAACACAATCTGAATGTCAAGCATCCATTACATGGTTGCTTGTTTATATGAATCATCAGTCCACCAACGAAGGTGAATAGAAGGAACCTGATATAAGGCATGTTATTGTATTAATAGCACATTGGTGATATATGTTTCTCTTGAGCAATCAATCTTTCTTCTAGCCTTTTTATTCAAGTAGCAAAAATGGAAAATAAGAGTACAGTATACAAGAATCACACAAAGTTGACCAAGACACATGCAGCAGGAGCTTTGTGACAGATTTATCTTTAGTTTGCATCCTTTGAAGGAGTGCTAATCAGGAATAAATCTTCACAAATATAAATTGTATTTCACTTCTGAGGTCACTGAGGAACTTCAGGATTCTTCTGTATAGCAAACAAATGTATACAGACTGACTCACTTGGACAGCAGACAATACCACAAAGAGATGCTAGATCTCATGCATTTGCTCATCTAAGATGATTTTGAAACTATCTGTAGGCCAATATGGGGAATAGAATACTTAATAGAAGGGCAGAAATCTAATCCACAAATATGCAAGTTTTGTCACTGACCCTAATGGGTTCAAAATTGCATTTCTGAAATTCAGTTCATAGACTCATAAATCATATGGATACTTCTTTCCATACCAATGGGGCAACATTAAACTGGGAAAGGACTTGTGCAAGTCATCTGAAGGACTTTCACTCACCTGTCACATGGGTCTTTAGGTCCTCCTGGGGCGTAACTATAATAGGGCAAGGGGAGACTGTTGTCTCGGGGGGCCCTGCCTCGGCCCCCCTGAAGACATGTCTCCCCTACCCAATGCCAAGAGCTTCCTTGAATATTTTTTAAAAAAATTTAGAGGCCGGCAGTGATTGGGGGGGGGGGGGCATTTTAAAATTTTGTCTCTGGGCCCACTCCAACCTTGTTACACCCCTGAGGTCCACCTTCCCTGCTGGAAGGGAGGGCCGCAGAAGACAAGGTGGGGACCTTAAGGGATTTCACAACCGAATCCTTCAGATTATACAGTTTGTTAGGGATCCTATTAATCTGCCATGAAGATTCATTGAGATTTCCTGACCCTTTCAAATGAGAGGTTTGGGAGGTCCCTGGGGAAAACCTGCTGCAGCCCCCTGTGCCATGGCAGCTGTGCCAGGGTTGGCAGAACCTGCAGCTGAATCAGCTTAAAAACCCACGAAGTCTTAACCAGGGGGGCAGGAAACAACTCCATCTGGAAAAGCCTGCCGTGTGTGTAATCTTGTGCCCCCCTCCATTCCCAGAGTGGCCAACCAGTGGGGGAGATGAGAACTCTCCCTTTAACGAAGTCCTTGATCTTGTGTTTATATGCTGTGAGGGAACTGAAGTAGAACATGCTCTCACAGTGCTAGTCAGCATGGAGGGAGGGAGGGAAGTGTGTCTAGTCAGAATCTGGGTCTCCTTCCCCTTATTCTTTAGGAATAGGATTTGCTGGAGACTCCAGAGAGGAAGGCTGAAGTGAGAGGAAAAATCCCCTGAAAAATTAAATCACTGACTGGAAGGCACACTCAAAGATTCTTATGAGCTTTCCAACCAATTCTGATAGCTCTCTTATAATCAACGATCTAATCATTACAAGATTTATTTTCACATTTTAAAAAGTGTACTAAGGGTTAATCTTTTACTTACCAGGTATCTCTTTTGCAGCCAAAATGAAATAAAAATATACTGTTAATTAAGATGAATTCTTTTTTTTTAAGTGCCAAAGGTAGATAATTGAACATTTATCAGTGTTAGTATGCTGATCTTAAAGGCAACCACCCATCAGTAGATCTGTGCTTACAAAGAGCCCTGTTGTGGGTCAACATATGTAGAGTTACTCAAGTCGGTCTTCATAAGATCAGAAGTTATTATTTTTGTCATAATTGCTAGTTAATTCTTATATCAAGAAAAATAAATGGTAGACAGCTTAGAAGCTGGCAGTATGTTTTTAAGATTATCAGTCACAATGTATTTATTTTCCTCACATTCAAGTGGTACAGTATATCAAATTATTTGAAACAGACATATGTAATCTGAAAATTGGCTTTAAACTGCTGAGTATACCTCTTAAAGATTGCTGCCAACTTTCTAGTTCTGCGTATAACTGAAGCCTCAAACATTTCTTACAAAATATTTAGGAACTGGAGGTTGATGCATGAATGTGGAAAAGCCCTATGATGAATCTATAATAAACAATATATTTTATATATTGGAAAATACCGCATTAAAACCAGTGTGTAATGCAGGCATAGCTATACAAAAGAATTTGTCCTTACTGAAAGATACTGCTGCAGGGGAAAAGAGGACTTTGCTTACATGAAATGTAAGCTCCTTGGTATACGGAAGATCTGCGAGAGCTGAAGCGGCAAGGTAGACGACTGGAGCACAAGTGGAGGAAGACTCGACTCGAATCCGACAGATTGCGACACAGAGCGCATTTAAAGATCTATGCTCTGGCTATACGTGCAGCAAAGAAGTGTTTCTTTTCTGCCCGTATTGCTTCTGCAGGCTCTCGTCCAGCGGAGCTATTCAGGGTTGTGAGGGGGCTAGTAAGGCCCCCTACTCCCCTGAATCCAAATTTGGAACCATTAGTTGCCCACTGTGACTGTGCCCACTTTTAATGAGTTTTTTGCGGACAAAGTCTCTCGTATTCGGGTCGATCTAGATCTAGATTTAGACTCCACAGTTATTGCAGTGTCAGATGCAGAAGTAGCCAGCAACTCCTCTTGTGTGGTTAGACTGGATCAATTTCAGTTTGTGACTCCTGAGGATGTGGACAAGCTGCTCAGAACGGTGCGTCCTACCACCTGTCTGCTTGATCCTTGCCCAATGTGGCTTATACTATCTGGGAAGGGAGTTGTTGTGGAGAGCCTGGTGGCAATTATAAATACCTCTCTGAGGGAGGGCAGGATGCCTCCTTGTTTAAAGGAGGCAATTATTAGACCTATTCTTAAGAAGCCTGCCTTGGATCCCTCAGAGTTTAATAGCTACAGGCCTGTTTCCAACCTCCCATGGTTGGGCTAGGTGATTGAGAGGGTGGTGGCCTCCCAGCTCTAGGTGGTCTTGGAGGAAACCGACTATCTAGACCCATTTCAAACTGGTTTTCAGATGGGCTATGGGGTGGAGACTGCTTTGGTAGGCCTGATGGATGATCTCCAATTGGGACTTGACAGAGGAAGTGTGACTCTGTTGGTCCTTTTGGATCTCTCAGTGGCTTTCGATACTATCGACCATAGTATCCTTCTAGAACGTCTGAGGGAGTTGGGGGTGGGAGGCAGGTTCCGCTCCAACCTTTCTGGCAGATTCCAGATGGTGTCGCTTGGAGACTGTTGCTCTTCAAAATCTGAGCTTTTATATGGGGTCCCTCAGGGTTCCATACTGTCTCCAATGCTTTTTAATATCTACATGAAACCATTGGGAGAGATCATCCAGAGATTTGGTGCTGGGTGTTATCAGTATGCTGATGACACCCAAATCTATTTCTCCATGTCAACATCATCAGGAGAAGGCATATCCTCCCTGAATGCCTGCTTGGAAGCAGTAATGGGCTGGATGAGGGATAACAGACTGAGACTGAATCCAGACAAGATGGAGGTACTTATTGTGAGGGGTCGTCACTCGGGAAGCAATATTGATCTACCTGTTCTAGATGGGGTCACACTTCCTCAGAAGGAACAGGTATGCAGTCTAGGAGTGCTTCTGGATCCACACCTTTCCCTGGTTCCCCAGGTTGAGGCAGTGGCCAGAAGCGCTTTCTATCAGCTTCGGTTGATACACCAGCTGCGCCCATTTCTTGAGGTTCATGATCTCAAAACAGTAGTACACTTGCTGGTAACCGCCAGACTTGATTACTGCAATGCACTATATGTGGGGCTGCCTTTGTACACAGTCCAGAAACTGCAATTAGTACAAAATGCGGCAGCCAGGTTGGTCTTCAGGTCATCTCGAAGAGACCATATTACTCCTATGTTACAGGAGTTGCACTGGCTGCCAATAAGTTTCTGGGCAAAATACAAAGTGCTGGTTATAACCTATAAAGCCCTAAACAGTTTAGGCCCACAGTACTTAAGAGAGTGTCTTCTTCTGCATGATCCCCATCATCCACTGCATACATCAGGGGAGGCTCATCTGTGGCTACCTTCATGTCGTCTGGTGGCCACCCAGGGACGGGCCTTTTCTGTTGTTGCCCCGAGGCTTTGGAACACGCTTCCCGTGGGAATGAGAGTCTCCCCATCAATAGCAGCTTTAAAAAAGTGTCTAAAGACTCATCTTTTTACCCAGGCCTTTTAGCTTTTTAACTTTGTAACTTTTTAAATTTTGGATTATTTATTGGTTTGTTTTAAACTGTTTTTAGTATTTAATTGATTTTAATTTTTTGTTTTTGTTTGTTGTGAACTGCTGTGAGACTTTGGGTTGGGGCGGTATAAAAATGTGCTGAATAAATAAATAAATAAATAAATAGTCTCCCATTAAAAATGGCTGTAAATGCCCCTTTCCTTGAATGCATGCCTAGAGCAGTTTCTCATGATACAGTTTATCTTCCATTACATTTAATAATAAAAATCACTCTTGTAAGAAGATATTCTCAAAGACTTCATGTAGCACATCTTTTCCCCTCTGTTAATTTATGTAATTTATGTCAAACTGCATTGGTATTGTTTTAATGAAAGGCAGTATATAAATTTAACAATAAATAAAATAATAAATACTAGCTGAACCCGCACAGAGCATCTGTGTGGTAGTTCATTTCCTTTTTGGGTTTAGTTGGGAGAATTCATTTGGCTGGTCCTCCCTCAGCTCTCTCACTCGCTCTGTCGTCCCCCCCCCCCACACAACAGCTCTCTCGCTTGCTCTGTCCCCCCCCACAGCGCCTCTCTCGCTCGCTCTGTCTCTCCCCCCTACGCGACTCTCTTGCTTGCGCTGTCCCCCCCACAGCGCCTCTCTTGCTCGCTCTGTCTCTCCCCCCTACGCGCCTCTCTCGCTCTCTCTCTCTCCCCCCTATGCGACTCTCTTGCTCGCTCTGTCCCCCCCACAGCGCCTCTCTCGCTCACTCTGTTTCCTCCCCCCGTGCCTCTCTCGCTCGCTCTGTATCTCCCCTCTCCGCGCCTCTCTCGCTTGCTCTGTCTCTCCCCCTGTGCGCCTCTCTCGCTCGCTCTGTCTCTCCCCTCGTGCGCCTCACTTGCTCGCTCTGTCTCTCCCCCTGCGCGCCTCTCGCTCACTCTGTCCTCCCCCCTACGTGACTCTCTCGCTCGCTCTGTCCCCCCCAGCGCCTCTCTCGCTCGTTCTGTCTCTCCCCCATGCCTCTCTCACTCGCTCTTTCTCCCCCCCGCGCGCCTCTCTCGCTCGCTCTGTCTCTCCCCCCGCGCGCCTCTCTCGCTCTGTCTCTCCCCCCGCGCGCCTCTCTCGCTCGCTCTGTCTCTCCCCCCTACGTGACTCTCTTGCTCGCTCTGTCCCCCCCAGCGCCTTTCTCGCTCGCTCTGTACGCTCTCCCCACCTTCTGCCCTACTCCCCTCCCCCCAAGCCTTCTGCCTCAGTCCCCTCCCCCTATCCTTCTGCCCCAGCTTGCTCCCTCCTCCGTTTCCACCTCTTTCTCTCTCATTCATGCTCCCCCCCACCTCCGCTTTTTAGCCTGCTTGTGTTTTCCCTGCTGGCCGTTGCCGCATCCTCCTTCCTCCAGTCCCTGGTGTTGGGCCGCCAAGCATTCAGCCAGCTCCTTCCTGCAGCCCTCCCTCTAGAGAGCATCTTCCAAAGTGGCCAACTGTTTGTCTCTGCCCAGCCAGGCTCCCCCGCTTTCTCTCCCCTCAGCTTCCCCCCTCCCTTCTGCCCCAGTCCGTTCAGTTCTCCTCTCCACTTGCCCGCTTTCCTTCCTTTCCTTTCCTCCCCAAACGGCCACTTCCCTACGCGGCCAACCGCTGCCTAGTCAATCCGGTGTCTCCACCGCCCAGCCAATTGCTGGGTTGCCAGGATGCATCCCTACAGAGGAACGTCTAGGAGAATTAAAATAATAGATACAAAGGCCACAGAGCTAGCTAGCTAGCTCTGGTTGGCCAATGGGGCTTTGAACTTGTGTTCAGTGAACAACAATCCCTCTCCTATACTGTAGGACAAGCTGTTTTAATATTCAGGGGAAATCCTGCACAGTGAACTGCACTTGAAATGCAGATGTGTTTCAAGAACAATTTGTGAAATGGACATCTGTTGTTCAAGGAAAAGGAGGAGGAGGAGGAGGATTATTCCACTTAATGTGCACAAACCCTTAGATGTGCCTAAAGTGGAATCCTGAATTCCAGCCGTACTATATATATATGATGTAAATAAATATAAATTTAAAAATTGTTTTAATTTGAAATGGTTTTGATGTCTATCAATTAAAATTAGCTTATAGAAAAATATGTTGAATGCTGTAGAAGATTTTCAGATAGGCAGTAACTGATCAATAAAACAAAGAAGCACTTTGTACAATCTTAAAACAGCCAGCGTGGTGTAGTGGTTAGAGTGCTTGATTATGACCAGGGAGACCCGAGTTCAAATCCCCATTCAGCCATGAAACTAGCTGGGTGACTCTGGGCCCGTCACTTCTCTCTCAACCTAACCTACTTCACAGGGCTGTTGTGAAAGAGAAACTCAAGTATGTAGTACACCGCTCTGGGCTCCTTGTAGGAAGAGCGGGATATAAATGTTTTAAAAATAATAAAAAAATAATAAAACACAATCTAGCCCTATATGTAAAAAGGTATGCTGCGTGTTTAAACATGAAAATAGCACGCAGAGGCAGTAATTCATTGAAGGTGAAGTGTCAACACTGGCATGCAAAGTGTTAAATATAAGGACGCAAATTTATCAGGGGAATTATTTTTCATTTTCATTCCCCTAAGAGAATAAATTATTCTCTTAGGGCTTGCACTAGTATATTGCATTGATATAAAACAGGGAGTTTAAAAGTACTTTGTTTACAGCATTTATTAAGCTGAGTTTGAAAATAATATTTACTGCTATGTGCACCCGCTACACTGGTAGGAGAACATGTACTGGTAAATACCGCATTAAAACCAGTGTGTAATGCAGGCATAGCTATACAAAAGAATTTTGTCCTTACTGAAAGATACTGCTGCAGGGGAAAAGAGGGCTTTGCTTACATGAAGTCTCCCATTAAAAATGGCTGTAAATACCCCTTTCCTTGAATGTATGCCTAGAGCAGTTTCTCATGATACAGTTTATCTTCCATTACATTTAATAATAAAAATCACTCTTGTAAGAAAATATTCTCGAAGACTTCATGTAGCACATCTTTCCCCCTCTGTTAATTTATGTCAGATGCATTGTATAAAATGCTCTCTCCACAACGTGTGCATTTTAATTCCTGTTTCATACTCAACATTGCTTTCAACCATTTCACCAAGAAAAAGTGATAATAAAAAACCAGAGGTTGATGTTCAGACTAAGGCCTGTGCATGTGCTACAGAGAAGGGATGATTTTTGCCACTCTATCCTTCCCTCTGAAGCCTACTGTGCTACCCAAAAATATGTCCCTGAGGGTTGCACAGCATGAGTCTGAATGTAAGCCAGACAGACTCAATGTTATCTCCAGACAAATGATGTTGCTTTTAAGGAAGGAAGTAATGTCTGAGAGTCAGAACAGACTGAATTATGGATTATTGTTGATTGTCTCATAAGAACAATACCTATTATTTTCATATCCCAGTATGTTTTGTATTACTAAATTATGCTGGTCCCAATTCAGCTAAGGGTAGTGTAATTAAAGCTGCAACTCTCTGCACCCCTACTTCCAAGTAAACAAGTAAAATCAGGATGCATATCCCACTGAAAGCAATTGAACTTGAATTAGCTGCAGTACAAAAAAATCCTTCTATTGGTTTCAGTGGGATATGTTTACCAGTGTATTTGGGCCTTCTATGTAAAGATACAGAAAATGATGGTTCAGCAACAAAAAAAGAGTGCTTCCAGAGAGAGGGGGGAAGCTCTGAAGTATTTGTACTCTTGTGCAAGAGTTTTCACACTTTGGAAGTGCAGGCTATTGCTGCAGTAATTAGGATGCCAATGAGTTGTATCCAAAAGCACAAGTAGAAGGAAGATCACAGAGTGGGGCTTTCCTCTCTTCTCAGCACAGTGCTCGCATGACTATTGAATGGGGGAAGTAAACAAATTATTCACATAAATGTTTGCTTTTGAGTCTAGCAGCCTGATTCACTTAGCCATTATCAATTTTTTTAGTAACTTGCTTTAGTTTAAGTACTCAATCGTTTTACCTTATTTGATTTTGACTTCCAACAGATCAAGGAAACTGAGATCCAGCATTTCAAACTAATATTCTTTGTAAGTGCAAATTTAATTTCAAAATGAATATTATGATAATTTAAATTCTAAATTCTCAAAGCATTATTTGTTAGGGTTAGATACAGCATTCTAATTCTTCAGTACAACTTCTGTTAATGTTTTCATCCTAGACTTTCTATTTATTAGAAAGTCTATTTTATTTGACTTTCTACTTATTAGAAAGTCAAATAAATAAATAGATAGATAGATAGTACAATAGACTGTTCACCTTCATTATGCAAGTTTACTTCTTTAAAATGATTGTAGTTAGTAATTGCACAGCATTTGATATTTGTGCGTGATTCCTTATGTCAAAACAGGCTAAGGGACCTCCAACTGTGCAGCAAACCACAGACTGTCATTTCAGCCATATTCTTATGACCCATGCAATTGAAGTTAAAGGGTTAACTCTGATTGGTGAACTGAGATCACTTCCACACAATGTGATGTGAGAACCCGAATTTAGTACCAATTGTATTCCTTCCGCCATGGTTAACTAGGATTAAACTACGACCAGCAACTATGATCAGACAGCTAGTTAACCACGGCAGTGGGATGACGATTGTCAATAAAGTGTGGGTTCTCATGTCATGCTCTGCACGGATATGCCTGCCTCACCCATAGTAGTTAATCCTTTAACTATGATCATGTGGGTTGTGAGAACATGGCCGATGTAATCTAACATTCCTCATTGACTAAACAGCACATGCAACAGTGACAAGTATAAGTACAGAATGATCAGCCACATGTAGGAAAAGTTTTAAGTGAATGAAACACAGAACATTAAAAAAATCTGTGATATAAATCTGAACCACTTTAAGCCATTTACATTATAGGAGAAGAAGTTAGCTCTTTCCCCCATTGTAACCAAATGCAGTTATTGGAGTATACTGGAATTTATCCTTGCTGGAATTATCCTGACCAAATATATGAAAGTTTATACATTCCTGAAACAATGTTGTTGTTTGAAAGTATAATTTAAAAGTGCTGCAGAAACCAAATGACCTACAATGCATTTAGATACTCCAGGGGCTCTGAGGAGAAGCTGTTTGATCAGGGGCGTAGCTAAGGGAGAGGTGGCACGTGTTCACCTCTTTCTCCAGCGGCCCCTCGGAGTAAGGAAGATAATGAAGAAAATAGGGAGGGGTGGAGCTGGGGTGCCTTCGGGAGCTGGGGGCCCCAGTTTCTTTGAACCCATTTTCTCAATTATAGTGACATCCCTGTGTTTGACACCCCTTCTCACTGAGGTTATAAATCTGTGTCTAGGCTTGTACCATCTCAGAGTACAGGTGAAGGCTCACATGAATGAATGCATATTTCTCTATTTAAAAAAAGAAGAATGTTTTGTATGAAACCACACTGGGACCAACTGGGCAAGTCTGGAGAAGCTTGTTATTTTGGACAACTTTTTCCAGTGTAGATCTGCTTCCAGAAGGCATGAATGCTGAACAGTTCCTGAGAATTCCCTAGTAAACTAATGTGCATAGGAGGGAACTCTATGGACTAGTAGAAGCAGCAGCCCTTGTGTCCATGCCTCAAGGCATTTTCTGGGGCCAGCTTCTCCAGGGAATACTGTACCAGAGAGGTCAAACAAGATATGCATTATAAGAGCTTGGGGTGACCACTCTGGGGCAACTCCCAATCCTAATTATTTATTATTTATTATTGATTCGATTTCTATATCGCCCTTCCAAAAATGGCTCAGGGTGGTTTACACAGAGAAATAATAAATAAATAAGATGGATCCCTGTCCCCAAAGGGATCACAATCTTAAAAAAAACAAAACACGTAAGACAGACATCAGCAACAGTCACTGGAGGTACTGTGCTGGGGGTGGATAGGGCCAGTTACTCTCCCCCTGCTAAATAAAGAGAATTGCCATGTTAAAAAGGTGCCTCTTTGCCCAGTTAGCAGGGATTTAGCACATCTAAATCATTTAGATAATGATTTAGCACATCTAGAGCTAGCACATCTGAAAGAGCGATGATCAGAATGAGGACTGCTGCAGTCAATCTGGCTAGCCAGTAGGATTCAGATTGCCAACCACCTGCAACAGAGCCACAATCTTCCAGAAAACTAATATCTGGAAATGCCCTTCATTCTTAGCATACAGAGCACTGCATGTAAATGTTTATTAAGGTCCCTCCCCCCACCACTTTTATTCAATATTCTTCAATATCATCTAAAGAGCACAGTCTATTATGCTACTGCTGAGGAGTGGAATCCCTATTAGAAGTGGCAACTTCTTTTGCTTGTACAAACATAGCTTTCCTCCATTTTGGAGCATCTGAACTCTTTACATCTTGGAAGGAGAATATGGCATTTATGCATATTATGCATATGGCATATTAAGCATACAAAGATATGGAAAAAAGCAGATATTTTGTGAAACAATAAAAATATTGAGCATGAGAATTCAAAGCACCTTGGGTTCCCCTTTGTAGGAACAGTAGCACAGATTACTGAATGTAATCATTCACAACCATAATTCCTGCAAGAGAACATTGTCTTTGTGCACACTAAAGTATATCTGTTTAGAAGTTTAGAAACAGCAAGTGATCTGCAGAGTTTGAATTTTTCCCATTTTAGAAACAAAAGCCAATTTATAGTTTTTTAGAATTTGTTTTACTTTCTAGATATGAAATGAACTCACTGGTCAAAAGATAGTTGAATTTTGTAAAGCTCTGGCCTCCTGCTTAAATAACTCACTAACTGAAATTCAGAATGCTAGATGATAAAGTAATGTAAAATTTTAAAAACCCCTAACCTTTTGTAATGTAATTTAGAATTTACTTTTGAAAAACATTTTTTAATGTTCCCTTTTGTTTCAACATGTCTCCTTGACTTTTCAGTACCATATAAGCCAATTGGATAGTTTAATACGTAGCATCATTTCTCAAGCAATTGATAAATCATGACATATTAAGAAGTCCCTTTCCATTGCCCTCAAACCAAGATTAACAGTAGGTCATCTAGAACAAAGGCTATTAACTGCAGACTACACAAATACTTACACAATGTGAGCCAAGTTTAGAGGTTTTTCAGGCTGGTCAGGGAACATTGGGTGCAAAGGTTCACGGCTGGAAGCACAGCTTAAAGACTTGCTAAGGGCATTAGTTAGCTTCTTAGCAGGTGATTTCTGGGAGGAACAAGGAAGGTAGAGGTAATCTGGACAGGTAAGGTGTACAGGTAAGTTGTTGTTGCTACCACAGAACTACAGGAAAAGAAACCAATGCCCTATATTGATATATCTTCCACCTCCAAAGGCCAATAATCCCATGGCTCTGTATAAGGTACTGAGCTACCTCCTCTTATATCTGTCATATATCTTTAAAGAGGATTTAAGCTCATAGGGTCAGGAGAGATCTTATATTTAAATGTTTGCAGAATCTTCCAAATCTCAGTATGTTATTCAGCTCTCCCCACAGTGAGAGGATATGGGGAAGGTATGAGAGAGTCTAAGGCTCAATTCCAATCTCTCCATGAGTACAATCTTGGGGAAATTTAACATTTGAAGAGTCAGATTTGACAAAGTCAGATTTGGAAGTTAGCAAACATTTCTATTACTGAAAACCATGTCCATCCTAGAAGTATTAATAACAAACAGATGTATACCCATAATCAGTTGTCTATCAAACCTTCAAAGAAGTTTTTCAGCAAGGACCCAGGTTTCCTAGTACATGACTATCAGCAAGTTCTCTTTACACAGATAACTGCAGCATCAGATGGGATTTGATTTCCAGTCTGTGCAGACTTTTGCATGAGCTGCTTGAACTGGCTCAGAGCATTTCATCATCAGTGCAAAGTGCTCACAGATCCACAAAGAGCTGTGTGATAAACATTCAATAAAGGCAAACTCTCTCCCCCCACTCAAAAAAAGAGAGTTCAAATTGAAAAATCAGTCTGATTTGCAATTGTGTGAATCTGCCCTCAGTCAGGATGCTTTCTGCATCCTGTACACAATCTATGAACCATTTCCAAGCAATGAGATTTCAGAGGCCATTACTAAAATGAAACCTTTTGTAGCACCTGACCCACTGAGTGAACAACTAGTTTTCATTGGAAATCAAGCAGCAAATTATAGTTCTTCATTTCTTAATCCTTACCTATTCTATGCAATCCCAACATCAGGTAGGCATCAACTTTCATATAGAATATTGCTTGTATTGCGATTGTTCACTTTGTGTTGTGTATCCTTTTGCACTTTGCTCCTTTTTAACAATGCAGCATTATGATAGCTGAGATAATCTCAGAGTTTGACTCTTTCAGTCCAAAAGGCCCCATTTTGAAAATGTTTTGTCTGTATTTTGAAAATGTTCTGTCTACAACCTAGTTAACTGCAACTCTTGGATATCTGTTTGAAAGCATAAGAGCATAAGCCCTGCTGGATCACGCCCAAGGCCTATCCAGTCTAGCATCCTGTTTCAAACAGTACCCCAACAGATGCCTCTGGGAAGCCCACAGGCAAGAGCTGAGGGCATGCCCTCTCTCCTGCTTCTGGTCTCCTGTAATTGGTATTTATAGGGACCTCTTAGGCTGGAGGTGGCCTATAGCCCTCAGCCTAGTAACCATTGATAGACTTGTCCTCCATGAATGCATTCAAGCCTTTCTTAAAGCCATCCAGGCTGTTGGCTGTCACCACATCTTGTGGCAGATAATTCCATAGGTTAATTATGCATTGTGTGAAAAAGTACTTTCTTTTGCCAGTCCTAAATTTCTTGGCAAATCTAACTTATTTTCATGGAACTTGCTGCCAGAAAAATGTGCATAGACTCACTGCATCTATATGAGCTAAAATTCAATAAAATTGGATTAAATGTGTTGTGACTTCAGCTGACTATATATTGGGTCATACAACTAGACCATCCAATTAGATATCCTTGTGGATTATGTGGCAAGTTCATATATTTGTTTCCACTGAGTAGAAAACACTAGTATAAGAGCTAATTTCCTATAAGCTATACTAACTTCTTTTAAAAATTCAAATACTATAGTGACTGGAAATTACTGAATATACATAACATGCCCATCCTTCCGTTGACTTTATACAAACATATTTAAAGAAGAGCTTAATGGTAAGTCAATATTTTCCATCATTCTTTTTGCATACATCAATCATTATATCAGGCAGGGGTTGTGAGAAAGAAGCTAAAGCTAACATAATTGATTATAATCCTAAAAAAAGTGAAAAACTTACTGTGGAAATAGTTTTATATTCCAAGACCCGCCTGTAGCTGTCCTGACATCCAGTACAGTATTAATATGTCAGACTGCTCAAATCCACACTGAATATAGCCACACTGTTCAGTTCTTCCCATGTTTTCATCTCAGAACTACACTGGGAACACAACCGGGGCTTCTCCATTACAGAGATGCTTAGCTAAACTGGCAACGTTAGTTTCCTATTTGTGGTTTAAAGGGAAATGGTTTGGTCAGTTCCAGTTCTCATCCTTGGGATTTTCTCTCTGACTGGTGGAGTTCAAACAGTCTGCAGCAATTCATGAACCTTCCCTTACCCATGACGTGTATTCTTTCATTTGGTGCTGGTTGCTATGGGAACCACTGGCATGCCCCCTCCAGAAGCAATCTTGACAGAGCTGGTAATTGTGACACTGCTGGCATCGATAGCGAAATCCCATCATGCTCTCGCTATGGCAGTAGGAACACTCAACAGGGTGGAAAACTTCAGGGGAGAAAAGTTTAAAAAAACAAAAGAAACAATCAGTGCAGCATTAACACAGAAGCCACCAACAGGTCTTGGACACTTTCCTTTGTGTGTGGTGATTTCTGTTATCAAATGTAATCTTTAAATTGCCTGTAATGTAAAAGTGTCACAATTTTATTTCAAGACATAATCCCTGTTCACTTCTTATAAAACCGTGGAGATTGTACCCAGGTATAACAGCCAGAGAAGTGCACTAGCAAGAGTGTGAAGCACTCTTCACACTCACATTTCAAAACCATACTCCCATTCTTCATGCATACCGTGTTTTTGTGCAGAAATAATCCTTTCCATGATTAAGAATGCTGCATTCTTAGTCATGGTGAAGACCCCCACCCCCACTGCCCTGAATTTATATTGGTAGAGTTACATTCCAAGCTGGAATTTGTGGAACAATTTGTGGGGATTGGATATACTGGATGAGCACATCTACATCTCCCGCAAAAACCTCATGTACCTATGTTGGGTGGCAAAGGAGACTCCATCACCAACACGCTCCTAGCTGTTCCCATAGCACAAACACCATGCTCTACGCTCTGTATGAAATGTAGATTGATAGATGCTTAAGTGGGCAACACAGTCCTGGTCTTGCAAGACTGAATCGATGCACACGATAAATCTGAACTGATGCACACTGATAAATCTGTTGCAAACCTGTCATGTCACTTCTCTCTCAGCCTAACCTACTTCACAGGGTTGTTGTGAGGAGAAACTCAAGTATGTAGTACCCTGCTCTGGGCTCCTTGGAGGAAGAGCAGGATATAAATGTAAATAAATAAATAAATAAATAAATAAATAAATAAATAAATAAATAAATAAATGTGCATACTTGGGTACAGCATCCACAGATTTAACAACAAATGAATTGGGCTAAAGAAGCACATGCTCCTGTTGAGCAATCTCCCATATCACATTAGGGAAACTGAATATATTCACACACACACACACACAAATGAAAAGAAAGAAAAAATGAGGGAGAAAATAACATTCGTTCTACTTTGAAGAGAAGGATATATAGTAAAAGCGCAAACATTTAGGGGTGTGTGTGTGTAAATGCATTAAGAGTTACACTTATAATTTGCAACCTGATCCTATAGAGAATTAGACATGCCTAAGCACCTAATGGCACAGTGGAGAAATGACCTGACTAGCAAGCCAGAGGTTGCTGGTTTGAATCCCCGCTGGTATGTTTCCCAGACTATGGGAAACACCTTTATTGGGCAGCAGTGATATAGGAAGATGCTGAAAGGCATCATCTCACACTGCATGGGATATGGCAATGGTAAACCCCTCTTGTATCTTACCAAAGACAACCACAGGACTCTGTGGTCGCCAGGAGTCGACATCGACTCGACAGCACACTTTACCTTTACCTAAGCACACTGAAATCAATGGTCTTAGTTGTGCCTAACTCAAGTGTAGGAACAGGCTATTAGTAGCATTTAGCAAAGTTCTGAGCTGCAGACTAAGAAGCAGCCACTCCTAATAAGTGAAGCAACTAAAGAAGCAGGGATCTTAACTGGCTCACAAGAAAGACTCAGCTTAAACAAGTCAGAAACACAGCAATAGATCAAGCAGAAAATCTAACCTAAATTGTTTCATAAGGGCATATATTCAGTTCAGCTGGGAGCACACATAATTCTCCTTGAAAATCCTGATTTAATCTTTGGATTATAGAAAGAACCATGTGAAAGAAATGAAATCTCAGCACCGAGATCACTAATTGATAACTCTGAACAACAATTTCACAAGTGCCTGGCTAAAAAAACAGACAGAGATTTAAAAAGCTTGAGAAAGACCCATTGAAATCAATGGGCCAGCTTTCCAGTGTTTCAAAACATAAGAACAAGAGTGCTTCTCTGTCCACCCCTTACTGAGGGGAAAAAAGAGCTAGTCTCTCTCAGCAGCAATGAGGGCAAATCAGTTTTATAATCGATAATCAGCAAATGAATGGAAGGGTTCTTTGATCCACTCTTTTGTTACGTGTAATTTTCCCAGTGAGAGAACTCAAGACAAGCAGTACACATGTCAGAGGGTGAGAGCCATTAAATAAAAAAAGCAGGTCCCTTCCTTGAAAATATGGAAGGGCACTAGCATTTATCTGCAGAAGGGTTGGCCATATGAATGCCTCCTCCATTTTGCATGCTCTTTCTCCCTCAGCTGTGTTGCAGTTGAGCGAAAGTCAGGAGACTGTGATACTTAGGTACAATGAGAATGAGTTGCCAAGCACTTGTTGTAACACTCCACTGAAGTTCTAGTTACTGAAAGTTCTGGAACTAACCCACAGCATGCAATAAAGGTGGCAGTGGCAGCAGCGGCAGCAGCAGCAGACAAGGACTAAGCGAAGTATGGATAATTAAGATAATGGCAGTAGAGCTGGCTTCTTTGGATCTTCTGAGTCTTTTTTTACTGGGGCTAGACTCAAGGAATAGGCCACTGGTTTCACTGCCAGGAAAGGCAGTGGCATAAACTCATAAGTTATGGCAAGCAAGACAGTGGCTGGTCTGAAGGACAATACAGCCGTGATTTGTTTTCCCACTTGAGTTTGCCAGTAGGTGAGTGGCCAGGCAAAGAAGAACCAATTGTGCTGTGCTAAAGCAAAATTCCAATGGATCTGAAACCTTCTGCAGAGATGATGGTGGTAAGGGACTGTAAGCACAGCACACAATTGCCAGCCTGAAAACTGTAAGTGAAACTCTTCTGCAACTCATTTCAGATACTTGCATGCATGTCATATGCAAGCTCAGATACCTCTGGTGTAGACTATGGCACCACACCCTCAGCCATTCTTCTCTTTCAATGGCAGTCATGATTCTAATTTTTATTGGAAAGATATAATTATGGTGTCCCACATTGCTATGTGAGTTGCTACTCATGCTTTGACTACATACCATTCTCAACATTTGCCAGTCGATGCAGAAGTGGCAGCCAGACCAGACACTGTGGTGGAGGATCAGACATAAGAGTGTCCAAGAAAGAATTCAATGTGACTTTTTTCTGTTTACATGAACAAAGAAGAAACAATTCAGTAGCATGAGCAGAAAAAAGGAACTTTACTTTCTTCTAGGCCTGTGCAAATTCGGATTCGAAAAGTTGGATTTTATCCAAAATTAGCACTACAAGTTTCACATTGTTCAATTTATTGTATATTCTCCGCTTTTTCTTATTTGCCACTCTGAGTGCTCACCAACCCAGGGTACAGCACTCCATGGCAGGCAAGCCCTTCCTAAAACGTTGAATGCTGTACTTCAGCAGAGTAATAGTGCTCCATGAACTGCCTGTTTTTGGCATATTTTTCTTTGACAGCTTTCCAAATTATTTCAAAGAAGCTTTTAATGGTTTGACTGATTTCCTTGGGGAAATAACCCTAGTGTCCTGCAATCAAGGACTATCTCTGTGCCCAATTTTAGAGCTCTATGCTGAGCCATTTCAGAAATGTAAGAGTTGGAGAAATATAAGAGTTAATAATAAGGAATGTTGTTATCCCTTTTTATGAAGGCACATTTCAGAATACTCCAAATGTGGATGAAATAAGGATCCAAGGGCAGCTGGGCTTCAATTTCAGAAGTTTTTGTAGTTCTCTGCCTTGAAACAAGCTTTGGGAATTCTTAGATTTTTTTTAAAAAAAATAAAAAATCATGAAAAATCATTGGATTGTCCAATCTGCTTCAAATTGCATACATTGCCTCCTGTCAACCAGCTCCACACGTGTGCCCAATATCTAATCCCTAGAACCATCCCCTGATTTTTGGTGATTTCCCCCCTGGGGAAAATCCAAATTTAAGTCAGAATTTGAATTCAAAATCTAAATCCAATCCAATATCTGACATTGCCAGAGCCCACAGAATCCAAATCTGACATTGTTGGAGTTGGATCAGGTTGAATCCGAATCTTCTGAACATGCACAGGCCTACTTTCTTCAGGAAAAAAAACCTCACACATAAGGATAAAGAAAATAAAGCAGACAATTTTCAATTTTCAACTACCAGCATTTTTTGTTGTGCGAAGGGAGCACTATTTTTTGTCATCCCCTTTCCCTCTGCAGCTGCCTGTGCCTCCCAAAATGATGCCCTCGATGGTTGGGGGACCCTCAGATACATAGTTTTGGGATGCACAGGTGGCTGTTGAGGGGGACTGCTCAAAATCATTCCCCCCACATGCTGGAAAATCCTGGCATACTGATGCTGCATTAGTCTGGATGTTGGCCAGTATCTTGAATTTTCAGTGTATGAAATAATTATACTGCAATATGTATTACAGATGGAGGATGTTATTTTACATAGATATAAAATCCAGCAATCCTCATCTTTCAAATCAGCACCATTCGCTCAATTTTTGTATCCACAAGGTTACAGGTTTATTCCTTGGTATCTCCAGTTAAATAGACCTCAGATAGCAGAGATGAGTAAGACTTATGTGAGAGTCTGCAGAGCCCTTGCCAGTCAAAACAGATAATACTTGAATAGATGGACTGAACCAGCAGATTCAAGGTCCATATAACTATCAAACAACATTACAAATATAATGAACATTTCTCCTAGCCTACCAGAACACAAATTTGGTAAGTACACTTCCATTATGTCATTACAAATTTATATATTTCTATTTTTCCATCACATACTACAAAATGGTATTTGGCATATCATGGCAAAACATCTTCATCAGAAACTGGATTGTATACCTGTTTGCAGAAAGCCCTCACTGGCATAATATGCACTAGTTGGGTGGGTGCTCAGTAAGAGCTGCTCCTTTGTCCTAATGTTTCCCTGTGCATGATGTTAGAAAGGATCTGAAGGTATTCTGTTCTATGCCTGTATGTGAGGATTTCTGCAGGCTCACATTTGGAATAGATGGGTAGGAGCCGAGATGGGAAGCAGCCCAGAAGACAGAGTAAGTTTAGGGAACGAGCTCTGGAGTGCTAAAAATCCAAGAAACACTGCATTATTGGCTATTGTTTGTTGTCTCTTGTTCTATAGCTCTAAGTATGGGCCATCTAAGATTTGCTGTAAGAGGTTACAGCATGATAACATGTCATAAGTCCCATTTGCCTTTGTTTTTTTCTTTCATATCATAAACCATGTTTAGGTTAAAGTACCAGGAAATTCATATGTCAAATACTTCAGCCTCATAGGGCCGAACCAATGTATTTTGGAAGATTTGGGAGTAGTATCCGAAGAGCCCCCCCCCACCTTAAATAAATGTAGCTGCAGAGGGTTGCAAAGTGGACTGAAGGAGGAGGCATTTTTCCTTATCAAAATCCACCCCCTCCAGCTTTTTCTCTCCTCTGCAGTGGAAAAGATACAGGGACTACAGTCCTCTCCCCATTTTATTTTAATAACAAAAACAACATTAGGGAGACTGCTTATATATCCCTCACTTCACATCTAGTTTGGTCTTTTGCTTAAAACAAACAAACCCTGATATGAAAAATATGGTTCTTTTCTGATGTGTAATTGTAAAAATTCACCATATCTACCTTAAAAACAAAATCAGAATGCTATGAAAGTACTAACGCATATCATTATGGATAGAAGAAAACTAGGCTTCTAATTATATCACTTTTCTCTACCTGTTGAGAAAAACATGATTTTGCTGATTGCTCCGTGTAGCCAAAAGATGGGCCTTCAAAAACTGCAGTGGGCAGTTTAAGGACTTCTCGCAGAAACATGTCATATCTTCCATAAACCATTACTCCGCTAGTGTCTGAAATCATTGAGAATATATCTAAGGAGATAAAGAAGAAAGTAGAAAAAATTGAAATAATTTGTTTGGTCTTAAGCCACTATTTACAAATTGACCAGCATTTGAGCTGAATTGAAAACAATGATTCAGACAAGGCATTCTATTTTTATATAGTAACAGTAGGATAATAAATTTGTTAGGATCAATTACAACATCTCAAGTTATGAGCAAGCATTCAAATTTTCTAGAACTCTTCTTCAGACCCGATGTTAAGCAAAGGAAAGAAGTTGCCTCTGTGTGTGTGTGTGTGTGTGTGTGTGAAAATTCCTGGAGCATGGTAAAAAAAATCCCCAACCTATTGTTAAATAGCCTTTATATTTTCAAAGGGAGAGTACTGTTTCTCACAGGAGCCTTTGGTACAACTTGACATGTTTTGCACCTAGTACAGTCTAGTCCAATTTGAGTCTACATAACACTTCCTTTGCTCCATCATTCAAAGTGCAGATCTGGGCTTTTTCATGATGCCAAGCATCATCCCTCCCTTACCCCCTCCCATGCTTGACATCTGACCTAAGGAAAAATAATGAAGAACTCAAAAGCTTGTTCACTATTTCTGATGACTTGCAGTAGCAATGCGAGTACTGTACTACATTTGTATTTCATCTATTTGTATCTCAGTATCTTAATGGGCATTTAACCCTGTGGAATAAAAAAGGATAGTTCTGAGGCGAGTAAAAACCCTCCACGTGCAAAATTTATTTCATGTTCACATTTCTACAGTGTGAAAATGAAAGAAATATGAAAGTTGTAAGGGGGGAAATTACAAATAGTGTTTTGTGCTGGGCATTCAAGACATTTGACAGCCCATAAGAAGGTCTTTTCAGTACCACAATTCTGAAAAGAAGCCATAACTTCTGTCTCTAGACTGACAAACATCAATGACAAACAATGGGAATTTTCTCTTCCCATCTCTTTCCCACTGCAAACAGCAAATTGACTTGTAGAGGGTGCCTACTGATTTTAATTCTTACCATTATCATTTTAAAAACCCCAACAGAATGCAGGTCCTATTCCCAATAAGGATTTCTACTGCTGCCACCTTCCATTGAAAGAAACCAATTAAAAAATAGCACTAGCAACAACAACAATAATAATGATAATAATATAAAACAGACTTACATCTTAATTTATCCATGATCTTTCCCCCACAAAGTGTTGCCAAAGCCATTTTGACAGCAAACACAGAAATCTTTCCATGTCCTTCTCTATACAATAAGGGAACAAATTATCACACTAGTAAGTCTAGGTTTTTGCTTTGCTGTTGAATAGTATAAACATTCTTAGACTTGAAAAGTAAATTGTTGTAATTCTAAAACATTAAAATTTATGCAATGAAAAATAGCCTATTGGGGTCATAGCAGTCCCTCTAAAAATACCCACACAATTTAATATCTAAGTAGATCCTTGGAAGGGCGATAGTAGGAAATTTTGGATGCAGACCAGTCAAGTTAAAAGTCCCATTATTTTCAACTGGACAAAGTTAAGCACAGGAAATCAATAAAACGTAAAAATGCATAGCTTTAGCTGGATCATGTCCTTGATTGATACAAAACAATTAACTATCTTATATATTTAATTTCAGATAATTTAATGCATAAAGGGCAAATCACTGAATATTATTTAAGTTATATTATCAACAAGTTAATTCCATCAAAACAATAACATTTTTCTTGGTTCGGGACGAAACAGGCCTAGTGTGTGTTAGGAATGTACATGGAACCAGTTCCGTTTACTCCTGGGAGAGTGGGGGTTTTCTTTAAGGGCAAGGGAGGCGCTGCCGACCTGCCAGGCCCCACCCTGCCGCTTCCCCCCGCCAGCACTCTCACAAAAAGAAAGAAAGAAGTTTTTGCTCTTGCAAAACTTCTGTGCTGACACTGTCCAGGGCTGCAGGGAGACACACTGCAGCCCGTACCCGCTTTTTGTGAAAGCGCCGGTGGGGGGAAAGCAGTGAGGCGGGGGCTGGCAGGTAGGCAGCGACTCCCCTGCCCCTTAAAGAACACCCCCACCCTCCGAACCGGCTTGAATGCTGGTTGATGGAACCAGTTTAGCACTCATACAGTGGAGCGCAGAACAGTTCTGTGTACATCCCGTGTGTGTGTGTGTGTGTGTGTGTGTGTGTGTGTGTGTTTAGAGAGAGAGAAAGAGAGAGAGAGATTGAGAGATCACAGTAATCACCCATCTTGTGCATACGTTAAAAACTAGCAGATGCTTGCCTGTCACTTGGGGGGGAAGAGTGTCTGAGGGCACATGATGCACTACATTGTTAAGTAAGTCCATGGAAGGCTGCCATGTCAGTGAGAAAGCTAAGCTAGAGATCCTTCCCCGAGATATTTCAAAAATGTAAAATGTGGCTTTTTTTGGTATGAAAGAACACTCAGCAATAGGAGGCCCCTGCTGCAGTCTGCAGCCCCAGACATACGTTTACCAATTAGAACTAGACCACTGCTAGACCTCTGCCTTGAGAAGAATGCCTAGAACAACAATTAAAAGCTGCTGGCATGCAACAGAAGGTTACATCTCTTTAACACCCCTCTATTGCCAAAGCACTGTCCCCAGGGGCATATCTAGGGTGGGGCAGGCAGGGCACGTGCCCCGGGTGCCACTTGAAGGGGGGGCGCCATTTCTTAAAATTAAAAAAATGGCCGCCAAAAACAAAATGGCCACCATGCATGCTCAAATGGCTTCTAAGAGGCCCTAGGCCATGCCAGGCCTCGCAGAGGCCATTTGAGCATGCGCAGTGGCCATTTTGTTTTCTGAGGCCATTAAAAAAAAAATTAAATGTCCACTGCATGTGTTCAAATGGTCCCTGTGAGGCCCTAGGCCTTGCCAGGCTTCACAGAGGCCATTTGAGCATGCATTGCAGCTTCCAAAATGGCCACCAAGCAGATCTTTGCAGGCCCGAACAGGCCTGAAAATCAGCCCGTGACGGGCTGTGGTGGTGAATTAAGAGGCCAGCAGGGGGAGGGGGAATGGTGAGTTTGTCTTTGAATCACTGTGAAATCCTTAGTATAAGGTCCACTGGGAGTTTCTTGCTCTCTTTCTCTCATTTTAACTGTCTTTCTGAAATACTAGAATATATTCCAAGTGGTGACACAGTTTACTCTGCATATCCTTTAATTATTTTCAGAGTATCTGGGAAAAGTCAAATTCTCCATTTATTTTTAAAACTTATGTAATAGTGATGCTACATTGCAGAGTAGAGAATTAGACAGGCACTTCAGTTTAGTTTTCCAAGTATACTTCCACATAGTATGTGGGTATTTCATGAGCCCCAACATACTGAAATTTGTAGTTTCCCAGCATTTTTTGGTCTGGCTACGTCCACTGCTAAATAGTTTTTGAAATATTAAAAGAATAACAAGCTTGACTTGTATTTTTGAGCTGATATTATGGTAAAGTTATTTGAAAGATGGGTGTCAGATGTTTGGACAGGGGGTGCAATTTCAGTGCTTGCCCTAGGCGCTATTTTCCCTAGATACGCCTCTGACTGTCCCCACCCTCAATGGCATTTAGCCTCCATCTTGACCCAGCAAAACTGTCATGTGGACCTGATATTGTGTTTTGAGGGCCGCCTCCATTTCTGGCAACTAAGAGTGTGGCAGGGACCTCCCATGATTTCCATAGCGCCACCTGCTGACCAGCTCTTGCTTTCCAAGAATAACCTGACCCTTTTAATTACAACTTTTCTGGCGAATGGGAAAAATGGTGCTTGGCAGGTGACATAGCAAAAATTGCATAAAGTCTCTGCTTGCACCTGAACGCAGCATGAAGTTCCACTAGGAAAGAGGATGGAAGCCTGTGGAAGTGGGCTCGCTTAGAACTTGAATGTGCAAGCTTCTCACATGACACAGTGTATTGCCATCTGGAAATGGCCCTCAAACCCCATCATCTTTGTGTCTACACCTGGTAGTGATAACTCGCATACTCAACTCCCAGCTCCCAATAACAAGTTATGAACATACCTATTCCCCATCTTATGTGATCTTGGAAATTCCTCATTAAGGAGCCCCCAGTTCTTTTGTTTGGGACTCTGTAACTGACCAAAGTTCCAAGGGCACTGTGTGCTTCTAGAAGTGGGATTATTGGAGGATGCTCTGCCCAGTACTGCTCTGGAAATCCCCAGCTGAATGTCCCCTCTGCACTCAACCCTCTACTCCCCTTTCTGCAACACACATGATGTGCAGTCCCAGCTTGGATCTCTGGTACTAGCTTGGCAACCAGATGTGTTAGAACTCTGTGAATGAGCTGCCATCTAGTAGCTTCAGAAACTTCCCCTCCTTTGCAATGAATTCCATGCTGTGATGAGGAAACTCCGGTTTGAAATATACACACCCCACATTCCATTCAGCAGACCAGAAAAGGTCTAACCCTGTGAAAGCTCTCACTCTCTTCTTCCTCCCTTCTTGCCCTCTCTTCCCACTGGCCTGGCCTCTTGACTCTGTTTGTCCCTTGGGGTATTTACAGTGATGCTTCATTGTATAGACCTATCTGTAGTCATTCATACTTGCTGGATGGTACTAGTAAATCTGGGCCTGCTCTACCAAAGAGGTAGTTGCTTGCTTCCCTGGTTGGTCAAAGTTGGCTACAGAAGGGAAGAGGTTCTCTTAGTATCTAAGTAATCCCCTCACTTTTATAGTAATTCTGCTAGAATAGGTTTAGGTGCACAAGCCACAAACAACTAAATGTCATGTATATGAGATACAGATCTAAGTAAATATGGTATCAATTGCCTAGAACCTTTTTTCGACACAGGGTCAATCAGTACCTGGCTTAAGTATTGACAATACTGATTCAATAAAACTCAGGTTTATGTCACCATATCAAGATGGTAGTGTGAATTGACCCATCATGGCATGTTCTTTGGTTTGATTTCTTTTGGAAGGGAGAATTTGGAATGGCGAAGTGGAAGTGGCAGTCTCACTCCAAATTGTCCCAAGTGGATTTCCCCCACGTGGGGTTCCAAATATGTGCTTCTAGGGATAAACATGAGCCTGATTCAGACATTATGCTGTATGAGTGTACAGATGTTCTGCGTATTGTGTTCATTTTAAAAGTGAATCTGAATACAGGCCCTTCAAATGCATAGTGCAGAAAGCACGTGTACTTCTGTATCTACATTCAATATAATGTGTGAATGAATGTACATGCAAACCTCACAAAACGTGGGTCCAACACCCATGGTTCCACGTATTTGCAGTTGGGCATTTGACAGTTGCGGGGGAGTAACAGCAGGAGAGAGAGCATGCCCTTAACTCCTGCCTGTGGCTTCCAGCAGCATCTGGTGGGCCACTGTGCGAAATGGGATAATGGACTAGATGGGCCTTGGGCCTGATCCAGCAGGGCTGTTCTTATATTCTTATGACACCTGACCTCAGTATATGCAGGGGGAAAGTGTTAATTTTTTCATATCCATGGTCTTGGGGTGGCCAGAAGTGACCTACAAAGTCATTTCTGGCCACCATTTTGTCAAAACGGAGCCATTTTGTGGCTTTTTTTGGGAGGGGGGAATTTTTTAACCACAATTTTTCATGGGGAAATGGAGGAATTGCGGCTTCTGGGGGGCATTGCTGGACAGTACAAGACCCGAAGAGAATATAGCACTTTATTGCAGTTATTTTAGCTGTTTTCTGCCTTTTAAAACCATTTTTTTGCCCCTGCAGAAACCTAACCCCCACAATCGCCACAGACTTAATGCCCCATTATCTGTGGTTTCCTTACCCATGGAAATAAATGGGAACAGATCCCCTGTGGATACGGGGTCCACCTGTACCTGCGGACAAAGTAGACTCATTTTACAAGTGTTGAACATAACATGTGAATGGGCCATGCTTGGAACCCAAAGGAGGAAAAGCAACTGGAAGAATGATTTGGAGATGAAACTGGTGGATGAGGAAAGGGTTAAGGTTTAATTCTTCCTTGACATTTCTCTACTTCAAATTCCCCCTCCTGAAGTTGCTTTTATTTTTGTTAATAAAGGTGGGTCATAAGAACATAAGAACAGCCCTGCTGGATCAGGCCCAAGGCCCGTCTAGTCCAGCATCCTGTTTCACACAAGATGTCTCTGGGGAGCCTACCAGATGCCTCTGTTGCTCCCATGCAACTGGCACTGAGAGCATCGTGCCTCTGAGGCTGGAGATGGCCCACAGCCATCAGACTAGTAGCCAATGATAGATCTACCCTCCATGAATTTGTCTAAGCCTCCTTTAAAGAAATCCAAGCTGGTGGCCATTACCACATCCCATGACAAGGAATTCCATAGATTAATTATGTGCTGTGTGAAATAGTACTTCCTCTTGTCAGTCCTAAATTTCCCGACCTTCAGTTTCATGGGGTGACCCCTGGTTCTAGTGCTGTGAAAGAGGGAGAAAATTTTCTCTCTGTCCACCCTCTCCACTCCATGAATAATTTTATACACCTCAATCATGTGTTCCCTTAGTCGCCTCTCTTCCAAGGTAAACAGCCCCAGATGCTGTAGCCTAGCCTCATAAGGAAGGTGCTCCAAGCCCCTGATAATCTTGGTTGTCCTCTTCTCCACCTTTTCTAGTTCAACAATATCCTTCTTAAGATACGGTTACCAAAGCTGTATGCAGTACTCCAGATGTGGCTACACCATAGAGTCATATAAAGGCATTATAATATTAGCATTTTTATTTTCAGTTCCCTTCCTAATGACTCCTAGCATGGAATTAGTGTTCTTCACAGCTGCTAAGCACTGAGTCGACACTTTCAATGAGCTGTCCACCACGACCCCAAGAGCTCTCTCCTGGTCAGTCTGACAGCTCAGATCCCATCAGTGTATATGTGAAGTTGGGATTTTTTGCCCCAGTAGGTGGTCTTTGTTCCACCTGTTTATGTGTAATATGCAGTTAGCCCCTTAACTCCAGCAAGTTGCAGAGTGGAAGGAACGTGTCCTGACTCTCAATTTCATTTACCTTTAACATTTTGGGACATCATTTTGCATCAGCGTTTATAGTGCCATCTTTTACCCCACATCTTTTGTAGGTCAAAGTGTTTAAAGCTTTTAATGTTTTTTAAATGTAAAAATATATATAAATGACAAGTAGAATCCACTTTATTGTCTGGAGCCATTGGATAAATTATTTGAAAATGCACACATGTGGAATAGTACAGCTTTAATGATTCCTTCTTACAGTAGGATTAATTACAGTTTTAGAGAATAAATTGTGAATAGCAGATAAATAAGCTTCTCCCTTGGAGTCAATGGATTCTATTCAAACCAAGAAGTTCTATTTGCACAAGGGAAAAAGCCATTTTGCCACCTTAGCAGCCCCTGTGCTCTCCCAAATTCTTTTCCTGAGTCTTAGGGGACCCTCAGGAGCAGATTTTAAGGGGCACAGTGGACTGCAGACAGAAAAGAGCTGATGAAAATGGTCCCACCCCTTTGCACAAACAACTTTTCCCTCTGCGAATGGCTCTAAAGATACAACCCAATGGCTTTTCCCATAGATGAAATATTCTGAGCAGAGAAGGTAAAAGGGAATATTTTCTTTTTTTAAAATGTTGCAGTTTTATTTGATAGGTTTGGGCACTGTCTTTCATCAAAGTTATTTATATTCATACATCAATACCTAGACTCGGCATAAATTCAATTTCCCCATGAAAATATATATTGACATGGCTTATAACCAAATGGGATGAATGGGGACGAGGGTGTTTAGCTGTCTCTGTGCTCTGGTAATTCTCAAAGAAGCTCTGTTGTACACTGAAACCCATTAATAGTATGAACGTTTCATCAGTAAAATACTGCCATTTAAGAGAAAGTAGTTGGGCTTGTGGCAGCTCCAAGAAGAGATGTTCATTTTGGTAATCCTTCATGGAAAGCTACAAAAGGAAAACAAAATCTTCACAGGCAGAACAGATTAAGAAATCAACAACTCTATTTATAGAGATGGAGTTATTCAATGTATCTACAGAGTGAACAATACTCAAAAGAAACAACAGTGCCTACAGAAACATTGTTGCTTATATAGGCAACAGTCACTTACCCAGACGGGGAGTAGTTTGATCAACAAATTTCACTCTATGATAGCATTGACTTTGACAATAATAAAACATGTGAATAATGTTTCTGTTTATTACATTAAGAAACTGACAGCACTTATTTCTTCTTAATGTCATGCAGATGGATATCACAAGGGCTTCAAAGTAGGAAGATAATGGCTCAGCATCCTCTTGTATTTTCATGTATATGCTATTCTTATCTCAAAAAGTGAGAGAGGAAGAGAACTGGCCTTTGCTCTTCTGTCTCTAGTACATATAAAGGTCATGCACATGACCATTTTCAGTGGGCTGGGAGGGTATGGAGGGAAGGCAAGATCCAGTTTACCTTTCCCCCAGGTTATCTCATTCATTGTGCTTATATAGGATGCATTGCTCATGCACCCACATGATCCGCACTGCACAGAGATTTCCCGGCAGCATGGATCTTTGGATGCCAGAAAAATGAGTTCCTGATTCCTCCAGGAATCCCTAAATGCATTGCATGAGCAGCACAGTGCATTTAGGAATTACCTCTTGAGTAGGGAGCTCTAGATGCTTAACTCTGTGGACACTTGGGCTGCATGCATTTACACGATCCCAGATCTGAGGTAAAGTGATAGCATGAGTTTAAAAACCGGGCTACCGGGGGAAGCAGCGCCTAGATTGGCCTTGATCCTGGCACTGCACATGAGCAGCCCTACCCAGGTCTAACCTGGGTAGGGCTGCTTGTGTGCACAGCCTCACTGTATATCAAAAAAGACTCTGAGGCCACACGGCACTCCAGTCTGCAGCCTAAAAATTCTAGTAGTATCACCTTACAATATCAAATTAGCTAGGGGCAGATGTAGTTGTTTTAATACTGTATTCTGGATCTCTGAGCTACTTTGGGTTTTTTTTTGAAGAGAAGTGGACTATAAGTTTTACAAGCAAGTTCAAATTAAAATAAAGTGATCATCACAGAAAATGGTTTAAAAAAACTATACCAAAGGCACTGCAAAGTCACAAGTCGGTTCAATAAAAGGCAGCACATTACCTACAATGTCTCCTTGAAAACAAACATTATTCTCTACACACAGAGACAAAACCTCAATTTTAATAGCAATGGAACATGAGATTTCCCCCCCGGCTTTGTACGTATTTTGTGTAACCATGTTTCTGTTTCAAGAAGAAACAGACATTATATAGAAACTTGTGGCAGCTTTTAATACCTTTGTTTCCAAAATGCACTGTGATCTATAGCAGGCTGTTATACATTTTTGTTCTCACAAGCATGATTCAGACATCACACAGAACTCTGGTTAAGGCCAGACTTTTCATGATGCCGCTGAGCCTCAGAAGTGCACTTTCCCCCATCCCATCCCCACGTAAGCATCAACTTCCTATCTAGGTTAAAATAAACTGAGATTGTTTGTAGCATATGAAGTGACCAATCTGTTTATTCCAGCCTATTTCTTTCAAACAACTTGAGATCTGTAATTTACTCCAAACCTTGGTCTTATATCTTGGCATATTTTAAGCAAACAGGCTAGAGCAGGGTTTCTTAACCTTGGGCCTCCAGATGTTGATGGACTACAACTGCCATAATTCCCAGACAAGAGCCACTGCAGTCGAGGATTCTCAGAGCTGTAGTCCAACAACATCTGGGGGCCCAAGGTTAAGAAACCCTGGGCTAGAATAAACTGAGATTGGTCAATTTGGACATCATGACCAATCTCAGCTTATTGTAACCTAGGTAGGAAGTGGACACTTGTGTGGGGATAGGAGAGGGAGTGCACATTTTTTAGTCAGAAAGACAGTGTGGAACCTGGCTTTAACTGAGGTTCTGCATGATGTCTGAACTGGTAAACTATATCTTCTGGGGGGGAAACCCTGACAAAAATCCAATAAAAATTTAAAATGCAACAAAAAACAAAAAACAAAGAACAAAACAAGAACAGAAAAGAAAAGAAAAGAAAAGAAAAGAAAAGAAAAAATGAACCTGACTAAGCATGTGGACAAACTCACAAATATTTCAGTTGGATATTCGGCAGCTCCCCGACCTTTTAAGGCCCAGAAAAACTCTTCTAACTTGTATAGCTGAATACTACTATTACTTTCTTGGTGACAAGAATGGAAATCTCAGTTTTGGAAGGAACCTGTTAGCATAGGCTGTGTACAATTTTATTCTATGTAATCAGAACAACTTCAGAAGATCTAATCAGAAGATCTTTGGCAAGTTACTTCTGCCTCAAAAATATAAATTATGAAGGGTGTAGACATGTTTCTGCAAATCTAATTAAGTAATTTATTCTGTCAAAAATCTGAATTTTCTAGGGACCTTTTCATTAAAACACACACACACACATTTCGGTGCAGAACACACATCAATTTGAATATATGCACTACTAAAATGTGGAAATGAAGGCATTTACTTATGATCACATCTGGTTTTGTTCCCTGCCACAGTTCATTATCCTAAATTTCATCAACAATCACAGTAGCATGTGCAGATAGGCAGACATTTGTGCTCTCCTTTCTGAAAACAAGTCTTTATTCTGTCCTGAAATATATTAAATATCTATATTGTTTGTAAGTAGTACAGAGTAGTGTTTTTAAGTGGTGTGACATCAAAATTTCAAAAGTAAACATTTTGATGGAGCATCAGAAATGTTTTCCTATTTGCTTGCAATGGCCATAGCCTTGTAAGCCTATTTGCAGCCATGATGAGCTGCTGCTTCTAGGCTATTAAATAGGAGTGAGTCCGAACCGGTCCGGCGGCCATTATAAAGAATGGCCGAACTGCCGGACTGGTTCGGCGCTTGCTGGTCCGGGTCCGGGTGGGGGGTATTGCTTTAAGGGCGGGAGGGCTTGCTTACCCCTCCCGCCTCTTTACCCCCTCCAGCGCCCGTATTTAATAGACTAACAGGACGCTGGAAACCAGCCGCCCCCGCCGCTGCCCCCCCCCGCTGCGAGCAGATTTCTCCAAGAGGTACCCATACCCCTGCCGCCGCTGTAGCCCGCCAGCCAGCCAGCCCTTCCTCCCTCCCTCCCAGCTGCCCGCCCGCCCGAGTCCTCACCGGAATGCTTTGTTAAAAAACGAGAGGAGCTCTCGGACAGAGCTCCTCTCGTTATGAAGGCCTGCTGCAGAATGAAGGCGCTTTGCGCGCGCGTGCATGCCGATCGCCGGAGGCCCGGTCTACCCGGCCGGGAAAAGGCCAGGTAGACCGGGCCTCCGATCGCCTTTTCCCGGCCGGGTAGACCAGGCCTCCGGCGATCGGCGTCCTTTGCGGCGCGCGCATGCGCACGCGCGCAAAGCGCCTTCATTCTGCAGCAGGCCTTCATAACGAGAGGAGCTCTGTCCGAGAGCTCCTCTCGTTTTTTAACAAAGCATTCCGGTGAGGACTCGGGCGGGCAGCTGGGAGGGAGGGAGGAAGGGCTGGCTGGCTGGCTGGCGGGCTACGGCGGCGGCAGGGGTATGGGTACCTCTTGGAGAAATCTGCTCACAGCGGGGGGGGGGGTGGGGGCGGCTGGTTTCCAGCGCCCCGTTAGTCTATTAAATACGGGCGCTGGATGGGGCAAAGAGGTGGGAGGGGTAAGTAAGCCCTCCCTGCCCTAAAAGTAAGGCCCCCGCTTCGGTGCCGGTCCGGACTGCTACGGACCGTGCACATCCCTACTATTAAAAACACCACTGCTCTCTTTTTCTTCCTCAATATATGATCATAGCCAATTGGGGACTAAATAGTCAGTGTGATGACATCAAAAAGTCATGTCACCAGTCAGATTTGATGGCATATGTAGCCAACTCAGAATAAAAGCAATAATTCCTTCCCTCACTCCAAATTGGCTTTCTGATGATGTCACATGACTAATCAGATCTGTCTTCATGGTAGACTGAAATCCAATTCAGAGTGCAGGCAAGAAGCATTACCCATTCTGTGAATGAGCAACACATTCACATACAATCACAAAATTGACAGAACAGGGACATTTTTGCAGCATTTGCAAGCTTCATGGAAAACAATCCTCATTTGGGGCATCCTAATTAACTGAGGGTCAACCAGCTGCACAGTTGCACGAGGAACAGCATGAGTGCACACATCACCCTCTCACCCAATATGCCGGTTTGTCCCTGGCATACTCACATGGGAGGCGGAAACATCTGACTCTTCCCGAATTGAATGGTTACTATGTGATTGGGGTGATCTAGATGGTCTGGTCCATCGCACATGACTTTGCAAGGATGGAATGGTGCACTGGGAGGAGGAAGATATGTATGCATACTCATGCAGTAGTGAGGCCAGTTAGATGGTATCATCTGAACTGGGTCTTAGGCAGGGTTGCTCTTTGATATTTTGCTGCCCCAGGTGGAAATACAAGAAGGCATTTCCTTTCCCCTTCCCTGACCTCCTGGGACTCTTCATCTATCCCACTTGGCCATATGGTTTGTTGAACCTCATATTTAGATCTTTTCTTTCTCCAAGAGCCCAATCACAATTCCAAAGCTGGTATCAGAAGAGTTGAGACAACTCTGCTTAATAGTTTGCAAAATAAAAGCAGTTGCTTTTTCAGAACAACCTGCATTTGGGAGCATACTCTGAATTCTGTACTTTTTTACTGAGCAAATTTTTCAGCTAACAAATATGTACATTATAACTGCAGCAAGTTACATACAGAGCTATGCTAGATTATATAATTCATGCCAACATTTTCAGAAACACTTGTTCCGTTCTTCCTCTTTGGCACGTATGTTTTTAAAGCCTTGCAATACAGAGCTCTAGAGTAGACCAAAATGAGTACTCTGAATGATCTCGTTTTCACAGCAATGGTTTCGTGGAGGGGAAGACGGCAACTTATTGGCAATGAACACCAAAACATGTGCCCAGGCATCTTTAATTAGTTGCCTTCCTGTTACTGAAGTCATGAATTCAGGGTTTTACATACATTTAAAAACCTTCTTCCTTGTTGTACAGCCTTTTCAAAAAATCCTGAAGGCCACAGTTGCACAGCCTACTGACAATTTCTCCTTGGAGAGGGCAGGAGGGATGGTTGGATGCAGGCACACTGTGCCTCTGCTGCTTTGTCATGTGGAACAGTTGCCTTCCCCCCATCCCAGCTGTTACCATGGTGACTAAGCTGTACCAGTTGATCTGGCTCTGAAAGGTACACAATACCAAGTAAAAAGTCCATCAAGTGTGTATTGGAGAGGAGGGAAAGAGGGGGCGGGTAGGCAAGCAGGGGGATAAGGAAACTTATTTTAATGGTTCTTTAATAATGTGGATTTCTAACCAGTGCATTTTCATAATATAAAACTGTAACGAGGTAATAGATAATTTGCACCTGTCAAAGTACAAAGCTGATCCCAGTCAATCCAGTTTGTAATTTCAGGCTATTCAGATGCTTTTAAGAATGGCAATAACATGCTGATGGATCCTGTGCTCAATTACCATAATTTGCATATATACACAGAACACTCATCTATAACGTGACATTAGGGATGTCTCTTTCCCGTAAATTCACATTTGTTTTTTACCCAGGCACTGCAGTACAAGGTTTCTGGCAGTGGTAATGGCATGGATTAAATTTTATTGCCATTTTTCAGTGAGAATCTCACAGTTTGCTGTATTAACAGAGAAAAGGGAAGAAATTGCCCACAGCTGCAAAGTCTTGCAGCAAAAAGTTTTTTCTCCAAACAATAAGCCACTAGCCCCCTGCATCTACCAGAGCATGAACACTGGACTAGGGCTGGGGAGACCAAGTTCAAATCCCCATTCAGCCATGATACTAGGTGGGTGACTCTGGGCCAGTCACTTCTCTCTCAGCCTAACCTACTTCACAGGGTTGTTGTGAGGAGAAACTTAAGTATGTAGGACACAGCTCTGGGCTCCTTGGAGGAAGAGCGGGATATAAATGTAGATATAACAACAACAACAACTATTGCAAATGTTACTACTAGTAATAACATCTGAAGAATGGAGCAACTTTACATTTTGAAGTATTCTGCTTAGGACTAATGGAGACATTACATGCTCATGTGTCTAACATTGTCTTGATATCCTCATTTTAAATAGGAAAAGTCACATCTGGAAGGTTGATTAGGATTGGAGAAACAGCAGCGAGCAGGGTATAAACCCTTTCCTCACCCAATATTTTCCCACTCCAACTCACCCCACCAAGCAGAGGTAACCTTTCTATGAGGCAAGGTGAGGTGGTTGCCTCAGGCAGCAGATTACTGGGGCACCAGCAAGGCAGAAAGATTCCCTCCTCCCACCACTAAAAGTGGGGGGGGGCATTTTCTGCCCTGCTTCAGACACACAGAGGTTGTGACCACTGCCACCAAGCACCACACTCCTTGTGGTGTTCCAATATTGGGCTTCCCATATTTGGAATGGGGAGAGAAGAGTCTGGAGGGTAATTTAGTGTGGAAAAATAGTGTGAAGGAAAAAGATTCCCACTACCACTTCTCTGATCCTGTTTCAAAGAGATCATCAGGTTAACATTACACACATTTATATACAAAATCTAATTTGACTTAGAAAGCCCTGAACAACAACTGCACAAATTTCACTTTGTGCAAATTTCACTTTGTATAAGACCAATGTAAGTATTTTGTGCAAATCATAATTGTCTAAAGTAGTTAACATTTTTCTATGGTGAAATTAATACTGACATTCTTAATGGTTAATAAAGACAAACTTACGGGTCAAAAGCTGCCAGCAAGAAGTTGAGCAGTAAGCTGATGGATTGCTCTACATTAATCTGGTGGGTTGTCGGCATGCGTTTGTTGAGTTGGTAAAAAACTGTGGACAGCACAGCTTCAAGCCGAGCCACATTCAGCTCTATGTTCGGATCCAAGTTGTTCAAAGAATTTTCCCGCAGTGCTTCTATTACATTCCAAATGTCCACTAGGTGCACTATGTATAAGGCAGAAACAACAATCACTAGATGAATGCTCACAAAAGAGATACAAAATAAATTCCTCTATAGCATATTTGTTTAAAATATACCCTTAAATGAAGAGAATTATGAAATGTTGTATATAGCAAATTATTATCACAATAGATTAAAGGACAAAGAGAGTCTATAAAGTAACTTATAAATTTTATGAATAAAATCAAGCAATGAAAGCCCAGAGACACCCAGGATCCAGCTACCTTCTAGACAGCATGGGTCAGAGACTTGCTGGTCAGAAATTCTATTGCCATTATACTGGTACCACAGTGCCAGTATAGTTAAGAAAAGGAGTTCTTTCAATATTCTACAATTATAAGCCCTAAACATACTATTTAGGAGAGGAGAGCTGGTCTTGTGGTAGCGAGCATGACTTGTCCCCATAGCTAAGCAGGGTCTGCCCTGGTTGCACATGAATGGGAGACTTGATGTGTGAGCACTGTAAGATATTCCCCTCAGGGGATGAAGCCGCTCTGGGAAGAGCAGAAGGTTCCAAGTTCCCTCCCTGGCATCTCCAAGATAGGGCTGAGAGAAATTCCTGCCTGCAACCTTGGAGAAGCCGCTGCCAGTCTGTGAAGACAATACTGAGCTAGATAGACCAATGGTCTGACTCAGTATATGGCAGTTTCCTATGTTCCTATGTGCCTGTTGGTCATAACATCTATGGTCTGTCCAATCTGTCTGTAAGTTTTCAGACTTCAACTAGGTGACAACCAGCACCAACCCTCCACATCAGCTGTAGATCTGATGTAAAATGGCTGACATACCGCCATTTTAAAATTGACCCTTTAACTCTAGAAAACAATTATTGGCTGGCTTTTTTTGTTTTTGCTGTTGGATAAAATATACTTTTTAAAATGTCCCTTTAAAAAATTCAGGTATATGTTGGAACAATCCTGTGTTGCTCTGGAAAAAAAAATCTATCCAGTGACTGACATTCAGAGTAACACTGGTACTGGGGATGCCTTCCATATGTGCAGCAGTCCTGCAGGGTGACGCTGTCATTGTATTGCACTGAATGCAAGCTAGCATTTTTGCCCAGTGATGGTAATGAAATCAGAGTTGGAAGAGGCAAGTCCTGGCAAGTTCTAGAGAGTGATTTCCTGGTCTGTATAGGAGAGCACCCTGGATCTTCTATAGTTTAAAAAATGTTCCCCTCTCCCTTTTTCCTTCTGTGGGGTTTTGTTTTCTTCCCCCACTGAGATGGCAGAGAGGTGGTGAAGGTCCCTGCAGGCCATGTAAGGCAGTGACAAGGTGGTCTTATGAGGGGATGTGAGATGGAGGCAAAGGAGTCTTATGATGGCATGTGAAGTGGTGGCAGACCTTGCTAGGAGTACTGCGAAGGCACACGAAGTGACAGCAAGGTGGCAAAGGACTTGCAAGGGTCCATGAGGATATGCACTGTGTAGTGGTTTGTAAGGTGCATAAGGTGGTGGGAAGGGGGCCTTGCAGCGGCATGCAAGGTGCCATCAGGAAACTTTGTGAGGCCCTGCAAGGTGGCAGAAGGATTTGCAAGCATACTAGAGGCAGTGGTGGCGATGTGGAGGAAGGATTTGTGAGAGCCTGTGGAGATGCATCAAGGTGGTGGAGGAATTTGCAAGGGCACACAAGGCCATGGCATTGTGGCAAAAGGAATTGTAAGGGCACATAACGCTGAGGCTAGGGTAAAGAGGCACACAAGATGGTAGCTACAGTGATGGGGCCTTGCGAGAGTATGCGAGGTGCTGCTGAGGTGGTGGATGGGCTTTTGAGGGCACACAAGGTGGTGGCAGACTGCCTTTGAATACGGAGGTTCTGCAGAAGGTTGCTGGTCCAAATCCCCGCTGGTATGAAACACCTATATCGGGCAGCAGCGATATAGGAAGATGCTGAATGGCATCATCTCACACTGCGAGGGAGGAGGCAATGGTAAACCCCTCCTGTATTCTACCAAAGAAAACCACAAGGCTCTGTGGGTGCCAGGAGTTGAAATCAACTTGACGGGACACTTTACCTTTATATCAGAGTTATAGTACTTCTGATTATAGAGGTTCAACTTACCAGCATGAATTCTCCTCCATGAATCTGTGTAATGCACTTTTAATAAGAAGTCTTATTAATTCTTATTATCTCATCTTTAATAAGAAGATGAGAGCCATCTTAAAACAGAGAAAAGATCCATCTAGGCCCAGCATCCTGTTAGCATAGTGCCCAGTTAGATCCTTCTGGGAACCTCCAAAGAAGTGCAGAAAGGAAACACTACCACCTCATTCCACCCACAAGCAACTAGAATTATAGGACAGACAGCCTTTGAACATGGAGACTCTGTATCAGATGTGTACTGACTACATCAGCAATTGGATGCATCACAGTCCATCAGGGATTGTAAATTTCTGGCTGGATATTTACCATATAGATGACATTTTGGGGAAGTACCGTGCCTTGCAGAGGTGCATTAGGCAGAAATTCATCAGGGGCCTCTCTAGGAATTGATTGGGGAAGCTGCACCTGTTGAATTTCTCACTGGATGCATTCCTCCCCAGCACAACATCAAGCTGAAAGACCAAAACAAAGTGTAGGTGCATGGAGTCTAATTTGTAAAGCCAGCATAATATATGAGATTATATGAAGCATTTGCCACATATATGGAAATTAAGATGGACACTTTAACTTGTAATTTCCATGATTTTTTTTGCACAAGTGAAAATCAAAAGTATCTTAACTCTCATCTTAACCCAAAGGCTTGTGGATCACTGAATTTCCAGCCTTTTTGAAAAGGAACTTCTGACTAGGCACTGTGGGAAAGAGAAGTACAAACATGGCTCCTACCTGTGCTAGCTAAGTAAAGTCTCCATATTCATAGCCACAGGGCACAGTCATTTTTTGCCACCACCACCCCACCCTCCAGTAATGTACATAGGGGGAAAACACAATGCCATGATGCTGCTTCCATTCTTGGTGCATTATAGGACGAGACCAGGGAAGGAAAAACAGCAACTTGAAACACTGCTTCTACGACTTGCCTAGAAGGCAGCCGATTCCTTCACAGTAGCCGGATCTTCATTAAGTTAATTCCCCACCCTCTGATACTATTTGATACAATATTGATATGATTCAGTATTGTATCTAATCACCTACTGAGGTTGGGAAAGTTTTTAATTGGACTCATTTCCAATGAAAAATGCCCTGACAGGGTTTGCATTGCTTAGTACCCAATTATTGGTCTGATGAGATGCACAACCCTACCATGAGGTGACATTTGATGATGATACTGGTAGCAAAGATCCAAAATAGGGCCACCGCGCAGGGCAAGTTGGGAGCTTAACAATTTCCCTCATGCTGATCCCCCAGTGCAAATAGTCACATGAGCTACTTTTAGCTCTGGAAGAGAATGCATTCAAGCATACGTGCATGTATATTTTCTCCTTTATAACTAACAGCAGCTTCAGTGGTTAAAAAGGGTCCAATCCAAACTGCTGCCTCTCATAGCTACTTTTAAGAAAAGAAAAGAAATGTCAGGAGATCTGATCGCAGATTTCCCATCTCATGTTGAGATTGACCCTAGTAAAGTTTCCATTAAGAGATGTGACCAGCATAGCTCACAGTAATTCTTCATGGTTCTATATGACAGGTTTCTTCCTTTACACTTAAGAACATAGAACAGCCCTGCTGGATCAGGCTCTAGGCCTATCTACTCCAGCATCCTCCTGTTTCACACAGTGGCCCACCAGATGCCTCTGAAATGCCCATAGGCAAGAGCTGAGGGCATGCCCTCTCTCTTGCTGTTGCTCCCCTCCAACTGGTATTTAGAGGCATCTTGAGGCATCTTAGATTAGTAGCCATTGATAGACTTGTCCTCCATGAATTTATCTTGGCCTTTCTTGAAGCCATCCAGGCTGATGGCTGTCAGCATATAATGTGGCAGAGTATTCCACAGGTTAATTATTCATTGTGTGAAAAAGTACTTGCTTTTGTCGGTCTATCCAACAAAAGAAAAATTTATCTCTATTCTCTCTCTCCACATCAAGGATTATCTTATAGAGCTCTGACATCTCTCCCTTCAGTCATCTTTTTTTCTAAACTAAAAAGCCCCAGGGCGCCTCAAAACAAGATGTTCTAGGCACCTTGGTCGCCCTCTGTTGCACATTCTCCAGTTCTATAATGTCCTTTTCGAAGTATGGTGACCAGAACCGTACACAGTGCTCCACATGTGGCTACAGAATAGATTGTATAAGTGCATTTTGATATTGGCAGTTTTATTTTCAATCCCCTTCCAAATGATACCAAGCATGGAACTGGCCGTTTTCACAGCTGCCATGCACTGAGTCGGCACTTGCAATGAGCTGTCCACCACAACTCCAAGATCCCTCTCCTGACCAGTCACCGACAGCTCACATCTCATCAGCGTATATGTGAAGTTGGGGCTTTTTGCCCCAATATGAATCAGTTTATACTTGCTAACATTGAATCACATTTGCCAATTTGTTGCCTACCCCCCCCCCGTTTTGAGAGAGCCTCACAATCTATTCACTACCCTATATAGTTTGGTGTCATCTGCAAATGTGGCCACCTTGCTGCTTACCCCAACTTATAGATCATTTATGAATGAATTAAAAAGCACTGGTCCCAGTACAGATCCCTGGGGGACTCCACTTCTTACTTCTCTTCATTTAGAGAACAGTCAATTTATTTTCCTCTGTTTCCTGTCCTTCAAACAGATTCCAATCCATATATGAACCTTATCCCATGACTGCTAAGTTTACTCAATAACCTTTGGTGAGGAACTTTGTCAAAAGGTTTTTGGAAGTCCAAGTATACTATGTCAACCGGATCACCTTTATCCACATGCCTGTTGTCACTCTCAAAGAACTCCAAAAAGTTGGTGAGGCAAGATTTATCTTTGCAGAAGCTATGCTGGTTATCCTTCAGCAGGACCTGTTCTTCTATATGCATAACAATTTTATCCTTGAGAATCCATTCCATCAATTTGCCTGGAACAGACATTAAGCTAACCGTCCTGTAATTTCCCAGTTCCCCAATGGATCCTTTTTTTGAAAATTGGTGTTACTTTGGCTACTTTCCAGTCCTCCTGTACACAGCCTGATTGTAGGGATAAGTTACATATTTTTGCAAGGAGGTCAGCGTTTTCACATTTGAGTTCTTTAAGGACTTTCAGATGCCATCCGGCCCTGGCAATTTGTTAATTTTTAATTTTTTCAGACAGTTCAGATAATCTCTTGTCACCTCTATCTGACTCAGTTCTTTAGGCTCTGTCCCTGAGAAGCTCAGTTCAGGCACAGGTACATGCTGCTCAGTATACTCTGCTGTGAAGACAGATGCAAATAACTTGTTTAGCTTCCCTGCAGTCTCCATATTCTCTTTAATAATCCCTTTAATTCCCTCATCATATAATGGTCCAACCGCCATTACCTGCCAGGTAACCACCGCCTAATGGTCCAACGGTCTCCCTGGCAGGGTTTTCATCATATAATGGTCCAACGGCCATTACCTGCCAGGTAACCACCGCCTAATGGTCCAACGGCCTCCCTGGCAGGTTTTCTGCTTCTGATGTATTTAAATATGTTTTTGTTATTCTCCTTGAATAACAAGGAGCTATATGCTCCTCAAACTCGCTTGTCACATCCCTTGTCTCCTTGCATTTCGTATGTTCTGTTCTGTTCTCTTCATTTGGGCAGGATTTACAATTTCTGAAGGAAGTCTTCTTTGTTGACTTTACTTGCTAGCCATGCTGTCATCCTCCCAGACTTGGTGGTACCTTTCCTCCTTTTTGGTATACATTCTAACTGGGCTTCTATTAGTATGATTTTAAATAAAGCCGATGTCTTCTGGAGTGAAGTGACTCCTGATTTCGCCTTTCAGTATTCTTTTCACCGAACTCCTCATTTTAGAGAAGTTTCCTCTTTTGAAGTTCAAAGTGTCGATGTTAGATTTCTTTGGCAATTCTCTCCTCGTATACACACAGAATTTGATCATACTATGGTCACTGTTAGGGGTATGCACAAAACCAGCTGGCCCGGTTCAGTTCGAGTCTGAACTAGACTCGAACTGGACCAGGCCAGTTCAGTGTTAAACTCCATCAAACCCCCCTGGTTCGGTTTGGGTGGTGGTGGTTCACAAGCCATTGTGAGGGAAATTTTTGTTTTAGTACTTACCCCCTCGGGGAGGGGCTTCTCCGAGGCCACGGGGGGCTTCTCCGAGGCCACGGGGGGCCCTGCAGAGGTTCCCCCTTCCCCACCGGCCTTCCTTATGCCAAAACCCACACCCACAACTCCCAGTCACTGTCAGTGTTTTGTTCAGGGCGGAGATAGCATGTTCCTAGTAACACATTTCTTTTCAGGCCTTGTATTGTCACCCACAGTGTTTCTGTGGAGAACTATTTTATAAGCTTTCAAAGTTAGAACCAAAAATTGGGGGACATGGACCCAAACCAACCCTGAAGTCTAAATGATGTATACAGACTTGAAGTATATATCAAATAAATCAATGGAAATAATTTGTATAATTTTTACTCCAATCACCAAATTCCTTCACAGCATTGTCCTGCTTCTGTTTGTTTGGGTTTTTTGGTCCATTTTAGTAGTAGAAAGAAGTCTAAGAAGGCTGCATGTGCAGACTCCACAGAGATACTCTGCATTTAAACAGCCTAATCCACCTCATAGGTTTCTGGTGAGCTAAAATAGTGCTCTGAGTGGAAAGAGGAGGAAAGCAAGATAAATAAAGCAGAAGTGGAAACAGCAGCATGGGAGTGAGGGAGAGGGAAGGAGGATGGATGCAAAGCAGATACCACTGAGCTACAGTCCCATCCTCATGATTAGTGGTAATCTAGGGCAGGGTTTCTTAACCTTGGGCCCCCAGATGTTGTTGGACTACAACTCCCAGAATCCCCAACCACAAAGGCCATGTCTGGGGATTCTGGGAATTGTAGTCCAACAACATCTGGGGGCCCAAGGCTAAGAAACCCTGGTCTAGGGTATTCTAGATCCTCTGAAAGTAACAGATGTATGGGAGGGAAATTCCACATTTTAAAGAGCATATATGATATTGGGATTTTGTGTTACAACTTTTTCTCTTTTGTAAACAAATAAATGATTAAGCCATTTCATGATTTCATTTTAAAGTCTGGTGAAATGTTAAATGGGGTTTTGGATTTAGTTAGAAATGTTGTATGTTAAGTGCACAACATTTCTAACTAAATCCAGGGGAAACATGCATCATGAAATAAAAGAGAGTTATTGCTCTATTGTATCAGATATTATCCTCAAAGGTGTAATGATGTTGGAACTGGTAATAAAGAATTTCCTTTTTACATGCCTCTTCAGATTTTATACACGAGTCTACAAAAAGACGCCAGCTTTTCCTATTCACTCATTCCCTGCAGTCTCTCCACTGTACAGGTGAGGGCATATATTTCATTAGACAGAATAATTGCAGGTATGTGTACAGCTCACCATCACAACAAGCAGAGATCAGAATACAGGACTAGAACAGTCTCCTTTTATCTGCCTATAAATGATGTCAACTGCCTGCCTTGTTGTCTGAGCCTTAAGATTTGATTTAACTTTAACACAGTTCAAGGGGCAGCTCAGAGCCATTTTGCTGCTTGAGGAGGACAATATGATGCCTCCAGCATCTGCTAGTGGATGCTCAACATGCCATGCTATCAAGACATGCGAGAACTCTCAGAATATGCTACTAAGCCAGGTAGTGGCAACAGGGGCATTTCTAGCTCATGTCTGGAGAGGAAAGTAAAGAAGAGATGTGCTCCAAGGGGGCAAGGAGAGGCAAATGAACAGCAAATCAAATTTATTTTTACGGTCCATGACCCAGAAGGCAAATGAACAGCATGTATCAGTAGTATGAGGAAAGGTTGTGACAGCAGGTAACAGAAAGGCCCATGGGGTGACAAGAAGTGAGTGCTCGACACCCCTGCACTCCTCCTCATACCCAAGGTGACCACCTCACCCGGCCTCATGAAAGGGCTGCCCCTGAGAGGAAACGAGAGTTCAAATGAGCAGCATCTTAGCTCTGGCAATTGGCACAAAGCCAGGTGGCTCCTTCTCCCTACTAGGGAACCCTTCAATCTGAAACTTTTCAACTACCAAAGATGAGTACAAGTGTTGTTAATAAAACTGCCCTGAGGTGATTGGCGAACACCCCTAAATCTATGTTCTGGCTTGCATGGGGGAATTAACTCAGAAAGGACAGTTTCACTTCAGATTTAAATTTGGCCAAAGTTGTGAACCCAGGAAATGACTGGACTGAGATAAGATTTAAATTTCAAAATCAAAAGGAAATATTTATTGTAGGAAGGGGTACAGCAAAAATAAATGTGTGGTTAAAGCAATATTATTACTAAAAATATCTTTAATTGCAATGAGGTGTTTTAGTTTAAAGTCCTAATTATATAAATTCCCAGGCAGGCAAGAGAAGTAGGTGGTTGGATTTAAGAAAAGGCAATAGAGACAGAGTTGGGCTCAGCGAGAGGCAAATGTTCATATCACCTGATCTGGATGAAGGGATCTCAAGGCTCCTGGAACCACCGAGGGACCTCGTTTCTCAGGGACAGCTCGGTCAGGGGCAAGAAGGTTGGAGAGGTTAGTTGCCAGAGGTGAATCCACGAGGGTGCTTCCTCTGTGGAACCAGATTCCTAGGTTGGCAAGAAAGACTGGGCAGATCAAGCTGGGCAAGAAAGTCAATCTGAAGGGTGGCATGCAGAACTGGACACAGCCTGGCGTGGCCTGTGAACAGTAAATCACCCAAGCAGCGGCTGGTGACTCCAAAGTAGATGGTACGCAAAGAGCACATTGGATCATGAAACTGGAACTTCTAATCCCCCTAAACATATCCTGGGGGCACATTCCAATGGACCTTTTTCGTTGGATAGGTGTGTTGGGTGGAACCGGCAAGGATTCCATTGTTGCTAATCTTTTTTCCTGTGTGTAGCAATTGCTGAGGCATGCCAAGGCTTTTGTCATGAAAACAGAGTGCATAGACGGGAGAAGAGGAAATTTGCCTGGACAGAGGGTCCAATAATCCAATCAGTACTTCTAATGGGTGCATCTCTAGTTTCATATCGCTGACTCAACCTCTTTTGTGAAGGGGGAGATTTACCTCCATGAGCCTTATATGCGTTCTTCCTGCTGAGTTAATTGGCTCATTGGCTTGCTGCTATCCTTTGCGAAAGGAGGGGATGGTGATGTGGTTCACCTTGAGTGCAGAGTGAGCTTGGCTGGAAGTTAATCTGTTTTAGTTAACTTCTAGGGTCTACTTAGGGTAGCCCAGCATAGAGAGGGCGTGCATCTGCTCCCCTTTCCAATTTGCTTCTTAGGAGGCGAATTTAGGGGCACCTGGCCTACTGTCAACTAACTGACCTTTTCCCACGTGCCACAAACGGAGAGCTCACGATGCTGTTAGGCTCCTTAGCGTGTCAAAAGTGAGATCTCCGAGCCTTGAGACTCAAACACAAACGAGGGGGCTCCTGGGAGCTGGCAGAAAAGCATTGCTAGCAACAGTGTACACTAGCTTTCTGTTGCCCTAAACAAGCTTTTCGTTGCTAGGCTGCCACATTATGGTGTCATTAATAGCATCACTTCTCCACTTTCATTAGTCTGTCACAAGAGCTCTTAAAGTGAGAACTGCCAGTATGTAGGGTCAGGAGGGCTGCTGCTTGTGCATGGTGGAGTTGGGGTCCTGGAATCAATATACTGTAAGCGGTTGCAATCTTGAGCCATCATCGGTATCTCTAAGCACGATCCTATGGGCTGTAGTGCTGCTGCTGAAGGGGATTTTTTTTTAAAAATGTCTTTCATAAGATAGAAAAAATTCCTTTTCTGGAATTGAAATTTGAGCCACCGCTTCAAGTGCTGACAGTTATTCCTTAGATGATGATTTCACATGGGGTTCAAGAGGAGTAACCGATGTGTAACAGATAAAATGCAGAATTTGCAGACTGGACACCCTACTGAAATAAGGGCTGAGCTGAAAACTGCCCTACTTTGCAATCCTGCTTACAGGCAGAGGGATGCTCCCTTTCAGCAGGTTTGTGGGGGCCCTGTGAGTAGGAGATGGTGTTTGCCCCAGTTAGGGATGTGCAAACAGGTTTGATTCTGAACCTGTCCGACAACGAACTGGTTTGGTTTGATATTGAAACAACCCCCTCCCCCACTTCTTTGGACGGGGGTTCTAAGTTAAAAAAAAAATTCTGTTGGCAATGTAACTCACTGCTGCTGCTCTGGGGGGCTTCTCTGAGGTCATGAGGGTGGTTTCTGAAGGTTCTCCCTCACCTTCCCAGCCTCCATTAATGTCCAAATTGCCTGGTTTGGGTGGTCTTCGGCCCATTTCGGGCCTGCCCTCTGTTGGAGGAGGTCATGCAGAGGCCCATTGCGCATGCATGGCAGCCTCCAAAATGTCCACTGCAATGAAGGGCAGGCCCAGAATGGGCCGAAGACCACCGGTACCAGGTGATTTGGTACATCAGTGGAGGCTGGTAAGGGGAGAGGGAACCTCTGGAGACACCCCCCCCCCACCCGCAGCCTCAGAGAAGCCCCCCAGAGCAATGCTGATAAGTTATCTTTCTTTTTAAAAAATTGTTTTTAATTGCGAACCCCCTGAAACTGAACCGAACCCAGGAGGTTTGGGGTGTACAAAACCAAACATGCCTGGTACAGTTCAAGTCCGGTCTGGGTAACCGAGTCTGAACCAGGCAACCCGGTTTTGTGTACACCCCTAGCCCAAGTTACTGGTGGCAGTAAACACACACTTCACCACTGCTAAATGCAATTCTTTCTCTGTCTTTTACCCACAAGATGCCTAAGTACAGGAAGCTTTGCCTCTGGCAATTGTCATGCAGAGATAGTGAAGGAAATTATTCCTGCTCTCACTCTGGCATCATGTGAGTAAGAATCAGAGGAAAAAATGGCATCCAGCAGCAACAAGCAGCATGACTGCCACCACCAGGAGGACTACAAAAAGGTCAGTGGAAAGGTAAGAATGGATTTGGTGGGCTTTCATTAATTCTTCCCCACCACCTCCTGCAAAGCCTCAAATTTTAAGCTGAAAAGGTTCACATGAGAACTTTGGGCTGAGCCATAGTTGAAATCAGTCATCCTAAGCCCATAAATAGCTTTAACAAGGACAAAAGGAGGATAATTGGGATGGTACAAGAATTATAAACCACTTTGGCTACAGTCCCATAAAGTTACGTGTGCCTGTCATGGAGAAAGAGACAAACAGCTAAAGTTATCTTGGATGTTTCCACCTCAGCTGCTTTTGTATCTGAACAGGCAAGCCACTTTTCAGTAGAAATAACTTCGGCAATAACTTGGAAGATAAACTGTGTGTCTTGTTCTCGCTGCTGTGCACATATAATTTTGCAAGACAGCAAGTCTTAGTCCACTGAAGACTGCTACAGAAATAATAAACCTTTCTTTAAATATTTCAGAAGTTAGGAGCACATCAGAGAGCTAGTAGGACCATACAAAGATAAAGTTTAAAAGGATACTGAAGAAAGACAGAAATAGTGGAGAAGTGTATTATCAGCATCAGTCTTCATGGCAGAAGAACAACATATATGTTGTTCTTTCATGGGATAGCTTAGAAAAGTTCCCATGGGGCTCTTATAAGAACCATCTAGACACGGACTAGGCCAAGACCAACCTAACTTAAACAGCTTCATGTGTCCTCAGATATCAGGCCAAGATTAGTTTTTATAGAGTGCAGCTGAAGCGCTGTTAAGCAGAGGTGATAAAGATTAAATCTGAAGTATTAAATCACAAATTCCACAACTATTAAGTCATTAAGGCCAGATGGCATTCACTCAAGATTTCTTAGAGTAGGGATGCACAGGAACCGCAATTTGAAGCACAATTTGTAACACATCCCCTGCACCTTTAAACGGAGGAGAGCAGGCGCATACCTACTCCTCCACCACATACTGCCACTTCCTGAATTGCGGAGCTCCAACCAGCTATCTTGGTGCACCAGCAGTGTTCTCCCACAGAAGCTCTCATGCGATGCGGGCACATGGGCTCTGCACATGCGTGACAGCCATTTGCTGATCATGCAAATGGCCGCTGTGCATGTGCAGAGGCCACATGTGTGCCAGCATCACGCAGGGACAGCTGGGGAGAGAGATGCTGGCGCATGAACAGGCACGGAGCCTGACCGCCAGTGGCCCGTGTGCGGCCGCCGCCACAGCCCCGCTCACCCCGACCCCCGTGTCTGACGTCAGACGTGGGGTGTGTGGTCTGGCTCCCGAACAGAGCCCTGCGGCTCCGTTCGGGAGTGTGTGTCAGGCCGGTGCTACATTTGCAGCGCTGGCCATTAAACTCCTGAAAGGGCCGCGCGGCCCCTTCAGGAGCTAGTCTGGAGCTGGCGCTGCATTCACAGCGTAGCCAGGAGCAGCGTAGCCAGGAGCAGGAGGCAGGGAAGAGCTGCTCCTAGCCATGCTGCGAATGCAGCAGCCATTTAACTCCCAAACGGGGGCCACGTGGCCCCTGCTCAGGAGCTAAACCAACACCCCTGCATATGATGTCAGATGTGGGGAGCATGTCGGGGCCACGAGGCGCGGCCCCTGACTGGGCGCGGCCCAGGTTCTTTGAACCTGTAGGCCCAGTGGTGGCTCCGCCCCTGCACATGAAGATAGCTGGTTGGAGCACCACGATTCAGGAAGCGGCAGCAAGTAGCAGAGGATAAGGTATGCACCTGCTCTCCTCCATTTTAAAGGTGCAGGGGATGTGTTATGAATTGTACTTCAAATCACGATTCATGCACATCCCTGTCTTACAGCTCAATGTGGAACTGTTGGTTAAAATGGGTAACATTGCTAAAATGGCCTCATCAAATGGCTGGAAGATTGCCAATGTTTTAACACATTTTTTAAATAAAAGCTATTGGGGTAGATTCAGGAAGTTACAAACCTGTCAACCTAACTTCTGTCCAATGTAAACTGATGGGCAGTATTACTGAGGCTACAGCTGTTCAAATGCACAGAATGACAAGTCTTGCTAAGTAAATACTGAAAGTTCAAGCTAAATTTAAAACAGAAATAACGATATGTAGCATGAGAGGGGGGAAATTCGCATATTGTCATAATCTGCTGCCACAGATATTGAATTGTGCATAACTTCCTAGGGATGAGGTAATACAAATAATAGAACGATACATCTCTAACCACTAGATGGCACTGTGCGTATGTTAGTAAGCACCACATATATGTGCTCTTACATACTAACTGTATGTTAGCACTACATCAGATTAATACAAACCAAGATATTTAGATTTCTGCTTCTCCCTTGAGAAATTATTGGTCTTGGTGTATCTGCATGGATTTCTGTGTGGTTCTGCTTTAGAGTGGCATATCTATGCCATTTTCACATAATGAGCTGAAAGAAGACGACATTTTTAATTGACAATTATTATCATGGCAATAGCTCTCAAAATGCTAGGATTGACCTTATCCCATGTTTAACGTACTGGGTTACTGAGTCAGGCATATGCCAGTTTCAGATAGTGAAGTGTAGTGGCTAAAGGTATAAGCTCTGACACAGAAAGGAAATCAAATTTCATTCTAGTCATGAACTTGATAAGTGACCTTAGGGAATCCACTCTTTTTTACTCCCACAACTGTAATATGTAGGGATGTGTGGACCGGTCCGGCGGTTCGGTCTGGGGTTGAACTGAACCACCACCCCCGGTTCCGTTGGACTGGAACCGGACCAATTCCGGCAGGTCTGCGAATTTTTATTTTTATTTTTTAAAAAATAAAGGATAAGTACCTTTAGCCCCTTCGGGGGGTTTGCTGAAGCCGCCGGGTGTGTGTCCCTGCACGGGTTCCCTCTCCCCCCACCGGCCTTCCTCATCACCGCCGCGGCCATTATGGAAACCCTTCTTGGCCCTTTCGGGCCTCCGTACGAGCAAGCGGCTGCCATTTTGGCGACGGCCGCACATGCACCAATGCCCTCTGCGAGGCCGTGCTAAGCATTTGAAGTCTCTGGCATAATTCATATTGTCTCCATTAGCTTCTGTAACTAAGCTTAAATACACATAACTGAAATAACCACCTATTTCCCTTTATTGAAACTGCCTTTATTTCATATTCTTTGTCAACTTTGTTTTTATGTTCCAGATTAGAAGCCTTACTGGATAGAGACCAGTTATCTCACCCCTTGTAAAGTGCCATATAAATGGAAATAACAACAACAATAGCAGCAGCAGAAACAACTAGCTTAACCCGTGTGGAGCATCTGCACGCTAGTATTAGATTTCTCCCCTTACCCCCTGCCACAGCCCACCCCTCACCTCAGAGATCTCTCTACCCTTGCCTGAACTGCACTCCTGCTCTTCCACCTCCCTCCCGTTGCTTCCATCCTCCTCACCTCTCTTGGTCACTCCTCCATCCCTTTACTCCATCCCCATCTTCCTCACCTCTCCTGGTCATGGCTGCAGCCTGTTGACCAAGCTGTAGCCCCCTATCCCCAGAGACCTCCCCAGTCTCACCCGAGCTCCACTCCTGCGCCTCTGCACAGTAGCAGCAGCAGCAGCAGCAGCGGTTGACCAGGCCCTTCCTCGCTGCTGCTGCCGCCACCACCATAGCCACTCATTCCCATCAGGCCGCTGACAGGCCTGGGCCCGTCCCTTGACTGTCTGCTTCCCTTAGCCAATGGCCTCGGTAGCCCCAAACAGCAGCAGTGGCTGACTGGTCCCTTCCTTGCTGCTGCCACTGCATAGCCGCTCATTCCCCTTAGGCCACTGACAGGCTCAGGCCCATCCCTCGCTGTTCCTTTTTTCTCTCTTCCCCTCCCTTCTTTCTCTTTCTCTCCCTTCCTGAGTTAACAGATCGTGTTAATCTTATTTCCTATTCTAATTTACACAATGGCAGCCTCCTTCTCCTGAAGGGGCACTTTCCTCCCTCACAACCCCTCTCTTCGCAGACCCCTATCCATATCCATATTCCTTTCCTCTACAATCAAGAACATCTTCCAACCAGTAACAGTTTCATTCCAACTCATCTTAATTATCACAGGCTCCTCCTCCCTATCTACTTATGGAATCCTCACTGCCCAATCACCATGGTGCTTCTGCTCTCACAGGCTCCTCCACCCTATCTGCATATGGAATCCCCACTGCCCAATCAGGTGCTTTTGCTCATGAATTCTCGCGAGACCTGCCATGCACAGCATTAGCCACGGGTACACCTTAGAATGTGTGTGTGTGTGTGTGTGCGCGCGCGAGAGAGAGAGTGATATAGAAGATAGAAGATTATAATACAATATAATATTATTATAAGATAATGATTGATTGATTGATTGATTGATTGCATTTCTATACCACCTAGTATAGAAATCTCTAGGTGGCGCACAGAATTAAAACATAATATAACATATTTAAAATTCATAAAAAGATAAAAATCATAGATAAAAACATGAAAAACACATTAAAATTTAAAAACTGAATCTCAGTTGAAGGCCTGGGAAAACAGGTACATCTTCAGGGTCCTCCTAAAAGCAAACAGAGAAGGAGATGCTCTTATTTCAGCAGGGAGCGCATTCCAAAGCCCTGGGGCAGCCACAAAGAAGGCCTGGTCCCGAGTTGCCACAAAATGAGTTGGCAGCAACCGTAACCAGACCTCTCCAGATGATCTTAATAGGTGACAGGGTTCACGACAGAGAAGGCACTATGGACCTAAGTACCCTGGACCTAAGCCGTTAAGGGCCTTATAGGTAATAACCAGCACTTTGTATTTCGTTCGGAAACATATGGGCAGCCAGTGCAGTTCTTTTAGAATCGGTGTGATATGGTCCCTTTGGGTAAACCCAGAGACCAATCTGGCTGCCGCATTCTGAACCAATGGTAGTTTCTGAACTACGTACAAAGGCAGCCCCACATAGAGTGCATTACAGTAGTCAAGCCTAGAGGTTACCAGTATATGTACCACCGTTTTAAGGTCATTTGTCTCCAGAAAGCGACGTATCTGGCATATCAGCTGAAGCTGATAAAAAGCACTCCTGGCCACAGCCTCAACCTGAAAAACCAGGGAGAGTTTGGGATCCAGGAGCACTTCCAGACTATGAACCTGATCTTTTAGGGGGAGTGCAGCCCCATCCAGAACAGGAAGATCTAAACCATCTCTTGGATCCTGACCCCCTACAGGCAGTACCTCTGTCTTGTTAGGATTCAATTTCAGCTTGTTCTCTCTCATCCAGCCCAATATCGCCTCCTGGCAGGCACTTGGAGGGGGTCATACCATTACCTGATGAAGTTGGTATGGAGAAATAGATCTGGGTGTCATCAGTATATTGATAGTATCCCAGACCAAACTTCCTGGCGATTTCTCCCAGCAGTTTCATGTAGATGTTAAAAAGCACTAGAGATAGTATGGAGCCTTGTGGAACCCCACACTTTAGCTCTCATTTTTTAGAACAACAGTCTCCAAGCGACACCATCTGGAATCTGCCAGAGAGGTAGGAGCGGAACCACTGTAAGACAGTGCCACCCAATTCCACCTCCTTCAAGCGACTCAGCAGGACACCATGGTCAATGGTATCGAAAGCCGCTGACAGATCCAAAAGGATCTGCAGAGTCACACTCCCTCTGTCAATCGCCAGTTGTAGATCATCCATCAGGCTGACCAAGGCAGTCTCAACCCCACAGCCCACCCAAAAGCCAGTCTGGAAAGGATCTAAATATTCTGTCTCATCCAAAACTGCCTGGAGCTGAGAAGCAATCACTCGCTCAATCACCTTGTCCAATCAAGGAAGATTAGAGATGGGTCTGTAATTAGCTAACTCTGAGAGATCCAATGCAGGTTTTTTCAAATAAGGTCTAATAATAGCCTCCTTAAGACAAGGAGGCATCTTGCCCTCCCTTAGAGAAGCATTTATGATATTTACCAGAACCTCTCTGATAATATGATTGGCAGATGAAATAAGCCAAGTTGGGCAAGGGTCAAGAGAGCAGGTGGTAGGGCGTACAGTCTGAAGCAGTTTGTCCACATCCTCAGAAGTAACAAACTGAAGGTGATCCAATTCAGTCCCACAGGAGGGGTTGCTGGGTACCTCTACAATAGACTCTGCAGTAACTGTGGAGTCTAGTTCAGCACAAATACAAGACATTTTATCTGCAAAAAAATTGTTAAACAGATCACAGCGAGTAACAGATGGTTCCAAGTTCAAATTCAAGGCAGAGAGGGCACGGACTAGCCCCCTCACAACCCTAGACAACTCATCTCGATGTGAACTTGCAGAAGCAATGCAGGCAGAGAAGAACCGCTTCTTTGCCATCCACACTGCCAGAACATAGGTCCTCATATGAGCTCTGTGTTGCAATCTGTCAGATTCATACTGAGTCTTCCTCCACTTGCACTCTGGTCATCTACCTCACCACTTCAACTTTATATATATTTCTACAAAGCGTAACCATTAGTAGTCCCATGCATGGCAGCTCTCATGAGAGTTTGCGAGCAGATGCCTGGATAGTGAGGGGGACAGGGGAGAAAATGGTGGCAGCGGGCAGCCAGTCAGCGGGCAGGAAAGGAAAGCACCAGCTAGGCTGACCGGCCAGGGAAAGCAGACTGGGAGAGGGGGGAAATGAAGATGGGGAGGAGACAGGGAGAACTAGGGTCACAGATGCTCTGTGCCAGATCAGCTAGTAATAAATAAAACCACCACCACCAAGGCCAATTTAGTTGGCAGCAGGGAAGTAGAGAGGTCGCAATGTGCTGCAAGCCATGCTCAGTTCAGGGCATACATGATCACAGGTCCAATGGAGTGAGTACCTGTGCTGATACTCCACTCATCCTTATTCATGGAATATCCTCACTGACGCTAAAATCCAGTTTTTATTGCCACAGAACTACTTCAGCAAACTTTTATGTTTTACACTGAAGTGCTGAATCATCTAATGCACTAGATGATAGCAGCAAGTTAAAGGAAGATAGAAAAAGCTTTCATTAATACAAAAATATCTTAGTCATCAGCAATGATGGAAAAAATAAGTAGGGGGGAAAAGAGAAATAATGGGATTTGGGTAAAGTATTATGCACACTGACATTTATATATTTATAGTCTGCTGGAGCATGGCAGCAGCAATTTTAGATGCTGTTCCCAGAACCCCTAGGTGGAGTAAGAGTCTGCATACTTGGGTACTTGTTTGAATTAAAATATATATATATATATATCTTGCAAGCTTTGAAAATGATTTGCAAATCCAAGACAAAGATGTTGTCAAGGAAGAGAGGAAAATGTTGGATCATTTGATGGAGGCATGGGAGATGAGGGAAATGAAAGAACAAAATAGATAATAGGATGGTGCCAGACTTTGGTCCAGCTTAAAGATATGAAATTAATTATTTCAGAGCAAAGCACATATTAAGGGTGTTATTCAATTATGAGTCCATACCCAAAAGTAAGGGTGAAGTCAGACTTAATATTGTAAGCATTGTAGAGAATGCCACAAACACATTCACTGCTGTCTAGTGGGCTAGAAATATACACTGCCTGCACCATGTCACGTTCATACCACAGGTTGGCCACACTGGCCACACAAGGACAAAGCATACCTGAGTGGACACATTCCTCTTAATATTTATTAGTTAAACGGACATACTTTTTTTGACTGTACAAGCAATGTAATGCTGTGGTGAATCTTCTTGATAGGCTTATCTACATTTGCCAGTGTATTGTTTCATTATTATTTTTTTAATGACAGGCTATTTTTATAAACTAGGTTGACACAGTGCAAAACAGTAACAGCAACAACAACTGCGTAACTTTCATATTTGCCTTACATTTCTGGGAACCGGGCAATTTATTTTCAGCACCTGAGATTTATGCTCCTTTATTCCTGCCATTACTTTTCAACAATAAAATGTTTGTAATGGGTGCAGATAATGGAGAAAGTGAAGGCAGAACTGCTTTAAGGAAGCACAGCCTATAGCTCAACACTGGAATGCCATTTTGGCATCATAGCTCAGATTGAAGCTCAGATGGCCAGTCTTTACAGCTTGCTTGATGATATAACAGCCATTGAAGTGAGACTGGCCCAGAGTGTGATGTATTTAAAAATATCTGAAGTGAGTATGTCTTGAACAGCACTTGCATTTAATTTACAGATGTGAAATTATTGTGCGTTAGGAAGGGTGGCTAACATAAGGCTAACATAAACTGACAGGCAGAAGAGAGAGAGGCCCAAAGGCATGTAAGAAACTGAAGCTGACTCGCCTACATGCCTCTGAAGTCTGACTATTTGAACTGAGCAGAAGTATGAGGAAGAGAAGGATTAGAGTGGGGGCAGGCAGGGAAGTTAACAAGGTCGCCATCATGGTCAGTTTTAGCACAACTCCATCCCCATGAAAAGAACTGTATTGTTCTGAAGATGAGACAGAGCAAAAAGTCTTTCATTCAAAAGAAAACAGATGAGAAAAATAACATGGAAACCCCCCAAGGTGCCAAATTAAAAACCATGAGGGTTATGAACTCCCGGTTTGTCTGCTCTAATTAAACCCCATATTAGATTCATCCGCTTGGATTTAAATTCAAGGCTTTCAACTGCCAACTGTTTATTCTGATCTAGGGAAATCAGCAGACTTTACTTCTGCTGCAGCCAGCATTGCCGAATAATCACACAACACACGGAGTAAAGCCCACAAAGGATGGCAGTAGCTCTCCAGCTGTACAGTGATGCTTAATTGTATAATGGAGTTTTGATTATGGTGTGTTATGTTCTGCTGCTAGGGCCAACTGGGAGACTGTATGTGCAAACGTGATATTTCATCTCACTAAGTACCTTTTAATAAATGATGCAAAAATAAAATATAAGAAACTGTCATTCCAAGCAAAAGCAACGTTCTAGATTGAGGATGGCTGTGAATAGTGGCTGACATCCAGAAAAAAACATCAGGGGAGACAGCAGATTTGGGTCCCTATAAAGAGAGGCTGCTCGTAACTCAAGCCGGAGTGTTGCAGAGAAGGAGAGCACACATGTGGGGGGAACAATTTTTCCTGCTTTCCTATGCACTTTGCCTTCCAAAAGTACATCCCTGAAGGCTTTGCAAACATCAGGGACGTATTTTTGGAAAGCAAACAGCACTTGAAGGGACAGAGAAGAGCAGCAGAAGTCTTTCCTCCCCCCACCATACACTCTGCTACTCAACACCATTAAGAGCAGTTTCTCTGTGCAGGGCCATAGCTCTGCTGCATCCCCCAATGGCTTTTTTTGGATGCCAGCCAGTATATTTCTGGAATTTCACAAATACAGTGCTTTCAGCTATCACAGCTGGTGCTCGGGCATTCCCACCTAACACTCAAATTCTGTTCATGATTGTATTCTCTCAGCACCAAAACAGGAGGCTCTCACATTTCTCTGCTAAGGTTTCAGCATGGGTTTCCATAAACCATGAACGACATCTGTGAGCTTGAGAAACAGTTCAGTCTTCGACATGTTGAATTTGAGAGAGTGATGAGACACATCAGGGATAAAGATATAGGACTGGCAGAGAGGGAGATATCTGGAGTACAGAGGTACAGCTGTAGGGGAAGAATGGCAGTTCAGTCCCCAAATAGCAAAGCAAAACCAGTTTGGTTAGAAAGCAGAAAAGCAAGTGGTCTTGAGACAGTTCTTTAGTATTGAAGAAGTACCAGGATTTATTTTTTTTTTAAAGATTACAAACGAATGTGAAAAAGCTTGCAGCTTAATTTCAGCTGTAGCTCATGGCTGTAGAGGGAGACCAAAACAAACAGCCATCTCTGGAAATACAAAATGAAGACTAACGTTAGAAGAACAAAGAGGGAAGGAGTCCGGCACTTTTATCCATGACCCTAACCCCACCCCCAACTCCAGTGGTCACTATGAGACATTGCAGCTGAGAGCTGATGCTGCCAGGGTCTTAGCTCCAACACTCTTTCTCATCGGCTCGTGCTGCTGTCTAGAAGTCCCAACTTCTCTCTCAAGGTTTTGAAACGATCCCTGGACAACAGCTTAGTTAGCACATCTGCTACCATTTGTTCACTTGGACAATACATAAATGTTAAAAGTCCCTTTTCTTGTGCATCCTGTATATAACGATATTTAGTTTCAATGTGTTTTGTTGTAAATTTAATTTTCTCCATTTTTGAGATCTGGATGCAGCTTTGATTATCCTCAAACATCTCAGTGGGTTTTGGTTTGTCTGTGTTGAAATCCAACATTAGCTTGTGCAGCCACGCCACCTCTTGACATGCTTGAGTGGCAGATACATATTCTGCCTCAGTAGATGAGAGAGCAACTACTGATTGCTTGCAGCTATACCAACTGATTGCTCCACCACCATAAAAGAATACAAAACCACTGGTTGACTTCCAGTCTGATCCTCAGCCCAGTCTGCATCCATATAACCTATTAATTTGAGTCCAGTACTAGCCGGCAACTTTAGTTTTAGATGGATTGTCCCATTTAGGTACCTGCCTAGTCTTTTTACTGCAGTCCAGTCATCTTTGCTGGGTGTGCTTACTTTCCTATTCAAGATTCCCACAGATGCAGCTATATCCAGTCTTGTTATCATAGCTACATATAAAAAATTTCCAATTGCTGTCCTATATTCACTGTCTGGCAGAAGTTCACTCTCTTCCTTCTGTTTTAGGTAACCTGTTTCCATAAGTTTATTCAGCTCTTTGGTTTCTGTAAGATACTCTAGTAAATAATTTACTAGATACCCAAATACTCTAGTAAATCATTTATTTTCTGTTTTTGGTTAAGGAAATAGCTTCCATCCTCTTTACTCTCTATGTATATCCCAAGATAGTGTGCAATAGGCCCAAGTACCTTTACCACTCTCTCACTATTCAGGTGCTTTATTATTTCAAGGCTGTCCTCTATTTTCATAACAAATTATCAGATCATCAATGGAAGTAAGTATATAGGTCCATCTGTTTTCTTTGAACCTCGAGTACAGGCAAGGGCCAGCCTTTCCTTGGGTAAATTCCTTATTGACTAGCAACTAGTTTAATTTAACATTCCAGGCTCTTGCAGCCTGCTTTAGTCCATAAATACTTTTCTGCAGCATACATACAAGTTTTTCTTTACCAGGTTCCACAAGTCCTGGAGGCTGCTCCACATAAATATCTCCTTTGATGTCTCCATGAAGAAATGCAGTTTTCACATGTATGTGATCCACTTGCATTTTCTCTGCTGAAGCAATGTTTAGGAGTGTCCTTCCTGAGGTGTGTTTTACAACAGGAGCAAATTTCTCGTCATAATCTTCCCCATATATTTGCAAGAATCCCTTTGCCACCAGTCTTGTTTTGTAACGCTGGACATCTCCTTCTGCATTTTGCTTAATTTTAAAAATCCAGTTTCACCCCACAGTCTTTCTTCCCTCAGGTAGCTCTGTGAGTGTCAATGTGTTATTTTTGTGTAATGATTCCATTTCTTCTTTTGCAGCTTCCTTCCAGTTTTGTGCTTCAGTTTCAGGTAAGTTGCCAATTTCTTGCCACATGCTTGGTTCTTGAAACCTTTCTCCCTTTGCAATGTAGGAAAGTTTCTTAGGTGGAACGCCTTTATTTTGTCATGGTGAATGCCACAGCCTTTGTTCCATCATCAGCATTCCCTTCTGCTGAATCACTTCCTGGTGTAAAACTTACAGTTTTCTTTCCTTTGGGTCATATTGTCTTTATTCATTCTCCAACTGAAAATTGGGCTCTAAGTTTGGCAGTTCACTGGTGGTTGGTTTTTCATTTTCACTGAAGTATGCTGCATTGCATGATCTAAAATCCTATATCCTTTACATCCTATGGAATAGCCAACAAGTATTCCTTCTTCAGATATACAGTTGCATTTGGTCCTTTTGGCTTTTGGTATATAGGTGTATGCTTTATATCCAAACACTCTTATAGGACACAAAGTGGGCTTGTTGCCATTCCATAACTCATGTAGTATTGTTCCTGTGGCCTTTGTTGGCAATCTGTTTTGCAGGAAAGTAGTAGTCATCACTGCCTCTCCCCAAGATTTAGTAGCCAAACCAGCATCTACAAGCATGCATTTTGTAATTTCCATAAGAGAACAGTTCTTTCTTTCCGCCACTCCATTTTGCTCTGGAGTATAAGCAACAATCTTTTGGTGTTCAGTGCCCACCTCCTTTAGGGATCTTATGACATCATTCCCAATGTACTCACCACCATTGTCAGTGCGGAGGATCTGTGGCTTTCTCCCATACTTGTTGCTAACTCTTGCAATATATTCTTTTAGTCTTTCTAGTACTTGTTCCTTTTCACTTAACAGGTATGTAAATGTGTATCTAGAATAGTCATCAATGAAAGTAAGAACATATTTATTCCGTCCTGATGTATTAACTTGCATAAGGCCACAAACATAATTACGAATCAGATGATGATGATGATGATTATATTTACATTTATATCCCGCTCTTCCTCCAAGGAGCCCAGAGCGGTGTACTACATACTTGAGTTTCTCTTTCACAACAACCCGGTGAAGTAGGTTAGGCTGAGAGAGACGTGACTGGCCCAGAGTCACCCAGCTAGTTTCATGGCTGAATGGGGATTTGAACTTGGATGCTGTGTTTCTCTTTCTTTTCATGCAAAAAAAAGCAGGCTGTGTGGCCTTTGCTCTTATACAGTACGCACACTTTGATTCAGTGCTGCAGGGGGCTATTTTTAGACCCTTTACCAAATCCAACCTTTCAGCCTAACATATCATTTTGGCATCCTGATGGCCTAACCTTCTTTGCTACAAATTCAGACATCCTTTATGTGTGCATTCCTTTACAGTTTTGGCCTTTTCAGTCACACATTCTACTTCAATTCATTCTCTTTTAAAACTGCTTTCATAAGCAATTCCTGTTTGTGAGTAATGAAACAGTGCCTTCCTTTAAATTTTACTTTGTAGCCTCTTTCTGTAGCATATTTTACAGACAACAGTCTTGTTTCTAGAGTAGGCACATACAAAGCTTCTTCAATTGTTAATCCAATGGTTTCTCCTTTCTCCAGTTTGCAGAGCAACTGGGCAGATCCTTCCCCTTCTGCATACATCAGTTTTCCATCCAAAAGAAAACCACAGGGCTCTGTGGGCACCAGAAGTCGAAACTGACTTGACAGCACACTTTACTTTTATCTAGGTTTATAAATCTCTCCCTTTCTATAATCAGGTTGCTTGTAGCACCTGAGTCAATGCAAATGCCACTGATGCATTTCTCAGACTTACCTTCCAAAACTTTATCTGTTCTTGCAAGGTATATCCTTTGCTTATTAGCTCTAGTCCTTGATTGCTTGTAAGTTCTGTACTCTTGTGTTCCCAGATGACTCACTGTCTTTGCAACTTTGTTTTGCTTGCCTTTTGTCTGCAAACGCTTTATTCTTGGGACACTTATTCTGCAGGTGTTTGGGGCTTCCATAAATAAAGCACTTCTTATTTCTTTGCAAGGTTCTAAATGCATTTTCTTCACTTTTTTTGGTTGCTTATAATCTCTTCTGCGCAAATCAAAGTCCTCTAGATGGTTAATCACAAATTGTAAGTCTGCATCCTCCTTGACTTCCAAGGCATTAGTCACACTATCAAAGTAATGTGGCAAACTATTCAACAGCAATCCTATCAAAATTGCATCAGGCATGATTACTTCTTGAGCTTGCAGTTGACTAAATATTTCTAACATTTCATTTATGTGCTTGGACAGACTTTCTCCTTCTCTAAGTCTTTTATTGCTCAGTTTTCTTACTAGATACACTTTGGAAACCACAGACTGCTTTTTATATAATCTCTTCAGAGTTCCCACATATTCGTTTGCATTTTCTTTGTCTCTTAGGTACACTAAGATTGGGTCACTCACCGCCAAGCAAATAATTCCTGATACCTTTTCATCTGCTCTGTCCCATTGTTTCTGCTCCTTTCCTGCATCTGCAGGATGCTGGATGTGCAGAACACTGCCAAGTTCATGACTCTTGAGGGGCATCTCCATTTTGAAAGACCAGAGCTCGTACTCAGGACCTTGCAACTTTTCAATCATCTGGAATCCTTGTGCAGTCTCCATTTTCAAAGCTTTTCTCTTTGTTTGCTTTCTATTTAACTCTCTAGGCTTTTCTCTTTTATTTACTGACTTCTGGGCCCATAACACTTTTTAGGGGAAGAATGGCAATTCTTCAAACAGCAAAGCAAAGCAAAAAACAGTTTGGTGAGAAAGCAGAAAAGCAAGTGGTCTTCAGACAGTTCTTTAGTATTGAAGAAGTACAAGGATTTATTTTTTAAAAAGTTTGCAAACAAATGTGAAAAAGCCTGCAGCTTAATTTCAGCTGTAGTTCATGGCTGTAGAGAGAGGCCAAAATAAACAGCCATCTCTGGAGAGACAAAATGGAGACTAACAATGGAAATACAAAGAGGGAAGGAGTCCAGCACTTTGGTCCATGACCCTAACTGACCCCCCAGTGGTCACTATGAGACATTGCAGCTGAGAGCTGATGCTGCCAGGTCCCAGCTCCAACAACAGCTGGGTGTTATCAGCATATAGACAAAGCTTAAAGCCAAGGAATATGAGGTCACTCTAATTGTAGTGGTTAGTGACTTGGACTAGGACCAGGGAAACCCGAGTTCAAATCTCCCTTCAGCCATGAAACTCATTGAGTGACTCTTGGTCAGTCACTTCTGCCTAACCCACCTCACAGGATTGTTGTGGGGATAAACATAACCATGTACAACACTCTGGGTGCTTTGGAGGAAAAGTGGGCTATAAATGTAATAATAATATCAGAGGACCAAGAACAGAATTTCAGCAGAAAGAGGGGGTATGCTGAGAAGGATCTTCCCCCAGTGGGAACATTTTGAGCACAGCAGAGAAGCAAGAAAGGAGAGAAAGGTTGGTGATGTTTTAGGCAGGGAAGATGGTAATCAAGAGGGTGGGGAGAGAACTAAATAACGCAGTGGTGGTTGGGAGGCTGGTTGGGGGGGGGGGGAATGCAGAACAGAAGGTGGGATATAGCTTTAACTCCCAGTAAAAGTTCCCACCTCCTCCATCTAGCATCCCCTACAGCAAACGAGCTGCATGCCCTGCCTCTGCTACTCAGCTGGCAGATTGAGTGGCCATTTGAGGGTTCAGCACAGCAAGTGTTGTCACTATATATGTAGAGCTGAAAGCCATGGGGAAACAATTTTTTTCCATGCTGACCCCTTACACATTGGTCAGCTGAACAGTAGGGTTGGGACACACAGCTGGTTGGCTACATGGGATGCCAGGCAGTAGGAATTTTTCCAGGGAGCTAAAGCTATACTCTGCCTTTCACTCACCCCCATCCCAGCCTCCACTAGGGACATGTGGAAGGGTTAGATGAGAACAGCAGAGCCATCACCATATCAACAGATATTGTAGAGAGGAAGGAGAAGATTGAGGGAGAAGAAAAAGCCTGTGGGGAGGGACAATGTAAGAAAGGAGATAAACTGTGGTGAATAATATTAGCCATAGAAAAGGCAGGGAAGGTTCTGGGTGAAGAGTGAAGCAGAGGGGTAGATCTTGGTAGAGCAGAGAACGGGTTCTGTGGATTGTTAAAATGACAGATGAGAAGGAGGAGGACCTGAATTCAAAGTAAACAAAATCTGCCGGGTCTTCTGGTTTCCTCAAAAGTGCTTAGTAGCCTGAGATAATGAATAGAGGGAACTGTGGATTAGTGGGCAGGATTGGGCCAAGAGCATGCCTGCCATTATGTCAGTGGAGGACATCCCAACACATTCCCAGGGCATCCCTTTATTGTATGAGAGAATGCACCAGTAACAAGGAAACCTTGAAAGTGAGAAAAGGTTTGCTTCAGACAAGAAACCTCTTACTCTCTTCCTGTTTGCAAGGAAAGGGCAGGGCCAACATAGTACTTGGAGACCTGAAAGCTATTGCTGTGCAGCAAGTCACCACAAGAGGCAGTGGTAAACAAAGTCTCAGCTTTAGGGAACTCTGACCCTCAGGCTGTAATTCTGTGCCAAGGTTTGCACATGTATATGCACAATCAGGACTGTAGACATAATGAGCTGCTCAGTTTTCAAACAAGTTCGTAAAATCCAGTACATGGACTACTCCACCGTGCAGGTCCTTGAGCTGCTGCACTGGCAAAAGCTACAATCACTATATGCAGCATAGTGTACAGGACAACACTGTATAGCACAGCAACAGATGTAAAGGAGACATGGCTCGGAAAGCCAGAAGGGACTGAACTGTAGAACACACACATACAGGCCTTTTATCTACCACTGCCACCCTACTTGCCTGATATGCAGTTTCTGAGTTCCTGCTATAACTGGATTGCAAGTGATACACATCATAGCTGGACACACTTGACCCATTCGCCTCATATAGGGCACTGCAATATATTGGGATAAACCATGCAGTTATTACACTCATCTATAAGACTGGTGCTAGATAATAGGGATGTGTGGAATGTTTTGACTGCAAAATGTTTCAACTTGAAACAGGTTGTTCCGAGTGTTTCGAGCTCGAAAGAGAACACCCTCTTTTTTAAAAAATGCCTGCTTGGAGCAGAACCATTCTATCATGATCAAAACATTTCAACTTTTCGAGTGTCATCTCAGAGCCTTGTTTTCCCCTGCTGATTGGTTTTCTGGCACTGGCTTAAGATCTCCTTGCTTCTTGGTTGGTTGGTTGGTTTGTTATCATAGAAATCAAGTGTGCCCCCATTGGCTAGGGGGGAGGGAGGGAGAACACAAAAGGATGGAATTTCAAATTCAAAATGTATTCAAAGGGACTGGAAGGCAGAGAAAGCCCTTATACAGTGCCTCTCTTGAAGAAGAGGATACATCAGGACAGGAGAGGAGGAAGAAAGTTTTGATTTTGTGGTTTTCTTTTCTCAGCACTGAGTATAATATGCTAAGCTATTTCTGCTGAAATTACTGTATCTGGTTTTGCTGGATATCAGATTGACAGAGGCAGAACTTGGGTGCCTTCCTTGCTTGAGTTGTGGTTTATTTTGTTTGTGAGATAGTTTTGTGGTGAAATGAACAGTCACAGCTCTGTGTGTGTGTGTGTGTGTGTGTGTGTGTGTGTGTGTGTGTACACTGTGTGATATTTCTTGGTGATTACTATGTTGATCTCCATGTCTGGCCTTGAGGCTAACTTGTGCTCCACTCACTTCTCTGGTTTGCTCTGCAATCTGCATTGCAAGGTGTATTCAGTCAAAAAATGTGACTGAAGTTGCTCCAGTTGAGCTTATGGTTATGATTGCTGCTAAGTAATGGTGCAGCCGTGGCAGCTGTTGCAATGCTAGGAAATAATGTAAGGAGTCATAATTGTGTGTGAGAGAGCAACTTGTGATAATGATGTTACTGCGGCGCAGGTACTGTGGCTAGCAGTGGATTCTGGGTCAGTGACTCTTTTTTGGCCATTTTTGGACTGTGTCTGAAATGTGTGTTCTGTGTTGGGAGAGACAAATTCCCTTTTACTGTGTGCTTCTGCAGTGTTTTTCAAGGCAGAGTTGCCAAATACACTGCAAATTGCAATGCAAAACTTGTGTGTGCAATCTGTGAGTGCATCTTGTTCCAGCCATAGGGAACAATGTGGAAACTCGAAATATCCCATTGTTCCCCATGGGCAGCTCCTTGGAACACCAAAGTGGGTTGTGTGGTAGGGAATGATGGGTGCTACCTACCACCTAACCCACAAATGCCAGGGACATACCCTTAGAAATGCTCAATAGTCATAAGTAGAATCAACCCACCAGACATAACAAAAACCAGCAGGTGCCAGGCATCCCATGCTGTAATACATAAAATACTATATATTATTTTTAATAATGGAAATAATTATACACCAGATACATTACTATCTTTCATAACCCTTCATAATGGTACAATCTTATTCCATTTTCTATGTAAATAGCTAAGCAAACAGTTTTGTTGAAAAGTATATAAGTAATAACAATATAATTTATTCTACTGATAATTTTAAGAAGCATGTAGCATATTCAGGGATTGCTTATGTAATGAGTCTCTCAAAGACAAAAAAAACCCCTGCTAATCTGTTTAATAGTGGAAATTTTGAAGGCAAAAATTAACATCTGTTGTAAATGTGGATGCTTAATATAAAATCTGTCCAACTGCACAATACACAAATCTAAAAGTGTTAAAAAGCAAAACTAGAAGGGGAAAAAAGTCTTCTTTTGGTTTTATGCTGTATCTCCTAATTTTGCTAAGAGAAAGGTAGATGGGGAAATTACTTATCAGAAGATGTACTTAAGGAGCTCCACCCTCTCCCACCCCCATCTCCCACATGCAGAACATTTAAACGTTTAAGTGTAATTAGCAGTAGTGGAATATCATGCTTTTCTGGAGAGCCAGGTGTTCTTATTAGCATCTCTTGAATCTGTATTAAAATAAATTCCTATTTGCATTTCAACTGAAGAACAAACACAACTCCACAGTGGAAGATTAATGATGGTAATTCGAATTAACACATACTTACAGTTGCATTTCTTCTGTACAAATCTAAGCTTGCATGCTGTTCTGTAGGTGGATAGACGGATGCGATCCAGATCTTGAGCGCCTAATGGCAGAGAATTACACATATGCTATGACACTTGCAATTTGTGCGTGTATCTGACACATATAAGGGCAAGCAGCAGAGAAACAAGTGTTCTCTTGGACATTTCCAAGGTTGTCTCTTCTAATTAGAGAGAACGGGAAGATTGCAAAGTTAAAAATAGTTAAGCAAAGGGAAATAGTCTTCTATATCTGTTACACTGAAAACAATCTGCTCAAAGCACAAGATAAAAGACAAAATGGCTGAGCTCTGATAGAGAAAAGTGTGTGATTTTAATATTTAACTACAAAGTTCGTAATAAATATTCTCAACTGATGAGCCAGTTCAGAATAAAGTATTGTTAGAAATTCAAACTTATGTTTATGTTTGTGTTCTTAAACGACAAATATATTTTAGCAGTAAGGCTGCTTGGAGGAAAAGTTTAGTTAATAGGAAATAAAAATAAGAGAGTGTTGGAGTGTGAAAATGGAAGTTGCTACACTGCATTAATAAAAAGCATCCTAGTTTAGTATAGTCTCTACCATGCTGTCCATTGTAAGTGTTGGCTTCAGTTCAGTTCAAGGTTTATTACAGTCTATGACCAGCACTAAAAACCATTAATACCACTTATATCACAATACTAGGGTATATTACTAAAACCACCAAAAGCCTCCCAATCTTAAGGAGGGAGTTGATTACTAAAACTCAAAAATTTATAAATGAGACAGAGTGAATATACAATTGAAATAAAAACATAAATAATAATTAAAAAGATCACAGGTCAACAGTCTCAAAACCCACCAACTAGCTAAAAAGCTATAGTGCAGCACTGGATTTATTAATTAGAAGCCGACACAATCTTTGAGCTGCTGCACAGAAGCCTGCCACTTGTAAGTACTGGCATTCTTAGTGTTGCCATGCATGCTCTAATACCAACTGCCACTAGGGTTGCCACACTGGTCAGAGAGAATTCCTGGGCACAACTATCAAAAGGAAGGTTGCAAATTTTAAGACCCTGTTTTTGGACCAGGATTGGAGCTCAGCCATTTCGTCTTTTATCTTGTGCTTTGAGCAGATTGTTTTCAGTGGGGTTGGGAATATTTCACCAACAGTTCTGTGTTTTAGGGGCTGTTGCTCTTTGTAATGTATAGACAGAAGTTGCATTGCATTATCTCAGGCTACCACATAGGGGGCAGGACTGAATAAAAGTAAGAGTGCATAGAGTGCACTCTCCTGCCCCCTGTGGTAGCTGAGAGAATGCAATGCAACTTCTATGAATACGTTACACTCCTTACATTTCTTTCTGCTACTCCACACATAAGATACTTCCTGTTAGCTAAGAGGGACCCTCAAAAGACCTCAGGTGCTGCATCAGGGAATGAGTGTTCTAGAGAGAAATGGACCCCAATAATGCCACTTTAGAAAAGTGTGCTCTCTGTCAATTTACTTCATAGCTAAATCCAGAGACCACTACCACTACTATGCTCTAGAGATGATCCAGGACCAGGAAAGAGTTTACTGAGCCATATACAGAGAGCCAACCTAGCCCATCAGCAGCACTGGTGCCAGAGAAAGGGTAAGAATGTGAGGCTTTTAGACATGGACACCATAATGTAGCAACAATGCCTGGAGAGAAGCACCAGGAAAATGGTTAAAATTTATTAAAGCAGTCTTCCTGCTCAAATTCCTCAATATTTTGTTTCTAGGACAACATGTTTCCTCCATCCTGGACAGGGCATCCGATCCCTGGACTGTTCATTCCTGGATATGTGGCAACCCTAACTGCCGCCATCAGCACACAAGTTCAAAAGCTCATTCTACTTCTGTTACTTTATTAATGAGAAATGTGTGGTTGCAATGTGTGTTTGTGTGTGTTAGACTTACGTTTTTACAAATCCACAGCATAGCATACTCTTTAGATTGAGAGCCCTTTGGGGCCAGGGAGCCATCTTATTTATTTATTATTTCTCCATGTAAACCGCTTTGGAAACTTTTGTTGAAAAGCAGTATATAAATATTTGTTGTTGTCCTCTATAATAAAGAGCCAGGGTGTGCGCCCGTGTCTCTGTGCCCGTGTCTTCCTCGGCTGTTCTGGGCATGCGCGGAGCACATGCCCAGAACGTCCGAGGAAGATACGGCCGCAGGCAAAAGGGGCGGCCATTTTGAGGAGAGCGGCGGGTCGAGGACTGCTGGGGGGGCAGAGGCGGCAGCAGCAGCAGCGGCAGTGGGTCCGACCCGACCGCAGGGAAGGGAAAGCCCAGGGAGAGCAGAGGCGGCAGCGACGGCCGCAGATGTGAGTTGGGGGCGAGGCGGCGGCGTGCCAGGCCGTGAGGCAGCGGTGGCCCGGCCCGGCCAACCAAGGCGGCCCGGCCACAGATGTGAGGTGGGGGCAGCCCGGCCCAGCAGTTTGCCCATGGCGGCGGAGGCGAGGGGAAGGCTGGGCCTGGGCCCACTAGCGGGCAGGAGGACTGGCCCCACTGGCGGTGGCAGCCGCGGCGGGGGGACTGGCCCCGCTGGCGGCAGTGGCCACGGCGGGAAAACTAAGGCCGCTGGCGGGGGCGGCCCGGCTGGCAGCGTGGCGAAGGCGGCGGAGGCGGGGGATGGCTGGCCCCGGGCCCAATAGCGGCCCACACAACTAACTCTCCAAGCGCCGGTCTGGAGAAGGCGGTTGAGGAGGCGTCATCGTCGGGAAAAGCCAAAGAGGAGTGGGGCAGGGGGAGGGGGAGGGGCAAGAGAGAGTGGGGCAACCCTACTAGCGCCCGTTATTTAAACGGGCTTAAAAATACTAGTTGTTTATATAAGCAGTATTTCCACTCCCTTCCCAGCAAATCCTTGCCTTGCTGGCCAAATCAGAGAGCCCAGGTAGACATGACAGCAGCAGTTATGAGTGTCTGAACACAAGAGTGCTCCAACCATATAAGCAGAGAGAAATGGGAGGGGGCAATTTTAACACCAAAATGGGTACACAGGGGAAGAGTTCGGAACCTCTCTGCACCTGCTGCTTACCCCCCATAACCCTTTCCTCAGGCACATTTTGCCTAGCTAACTTCAGTGTTAGAGGTTGGCTAGGGATAAAACTACTCAGGGGGAGAAGCAAGTCACAGCAAGACGAGGGTTTCGCAGTCCTCAATCACAGGCTGCTTTTGCTCCTAAAACCAGAATACCATCTTTCAACATGTTTAAAGTTGAGAATTGCTGCTGTCATGTCCAGATTGGCTCACCATGTATTCCAAAAACACTTTCACGTGCCAAAAAGCAAACAACAACCCCCTACAAAAAACTATCCAGCTCACAATAATAAGACATAACTACGATGGCTCAACTTCCACCTATACTTTATGTGACCAAAAGAGAAGGAGGCTATTCTCTAGCAGAAGATAGCAGAACTAATAGCTTTGTCTTAAACTGGGTGTTATATTTTCTTTAAATCGGAATAAAGATTATGCATTGGATAAAGTACTTGGATTAATTTTTGTCTGGAAACTTTGATTGCAGCCCAAGTTGTAAATTGCTAACCCTAGCTCATTCAATCCAGTTTTGCATGCTGAACATGCAAAATGAAAATGGGTAGGAAAACTATAGTACTATAGTGCCCTAAAGTAGTAGGGCAGAACACCAACCTCAGCAATGGGGTTTAGAAAATTCACCAGGATTAAAAGTCACCAGAATTCAGTGATACGTCTCAACTGAGTCAAACTTTTTATTCACAAAAAATAAGTTACTGAATGGATATCATGAAACAATGAAAAAAGGTAATTGATTAACCTGTTAAATGCCAATATTTGGTTGGCCAAAAGGTCATCAAATAAACCCTGTTTGATGGTTTTTATAGGGCAATTACTCCAAGATTGCTTCCCAGTGTAAATCAGGGGCGTAGCGATGCATAGGTGGCCTGTGTTCTCAAAGGCAGCCTCTCCTCCAGTGGAGGCCATACTGCTGCTATGCTTCCTAGCCTGAAGGCAGCACAGCTACCAGGCGGTGAGCTAGCCTTGCAGCAGCCCATTCTTCCACCCAGTGGTGGCAGCTGCAGGTTTCTGATTCCTCTCATGGCAGTGACGCCTCCTACTGCCCACATGCTATGCTCCAGGCAGTTGTGCCCCCAAGAATGCTCTCATTCCCAGCCACCTCAGTATCAGAATCCTGAGCAGCTGGGATGTGGTGGCAGGCTACTGGAGTGCTGTGCACCGCTGAGGATAGGGAGGAAAACTGGTAGCAGTTGGTGGCATGAGTATGGTGCCAGCAGGAGTGGCTTGTGGCTAGCCAACTAGCTAGCAAGGGAGAGGAAGGATGTAAGCAAAGTGGCCCCAGAGGCAGGGTGGGCACATGTTCTTCACATGCATCCACTATAGCTCTACTCCTGGTTCAAACAAGACCAGAACTGCTCTAGATCAATTGGGACTACCATGGTATTATGCTACTGCTCTCTTGCAAGAGGGCAAAGTTCATGCAGCATTCTTCCAAGAATCCTGCTGCATTTGGTCAACCAAAAGCCAATGTTGGTCTACACTGCCTCTTTATTAAGTCAGACTGAAAGAAGTAGAAAAATATTTGTTTATACTATGGTTTTGCATGTGTGAGAGGAGACTTCAGACAGACATTTTGAGCAGTTGCAGCTGTGGCGAAAATGTGCAAAGCTGAACGGAATGAAATTGAAAAGCATAAGTTGAACCCTACATAAAAACATATTCTCTCAAAGAATGTTTCCAAGCAAAATACTCATGACTCTAAAGAGGGAAAAAACCAGAATTTTCTTTTTTAGAACACTAATGACAATTATCAAGTTCTGATTGGTTGATACTCTTATTAGGTAGAGGTCACAGAATATCAATGACACAAAAACAATTCGTGTGTGTGTGTGTGTGTGTGTAGTGGAAAAAATATAAATCAAGAGATTTATCAAAAGTTTTAAAAAGTAAATATTCACCAACATCCAGACTAACAAGGTGCGGTCCGTATGTGAGAAGCACCAGTGGAGCTGGTGGCTTCAACGAATGCAGCTCCAGCAATCACACAAGATGTTGGAGGAATTCAATGACCTCCTCTTCCTCAAGAAGTGTGCAGTGCCACTTGAAAGCACTGCATTAGTCAGGATCTCCGCAGTGGCACCAGCACTTCTTACATACAGGTGAAACTCGGAAAATTAGAATATCGTGCAAAAGTCCATTAATTTCAGTAATGCAAATTAAAAGGTGAAACTGATATATGAGACAGACGCATTACATGCAAAGCGAGATAAGTCAAGTCTTAATTTGTTATAATTGTGATGATCATGGCGTACAGCTCATGAAAACCCCAAATCCACAATCCCAGAAAATTAGAATATTACATGGAACCAAGAAGACAAGGATTGTAGAATAGAACAATATCGGACCTCTGAAAAGTATACAGTGTACTGTGCTTGATTGGCCAGCAAACTCGCCTGACCTGACCCCATAGAGAATCTATGGGGCATTGCCAAGAGAAGGATGAGAGACATGAGACCAAACAATGCAGAAGAGCTAAAGGCCGCTAATGAAGAATCCTGGTCTTCCATAACACCTCATCAGTGCCACAGGCTGATAGCATCCATGCCACGCCGCATTGAGGTAGTAATTGCTGCAAAAGGGGCCCAAACCAAGTACTGAATACATATGCATGCTTATACTTTTCAGAGGTCCGATACTGTTCTATTCAACAATCCTTGTCTTCTTGGTTCCATGTAATATTCTAATTTTCTGGGATTGTGGATTTGGGGTTTTCATGAGCTGTACGCCATGATCATCACAATTATAACAAATTAAGGCTTGACTTATCTCGCTTTGCATGTAATGCGTCTGTCTCATATATCAGTTTCACCTTTTAATTTGCATTACTGAAATTAATGGACTTTTGCACGATATTCTAATTTTCCGAGTTTCACCTGTAGCACCTGCGTTTTGTTAGGCTGGATGTCAGCCATCATTTGCCATGCAAAAATAGTCTTAGTTTTTGCTTTATTATTAAAGCATAGAGAGCAAATAGTCATGGATCTTACATTTCCAGCCTGCATATCAGGGGAAAGAATAATTATCTATTCCCTCTCCCATTTCCCCCTATTTTTTCCTTTCCCCACCTGCCAAGTATTTGTGACTAGATCCTTTTACCAATTGGTTGCTTCAAGACCATCTGTTCCTGGCAGAAGCTACCCTGAACTATTTATTCTCCAATCCTAAAAGTTTTTGATTTTCCCACAATACAGTTTATCCTTAACATAGCAAGAATTTCCTCCCTTCACTGGTTGTGTCCAGCTGTTTCTCTTATGTCAAGTGACTAATATTAAACGATTGTCATGGTTGTTGTTTTTTAAAAGAAAACTATTCATATCAGGATCTTTTAATGCTTGACTAACAAGCAGAAGACTGCCAGTTCGAATCCCCGCTGGTATGTTTCACAGACTATGGGAAACACCTATATTGGGCAGCAGCGATTTAGGAAGATGATGAAAGGCATCATCTCATACTGCGCAGGAGGAGGCAATGGTAAACCCCTCCTATATTCTACGAAAGAAAACCACAGGGCTTTGTGGTCACCAGGAGTCGAAATCAACTTGACGGCACACTTTACTTACTTTATAGACTTTTATTACTTAGTATCATGGGAATCTCATTAAACATATTTTAAAACAGAGATTCTCAAATATCTTTTGATGATGGTCTCATTTTCAAACTGAATAATCATTATGGGTAATAATTGTGGCAATTATTGTGTACCTGTCTTGCAAGCTCACCTCCTTATACTCAAGGTATAGAGCTTTGGACAATGGGCATAGGTAATACACATGACCAATTTTCAGCATGTCCCCAAAGGGTCAAACCATCAGGATTATGAGACCCAGAAGAGAAATGAGAAGCATCCTTTGAAAAACAGTACAGCATTGCCATGAAGAAGAGGAAGAACTTTATTTTGAAAATGGCAGCAGGACAAAAACAGGTTAAAAAAATGGACACTAGGATTTGGAATCAAACTTCTGAGGGGCAGGGACTTGCCTTTTGAGGGATGGGTGAAGTTGTTTGCTTACATTGCAAAGTTTCATATACATATTTGGTGCTTTTAAAATAATAATAGTAATAAGTTAACTGGACTTCAGCTCCCACATCATTATCAGACTGGGTGACAGGGAGTAAATCTGAGGCCATTTTCACACAAACAATTAATTGGGTTCAAGTCTGCCAACAACCCTCCTGTCATATTCTTAGCTGGAAGATAAATTGAATCCAGGGATCTACATCTTGCTCTTTTTTTAAACTGTCTGTACAACCACCCCAGGAAAATTCAGCAATGTGGAAACACCTGAAGAGAAGGGGGAAAGCTCTCTTGCTGTGCCTCTGTCAGGAAAGAACCAATGAAGGCAAAAAACCATTTTTCTTTTTTTAGGGTTGAAGAGGTTGGAGAGGGAGTACAGCACACCTATCGAGCAGGTGCAACAGTAGCACCTCCACAGGTTTGCTTCACTTGCTGGGTAAATATAGACATATAAGCAGATAGATAATAATTATATAATTTCCCCTTGTAATGTTTTGTGATACTTATAGGAAATTTATGCAGATAACTAATGTCAACAGATTTCAGTTTGAGAACGACTTTAACCAGCTACTAAGGTTATTTTTATGTAATATACTGTACAAACATGATTTCTTGTATTCATCTTGAGTCTGGGCCCTAGCATGTTTGATTGTCACTCAGTTGTATTACTGAATGAGAGACCAGTGTTGAAATAAAAATACGGTTTTGTGGGCATACACTGAGAAACAAAGGGAATGTTATTTTTGCTTCTTTCTCAAATGAATATAGTTTTATCATTATTCATATTTGCGTTACAGATTGCCATCATTTTTCTACAAACAAAATGCTTCCTATCTGGTTTCTGATGAGAAGCAAATACTAAGGGATCACATGAATATGCAAACAATGCCAAATCAACATTTTGCTTCTAACTTGCTTCAATTGAATTTTTAAAAATTGAATCCACACATTTGCAAGATGATTGCTTTAAAAAATTACTTACATATGCTATGATGGTTAGCAGTCTGCAGACATAATAAAACAATACATTGTAAGAGCTGACTGGTATTTTCCTATTCAGCAGAACTGTATTTCTACTAGAGAACATATGCTGGCAGCTCAAAGTGGACACATTCACTTTTTAACATATGTGTATAATCAGAAAGCATCTACCACTATATTAGCAAGGTGCCAGCTCAAAGGAAGTTATTGGGTTTATTACTCATGATTTCTGAACGTTGTTTATTTACCAAATTTGTACACCACCCCAAACTTTCATCTCTGGGAGGTTTACAGCGAGGAGTCGTCAATTAAAATATTGCCTTTGTAAATCAAATGAAGAAAAATGATGTATAAAAGGTATGGAAATATTCTGGCAGATTGAAAAGTGCCCTATTAGTAGCAAGCAAACAATCTTATGGGCAGTAGTTTCTAAACCAGGTCTGCATAACATAAGACGTGGTGGCTGGATCCAGCCTGTGGCGACTTTGTAGGAATATCCTGTAGCAACAGCACCCCAGAAAGTCAGAGGGCCACTCTTTTGGTTCCATGACAAGCAGAAAAGATCCACAAGGAACTTATAAGTGCTTTCATTCATATTTAGTAATAATTAATTTTAATGTAATAATGTGCTGGAAATTGACCTCGGTGCCCGAAAACCATGTTGTGGTGCATTCCAGTCCAGTGGAACATTTGAGTTGCACCCCTGTTCTAACAAAGGATACCAGCCAGTGTTAAAAGACCAGCCAAGCTGGGCAATCTGCACGAGTGACTTACGTATCAGATCTCTAAATCAGTGAGGCCAAGTTCCCTCTGCTGAAGCAATTTAAGTTCTATTAATATCAATTTAGGACAGTTTAAAACTGATGTGTAAAAGTGACAAGAATAAATATAGAATCCAGATAAAATTTCCTGGCATCAGAAAACATATCTATTCAGGACAGCATCAAATTAAAAATGTTTAAATTAAGAAACTGAACACTGAGGCACTCTAGTAAAGCCAGAAGTATTTCAGCCAATTGCTTGGGGAGCGGGGAAAGCCTCTTACAGAACATACTTCCCAGAAGAGAGACAAGTAAAAGATAGTATAAGATTAGAGCATCCAGAAGACCCAAAGAGAGATATTACTGTATGGTTTTGTTGCTTCATATTTCTTTCTTTTTGAGCAATATGCTTGTATTCTTATACATATGTTTTCACCTTGAAACTCTTAGCAGTAATTGGTATGGCACTAAAACGAGCTTTTAAAACATCCACAGAGCTGCAAAAAGACAGCATTAGGTCAATTAAGTATACTTTCTTGCATCTTGCCTCACACTAAAAGTACTTTTAAACCCCTGTTTTGTAGAACAAGCTGCCAATAGCCCAAGGCACAAATCCATGCAATATTTACTAAAGTTATATTCTGTCTTGCTGGTCTTTTGCAAAAAAACATTCATCTTCCAGAAAAACAAAAATGCCACAGCACTTACGCATTTCTGCAAACAGCTGCCTCCTTTCTGCCATGGTAGTTCCTCTTTTCCCACAGTCTTCAATCATTCTAGGCAACAAACATATTAAGCATATATTCAGTATCACGTTTTACACTGAACACATCTACAAAAATGTTTGAAATGTTCCAGGATATTGTGAATGTCTTTTATCCAAAGAGCACTGGGAATTTCTTCTGAAAACTATTTATAATTTAAATAATCCCTCCAGGCTATTTGGACCTGCTAGCTTTCTTACCTTTTGCAAGAGCAACTGTCCCTATTCAGCCCAGCACATCTTCCAGTGGTCATTGCTAGTGTCGTGTGTGTGTGCGCGCGCGCGTTGGTGTGTATGAGAGCTTGGGGGGGCAGAGAACCATATTCTTATAACTTCTCCCATGTAAATTGCTTTTTTAAATGCTGGAAGGCAGTATATAAATGTTTCTATTTATTAATTTGGTTTAAGGCCGTTCACACAGGTGTGTGTGCTCCCAATTTTTGCTTGTAGAGGAGCAAACAACTAGAGAGGAGGAGAGGGGAGTGACTGTGCGTGAGGCAGGAACTGGGTAGGACAGCTTTTTCTCCTACCCAGATTCTGCCTCACACACAATCACTCCACCCTCTTCCACATCTGGTTTGCTCACACACAAGCGAAAATGGGGAGTGCGCACAGCTCCCAAACATGGGTAAGACAATTCTCCTACTCAGTTCTCAAATGTGCGAATTGCTTTTTTGTCTACTTTCATCTAATATTATCACCTCCAATATTAAGTCCTGCTTGAAAATACCCGTACAAACCTTTAACAAACAATTCCATCAATTTGCTCAAGGTGCAGCTGGCTTAAAGATGCAGTGGAGCAGCAATGTCTTAGATAATCTCGCAATGCCTGTACTTGGCCCTTATTTATTATCAACACTTTTCACAGGCAATGTAAAAGCTGTACATTTATTCTGTCTCCACTAGTCTTTTTTAATCTCAATTTTATACACACATAATGGCTCACATCCTAATGTTGCATGTGTGCTTCCAAAATTTGCGTGCACACAGTGCTAGATCTCATCCTAATCCCCACACTTCTCAAGATTGGGCGCTCTTGTGCAAGAGTGCAAATACTTTGAAGCTCTCCCAGTGCTCCAGAAGGGCTCTGTTAGACCAGAAACACATCCCTGACCCTCAGAGACTTATTGATTGTCTAACAGAGCATTTTCGGAGTGTTGGGGGAGCTCCAAAGTATTTGTGCTCTTGCACAAAACTGCCCATGCTTCAAAAATGTGGGGGCAAATATGGAAGCTAGTGCTGTGTGTATGCTCACATCTGAAGCAAACCATGTTAGGATGCAAGTTTCCTTGCTGCAATTGTTACATCAAAAACCACTGTAAAGAATTCATAACATTGACATTTGCCATCCATATGGAAAATCTGAGGAAGGAAAGATGAACAAAATACTACATTCTGGCTGGCTTTTGCTCATGCAATTGTATCATGCCTGAAAAATCCATGGGAAGTTCAGTTCCAACCTAATGTGGTGGTGATTTTGATTTGGCTGCAGTTTAATTATACGGTATTTTTGCTTTTACTGTCCTTGTGATTTTATAAATTGTTTTGATTTTATCTTATGTTGTGAGTTGCATTGCTCCTGAGGTGGCAGTGGCCTTGGTCTCGAAAGGTGAGATATATATTCTTTTGAATGAATGAAAGAATGTTGTTGCCTCCCAGAAGCACTCCTGTGAAGACTAACATTATGTCCAAAAAAAGGATGAAAAATTTATTGTGATGCAAAATGGATGATTTCAGAAAAGTTATGCCTCCTGATCTGAATAAAAGCTGGTGAAGATGGGTTAAGTTACTGTGCTAGGTGAAACCATATTTGCAGAGTTACCAGCTTCAGCAATCTTGAAGTTAATAGCCGTAATGGAGAAAGGTTATTACAGAGCCCTCCTTGCCTTAATGGATTTACAGCTGCATTGTGAATCCCTTGTTACATTTCTTCTAATAAAACATCTCTCTAGCAGATCTTTCCCGGCTATACATTTTAGCATTTCAGCACTAATCTTTGGCAATATCATAAAATTGTTCCTTGCTCTTTCCTAAGGCTACTTATAATTGCAATGCACTTATAGTATTTGTTTGTACTTCATCTAGATGAACTACTTGTGGTTTCAGAGAAAAAGAGCTGCTAATTCACACCAAGTGTGATAAGTCAGCAACTCTGTCGATCCATGTTGTGCCTTGCTTATCAACATCTACATTACAAAAATCAAGGTTAAATTCTAGGATTAATCTTTGTGATGAAAATGCTCTCTTAATTTAGGAAGAAAATCCCAGCACATAATTTTCATTAGACAATTTCTTGTGGAAGTTCCATAATTTTTTCATATAGAATTAAACAGGCCTGTGTGCACTAACACAAAAATCATGATTGGGTCCGACCTGATCTAATCTGGCCCTGCAAATGTCAGTTTGGGGTCCTTTGGAACCTTCTGCATGTCAGGGTCTGAGTCAGGGTTGGGCAAAACTTAAAACATTTTTTAATGTAACCGTGAATACTCGCTGTGAATCTGGAGAAAAGTAACCTAACACCAGAGAATTTCATGGGAAGTGATGTAACATGAGATAATTGAAGGGGAAGTGATGTAACATCAGAGAATTGCAGGAAAAACCCAGAAATTGGCTGCTTATAACTCAAAATGGGCTAAAAAACTTTATAAAACTTTTTAAAAGGAGATATGCACAGGCAGGCAAGCAGGCAGGCATAAGAACATAAGAACAGCCCTGCTGGATCAGGCCCAAGGTCCATCTAGTCCAGCATCCTGTTTCACACAGTGAACCACCAGATGCCACTGGAGGGGTTAAGGGGTTATCTCCTGTTACTCCCCTACAACTGGTAAACAGAGGCATCCTGCCTTTGAGGCTAGAGGTGGCCTATAACCCTCTAACTAGTAGCCATTGATAGATCTCTCCTCAATTAAGTTATCCAAACCCCTCTTAAAGCCATCCAGTTTGCTGGCTGTCACCACATCTTGTGGCAGAGAATTCCACAAGTTGATTATGTGTTGTGTGAAAAAGTACTTCCGTTTGCTGGTCCTAAATTTCCTGGCAATCAATTTCATGGGATGACCCTGGTTCTAGTGCTATATGAGAGGGAGAAGAAATTCTCTCTATGCACTTTCTCCACACCATGCATGATTTTATAGACCTCTATCATGTCTCCCTGCAGTCATCTTTTTTCTAAACTAAATACCCCCAGGTGTTGTACCCCTGCCTCATAAGAAAGGTGCTCTAGGCCCCCGATCATCTTGGTTGCCCTCTTCTGCACCTTTTCCAGTTCTACAATGTCCTTTTTTAGATGTGGTGACCAGAATTATATGCAGTACTCCAGGTGTGGCTGCACCATCGTTTTGTATAAGGGGATTATAATATTAACAAATGTAACTGAGAGATAAACCCTCCCCCAAAATAGCAAGGCAGAACCAAATATCAGTTTTAATTCATGTGCATTGCATAAATAACCAGTGCATTTAATTTAATTGATTTATTATATAGCTGTACCAACATCTCTAGAAGCAGCCAATGGAATCTTGAGAATAGCTAGCTCCTTGAATGAGCCACTGAAGACTTCAGTTATATGACTCAGTGTTCTAATGGCTCGCCTATAGAGGACAAACAATATTATGCCATGTTATCTTATAAAAAATAGTATCCCTAATATTCTCTCTTTTCAGCACGCCACCAGAAATTAAGAAGTATTTGTGTAAAGTATTTATGGGAACAATAAATGGTTATTCTTCACTCCAGTTTGTGAACATTCTATAATTCAATCTCCCCCCACCCCCGATGTAATATGCCCTCCACTCTTTCTGCGTATTTCAAAATCTACAATATCAGCTCAATTTCCCCTTCACTTGAATAAGAAATGCCAAGGTTGCTTTTCACTGAGGTGGGTTTAGAAATTTCCCCCTGAGAATAACAAAAACGTGCATTTCTGATGCTATTCTTTCCATACTGAACAAATATTTAATACGAATGGCAACGGAAATCCAAAAACACAGCATTCTACCTTTCTCCTGCATGCAGTGTCAATTTTAAATGTTGTATTTATTTAATGTGTGATATGTAGTAGGAAAGGCACATGACAGCACCTCAAGGTTCTAAGTCTCCCTTGCCTCAGGGCTCATTTAACTTCATTTCATTTGACTAGGTCAGAAAAATGACATCCACTAAGGCAAACTGGAGTGAAGCTCCAGGGACAGAGAGTAGGAAGTTCTGGAAGAGAAGCAACATGGAGATGAAAGCCTTTTCCTCAAGACAATGCATGTTGACTTTTGCTTTCAGTTGGATCGCTTATCTGGCTGGGCAGTGCTACAAGGCAGGCTGCAGCATTTCACATGTAATTAAGCTCCTACTTAGTCAAAAGGATACTTGACCTGCCTTGTGCTGGCATGATTAAAACCAAATTCACTTTAAAATAAGCTATCAGTGACAGAACTGGGTTGGGAAAGATTGCTCGCCTAGCATACTCTGATGGTTCTGCAACTAGATTGTGAAACATGATATTATGACGATATTATTTAGACTAGGACTCAGCTTCTTATTGTCCTCCTGCATACAACCTCCAACATGACCAAGAAGAGGATAAATAAAAATGATATTCTGGACATATGACGTCTGCATAATCAAAAAGAAAAGACCTTTTAAATTTGATTTGTAAACTGACTAAAAAAGACTTTGTTTTGTACAATAGTTTGGGTTTTGTGTGTGTGTATTGTGGTTTTACTATGTGTTTTTATTCAGTGTTTTAATGCTGTGCTGTGAGCTGCCCAGAGAACGATTTGTTATGGGGTGGATAACAAATAAAGTTTATCATCATCATCATTATTAGAACATTTCACTAACATAGAAGATATTCTTATTGCTCATCAAACTACAAAACTGGTAAGCAAACAGAAGACCTATTTGTAGGATAACTTTTTAACCGTATTACTTAGCATTGTAATTACATACCGAAACAAGAATAAATTCATCCACATACATAATCCTAACACAGAAATTATACAAAATAGTACTTACAAGAATAGTACTTATCATTTATCCCTAAAATGAAAGTGTTACCTAAGGCATAGTGGGGAAAAACATACAGGTGGACCTTGTCACACGCAGTCCTCACACCTGTGGACACCAATGGAGACCCAACCTTGGTATACGTGGTTTTAAAAAGGGTTAAAATCCACATATCTGCAGTTCCTAGGTGGCTGGAAATGACCTCATGGTTAATTGCCAGCCACCAATTTACTGAAAGGAGCCATTTTGTGGCTGTTTTGTTAAATTAAAAAAAAAATCCATGGCTTTCTGTGAAAAATTAGCCGAATTGGGATTTGTGGCAGGGATGAGGGGGATTGTTAGACAGCTAAAGACCTGGAGAGCCTGCTCCATTGCCTTTTTTGCTCCCATTTCTGAAAGTGATTTTTGGGGGGCTCAGCTCTCCAGGAAACTAATCTCGCCAATTCCCATTCACTCAATGTCTCTTTATCTGCGGTTGTAGGGCAGAATAGAACCCCCGTGGATAACGAGGTCCACCTGTATACAAGGTTTTTTTCTGTTTTCTGTGGAGGCAGGGCTGGTATTCAGTCGCAGCTCCCTTTAAAGCCCTTCCCCCTCAGAATCACAAAGCAGAAAAACAAATGGCTGGTGAGAAAACGAAGGAGTTACACACACCTTTCCCCCCTCAGAAGCAGAAGGGCTTGTGACTGTCTTGAGAAAGTGTTCTTCAAGCCCTTTTTTCTTGTTGCCACAGAGTTCCATTACCTCCAACCACTTGCTTGTCTGTTAACTGTCTGTGCTCATGAACATTCCATCCCACTGACTAACAAGGGTGCAGCTTTTGCGGGGTTTGCCTCTCTTAGGGTTTTTTCCTTCAGAGTTTTCTAACACCGACATATCTGTGGGTCACCCTGAGTCTGCCCGTTCCTCCCATTTGCACAGGTGTTTCAGTTCTCCATCTATAAGAGTCCCAAATTTCAGCACTTTCAAAAATTGTATATAGATAAGAAGACACCTAGATTTGCAAATATATATTACACCTAAAACCCATTTGCCACAACAGAGAAAAGTAATTCCTTATTCTTGCTTTTATTCCATTAATTCTCTCACAGAATGGTATAACACCGAACCATATGCTAGGAAGCATGTAATTCTATGTAGTATTGCACTTATGGCAGTGAAACTATACATAAGCAGACACAAGTGCATCCGCCTGAAATGAAGAAGCAGTGTTTGTGTGTGTGTGCACATAAGAGATACATATATTTATGTCTAGTCTCAAAGAGGTATAAACCTATGCCTGGGCTTCACCACTCCAGACTGCTGTTGGAGGCTCACATGACTGAATGTCCCTCCATTCTTTTCCAAATAAGTTATCTGTCATTTGTTCCAGCAGCAGCTGCTGCCTGCAATGTGGATGCTGTCAAAGCAAACAAACAGCTTATTTGCAAAGACAGCAGCAATGGCTGAGGACCCGATTGAGGGCACAGTGGTGGCTCCTCTCCCTTTGTCCTCTCAGAGAGTGCGTGAAGAAGGGATCTATGCACAGTGACATGGGTGGGAATATGCCACAATGAACCCAATAGGACTTCAATTCCAGTCACCATACATAGGATCGGGTTGTAAGCTTCTCCTGTGGTTGGTGGACCAATAGTGCTTTAGTATTTTGGAAACCCTGACCTCTAGCTTCAGATTAATACTCTGTGTGCAGGCAGAGAGGAAGGGAGGAATAAGCAAAAAAGAAGGGCAAAATTCCAGCACTCTAATATGTAGTTCTGATGATTATTTATAAAATCTTGTTGTTGAACAATCATTTTTAAAACCCGATTACAGCAGATTGTTTTGAGCCATTGGGGCAGTTTGAACTGATATTTTTTGGAAGGGTATGTGATTGCTTGTGCGACTACTGCTCTTTAACATCTTAGACGCATTTCCAGATCGTGGCTCAAATGCTTATTGGAAAATGTATGAAAAGTGGGCTGAGCCAGAAGGTTGGTGGGTTACTGCAGAGTATTCACATCAGCTTGGTTTGGAAGCCCTGACTCTGGTGGAGCAGAGAGCTCCTCCTCCCACTCCTACCTTAGAGATTTTTTTCAATGCGGAGCCACTACTGCAGCCTTTAAAGAAGAGGGTCCTTGGGAACAGGATCCTTGGTAAAGTTGGTAATGTCTTAGCCTAAGGCTCTGTGACTAAGAGGTGAGTGTGGGAGGGCTATCCTCACCTCCTGAACATGACATCCTTTATCCAAGCCACTGCAACTAGTTTGCCGATGCCCTGATTATCCTCTCTAGATTCTGACATCCTCACAGGAGGCTTGTGCCCTCACCTATCATTTAATCACACTGGAGCATGCCCAGGAGATGATGATGATGATTCATTAAGCACTTAAAATACCTCTAAATGATGTACAAAATATGCAATAGATAGGTACCATCCACAACAGCTTAAAATGTAATAGACATTTCACAAAAAGAAAGGGATCAAAAAGATGATACGCAAACCCTAGCAGCTCTTACATAAAGTTACCTAGTAAAGCTCAGGGGCGTAACAACGGTAGGGCAGGCAGGGCATGTGCCCTGGCGCCAGGTGAAGGAGGGCACAAAAGTGCCTGCCATGCCCCGCCTGCCCACCCCCACAAAAAAGATTTTTCTTTTTAAAAAATTTTTAAAATTGTTTTCCCCCCCAATGGCAGGGGTGTAGAAGCCTGAGCGGCAGGTGCCACTCACCACAACCACCTGTGGGCGCCCCGTTCATCACCACAGCCGCTTGTGGGTGCCCCGTGCTGCTCACCGCCACCACCTCTGGGCGCCCAACATGCTCCCACCACCGCGTATGGGCGGGCACCGCTGAGCAGATGGCTGCGGGGGTGCCTCTGTGTGTCCTTCTATCCCCTATTCCCCACCCGCGGCAGCTGCAGAGCAACGCTGGGGCCTGCTGTTTGGCCTGGCGTTGCTTCATTCCCAACTGCAAGGCAGCACGCCTGCGCAGTTAATAGACTTAACTGCGCAGGCGCGCCTTGCAGTTGGGAAGCGAAGCTGGGCCAGATGGCAGGCTCTCCCTCGGCCGCCACACCCCACGCAGATAGAAGGACACACAGGCATGCCCGCAGCTATCCCCTCAGCCGTGTGGCAGGCGGCGGCAAAACAACAGCAATAATGGTGGGGAGGAGGAGGAGGAGGAGAATGAGGCAGCGGTGGAGGAGAACAGCAGCCCCACGAGGGAGCCCAGTGGCAGCGGGAGGCCCTGGCAAAGGCGGGTGGGTGATAATTGCAGTCTGTTTACCGGTACTGGAGAGTCCCCGTCCCCCGGAAACGCTTTCTCTCACATGTTGTTTACAAAGTAAGTAGCTGGGATGCTGTGGGGGCTGCGGAGTCACAACAGTGACCAGGCGATTCTCTTTAGTTGAGAGTGAGCGGAGGAGTGAGCGAGCGAGCGAGCCTCAGCCTGCTGGCTGGCCCTGCCTGCCTGCACGTGGCTGAAGACAGAGCCCTTGGAGGGAGCTGAGAGAGACTCGGGAGGGACTGGAGTCAGTTCGCCTTTGTTTGCTCACTCATGCATGCTAAATTAAGGTGTGTGGTCAGCAGCCTGTGAATTATCAAAACGGAACAGCAGCAGCTTCCTTCCAAACAAAGTATCATGATGTAAGTTAATTCCTCTCGAAATGGATGTGCCCTCTCTCCAAGTGTCCTTTTAAAAATGGCTTTTAGGTCCTCAACACTTCATATTTTGAATATAACCTCATTGTTTACAAACTGCTTGCCATTTGCACTGATTGTATTTCAAACATAAACTTTTACAAAAGCGGAATGCGGGGGTGGGGTGTGTGTGAGAGGCTCAGCTCCTGTTGCATGATAATAAAATGAAGGTGGATGGCTGAATCAACAATGGAACCGCCACAGCTTCCTTCCAAAGAAGTATCACGTTAATTCTTCTCTGGATGTGCCCTCTCTAATCCTCCTCCAAGTTGCAAATGTTCTTCATAGCTTTAAAGATCACACAAGCCCCAACCCACCCCTCCCAAAATCAATACACTACTAGTTTTAGCTCCATCTGATTCGATTGATCAGATTAAAAAATAAATAAACTGGAGCAAAAGAACCAAAGACATTCCTGCTCTTCAGAGTTGCTGACAATCCTTTGCACGGTCAAAGGCCATTTGAAATGTGAAGGTTTTTAGCATTAGACCTGAACAAAAGCTGGTTGCAACATGAAAATAATATGCACATCTAGAGAGATGCTATTGTTTTGTGTTTCCTCTTCAGCCACTGGCTGTGATTTTAATTGTGCTGGAGGATCTTCATTAGTATTCGCATATAGAGAGATTTCACAAGGCTGCTTCATGGGTGGGGGGCTTGGCAGACTAGGTCTTTTTGCATGCAATAAGAATGCCAGCCTTACAATGTCAGCCAACTTTAATAATAATGTTGGGGGGGGGGGGAGTTGAGTACAGTCAATTAGTTTAGAATTATTAGGAAAAACACCACCAAAATTTAAGAATAGTCATAATATATTATGACAGTATAAGACTTTTTGACACAGTCCTAAAAGTTGCTTTGCTGACAAGGCCATAGAATAAGATATACCATGTCAGTGGCTACCTTTGTGCTGTCTCAGAAGCATGATTTTGGGGACTTCGTAGGGCAACAATATGCCCATTTATAGATAGCCATATATACACCTGACAATACTCATTTACTTTATCCAGTAATGAAACATTACATTACTCCACGCTCCCCCTGCCAAACTTTCCCTTTTGCAAATAACGTTTAACAAGAAATCTTCTGAATTATTAGAGAAATCAAACACTACCTCTCTCAGTTCACTGGAAAGCAATCTACTGATTTTGGCTTCAATTAACACTTTAAAATAAAGTACAACCCACTGGTGCCATCTGTAGTACAAATTATATGAGATTCTTTTAAGATACATGGTAACTGTCTTTTGGTACCAACAGCTAGCATGAACATACTAGTTCTACTAAGACACAGACAAACATTTATCATTATTTTTATTATTTTTCCATTTTATATCCCACTCTTCCTCCAAGGAGCCCAGAGTGGTGTACTACATACTTGAGTGTCTCCTCACAACACCCTGTGGAGTAGTTTAGGCTGAGAGAGAAGTGACTGGCCCAGAGTCACCCAGCAAGTAGCATGGCTGAATGGGGATCTGAACTTGGGTCTTCCCGGTCCTAGTCCAGCACTCTAACCAGTACACCACACTGGCTCTGAAAATGCTTATTATAATATTATTTTAATATGCTTATTCAACAACAGCACAGACATCATGATGCAGTCTGCTCCCCTCTGGAAATTGTTACTACAGAAGAGCAGTAGCCCAACTTTAAAAAGTGTGATCATCCTAATTTCAGTCAAGATTCAAAAGTCTCTTATCTTGACTTAACAATTTTAATGGATTTTGTGTTTGCAATCAAGATGATCACTCTTTAAAAAGTTGGGCTGCTGCTCTTCTGTAGTAACAATTTCCAGAGGGGCCATGCTGTCTGATGCAGTAAGAACACAAGAAGTCTTGTGGCACTTTAAAGATTAACTCATTTGTTGTAGCACAACCTTTCATGGACTAGATGAAGTGAGCTCAAGTCCACAAAAAGGTTAGGCTACAATTGCCATGTTAGTCTTCAAGGTGCTGCAAGACCTCCTTGTTTCTTCTGAAGTAGTTACTTAACCATGTGAAATTAAGCAATTTACTTCTCATATACAACAGTACCTCTACTATAATAGCTTTTTAAAAAAGTAGATGGGTATCATCAATCAGATAAGGAAACTATGGCAGAGGGCAGCTTCTGGCTTTACACAGCAGTAACCCCGGTGGGGGAGCAGGGTCCGATCTAGATTTCCTGGCAAACATACCAGAATGATTGTATATATCCCATGTAATGTGACGCAGTGCTGGACTAGGACCGGGGAGACCCGAGTTCAAGTCCCCATTCAGCCATGAGACTTGCTGGGTGACTCTTGGCCAAGTCACTTCTCTCTCAGCCTAACCTACTTCACAGGGTTGTTGTGAGGACAAACCTAAGTATGTAGTACACTGCTCTGGGCTCCTTAGAGGAGGAGGAAGAGTGGGATATAAAAAATGTAAAATAAAATAAATATATTTGAGTTGATATTATGGTAAAGTTATCTGAAAGATGGGTGTCAGATGTTTGGACGGGGGGTGGGCGCAATTTCAGTGCTTGTCCTAGGTGCTATTTTCCCTAGTTACGCCTCTGGTAGAGTTATATAGAAGCATACAACAAATAAGTTTAGTATAAGGCTGCACAACCTTGGCCTTCCAGATGCATTTGGACCACAACTCCCATAATCCCAGCCTCAATAGCCAATAGTCAGGGATTATGGGAGTTTTAGTCCAACATCTGCAGGAGCTTTCCCAGACAGTGACTTTATGACTTTATTTTGCTTCACACCCCGAGGGCGGGTGTGCATTCACATATTGGTCAGATTCACCCCTAGGTCCATGTGATATATCAGAGAGCACTCCATACACAATTCGGGTTTCCCCCTACATATTGAAGCTTAGCCCAATTTATGTCAGGGTAAACAAAATAATCACTTTTTGCATCGGGTTTTTGGGTTGGCTAGGATTCGCTCTAGGATCCCCCTCTTCCATGTTTAAGCCCACTGTCTGGGAATGCTCAAGGACGGCCAAAGTTGTGCAGTCCAGGTTTAGAATCAACAACTAGGAAGGGGAGCAGAATCATGCCTCCTGCTCCCACCTCAACTTTCATGCACTGATTGGGTCTGTATGCATACAATTAGTACACATACAGCCTCTGTTTAGAAGACACAGTTGATGCAGGAAGATCAAGGGCAGGGACAGCAAACATGTTTTTGCTTTCTCTTCCATGCATTGATTCTGTACACATCTGTTGTATTAAAAGGGCTAGGATGCAGGCCTAGCACATTCTGGGATGCGATGAGCCAAATTTTATTATTTATTTATTTGATTGATTGATTGATTTTTATACCACCCTTCCAAAAATGGCTCGATTGATTGATTTTTATACCGCCCTTCCAAAAATGGCTCAGGGCGGTTTACACAGAGAAATAACAAATAAATAAGATGGTTCCCTGTCCCCAAAGGGCTCATAATCTAAAAAGAAACACAGCACTGGACACAGCACTGGAGGTAATGTGTTGGGAGTGGATAGGGCCAGGTACTCTCCCCCTGCTAAAGAAAGAGAATCACCATGTTAAAAGGTGCCTTATTTTCCAAGTTAGCGGGGGTAATGACAGCCTGACCCAGCCAAGGTGGGGGAGAGGGTAAAGGTAAAGTGTGCTGCCGAGTTGGTGTCAACTTCTGGAGACCACAGAGCCCTGTCGTTGTCTTTAGAAGGATACTGGAAGGGTGTACCATCGCCTCCTCCCACATAGAGATGATACCTTTCAGCATCTTCCTATATCGCTGCTGCCCAATATAGGTGTTTCCCATAGTCTGGGAAACATACCAGCAGGGATTTGAACCAGAAACCTCTGGCCTGATAATCAAGTCATTTCCCCACTGTGCCATTTGGTGGCCTGGGGGAAGAGGGCCTCCCTGATTAGTCTCTCCCTCTGATGTAGCCAGATGGGAATAGTGAGTCATGGACTCCCAGTGACAGAGTTAAGAACCATCCCATTTATTTTTTATGTAAACTGCTCTGAGCACGTCTGTCGAAAAGCGTTATATAAATATTCGTGGTAGTAGGGCTGCCAGTGCTCCAGGAATCTTCACCATACAGGTACAAACAGAGAAGTGGAAAAGATGTGTTATCTGTTTCTTTTCTTTGCCTATCTCGTATACATGATGCAATAAGTTGTACTTTAATGATTTCATTCTAGAATCTTCTGTCATATTAACTGAACAACTCTGCTTTATACTCATCTCAGGATACTGGTATAGGTTCATGACATATTCAAATACAGAAAATTAATATAAATTCCTTCATTATAAAGACATCTTTGATACAAACCTATTCTGTTTCTGCCCCAGAGCAAATCTGATAAAAATCCATGTCACTATAGATCAGGCATTTAATTTGTTTTCAGTGATTAATATATAGTTAGAAATTTATTAAAGGGAATATGCTAGTATAATCTAATCAGATTCATGCTTAGCATCATATTTCAACCAAACCAAAAAAATATAAAAGGATTAAATTAAGTAACATGTAGTAAAGGACCAGGGAAATGTACATATTCCTAGATGGAGGGACCAGTGTAGTCCAGAGAACAGTGATGAAACTTCTATGTAATCTGTTTTGTGTTTGGCTGGGGGGGAAAGGAGGAGAGCTGGACTTGTGGTAGCAAGGACTAATTGTCCCCTTTGCTAAGCAGGGTCTGCCCTGGTTTGCATTTGAATGGTAGAACATAATATATTTCCCTTATGGGATGGGACCGCTCTGGGAAGAGCACCTGCATGCTTGCATACAAAAGCTTTTAAGTTCCCTCCTTGGCATCTCCAAGATAGGGCTGAGAGAGAGACTCCTGCTGCCAGTCTGTGTAGACAGTACTGGGCTAGATGGACTAACAGTCTGACTCGGTAGAAGACAGCTTCTTATGTTCCTATGGAATTAAATGAAATCTGTATAGAGACCTTAACTTTCTTTTCCTATCCACTCTAAAGCATCAATTTCACATGTAGAATGAACACATGGGGCTCCACCCCTGACTTGTGTTTTAAGCTCCCTGAATATACAGCTCTACTGTATTTACCTGAATCCAAGATTAAGTTTTTTTATATTAGAAATCAGGAGGTTGTCTTAAATTCAGAGACCTGTTCTTTCAGGTAAATGCAGGTATAATCAGTATTTAACCTCTACTTTTTATGGGGGTCATCTTAAATTCAGAGTCATCTTCGATTTGGGTAAATATGGTATCCCCCGCTGCTTACCTAACAGAGCTGGAAGTTCCAAATCACAGGAGAGCCTTTACCCTGGCCTGATGCCATGCCCTCCCCTCAGCCGTGCTGGAAGGCAGATACAGAAAGACCCCACCCTCAGAGCTTGTGTGCCCCTGAGACTCTGGACAGGCTGAAACAACAGTGCAGGTCCTCCTCCACTGCCCATACTACAGAGATATCTGTACCTCCTGCATCCTACTATTATTATTCAGGTTTCCAGGACACTCAGGCCACTTCTACACCTCTCTGCTGCTAAACCCACCATCATGCATAATGTTGCCAAGTTCTGTGTGGCAGCGTGTAAAATCTGCTGGGCCCTGACTAGTGTTCCCTCTAACAGGGATTCCCAGATATTGTTGACTACAACTCCCAGAATCCCCAGCCATGGCCACTGCAGAAGGGGATGCTGGGAGTTGTAGTGAACAACACCTGGGAATCCCTGTTAAAGGGAATAGTGGTCCTGACAGGCAGTAGATTGTGACCAGGCCAGACACATCATTTAACTTCACAGCACAGTTTTCTCTGCACTCTACTATAGTTTTAAAAAAACACTACAAAGAAGCTTTAAAGTATTACAGTTTGACTGTTTTATAGCTTTTACAGTTTTACAGCCTCTACAACCTCTAAAATTTTATTGTTTTTACAGTATTATAGTCCTTATCAAGCTCCTGGAATTCTAAGTCACTGGGTTCCTGGGACTTTAGTATTGGAGAATATCTTTTCTATGTTCTTTCTATAGAACTGTCATGTTTTCAAGCCTTCTTATGCGCTTTTATGCCTTTTATGCATTTCATACCTTGCATACCATTTTATGCCTTGTACTTTATGCTGGCCTAAAACGGTAATAAAATTTGATTGATTGATTGGTAAATATAGTATATGTAGAAGACTTCCCCATGATCAGCAATTCTGATCATGTGAGTAGAGCCTTCCTTACATGTCTAAAGTTATATACACAATTCCGTTCAAGTGTTCAGGGGCTTAGACATACATGTAGGTGGAGCCTGGCCCAATGAAGATTCATGCTACACATGGAATTAAACCCTAGAAAGGACTTCTTGAGATTCTGTTGCTATGTAAGATAAACATCAGGAATAAAATCTTAATAAACTTTATTAACATAAGAAAACAGAATACAAAAATTTCCTGGCCCCCTTCACACACACATGCAATGATGAAGGAGATATCTTCCCATGTGTCAAACCCCTGTGGTTGCTGTATGGGCATAAACACTGGAGCCATGTGAATGGGACTCTGCATGGGTAGTTCCTATACATTGTAATTCTCTCCCTTGGTCAAGTGCTGTCTGCATAGGAAAAACCTACATTGTTGACCCCATCCATATTGTTCTTGTTTTGTTTCTTGGTTGTTAGGTATGTTGGGCATTTCCCGTCTCAAAACTGGGGTGGGAAAGTGGGATCATTTTTTGAAATAAATGTGTATTACAACTGTGGGAGATTACCCCAGAGAAAAGTAGCTCATGAACCTCAATGGATGTTAGTAAAAGAGACCAGAATCTACAGTGGAATAACTAATGGAATAAGAATAAAAAGAAAGAGCAGATAATACAGGAGCACGCAACAACAAACAGAAGCAAATACAGGAGCATGCATCAACAAACAGAATTAAGAGAGAACATTTAAGATAAATCTAATACAAATACAAATCAGAATACAAATAACAATACAATCCAGACATTAAGAGTATTCACACATGCAGCCTAACCCAGGCTAGGGCAGCCCAGCCTGGGTTAGGGTGTGCGTGTGAAGCTCCAGGAGTAAGGTTGCTCCCAGAGCTGCACCTACACCAAGCCCCACATTCAAACCTGGCATTTAGTGAATCTGTGGTTCACTTAATTTCGGCCAGCTCTGAGCAATCACTGCTGGGTTCAACAACTCCCCCCGCCCCGTGTCCACCACCATTTCCAGCAGTGAGCCAGTGGGGGAGGAGCAGCTGCACCATATGGCAGCTGCTCTAACAAGAGCAGACATTGCGTTCATACCCTGGGGGACCCTGGGATGGGGGGGGGAAATCCTCCTGCTCCCAGCATCTCCTTCGGCTGCACGGCCGCTCGTGTGGGTGTGTGGTGCAGTGGAGGGGAGAACGGCGCTGCTCGTCTGTTGGGGAAGGCAGGCAAACTCCTGTCTTCCCCGCAGTCCTCCCCCCACTCCCCAGCGAGGTCGTGCGCATGACCTCATTATGTTATAAGAGTGTACGGATGTCTGTACACTCATGCATGTTCTTGTGTGACTTCTGTGCACCTGTGCTCATTTTAAAAGTGAACCTTGGAACAAGTCCCTCAAATGCATGGTACAGATAGGATGTTTTATTATGTATCCTCATTATGTACCTGTGTTCAACATAATGTGTTCCTATGTAGTTATGTACCTGTGCTCTCTACACTCATACAAGTGTTCAATATAATGTCTGAACAGGGTTAAATGTTTTTCAGTGAAACAGGGAAGAATTAAACCCCATGTGTTCAAAGAAAAAGAATTATTCTGATCATGCTAATGATATCTGGATATGCAGATGAGAGAGCCTTATCCTTGGGTAAGTCTACAGGTGTCTTATTCTGCACTCACGACAGACTTTTTAAAAATAGCCAAATCTCTAATGCATTTTGCAAAATAGGTCATGGCAATTCCAACAGTCATCTGCTTCAGACATTGTTATATTTTGTAATTAACTGTGACCAAGTGAGCTCAACCCATATTATCTGAATAGCAAAGTGTAGGACTAAAATAAGAATATTGCTGAACACTGTCATAATTTGTGTGATAACCAATTTTCTTAATACGTATCTCTGACAAGTGGCAGGATCTCAGCTTGCTATCTTTTGTCTTATCCTACTACATTTTGAAGGTCTCTCTGTGCAATGGTGGTCAATAATCTGGATACATATGTTTCTGAGGTGATGGGGCAGGGGTTGACATGATGACCAAATATGTTTTTCTTTGTATGAGTGAGGGCCAGCTCCAGAGGATGACAAGATGGGCATTTGCCAGGGCTGCAAGACTGAAAAAAGGGATCACCACTACACACGGACCAATCTCACTTTTCAATGAGAACCAAGAAGGTTTTGAATCAAATTATTGGTTTGCACATCCTGTCTTTTCCAAGTTAAAGAGGTTCATTGAGAGTACCTTGCCTGACCTGAGGGACCTCAATTCCTAGAGATAGCACTACAATGGCCCCCTCAAATGGGATGTAGACATTCACTAGGATTTGGAAAGTTTAGGTTAAAATCTCTGCCCAGTTGTACAGTTGAGAAGTCCTTGTTCCTCCCCAGTTGCCATCTGGAAAAATGGGAATAAACACTGACCTACATAAAGCCATGGTGCAGATTTGTAGAATAAGATTGGAAAAGTTTGCATATTAAAGTACTATACAAATTACTAATAAAGAAAAAGAAAAAGCCAACTAAAATGATGGAAAGCTAAATGAACTCTACTGGAGTCTTCATGTTCCTACATTTTCAAAAAAAAGTAATTCACTGTATTACTTTTAATCTAATTAAGATTTGACAGATTATTTATTATTCAATATTATTTTCACAATAGCACAAAAGGGCAGAATGATATACAATGTTATTAAGTAGAAAATCTACTTATGCAGAGAGATACCATGCAAAAGTATCACATATAAAGCTCATGTCTGATGATGTAAAAACACAGATGCGACCAAAATGCACTGCTAGATACTAATCCTATTCTTCTCTAATAAACTCACACTGCTAAGATCATACCAAAGAACTCTAATTACTGTAGAAAATACAAAGTGAATTTGAAAAGCAACATTTGCAATAAATCAATATTTATTACTGCATGTATACTTTAGGTAGCTTCCTCCTTCCTGCCTCGTATGAAGTAGAAGTCCTTCTGATACAGAAATATATACTCTTCTATGCTACATTTGGGATGGAGCCATAGCAGTGTACATGCTCTGCAAGCAAAAGGCTCCAGCCTCACATTAAAGTCATATAATCTATGGAATTAGGTGCAATTCAGACATTCTGCCCCACCCCCCATGTTACTAAGACCAGATGGGCAAGACCAGAGGAGAGCTGGTCTTGGGACAGCAAGCATGACTTGCCCCCTTAGTTAAGCAGGGTCTGCCCTGGTTGCATATGAAAGGGAGACTAGAAGTGTGAGTACTGTAAGATATTCCCCTTAGGGGAAGGAGCCGCTCTGGGAAGAGCAGAAGGTTCCAAGTTCCCTCCTTGGCTTCTTCAAGATAGGGCTGAGAGAGATTCCTGCCTGCAAGCTTGGAGAAGCCACTGTCTGTCTGTGAAGACAATACTGAGCTAGATAAATCAATGGTCTGACTCAGTATATGGCAGCTTCCTATGTTCTATGCTCCAACTATGTGGGGATGAAGTGCCAGATGGGATGGGGCACACAATCACTCATCATAATGTATTTGGGGCCTTCCAGAGGACGATGGTCCTAACAAGTCCCACAATACACAGAGCTATGGTCTGACTCAGTTTAAGGCAGCTTCATTCTGAACTGGAGGCATATATTGGAGAAATGTTACTGTCCAAGATTTGGTTTTTAGATGCTGGGTGAAGCAAGTAGTATTACTGGTGAAATCTATGAGATGAACTTATATTAAAAATTCCATTGTTCTATTACCTTAGAACACACAATCTTAACTGAGCAAAGAAATGTTTGTTCATGTGAAGCACATTAGATGTAGACAGTAGTTTTCTAAGGGCATATCATGGCAAATATATTCCTATTAAAGACTTAAATATTAGAACCTTCTATTATGGGCTGGAATTAGACTCTACCCTTGAACTTTTTTTCTTGTTCCATTCAGTAGCCTGGTTCACCCAATTATCAAAATCAGGATAGGAGGCAGGCTATCCTGGTTTGCATGATTGTGTCAACTCAGACAAATCCCTCCAGTCCAGGTTGCTCAAAGCAGGGTAATGCAGCTTTCCTACCCTGCTCTTAAATGAGGGTGGAAGAGATGACAGCCCTCCTCCTTGAGTCTCTGGTCATGTGACCTTGAGTCTCTGGTCATGTGAACCCATTGCCTCTTTTACTCAGCCACTAGGATCCAGTAGGCCCTCATCCAGTGGCTACAGGGGCTGTCATCCGTGGGCGTGCCACTCTACAAAGCACACTCTATGATCCTGAAGCTGGAGCAACTTCAGCAGGGCTGGGTCCACCTGCTACTCCTTTGTAGCCAATCAAGGGGCAGCCACTGATGTCGTGAAAATCTCTCTCTCTCTCTCTCTCTCTCCTGTTTTATCAGGATTATGAGCCAGTTATTTCTGAAACAACTCCTAGCTGACTTATACCTATATTGCTCAGGTATTGCTATGTGTGTGGGTTTTTAAAAACATCGTCTTAGCATCTATCTGGGAGCTCTCAGTTGTCTGAAGCTCTTTAAACAGTATTTGAACACACAAATGCATTATCTTTCATTTTGAGCATAAAGTCTTCTCACCTCCCATGTTGCCTTGATCTTCCTTTCCTCTCATGTTGCCCCTTTTAAACTGCTCACTTCTTCCATGCCACACCTAGTTGTGCTGTGACAGTCAGACCACTCTTTGACCTTTTTTACTTGACAACTTGCTTTGTAGGTAAAGAACAAAGGAGCAGAACAGAGAACCCAGCTTGTCCCTAGTCACTGTGTCCTGATCAGTTCTTTTATTGCTGAATGTGCCTGCAGGTTGAAAACTTAAACTGACCAAAGAGGTAGTGAACTCTCAGTTTGCAGGTGCTGTGTACAACATGCAGCTGAAATGTACTGGCAGAAAGATAAGCAGCAGTCTCAGAAGCAGGCAACACCTACCATAGCAAGTGTAGGGAAATGGCTGGGAGGAAGAAATACCTATGTCAAAATGCTGCCATTTTAGATCAACCGTCAAGACTGCCTTTTTTGGTCTGATATTTATTTATAAAATATTTTACTTGCCTTTCCCAAAAATAGCCCACTGTGACTTGCGACATTAAAAAAGGGACCAAAACAAAGGACAAAACATAATTATAGTAGCAATATATTATTTCTGGGCAGTAGCCAGACCACAGCCTATAAAGCGAAGAAAACTGGTCAACCTACTTCTAAATGTAGGGCCAGCATTTTGTAAAGGGAGACCTTGTTCTCTTTTAAAAAGAGCTTTGAAATGCACTCAACTTCTCCCAGTGCTAATGTATATAGGAGGAACAAATGGTAGATGAAGAAACTTGGGTTTCTTGTCAAAATGCCCATTCTGGCTTCCAGAAGCTCCAGATTCTGGCAGAAGTGATATCAAAATCCTAGGGGCACATTAATTCTGTAGTTGTAAGCTGCAGCTGAGCTCGCTACACACGGTACACCACTTGCCTTTCCCCCCTTCACCTTCTTCTGTAGCGTCAACGTGATGTTGTCAGAGAAACAGCTGCAGGGAAATGTTTCTTCTGCAGTGGAGGGCATCACTGTTAAGTATTCCTCCCTCTGTATAAGTCAGAGGAAATGTGAAGAGGAATGTGGACAAGAATGGGAGAGCCTGACACCAACAATCTGGCTCAATACTATGGCCTTGATCGGAGGTGTATGCAGCTTGCCCTGATAGGAAGAGATGCCTATCCAACTTGTTTTTATTATTTTCCACTGCTAAGCAAACAGGACTGGAGGTCCCCAAATTGTCACTGATAAATTTGAAACTGGCATTCTGGTTAAAAGGCAATCAATGTCTGCTTTGTATATCACCCCCTGTACATTAAAACAAAACAAAAAAAAGACTGGGAGTTATCTTTTTTCATAGATTCATACGGAATCACAGAATTGCAGAGCTGGAAAGGACCTTGGAAGTCCTAGTCCTGCTCAGTGCAAGAAAGGGTTGCTCCAACAACCCTGGCAGATGAGCATCCGGGCTCTGCTTGAAAACCTCTAGAAAAAGGAGAACCCACCACTGCATGAGAAAGACTGTTGAAATGCTCTTAAAGTTAGATAATTCTTCCTAATATCTAGCCTAAATCTGCTTTCTTGGAATTTCGACCCAGTGGTTCTAGTCCTCCCCTCAGGAACAATAGAGAACAAGTCCATTCCTTCTGTGTGTGACAACTCTTCACACAGAGAAGGAAAGGAAGAATCAAAGATTACAGACAGCAGCTCCAATAGCACCTCTGCCATTTCCTTCAGTATCCTGAGAAGTGATTCATGTGACCTTGGAGACTCAATAGCTAGGTGTTCTTTTACCACCTCTGCCTATCGGGAGGCAGAATCCTTTCCATTAGTGCAACTGCTGCCTGGTTGGGCCACATTTCACTTGTAAGAGAAGCAGATGCAAAAGTTAGTGCAGCTCTACCTTTTCTATTTCTACAATTTCCTCATCTTCTCCAAGCAAAAGACCTGCTGCTTCCCAGACCTTCCTCTTGTAACCTGGGAGTGGCGGGGGAACCATCACTTTTTGGACTGTTTGCAAGTCTCAGCTCATTCTGAGCCGCAACTTTTCTGACACTCTCTCTACAGGGCTGCTTTAGAGGAAGCTTTTTTTATAGTGGAGTCTAGAAACAGTCTGGGCCTCTTAACGCTCGGCCTTCACCAATTTTGGGACACTGAAGCTTAACAGGATGATAGAATCCAGAACTGCCTCTAGACTCACCAACCTAAGCCCCAATTCTCCTCCATATTTGTTTTGTCTACCTACCTGCAACCTATATATGTATCTTTCAATATATATGTATATACACACAGGGCCAAGCCAGAGTAGACAGCAGTGAAAGCACCATAAAAAAAAACCAAAAACTGAGGGAGCACAGAAAGGACCAAGTGCATTTATGGGTAGGCAAGCTGTCCTCTGCATGTGAGCTGCCCCTGAGACAGAAATGGTGGACGGATTGGGCTGAGGGGCGGGGGACTACCATTCTGAGGGGTGCTCACCACCACTGAAGCCAACCTTGGCGGACAGGTACGTAAGTGCTTGATTCTATTTCCTCACCATACATTCAGCACCCTAGTTCTGAAAGCGCTAATAGACCCTCTGTATAAAAACCATTAGCACAACTGATGTTCAGCTGACAACAACAAATGTTATTGCAAGAGTTATACTTAGATCTCCTACTGACGTTACCTTTAGGGGCTCTTGGGAACTAGTAGAGTAATACTGGTATAGGAAGGAGCCATAGCATGAATTCCTCCCATGCTATCTTAGTCTTATGACTTTATTGAACAGACAAGGAGCCACCTTGCAGTAGTTCCCATGACACTTAAGGTAAGATTGCAGACCTTAGCATATCATACTCTAGATCTATTATGTCAGTATAGAAAGTACTCCAGAGTCCACTTTCTGCATTGTACTAAATGCTCCCAGAATGCCAGTGGAACATCTTTGCAATAAATGCCTTAGATTCAGGATGTCTGTTATTTCCCTTTTCTTTCTCTTTTATTCACAGGACTAATTAATCATGATTCTTAGAGCATCTTTGAGGCAGGGTGGATTTGATTTAAATCAAACTGATTTAAATCATGATTTAAATCACGATTTAAATCACTAGCAGGGTGGATAAAAATTAAAAAAATCCGATTTAAATCAAAAAATCCTATTTAAATAAAAAAAATCGGATTTTTTTATTTAAATTGGATTTTTTTGATTTAAATCGGATTTTTTTGATTTTTATCCACCCTGCTAGTGATTTAAATCGTGATTTAAATCGTGATTTAAATCAGTTTGATTTAAATCAAATCCACCCTGCTTTGAGGTATTTTCTGCCTCTCATTTGGCCCCTGAAAAATCTCCCTCCTTCACAGCTGAGTGTAGCAGTAGGACTAGAGAGGAGTTGTGTTCCTTCTTGCTATTTACAGATCTCTGGTCCCACATCAGAAAGACTGTATTATGAAGAAGACCATGCATTTCCACTGTCGTCTTTAAAATACCCACATGCAGAACATCTTACAATATAATTGTCACAGGAGTTTTTAGTCCTTTACTGTCAAAGTGACATTTGATAACATAAAATGCATTTCCAGGAAGAATACATTTTTAAGGCTGTCAAAATAAAATAAGACATGTCCAATACAAATATTCAGTTGCAGTCTGGGCTCTGAATAGCAGAAAACTAATATAAAATAACTGTACTGTTTCCATATTTCCTCCCCTCTCCTAAAATTTAAGTTCAGTGGATGCTATAGTGCTGGTGTGATATTACACAGATGGCAAACATGGATGCTTATTTCAAATAGGGTACTGACATTGTTTTATTTGTTTGATACTATGAACATACATGCCTAAACTGAAGAAACCATGAAATTTGTATAATGTATGCTTTCACACACACACACAGACACACAGAGCCATTTTGTAACAATTTTAAAAACTCCTAATGGACATTTAAACCTGTCTCATATCCAAAAAGTAGGGATTCCCAAACCCTTTATAATAAAATAATAAAACAGATTTATAGCCCACCATTCTGGACTGAAGTCACCCCAAAGCAGCTTACGATTTATACAAAAATATATCATATATAATTCCATAAAACTGTCAAAAATAACTAAAAATCCACGAACCACTAAAACAGTAGAAAAAGTCAACCATTATTTAGTTGATAAAACATATTTTAAAGGTCAAATGGAAAATAATAAAAAAATCAGGGTCTTTAAAAATGAGGTGTGTCAGTCAAATCTCTAGCAAGGAAGTGCCAAAGTGCCCCTACATCTCCTACTCACATTAGACTACTACAATGCTCTCTATGTGGAGTTACTCAGGACAATGTAGAAACTGCAGCTGGTGCAGAATGCAGAGGGTGTGGGGGCAAGCAAGTTAACTCCTATAACAGGAGGCTGCCTTGGCCATTGGTCGATCTAGCTCAGTATTGCCTATACTGACTGGCACTGGTCCTCCAAGATTTGAGGCAGAAGGCTTTCCCAGCCCTACTTGGAGATGCCCGGGACTGAATCTGGGACCTTCTGCATGCAAAATAGATGCTCTAACACTGTGCTATGGACCCTGACTCTGACCTCCTCTGCATCACCTGAACTAGCTGCTAGTTTGTTTCTGGTCTATTTCAGGGGCATAGCCACTGAAACCAGACCGCTGTCCCTTACAGGCCGCGCCTCGTGGCCCAGACATGCCCCCCACGTCTGCCATCAGACGCAGGAGGGGCCACCCAGCCCCTTTTGGGAGTTTAGTTCCTGAGTGGGGCCACACAGCCCCTTTTGGGAGTTAAATGGCCAGTGCTGCATTCACAGTGTGGCCTTAAAGGCAGGGAGAGCCACTTCTGGCCATGCTGCGAATGCAGCGCTGGCCCCGATCTAGCTCCCGGATGCAGCCATGCGGTCTTGTTCAGGAGTTATATGGCCAGCACTGCATTCACAGCTCTGGCCTGGATCTAACTCCCGAACGGGGCAATGGGGCCCCCTTCGGGAGCCAGACCATGCCCCCTGCACCTGACATCAGATGTGGAGGAGTGGCTAATCCCCGCGTCTGACATCAGACATAGGGGGCTGGGTGAACGGGGCCACCACGAAGGCCTGACATGGGCCACTGCTGGCCTGGCTCTGCTACTGCTCAGTTAAAGGCTTGGCTTTGACTTAAAATTCTAAACCAGTGATCCTCACTATTTTTCAAGTGATGATCACCTTTTTTTGCCGGGGGTGGGGGGGTTAGTGTGACAGTCATTTCCCACTGTGCCAACCTGGACTTTTCCCAGTGCTAGGTGGAACATGCTTTAAGAGTAAGGTGCATCTCAGAAGGTTCCCATGGGTGGGGAAAGTGCTGAGAAGGACTACACTTCTCAGTGCTCCATGCATGCCTTCCCAGATGGTGTTGGGCCTCAAGAGGACTCCATTTCCCTTAAAGGAACCCCACCAATACTGGAGAAAGTGCAGCATTGCACAGTAAGTATGGTCGCCTCTGTGCAACACCAGAAGGGATGTGCAGAGTACTTGGATTCAGCTAGAGCTAATAAACCATTAGTCAGGGAGCTGCATGTAGGGTCAATGGGGCCTTTCAATGAAGAATGCTGCCCTTAACAGTCTGGCCCCAGTTTACCTCCTGGACTGCTTAGTCCTACAGGAACCTGTCAGTGCCCTGAAATCAGCCTTTGCTCAGAGGCCTGCTTCTGGGAGAGATCTAGTTGGTGAGTTCTAGAGAATTTGCCTTTTCAGTGGCCTTTTATGATCTATGAAATGAACCAAGTTAATCTTTTTAAGCATATCTTTTGAACAATAAAGGTATTTTAAAAATGCTGTTCAGTTTGAGAGCTCTCTTCTTCCCAAGATCTGCCAAAACCCAAGGATTTTTCTGAGGCATGAGCAAAACATTTCTGCATGGACAAGAACTGTGTGACGAGCAAGACTACAGTTCTCCATAAATGTGCCTTGAATGGGGCTGCAAGGATTACCTTTAGTATTTGCTATTTAAAAGTATATATTATATGTTTTACATTTATTGATTTATAGGTTATACACTTAATGTTTAGCAGGTTGCTTACCTGCCCTAATCAAAAGTCTAGAGAATATGTTATAACTTTAACTGATCCTTAGATTTGCATTTATTTATACCACACATTCAATTTGAAATGAAGAAACGCCTTTGCATTTGCTTTGCTGAGATACTTGTATCCTTTTATTGCTGCTTGACGCACTGTTATAAGCTGCTACAGCAATTTGTCAGCTTAAAATATGACACTTCTATTTGATTTTACTTACAGTTACTTACATTCTGAAAGTAACTATAAAATAATGACATTATTTCTTCAGTATTAAACTGGAAAGGTTTGAACATGGAATGTAAAATCTATGAGATGGTGCTTAATTTACAATATTGTCAAACAAAATACCTCCTTTTTATAAAATAATAAAAAAACTCTGAATGATGCAGAAGAGCATAATAGTTGATAAATACTTCATTCCATGATCATTCAGATCCTATGTAGATAATGAGTTTTAGCAGTTTTCTTTTGCACAGCAATAACAAAAAGTGTGTGTGTGTGTGTGTGTGTGTGTTTGCGTGTGTGTGTGTGTGTGTGTGTGTGTGAGAGAGAGAGAGAGAGAGAGGTTGATTTAGTTATCCATAACAGACCTATTAATCCTTATAATAGTGACATGTAGAGTTTTTGGAGTTTAACAGCATGCTTCTTTGCGATAACTGCATTTGATTTTTAGCCAGTGTTTTTAATTGGGCTATTATATATTAGTTCTAACAAAATAAGGAATGTTAAGCCACAAAATTTGTCAGTGCAAATGCTTTACAATATAAGAGTATTATAGCTGAATGCTGAAACAGGCCTATGAGACACTAAAAATGAAATATTGGAAAAAACATTGGTTACAGTTTTTCAAGTTTCATTTTATATGTATAGGATTTAAGAGTCAAGCTCAAGGAGGACCAAGACCTTAAAGACATTTATTATTGTACTTTCTTGAGGTTTTCAGTGGAAATATTTTGCAAAATAACAGATTCTGCACAGCCTCCTACAACAGCTGTGGCACAGTCACTCCAGGGAGATTTCATGCATCATTATGTCAGCTCATTTTTCCATATCTTTAGTCACGTCTGATAACTCAAGATTGGAAATTATAGGCTGTTTTACAAAGAGAGGAAATTAACTGAATGGCCCTGATGTAGTCATTTGGGTTACTCATTCCAATAAATATTCTGTTGCTTAGCTGTGGTGAATGTTGAAGACAAATACTATTAATAAAAATACAAAATTAAAAAAGCTTTGATATTGAATGTCATGATATCTTTAAACAGAAATCTGGGAATGGTGGCTACATGAATATAGCAAACAAACCATGTCTTTAATGAACAAAAAAGAGAAAAATCCACCACATTATCAACTGCCAATTGTGATATCATGTTTGATTAATTGTTCAAACTACATTTGAATTTTTCAGGACCACACACAATCAACTACTAAGAAGTGTTACTGTAGTATAAGAATTTACTAATCCTAAATCAGTAGTTTAAATCAGAACAATTATTAAGGAGGCAGATATGATAAAAGACACATTTTCCATGCAATACAATACAATACTTACCCAGAATAAATTATAAAAGCATTATAATTCCATTATAAAACAAAATTATAAAAACCAAATGTTTTTATACTTATAAAAACAAAATGTTTCACTTTCTCTTTTGAGAATGGGGCTCAGGAGTTATACGAGGCACAAGCTACAATGAGCCAGTGTGGTGTAGTGGTTAGAGTGCTGGTCTAGGACTGGGGAGACCTGCTTTATAATCCTCATTTAACTATGCATTTTACTGGCTAACCTTAGGCCTGTTACTGTCTCAGCATAATCTACCTCACAGAGCTGATGAGAGGATAAAGGGGAGGGGAGGAGATCTGTGTGGGATATCCTGAGCTCTTTGGAGGAGGGATAGGATAACAATGCAATGAAACAAAGAGGGACCCTTCCCTGCTTGTCTGGAGATACTAACAATTACAGTGGCGGACTGCTCTGTATCTCTGCTCTGCCCTGCTCTGTATCTCTGGGGCCTATAAGAAAACTCCTTTCACCTTTCCTAATGACAAGCACATTCTGCACCTTAACACTGGGATGACATATTTTCCCCTTTCCTTCTGAACTGCTGTGAGCAAAGCAATATAAAAATGAGACAGTTCCTGACCATCAGAGTATAAACTTCTAATTATGTCATGAATCCAGAGAAAGGCAGACATAAGAAAGGCACAAAGAGCAAGCTACTGATAAGGTGTTTTTCACTCATCCTCTGGTATAAAAATATCTTAAACCAATGCCTTCATAAGCAACACTGCAATTGCCCTTTTAATTAGGATTTGTTTTAATTTGTAAAAACACACAGCACTTTGGTATTCTGAATTAGAATTAAGAGAAAATTGAAACAAATGAACTGTCCCCATGTAGTATTTCCGTTTCAACCAAACTTTAAAACTGAACCCTCATTTGTTTATTTCCTTCACTATTCAGACTACTAAAAGACCAAGAATGTTTCAGTCCAAATAGAAAGTCCTTTTGGAAATTAGTTCTTAGATAATATATTCAAAAATTTGAGAGCGATAACTGAAACATGGGAGGCTTTGAGGGGAGTGGATGGACACACCCTAAAAAAATTCTAAACATCTATTTTTGCTTTGCTTTGCTCTGCTAACATAAGCAGAATTGTAACAAAGGTATTATTGTTTCTCCAGCTCAGAGTTCCTTAACATTTTCCCAAGTCTACCATGGTTGTGAACAAAGTGGCTTAGTGTCTATTCTACCACATTTAATTCTGAGCTGAAATCTTATACAAAAATATTTGTGACTGAAGGCTGCTTAACAAGTTGGATTGCGCCTCATTACACAAATATGCTAGAAGTACAATTCCTAATGACAACTAAAGAATGGAAAACTGTCTGCTAATGCACTTGCTTTACATTTCTGAAAACCTCAAAACAATTTAAATTCAATGCAAGTTTATATCAAAATTGATTGTATTATAAACCCATATAGGTCATCTAGAAATCTCACATTTGGCAATCAGCTCAAGTCCTTTTCGGACATTACGTTGTACATGTGTATCAATATCTGTAAATAGTACATGTCTCTGTGTGAATGATTGTACATACTTTCATTTTAAAAGTGGATTTTTTCATTTTAAAAGTGGATTTTGGATCAAGTGTACTGAAATGCAGGGTATAGATAGGAAGTATACTATGATATATATATACTGAACATGTGTGAACAACAGTACGCCTGTTCAGGTGTTATGAAAACTGGGGATGGTATACTCATGTACAGCCAGGGGCAGATTAACCTCTTTGCTGCCAATTGGCAAAGATTAATGTGCCGCTGTGGGGGAAATCCCCCCCTTTCACTCTAAAAAATATCGCCACTGCTGCAGCAGGCTACAGAGAGGGGGTGTTTGAGGAGGGAAGAGTGCCTCCTTTCAGTGTACCTTTTAAAATGCCGCCAGGAGTGGCAGTGGCCTGACTCTGGCCCCTCCACCTTCCAATAACTGTACCATGCTTCACCTGGCTCGCAAGCAGGGCAACTGAGCTGATCGAACCAGGCCAAACTCGTCCGATCTCAACTGGGCCCAGTTTGAACTCAGTCTGGCCCCCTTTGGGGGGGGGGCAGGCCAGTTCAAGCTTGAACTGGTTAAACCAGGCCAGTTTGAATTAAACTAGGTTCCATTTGAACTGGTTCCATATACCACTACCTACAAATAACCATATTTTGCCATTACGGTCAAATAAGGCTAGCTATGAATAGTGCAAACCAGGAATTATTGCCAAATCATGACCAAAACATTAATTTGAAATGGTTTATCAAATAATAGGAGTTGGAGGTAATCCTGGTTTGTGCTAACCGGATTCAAACATAATTGCAAATAATGATTACTGCAAATCGTGAAAGAAAAGAGAGAAATCATATACACAAGAAGGGAGGAGGGAGCACACAACCTTGTTGCATGATCCTGTTTTTCAAATCCTTGTTTGAAGAACTGTGATGTCTGACTTGAGCTAATGTTTTCCACAAACCCAGAATATTAAGAAGCTGGTAGCACAAATCACATATGTGGGCTGAAATGGAAATGTATCGAAGAGGTTTGTCCTTAGCCATGAACTCTTACTTAGAAGAAGTACTCAGTTTGTTCCTTGTAGTATCAGTGCCATTTCCCATAATATAAGGCACTCAGTGCTATGAAAACAGAAGAAAAGGGCCATGCAAAGAAATCTGTATTGGTATAATAGGGAAACCTATGCAACCTGCATATTCTTCAAGTGGTCTATGCGCATGCAGCATCCATCTGCTGCTTGAAATTATTTTCACTGTAGTGGTGGTCTGGGAGCATCCATTAAAATGAAGCTTTTCTGTAGAAGAAATTTTACACAAACCCAGACCCACCTAAGAAGTTTTTACAACCTACCTTAAACATAAAAGACAATAAATATAATAACCAATAGTAGGAACCATAGCAGAGTTTATAGGATATACAGTAAGTTAAAATAATGAGCATAGTTTTAATGCTAGAAGGCATAGTTAACAGTAGAAAACAAACCCTATTATATTTTAGTGTATTTGTTCAGAGACACATGGGCTTAAAAGCTCTTTGCATTCCAAACTTTGCTAGTCTATTAAGCCAGGTTGACTAATTTAGGCCCATGTAAACTATAATTACAGAAAAACATCTTATGGACAACTTTTTTTGGGGGGGGGGAATAGTCAACACTAGCAGAGAGTGAGTACGACTAGAGCTGGCTAACATACACCTTCAGCCCTCCATGAACTAATCATGGAATAAATTCATATGGTCCATGCTTTCTTCCCTCTTTTTGTACACACCCAAGTTTTTGAACAAAAACTTTCCATTTCCTATGGCCTGAAATTCTCATTTGCTTTTCTGTATTGATTAGATTATCCACATTTTATTTCCCAATGCTTTTTGATATGTAAGAATCAGAACCATGATCATGACCTTTTTCATTTAAATAGTCCTCTCTGTCTCTGTCTGTTCTGACTCATTAATGATTCACTTACTTTTGATTCTCATCAGCCAGCTTCACTTTATCCCAGTGTAGCTCATCAAGACATCTAATTCACACACTTCCTGAACTCACTATTACTTTCATGGCAGCCAAAAAGCATGAAGTCTGCTGAAGCCCTTTCAAAGTCACCTAAATTGCAGCAGACAGAATTTGCCTGTTTTCTGTATACTAGGAATTGCTCCATGTTTCCTTTAAAAAAATACATCTGCCACAGCCCACACTACCATGTTGTTCACATTATGGTGTATATGTTGCTGAACCAAGCACATGATGATCGCAATTACTACCATACAAGAGCCTGTTTATATGACAATGGTTTGCAATGGTTCTCCCCTGTTCATTATGTGGAGGCAAGAAACACTAATGAGACAAAGTCTGATCTATGATTCTAAGCAGTCATGTGAACTGGCTCTCAAGTTTGCTTCACAATTACAATTTTAGCATGCTTTTCAATGTACTCTACAATATCTGCAGTGACTACCCTTTGCATTTACAGCAGTGGTTCCCAATCCCAATTCTCAATAAACTGTATCTGGGGCTGATGGGAATTGTAGTTCAGCAACACCTGGAGGCCACCAGCTCAGATTTAGAACACATACAAGCAGAGGAGAGATGCAATTGACCCAGGTATACTGCAATATGTTCACAAAGTGAACATATGGCATGTATCCACTTCAGATTTTATTGGCTGATATTCTTACTAAATCAACTGAGGATGCAGCAGGAGGCTGCTTTTAATGCAGACTGTGGCTACTCCATTTCTCTGCAGTGTAGGTGGGAGGATGGGGGGGGGGTGATTTTCACTAATCTTCCTTGCCTCTGGAACTGCTCTGTGCCTTCTGTTCCTGAGATTTGCACAGCCCTCATGTTTTTGAAAATACAGAACACTTTCAGAGGCAGCGAAGATTAACTAAAACCACTCCCTCCCCTGGCCATATGCACGGCAGAAGTGGGAAAGCCTCCAGCTGTGAGGGCATGGCCTCTTGCTGCGAGCTGGCTCGTCAGGATGTCAGTCACTAAATAAAACAAAGACACTTGCAACGAAATACCTGCCATTTTTGTAATGTGCAATTGTAATGTTGCCTTTTACTCTTTTTGAATGTACCACACCAACTTTTCAGTTCTATCACTAACACTACTGTTTTTCTCTTCCTTCAATATAATATAAGCATCTCCAAGCTAGAGCAGAAACTTTAAATCTGAGCACCTGTTGTGGCAGCAATCCTGCTCATTTGAGAACAGAATATCATAATCTTCAAATCAGTTCCTATATTGGTTTCCTCTTTGATAAACCAAGGAAGCTATCCCAGTGAAAAAACAACATCAGATCTGAAGAGGCCTATTATAATTTTTTCGACACAGTACCACTTTCCCAATTCTAGAAATTAACCTATTTCTTAAATAACTAGTGGCTATAGCTGTCACACACTGTCAAGCTTCAGACACACTGATATACAAAATATATACATTTGTCTTCACAAACTGAATGCATATTACCTTTTTTCTTTTTACAGTTCCAGCAGAAATAATTTTCTATCAGCATATCTTATTCAATATAAATAAGTAATAAGAGATGTTAACTTTGGATTGTTTTGATATCTCTTGAGAGTAGACATTTCTAGGGGGAAACTCTGTGGAGGGTGTAATAGTAAAGTGTAAAGAACGACATGTTTTCGGCAGCAAACATGTTTTGAAATGATACAGAGATTATGCAAATACAGGGAAAGGGGGCATCTGAAGGGAAGAAATCAGTGGGTAGGGGTACGTGCCCCACCCCAATAAGTTTTCCCCTGCAAAAGACTCCCAGACTCCACATTTGTGTTACCATGAAAGTGTGGAATTGGGAACCTCATAACATCTAAGTTCCCCCCTCAATCTGACAACTCTAATCGCTGCCCCAGGGTTTAAAGAAAATGATTGTGCGAACAAAGATAAACAATATTAAATGGTATTTAAAATGGCTGCAGAGTTCATAGAGCAACTTGCATCAGACACATGCAACATTTAACTTCTCAGAGTCAATTTCTCAGAGTCTGTTAGTTTTGCTCTCCAGCATTCTTATGTCATCATTCTCCAGAGATACTTGATTTTTTTCCAACAAAGTAAGTTTGTAAGTCTGTGGGTGGACATATATAACACTTCACTGCACTTGAATAATAGACCTGATTAAACTGGTTAACCCAATGTCATTAACTTTTTATATATGTCTAACCTGGGAGGAATGGTTAACAATAAAAGCATTTTACATTGATTTCATTATTCTTTTGTTTACACCTTTGTATCTCACCATTGAAATAAGACTGGATTTCAATACATTCCATTTCAGGTTTGTTTTAGCCATAAACATGACAAACATGCAACAACAACAACAACAACAACAACAACAAAATCATCTAATACAAACCACAGATCCTATTCCTAATGCTACAAACATGGGTAAAAACACACCAGGATAATCCAGATGACAGTAAAGCATGTTAATTTTAGTACAATTATGATGCATTTTAAGCAATAGGAAGGCAAAAGCTGTCATGAATTATCTACATGACACCTACTAACAAATAAATTATCTTTTAAACAATAGAAGCCAAAAATCAAGTTATTTCCCAACAAGGGAAGAAATGTTTGCAAGGCATTTGCCGTAGTGAGGCAAGCAAGCAAGCAAGCAATAAATAAAGTGACTGTGGGATTTCCTTGGGGGTTTAGCTGCTGGAGTTGCTTGTCCTTGCCTGTCTGCAGCCTTTGTCCCCCAGATTGGTGGGGAGGGGTTTCAAGCCTCGCTTGCAAGAAGGGTAAACGAATTATAAGGCAGTGATGTCAGGGAGAAGTTTTCAAATTCATGTTGGTACATACATTTGGCATACCAAGGAGAAATCTTGAAATTTGCCAGACGAGCCTAGAGATGTACATATCAGGTACATATCAGGGAGCAAGCGTGGTGCAGTGGTTAGAGTGCTGGACTAGGACCGGGGAGACCTGAGTTTGAATCCCTGTTCAGCCATGATACTAGCTGGGTGACTCTGGGCCAGTCATTTCTCTATTAGCCTAACCTACTTCACAGGGTTGTTGTGAGGAGAAACCCAAGTATGTAGTACACCGCTCTGGGCTCCTTGGAGGAAGAGCGGGATATAAACGTAATAAAATAAATAAATAAATATGTCTTTTTGAGTGTAAAGACCTCTTACCCTTCTTTTAAATTCAAGTTTGGTTATGACTGCCCTGGAAATTTAAAGATAATTAAATGAAAAACCATATAATTGGGCCATCTGACAAACCCTCTGCAGTCGAGATATACAAAATCAATGAACCTTTGTGCTCTGCTAAACAGATTTTTGGAGATTTATCATCAGCTGGGAACAGTTACCTAATCCAATAATTCAAGTGCATTTGAATTTGCACTGTGATAAGCCAGCTCTCAGAAACACTGGCTGATATCATGACTAAGAACATGTGTGCTTTGAGCCCCTGCAGGCATGCAGAGCTAGCCCCCATGCTACTCCTTGGGTCCTCTAGTATATGCACTGTTGTAGAAGGGTTTGAAGGGCTCCCCGCATTCCAAAACTGCTCCATAAGACTGGAAACATTTCACTGACCTTCAGCAATGTGTTTCAGAGCTTCCCGGGCAGTTCTGGTGTGGACATTCCACACTAACCTGTGTACATGCAAGAGGACCCAGGGAATAGAGTGGTGGCTAGTGCTCAAACAATGTGCACTTCCCCAGTCAGGATGTCAGCTAACGTATGCATGGATCTGGCAGTGCCAAGTATGGTGCACAAAATATTATTCTCAAGTGGCTCAATATCCACAAACTCAGAAAACCTCCCAATTTCTGCTCCATAAAAGAACTTACTTGCTTACTTACTTATTTATTTATGATTGGATATCTATACTGCCCTTCCAAAAAAACCAAAAAACTATTAAAATCAATTAAAAGTTAAAATAAAAAACTATAAAAACAATACAAAACCAATTAACAATTAAAACATTTAAAACAGTCTTAACACCCCATAAAACCAGGCCAAACACTTACAGTTTAAAAACAGTTTAAAACCCTGGAAGGCCAGGCCAAACAGGTTTTAAGGGCTCTCCTGAAGGCCAATAATGAATTCAGATTATGGATTTCTGCAGGGAGTGCATTCCATAGTCCAGGAGCAGCTACAGAGAAGGCCCACCTTTGAGCTGCCACCAGATGTACCAGTGGTAACCGGAGACGGACCTCCTCAGATAACTGGGTGACTCTGGGCCAGTCATGTATCTCTCAGCCTAACGTACCTCACAGGGTTGTTGTGAGGATAAAAATAAGCATGTATACCGCTCTGAGCTCCTTGGAGGGATATAAATCTAAAAAATGAAATGAAAATGAATGAAATGAATGACCTTAACATGCGGTGGGGATCATGCAGGGATAACTTGTGGGTACAATTTTCATTCAAGAATTTTTAATATGAAAGACAGCCAGGTTTCTCCTGTTCTCCATAATTGTCAGTTATCTAGTGCTGTTTGTTCCACTTAGTGGCTGAAAGTTTATCCATTCGCCCAAAAATAAAAGTTAAGATTTCCAGATGATAACTGTAGACTTGTTCTAATGCATGCAAATCAAGTTGCTACTTGTTCATTGTGGGTTTAGAATAGAAAAAACTGCTTTATAGTCATCATGATTAATATCCAATGAATTCTGCTTATAAAATGGGACTTAAGGAGTATTACAGTCTATCATCATCAATTTGGGCATATGACAAAAGAACCATCTTTTTGTGTTACCCCTGTTACCCTTTACCCCTATAGGAAGAATAACTTGTTGCCTCTAAGCACAAATACAATATCATTAATGAAAAAGTTAAACAATGTTATCAGCTAAAATATGCTACTGCTTTCTAGTCCCATCATCTGGAAGGTTGCATTGGTCAGGAAGCCAGAGTGGGAAGATCTTATTTTGACAGGTGCTGGAATACACAGCATTAACACACAAAAAAGTGACAGTCCATGCACATATGGAAGGTTTTTCCTCCAAAGTATCTCATAGTATTTCAAAGTATCTAATCAGTAGTATCAAAAGCAGTTTTGAGATCTATAAATGCTGCACATAACTAGTCTTCCTGCCATGTGGCATATTTAATACTAATGGTTAATATAAAGCACATCAATGCTAGAATTTCTGGAATATATTCAAGTTTAAACCACAGAGAATGATGCCTGTTGAGTGTCATATTATGTTATATTGAAAGTCTAGCTACACTTGTCTAATTATTGAGTAAAAACATTTAGAAATGACTGGTACCCACCAATTTAAATTGTGTTTAAAAGCATCAGAATGATGCCACCTTCACCTATGGCATTGTTTGACAACAGGGAAACCAATTCTACCTTTCCATCCATAATGCACTAATGGAAATCAACATGGGTTGATAGTATGCTACAATATATGCAGAAACCCCCATATTTAAAAAATTATTACAAAGTCAAGGACAAATTCCTAGATGACAACATACTATAAAACAGTGAAGCATTTCATTTGGACCAGAAATATAACAATTTTGAAGCTCTGTGCAATAGAATTTCAAAGATAACAATCTACCTGGATAACATAGCAGAAGTAATATTAAAAATAAAAGAAATTATTATTTGCTGCAATTCCAACTTGAAGACTTCTATTACTTAAAACTGGAACATTACTACTTCATTTTCTGAAGGGTTTAAGTTTTGTTTCACATGATCTACGTATACACTTACAAAAACTTTTTTAAAAATATGAAGGACACTCTGCATTTTCACTAAGGAGGAAAAAGAGTTGAGCAAGAAGCAGTCGCTAACTTACCTGTGACTGTGATTTAAAATAACAGGGCACTAATTCTCTTCTTTGAGTACAATGTTTGTAGGACCTAGACCATCTAACCATAAACATTTCTACACAAGGAACTCCAAAGTAACCTTTAACTTCAGTGCTCATTCTCCCTCTTGTGCTCAGCACAGAGCAATCTAATACACCTTATCATGTGGTGTGTTGCTATAGCAACAGTGAATCCAGCTGCTGCAATACAAAAGACTGACAAAAACTTGCCCCCCCCCCCCCCCGCCTTCCACCCACCTAGTTAGAGTCCGGATGCTTTCCTAGCATATCTACTCCAAATGCACTTCCAATATACCTACAGATATGGATTAAAGAAGGGAGCAGAGTGTAAAATGTAAAAATTAAACTGGAAATTCAATGTTTTTAGACAACACATGTCAGTGCTGTCAAATCAAAGTAAATAATCCAAGAGACCGAAAGATCATCAAGGAAAACAAACTGTGCTCTAAGCTGTATCCTGCCCATATTAATCCCATAAACCAAACTGTATGAAGACGTGAGCAGAGGAGAGGAGTGGACATGACCACAGAACAGCTACCGTGTTTCCCCGAAATAAGACAGTGTCTTATATTAATTTTAGCCCCCAAAAGTGCACTAGGGCAATTAGCGGTACATCAGAAATTACTGCTAGGTCTTACTTTCGGGGTAGGTCTTACTTTTGGGGAAACAGGGTAGCTCTAGATGTGCTGAGCAAGTGAGCTGAGCCAAGCAGTTCAGAGGAAGGCCTTTGTATGTACACACACCCATACACACCCTAGCTGTGTTGTTCTGAGTTTTGTTCTGAGCATGCAGAAGGCAGAGTGTGTGTGCACATGGATTCAGAATGGGGCCTTCCTGATTCAACCTGAGCATGATCTAAAATGAACTTAGCGGTCATAAAAAAAAACTTGTGAGCACACACACATGAGCATGACTCAGAAGGAACACTGGCACTGATGCAATACACCGCACTAGGCATCCCCATCTCAAATAGATGCCCCAAATTTAGGAATGTTCTGCCAAATTATATATGAGCCATTGTGGGCTCATTTTTGGGAATTGTATCTCATATTCAAAACTGAAGATGTACACAAATAGACATTCGTGCACTGATTCGAAGCACAGCCCGGGCACCATTAAAAGTGAGGGGAGCAGGTCCATACCTGCTCCTGTGCCATTCCATGCAGTTTCCTGCACCCCTCGTGCAGCAGCCATGTGCATGCCACCACCGTGCTGGGAGATGCAGGAAGCTGCATGGAGGAGCAGGTGTGCTCCCTTCACTTTTAAAGCCGTGCTTCAAATCAGTGCACGAATCTCAATTAGAGCACATCCCTATTCAAAACACTATAAATATACACAGCATAATTAACAGCCCTATTCAGATATTACTGGGCACTGGAGTGCTCATGGTTACAGTAGCACAAGTGGGGAGGAAGTCCTGCCCCAGAGCTGTCAATCACCCCTCCTGCTAGGAGTAATTCATGGTTACAGTGTTGTTCATGGAAACAGTGTTGTGTGTCTGAAGGGCGAAGTGCCATAACCATGATGACTGGCACTTCCAGGAGCAGGAGCCTGGATCACCTGAGGCTGCTGCTCACAGAAGTGCTGGCCATCAGTTATGGTGCTTCCCCCTTCAGACACACAGAACTGTAACCATGAGCATCTGACTGGCAGGAAGGGGTGAGTGACAGATCTGGGACAGGACTTCCTCCTTTCTTCTGCTCCTGTAACTGTGAGTGCCCTGGCACTCAGTAACCTCTGAATAGGGTTTATGAGCCCACATGTTAGAACTTTGGCCTACAAAATACATGCAAGAGAGCAGAGGCGTAGCTAGAGGAGAGGGGGCCTGCGTTCACTCCTCTCCCCAACGGCCCCTCAGACTGAGAGAGATAATGAAGAAAATAGGGAGGGGTGGAATTGGGAGCCCCGGGTTCTTTGAACCAATCTGCTCAATGATAGCTACACCCCTGCAAGAGATCCAAATTCTTTTCCCGTTGCCATTTACTTGTATCTTGCAGGCAAATATCATGATTTATTGTATTCAGGATTTGGTTTGAGTTCAAAATGTAATGTATAAAACAGCTCCTAGTGGCACTGAAGAGTGCAGTTTACATCTGCATAAGTGCACAGGAATGCACCTTAAAATGGTAATTATAGAAGAATGCAGGCTCTATTTCCAGGAATCTGACCGGAAAATACTTAGTATTACAGGAAAACCTCATTATTCACGGAACCTATTCGCAGTTCCATGTATCCACAAGGTGTCTAATAGACACCTGTTTCCAGTATCCATGGATACAATAGGGTGAAAACCCACTTATCTGTGGTTCCTAGAGGTCCAGAAGTGACCGTGGAGGTAAATTCTTCCCTCCATTTTGTCTAAAGGAGACATTCTGTGGCTCATTTCTTTTTAAAAAATGAACTTTCCTCTGCAATATTTCATGGTTTGGGGGGGCATTTCATCCTTTGGGGGCATTGCTGGGCATATGGGGGACTTGTGGAGCACGCCACAGTAAGTTTTTTCACTGTTCTGGACCCTTTGGGGTTTTTCCCCCCTTCACCATGGAACCTAACCCCCCCTTTCCCCATAGCTGTAATGCCTTGTTACTCACAGTTCCGTTATGCATGGTAGTAGGTGAGGAACAGAACTTCTGCGAGTAATGAGATTCTCCTGTATAGTCCATCTGGGCAAAATGCTTTTCAGGTGATTTTTATTTTAATGTTTACAATAAACAAAAGGAAGATAGCAAAATCTAAATACAAGAAAATGTCACCTCATCAAATGCTCTTGAGTAAAGCAGCTGTGGGATAAGGCGACAGGTTCATTTAATGATTGGTAACTGGTTGAAGGACAGGAGACAGAGGGGGAGGAATAACTGTACTGGGCCTTGTGCATGTTACCTTATTTGTATAAAGTAAAGGTAAAGTGTGCCATCGAGTCGATGTTGACTCCTGATGACCACAGAGCCCTGTGGTTTTTCTTTGGTAGAATATAGGAGGGGTACACCATTGCCATCTCCCATGCAGTATGAGATGGTGCCTTTCAGCATCTTCCTACATTGCTGCTGCCCGATATAGGTACCAGCAGGGATTCGAACTGGCAATCTCTGGCTTGCTATTCAAGTCATTTTCCTGTTGCACCATTAGGTAGCTATAATCTAAAACTTGGAGTAAACAGTGAAGTGGCCACATTTGCAGAAGGCGCAAAACTCTTTCGGGTAGTGAAATCCAAAACAGATTGTGAGGATCTCCAAAAGGATCTCTCCAAACTTGGTGAATGGGTAACAAAATGGCAAATGCAGTTCAGTGTAAGTAAATGAAAAGTGATACACAATGGAGCAAAAAAAGCCCAACTTAACATATACACTGATGGGGTCTGAGCTGTCAGTGACTGGCCAGTTGAGGGATCTTGAAGTTGTGATGGACAGCCCATTGAAAGTATCAACTCAGTATGCAGCAGCTGTGAAAAAGGCAGATTCCACACTAGGAGTAATTAGGAACGGGACTGAAAATAAAACAACTAATATAATGCCATTATACAAACCTATGGTGCAGCCACATCTGGAGTACTATGTACAATTCTGGTCACCATATCTAAAAAAGGATATTATAGAACCAGAAAGGTGCCAAAGAGGGCAACGAGATGATCAGGAATCTCTAGAGCACCTTCCTTACAAAGCAAGGCTACAACATCTGGGGCTCTTTAGTTTAGATAAATGGTGCATAAAGGGAGACATGAGAAATGGTTGTTATTGTTGTTGTTGTTATTATTATTATTTCTTGTTTACACAGTCAGACAAGTGTTATTGACTGGTTTGTTTTATCCAGACATCGAGTCATTCCCAGGGACCTGGGATGGCTGAATTTTGTTATCAATGTTGTTGCTGTTATTATAGATTATCGTCGCAGAATATAGGCTGTTCCCAGTAAAGTTGCTTTATGTAATTGGCTGATGGTGATTTCTGTGGCCCCTATGGTGTTGAGGTGCTCTTCAAGGTCTTTTGGAATTGCACCTAGGGCGCCGATTGCCACTGGGACTATTTTGGTCTTTTTCTGCCACAGCCTTTCCATTTCAATTTGTAGATCTTTGTATTTGGTGATTTTTTCTATTTCTTTTTCTTCTATTCTGCTATCCCCTAGTATTGCTATGTCGATTATTTTAACTTGTTTTTCTTTCTTCTCAACTACAGTTATATCTGGTGTATTGTGTGGCAGATGTTTGTCTGTTTGTAGTCAGAAGTCCCATAATATTTTTCTTCATTTTCTACCATTTTTTCAACGTTATGGCCCCACCAATTTTTGGCTACAGGTAGCTTGTATTTTTTTGCAGATGTTCCAGTGTATCATCCCTGCTACCTTGTCATGCCTTTGTTTGTAGTCAGTCTGTGCGATCTTTTTACAACAGCTGATTAGGTGGTCCACTATTTCATCTGCTTCTTTACAAAGGCGGCACTTGCTGTTTGTTGTTGATTTTTCGACTTTTGCTCTTATTGCATTTGTTCTTAGTGCCTGTTCTTGTGCAGCCAATATTAAACCCTCTGTTTCTTTCTTCAAGTTGCCATTCTTAAGCCATTGCCAGGTCTTGGTGATGTTTGATTTTCCACTTATATTGTGCAAATATTGACCATGCAGTGGCTTATTTTTCCATTTTTCTGCTCGATTCTTGACTTATTCTTTCTTGTAGGCCTGCTTGGTTTCATTGGTATCATCATCATCATCTATTCAATTTCTATACCACCCTTCCAAAAATGGCTCAGGGTGGTTTAACTTTACCCAGAGATTACACAGCGGTTTACAAAATTATGCTTTCTCCCTTTATCACAATGCTAGAACCAGAGATCATCCCATGACAGTAATTGCCAGGAAATTTAGGGCTGGTATAAGGAAGTACTTTTTCATATAGCACATAGAATCTATGGAATTGTATGCCACAGAATGTGGTGATGACCACTAGCTTGGATGGCTTTAAGCGGGGCTTAGACAAATTCATAGAGGACATGTCCATCAGTGGCTACTAGTCTAGATGGCTATAGGCCAGCTCCAAGTTCAGATGTGGGAGGCCTCTGAATACCAGTTGCAGAGGAGCAACAGTAGGAGAGGGAGATGCTCCAAGCTTGTCAGTTTCCCAGAAGCAACTGGTGGACCACAGTGGAAAACAGGATACTGGACTAGATTGGTGTTAGGCCTGATCCAGCAAGGCTCTTCTTATGTTCTTAAGTCACATATGGATTTGCATTATTATGTATGGTTTACTGGAATAATACATATAAGACCTAGTTTTGCACAAAGCTAATAACTCCTGCTCTAAACTTACTAGTCTGTAGATGTTACTGGAAAACTTCTGCAGGATTGAGGTTTTTTTAATTTGAGATACTGCCTATTTTATTTTATTTTATTTATTTATTTATTTATTTAAATTCTTTACATTTTATATCCTGCTTTTCCTCCAAGGAGCCCAGAGCAGTGTACTACATACTTCGGTTTCTCCTCACAACAACCCTGTGAAGTAGGTTAGGCTGAGAGAAGTGACTGGCCCAGAGTCACCCAGCAAGTATCATGGCTGAAATGGGATTTGAACTTGGGTCTCCCCAGTCCTATTCCAGCACTCTAACCACTACACCATGCTGGCTCCTACATATAAGATATGCATGCAATATCTCAAATCCAAACAAACAAAAAACACCCGAGATGTTTTCCAATAACCTGCAATTGACAGTTTAGTTCCTATGAGTAAACACAACAATTTTCAAGTAATCTTCCACAAGTTGACAAAGGTAATCCACCAGGTTTTCTATAGGGGCTCTTGGAAGGGAGTAGCCATTCACATCCCAGCTTTGTTCTGGCCTCGAGACCACTGGTAAAGTTAGGGGAGGGTAGGCCTGAGTTTGCCCTCGCCTCCAGTGGCCAGGGCAGCAGATTGTGCACACTGCCCTCACCCACCCACAGCCCCATCTGGGGCAGTACACTGCCACCATCTCTGCCTCTGCCACTATCCAGGCAGCCTCCCGGGTGGTAGGAAGCATGCTGGCCACATGCCACCAGGACTGTCTCTCACTGCCTACTCCACCTCCTGTAGTCTCCCAGGCAGTGGGAAGCAAGAAAGCCCCAAAGAGCAGCAAGTGGCAGCAGGAGTGGCCAGAAGGGGTGGGAGGGAGGCGGTGAGAAGAGGTGGCTCTCAGACACTGGGCGGCTTGTGTCTTTTGAGCGCATCTGCCCAATTATAGCTCTGCTCCTGCTTGAGATCCTATCTGAATTCTGAAACAAAGAAGAGGAGAGAGGGCACCCACGGGGAAACAAGAGGAAAGAGAAACTCTAGAAGTGCATTGTACTATTAAGCATTTCAGGAGGTTATTCTTTTTCCAGGGCACTGATAATGCAAAGCAGTCTTCTGTATTTTATCAAAGTAATTCCACTTTGAGATAATACAGAAAGCAACTTGGCTTAATCAATGCCCCTCAAGTAAAAAGAATCTACTTGAGAGTCTGCTCCCCTCATGCTTTTCATAAAAAGGCTAGAACACTTAAAGAAGAAATGGCTAGGACTGATCAATGGTCTGAATTAGAGCATCACTCCACATGCCAATTGCTGCTAATCCAGGGTAGCAGGATCAGCATGTGCGGCATAAGACATCAGAGAGGTCAACTTGCAATCAGGGTTGAAGCTCTGACTTCTCAGTGCTGAAGGCTCAATGATTTTAAAACTACAATTAAATTTCATGGAAGAAGTCACCTACTGAGATCTAAAAATGCGTATAAATGCTTAATATATCCATTTCTACTTTAAGAGGAGAGAAAAAAAACACCCTAGGAAAATACATATAATTAAGAGAATAAAGGATCTCAAGTAACAAAACTTCTCTAATCAGTTTAGGCAAAGTTTGTGAAAACAAGATAGGCATTTAAAAATGCTCAAGGTTACACAAATGAATTCAGACTTTCAAGTTATAAATTTATTTGCTACTTCTTTGATTAAGGCTTTCAGTAGACTTGTTCATGCAAGCTGCAAGCAAAGTGCACTTCTAATGGAAGTCCAATTATTAATTTTGTTGTCTTTCATGTGTCCATTTAATGGGGTCAAGAAAACATAAAACACAAAATTAAAGATATTTTAAAAGCCTATGAGAATACTAAAAGGTCACATATGTCAAAAGGAAAAATGTACACATTTTACATAGCCGCATTTCTTGCAGCTCTACAAATCAACGCATTAAAAAAACCCTCTCTTATATTTTGGAAATACTCTAAAGTCTAGGATGAAATTAAGTTTTAACATGCTCAAATTAGGGTGCAGAGTGGCTGTGCAAAACGGAGAAATATAGCACCTGATTAGTGATTTACAGATGGGCTGATAAAGGAAATATTAATAGAACTACCCTTTAAATAATGTATGCCTGTTCTGGTAAGGACTAAAAAGCAGACTTGGGTGTCATCCATAAGTAGCCCTTTGTGGGGCTCTCCCCTCTCCAGACTTTATTTTTGTAATCCAAAAGAGTTACTATCGTGTTCTAAATTATTCATACTAGATGGTCTATAGGTGCTAGAAGCATTCCCCCTTTAAAAGACAGGAACTCTCTCCATGACCTTTATTAAAACTGTGAAGTTAAACTGTATACAACAACCACCTTTCTATTTGTTTCTCAAGCAGTCAGAATAGCTAAATAATTTCATGATGCAAAAGACATACTGACCATGGTGATTTGCCTTAACTACCCCTTGAGTTTCTGGGTGTCTGAATGAGACTCAGAGGTTATTCACATGTGCAGCAGAAACCAGCCCAGTTTCTGCTGCACATGAGAACCACACGGCTCCCGGCAGTGGTGCAGCAGTGGGCCCTCTTAAGTAGCCGCCACTTAACTGAAGTTTTGGGTGCAAGTGTGGCCAAAAATGGGTGTCTGCTGTGGCTGCTCGCAGCCGTGGAGGACACACTTGGTGGGGGGGGGGCTCCCAGTAATGCACTGCACACTTGCACAGTGCGTTATTGGGGCTTCCCTGAACCTGAACCCTGGAGCACCCGAGCGAGGCGCAGCAAGGCACGGGAGAGCCACCGCTCGTCTGGGTGGCCGATCCGCCACAGAACTAGCAGTGTATTACATAGGAAGCTGCCATAGCCCAGTGGTGGAACATTTGCTTTGCATGCAAAAGAGCCTAGGTTCAATCTGCAGATTTTGTATCGAATGTACAGAATCAGCAAAAGTTCTTTGGTGGTTAGGTAGTGGGTATCCCATATGCAGTATGGGAGAGAGAATCTGCAACAGTTAAAGTGAAACTGTTACTGGTTGGAAGATGTGCTTTATGGAGCTCTGTGTAAAGGACAGAAATGTTATATTTATTCCAAAGAAGAATAAATCCTTGTTTGTTTATCCTGGATGGCATCTTTTACTGTCAATCCCTATGTGAAGACAGAAGGATTGTTGTGCCAAGACATTACAGCTAGCCTGAGATGTTTAAGGGTGAAAGCTGAAAGTTTCCTCAAATAGTGGCAGTGGCTGATTAGCTAGAAACGTCTCAAAATCTCATGCTGAGGTGTCACAACAGTCGCTGAGGCTGTTCTCACACGCAGCCTAGCCCGGGCTAGGGCAGCCTAGCCAGGGCTAGGCTAGGCACTTGTGTGGAGTGCTGGTGCTCCCACCCAGCCTAACCCCGCTCCCAAGCCTGACTCTTAGCTGACTGTAAGGGAGCAAGCACTCCCTTAACCCAGTTGCCGGGATCGTGTGTTTCCTCAAGCTTCAAGCAGCCCAAGGTGACACAGAGACGGGCGCCTAGAGCACCTGTCTGATGGAGGAATTCCATCAATGCACCATGCTTGTGGTGTGGTGCATTGTGGGATATCTGGAAGCCGGGACGCATTGTCCCGGTCTCTGGAGCTCCATACTGAAGCTCCACATGACCTGGTGGGGGGCGGGGAAGGCTTCTCAAACTCCCCCCCCCCAAATGGTCACATAAATGCTGCTGGGGACCGTGAGGACTGTGCTCCCAAGCAGCACTTCTGTGACTGTTGGGGGGGGGCAGGTGAGTTTGAGCAGCCTCCCCCACCCCATCCATCCACTCGTCTGAATGGCCACTCTGGCTATCTACCTGAAAGTAGCACTTTCTTTTGCTTGCCATTCACATATAGCATCCCGTACCCTATGATATACCTCCCAAGTTGTTCTATCTTTATATCTGTAACATAGCACATCTAGCAAAATACAGGATGGTTGATCATACAGACATATTTGTATTGTTATAAGCACATACAATAGTGTATAATTATTATATAGTTATTATATATTTATTATACACGATTATATACTTATTAATATTTAATAAGCATATACAAACACTATACAATAGCAGGGAATAATCAAGTATGATGCTGAAATGGTTATGAAAGTAGTTATGAACTACTTAAAAAATCATTTCAAAATGCATTCTTTCAAATAACACACACACAATGGGAAAAGTGCAAAGGCTTGTTTATGCTCTACGCTTGTCGTTAACTAAATGCTAATTTTAGTTATACACAAATGAACCTGTAATGCTCAAAACACCAACAAAGAAAAATGGCAAGTGTCAGTCAGTAGCTCAACCACTGAAACCTTAGTTAATTAAAATGTGGCCCCCAACAATTAATCAGATAAGGGTTTGGTTCTTATGTTAAGAAAAAATATTCAAGATGGCTTTTCTTCAATGCAAGTTTTTGTTTATTCAAGTGTTAACCTCAAATTTTGGTTCCATGTGTTAAAAAAGCACTAGGGGTATACACAAAATGCACGAAATATTCCGTTGGAACAATATCATGTGTTTGCGTGCTGACCACGCAAATGGCTGCTGCACATGTGCAGAGGCCAGAAAACGTACCATTTTGGAATATAAAATGGAACTTGGAACAGTCAGAACGTTCAGACTTGGAATGAGGTTGTTCCATTCTGTGCTCAAAACAGGCCCCCCCCCGCCACACTTTTAGGGCATTCTGTTCCAAGTTCAGAACACTTGAAATGCCCTGTTTCAAGGTGGAAAATTCTAATATTGGAACATTCTGCACATCTCTAAAAAGCACCTATAGCAGGGAAACTTGCAAGTATATTAATTAATCTGATATATAGCATATGCTTAAACAAGCTACAGGCTACCAGCCCTCTTCACAGAGCTTTACTCTCAAGAAACTAACATATCGAGATGAAAAATGAAGATTCATAGTGTTAGTACATATTTCACACCATCTAAGGAAATAATTATTTTGTATACTGCCGAATCATAAAATTTCATGACAGTTTACAATCCAACAGTCAAACACAATTTAAGACAGTTAAAATATGTATAATTAAAAACATTCACTAAAAGCCTTGTTGAGGATGTTTTTGAAGCCTTCTTGAAGACCCTTGTATCTTGACAAAGAGCACATTCCAAAGTTCAGGGGCAGCTACAGAGAAGGCCTGATGCTGAGGAACAATAAGCAAGCTCCTTCTTTTTCAGCATCAAAGAGCTACCCTGTCCTGTAGGTTTCTATGGGGGGAAGGTCATACATCACAGTTACCTAGCCTATCAATATCCAAAAGGCTTCTGGAAGTTCTGGTTGGTCGTCCTGTGGATACCACCTTTGGCCAGTGATCAGTATCCATGTATAGGCTAAAATAACCACTTGACATCTCCCTTAACCCCTCGAACACACCCCACTGCAGGCATGAGTCCTGGCAGAACGGACTAAATGTTCTCAGAATTTGGAAGACTATAAATTCTTGGAACCACAAGTTTGTTAGAAGAAGAAGAAGAATTAGCAGCAGCAGCTGTCTCATTGGTCTCTCTGTGCTATCAGTAACCATAAAATGCCTTTCTTACTGTGCTACAATATCTGAATATTTTATTTACTGATCTCTATTTCAGATTATAGATTTAGATGAGGAAATATTAGGGGAAGGCAGCTGCAAACTTTCTCATTCCTATAGTAAATATAAATATCCTTCAATGATGACATGGCATAAATTTAGGGTTTAGAATTTTTATGTTCTACATTTTTCTAGGGTTTTAATTAAAAACAATTGCTTATTTTTGATACAAGTGCAATAACCCATGCTTCTCTATTTTCCAGAAAATAACACAAAATACATATTCTATAAATCTATAATAGAAATCTATAAATGCCTCTTCAGGAACATGTACATGTTTGTCTTTATCTATATAGATTAACCTATTATTATTATTATTATTATTATTATTATTATTATTATTATTATTGCTGTTGTTGCCCATTTGCACCTAAGGTAGTACCCTCGTTTGATTTACATATTGCCCCCAAGCAGACAAGCCGCAAGGACAACACTCACACAAAGAGTTGGATGAAAAGAGCCCCAACTTTATTTAAGTGTAATGAATTGTCGAACCGGATAGATGGAAAGTGAGGGCCTAACTAAGACATGAGGTCAGACTTTTAATCCTTCACTGAGCCTCCTATGAGCGACACACCCCAACTCAAATAAAGAAGCAGTGCAAGCCTGCTTCCTACTCATCTTTGCCAACTCTGAAGGTCAGGGCAACTTCTAGAGCTTCACACACACACACACACACACACACACACACACACACACACTCCCCGCAAACCACACAACCTTTGAGGTTTGTGCAGCCCTGAAATAGGCAGAATGGCCAGTTGTAGCCCCTAAGCCTCTGATTTGCCACTACACCCTTTTAAACCACCCAAGGGTGCTCACCAATACCATTCTGTCTACTCATCCACCCAGCCCGCACTGCACTTTTAAAAGTTCTAAGCCTATTTTTAAACTTACAGTTTAAATAATAAAGTGGCCAATTTCCAGGTTTCTCCTGCGATTCTGCTATTATATCACTTCCTCTTAGTTTCTCTGATGTTATATCACTCCCCCTGTGATTCTCTGGTATGGTATTACTTTTCTACCGGGTTACACAGTGAGCATGCTGGTTACTTTAGTAATAGTCAGGAGGAAACCCCAAGCCTGATCCCGACATTTTTAAGGGTCCAAAGGGCCTAGAACACTTTTCTTATGAGGCAAGACTACAACACCTGGGGCTTTTTAGTTTAGAAAAAAGACGACTGTGGGGAGACATTATAGAGGTCTATAAAATCATGCATGGTGTGGAGAAAGTGGAGAGAGAGAAATTATTTTCCCTCTCACACAACACTAGAACCAGGGGTCACTCCATGAAATTGATTGCCAGGAGGTTTAGGACCAACAAACGGAAGTACTTTTTCACACAACACGTGATCCACTTGTGGAACTCTCTGCCACAGGATGTGGTGACAGCCAACAACCTGGATGGCTTTAAGAGGGGTTTGGATGACTTCATGGAGGAGAGGTCTATCAATGGCTACTAGTCGGAGGGCTGTGGGCCACTTCCAGCCTCAAAGGCAGGATGCTTCTGAGTACCAGTTGCAGGGGAGTAATGGCAGGTGAGAGGGCACGCCCTCAACTCCTGTCTGTGGCTTCCAGCGGCATCTGGTGGGCCATTGTGCGAAACAGGATGCTGGACTAGATGGGTCTTGGGCCTGATCCAGCAGGGCTGTTCTTATGTTCTTATTCATTTAGAGTTCTAACCCATCCTCTTCTGAATCATGAGAGTGGATAGGACAGTTCTAGCATAGCTGCTAAGGATACTACTGTGCTGCTCTAACTTGACACAGAGGCTATTCCCATGATCAGGCGAAATCGGGCTAGGGGAGCCTAGCCTGATTTTGCCTGACCGTGAGAACCACCAGGCGAGCCCGGTGGCCTCCAAGCGGTTAACCCGCTTAAGTAACTCTCCCCTAAGCCCAGGTTAGTGGGGCGAGCACTCCGCTAACCCAGGCTCTATGATCATGACTTGCCGTGCTGCGGCTCCACACCACGGCAACGCACGAGTAGACCCCTGACCTGGAGGCTTAAAAGCAGCCTCTCGGCTCAGGGGTCTCTCCAGCATGCCCAGCGCACTCGCGCAGGGCATACTGGAGCTTCCGGGGGCCACGCAGCCCCCGATCCCCCCAGCCCCCACCGGCTCCATAATGGAGCCGGCAGTCATGTGGGTGGCCGGTTTGGCCACCCAGGGCAGACTGACTGCTCATCTGTGGGGAGAGGGGGCCTAGCCCACTCTCCCCGCAAACCCCATCTAGGCTCTTCTCACTGATCGTGAGAAAAGCCTCACAGACATGATGGTAAACAGACTAAAGAAAGCATTTTCAGTATATCATAAAGTTTGTGACAGAGGACAGGGGAGAAGCAATGTTGGCCCAAGCCATTAAGGCTTTATAGATCAAAACAATCTTGAATTGCACCTAAAAATATATAGATTTTTAAAAATATAAAAGTAAAATGCTAGAGCAACTATTATGGACTGAAAGTATCTAAACATCATTATTGAGGCTATATGGTCAGATTTATAAGAAGGTTTAGTGCCTAGAATACATTATTTCTGGCACTGCTGTAGACTTAAATGCATTTCGAAGTGTTGCCTCCTTTAACACTAACCCTTCTGTAAAAATATTTCTTTATCTGGTGCATATTTAGGGCATTACTACCTTCCTGTGAAGGCTTCCTCTTTAAAGGCGAGGCTTTTGATCTGTTTCATTAAGCATCTTTTCACCACAGTTGAATGATCTGTCATATTCCTGTTAGTCATGGTTGTTTGATGCTGTGATGCTTTCTGATCTGCATATTTTCAGAAATGGAGCAGATTTCCTAATGACCACTGCAGCGGATAGAAAAGCAAAATGGGCAAGGATGCCAGGATCCTGTCATACATGACAAAGAGAAGTTTCATTAGTGTCCCAACATCTAAGGTCTATTTGTGTCCCTTTCTAATCAAAATAAAGTTGTTTTAATAGCCTGTGTTTCACAACTGCATGACTTTATTACTTTATAGACATGTTCCTTGGGGTGCAAGGCAAATTCAGAGTGACTATCTAATCTACGGCAAATTTGGAGTGATTGTAAGTCCTTAGAATGGTATCAGCTTCTCATATCATATTGGTTCCAGATAACTTGGTTGTATTGTAGTTGTTTTATTTTATTGTGTCTGATAATTGTGTGTTCTTCCATTTTCCAGAAATAAAAAGGCATTGCAATATGTGTTTAGTTGGAAGCTGAATGAACACAATACTGAATTTGTCTGTATAAATGGGTGTCTCAGAGCCAGAGACAACCTCCTAGAAATATGAGTGATTAAACTTTGGAACCCCCTTCAAGGAAACCAATTAAAAAAAACAACACATGATCAATTTTATAGGCTTCTGTTTTCAGGTAATTAGTGTGCAACTATCACAGAAGTCACTCATGATTGTACTGCTCCTAAAATGTCTAATAGTTCCATATTCAGAACTGGAATGCATTTTGCTAGTGGTTTAGGATAGTATGCCAACTTGGGTGAATGTATTGTGCACAATTCTTGTTTACAGGGAAATAACATGACAAGGTAAAAAATAATAATCCTGAAATTTTGCTGTAGTTACTCATTTTCACCTTCCATACTGCAGTAATCATGTAAATACGGGTATATAATGAATGGAAGAAACTTGTGTGAGAGTATAATTTATAAAACTGAATAATCCCAAGAAATGCAGGAATTTCACATGGTAGTCATATTGGTCATGATCCAACTAAAGTTAAGCATATTTAAGACTCACTGACCAACTGAGTAATTCTTAAGTATGTGATTAACATTTTCATTGAAATGAGCAGAAAGTTAATGTTCCTAACTTTATCTGGATCATACACACTGTGATTACCCTAGTCTCTCTAGTTAAGATTTTTTTTGCGCAGAATAGTATTACATTCATCATGTGTCTCCATCACCATTTCATTCTCATTTCCTATGCTAATAGCAAATGGGCTCAGTAATGAGAGCACATTTTAATCACTGACCAGTATTGGCTCATATATTTCATTATGTCACTTCTTTTGGAGTAGTACAAAAATAGATTTTACTTCTGTGAAATAATTTTAAATGGATACTTCCAAAAGGTACGTATGATTAGACGATCTGTTGAATTTCAATAACCTAATTTTTAAAAGTAGAGAACATTTGGAATGCCAATTAATGTCTTATATATTTTTAATATCCCTTTCCTGCCTGTTTAGGGTTTATTATTTGCATGCAAAAATTGCTTTCTATTCTAGCAGGGAACAGAATATATAAAGCACGGCTTTGTGAAAAGCCTTCATTTAAAAAAGAAGAATTATGAGTAGCACTTTTTGTAAGAAAAGGAGTGTAATGATCTGTCTTCAAGTATCAGATTTCATTTTTATTTCATTGATACTGCAGTTCGACTTGGAAAATCCAATCAGTCCTTACAAATTTTTTATTGAATTTTTGCTGAAAGTCTGGGTGAGCTCACTTGATAACTAGGATTGCTCATTTTACTCATGGTGAAACATCATAGATCAGGTCATGCTATTGCTCAACTGGGTAGGTGGCTCAAGTAGCATCTACCAATTAAACTGAACATGCAGACTCATCTATGGACACCTTCATTCTGCATTACCAATTATGTCTTGAGTGGTGTTTAATAAGAGAACAATGCAGACCCTTCAGATTTATGTTAAAACACTTGCTAAAATGTCATGTATTGGTTACATTCCAAAATTTTATTTTTGGATTGGAGGTCATTTCATGCCATAGGCTTTTTAAAGAACTTAATGTTTTCTTGCAGCAGGCCCTGATTTAATGCATAATAAAACTAATGGAAAATATTGAATGTCTTTAGAAATCAGATTAATCGAATTTGGCACTATAAGTACTGCAGTATGCCAGTAAGGAATGGATACTTATTGTATACGGGAAGCATACACAATGTAGTTATTGTCACATTTACATTTCAGAGTATAAAATATGTTTTTAATGTTTAACCTATATATAGAGAGAGAGATTAATAACACTCTTTATTTTCCTTTTAATCTAGTTTTATCTGAAAAATACAAAGGTGCTGGGAAATGGACCAGCCCTCAGCCTTGTGATGGGGGTGTGTGTAGCTGTTTGCCTAGGGAACCACAAGGCAGGCCCTAATTGGTTGAGGAGAGGGGAGAAGGTGGGTGCTAGCAGACCACTGATCTGTCACCTGCCGTTGGTCTGTCACCCATCATGGGCATTGTGACACTCTATTTTAACTGTGCAGGTGCACCAGAGGGCCTTGCAGTTCTCAGAGGCCACTGAGCCAGACAGGCTCAGCAGCTGCTCCTGCTCCACCCACCGCCACAGTGGGGAGGCCTGCTAGCCTCACTCCCCACCACCCAGCCATGCACATGGCGGCGGCTAGAATATCGGTGACTCACCTCATAGTGGTGGTAGAGAAGGAGGCTTGCAGGCCTCGAGGGGCGGGGGGGGCTTGTGGCAGGGCAGTCCAGGAGCCCAGATTGCCTAGGTGTGCCACTATCTTCACCTGGATCTTGTCCCAATGCTTAATACTCCATCTACTAAAACTACCAGCAGCACTTCTCAGCCACTATATCAATAAAGGAGATTAGAGAGCATGACCGTCCGTATTACAGCTTGACTTGGATTTTACAGTCATCCCTCACCTATCGTGGGTTTCCCAATCACAGATTTGAGTATCTGCAACTGGGAAATGGTGACTGCCCTCGCGAACCATAACCTGAGTATCTGCAGTTTGGTGAGTTTTTCTAAAAATGGGTTTGGGGGGGAATTTGGGGGGTCAGGATGTCATTTCTGGGGGTCAGGGGTTGTTTTTTCTATTGTAAACTGTTTTATTCAGCCTTTTTGCAACCACAGTTCTCCTAACTCTGTTTCCTGTTGCTTTCTATGCCTTGTCTACTGTGAATTCACCAACTGCGAGTGTTTCTGGGAATGGAGGGTTGCCAGGAATGGTTGGCGGGGGATGACTGTATTGTGATTGTCAAAACGTAAGTCACCAAAAATAAAACAGAGTATCATCTATCAAATGTAGCTCTTTTTTCACCAGTCCACTCATTCACCAAAAGAGCTTCTGAGCATTCTTAGAAACAAAGGGGCAAAGGCAGTTATGAAGATACACTGCTAATAGAAATCAGGAAGAAATCTAGGGGTTTCACAGATCCTCATGCAGAACTGATAAGGAACACTCTAATAATTGAGCAATAAATCAGGTGAGCCACAAGGCAGAACCTTTGTCTTCTCCTTATGCAACCTACACACAAATGCAACAATAAGTAAAAATTAAATTAAATTAAAAAATCAAGCTTTTTAATTGTTCGTACCCTCCAACCCTCAAATAAGAAGGTTATAGGCTACAAATGTTTAAATAGTCATCCAAGCTGTACACACTATTTCTCTGTATATTATACTTCAATATGATCTATTCAATGCCTTATCTTTTCCCAAGCAAATTCTATCAAATCTCTTTTAAATCAATTCTTTTTAAACAAAAAAATCTTTAAGAAGTAGTGGTCAAATCTAAATTGGGTTTCAAAGCAGGGCATTTGCTATCAAAATAGCAGCGTTCAAAGCCAAATATACCATTGCCATAGTATGTACTGGCAGAGTCCCCTGAAGAGTGTAAAGATTTTCCAAAACACTCATTCTGGGATTGTACCAGAACTCTTAAATGTCTACTTATAACTTTTCAGATAAACCAGTTTTGAAATTTTTGAACCCCACCCCACCTTGGGTAGTCATGAAGAAATAGGAGGTGCTTAAATAAATAACCAGAGCAACAAATACCCACTAATCTTTCTGTATCGGATATTTCATTTAGGAATCTTCTGAATAATTCTATCACTAGAAAAATATGGCTTCTTATCTAAACGGATTTTAGTATGAGACGATATCTAAATAGCCTGTTCTGAAAATCCAGGTTTTTCCAATGCTCCATCTTAATTGTACAGATTGCAGTAAACTCATCTGATTACTGTTTATCTTGTAATTTCCCAATCTATTTCTTCCAAAAGTACTGCACAATAATGAATAATATATACAATTAGCAGGATTCCCTTTGCCCCTGCCTTCTGTCTTTCCCAGTCCTTTGAACCCTCACCTCTGCATGCTGCCTCACCAGCACTTCAGATCTCTGCCTCCTCCTCATCCCATCAGTCCTATTCAGCTGCAGCTCACCTCTGTAACATTCACTACATGATCTCTGATTGGCTGGGATGATTTTTCCTAAGAAAAGAACCCAGTTATAAAGAGTTGTTTTTTTTTAAAAAGCATAGAAGTTCTGAGAACCATGGGCTGTGAACAAAATATGAGGACTTGACAGAAATATTTTGTTCCCACAAAACATTACTGTTGCCCCCTGCCCTAATGAAATGTATGAGCATTCAGTGTGTTACAAAGAGATCTGAGTTGAAGATGGGTATTGCTGTAATGATTGCTGATGTCACAAAAGCCCTATTATTCCTCTGATGTAAGGGATACTAGTTCTATTGCCCTATCCATCCCTAGAGGCATGGGGTAATATGTGGGGAAAGTTCTCTTCTGTGTGAAAAGTTGCAGATTCTACAAACAGTCTTACTACTTGCTTCCATCTCAGCTTCAAGATGACACTTCTTGCCTGGACCAATGAAGTGATCCAAAAGGAGATAGTGGCTAGTCTTGAAAATGTTCTCAGACATTATTATAAGTAAATCCTACTACACATATGGCATTAGTATGTTTGATTTGGATGTGCATACATGTAAATCTTTAGGGCTCACATAAACATGCTAACCAGAACATCATATTTAGGATTAAGTAGGAATTTCCCCCAAGTTCAAAGGGTCATGATCCAGAAGTGGTGTTTGTTCTTGCCTTCCTCTTGAGTACATGGCTCTTGGCTGGCTTGCTTGAGTCATCTGGAATAAATTTGCTTTGAAGGTTTTTCATTTTTTGCATTATGCCTGCAATCTGTAGCCCACTGTGGTCTGAATTGTAGAGGCTGATCAACACAATCCAATGAGCAGTTGATCCTGCTCTTTAGCATAATTTTGATGGCTTTTTGCCCCATTATAATTCTATGATCACGAAGAAGCATTTATTACTAGTTCTACTGACATAATAATTTTTTCCTAACTAATAAATACAATGGAAAACCGGCCATTGATACATTCAGTTACATTGATTTTTTAAAATACCACACACAAACACTCTTATGCAAACAAAAAGAGATTCCTTGCAGAAATCCTCACAACATAATGGGGCTCCACTACTGTTACATATTGCAACTTGACAGACAAGTGTGGTGCTGAGAATTATTTCCTTTCTCTTCGTCTAATAAGGGCTGAAAATAATTGGTATGAATTCTTGCATAAACTGCACACAGACATGAACCATAAATTATTCATGACCTATAATACGATTATTTACTGTCCTTGTGTATGGAAGCAATCCGTATTACAGCAACACAGCTCTCCTCAACATAAATTCCAAAATGGAAGAGACAGTTCCTTGGATATTATTTTAACTGCTTAACAAGCACAGAGGGATCCATAATTTCCTTGTCTGAGTTGCCCTAAAATGCACAAATCCAAGGTTGGCTGCCTGATAACAGAGCCAGACAGTGTTCAAGTCAGAATTACCCATAGTTTCTATTCATCTCATTATGTTAAATGAGATGGGACACCTGATCCAGGAGAACAGCTGGACCAGACACTGATTTCCTTATCACCCTTATCAATACAGGGATTCTCAAACTTGTAGCCCAACAGCATGTGGGGATCCAACTCCCATCATTCCCAGACAAAATGGTTGAAGCCTGGGAATGATGGGAGTTGTGGTCCAACAGCATTTGGGGACCAAATTTAAGATACCCTGGCCTAGTACATTATCCCATTTCCCCCCAAATAGGCGAGTGTAATTCAGAAGCACAGATGGAAAAGAAATGCAGCAAGAGACTCATGATTGAGCTCAGTATTTTAGTTGGAAATAAAGGTGGACCTCCTTATCCACGGTTTCGGTATCCACGGTTTCGCACATCTGTGGTCAAGAAAATGACACCCAACCTCGGGATATGTGGAATTAAAAGCCACGTCAACCTCTCATATCCGCAGGTTGGGGGTGGCCAGAAATGACCACGGAAGTCATTTCCAGACACCACTGTATGAATCGGAGTCACAAAATGGCTCCCATTAAAAAAATCAACCCCACAATTTTTGGCCAATTTGGGGCACAGCATGACTCGGGGGAGGGGGGGAGCAGCAGAGCAAGATAAGAAGCACCCCCTCAAAATCAGGTGATTTCTGGCCGATTTCCGGCAACTTGGGGGGAGCAGCAGAGAATGCTAAGGAGCTTCCCTATCCTGAAAATGGCCAACTGGGAACCTAACCCCCATGATTCCATAGGGATAAATGCTTTTATATTTGTGGTTTCCATATCAGTGGCACAGCCGTGGAATGGAAACCCTGCAAATATCGAGGTCCACCTGTACTGAAATCCAAGGTGAGTCTGATGCAGTCCCAAGGATTGGATTTATTATTTAAAATATATATATATACAATTTTTCAACAAAAAAAGTCCAAAGTGGCTAACACAGTAGAACTTACAAAAAAATGGTTCCCTGTCCCCAAAGTACTCACAATCTTAAAATTTATATATATTACACACACACACACACACACACACACACACACACACAAGCACCAACAACTATTGGAGATATGCTATACTGAACTGAGCTGAACATGGAGAGTTGCTCTACCACTACTAAATATAAGAAAGCCACCACTTCAAAAAGATACCTTTGCTGAGTGAGTAGAAGTAGGTCTTGTTGCCATTTCATAGGAACATAGGAAGCTGCCATTTACTGAGTCAGACCATAGGTCCATCTCGCTCAGTATAGTCTACACAGACTGGCAGTGGCTTCTCCAAGTTTGCAGGCAGGAATTTCTATCAGCTCTTTCTTGGAAATGCCAGGGAAGGAACTTGGAACCTAAATGCTCTTCCCAGAGTGGCTCCATTCCCTTCTAGTCTCCCTTTCACATGCAACCAGGGCAGACCCTGCTTAGCAAAGGGGAAAAGTCATGCTTGCTACCACAAGACCAGCTCTCTTCCCTCCAAAAGTTCCATCTGCGTTGGCTGTTTTTGGGCCATTTTAGGACATTTGGGGGGCACAATGCAACTTGGGAACGCATTATGTGATCATAGATAGGTTAGAATTTGAGTCCGAATATTGTTTAAAGCATAATTTATAACAAAGTATTAACAAAAAAATCAAAGGGAAAGCAAAAATGGAATATTAATAATGTGATAGCTGTACAGGTAAAGGTAAAGTGTGCCATCAAGTTGATTTCAACTCCTGGCGCCTACAGAGTCCAGTGGTTTTCTTTGGTAAAGTACAGGAAAGGTTTGCCATTGCCTCCTCCCACGCAGTCTGAGATTATGCCTTTCAGCATCTTCCTATATTACTGCTGCCCAATATAGTAGTAGCGGGAATTTGAACCGGCAACCTTCTGCTTATTAGTTAAGCATTTCCCCGCTGCACCACTTAAGGTGGCCCTATGTACATTGGTTGAATATGATAGCTGTACAAATGGTTGAATTTGCATTTCATGATGTTCCAGTAGAATTTTTGAATAGGATGACTTATATCCACTGTTCTACTGTGGTTCTATTATTACCTCTTAGGGCAGATTCTAGATGGTGCCGCTTGGAGACTGCTGCTCTTCAAAGCAAAAGCCTTTATATGGAGTACCATAGTGCACGAGTCTGTCACCAATGCTTTTTAACATCTACTTGAAACCACTGGTGGAGATCATCAGCAGATTTGATGCAGGATGCTATCAGTATGCTGATGACACCCAAATCAATTTCTCCATGGCAGCTTCATCCAGAAATGGCATAACTTCCATAATTGTCTGTTTGCAGGCAATAATGAGCTGGATGAGGGATAACAAACTGAAGCTGAATCCAAAGAAGATGGAAGTGCTTACTGTAGGAAGTCGTAGCCCAGAAGTTAGAATAGATCTGCCTGTTCTGGATGGGTTTACCCTCTCTTGGAAAGAACATGTGTACAGTTTGGGAGTTATTTTGGATCCAAACCTCTCCCTGATAAGTCAGGTTGAGACAATAGCCGGTAGTGCTTTTCATCAGCTTTCGCTATTAGGCCAACTGCATCCTTTTCTAGAAGAAAGTGACCTTAAAACAGTGGCACACACCTCTGGCATCTCCCAGCTTGATTATTTACTCTGGCATCTCCAGGCTTAACCTCCAGGCTTGACTACTGTGATGCACTGTTGTGGAGGAACAAGGCCTGGACCTCTTGGGTGGATGATTTTTTTTTTTACTAAGCCCTTGTAAATGAATTGTATTATAATTGTATGGATATTCCTAAAACCTCATCATTATTGTAAATAGATGGTGATTATAAAATGCTTGCAAAGTCCCTGTATTAGAGAAAAGCTGGCAGGGTCAAAAGTTCATGGCTTCTGCTCAAGCAAGATTAAGTTAAAAATGATGCAATGTACTGAGTTAATTTTGGAGGGAAAGGGAGCTTTGATTTAATTGGTTGTATTTTGTAAAATGGAGGAAACTTAAGATGTACTGATTGGGTAGTTTAAAAAATGCTTAGAGAAAAATTGTGTATATATAGGAGGCTGCTTTAACAGAGAGGGTTAGAGTCTGAAGTCACAGTTGGAGTCAGAATCCAAGAGTAGAGTTTGGAAGCTATGAGAAGGAGAGTCCTGGAAAAAGTCAGACACAGAGGGAGTCCTGGAGAAAGTCAGAGTGGAGTTTTGGAAGAAAGAGTCTGAAGACAACAGTTAGAGTTGAAGCTGAAGTCAGAGTCTGCAGTTACAAGAGTCAGAGTTGAAGTTGGTGAATCAGAGTCAGAAGGACAGGAAGTAAATGTTGGGAAGCTGAAAGAACTGAGTCCCATCTAAGTGGAGTTGCTGAGGTCAGTCAAAGCTGAAAAGCTGCTAGCTCAGGCTGAGAAAATCAGTCCTGTGGCTGTAGCAAGAGAAGAACCAGGCTGGATTGAACCCCAGGCCTGTACTGTGACCAGGACAAGAGACTGCAGAAGGAAAAACCAGAGTTGCTAAAGGTGATAATCAAAAACTCTAAGTTAGGGCTCAGTAAGAGTCAGGTTAGTGGATGCATTTTTACCCACATTTGTTCCCTATGCTCTTTTGGTTGATTGGTGTTTTTTTATATATATATACTAAGCTTGTGAAGCATCTTTTGACTGAGCTAATTGTGAAGTAAAATTTATTGTTGATAGAAAAATTGCAGTTTGTGTTTCTCCACCCCATGCCTGTAGGCCTTACAACTCTTCCAAGGTTTGCTTTTGGCAACAGAGGTTTGAAAGGCTGTTGCACTAAAGCACAAAAAAGCCTAAAGCACAAAAGTCTACAGGAGAACCTCATTACTCACAAGGGCTCTGTTCCTTGCCTACTGTCATGAGTAACAGAACTGTGAGTAACGAGGCATTAGGCTTAGGGGGGTGGGGGTTAGGTTCTAGGGTGAAGGGAATTTTTTTTTCAAGTGGCAAAATGGCCCAAAATGACCTGAAACTCACTGTGGTGTGGTCCACAGGTCCCCAATGTGCCCAGGAATGCCCTTCAGAAAACGAAATGCCCCCCAAAACCGTGGGGAAAAGTCCATTTTTTAAAGGAGCCACAAAATGGATCCTCCCGGGCTCTGTGAAACAAAACGGTGGCCAGAAGTGACCTCTGCAGTTATCTCTGGCCCTCTTGGAACCACGGATATTGGAAAAGGGTCTCATTGAGACACCCTACGGCTGTGTGGGACCGCAAATAGTGGTTCCATGAACAACAAGGTTCTCCTGTACTTGGTGGCAGCGGTTAAAATTGAAATTGTCTGCAAGATCCGTGTCACGTGTTAGCAGTGGTGTGGATCCTCCACACACAGTGGCAAAGTGGTGGGATAGGTAGCTATTCCTCCACAAATGTACATTATGCTGCCTTTGTATGTAGTCCAAAAACTACAACTGGTGCAAAATACAGCAGCCAGGTTGGTCTCTGGGGTAATGTGGAGAGACCATATGACTCCTGTTTTAAAAGCACTACAGTGGCTGTCATTGTGTTTCTGGGCAAAATACAAGATGCTGGTAATTACCTATAAAGCCCCTAATGACTTGGGACCAGGGTATTTAAGAGAATGGCTTCCTCAGCATGAGCCCCATCGCCAGCTAAGATCATCAGAGGAGGTTTGCCTCTGGTTACCACTGACTTATCTGAAGGTGACTCAGCAGCGAGCCTTTTCTGTAGTTGCCCTGGGGCTGTGGAAATTAGAGCTGCACCATCTCTGAAGGCCTTCAGAAGAACGCTGAAGACACGCCTGTTTCAGTTGGGCTTTTAGCTGATTTTAAATTTTAATTTGACTGTTTTAACTGTTGATTTTAATGTTTAGGGTTTTAATGTTAACCAATTGCAAACCACCATAAGATGACTGGTTTTGGCAGTAAATAAATGTGCTATAAAAACAAACTGCACAGAAGTACAAACGTGTTTCTCAGAGTAACTTTTGTTTTATTCTGAACGCATTGTTAGTGTGCTGTATCACACTTCTAAATCTTAATTAGAGAGACTGATGAACTTTACAGGACTTGGACTCAGAAACAAGCTTTGGGGGCTTATAATGCGTGCACGCGCACACACACACAGACACGAGCATTACAAGGTTCCAACATAATCTCCAGCTCAGATTAAATTACGAGAGGGAGAGGAATTCCTGGTTTACCATCTCCCAGAATGCCCTCAAACCCCTCCCCCTTCACCTACACTTACTGGTGGCAGTGGAAGCTGCAGCAGCAGCATTCCATTAATGGTAAGAGAGAATTTGCTGTTGGGAAAACCAGCATTTTTGACCCACTGGGGCCTATGCAATGCACCAGTCAGAGGCTGGCTAGAGAGGGGAGGGAACAAAGCAGAGATCTTCCTCTGCTCTCAAAGTGCTGTTGCTGGCAACACCCCAATAAGTCCAGTCTAAAGGTGTCTGAGGAATAGCTAGCTGAGTGGGATGAATGGGGGCTGGTATGGAGGACAATAGAGAGCATAGAGGATTCAGATGTATTCAGAATCTAGTCAAGTCTTTTCCTGACAAGTCTTGGCTTATTTTTTAACCAGTCCAATGTGGGGGAGAGGGTAAATTTGTAAAGTACTTTGTCAACTAAAGTGCCATACAACAACAGCTACGAGTACTACTACAAACGCCGACACCGCCACCAACATAGCTAGAATGAAACTGTCAAGTAAAGAAAGCTCTTAATTTCTGACTGGCCCCATGGAGCACTATTGTACTGAAAGAGTGGTGAAATAAATGACACTCTACACTGCAAGACAGATGGAACTGTAATTATATTAAATAAAGGACAGCTCCTTAAACTATTTGGAGCATCCAGTAATCCTACATAAAAGTCAAGATGGACAAGTTGGAGTAATTTTTGCTTGAATAGCTACTTCATGATTGCATGCAGAAGGTTTGAAATGACAGGATTACAGACTTCATGATGGACTTGAAAGAAGCCATTTGGTTTAGAAAAATGATTCTGCATCCTCTCCCCCTCCCTTCACATCTGATTATGCAAAATAGGCAGAAGTGTTGATTTTGCAAATGATAAATCAAGACATTTCCTTGCTCTTGGGCCTTGTCTGTTCTTCACATTGTTTGCATAGTTGTGTGCACTGACACTTCATTGCACATGCCCTTTTATGTACAATATTGTGACTCAAAACACTTAATAGATAGGAAAATAGAGCTGAGAGCTACCACCTTGCTATTCAGTGTTTATTTCCGTGGGCTTTTGTTTGCTTCTTATTGTCCCTGTTAAGAACAAACCTTTACATGTTTCCAGGAGAGTGACTATCCTCCACGTCTGCTTCTCTGCTCTGCCCTTTCCTGGATGCTGCACCCTAAAACAATTTGACAGACTGAAACACAATTGCTCTTAGAAGCACAAAGCTTCATTATCTATGTTGTTTTGAAAACAGCATCCAGAGCTTCAAGTATGTCAGCAAAAGCAGGAGAAAGGAATGTTGATGCTGTTACAAGGTCAGCTTTTCGGAGACTGTGGGCAGCATTTCCTGGCACAATGCCAAATAATCACCATAGCAAACATGGCTGCTTATTGGCAATGATTTAGCTGCCTTGACAATACCAAGTCACCAGCAAAATCCAGAGAAAGGAATTATTCACTCTGCCTCAGATTCCACATGCAATCTACTGAGGCATATTTTCACTAACAATTTAAGAATGAGCACAAGAAACATGGTTCAGACTTTAAAAATAAAATGCAAGGAGCTCAGTTTATATATCTTACATTCTGCAAGTACTGAAACACATTTCTGATTACCACCAGAAATCTCTCCTAGAGCTGATTCAAGTGTCTGAAGAAACAATGGAACTTCCACAGCCCAACAACATTCTATCCCTTCTGTAGTTTTTCTCTTGATGTTTATATTAAAACAGGATTTGCAAGAGCTATATCCTAAGCAGGGGGACAGCAATTGGCCTTATTCAACCCTAGCACAACACCCCTCCAGTGGCTGTTGCTAGAGGGGTCTAACTTGTGTTTCTTTTGTGACACAAGTCCTCTTTGAGGACAGGGAACCATCTTTGCATTATTCTTTTCTACGTAAATTGATTTGAGATCTTTTTGTTGAAAAGCAAGGGCCGGGGAGGGTGCACTTATCCTTCCCTCCACTTTCCCCCCACCAGAGCTCTGTATTTTTAATGTCCTACAGGGTGGCAGCATACTTCCCTGCCACCCCGTTTGCTCCATGGCCGGAAGTGGCCAGAAGCAGCTGGCGCATGCAAAGGCTGCCTGAAGCCTAGTGTGAATAACCTCCAGGATGAATTCACAGGTGCAAACTTACCCCAAACTCCCAACGAGATCCTTAGACCCACTCCACACATAATTCGGGCTTTGTGATGCGAATTCTAGCTTATCTTGAGGTATTTCTGGATTTTTAAGATGTAAGTAGCTTAAGATTTTAAGCTACTTTTTCTGAAAACGCTGGAGCAAACAGAGAGAGGTGCTGATGTAGAATCATTACCATGATAAGAGACATGGCCTCTTCAGAAATGCAGATCTTTCTCTGCAGGGAACTCTCTCTCACACACACCCCCACTGGCTAGGAAGGAAAACAATTACACCTGCCATGTGTACTTGCCAAAACAAAAGCTGAGAGCAGAGGGGAGGGGCTGCTTCCCTCAATGCTGGGAGTGTACTTTGAAGCGGCTTCGCTCAACATTTATCCCGAAGCCTGAAGCCAAGTGTGAATAACATCCAGGCTGAAATCACAGGTGCAAACATGTGGGTGGGAAAATGGAGGGGAACTGTATCCCTCAGCTTTCAGTGAGGATGGGTAAGGTCTGGCTTGAAGTTACACCAAATTTCTAAAAACCCCACAAAAAACCACCAAAAAAACATAACGTTAACTGAAATACAAGTTCTTAGGTTACATGATCTTTAGATCCAGCTAGACTAATATCAGCTGCACTGTTTTAATTCCCAACACCAGTAATTGTTTATATCTATTTGATTCTTATACTCCATTACATTATACTCTAAGCACATTTTAAGCCTTTCCCCTACTTCAATCTGTACAATTTCAGAGACAGAGTGGGAAATAAGTATTCTTCCCACACCCAGAATACACACTTATAGTATGCAAGCATTTCTGCATAATTTTTATCCTCTTGTTCTAACTTTAATTGCAATTTGGTTGCTGAAGTACTAATCCTACTGTTCACAATAATTAAATGCTAATGCGTTAAAAGAGCATCAAGGTCAGATCACAGGTAACAAAACTTGCCTCAAGAGGTGTCACCTGCTATTCAGCTAAACATATTTAGATCTAGCCCAACAAGGTAATTTATTTTAGGTAGACCTGCAAGCTCTCCCACTTGGATCAAGACACAGTTCTTTCTAGTGCTCATCTGCCTCCCACTTTGAAATCTGATCTCTTCAAACTTTGTCTTCCTTCTGATATCACCTTCATTGACATTTCCTAAACAATACTATTGACAACTAAACTGTCTTAAGAACTCCGTGTGTGATTAGTCAAAGCAAATAGCTTTGCAAAACAACTCCAAGTCAGAACTTTTTCAGTAAATTAGCATGTATTGTTCAGCACAGCTCATAGCAAAGCACCTCTGGCAGTTATCAGCAATCTGTCACACAATTCTTTGGGTTTTTGCACTTAGTTCTTGAGATAACTTGCATAGATTGAGTCAGATCTGTTCATAAAGTCTCCTCAATTTTACTAGTCAGATATATGGTGTGGAAAAATTTCCCAGAAAAAGATCCCATACTTTATTTTTCCTTGGAGAATTCTGTTTCTAAGATTTCTATTTGGCAACTTGAAAAATGTTTAAGATACAGTGAGGGGAAATAAATATGGTCAGGGTTTTTTAAAATTGTATAAAGAGTCTGATAATATGCCAAATCAGATCACAATCTATCTAGGACATCAAGAAAATGTGTGTAGCAATTTCAAAGTAAAAAAAATAAGGCAAATTTTATGGAGAGAGGGTAATTTGTATGGGGAAATTATATTTTTAAAAAATCCAATTCAAAAATTTCCAGAAAACTCACATCTCTCATCCAAGCTGTTAAACAGCTCAGATCTAACTTTGCAGAAGCTTCCTTACCTGAGATTTGCTCCCAATAAATTAACAAGGGCTTGGGCCTACTAATAAGCCATAGACAAACCAATGTGAAGCTTCCTTAACACCTTTGCTTTTAACATGCCTTTAGGAATATTATCCACATAAATGCAAATATTAAAACACATTTACCTTATTATTTTATTATTATTTAAGTAGTTGTGGCAGCAGGATAGAACATAAAACCCTTTCAATTACACTTTTGAAAATGGACAAAAATAGCCCTCTTTAGCAGATCACACCAGAGACAATAAAAATTGGAAGTGGTGGTGTGGAAATTAATAAAGTCCTTGGAGAAGCAGCAGCTCATGTCAACCCCTAGGCCAATAGCCATGGGGGTTAGCTTTTTCCTCCTACAGATCCAAGACTGCAAGAAAGACTGCAAAAGTGGAAGGAAGCAATTCTCTTGCTATCCTTTTCACATCAGCACATTATATTATTAGTGGGATGGTGTTCCCCTTTCCACCATCTTCTCCAAATGAATTTCTGCTTCTCCTTTCTACCAGAATTAGGCTTAAGTCTTGGGCTTTTACACAGAACAATTTGGGATACTGGACCTATTGGAAATGAGTAATTGGACACTGGAGCTATTGGAATGGTATGTGCGATTGTAGAGATCAATACTTTCCCAGTGAGATAGATAGAACTGTATCTATCATCTGTTGAGCAAGAACCAGGAATTAGTAGGACTAGGAACAAAAATATATTTAAGCAAAAGATTACCAAAAGCTCTTTAAAAGTGGTGGAGTATCACTGTATTCCTGAAGAAGCTTTGTAACTGAGATTTTAAAAGCTGCTTTACATAAAGGTCCCTGTTCTATGATGGGTGTAAATAAATAGCATGGTTCCTAAATAGAGCTGCTATCAAATAAACTCTTCATTCTCGTCAAGAGGCATTTACAAAATCATCATGCCCCATTGGTGACGCGCACTCATTTAGGAGGAAGGAGGGGCGCTGGAAGGAGCTTTCCCTCGTCGTTTCTCGGCACACATTGTACGCCTGCTGCTTTAAGGTAAACGGGGGACTTCCTCCCCACAACATACAACCCTTGCCACTGCCTGCCAGTGCTGTGGCGGCACTTAAACAAAAATGGGGGGACTTCCTTCCTACTTGCCATCCCTACTACCCTCCTTGCTGCAGCGGTGTGTGTGGGGGGTAACCCCCTGCCTCTGAACCAGCCATCTACTGGTTCATGCATATCCCTAAAGCATTCAAAGAGTGATGCAAAAATTTCACTTTTTAAAACATCCTGACAGCAAATTCATCACTGTTCCAGGCTGGGCGATTGTGCCTGCTGAGCTGAACACAAGGATTTAGCTTTTGCTCTGGAAAGGCATCTATAAGCAAGATGTATTTGTGTATCTAAAAATGAAATCCAACCAGGCTTCCTTCTGGGGGGCAAAATTGCTCTTTAATTTCTATGGGAGACACAGCCAACCCTCTCTTTCATTCATAGATCAAGTGTGGCTTTTTCTGCCTGTTTCCCATGGAAATTGATGAAGATGAAGACGTTTCAACAAGACAATCCATTTTATGTCACCTAAAAGACTCACTGAAATCTCAAGTATGGTTGCAGTACTTGGATAATTTTGAAACTCATTAGGCAGGAAGGATTACTTGAAGCCTTTGGAGTATATAATAAATAAGGCAAATAGTGGTTCTCATGTTGCATTTCTGATGCCTGGCAAAACAACAACTTATATCTAGCCCTGGTGTTTCAGAAGCCCCATGCAGTCAGTATTTAAAATTGCTCAACCATGAAAGAACTAGAGAATAGGGCAGCCTGTTGGGAATGTGATACAACTGTATTTGCCGTTTACAGCAAATTTATCATGGAACAATCCGAAGTAAAATTCTGGCAGACTAATACTGTGAAGTGTTGAGGCCAGATACATTTTATACCCATATTAGGCTATGGAACAAGTTTAGAGCTGGATTCAACAGCTCCCTTGTTTGTAACTTTGAGGAAGCAAGTTAACAGTATAAATATAATCCACAGTGGTTTCTACTATCCTGAAACATCTAATAATGCTACCTTGCACTTAGTAAATAAAACAACATACTTGAAATTAAATTGGAACAAGAATCAAGTCTCTAAAGATGGAAATTAACAACTTGTCAGAAAACTTTAGACCACACGTATAAAACTTATAATAGAGCAGGTTACCCAGAAACATACAGATTTTCCAAGGATGGGCCATGTGTAATATCGAAGGCTGCAGTCTAAGCACCCTTATGAAGGGGTAAGCCTAATTAAGCTTAATGGGACTTACTACCAAGTAAATGGATCAAATAAAATTAGACTGAACTCACATAACCAGTCTGAGTTGTGAATCAAACTGTACGTTCATCCCTCAAGCTGCAATCCTGAAAACACTTACTAGGGAGTAAACCCTATTGAACACAATGGGATATACTTCTGAACAAACATGCATAATAGGATTGCACTGTTACAAGACTAACAATCATTTTCAGCCGTAATATCTGCTGTATATCTTGCAGTCAGTCAGAATAAAAACAAGATATTCCTTTCCCCCTTATGTATCCATGTGTACAATTCACTCTATTGCACTATTTATGCAGTTATATTTTAGGATGCTACAGAACAAGCTACTCAGCAAATTCTCAGATCTCAATGCACCATGCACAAATGGCTAGAATAAGGATGCAGTTTAGGGAAAGCAGTACTGTATAGCATGTGTTTAAATCTATTCTTACTCAGGAATGCACCACTGTACTATGTGCATAAGTTGCTTCTTGAGTAAGGATTCTTCCCTCACTAAGGCCTATTAAACTATCTAGAAATTATTCATTCATTCATTCATTCATTCGATTTCTATACTGCCCTTCCAAAAATGGCTCAGGGTGGTTTACACAGAGAAATTATAAATAAATAAGATGGCTCCCTGTCCCCAAAGGGCTCACAATCTAAAAAGAAATGTGAGATAGAGACCAGCAACAGTCACTGAAGGTACTGGATAGGGCCAGTTACTCTCCCCCTGCTAAATAAAGAGAATCACCACATTAAAAGGTGCCTCTTTGCCAAGTTAGCAAATCTGGCCGGTGTCTCTTTTTTAAATATACAGTTCCAGAGAGAATCACCACACTTATTGAATCATTGAAAGCCCATGCTAACAGTTCTTTCAGCAACATATTTATTAGCATGCACATCCAAATTATATTATACCCTTTTGGGATAAGAATACCAAATGTTGCAATTTGAATTACAACATCAGCAAGTAAGGTACATTGAATATGCAAATTCAAAGTATTGCTCCTGGACTAGGAAGGTAAAGCTTCTGTGTCAGCTACAGAATTGTTTCTGCAGTATCTGCTGTTTTTGAAGTCAACTCTCAGTTTTTGCACACTTTTCTGCTTTCCAGCTTGCCCTGGAATGATACTGGATCCCTGTGTAAATGCAATGAATATATACACATTGCTCATTGGAAATTTTTCAGGGTGTGTGTGTGTGTGTGTGTATGCAAATCTCCCCTCATTTGCATAAAATGTGCATTATATTTTCTTTAAAAATTATACACTTTTTCCTGATGCCTTAAATAGATTTTGATCTAATCTGGCATGTTATTTCACCTGTTTATACAGAAAAAACCCTCCCATATTAATTTCCTGCACTGTATATGAAACATTTTTAAAGTACCCAAGTAGTTGAACTGAAATATTTTATGGGGTGGGTGGGAAATCAATAAAGACACGTCATTGTGCTTTAATTGTTATACTGAAAGAAATTTGAAGCTTTATGTAGAAATTGTTCTTTATTGCAATACCCAGTAAATCAATGACATATGTACCCCTGCACACTTCTTAGGGATAATAAACTGAAAAATATTAATTACAACTTTGAAATTGCTGAACTTAAGAACATAAGAACAGCCCTGCCGGATCAGGCCCAAGGCCCATCTAGTCCAGCATCTTGTTTCATGCAGTGGCCCACCACATGCCACTGGAAGCCCACAGGCAGGTGCTGAGGGCATGCCCTCTCTCTTGCTGTTACTCCCCTGCAACTGATATTCAACTTGCCTACTACTGCATCAACATCTGTTCATTGTTAATAATGAATTTTATGAAACAATGCTGGACATCCAGACTAGTTCTAAGCATGTGCAACAGTGAGAATTCCAGATCACTGCTGTGAAGTTGCTTGAGCAGGGGAAGGGGCAAATTTTGCCATTTTTCTCTTCCCTCTGAAGCCCACTGTGCATCACCAAAATATGTCCCCGAGTGTCACAAGACCCTCAAAATCTGACTTTTTCACCTGGGAACTAATATTCATCATATTAATAATTAGAACTCTGCAATGAACCAAGCATATGGAACCAAGCAAACAGTGAAAGTCTGTTCTCTTTATTAGCATATACTGTGCCTTAGGCAGAATCAACCAAGACCATAGGGAAGAAAAAAATCTGAGTGAAAAAGATCATTGGTTTGATTGTTAGTTGAAGAACCTGCAGTTCTTAAGAAGCCCTCAATAATTTCCCTATCGAACTCCAGCACAGCATCCCTTGAGTGGTTTTTGCTGGTCTCACTTTCATTCATTCATTCATTCAACTAACATATTTTTATACCGCCCAAAACTTATCTCTCTGGGCGGTTTCCTTTTAGATTGTTAGCATTTTTGGGACAGGGAATCATCTTTATTTATTTATTATTTTTCTGTGTAAGTGATGTTGAGCTTTTGTTGAAAAGTGGTATATAAACATTCACCATAGTAGTAGTAGCAACAACTGTATTTGCTTCCATAGACTTTACAAAGTGTAGTAAGAGACCGAAGTGTGAAACAAACATGCAAGCTCCATAACATATTACATAAAAGAAGCCTCCAACTTACAAACATCAACCCACACATACATAAGTCACTCTTGGGAACTATATGTGTTTTGAGTTATGAACGTCCAACTTACAAGCAAACATTTGGAACACAACCCATAAATTATAAGTTGGTGATTTTCTGTACTTAACACTGTGGAACTCTTACAACAACATGAAGCTGTTGCCCTGAATTTCAATCTTCCTCTGTTGCTCTCCAGAAGTGCTTCCCTCTCTATATCCACTCATGAAAGACGTTGGACTAGTTCAGATTAACATGGCTCCCACCGACCCCCTACACATGATTAAGCCAGGGATGCACCAAAAATGTGCCCATTCCAACGTCATTAATGGATGTGCCAACCTGTTCTCAGTGCATTATTTTATTGTGGGGTGTTCATCAGACGAGGGGTGTTCATCAGAATTACCCCTCTACATGTGCTCACAGGATTCCTGGAGGGTTTGCAGAAGAGTGATTCCAATGAACACCCTTCATATGCAATTAAAGGATATGCTGAGAATGCATTGGCACGTCCTTAAATGATGTTCGGGTGGGTGCATTCTCAGCATGTCCCTTGCCTTCATCGCATGTAGGAGGCCAGTGGAGGCCATGTTCATCTGAACCAGCCCCCACTGTCATCACATTTTTTCTCTTTGGGGGAAATTTTGCTTTCTGTATCGAACAGGTATTCATATCACTCTGCCTCTTGATATGGCCACAGGTATTTCAGTGTCCAAGCCTTCATTGAAGTTTAACTGGCACTTTGCTCTGCAACAGTTCCATTTGTTCTATCTTGAGTATCTAGCTTGCCCTTTTGAAATATCATGAGAAAACTTTTGTTCTGATTTCTGGAGGTTTGACATCTTGTTACATGACTGTACCATCTTCAATTTAAGTGCACATGTCTTGCTAATAAACAGCTTCTCAAGCCCTTCTTTGATAGAGCACAATTCCCATTTGACTCCCAAGCATGGTATTCAGTACATGTTCCGTAGGTCTTTTGATATTACAATGTTGCTACTTCTAACAATTCGTCCATAAGGCGTACTTAGTTCTTCTCTATAATTGCAAAAAGCACAGAGATCCACTCTTCTATCTGGCCATCTCTGAAAAATAGTAGTTTTTAGACTTTACAAAATGCGATCATTTGTAATGCTCTCCATTTGGGAATGGAATGCTTCAATTCCTACTATCAATATACCACTACAAACACAACAGATGAGACTGTATAGGTACAACAATGTCCCTTTGCATCCAAAGCAATGAGAAAGGGGGCCTGAGTAGGATTAGGGAGGCTGTTTGCACAGGCACAAAGCTATGGCCTTCAAGTACATTTGGCTGGGCTGGACTTTCTTTTGAGTTACAAACCCCCATGGAAAGGACAATGAAGGAGGAACCTGAGCCAGTCTATCTTCTGCACATATTCATAGGAATGTCACTCTTTGGAAGTATATAGAGATGTGTGAATAGGTTCAATTCAATTCCAAACCTGTTCAATATCTAACCGGTTTGGTGGCTCGATATCAGACCACCACCACTACCCCAGTTCGGTTCAATATCGAACTGAACCCCCGGCCTGTTCAAGGGATTCTAAGTTTTAAAAAAATTAAGTTGTTTTTATAATAAAAATAACTCATTGCTGCCGCTCGGGGGGGGGGAGCTTTGCAGAGGCTGCAAGGGATGACTCTGAAGGTTCCCCCCCCCGCTAGCCTCCATTAATGTCCAATTCACCCAGTTTTGGCAGTCTTCGGCCTGTTCTAGCCCTGCCCTCCATGGCAGTAGCCATTTTGGAGGCCACCATGTATGCCCAATAATCCTCTGCGTTATGACCCAGGCATGCGTGGCGGCCTCCAAAATGACCACCGACACACAAGAGCAAGCCTGGAATGGGCCAAAGAACACCTGAACCAGGTGATTTGGACATTAATGGAGACGGGCGGGGGGAAGGGAAACCTCTGGAGACACACACACACACCCCCGGAGCCTTAGAGAAGCCTCCAGAGTAGCAGCAGTATTATTTTTCTTTAAAAAAAAAAAGTTAACTCCCTGACCCGAACCGAACGAGGGGAGGGGTGCGGGGTGCATAAAAACAAACATGCCAGGTCTAGTTTTAGTCTAGTCCAGACTTGAACCAAACTAGGCAGCCCGGTTTCGTGCACACCTCTAGAAATATACACTAGGGATGTCCATGGAACCAGCCGGCACGGTTCAGTTTAAGTCGAACCTGACCGGACCAGTTTGGTCCGGCACCCCCTCAAACCCCCCTAGTCTGGTTTGAAGGGGTTGCAAATTTTTTTTAAAAAGATTTTTTTTTTTTTAACCTTTTCCCCACAAAGGGGAAGGTCCTCGCGGCAGCGGGGTGTGTGTGTGTCCACAAAGGTTTTCCTTCCTCCGGCTTCCGTTCTCACGCCTCTGGCCAGTTTTTCAGGCCTCCATATTTTGGCATGGTGGCCATTTTGGATGCCGCCATGCATGTGCAAATGGCCTCTACGAGGCCCTGGCCGAACGGGCTGGAGGGGCTGAGAACAGAGGCCGGCGGGGGGAGGGGAAACTTTGCAGACCCCCTCCCCCCACCTCAAGGACCTTCTCCTTCAGGGGAAAAGGTAAATTAAAAAAAAAAAAACTTTTAAAAAAACATTTCACTAACCCGTTCGACGTCAAGCCTGTTCACACATCCCTAGTATATACCGTATTTACCTGAATCCAAATTTTTTCTAAGTTCTTTGGCGTTAGAAATTGGGGGTGGTCATCTTAAATTCAAAGCCCTTTTCTTTTTTGGTACTTAAGTATAACCTGTATTCAAACTCTATATTTTAAGGGGGTCATCTTAAATTCAGAACTCTATTCAGATAAATATGGTATGCTGCCACACCTCAGAGCTAATATTACTTCTCCTCTGCCCTGAAATCTTTACTATCTATATGTTTCCACAAGTTCAGGGGCACTGGAAGGTGTTCATGACACGGGTGGCCTCCCATCTCCCATGATGCTCCCCCACAAACAGTTCCACCCATCCTCCTTCCATCAGCCGGGAAGCAGCACAAGGCCCATCACTGCTGCCAGACACCTCCTTCAGCGACTGGCTGGGCTCTGTGTCTCCTCCTTGCATTGGTCGGTAGCCCAGCCAATGCAAGGAGGAGGAGCTGCTGAGCGAGGTACCAGTGGCAGCAGCTGGAGCCCTGGCCAGGGGAGCTTGGCGGCTCTTCTAGAGGCTCTGAGGCTCCCTGATGCAGGGCACAACGGGTTCTTTGAACCCATCTGCTCTATTGGAGCTCCACCCCTGCTCAAGCTTATTACTTTCTGAGCCGCACCCGAATGTACTGCATTTTTACCACAACACTGGTGGAAGTACAAGCCCAAATATCAAGTGTGGACACTCCAGGGGAGGAATGTGAGGAGGAGAATATCTACTGGTTCAGTCACAGAGAAAGGAGCAGCCTGCGGCTGAAGCAAGCAAGACATCTGTGTGCCATTGTCAAGGCAGGTTAACCATGTCACATTTCAGGCTGCACATAAGACACCTAGATCAACAACAACCACATAAATCAATGGGCTGACAAACAGAGTGAATCTCTTATCCCTCCTCCATCTACAACACAGAGGCTCATACCAATTCAAGTTGCTACTTGGGGCACAAAAACACCAAAAGAAATATGGAGGGCTTACTGACTGGTTGAAAAACCTCAGTGGTAATCCATGTAGAAAAGCATAGGGCTTTGCAGCTTCAGGAGCTGCCTTTGAATACAAGAATCAAGAACTGAGGAATTCCCAGATCCTGTTCTCAGTCTACAAAAAACAGCAGCAGGGCCTGGCTGCTTATGACCCTCTGTAATTATTTACACAGCAGGGAGGCTACCAAGTATGAACCTCCTCAGCAAAAACCCAACTAAGTATGCTTATAGCAAACCCATACAGCATATATGAAGATCTGGCCTGAGGTAAAAAGGTACTACAGTGCACTTAAAAAGGGGTGGGGGCTGGGTTGAAATAAGCCAATAAGCAAGGCTCTCTGACACAGCTTAACCTGAAGGCTACATGCACAGTTTAAAGGCAATTTTGCTAGGATCTTCCATTCAGAGAAGCAGAACTACAAGTCAGAAGGGAATTTATTTTGGGTCTGTAACTGTAGTGAGACATGAAGTCTTATGAAAACATGTTCTGTAATCTGGAAACAATTGAGGCTTCAGTCACTGACAGTAGAATGCTTACAGTCATGTAAGACTAAGACAGAAAATGCTTTGCATCCAGCGACAGGATTTCATGGTGAATAATTGTATGGATTTAGAAAGCAAATCTGTAATGGATTCTGAAAATCCTGCTGCCAGCAAGATTCTCGTTGGAATGTGATCAGGCTGTGATACGGCATTTTCTTGCTAAGGCTTTTCGCAGGTTTTAAAAATACACGTATTTTTCATAACAATGTTAAGTAGCCAAAGAAAAATGATTCCCTCATTATTTTCATTTTCATTGTTTTGTGAGCTGCCCAGAGAACAATTTGCTATGGACGGTCATATAAAGTTATTAATTGTTATTATTATTTAGAAGTTGGGAGGGAAATTACAAATCCCAACACTTTAAGCAGTCTATCCAGTTTATGTCCAAAAAGAAACATTGGACTTACTGTGAAGGGTTCTTTCTCCTCTGAAGTAGGAGGTCAGGGCTTACATAGGGGTTAATTTCCACTCCTTTGCTCCCAATAGACAGGAAGTCTCAGGTCTTTCAGGTGTCATAGGTCCGTCCCCTTTCCCAGCATGCTCAGGTGTGTTCCCCCAGTTCCGACTGTTGCCTCTCATGATCAGCCTGTTGTTGCTCAGGTTTGATAATGGTTTGTGAAGAATAGCAGATAGCATGCAAGGGGAGTCCGGGATTAGACACGATCGCCTGATATTAGAAGACCTGAGGTATTAGTACGAAGTTATACCAGTTAGTGCTGACAGAAAAGGTCAGCAGGACATGTCTAGGAGTAGTAGTCAGAAACAGCATGGTCTGACCCTAGGTAGTTCCTGATCCACGGGAGGGCCACGTGACCTCCTACTTCAGATGAGAAAGAACCCTTCACGGTAAGTCCAATGCGCAGGGCCCTGCGCACGTCTAAGGAATGCCAGCTGCGTTCCTGTGGATGTTTGGGCTTCGGGCAGAAGGAGGATAAAACTATTGCCTGTGACCGGTGAAACATAGAGTTTACCTTTGAGACAAAGATAGGATCGGTCTTTAAGATTACTGCGTCAGGCTGAAAAACGTAGAGCTCTTTTCTTATTGAAAGAGCACCCAATTCTGACACTCTGCGGGCCGAGGTGATGGCCACTAGAAATAGAACCTTATAAGAAAGATACTTCAATGGAACTGAAGCGAGCGGCTCAAAGGGAGGCCGCGTGAGGGCATTTAGGACTTTATTGAGGTTCCATGAAGGAAAGCGATGGACTGGCGGGGGGTCTATGTTGTTCGCTCCTCACAAGAAACAAGAGAGGTGAGGGTGGAGCAAGTTGTTCCCGGCCCTCCTTAACTTAAGGACTGACGCTAGAGCCGAAGCCTGTCGCCTCAGTGTATTGGACCTGAGGCCCTGGTCCAGCCCCGCCTGCAGGAAGGTGAGTACCTGGGGGACCTTGGCGGAACAAGGGTCCACCTTCTTACACCTTGCCCATCTGAGGAAGGAAGCCCAGGTGGTTTGGTAGATCCTGTTTGTGCTATGCTGTCTCGCTGCCAGGATCGTGTCCTGCACTGTCCTGGAGTAGCCTCTTTTTGCTAATTGTGCGCGCTCAAACTCCAGGCGTGTAGCTGGAGCCACGCTGGGTCCGGATGGCACAACGGCCCTTGAGTTAGAAGGTCTGGCCGTAAGGGGAGGGGCATCGGGGGCACTATCAAAAGAAGTATCAGGTCGGCGAACCAAGGACGCCTGGGCCAGAACGGTGCCACTAGTATGACCTGTGCTCCTCTTTCTTGGATTCTTGTCAACACCCTTGGAATGAGGGCTATGGGGGAAAAGGCGTATAGGAGACCCCGTGGCCATGGGGAGTTGAGGGTGTCCGTTCCCTCCGCGAGGCGGTGGTAGAACTGAGTGAATAAACGGGGAAGTTTGTTGTTTGTTGGGGACGCAAACAGATCCACCTGAGGGACCCCCAGGTGGCGCTGTATCTGACTGAAGGCCTCGGGGTGGAGAGCCCATTCCGACTGGTCCACTGTCTGGCGGCTCAGCCAATCCGCCTGGATGTTGGCTGCCCCGCTCAGGTGCTCTGCCCTGATTGAGGCCAAATGACTCTCTGCCCACTGGAAGAGTACATTGGACTCTTCCATCAGGGACCTCGACTTGGCCCCCCCCACCGATTTACGTGGGCCTTGGCTGTCATCTTGTCTGTTCTCACTAACACATGTTCTCCCTGTAAGGGGTGGGGGGAGAATGTATCAGGGCTAGTCTGATGACCCTCAATTCCAGCCAATTGATGCTGTGTAAGGCCTCCTCTGGGGACCACCCTGTGTCTTCTGCTTCCTGCAGTGAGCCCCCCAGCCGGTCAGGCTGGCGTCTGTAGTGACGGTCACCCTGTTGGGTTCCCTCAGGGGGTTTCCTCTTTTTACTGCTGGGGAGAGCCACCACAGTAGGGACTGTCTCATCTGCGGTGGTAGGGGAACCTTCCTGTAGGAACGGGTGGTGATCTCGTCCTGATAGGGCAGCAGTGCCCATTGGAGAGGACGCGCGTGCCACCTTGCCCATGGCAGGCATTCTATGCAAGCAATCATGGACCCCAGAAGTTGGGCCAGTAGCGAGACCTCTACCCGGGACCTTCGCAAGAGTGGCTGAATCTGCTTGCGAATCTTTCCCCCCCTCTCCAGGGGAAGGGATATGGTTGCCGCCTTGGTGTCGAACCAGGCCCCCAGATGTAGTAATGTCCTGGATGTCCGGAACTGGCTCTTTGAGTCGTTCACCAAGAACCCATGTGCCCGGAGCAGTTGGCGAACCTTGGACACGTCCACTTCCGCCTGCTGGAAGGAATGAGCTCTGATCAAAATATCGTCTGGATACGCATGGACCCGCAGCCCTTCCAGTCTCATGTGTCCCACCAGGGCAGCCAGCACTTTGGTGAAGACCCTCGGTGCTGAAGAGAGGCCGAATGGTAGGGCCCTGTACTGGAAATGTTCCTGGTTGTAACAAAACCTGAGGAACCTCCTGTGAGCGGGAAAAATGGGTATGTGGAGATAGACCTCTGTCAGGTCTATAGATGCTAGGAAATCGCCAGGGGCGACCGCCGCCCTGATGGAATGGAGGGATTCCATGCAGAAACGCCGCTTCCGAATGAAGCGGTTCAATCACCTGAGATTTAAGACCGCGTGCCACAAACCATCTCTCTTGGGCACCAAGAACAAAACGGAGTAGACGCCATGACATAAATTGGTCGATGGCACCAGCTCTAACGCCTGGATGTGGAGCAGATGGAGGATAGCCTGCTCCATCCGAAGGTGCTTGTTTTGGTCTTTGGACTTTGGAGAGATCACGACCTGGTCGCGCGGCAGTGAGATAAACTCCAGGCAGTAGCCTGACCCGAGTGTGTTTAGAACCCATTTGTCTTGTGTTGCACTCGGCCACCAGGGGGCGAAGTGCTGCAGCCTGGCCCCTACCAGCAGATAGTCAATTTTGTTTTCGGTTCTGTCGCCCCCCGGGCTGGGGGGCTGTGTAATGGTGGAAACCTGGTTTGTTCCTCTGGTTCCCGCGGTTGGTGTTTCCCCACTGGGGTCATCCCTGTATTCTGCTGGAGCGTTGGTCTCAGAAACAAAAGGCCTGCTTAGAGGAACGAAAAGGCTGTCGGTTATTGCGGAAGCGGCTGCGGCCATCCCTGCGACCTGCAGGCATGGCCCTTTTCTTAACCTGTGTCTCCACTAACACCTCATCCAGAGCTTCCCCAAATAGGCTACCACCCTTGAAGGGGGTGGAGGCCAGATTGGCTTTGGACTTGTCATCCACTCGCCAATTCCATGAGCTGATGTGGGAATCCCCACTCCTCTCCCACTACTGGTACTGGGGAGGCTGGCCCCTTGGATGTCCGCACCTGCGCCAATTGAAGACTGGCAGCGCCTCCTCCTGGACTGGGCCCTGGTAGGGGCTGCCCTTTTAGGGCTGCTATCGGAGGGTGAAGAGGAAGAATTGCTGCATGTACGCCTAGTCGAGGGCTGATGCGACAAGTTAGGGACTGCCCCTGTGAACTTCCTCATTTCCAGGGCCACCATCTCTTTGACAGAGCGTGAGAGACCCCTGGCGCTCGCCCTCAGCTCTCTGGCCATCATGTCCCGCACCCAGAGGGACATAACCTGCTGTAAGTCGGGGTCCCTGCACATGCCACTCACCTGGTGACGATCCGGGGTGCTGTCCCGTACTTGGCCCTCTGAGGCCTCTAACGGCTCCGTTTGCAGGCTCAGTCTGGCCGTCCTCTCCTCGGTCGCCGAACACGGCAGTGCATCCAGGCGGTCATTCAGGAGGCACCATGCCAACTCTTGCCTTGTTTCCTCGCAGGGTCTGCCTTGTGCCAGGCCTCCCAAGCTGAGGGTGAGCGGCCCACAGGCTTCGCCCAGTCTGCCAGGCGCTTGGACCATAGTGGCGTGGGTGAGGGGCACCGTGGCTTCGCCCAGCCTGGTATGTGCCAGTGAGGGGTTACTGTGGGTGAGAGTCACCGCGGCTTCGCCCTGTCTGGAATGCGCCAGTGAGGGGTTACTGTGGGTGAGAGGCTCCAAGGCTTCGCCCAGCCCTCTGATGGTACTTGGGTCCACCCCCAATGGTGCCAGTCCCATAGCTTGCATCACAGCCAGCGCTAGCTGGGTGGATGCCCTGAATTGCTTGGGATGGCGGAGGAATCGGCACAATCGCGCTTGTTGGGCGAGGGTGCGGGTTCGCTGGACCTGCAGCTGCCTGCCATGAGGCTCCAACTCCCCCTTCCGTATCTGGCCCGGCGACCGCTGTCGCAGGGAAAAGGGGCAGCGCGGTGTGTGCAGAGCCCGCTTCCGGGTCGTTGTTCTTCGCCACACAGCTGATCGGCGCCCCGATCGCCGGGACGGAGCGGACGGAGCATGCTGCCGCTGCGCCTTTTGGTGGACCGGGGAACCGAGCGCCGGTTGCTGTTGTTGCCGCGGTCGGGGCTGGAACTGTGGGGCCAGGGTTACTCTCGCCGGCGCTCCCGCCGGCCGAGAGACTGCCTGGAAGCTGCAGTCCTAGAGCGGCAAAGATAACCGCCTCCGCCTCCACGTGGTCCGTTGCGGCGCCGAGGGACAAGATCGGGGGAAGCTGGGTAGTTAAGTCCCCGCTTCCCCCATGCGACCTGCCGGCCATGTGTGCCCGAGGTTCCGGGATGGATGGAATCGGTGGGGGGCCAGGAGGAGCGGAGCTCCGCTTCCCACTTGCCCGCCGGCCACATGCGTCCCCATACTCCCGGGCTGCTGCAGCGAGTCGCTGCAGACAGCCTGGATAAGAATGCGTTCGCTTTGCCTTGGAGCAGGGATCGTGTCTTGTTTTCCCTTGACTCCCTTAGGTTGGGGGGGTGGTTTCTTTTTCTTTCCCGTACCATGTGAGTCAGAGGAAAGATGGCAGCGCCGTTTAGTGGCCTTTTTGCTAGCCGCCTTACTTCTCTCTTCCCCCCCTGTGCTCTCTGATAAGGAGCCAGCTAGGGTGTCCCCAGCCTGTGAAGGGTCCATTCCAAGAAAAGAAAGGAAAAAACAGCTCACCAAAAGACGGATGAATCTAGACAGAAATGGGCAGGAGCCCAGGTGTGCCTGATCAGGAGCGTAGACAGGAAGGAACTGGGGGAACACACCTGAGCATGCTGGAAAAGGGGACGGACCTACGACACCTGAAAGACCTGAGACTTCCTGTCTATTGGGAGCAAAGGAGTGGAAGTTAACCCCTATGTAAGCCGTGACCTCCTACTTCGAGAGAGAATGAATAGTTCCACCCGCTCCATGCTAGAATATGGCAGGATCCAGCTGTTGTTGCAGTTAACTAGTCATGTATAATAAATGGCAGCTATGGATGGAGATATAAAAATGCATCCAGCTTGTTCAGTATGATTAGAATGAGCCATGTAGACGGGGGTATCTTTTCTCAGTTCCACACATGGAACAATCAATGGATCTCCTTTGTTAGATTGGAGCAAACATTTGCTCCAGTGAATCAAACATTTCCTTAGTGTTGATGCTAACATGTTTAGGAGGTGCATTACTCAAAATTACAGAATAATCGAGGATAGCCTTTTCATGAGAGGACAGAACAGTGAAATATATATGAGGAAGTGATCCCTCTTGGTTACTGTGCTCTTTTATCAAGCATCTGAGTTCATTCATCCTGACTTTCCACTTACTGAATAGAAAAAATGTTAATTTTAATGACTCTACATAATTTGGTATAGAGGCTGGCAACCCCAGTCTCCTATCCAAATTGACACCTTTGGTGCTCAGCATGAACAGAAGTTGTACTCTATAAGTGATAATATACATGTCCTGTCTTTATTACATGAACTCACATAGTCTATCATCTAGTGTGGCACCTATTATTTTAAGCCTATATTTAAAGCTACCCCGACAAAGGCATCTGTGCTGCTAGTGCACAGACAATTCAACATAGGCTTTGGGTGGTATAAAAATATGTTTGATAGCTAGATAGCTAGTTAAGCATCCTGCTGAAGTGTCCCACAACAGCCATTAAAAGGTATGGTGGCAGTGGATATTGGTGGCTGCATACTGTACCTCTTCCCTGTTTTTTGCTCTAGAAAAAAATCACAAAATGACTGGAGCTCAGAGGAAGCACAGCTGAGGAGTCAGCACCTGTGCAAAAGGTAAAGGAGCAGACCCCATTCAACTGACTCTTGTAATTCCTAATAATTCTAAAACCAATTGTTTTAACAACAACCTACAAAAGCTAAAGCTGCCTTTGTCACCCCCTAACCATGAAAGTCACAATTGTCTATATTACTTAAATCAAGCAAACAAATATTGCCCTCAACAGGCTTATCAATTCTATTACAGTTTGCAACTTTTCTCCATGAGCAGCTGATAACCCATTCATCTGATGGTGAAATCCAGGATTTATTTAAATAACAACTCACTTCAGTAAAGGAGTGTAGACCTCAACAAATCCTCAAGTCCATTAAATATGTTATTTTCAAAATGCATGTTGTGGACCACGTATTTCTCTGCAGAACACTAATGGTTTAATTTGCTTCTTTACAAGTTTCTAAGCCTTAAGAACCAATTGAAAAGGAGAAATAAGGATTAAGTGACTAATCTCTTTAAATAAAGGTGCTATATTCTGAAAATGGATAACTTAAAGATCCGACTACAGTTACAAAAAGCATGGAGATTGCCTAAAGATGTGAAGAAGCTTGAAACAAACAGCTGTAATGTGGGCAGCCTCCTGCCAAGGCCATGGTAGCCACGGATATGTCTTCCAGGAGAACTGGGGTTATATGAGGCAGCAAACTATTCCTTTGTGCTATTAGATAACTCAACGTTATAATAAAACATGGATGAACATGCTTTCTGCTTTCCTCTTCTTATAAATGTGTGAGGTGAAGGATACATCTCACTGTGGCAAGACTTGTTGCCCACTTTCCGGAGCTGATAGATCTCACATCTAGGAGTCCTGCTGTGGATATTGCTGTAGCAACAGAGAAAGACAGAATGCAAACCACTTACATTATGTCTTTCACCCCTTCTTTATAATGTTTGAAATGACTCTGTTTCACAAAGCATGCTGGGAAAGGTAGAGCTTGTGCGGGGGGGCATGCACTATGACAATAGCTTGGGGGGTGTGAACAGTCTACAGAAGGGATCCACAAGTTTAGGATTAGTTCACTCGCCAATCATTTATTTGTAGTTGCCACCAACTCCCTCGTTTCCCTCAGATCCTTTTCTGACACAAAGACAGAAGGCTTAGGAGAGAAGTGAGTCTTCTATCATTTGCACTGAGATATGGAGATGGTAAGAAATAGTAGGAGCCTTCTCCTTCTGATCAGAAGGGATTCTTGGTGGGTTTTTTACATTCTCAAAAATGGCAAAAATAAGACTTCTGGTGAGGAGATCCATGTGGTGCTGGGTGTCCTGTTTGCCAGAGGGCTGCAGGAACTCGCCACTGGTGAGCTGGCAAGTGGATTTGTAGATACTTGGTCTACAAATACTTTGACCAAGTATTAAATAATACTTAACAGGTATCATTGTTAAGTGGGCCATTTCACAGAACTCAGTAAGAAATAGTTCTACAGGCTGCTGTAAGGCATTCACTCACATGGGCTTACCATCATTCAAATAGCATTTAATTGGTGGCTTTTAATTACTGTTTCAATAGTTTGATGGTTTTAAATAGTTTTCACATTGTTTTATATTTTAAATTGTTGTAATGTTTAACCTTTTTATTTGTTTTATTGTATTTTGTAAACTGCCCAGAGACTTGCGTTTTGGGAAGTATATAAATATGTTAAACAAACAAACAAAACAAATAAAAATTGTCTTCAAAATTTACATCTTAAAGTATTACTCCCTTATGTCCCTATGTAGCAGCACTTCAGGAGCTTTACACATTTTACCAGGTGTTCAACCAAATGCATGGATAAGGGCACACCAACTAGCCATACCTCATTATGTTGATAAGCCAGCTAGCCATAACTTCCTCCCTTTCTTGGGGGAAGGGTCCAGAAGGTGGTGCTGGGAGACTACTGCTCGGCTCCATGGCCATTGGCCTGTGGGGTCCCCCATGCTGTTTAACATCTACATGAAACTGCTGGGAGAGGTCATCTGGGGACTTGGGCTGAGTTGTCAGCAATATGAAGATGACACTCAGCTCTATCTCTCCTTGTCCTAGGGAGGCAGTGGATGTCCTGAATGGCTGGAGGCAGTGATGGGTTGGATATGGGCTAACAGAGATTGAATCTGGGCAGGACAAAGGTACTGTTGGTCAATAGAAGAACCAATCAGGACGAAGAGATTCTACTGGTTCTAGATGGCATTGAACTCCCCTTGAAAGAGCAAGTGTGCAGCTTGGGTGTACAGCTGACCCAGATCTGCTTTTGGAAGCTCAGGTGGCGGTGGTGGCCAGGGGTGCCTTTGCACAGCTTTGGTTAGTGTGCCAGCTGCATCCCTTTCTTGAGAAGGCAGATCTGGCCACTGTTATCCATGCCTTAGTCACGTTACAGCTGGATTACTGTAACATGTTCTATTTGGAGCTGTCCCAGAAGAATATTCGGAAACTGCAGCTAGTGCAAAATGCAGCAGCTAGAGCTGCTCACTGGGATCATATTACGCTGTGACATTTTTAATGAGTTTTTGGTGGACAAAATTTATTGTATTCAGGCCAACTTATATTGGCAGCTTATATTATATTAACTCGTTTGGCAGCTACTTGGGAACGGGCCTTCTCCGTTGCTGCCCCTGGACTTTTGAATGTGCTGCCTGTTGAAATAAAAGCCTCCCCATCTCTGGCAACTTTTAAAAAGGTACTGAAGACACATTTATTCACCCAGGCTTTTAATTAGATTTAATTTTTAATGCAGGTTTTAAATAATTTTAATGTTAATGTTTTAGTGTTTAAATGATTTTAATTGTTTAATTGATTTAGTTTTGATTTTAATAGTTAATTGATTTTAATTGTTTTTATTTGTTGTAAATTGCCCTGAGACATTTTTGGAGAGGGTGGTAAATAAATAAATAAATAAATAAATAAATAAATAAATATTGCCCCCATTTTCCTTACCTACCTCACAAGGGTATTGTGAAGATTATCTAAATAAATTCTGTAAAGCACTCTGAAAGTCTTCGATGAAACATGCTTTGGATGATAGGCATTATTCTTATATTGGAGTCATCATGCATCCTGTCATTCTTGCTTAGCAGAATGTGAAGAGTGACAGACAGATGCCTATTTATTAGGACTCTGTTCTAAATTTAAGTGCATTGTTATCCTCACCTAATCTCCAAAGGAGGGTTATCCAAGGATGTTAGACTGTGGGCTGAACTTTAATGGAACCACAAGCATTTTTTTGGATAGCTAGAATACAGAGGAAAGAAAACCACAAGGACTCTAGGCATACACACTCTGGTTGCTTCCATTTATTCCAATATAAAATATATTCCACATTAATTTTAATAAGTGCAAACAAGGTAGCAACTTCTCTCTTGCTCTCCCAAGGTCGTGGTTGTGAAGGCCTCACAATTAGTCACTTTGGCATACTGAATTGAGAGATATTATTAGTGAGACAACGCAGGAGTAGTGGGGAGGCAATTTGAGATAGAGGCTTATATTAGACCCATGAAATATGATACTTTTAAACAAGCACATGCTCTTCTATTTTTGAGCGTGACGGGAACACAGTATACAAGTTACTTATGAACAAGTGTTTAGAAGAGGGGGAAACAATACTTGCCTACCCAGAGAGAAAAATATGCATTTACAGAGCTGAGCAAACTCCAACCTTTGTTAGTCAAACACCATTTAGAGCTCAGTGGCATACCTGGGTATGCCTCAACAGGCAGTTACAACCAATCACAGTTCCCTAGCAAGTGTAGCTGTAAAATGTGTGTTTTCAAACACACATGTAAAATGTGAATACTTCTTGCATTCATGTTTTATATTTTTAGCAAAATACCGGAAACATCTTAGGTATGGGTCTAAAATGTAGTGCAAGAAGTAGCTGTTAGTTCAGTTTCCCTCTACCTATCAACTGTATCTCCCTCTTTGATGAAGGGGTGGAAAGCTGCCGCCACTTCCAGTAATGCACTCTGCTAGACATCAGAGAGAATTCATGCTCATCAGGCTTAGTGCCAGCTCCACCCATCCATTTAGTGCACTTACAGATATCATTTTCCTCTGTGATGGTATTGCCAAACCCAGAAATAAAACAAGTTGTTTGTGGCAAGAACTAATCTGCCTACCTTTATTTCACTATAATCTTTGTTAACAATTACCATCCTCACATTAGCCCACTTTAGGATGTGCACACATCTGCCATCTTGAACTGGGGTGGATGACATAATTACAAACCATGGAAAGTGGGCTAAGGCCCCCTTAGCCTGCTTTCCATGGATCGTGGGAACCACCAAGCCCGATGCTCCCAAGGCAGCTAGCCCACCTAAAACACCCTCTCCTTAAATGAGGTTAACGGAGCGAGCACTTGGTTAACCTCAGTTCGTTGCTCGTGTATTGCTGTGGCGTGCAGCGACACACGAGTAGGCCCCCTGGCTGGGAGGCTGCAAGCAGCCTCCTGGGCTCAGGGGTCTCTCCAGGATGCCCCGCACACTCACTAGGGCATCCTTGGACTTCCAGGGGCTTTGCGGCCCCCGATCCCCACAGCCCCCACTGGCTCCATGATAGAGCCGACAGTTGTGTGGGTGGCCGGTCCGGCCTCCAGGGCTCCGCCACCAATCATCTGTGGGGAGAGCAGGCTAAGCCCACTCTCCCCACACACCACATTGAGGTGCTTCACAGCAATCATGTGAAACGCCTCAACATGTTCTGGGCAGCTTGATTATGTTGCATTCATTCTGTTTGTGATGTGTGAATGAAAACTTCACACTGGCAAAATTAGCAGTCATACAAAGGTTCCTAGATGGTAGACATCATGGTTATAAGTATTACTGTGCATCTACAACAGAGGAAGCATCAGAAAGTGCAATATATCAACTGTTGTGGCTCCTTTAATAAAGCATGCTGATCACTTTACAGAAAAGTGATTCTCTGTTACTTAGAAACAGTTACATGAGGCCCTGCTCCAGATTCCAGCCTATAAGGCGGTAAGGAACAGGGCCTTTAGTAGGGATGTGCATGAAGCATTTTGACAGGGTGGGGAGTGGGACCTTTAAAGATGAATAAAGCTGGTCCTCCACTGCCCCGCCACTTTTCCTGCTGTGGCGCTGCACTGCTCAGAAGTCTGCGTGCAGCTGCTGTGCTGACCCAGCAGCCTGCACACAGTGCCAGGATGCACATGGCCATTGCACATGCATGGTGGCCATTTGTGTCCTGGCACTGCACACAAGCTGCTGATTCAGCGCAGTAGCCATTTCCGGACTTCTCAATGGTGCAGTGTTGCAGCAGGAAAAGCAGTGGGGTGGTGGCAGAACAAGTAAGGACCTGCTTTATTTATCCATAAGGGTCACACACCCCACCCCAATGATTCGGCGGGCTGCACTGAAGCGATTCGGTGCATCCCTACTGAATGTGCTGAATTGTTTCATGCACATCCCTAGTCTTTAGTGGCAGGGGAAACAACACTGTGGAATGTATGCCTTTAGGAAATCATGTATATTATTCCCTGGAGACCGGTGGAAACATCTTATTCCATCAAACACTTGGAAACTAATGGGAGTTTCTCTCTCTAACCGGTTTCTATGGGGCTTAAACAATTTTTTTAATACTGTTTTGATATGATTTATGTACATTTATAGTTTGTAAGACACCTTAATAATACTTTAAAGTTGCAAGGTGTTCTAGAAATGCTGGCTGACATCCAGAGCAAGGGAATGTGATAACTCTTAACATAAACGCCTCTGCTTTCCGAAGTGAAGGTGGTCTTGCAGTCTTGTGCAATTCTGCAAATAGTTTTTGAAACTTGCCCGCATTCCAGAAGTGCTCTGTTAGAGTGGAGACATGCTGCTTGACCCTCAGCAATGTGCTTCTGCTCAAATAGAGCACTTCTGTAGCACAGGGGAACTCCAAAACGTCTTTGCATTCTTGTGCAATAGCACAAAACTGTCTACACTTTAGAAAGCTCAGGAACCAGCACGGGGACTAGTGCTGCTGTGGGTATCAGCCACTGTCAATAAAAACATAAACATACAGTCCATCTAGTATAGTCTTCTGTCTTCAATAGTAGACAACAAGATGCCTCTGAGAAGTTCACAAGCAAAGCATGATGGTATTAGCCATACCAAATTGTTTCCCCACAACTTCTGGTAATCAGAGGCACTGCATCTAAATATCTATCTATCTATCTATCTATCTATCTATTTATTGAAAATTTATTGTATACTGCCTCCTCCAAAAGACTCTAGTCTGTGAACTGTAACAATAACAGCAATAATTTTAAAAATAATTAAAGGGCAAAAGCCTGGTGGAAATGTTAAGTCTTAAGAAGGGCCTTAAAATTCACTAAGGAGGGGGCTGAACCAATCAGGGGGAGGGGAAAGGGTGTTCCAAAGAAGAGGGGCAGCCACAGAGAAGGCCCTCCTATGGGCCCAGGCACCATGCACTACACCAGGGACTGGGATACTGAGGGCCAACTGAGAAGGCCCTCAGAAATATGGAGGTCCATTTTTAGCTAACACAGTTTATCCCCTCCATCTTAATGAGAAAGCTTAATATCTTAATATCCTATGATGTACTGCTCGTTGTCTAGGAGAAAGTTCTCTAGGATCTTCCTTAGTATCTGCTCTTTTCCAAAATTGTGTCATTGCATCTCTCACTGCTCAGGCAGACATCGGATGCCAGTACAACCATAAAGCACTTAAACTCTAAATCATCTTTTGCAAAATTAGCAAACAATCAGAATGCCACAAAAGCGTGACACTCCAGATCATAATGGAATTCATTATGTGGATACCTGAGCTGGGAAACAGGAGACTAAGTACACTACTTACACATGACATGACTTCTTAACAAAGGGCTGGCTCAGACGTCACGTGGAACCTTGGTTAAAGCCTGGTTCCACATAGTGTCATGGAGTCCATGCCTGCTCGAGCATCTGATTTGGCTAAAATAAGCCAACAGGTTGCAACGACTGAACCGGTTGATCATGGTTTATTCTGACTTACTTGAATAAACTGCAATCTGAAACCAAGGTCTGAAGTAAGGAAAAAATTGTGGCTTATTTCAAGTAAGTAGGTTAGAATAAACCAAGATCAGCTGGTTTGGACTTCACAACCAACTTGTTAATTTAAACCCAAATCAGAAGCAGATGCTCATGCGGGCATGGAAGGAAGGAATATCCCAAGCTCAGCAACATCATGCAGACAGCCTTTAACCAAGATTTCACATGACATCTAAACCAGCCCACACCCAAACTCCAACATGAAAAGCTCAAGCACTGAGTTAACATCTGCACTAGTTCTAATGCAGGAAATACAGGTGATACCTGGATATCCTAAATAATAGTTATATACTTATATAGGTATATAACTATATATACACCTATACATGCATACATATACAACTCCTAGCTACTGTATATTGGAAGCAGGTGGCTGCTTCCCTATTCGTTTATAAGTCCTAGGAATTCTTATTTTTATTAACATATGGTCCTATCATTTTTTGCTTTTTTAATATGAAGTGACAGTTCAAAAGCTCAAATTGTGTTTGACTTTCCATTCTGACCTACACAAATAAATTAACAGGACCATCACCAGGAAGAAATATGTATTTTAATAAGATTTCTAGAAGAAAATATTTTAAAGGATCACTATAATTGCCATCATTCTGGACCCAAAAGGAAAGTTATACACTGAGTACTAAGAATTACAATATTAAATTCCAAACAGAAGAAGGTTCATTTTTATCACTGTGACTGCCTTTGCAAGTAACGTCAAACTACAGGTTGATGAACCCGAGTTTAATCCTTGGACCCAGGAAGCATCCTGCGGACGATCTTCCAACCTGTGCTGGGCAACCTCCAGTTACAGGGCAGAGAAGCCCCTTCCTCTCCCTGGTCTGCTGCGGCTGCACCCCAGCTACTTCCGTAGCGCTCACATTGCCAGACTCTGGGCCAGGCATCGGCAAGACAGCAGCCATTAGTCATGATCTACAAGGAGGTGTGCTTGGCGCAATTGTGCTTTTTTGGCACAATCCACCTGAGGCAAGGAAAGAGAAATACCCTATTAAACAGTATTTAAACCCTTTCCCCCACAATACTTGCACCACCACCCTCACAAGAGCCCCCCAGTCTCATGCAAGCATGATTACTGGTAACAGGGTGGAGAGAGGCACTATTTCTCTGTTACTCCGGGAAGGGACCATGATGACCTCCTGGGAGGGAATATGTATATGAGGGCAAAAAAAAGGATCCTGGGGTCTGGTCCACTGGGACAAAGGATGCTCTTGTGATAGAAGACCCGATCAAAGCACTCCAGGAACGCCCAACACTCTGCTTACCCCATATTGGCTTGCCAGCCAGGGATTAGCCCTCTCATGAGAGGGCCAATCCATGGGGGAGGACCAGGGCCCCATGAGCTTTAGGTCTCCATCGGACTGTACTCTCGTGGGATAACTCATCCAACTATAGGGGCCGCTGCTGCTATGGGGTTCCTGGTATATCTGTTTAGAACTACAATTCCTCACCTTCCCCTTTACACTCAACCCCTACAGACGCCCAAGAAGTCCGGGCCGTTCCATGTGTGCAGCGGCTTTCCTGTGGGCTCAGTCTGGCAAGATTGGGGATGGCTTCTAGCAAACATTGAAAATTTCCGGGCTTGGGCTGGCATTGCAATCAGTCTTCCCTCTAACAGCGATTCCCAGATGTTGATGACTACAACTCCCAGCATCTCCAGATAGAGTGGCTTTTGGCTGGGGGTTATGAGAATTGTAGTCAACAACATCTGGGAATCCCTATTAGAGGGAACACTGATTGCAATGTATAGGCTGCTACGGGAATGGCAGGTGGGGGAGCATCCCTAGCAAGCCCGGTGGCCATAATAGCCAAAATTAAACATGCATATGTGCCAAGGGGTGACCAGACTGCCAGAGTGAGTGATTTCACTCCTATTATCCACCAGTTGCTGCGACTTGGAAAGGTCTTAGTTTGGTACTGTTCCCTGGGGCTTGCATGGATCTAGGGATGTGCAGAACTGGTCCGCAGTCCAGTCTGGGAGTTTGTAATCAAATCAACACACACACACACACCCAGTTCCATCTGGACTGGAACCGAACTACCGGTCCATTCCGACAGGTCCATGGTTCCGTGCACACTCCTACATGGATCTAGCAATGGGGCTGGGCAGTGACAGCCCTCCAGCCCACATGCATGTCTCCATGGCCTTTCCGGAACACTACCCATCATCACACAGGAATAATCTCTCCTGTGAGTTGATTGAATATAATGCTCCAAATGGATGGTTCTTCTCATGACTAATGCCACAGAGTGTGTGCTTGCACCCATGGGGAAGGGGCTGGGCCCCCCTACCCATACTAACTTGTACAAAAATTAGAACAGAGTCACTCAAGAATTCCAGGGGATACCTTTCAACACAGACCCCGGGTATCAATCCCTTGGCATACGTTATCTTTTTTCGGGAAACAACCAGGTTGCCCAGTTCTTGGTGCCACCAGGACTCAATGTGCTTGTGCAAATACTTCTCCATCACTTTATGGAGACTTTTGTGGAGACTTCTTCACAAAATGTCTGTCTTGTCATCCTATCCCCTTTTCCAGCAGATTGCCAAGGGGAGAGGGGGCATGGGGCACAGTGGAGAGCAGGCATCCAACAATGCAGTTTTCCCCTTTTGACATACTTTGACTCTTGAGACACGGAGATGCGATGTCCCCATTACTGGGCAACCATTGGAGGAGTGCACAGAAGCGGAGCAGCCATAGAGCAGGCTGAGCCATGCTCGCTATGGCTTGGGGAGCACAAAACCCAAGTTACAATGGCAGCAGAATTCAGAAAACTCAGTGCATGAAACCTGAGGTACGAGCAGCAAATCTCACTACAAACCAAAGATTCAATGCATGCGCACAGGCCCAAAATTGTCTGCTCTGAGTCATTTGCAAGTAAGCCGGGCTTGAGGGAGGACCTCTTTCGCCGCTCTCCTCCAGTGCCCGACCTCACCTCCTGTGATGGTTTAGCAGGTGGGCGGAGCCTCTGCCGCTACACAGCGGCATTTTAAAAGGTGGGGGTGGGATTAAGTTTCCCTCCAGATGCTGCTCCCCAAGATTTGCTGCCATAGGCGGCTGGCTATATTGCCTATGCGGTAATCCACCATTGTCTTCAGTTTGGCATTATGTGCAAAGGTGGCCTGTATAACCATGTTTAAATATTCACTTAAGAGCAGGACTGCATAAATATATTCAGAGATTGATACATATTTAGAGTTTTAATCTGAGAATTAATGAGAACCTACCATAATCTTTGGCTTCCTCTGGAGAGGTGGAAATTAACTCGGCTAATCAAGCCCAAGAAATATTGAGATTTGGGTGTCAATGTTTTTACATGATTTACAATATGAAATAATCAGTTTTATGGGAACAAAAAATTATTTCCAGGTACTCCAGTTACCTGGAAAGTATGTACATCCTTTACTGAAAAAATTTCTATCCTGCTCCTTGAATGAAGTCGTTAGGTAGTTGGACTCAGACCCTTTCACTGATGCAAGATCTGTCAAACTCAAATATTAGATGAGGGTTTATAAATGAGGTATTATTCAAAAAGGCCACATTTAGATAGCAGGAAGACTCAACATGCAGTATTTATTTTTTCATTTACATCCCGCTCTTCCTCCAAGGAGTCCAGAACAGTATACATGGTTATGTTTATCCCCACAAACCCCCTGTGGGTTAGGTTAGGCTGAGAGATAGGTGACTAGCCCAGAGTCACTCAGTGAATTTCATGGCTGAATGGAGATTTGAACTCACTCCTCACTCTAATCTCTCCACAGTGAGGAGATTAGAGTCTCCTAACTCTAATCAATATACCATGCTGGCTCTTTTGTGGCAGAGTATGGCAGAGTAAACATAGAGTGATAGCAATCTGTTCGAGACAGGCTGATATGACCCATGATGTACCAGTTTGGGACATTCATCTACATAACACCCCTTGGCCTTGCATTTAGGCTGACTTGGTAGCCACATGCTCAAAACTATTCTCTCTTTCTATATCCCAGCAGTATTCATCCAAGTTGCTCTGTAGCTCAGGGAATATGCTGGCACAGTAGGAAGGCAATGCTAAGTAGCACGTGCCACTCTGTCATTTTACAAACACAAGCAGAGCCAGTTGGCACTGGATACAGCAGCGACATCATTTTGGCTACTTCTCCTGCAAACAGGAGCCACAGAGGGGGAATTTTCAAAAAATATTGTTTTGCATGAAAAGAAAAGAAAAAATCAGGGTTGATCTGCCAGAGGTTCTTCTCCTACTCACATCCACTTAGAAACCCTGCATGGTACAACACAATCCACAGGGCCTGTCCTGTGCCTCATTTACATCCGTAATATGCCCATATGGAGGGATGTTAATTAACCTCGTACAAGCATTGACCTGGATCTATGCAGCTGCCACACTGCACTGCCTAGCATTCCTAACATGGGAACTGACTTGGAGAAGCAGAAATACCTAATACTTACAATGCACATTGGAAACAGGGCTCTCATAGGTGCTGCAAAGGCCTGGGGGGAAAGAGCAAGCTTGGAATGGGCCCATTCAGCAGTTGTAGAGCACTAATTAATATTTGTGAGTTTGAAGCATAAATCAGACATGCTTTGAAGCATAAGAGAGTCATTCAGTGGGCACTACCACAGGCATTGTTTGGCCACCGTACAGCTTCTTTGCTAGCAACTGCACTCAGGAGAACTGAAGGGCATAGTTACCATTCCAGGAACTACCCACCCCCACTCAGAGCTTCACACTCTGTCCTTGGGGACATTATAATACAGTAGGAATAAGAATAATGTAAGAATAAAATGCAATGGATGAAAGAACCAAGTGAATGATGGGAATTAACCTCCATTATCCTGAAAGTGAGAACACCACGTCTAGAGCATCCACAGGATCTGCCCTGCACCAATTACCTAATCCTGTCTAACATAGGAGAAATTGACACTTTGCACTTCTATCCTGGGAAGAGGGTAGCAGAAAACACTTTGAACTCCAGGCAGGAGCCAGTCTCCCAGTCATCTCTATCCACCAGGGCGCCTCACCTCCTCATTGGCCAAGGAGCTGTCAACCCAGGCCCTCATGGGCTACCTCTGATTTGTGGAAGGGCTCACCGCCCCTTCAGGTGCTGTGCCTAAGAAACTCTTTAACAAGTGTTATTAACAAAGGCAAAATATGTTAGCCACTTTTCATCTATTTGCTGGACCACCCATCACCCAGATATGCAAGTGCTTTGCTTAGACTTTAGAATGTGTTAGGAGCTAGAAATGATGTTTGCTTTATTTTACTAATGCCTACCTATTCCCCTACCCACTTTGGTTCCTGTGGTAGATTAATAAAGTAATTTAGAGAAAACAATCTCGCCTCTTGTGTGTGCATGCTCAGAAACTCTGGAGTTGCTGCTCCCCACGAGCTGACCACTTAGTTGCGCTACTTAAAAGCGAAATTACCTAAACTCCGTTGGGGGCTTCCTTCACAGTTATGACATCAACTAAAAGGCACTCAGGAACAAGAGATGGGAAGGACCTCTGCCTGGGACCTTGAAGAGCCATTGCCAATCAGAGCAGACAGCTGGGTCTAGGTGGACCAATGGCTAACTAGGGAGCTCACATGCCCATAAATTTTCTTTAGGTTTGAACCTTATAATGTAGTATATATTACTGGATCCAGCCAACTCTGTTGCAGCATGATACAGGCTCAGTTCATACATGCAATAGCTCATGTAGATGGCAGATTGTTATGCAGTTTTCATAGGTGCTTCATTAAGCAAAAAACTTTGCATGATTGATTGATTGAATTTATATACCACCTAGTATAAAAACCTCTAGGCAGTGTACAGAATTAAAACAAAATATAACACATTTAAAAATTCATTAAAAAGATAAAAACATATTAAAACACACATTAAAATTTAAATATTGAATCTCAGTTGAAGGCCTGGGAAAACAGGTACACCTTCAGGGTTCTCCTAAAAGCAAATAGAGAAGGAGATGCTCTTATTTCAGCAGGGAGCGCGTTCCAAAGCCCTGGGGCAGCCACAGAAAAGGCCCAGTCCTGAGTTTTTACCAAATGAGTTTGCAACACCCATAGTCGGACCTCTCCAGATGTTCTTAATAGGTGACAGGGTTCATGGCAGAGAAGGTGAGGTGCTCTCTTAAATACCCTGGACCCTAAGCCATTAAGGGCCTTATAGGTAATAACTAGCACTTTGTATTTCGTTCAGAAACCTATCGGCAGCCAGTGCAGTTCTTTTAGAACAGGTGTGATATGGTCCCTGTGGGTAAACCCAGAGACCAGTCTGGCTGCCGTATTCTGTACCAATTGTAGTTTCTGAACTACGTACAAAGGCAGTCCCACATAGAGTGCATTACAGTAGTCAAGCCTAGAGGTTACCAGCATATGTACCACTGTTTTAAGGTCACTAGTCTACGAGAATAGAAATATCTGGTGTATCAACCGAAGCTGATAAAAGCACTCCTGGCCAAAGCCTCAACCTGAGAAACCAGGGAGAGTTTGGGATCCAGGAGCACTCCCAGACTACGAACCTGAACTCTTAGGGGGAGTGTAACCCCATCCAAAATGATACCACATGGCTACTGTGCTCACACCTGGCTTGTTGGCATTGTGAATGGGGAATTTGTCCCTGCATAGGATGATTATGGGCCCCCTCGGGAGGAGTGTCAGAGTGCACAGCTGAATGTGGGGAAGTGTTTCCCTCTGCATGATGGAGAACACACAGGTCCCTCAGGTACACTGTTCATTTGCATGGACATACTGCGCAAACACTGAGAGAACAGAAATTTCTACTAGATTGAGTCATTGTTGTGCTACCTATATTTCATTTCTTACCCGTTATGAGATTAAAGGGAAGAGGCAAGCAAACTAAACACCATGTGGTTGGGCGTGTCAGGAAGGAGACCAGTGCTGCCACAGCCTTGGTGTTTCAGTTTTTTTTTTTTTTGTTGTTGTTGTTTTGTTTTGTTTTTGGTGTTTCAGTGAGCAAAGGCCATGCTATGGACACCTCATATTTCATTTTTGACTCCTGTTATGTTTCTGATTCCCAAATTAACCCACAACGATGAAATCTACAGGCCATGTGATGTGTGGGAAGAGAAACTGTAAGGACAGAGATATGGATCAGGCATCTCCCCTATCTTGAATGAACCAAGGCTGTATTGGTTTTGTAGCCGAACAGCATATAAAACATAACCCCCTGAGTGGAAAGGCCATTACGTCCCAACCTATAGGAACCCTTGGGTGGCAGTACCTCCAGAGTATTGAATCTAGCTTTCTGCATTGGCATCGAACGTCAACCGATGGCAGTGTGGAGCACAGGGTTTCACATGGCCTGGAGGGCAATCCTATCCAGTCTGGGGTAATTGGACTGGAAAAGGCGATAACCATCATCTCCCAGGAGGTTGAGGAGTCGTTTAATGCTGTTTTGTGTGTATTGTTGGACTTGCAAGGAGAGGTCGTCTTTATCTGTGATGATGGTCTCTGAAATGTTTCCAATATGCTCATTGCCCAACAAGGGGGGGAATGTGCCCGTTATTATTATGTGGATAGTGACGATCAACAATTGATTGTCAACGATTGATTTGTTCAATCAACAATTGAACCGGAAGGCCCAGGAACTTAGGAATGCCCTGCAGGTGTTTTATAACACAGGGATCCACACAAGTTGGGATTCCTGGGAACAGCTTACCAGCTGGTTGCCTGACCTGAAATGCTCAGCTTGCATTGTCTTGATCGATATCATGTAGGTTCCAAATGGAACTGTCCTGTGGCTTCCATGTTTTAACTCTAGCTAACCACTCATTTCTATGCCCTATGACTTTGAGAGAGCACATTCCATGCAATTGCAAACACTGTTAATGTCACTTATACTTATAATACTACTGGAGGAAATGACTGATATAGCACTGCGTTTAGGGGTGGGGGCATATTTTCAGTGTGAACACAAGGATTATCCTAGTTCTCTGATGTGGGTGTCATTGCTATGAGGGAATACTTAGTAAGTATGCCCTTTATTTTGATTGATGGACTTAATAAGATAACTGTGTATACAAATGTGCAGATGTACGTAATATCCTGGTGTAACATTATTCCCATGTTGGTTGTCAGAAGGAAATTATTTACTGTTTCTCCTGTACAGAACTGCTTCTTATGATAATGTGCACTGATGGTTGTGATGGCTTTGGGCTTGTTTCTGTTTGCTTGTTGTTACTTGTGTTAATTGTGTACCCTGCTACTTATCTACAGTTAGAGGATATGGAACCTATTGAGAGCCATGTATGCACAGAAGTCTTAGATTTGAACTATTCTGCTCGCAGTGACTTGAAGGATTTACCCCTTCTGGAAAAAAACTATGAATGGAGACAGCTTTATGCTAATGGGAGGAGAAGGGCAGGCTATGCTATGGTCACCGCATCCTGTGTTCTTGTGGTCACCCCACTGCCCCCTGGAACAAGTGCCCAACTGGCAGAACTGGTAACACTTCATAAAGTGTTGGAATTGGCTGCGGGCTATAGGATGCTGCCTTGTAGGCTGGACGGGGATCAGATCAGCCTGTTAAATGCTCAGTTGCTACAGGCAGTTCAGCCCACAGCCATGGCAGTTATGCATTGCAAGGGACATCAGGGTGGGCAGGACCCTATAGCGCAAGGGAATGCCTTTGCTGATTCCATTGCCAGGCTTGCAGCTCGATTGAAGGCGATCCCTGCTTTCCATGTTCCCTTAGTAAACCATCCACATCCTTTGCCTTTGACCCCTGAATATACTAAGGAAGATTTGCAGTCCCTACCCACTTGCCCCATGAGGACTGGACATAGAATAGGAATGAGTGATGTATTGAATTTGAGCTTGTATTGCAATTATGTCAAAAAGCGCAGTCTAACGTATTCTGTTTGTGGAAGGCAGTTAGTTCAATTGTCCTATTGGCTTTTGTTTTGATTTGTAGATATAATTTTCCCTCGGGTTCAACATAGTGGGGCTTATTTGTGAGTAAGCATGCATTTGTTTCAATTTGATTAGTTAGAATGTGAACTTGATATGTGTAACAGCCCAGATGTTACACTTCCAGTGTGTGCGATGTTATCAGCCTCGAGAATGCCCAAGTATTTGTAAGGTTCTTTCTCTTCCAGGTTCTTGATCTTGCTTCCATTGGGCAGTTCTATTCCCTCTGTTTTTCTTATTTTCCCTCTGTTCATTATTAATGCAGCACACTTGTCTAGTCCAAACTCCATTGCTATAAATAAGATGGCTCCCTGTCCCCAAAGGGCTCACATTTTTTTAAAAACAAAACAAAACACAAGATAGACACCAGCAACAGTCACTGGAAGTACTGTGCTGGGGGGCCAGTTACTCTCCCCCTGCTAAATAAAGAGACTCACCACATTAAAAGGTGCCTCTTTGCCAAGATAGCAGGGGTGGGTTCTGGGTTTGAGATAGGCAGACTACTGCTAACTACGGATCTAATATTAGATCTGACAGAGGTATCAGATTCCTCTTTCCTAAAAGTCAGCTTGGTGTTCTTCCCTAATGTTTCTTCACCAGCTGTGCTGGGGGGCCAGTTACTCTCCCCCTGCTAAATAAAGAGAATCACCACGGTAAAAGGTGCCTCTTTGCCCAGTTAGCATGTAATTAGTAAGAAAGAAGCACAATGGAGTTTATAAATGGGCAGTCATCAAGAAGCTGATGATTGTATAAACACTGGGAAACATGAGTACTGAGAGGAGAGGGAGGATTTATCTGAAGAAGTATAAACAAAAGTTGAGAAAGGTTAGGAAAAAGCCAAATTAGATAGGAGAAGCAGTATGAGTTGGTCTGGCTGCAGTTTTCTCTGCTTCATATCATAAGGAGTCTGACCTTAATAGCTTATTAGACCACAGTGAAGTAAATTAAATAGCATTAGATTAGATTAGACAACATATTTTTATATATAGTTGTCAGATTAACTATCTATGTTGTTAACAAAATAGTAAAACCTGGTCATTTGTTTAAGCTGGTGTGGTGTTCTGGGTTGTAAAACCCCTGTACAAAGTAGCCAAGGGGAAGTTGCATGTAGCTTGTGGTTGTTGTTTTTTCTGACAGGGAGTCAGGAAGTGGCAGCAAGAAGCTAACTGAATGAGTCCAGCAAGGGAAATCATCAGTAAAAGAGAAGACAGGCCACAGTGCATTGCCTCTGTCTCTGAAACAATCATGTTAGGCAAGAATTGGGTGTGTGTGTGTGCTGTTTGAACAGTCCTTTCTCATAGCCCCACTTTGGAATCATCTTATCAACCAGCACTAGAGGACCATGAATTCACTAACACAGCACGCTGAGTGTTACTGTAGCAATTGGGGATATATGCCCTCTTCCCTCATTCATAGTTAAAACTTTGTTTGCTTTAAATGACCATCTCATGCAGTCAAATCTAGAAGTGCTGTGGCATCATCAAATGTGATCCACCACACAATGAAAGAAACCGTACAAACACCATCATATCAGGGTTACAACACAAGCATGGAAAGAGACCAGTGGGTTTGGGGGGATTTTTGTGACCCTTGGAAGTCTATTTTGTGGGTCAAAGATCAAACTTCATGAAAATTCATCACAGCACCCAACTCTGTTTATTCACATCAAAGTGTTCATAATAGACTTGGTTAGGCTAGGAAAAGTTCATTTCCTAGAATTAAGTAGTGGTAAACAGTGTTTTCCACCTTGCAGCCACAATTCTTCCTGGAATGGTTAGGAAAGCCAATCTCCTTGAGTGAAGCAGCATTAAGAGTGCTAAACAAATCCATATTGCTGTAAAAGGAAAGGACACATTTTGTTCAGCATTGTAAGTAGGTCAATGCAAATATGTTTGCATTGTCGTGGGGATGAAACTCCCCCCATCCCATCCTCTTGTCAATAGTGGTAACTTCATATCATCCCAATTTAAATATGCTTCTAGTGTCAATTGTAATGACATTATATCCTTAGCAGCTACCTCACTGCAGCGGTGGTGGTGGCAGCGGCAGCAACCATGGGAACATATCACTTTAACGGGCAGCAAACTTACCCACCGCCGATAACCAGAATGCTGTGCTGGGCAGAGGCACATGTGGCGATTGGCTAGTAGACACTGTCAATCATGAGGAATTTTAAATATAGGAACCTCCTCTGGAGATAATTCCTAAGGGAGGGGCTTTGGAATGGAGTGGACAGGTGTATATAAAATTCAGTTGGAGTTAACTGACAGTTCAGATAAGGCTTGGATGAGCCAGGGATGAGGATGGTTAGGGCTAGAGACAGGATAGCTGGTTAGGTCTCTAGGGCAGGATTGAGGGTGGAATTGGGAAGTTGGTGGGTAGGTTTTACACATCAGGCAAGACCCTGTAGAGCAAGCTTGACTATCAAATGTAAATGCTTGATGTCTACAGTTGGTTACACAGGATATATAGTCAGGAGGGTTGTATACCAGTTAAGGTATTAAAAGTCTAAAGAAGCTGGTTATTTCTAAACAGTCACCTCAGTAACTAGAAAGTAAAGCCTTTGTTGATGCACTGACACAACCTTATATAAGTACCTGAGTTTGAATACAAGTTTGAAATACAGAGGTGGTGTACAGTCTTGCCAGTCCTAAGGTTGTTTGTCTCAGAAACCATTATGAATTTGGCCCTACATTGTAGTGAATAAGAAAGCACTGAAGCTATTGCACAAGTTATTTTATTTGGTTTGGAACTCTAAAACTGCTTCAGCTGTGTCTGTTTACTTATCCCCCATGTTACCACTTGGGCGCAATACCAAAGTTAATGCTAGAAACCCAAATTAGGATTTAATTTGGTGGTGGCGTAAGACATAAATAAAGGGTTTGAAACAAAGCAAAAGGGTCACAAACATATTGTCTATGTTAACATCTATATATTTAGACACCAATATCTCAGTCCCACCCTTGGATCCTGACAACGCCCGACCTGGAATTCTGTGGGGAAGCCTCCCCACCCGGACTGCTCAGTTGCCATTTGAGATGTTAGTATGGCTCAGAGGCCAACTGGGTGGTGGGGCAGCCTCCCTGCGGGATGCCGGGTCAGGTGCCTCCACCACATACAGCATTCCAGGTACTGGTGGTGGGTAAGTTTTCCGCTGGCTAAGGTGATTGATATTTTCCTGTCCTCACATCCCCCCCCCGCAGAGGTTACTACTGCATTGTATCTATTATATTAATTCTCCTGGGTGTGCCTTGGAATGCTGATTGGCTGGGCGGCGGACGGGCCTGATTGGCTGAGGCGCGGGTGGACGGGCCTGATTGGCTGAGGCGCACCCAGGAGGATTGGTCGCCATGGCAGCGGCAGGCCTGGCCGCAGAGGCCAGGGGCAGTGGTGGGCCTAGTCCAGCCACGGAGGCAAGGCCCGGGGGAGGGGAGAAAGTTGGGGGGCAGAAGTGGTGGTGGGGAGGAGAGGTGGCTGGGCCTTGAAGTGGAGACTGGGACACAAAGTGGCGGGGGAAGAGGTCACCGCCAGCCCCAAAGAGCACACAGATGCTCTGTGCAGGGTCGGCTAGTGATCATTAATAGCTGATACTCTGGTGGTCCCAAGTTCTGTCTTCTTACTTTTGAGTACTGTGGGCTCAAGTATGTGTGGGACTTATGCGGAATATAGGAGCGTATAGCTAGAAATGCGGCCAAAAAAAATTGATATAGCCATTTAATTAATACCTAACGCTGTAGAAAATGAAGCAGATAACTTAATGATTGCATATCACAATATACAATCAAGCATCAGAGGAATTAGCCAAGATGACTGAGATAGTGGGAGCACCAGTGGGGGCAGGTTAAGACTTCCTATTCTTCTTCCATCTCATTGCTGGGAGCAGCAACAAAGAAGGTAAGAAGTGGGCAGGCTGAGAGTGGAGATTCGCAGATGGGTGGATAGAAGGAGTCGAGTTCTTCTCTGATTCAGATTAAAAACCAGAACAGGGAACAATGTTCACCTTGTATTTGAGGCAAGCATTATGAATTGCTGAGGTTTTTGTTCCAAGCCAAGGAATACGAACTTCAGGTAACATTTCTGAACAGGATAATTAAAAGCTATCTGCAGAATTCCCTCAAAAAGCTACAGTTACTGTTGCCTTCTGACTAGCTCAACTGAGTCACTGATGAATGTGAATTGTACTGATTGATAGTTAAACATATGTTTCTTCTTATCCCTAACAATACATATTGATATATGTCTGATGCACATTTATGGATTATTCATGAATCATTGTGATGGCCTATCATCAGTCAGTCAATTTTATTACAGCCGTTGGCCAGAAAAGAGATAAGCATCCAAAATAGATTACTTTAAAAACAGTAAAATGGCTCCTAAAATTGGGACCTTAATTGAGACCTTAATTTCATAGCAATATATATTAAAAATTGCTACTACTTTTGTAACCTCACAGCTTGTATCCGCAAGGCAATATTGTGTATAAAAAAGCTCACACCTTCCGGGAAATCGAACTAACGGGGGAAATAAGTTCTTCTCTGACATCACGATACAGAGAATAATATAAGAGAACATGGATAACAGTTTCCAGGAGGCCAGAGCCACAAGGGCAGAAAACCGTAATAGAAAGATCCTTAGCAAACCTCCTTTCCAAAAGAGAGGACGGCAGCACATTTAAATGGGCCCGAGCAAACGCAACCCGAAACTTAGAAAAGTGTTGTTAAATAATTAGCACCTCTATCTCCCATAGGGGGGGAAAATCCCAAAATGTAGGGGAGAGCAGGTGCTATTAGCCAAGGACATAAGTTCCTAATGTTCAATATCATGCAACCGCAGGAATAGTATTTCCTTCACCTTATTATTATTATCTAGGGTAAGTAGTTCAGAAGGAGAAAGCCCAATTGCATTACAGGTGAAACTCGGAAAATTAGAATATCGTGCAAAAGTCCATTAATTTCAGTAATGCAAATTAAAAGGTGAAACTGATATATGAGACAGACGCATTACATGCAAAGCGAGATAAGTCAAGCCTTAATTTGTTATAATTGTGATGATCATGGTGTACAGCTCATGAAAACCCCAAATCCACAATCCCAGAAAATTAGAATATTACATGGAACCGAGAAGACAAGGATTGTAGAATAGAACAATATCGGACCTCTGAAAAGTATACAGTGTACTGTGCTTGATTGGCCAGCAAACTCGCCTGACCTGACCCCATAGAGAATCTATGGGGCATTGCCAAGAGAAGGATGAGAGACATGAGACCAAACAATGCAGAAGAGCTGAAGGCCGCTAATGAAGCATCCTGATCTTCCATAACACCTCATCAGTGCCACAGGCTGATAGCATCCATGCCACGCTGCATTGAGGCAGTAATTGCTGAAAAAGGGGCCCAAACCAAGTACTGAATACATATGCATGCTTATACTTTTCAGAGGTCCGATATTGTTCTATTCTACAATCCTTGTCTTCTTGGTTCCATGTAATATTCTAATTTTCTGGGATTGTGGATTTGGGGTTTTCATGAACTGTACGCCATGATCATCACAATTATAACAAATTAAGGCTTGACTTATCTCGCTTTGCATGTAATGTGTCTGTCTCATATATCAGTTTCACCTTTTAATTTGCATTACTGAAATTAATGGACTTTTGCACGATATTCTGATTTTCCGAGTTTCACCTGTATTTTGTTATTTACATAAGATAGCCAGGGGTTTGGATAAGAATCCAACCATCAATATCGGTCGTAAGAAAGAAAATCCCTGGATCTCTAAACAGAGTTTGATCCATCTAGCAAAAGTAAGTTCCCAAACTTTACAGGCTATAGAGAAAGACCCAGATTCCAAGCAAAGAGCAGAATATGACACACACCTAGGCACTGCAAAGATTGCTCTTAGGAATATAGACTATACTCTCTCCAAATCAGATGTTATTCTCTGTATCCATAGTGAGGCTCCAAAAAGTAACTGAGCCACAATCTTAACCCAAAATACATGTAGTGCCATAGGAATGTACTGGCCTCCTTTAGAATAGTAGAAGCGCAGAAAGGCACTAAGAGTTTTATGGGCTATATGAATAGAGGACAGCCTATGAGTATTCCAGTTAAGATTATATTAGGGGAAAATGTCTAAATATTTATATTTGTAAACCTGCTCAATACGGTTCTGATTTACTACCCATTTATATAATTTCCTGGATTTGGAAAACACCAGGACCTTTGATTTTTTATAATTGATAACTAGCTTATTATCATTATAATAGCAGGCGAAAGCATGCAGCAATCTTTGCAACCCTAGTTTAGTCTGAGATAATACAGCCGCATCATCAGCGTATAACAAAACCGGCACTCGTTTATTAGCCAGCTTCGGTGCATGTGAATCCACCTTTTCCAGACATTGGGCCAAATCACTAATAAAGAGATTGAACAATGTAGGGGCCCAGACACAACCCTGTCTGACCCCACAAGTAATGGCCTATCATGTAGATATGTCCAGAGCAGTCCAAGGAGATATAATATGATTATTTCCATCGCTAATCACTTCAGCATCAGAATGTCTCTATGTACTCAAAACAGGCATAGGCTCAAGTCTGGCACCTACATTGACTGGCATACAGAATTTTCAGAAATATGAAGATTTTAGAATGGCAAACAAGCCATAGAATTCTATTCATTTGTAAAAAAAAAAAAAAGGGGGGGGGGAGGGGGATACACAGTGTCCACAGTTTACTTATTATTATTTATTTACTTACTACATTTTTATACTGCCTTTCTGCCTTGACAAAGGCACCCAAAGTGGTTTACAATATTAAAAGAAGCAAATTACAGAAGATTAATAAAATGTCTCAGGTTGTTGGTCTTTTCAGGAGCTGAGGACAAGAGCTCCCTGGCCCAGGTGCATCCTTTCTTGCCTTCCTCTCAGGGAACACTAGTCTTTCAGTACTCCTGGGAAGGTGGGGGAGAGTAGAAGGCGGCAAGTCCCAGTAGCAATCTTGAGTCACTGGAATTAGTTCTGTTTTATATTTGTACAATTGGAAATCCAAACTGGGCAAAAGCTCTTTTAAGACAATGGGCAAGGGCATCTTGCCAATCTACATCGACTGAGGAACTATCTCCAGGAACTGAATAATATTCAGGGGTTACTGCCTATATGCTAAAACATATAGGTGAATATGCTGCATAGTGAGACCGTAACATTACCAACCCATCAGACTTGCTGTGCACTTAAAAGGCAGCCCCAGTGGTGGTGTGCAAGAGTGCTCTGGAACAGCTACCTAAAGCAGTGTGCATGCACTCACACTGCACAACTTACATTGGATGGAAGTAGCACTGTGCAAGTCTGCATGTGCTGTTTTAGATGTCCATGCAAGCGTGCTTTTGCAACACCACCGGGGATGCTTTTTACGTGCATGGTAACCTCGATAGGTCTAGAATGCCAGCTGCACAGCATGTTGGCTATATTCCTTAAGGTCTTTCAGAACTTCTATTATGCGGAATTTTAAATCTGAAATTTACAACATTAAAATGTGGAAGTATTTCTGCAGGTATATTAAAATAGCTCATGCTTTATATTATGTTAATTTACAAAGCAGTCTGAATAGTGGTGACCCATGCTGGAGGACATACCTTTGCCAACTTTAACTGAGGACTTGCCAGGAACATGACAAAAATATACTGGTATAGCCCTGTCTTCATTCATTTAACTTTTCTAGATGTTTGTCAACCTTTCTTTCCAAATAAAAAAGCAGCTAGCTCACATTTCCCTACTGTTTCTTGACCATGTACATGTTCATACTGAACACAAACTGAACTTTAATCTACAGCAGAGAACAACAGAAAAGGGCAGGACTAATGAGCTGTGAAATAGGTACAGTCAGTGCTGGTTAATCTATGCCTGGCTTAGTCCAAAGTACTGCATTTCCTATAGATATTATATAGTGGCCAAAATAGCTGGAAAATGCTCTCAAACTATATTGAAAGAATGTATATCTATGTGGGAGGGAAACAATTGGTCAATAAGAGTTAACCTGGCTTACCCCGTGCATTCTTTTCCTAAGATATCCATTGTTCCAACAGAAATGGCTGCTAAAGTTCATGTGTTATGTTAATGGAAGAGTCACTCCTGGTTTCTATGTAATATCCACCAATTACATTCCTGACATTTTATACCAAAGCTTGCATTTAAAGTCTCTTTCATGACCTCTTCAGGTGTTCCATAACCATGTACAGTGTAGGAATGCCCAGCACTCCTAATCACAGGACTCCTAATCACAGGACAGTGTAGGAATGCCCAGCACTCCTAATCTTTACATGTGGTCAACACAGGGGCAGGACTTTCAGCTGGCACTATACCCGTGTATACTGTATGCCTGAATAGAACTATTGTCTTGCACTATTTGCAGTTATAGCCATTCAGTTAATATAACACAAGAACATTGACGGATTGGCTGCTATTCTGTATAGTATACACAGTAGGGATATGCATGGAATCAGGTGGGGGAGGCTAGCTTTAAGGCGAGCGAAGGTGCACTTATCCCTCCTGCCACTTCCCCCCCGCCAGTGTCCAATTTTGGTAAAGCCCATTGGGGTGTCAACATACCTCCCTGTTGCCCCCGTTTACCAGAACTACTGGGAAGTATATGGTGCATCGGGCCCGTGTGTGTAGGTGGGCCCGACGTGTGCATGCCCACACAGGCACCAAATACTTTCGGGCACCCTCCCCCGCCCTTAAAGCTGCATCCCCTGCCTTCAGACCAGCAGAACTACACGCCTGTCGAACCGGTTTTGTGCACATCCCTAATACACAGTAAGATCTTCCTAAAGATTACTTTCTAGTTGACTGGTTTTCAAAGCTTTCTACTTTTAGTGAACACTTTCTATAGAGGAAGCCCTGCACACTGCAAAGGATTCTGGGATCTGAGAAGGCATTATACAAGTTATCCAACTCTATGCATTTCAGGGAAAGATCAGAAAGATCAGCTGTGGTAGAGAAGCTGTCTTCAGGAAAAGATTGACTGTCATCTATGCGCTCTTTTGGGCCGGCGGTTACCTCTCCCCACCCCTTCTGCCCCAGTCTCTGCTTCCGGGCCCAGCCACCTCTCCTCCCCACTGCCACCTCCCCCCCCCGCCACTTTCTTTCTCCCCTCCTGGGCCTTGCCTCCGCGGCCGGGCTGGGCTCACCACCTCTGGCTTCCAGAGCTGGGCCGCGGCGGCAACCAATCCTGCTGGGTGCACCTCAGCCAATCAGGCACGTCCGCCGCCCAGCCAATCAGCTAGGCTCTGGGAAGTACATTCCAAGGCACACCCAGGAGAATTAATATAATAGATGCAACTTTCCCTGTCAAGGGACCCAGAGTGCCCATAAAATAGGCCCTGTCCCTGCTCAGTCAGTGGGGCACATGGAGTACATGCCAGCCCCAAATAAATACCAAGTCATCTCTTCCTCTTCCTCAATCACAGTTGCTTTTAAGCTCCAATTCTAGGCATGCAGTCCTAGAGCTCTTCATGGATCCTGCTGTTCATGGTTCCTACTGCAGGATACTCCTACCTTGGGGCCAGCAAAAAAGTTCCTGCGGGCCAAATCTGGCCCTCCGGCCCTTATGTTGTGCAGGCCTGATCTAGTTCAACGAGTCTAGCAATAGAGGAGAGCTCCATAGAACGAAAAAGTAGAGTACTGGCACATATTAGAGTTTATGTTGCTCAGAGAAACACTGGAAGATGCTTACATTTAAAGTGAGAAGTACCTACAGAATATAGTTGATTAAGTAGTTCATTCATTATAAAGTTTGGCAACTTTGTTTTGTTTTTGCCTAGCAATTTGACTTATGGAAATGCAATGAAGAAGTTTTGCCATGGGAAGGTTTATTACAAGAGTGACCAAATGTTCAGTAAAAGTCTCCATGGCAAGGCTTCTTTACAAGAAAGTACTTAAACACTGCCTAATGTTCTCCAGCAATAGATCAAAATCTAGTACTGCATACTATTTAATGTTATGAACTTGGTTTTATAAATAAGTAAACAGGAATACTTACTCCAGTGTGTCACAGAAGTAGCCAGTGACAGAGGTCTTATCTAAATTATCTGGCCAAGCCAAAACACATTCAATCATATTAAAAGTTTGTATCCCCTGAGAGGAGTGTACACAAACCGATTCTGATTTTTCAGTTCAAGTTTGAGATGAACCCGAACCGGCCTGAGTCGAACCGGCCCCTGGTTCAGTCCAAGTGTCCAACCACTTTGACAGTTTGAGGGGGCATGCCTGTAAAGGGGAATCTGGTGAGGATTCCTCTTTACCAGTGTGTGTGTGTGTGTGTGTGTGTGTGTGTGTGTGTGGCCCTGCCAACTTTAAAAAAACACTTGAATAGGGCAGACAAGAGGGCACCGGTAGTCTGAGGGTGCAGCGATGGCACAGCTCCTCCTCTCCGGACTGGGCCCAGCAATCCAGTGCAGCCCAGTTCTGGCATCTGCAGAGGCTAGAACAGGGCTGTGCTGGATTGCTGGGCCCAGTCTGGAGAGGAGGAGCTGTGCTGCAGTCACACCCTAAGACTACAGGTGCCCTAGTCTCCAAACCATTTGGATTTAAATTTTTTAAAGTTAGGCAGGGTTTCCCAACTGGATTCCCTTTTACAAGCATGCCCCTGAATCGCTGAACCGGTTCCAAACTGGTTCATAGAACCAGGGCCAGTTGGACTCGAACATGGACTGACACCCTCTTTTGGGGTGTCCAGATCGGTTCAAGTCCAAACTGGTTGAACTGGGCTGTTTCTATTCAAGCCAGGTTGGAATAGAACCAGTTCTGCATACCCCTCACTTTATTGAACCTCTCTGCTAACTACTATGAATATTTAAATACCGCTCTTCAGCAAAAATTCTCAAAGCAGTTTACATAGAAAAATAAAACATGAATAAGACAGTCCCATCCCGAAAGGGCTCACAGTCTAAAAAGAAACATAAGATAACAGCAACAGCCACTGGAGGGCTGTTGTGCTCGGGTTGGATAGGGCCAGTTGCTCTCCCCCTGCTAAATAAAGGAGAATTGCCACTTTAAAAGGTGTCTCTTTGCTCATTTAGCAGGGGTTAACGCTGTATCCCTTCACCAATGTGTATCAGAACATGTTTTACCTTCCTAAGCAGGCTTATGGAATACTTTGTGCCTTGAATAATTCCATCATGAAATGTTTAGGAAAAAGATGGTAGCCACTTCCCACACTTCTAACACAGATATCTCAATTAATGCTTTCATCAAAGCCCTGGTTTCTGAAACACATACATTTTGTCAACTGAAGAGACACTTCAGAATGCCTCATTAGCTTTATAAGCAGACCCTGAACATTTTCCTCAAAGAACTGAACACACAAATACCCCACCTATCATATTTTACAGAGTAGTTCAAATCAGACTCATTATTTTTAAACAGCACCATCTGTTTTTAAGCTTTCTTCAGAACCTTTTCAGAATGTAAAGAGTTGGGGGAAAGTTGCTCTGACGGCATATTAGGACAATGTTGTAATGAACACGAGGAATTAGGGAAGGTGGCTATGCAGGGTATTATTCTGTAAGCATTATAGGATGTAACCCATAACTGACTAATATGCATTCCTGCTGCTTAATTGTTAAATGACTATTTTATTTAAACGTTTTATACTTCTTTTTGCAAAAGGTTCCAAGTGGCAATGAGCCTCAAACGTGCCTTGGAGTCATGTCTATTAGCTTGGAAGCCCTCTCTTCAATCCTGTGTGTGTGTGGACTATCTGTGATGGAGGAGCAGGGAATGTTCCCTATATATGCATCCTCTTTTATTATGACTTCACAAGTCCCAGTGCTAGATTTCAAGTTGCAGTTAATCCCTGTGTGGCTCCCCTCCAGGAGTAAATTCATATAGGCAGTTTACATAGGACTCAAGACAAAGCCCTTCCTTATCACAAACCCCATGTTAGATCTATTTTAATGATCATAAGACAACCTGCAAGAATTCTATCATCCATCCTAGAGGTATCAGTGTTAAGTTACCAGTGTGGTTACTGCCATGGCAAGAATACTGTACAGTATTTCCATTTCTTGGGCAGAAGTCAACATTGAAGCATCCCTGTCATCTGTTCCATGCCATGCATCTGAAGTTTTGGGTTTGCAGGCAACTAAATGTCTCCTCCTTGAGTGCTTTTCCACTGGGTGTGGGAACACTGAAACAATGTTTAAACATCTTAATTTATTTATCCTTTCTTTTGGGGCATACATGTAAAATGTAGTAAAAATATAAGGGCACAACTAAAGCTAACAAACTTTAAAGTTCCACAGGTTTCAGTTAGAGAGTGAAGCATGTGCTTAGCTATACTCCACTGGGATTAAAATGAGTTTAACTTCAACTGAATTGGGCCTAAGTATTTTTTAATGTGTGAAAATTCTCTTGTAACTAACTGTAAACTAGTTTAGAATACTTTAAATGATAGCATAGCATCTTACCATTTCCTTAAAATATACATGAACTTGCACTTCCAGCTGACTCTTCAATAACAAGCAGATGCTAGAACTATCCAACCAAATGGAACTCGCTCCACTTGCAAAATGGCCTAGAAAGCCCCCGCACATGGGGGCAATTTGAAGCCTACTTTGTGACCTCCGACGCTGTCATACTATGATACTATATATAGAGGATACTATCTCGTAAACAGATGCTGCCACTAAAGTTTCCAGAGCCAAGCACACTATTGGCACAACATGCCATGCTAAATATCGGCAGTAACACAAGACTAAAGAGTTGAGAAATCCCTCCACTAGTTATAATCTCCACATTTCTCTGCCCCCCCCCCTTTTGGTTGTTCTTGCAGATCATTTTTACTTTCTCCTCTCAATCAAGTTCAGTGGGAAGCCACACAGAGTTCCTATATCCAAGTTTATTTACTGCTTATATATATGTTTCCCCCCTAAATTTCAGCTAAGCATTTGACTTATGGAATTAGTTAGCAAGGAAAGTGGACAAACTGTCAGGTGCAGCAGCTTTCCCGTCAAATGAAGAAAACAGGTTCCAACTGCAGCCAAGTGTTGCTCTGCATATTTTGCAAGGCAAAGATTCCCTTGTGGCATTAAACAACTCTCTATCTAAAATATATAAGCCAGAATATTGGGAGTTTTATATCAATATAAAACAAACAGGAAGCCCCCCTACAGCTACTACAGGAAGCAGTTTTGCAGATAAACTGTCATCTTTCTGAAATTCCAAGTGGAAATACTTTTACACCATTATAAAATTTGCAAGCTCCAAATGATTAAATATAAGCCTGACATTTTACAAATCTTAATACAGCAACCCACAGCTCGTATTAAAATCTCAGAAAACATTTTTTCCTTTACAGTGCAGTAGCCTTGAGCTTCCGCTCATTCAATTACATTTTAAAAAATGTTTTAATGTCTCCATATAATCCCCCTTCCCAAAACAGAGGATATAATCCTGCTTTCCATTTCATGCAAAAGTCCCATTGATTTCCATGGTACATATGCATGACTAAGCACAGGATTACAGTTTAAACAAAGATCAGAAAACTTTGCAAAAACTAAGGCGGCCCATCTGATAAATATAAGCACTTGCCTATTTTTGATACATCAATCAAAAGATCAAGGACATTCTGTACTTTCTTATGTTTTAACAATCCCATTTTAGACAAATGTTACTGTGCTTATTTTTGATGGAACATAAACTTATATAGTACAGAACAAACAGCCCACAGTAAGAGGCATACATTGCCAAGTAAGAGAACTAATATGGAAAATAAAATCTGTTTTGTGTTCCCAAATTACACATTGCAGAATGACACAGAAGCAGAGCCAAGACCAGAATGGAACCATGAGCAGCACTAGCCTGCTACAAGGATGGCCTGCTACTAAACCAGCAAAACACAACTTGATTTTGACTTCATTTGTACAGAAAAGATTTTCATCACTCACTTGAATTCTATAAGTGAAATAGATCCAGCGGAACGTTGGGGAAAAATAAACCTGGCAGGAAAAAAGACATCTTAAACATGCCATAACAAGCACAGTTGTATAATGCCAGCTCACTGAGCCGTGGATTCTGAACCACTCAAAGGGCAAACCAGGAGCATTCCCTATAAGCATATGCTCAGATCTGAGGAAACTGAATGGGTCCGGTAAAATGAATGAGGAGCTCAAAGCTTGCTACTTACCCTGTAGTATGCACCATGATCTTCTGACCCCCCAATAATTCCAGTACACCAAGAGTTTGCTTATTGTCTGAAGAAATACTAACAGAAGTCCTCAAGAAGGTGAAAAGCAAAGCTCCCAAGCCAGAAACCCGCGAGAGACTGAATTTAAACCCCAGCTCAAGATGCTGTGTACCCTGAGTGTCTATCTTTAACTTGTAAATGGTTTGGTTTCACATTCCGCTGAAGTCCTGCTGGCAGATGCATTTACAAAGCTTACCAATCACAAGCACGCTGATACACTCCTTTTCTCTCCTCTCCCCCACCCCTTGCCACTCCACCTCCCTCATTTCCCTCCACACAGAGAGCCCCACACAGCTGCGATATTTTTTACCTGTCTCTGCAAGATGAAAGGAGAGGCTTTCACTGATCCTTGCTATCTGGGCAGGGATGGAAATCAAAAGTTCTCTTGCCATATCTCCCATTCAGCGATCCTCATGGTTTTGCAGCCAGCCTGGAATAAACTAGCTTCCAAACTTGGCTGCCGGGGAAGGAATGTTCTGCGAGTGACATTCCTGAGAGCCTGCAGCAACAGAGCACAGGAGCTATTCTGCTTCAAATAACATGCAAAGTTCTATAGTAGGTTTGCATCACAGAGCATATGTAAATTTCTAGATCTGAATGTGGGGAAAAATTCCACTGAATAATTGCATTGGCAAGATAACATTCACATCCCCACAGCAATCATGTTTATGCTGTGTAAATCCCATATATTTCAATTAGATTTATTTCTGGGTAATTGGTTTAGGATTGCAGCCTTAAGAAAATAAGGCTTGACTTGCTGGATTAGACAAAGGGCATCTAGTATGGCATTCCGTCTCTGGTCAGTTGGCAGATGATGATCAGGTAATCAGATCTGAACAAACTTGGGGCTTCCATTTTCCAAAGATTATGCAAATATATGCAGACTAAAATAATTGTTCTGAAGAAAAGGGCATGTTTTGTGTTCAGCCAACTATGCACATGTCACAGCAGGCACCATCTTAGAGAGTGTACATGCACACGGGTGTGTGTGGTGGGGGGAGAGGATTCTTTAAAATGACACCAGCAGTTTCTAATAAGTTCTTGTGTTTAAAATATTTACATTAAGAATATAAGCTTACATCAGAAGGGTTTTAATAAAACAATCAAACTGAATTGATTAAATTTTATAGTTCTAAGTTTTAGCTATTATAGCTAATTGCCACTGGTAGATCTCTCCAGCACGAATTTGTCTGATCCTTTTAAAAACGATCTAAGCCAGTTTCCAAAGAACACATCGGGGCAACTAACTCAGCTGAGAGAGCTTAAGCTTTAGAATGGTCTAATCTCCTCCTAGAAGTTAATATATAAATGGGATTCAGAAAACAGGCTGGTGAAGAAACATTAGGGAAGAACACCAAGCTGACTTTTAGGAAAGAGGTAACCGTAGCAGGAATCTGATACCTCTGTCAGATCTAATATTAGATCTGTAGTTAGCCTATCTCAAACCCAGAACCCACCCCTGCTATCTTGGCAAAGAGGCACCTTTTAATGTGGTGATTCTCTTTATTTAGCAGGGGAGAGTAACTGGCCCCCCAGCATAGTACCTCCAGTGACTGTTGCTGGTGTCTATCTTGTGTTTCTTTTTAGATTGTGAGCCCTTTGGGGACAGGGAGCCATCTTATTTATGTATTATTTCTCTGTGTAAACTGCCCTGAGCCGTTTTTGGAGGGGCGGTATAGAAATTGAATTATTATTAATAATAATAATAACCACTGATCAAGTCACAATATAGAATAGGATCACAGGCAGGTATGATCTCTAGGGAGGTTACACAATGCTGCTAGACCAAAATAGAAAGGGGGAACAAAGCAGGAGAAGGATCTACATCTCTCAGTGCTGTTGATCCACTGCCATATCAAGTTTGGCAGGGAAGGAAGCCTGGAAGCTAACAGCACTTTTGCCTGCCTGTTTCAAGATCTATATCAAAGGAGGCAGAGTTTCACACACACATAGCACACACAAACCTCAAACAAACCAAGAGATGATTTTACTAGATATCAGATTATCTAGGGAAAACTCTCTGCCGTATTATCTGACTACCACTTTCGATCACTACAGTTACAAGTGCACTCCTAGATCAAACATCTAAAGAAGGAAGCAGTGGCTGGTTAAGTGGTTAGAAAGCATCAGTGGAAGCAGTGGCTGGTTAAGTGGTTAGAAAGCATCAGTCACGGCTGCAGGGAAATGGGGATCCCACCTTTTCGAGTAACTATTGGGAAGCAGTAGTGGCGGGAGGGGTCAGCTCAGCAAGCACATGGTCCTGGCTGCAAGTTGCTCCTGGAAAAGGCTGCTCATATCAGCCAAGATGGATAACCATCCAGCAACCCACACTCGCACAGTGCTGGCTAAGGCACCTCCTGCTCCCATTGCTGCTTCCAAATAATTCCCCCCACCCCTCTGCCATCACTCCACAGCAGCCGGCAATACGCAATAGTAATGAGTACCACTACTATATGGACTACCAGACACTACGGTTAAAATGGCAAATGAAACAAGTTATATCCACTGCAATATGTTTGACAATCAACAAGTCTATAGATCTCTACACAAGCTGCTTGACATTAGTGTGAAATAATGGAGGCTAACTGGCTAATGCCAACATTTGAGTCAATGGATTTAAAAAACTGAAATCCTCGCACATCTATACACAAATATATATAAATGGCTACCAAGAAGGTTGTAACCCAATAGGATGCATGTTTAGCATGAAATAAGACCCACAGAGGTCCATAGGGCTTTCTTTCAAGTGCACAAGATTAAAGCCTATAAAGCTTAACCCCCCAAATACCTTGCTTGCATACCTCATTTCCTTCCTAGGCAAGAGTCCCAGAACAGGAACCCTGCTGCAATGCAATAGTAGTCCCCACCTGCTAATCTGACTGGAGGTTGCCAAAGTCCAAGGCAGTTTTCACACAGTATTTATCCTACCTTGCCCCCACACTGCACTCAGTGCATATCCACTTGATGCCTCTCTGCAGGTCAGCTGATGGGGTCATATTAATTTCCTGACAGCTGATCACCTGCTACTTCCTGTAAGTCACCTATCCACATGACTGCATCACAAAGCCATAGACTGTGATCTGTTGCTTGGGAGCAAGCTCAACTGAGCAACATGGAATTTACTTTTGAGCAAACATGCAGAGGATCACTTGGAAGAATAACAAAACACTAACAGGAGTCATGAGGTCAGCACAACCCTCGAGTTTACTCTTAATAAATATCCATTTGACAGTTTTAAATTTGTAATGATCAAGTGCATGTTCAAATATGGATTTTCTTACTGCACACATTTCAGTAAGTAAATAAGGAACAAGCACCAAGACTGAATATAAAGCATATGAATTATTGAGCACTTTCAGCTGAAGCCTGGAAAAATATCAATTTACAGTCACGCCAATTTATACAGAAGGATAACATGGGAAAACATTTGTATTTTACAGAGGCTTAAGCCTTGCTAGATCTACAAAATAAAGCCTCTGTTGACAGTAGTTGTTAACATTTGCAACTAAACCAGTACTACAGATGGGTCAGTTGCAAATCTACACAGGGGCAAATTGTGTTCAGAACCAGTTTGGCCGAAGACAAGGCTAACGTTGTCAGCAAAGGTGCTTTTTGCTCAGCTCTAGAGAAAAGGCTTTGAAACTGCTTGAGCATTAGTGCTATAAGACTAGCTGCCTGGGTACTAAAAACTCCAGCGTACACACAGCACTTCATCCTAACAAGGAAAACAGCTCAATATTTTGCAACTGAATCCATAATGGAGAGGGCCCACACTTTATAAGTAACTAATAAATGTCACCAATTTGTTGCTAATTCTACTCCTTCACAGAGTCCTTGTTATTCAACAGAGACTCCAGCTCCTCTGGCAAAAGCCGTTTCTCCTAACAAGGCCTGAAGAGAAACTATCTAACGATTTAAAGATTTGTATATTGGTAGGGAAGGAAATGCTTCTTTTCTAAGCTAATAACTATTCCCTTCCATGTCAGTTCTCATTTCTGCAAATGTGTAAACCTTGCACTTCTCCGTAAGTGATTGTGTGAGATAAGGTTTGATAAAAAGAAGTCTCTCAGCTGCTATTTCCCCTGGAATTCTCATACATACTAAACTTGTAATTTAGAGACTGACACATTTTATTTGCGTTCCATTCCCTGGAAGGACTAGAAGTGATATACAATTGTTAAAGGCCTATAAAAGGTAACAAGACCTTCCCTTTCTTTCCATTTCCCTATTTCCCTTTGTTTGTTGTCTTCATAGATTGTAAGCCTGCATCAGGGACCTTTCTTTTTACCACTGCACAGCAGTGAGCATAACTTCAGGCATTCAGGAATAAGTACTTTATATGATATACAGGTGCACATATATTCATTTCTGAATGTATTCATTGTTTTTAAGCTTGCCCCTATGGCAGTTCAAATAATCATGTCATAACATAATACAATCATTACCTAGTCATGCGCAAGCTCTCCCCCACTAACCTCTAACTCAGGGGTGGGGAACCTTGGCCCTCCAGCTGTTGTTGAACTACAACTCCCACCATCCCCAGCCACTGGGGATGATTGGAGTTGTAGTTTGACAACAGCTGGAGGGCCAAGGTTCCCGACCCCTGCTCTAACTTTTAAAAATACCCAGAACCTGATTTTTTCTCTCTGAAAATTGTGTGTGGGGGAGGAATTGTGTGTGTGGGGAAATTGTGTGTGGGGGAGGAATCAGATTATTTGTCAAAACAATTGGAGGCTCAGAACATCGCCGTCCTCGTCAGCCCCTCTATTCTTCAAAAACATATTCCACACTTTCCTTTTACTTAGCAGTTGCCACAGACAGGAGGAAGCAAGAAAGAGGCGGAGATGTGTTCCTCACCACCACCATTGCCCTGGAGTCCTATGTAATGTAGTGATTCAGCATGTGGGGATTGGAGGGGGAGTTTTTAAACTCCCTCCTCTATAGGAGTAAAAGTAAAGGTGTGGTGGTTCTTGGGATTTATAGTCTAAGGGAAAGGTAAAGAGACACTTAGGCCTTGTAGCCAAAGGGGACAGAAGCCCCAAGAGCCAGTACTACTTTTCCTTTACTCTTGGAGTGTTGGAAAACAAAGGAGAAGAGGAAAAGTTAAAAAACCAAAAACAAAACCCCTTTTCTACTCTCATGCATTGCATTGCTTCTTCCTTTCCGGGCATGCTGCTTCGCAGGGCACCAGGGCAATAGGGGAAATAAAAAAGTATCTCAATTTTTGCCACCATTGTTTTTGCTTGCTGCCATCAATAAGTAAAACCAATTAGGGATGTGCACAGAACCGGCGGAGGATGGTTCAAAGGTGGGGGGCATACCTTTAAAGGAGGGGGAGGGTGCCCTTACATCTCCTGCTGCATTTCCCCCACCGACGCTTCATTTAAAAAGTCTCTGTCGGGGCGGCCGCCCTGGTGTCCTCCTTGGCCGGAAGTAAAAGGAAGTACCCAGTGCACATACACAAGCCGGGCGTGCATGTACGCCGGGCGAGCACACGTGCACTGCATACTTCCTTTTACTTCCGGCTGAGGACAATAGAGTGGCAGGGAGGTACACTGCTGCACTGACGGAGACTTTTAAAATGGAGCGCCGGTTGGGGAAACATGGCAGGAGGGGTAAGGGCACCCTCTCTTGCTCTTAAAGGTATGCCCCCCGCCTTCAAACTGGCAGAATCACTGGTCATTTGAACCAGTTCGGAGGCCCAAAGGGTTTCCAAACTCGTTCTGTGCACATCCCTGAAACCAATAAGTAAAACCAATAATGGAGACCAATAAGTAAAACCTAGAGATACACATATCAGGCGGTATATAAATATGATAGATAGATAGCTAGACTGATAAAAGGAAAGGGGATAGTATTCCCTCCCCAGGGATTGGGGCTGGAAAGCAGGGTATTTTAGGGATGGGGTGAGAAACAAAACATTTATTTTAGCAGAGATTTTTGGAGACTTGAACAGCCTTTGAAGTGGGCTTTTTTCAAACCCATCCAATTCTCCTCTGAGTCTGACCTTGGAGAATTTAACCAACACCTCTTACAACCAATAAAACCACAACAAAATCAACGAGGCCCACAGAATAAATGGAAGGCATGTGCTGTAGTTCTGCTTCTGCCCCTCTAAATGTGTGGGATGGGAGTCCAAGAGTCCCCAAACTCCAGCAAATCAAAAAAACAAAACAAAACAGTTTCTCTTAAATTTTACAACACCCACAGTAAAGGCCCAGCAGGCTTCCCATGAACTCACGAACCAACAAAAAAAATGGAATACTCATTACATGGGGGACTGAGATTACATAGATCTCCCATTGTATTGTGCCCAGTGTTCCCTCTAAGGTGTGCACATGTGCGCACGTTCACATGTTTTTTGATGTCCGCTCAGTTAATTTTTGATCCCGCTCAAGTTGAATCAGGAAGGTCCCTTCTTTGAATGCACATGTGCACACACTGCCTTGATACTGCCACCCAGAACAAAACTCATTCCGCACACAGATGAAAAAAATTAGAGAGAACACTGATTGTGCCTGTACCATTTCCACTCTGCATCAAACAACAGCTTGTAGGAGGCATCAAGGAACTGGCAGAAGAGAAAAGTTGACCACCACCACTGTAACACAATCCCAATCCATATCAGCTCCTGCCTCCTAATTTTAGGAGGATAAAAATACACCAGGAGATCCAATCACAGATATTCCTCATACATAGTAACATCATCATCATCATCATCATCATCAACAACAACAACAACTTTATTTGTTAGCCGCCCCATAACAAATGGTTCTCAGGGAGGCTTACAACACATTAAAACGTGAGATAAAAACACACAACCAATTAAATCATAACAGACCAAAAAAGGCGGGGGAAGAAAATACAAAATACAACACAAAACAATTTAAAAGACATTTTTTTAAACAACCAGTTAAAATCAGATCAAAATTTAAAATTTAAAAGGCCTGAGTGAACAAAAAGGATTCCACCTAGCATCTAAAAGAACAAAGTGATGAAGCCAGGCAAACCTCACCAGGGAGGCTATTCCATAAAGCAACCACTGCAAAGGCCCTCTCCCTAGTTGCCACACACCTCACCTCATTTGGCAGGGGCACTCAGAGGAGGGCCTCCAAAGAAGATCTTAAGGTCCGGGTTGGGACATATGGGACAAGGCACTCTTCTCAAGTAACCTAGTCTCAAGCCATTTATGGCTTTAAAGTTTAAAGGTTAACACTTAACTACAGTAACACATAGTTTGGCTCAGATTTATAATCCCAACAGGCATACAATACCAAATTAAGGGCTCATTTTCACTGTATGTTTTGTCCTTTGTATGAAATATATGGGTGGACCGTTCCTTTTCCAGCCATTGCTTGCATTTTCTCAGTAACAGGCATGTCCCTAATTCTTCATGTACACACCATTTATCTTGGTAGGTATATTTTGTACATAGGTTCCAAGTATACTCATGTGTAAATTCTAAGAACCTTCCTCCTCCCAGCACCACAGATGGGGGAAAAAAGAGCTCCAGTAGTCCCCTTAGACTATTTGCTCATTTTTTTCCTGAACAACTCGGGTCTAACCTTGATAGGAGGGAATAGCACAGGAGCAAAATCCATTTTGGCTTTTCCATGTTGCTAGACCAGCAGAAAGCTTAACAGGTGGCTGCAAGTGCAAAGCGCTTTCTCCTTTTCTATCTTAATCTGATGGATAAACCTTCTGCTCCAATCAAGAGGCAACACCCCTTGAACAACCCAGATCTCCTAATTTGCATAATATAGCCTAATTCATGTGAATGATTCAAGGAAGTGTAGCATGCATACAACATCAGTTTATATGGCACTAATTCTAATTCCTGAACAGGCTAAAAACTCACATTTCTACCAAATGCTCATTTAGTGTTTGCGTTCTTTGAATAAGCTCAAGCAAAGTATTTGTTCAACTCATTACTATTCATAAATGGAGCAGCTTTCTGCTTTAATATGACAAACCACCTTCTCATTTTATGCCTACAATTACTAAGGCAGGTTAGAATCCTCTTTCCACATACAGGAATGTGCTGAAGCTAATTTCACTGAGGACTACATCCATACAACTTCATGCACTTTCTCCATCCTTTGCCCCTAGATCCCGCCCCCCCCAATAAAGTCGGGACACATGTGTATGGGATAAATAGGGCCACACTTTATTAACTATCTATAAAGGATATGCAACAAGTGCAACAATTAACTAGAGTGTGGGCTACTCAAACCCCTCTAAGGAGCATTCAGCCTCCTAGCGAGAACTGTCTGCCCCCCATCACTGTTGGACAAATCAACTGGGCCTAAAAGAAGCCAGCAGCAACTGCTGCCTAGCTTCTTCCATCCAAATAGATTTCTGTGCTGAGGAGGCAACCGCCCAGATCATGATCCCTCGAGCCCCACAGCTCTGAGTGGGTGATCCAAGTGGCCACCTAAAAATGTTCCATTCCCAGCCTGCCTGGGCCTCAAAACCCTGAAGGGCTCTTCCATGGAGCCACCCTTCACCTAACAAAGGTGCCTTTGGTTGAACACTGGTGAATGCCCTTCCTAACCTTGCCCTCACTCAGCCAATCATGTGACCAACCTCCTTAACAAACGACTCCCACCCTTAACTTCCCTAAAACAAGTCTCAGTGAGGAGTAGGCGAAAAATTCTCCTCCCGAAGCCAATTTAGATGAAGACCAAAATTCCTACTTGGCCCGGAAGTGACCAGCTAATCTGTCAGTGAGTAATCGAGAGGGTAGGTGGGAGCCAGCAGCCTGGTTAAAAGTAAGGCGGGAGGGAGTGCACACCACGTAAATGAATATGGCTCACGCTCCCAGGGGCCAGCAACACCATGTGGCCTCACCCCTTCACAGGAAGAAGGTGGACGTACACGTGCGTCCTGTCCTCCAGAGGCCCATGGGCAAACCCCGCTTTGTCCAATCAGAGCTGGGCAAAATGGCATTTGCACCTGCATTAAGATTGATTCAGGAATGTACAACATAATAATAATATTATTATTCCTCATGAACCCTATTTTATTAAAATATTTATACCCCACCTTCCAATAAGGACCTTCAAGACAGCTAACAATAATGATTTTTTTAAAAATCCAAAAATCACTACAATAGAAAAATATTCAATGTGTACTTATAGTTAAGAGTGGATTTCCAAAAATATTTTTCAGACTTTCAGAATTTTTCACCCAAAACTTGCGTTTCTGGGTGGCATATAAATATTTGCACTTGGTACCGTTAAGATCTGAGCAAGAAGCTATGAAGTAGGCTTTCTTGCTCACAAATTAAAAACCCACATAATCCACATGCTAAATATTTCACAAAGTTCTCTTTAACTCAAGGTATGGACCACTTCTATTCCCCCCCACCCCAAGCTTTAACTATTTCATAGCACAGGCAAAGGTAACAGCATAAACTGCTGCTTTGCTCTATGTGCTGGCTCATTTCAGATTATCAGGATGTGCCACAGGCTTGAAGGTCCCCTCTTCCATACTTTCTTATGTGGTGTATGTTTTTTGTTTAAATGGGTTTTTAAAAATCTTGTTAAATAAAATGCACATGGTTTGGTTTTACCAACAGAAACACAGCATGATCCTCTGAGTGAGTTCCACATCAAGGAAGTAGACTAATCAGGGGTCTCATAATGCATTTGATTCCCAAAATTGTCATGTTTGCACATGGGGAAACTAGGCTTTTTTCCTGTTTGTTTTACTATGTTCCACCAGAGCTAAGTGTGAGCAGACCAGCACTAGCAGCTATTTCTTCTCTTTGAAACTACAGATTCATAAGAAACAGAGGACCAAATGAAAGAGGATAGAAACCAAGGAGGCAATAAGATATTTCTACACGTAGTGCCATGTTTTCCTTTTGCTGCCATGTTGTTCCTGACGTGGAAGTTAACCACAGAGTCCTAGAGTGGTGCAGGCAATGCAATGCAACATCTTTTCTCATTGTTTAGGAAACTTCTCTCTCTCTTTCTACAATAGGCAGCTTATTAAAGATAATGATCTCATTTTGAGAGAAAGATGGATGTCAGGATGCCTTGCTCTGCCTGTTATTTTGTTTTAATGCCCATGAAGCCGTCCAAGCACAGTTGCTTACAGCAACAGACTGACAAGTTATATAATGTAGTCAGTAAATACTTCACATTCCGTGGCTCACTGCAGACTTTAGAAGGAACAAAAGCCATGATTCACAGTAATGCCACACTGGATTAAAAGAAGAATTTAAAATCTGACTGTAAGCAAAAAGGGAAACAATGTCTTGTAAAGGAGAACTGTATCTATGATAATCTTAACATGCTGCTAATCAACATACCACAGAATTACTGAAGAGTTAGACAAAACAGCAGCCATTTACCCCCAGCTCAATATTTACATGCAAGGTTTCCTACCATTTGCATATGTTGGAAGTTTAAAAAAATGCAGCTTTAGTGTTAGATTTATTTCTTCTTTGAAAAAACAATGGTCTTATAATAACTGCATTTTTAAAAGTGTCTAACAGACCATACTTTCTGAAGATGTTGCCATTAACAATTATGAACCAAGACACATACCATATGTGTATATTGCAGTCTATGCTATCTATGTGGTCTATAAGAGTCGACACCGACTTGATGGCACTTAATCAATCAATCAATCAGTCAATGTTGCAGTATCTTTTATTTGTGCACTATTAAATAATCGCACATTGGAGTATTTTCATTTTTTTCCCATGAAAACTTTGGCAGCCAGGAACAACATAGTTTGATCTGTAATCTGTCATTGTTCCTGTGCATTAATTCTGTCCTTTCAGCTACCTTTGCAAAAAGCAACAGTGCTTGGAAGATTACCTATTCTATGCATGTTTGATGGCTATAACCAGATCAAGGTTATGCTGGTGGGAGAACTGGGACAGTACATATAATCTGATCCATGATACTGAACATGCTTCTTAGAGGATGGGGAGTGGAAGCATTGAGGATATCAAGCATGTGAAATCATGCATACATCCAGTTCACATGAGCGCATTTGTTTCATAGCAAGTATTAGGGGTGTTTAAGCAGGCCATGAGACCAGCTCAGTTTGAATCCAGACTGGATTTGAATCGGCCCAGCCCAGCCCAGGCTAAGCCGAACCAGGTCCAGTCTGGGTCGGCCATGAAGCCGGCCAAGCTGACTTGCAGGCTGGCTCGGAGGGTATCAGTGTTCCCTCTAACAGGGAATTCCAGATGTTGTTGACTACAACTCCCACAATTCCTAGCCAAAGGCCATAACAAATAAGGATGTTGGGCGTTCTAGTCAACAACATCTGGAATTCCCTGTTAGAGGGAATGCTGGAGAGTATACTTGTAAAGGGGAATCTGATACTTTACTAGGTAAAGAGGGATTTTACCTTCAGCAGTCAGGTGCCATTGATGGTGGGGATGGTGGTGGCGACATTGGAGGCGGTGGCAAGGGCTCCTCCAACCCCCCTGCCAGCTCCCAAATGACAGACTGGGCTGTCTGAAGCTCGGTTCAGGCCTCTGCACATGCACACAGGCCATTTGTGTCACCATGTGATGTAAATGGCCTGTGTGCATGTGCAGAGGCCTACACTGGGCCACAGCCAGCCCGACCAGTCATTTGGGAGGCCAGCAGGGGCGTTGGAGGAACCCCCCACTGCTGCCTCCGATGTCTCTGCCAGCGGTGCAGTCACCTCCACTGTCCCCAGTGCCTGATTGCTAAAGTTAAAAAGGAGCCTTTCTCCTGCCCCCCTGCCCCGCACTACTAGGGAATCTCCCTTTACAGGAATACCCCCCGAGCCAGCCCATGAGCTGGTTCTTCAAACCGGGAGGCAGTCCGGTTCGAACTTGAACTGGCACCCCCCTTTGGGGGCCGTTCCAGTTCAAACTCGGACCACTCAGACCAGGCCAGCTTGATGTCAAGCCTGGCTCGATGAGAGCCAGCTCGCACATCCCTAGTAATTACGCACGTTCTTGCTACATGGACGCACTCCCTAACACACTTGGGAATGACACACAATGAGTAATGTCTGAGTTGGCCCTATGCAGGTTTGTAATGTGGGCACAGACAAAAATGAACCTTGTTTTATAGCTGATTCTAATACAGGGCTGCCAACTTGGGCCCTCCAGCTGCTGTTGCACTACAACTCTCATCACAGCCAGCCACAGTGACCAATAGTAAGGTATGATGGGATTTGAAGTCCAACAGCAGCTGGGGGGCAATTAGAGCAGCCCTGCTCTAATATATGAACAGCCAAAAAGGTGTCAGTAGAACGGAGCAGAGGTCAGTGCAGAAGTGCAAATCCAATGGTGCTTTCACCCTGCAACACTTTGAGGAAGATAAAAAGAAAATTGAGCGTCACCTGTACCCTTCAATCCCACTGGAGGCTGCACATATGCCTGGGACATGGAATTCTACTGAAAGCAACATAAAGTCTTTTTCATTTGATTTTCATCCGACTATTTCAATTAAGTGTCAACAGTGTCATCTTAGCTCTGTAAATGTATCTGGTTAGATTTCCCCCCCAGGATAAGCCTGACTATAGGTGCAATTAAATAGTTATTTGTAAAAGCTGCACCTACATACCTCATCTACCCCAAGGACAGATCCAGATATACTGACTTCCTGCACTCTGCTGCCATGAAAATAACCCACACCATCATGAACCTGGTTTATGGCATTTTCTTCTGTGAGTCTTAAATCAGCAATAAAATGAAAAGTATAATTGCTTTTTAAACTTCAGTTTTGAGTCTGTGTGGCTGATCCAAGACACCGAGACACTGTAATGTAAACTATGATTTATGGCTGCTGCTACAAAAGACTTGCCCCAGGGTTTTGTGACTGAACACCACATACCTTGGGGAGTGATTAAATTAAAGGCAACGGGACAGATTTATTAAAGGTGTGGTTTCCCAGAGATCGAAAAGTTTGTCCATGACTTATCCACAGACTCTAACAACAGTAAGGATAATGCAAGGACATCCCCTTAAGCCTTCAAATATTTCACACTTCCAGGTATATTATTTAAAAAAATAGAGGAGGTAACATGCTAAGCTAAAGAGAGTTTCTGATGCAGATTCCACAATCAAGGACATACTGTCACAATTTATGTTTCTGCTGATATACAGAAATAGGTTTCCAAATAAAATAAACAGAATAATAATTTAAAAAGAAAGCTTGACAGTGCAAAAGTGATGGTTTTGCTTCCTTACTTACAGGATACAAAGGTAGGATAAAATAAAAACACAAAAATTTATCAAATTTGAATTAAATAAATTCAAGATCTGAGTTTCAAAACGTAATTTCACCACACTGAATTTTTTGACATTTCAGTACCAATGCACATCTCCTTTTGTCAAAAACCCTTTCTCCTTTTGTGTGCATGCTTAGGGTGGTACGGTAAAGTGTGCCATCAAGTTGATTTCGACTCCTGGTGCCCACAGAGCCCTGTGGTTTTCTTTGGTAGAATTCAGGAGGGGTTTACCATTGCCTCCTCCTGCACAGTCTGATGCCTTTCAGCATCTTCCTATATCGTTGCTGCCTGATGTAGTACCAGCAGGGATTTGAATCGGCAACCTTCTGTTTGTTAGTCAAGCATTTCCCCACTGCACCACTTAAGTAGCTTACTACAAACAAAAGCCTTCTACAAAACAAAAGTGTATTTTTCTCACATGTGTATGAAAAGGAGGGGGAGCTGTGGATTGTTCTGTGCTATCCAGAATAATAGGAAACCTTGACAATGTCCCCTCCAGGAAGAACAGAATAGAATTGGGATAACAGATATTTAATCTCTCCTTTGGGGTAATACAGCTGTACAACATTCCCAACAGAAAATGGAGGATGCCACAACCTAGCCCTAAAAATGTAGCATACATTGTAGCCCAGAACTTTTGCACAATTAACTTAAGATTTTACTCCAGGCTTTTAATATGTTTTCTGTCATTAGAGAATGTTCAGTGGTCAAAGACTGTAATAAAGTTTATCTGTCAGTGGTATATGTTACCAATCTTATTCATTATTCTTTAAAATCAGCATGTTGTTGATGTCTTTGGTCACCATGATTTTAGTGTCAAAACATGTTTGCAGTGTACTGAAGAGTTAATATTACAGTGTTAACTCTATGTATGAGGACCCTCTGCAAGCAACAAGTTTCCCTTTGGGAATTTTATTTGCCACAAGTCCTATTCACACACTATGTTCAACACACATACAATAGCAAACATCCCATCTGTACCCTGCATTGCAAAAAGCCAGTATCCAGGTAGACTTTTAAAATTAATGCATGTACAGACATTAACACAATAACATATATATGTGCAAGTAAAGTAAAGTGTGCCGTTGAGTCAATATTAACTCCTGGCACCCACAGAGCCCTGTGGTTTTCTTTGGTAGAATACAGGAGGGGTTTACCATTGTGTCCACCTGCTCAGTATGAGATGATGCTTTTCAGCATCTTCCTATATTGCTGCTGCCCGATATAGGTGTTTCCCATAGTCTGGGAAACATACCAGCGGGGATTCTGCTTGTTAGTCAAGAATTTCCCTGCTGTGCCACTTAAGGTGGCCTTGTATATGTGTACAGACATCTAAACCACTGACATAGTCACCACTGGCAAGCATGGGTCTCTGGGGGCCACCAGCCACACCCTCCCACTCTCCCTCTGTGATGGGTGCACGGGTCCAGTGCCTACCGCTGTGCCAGCTGCTCCCCAAATCACCAAGCTGGTGGGGAGCTGCACCAATCCCATCGAGAACAAGTGGTGTCCGCTTTAAGGTGGGCCTATTCTCGCTGGTATGGGGCAGCATGGATGCACCACCTCCATTATATCATCAGGTACTGTGGAGTTGGGTCCAAGCAGCAATAGATACATGCTCTCCAGCAAAGGCAGGCCAGTGGCAGTGATGGCAAGCAGATGGGTGGACCGTGAAGACAGATGGCAGCAAGTGGCATCCACAAAACATGTCCCAGGGCCAGGGGTGGAGCTATCATTGGGTGAACAGGTTCAAAGAACCTGGGCTGCACCCAATCGGGGCCGCGCTTCATGGCCGCGACATGCCCCCCACGTCTGACGTCAGATGCGGGGGTGCTAGTTTAGCTCCTGAGCAGGGGCCGCATGGCCCCTTTGGGAGCTAAACCAAGGCTAGTGCTGCGTTTGCAGTGCCAGGCAGGGAAGAGCTGCTTCTGGCTGTGCTGCGAATGGAGTGCCAGCCTAAGTAGCTCCTGAAGGGGCCGTGTGGCACCTTCAGATTTAAAAGGCTGCTGCTGCTTTCGCAGCACAGCCAGGAGTGGCTCAGGGAAGAGCCGCTCCTGGCTATGCTGCGAAAGCAGTGGCAGCCTTAGTTTAACTCCCAAAGGGGCCGCGCAGCCTCAAGGCTCCGTTTGGGAGCCATACCCCGCCCCCCACATCTAATGTCAGACACAGGGGGCATGGCTAGCCCTGCGGCTGATGTTAGACGCAGGGGGCAGGGTTAGCGGAGTGGCCGCTGCGGCTGCACACAGGCCACCAGCGGTCCCGCCCTGCCACTGCCCAGGGCCAACATTGCGACACCCCGACCTGAACACACATAGAGGCTATTCACATGATGGGAGAAAATCAGGCTAGTGGAGGTTAGCCTGATTTTCTCCCATCGTGTGACCCACCGGGCTCGGCTGCGAGCCCAGTGGTTCTTCAGTGGGTAACCCGCTAAACTACCCCTGCCCTAAAACCAGGTTTGCAGAACAAGCATTCCACAAACCCATTTTTAAAAATTGTGTGTTGCCACAGCACAGCTCCACGCCATGGCAACTCACGAGTAGACCCCCGACTGGGAGGCTTAAAAGCCCGGTCTTCCCGCTAACCCTCCCCAGGCGGCTCCCACTGATCGTGGGAACCGCCTCATACAGTGAAATGTCTGAATAAAGTCTGTATGGGCTCTGCATTCATCATGACACCTCAGATTCTGCAGCAACCCAGACATCTTCAGTATCTCTGGAAGGCAGAGTGGGGAGAATAATATATTTTCCCCACAGGGAATCCAAATAAGCGATGTGCAGAAACTCGGTTTGATTCGAACTGGCTCGGTTCAACCAGTTCAAGTTTGAACTGGACTGACCCTTCAAAAAGGGGGGCTGGCCTGAATTTGAGCTGAACTATGGGCCTGGTTCAGATCAAACCAGTTCTACTGGTTCTGCATGCTTGCAAAGTGGACTATGATAAGGATTCCCCTTTGCAACCAAAGAGGGGACTCTATGGGATTGAAAAGGGAGGATGGGAGATCACATCATCTGCTGTGGTGGCAGGCCACCACAGGCAGCTCCGCTAGGTCCCACCAGCATTCCTATCAGTGCGGGCCTCCATAAGAGGAGCCGCTCCCAACATCAGGCGAACCACCACTAGTCCACCACGAGCACTGAGGATCTGCACTGCCACTGCAGCACATAAGGTGACCTCCCTCCCCTGCCCTCCTTTTCCAACTCCATAGGGTTCCCCCTTTGCTTGTAAAGGGGAATCCTTACCAGATTCTCCTTTGCAAGCATGCAGAACTGGGCTGAACCAGTTCGATCTGGTTCTAGTGCACGGATCAAACTGGCTTGCAGACTGGGCAGTTCAGTTCGAATTCAAACTGAACCGCCTGGAACGGTTCCGTACACACCCCTAATCCCAACAAACTAGAGAGGGATATGCCACATTTCTCAAGATAGAGAAGAAATGCATTTCCCCTTCTTGATTCTCATTATTCAGAAAGGAAGCACTTTACATAAAATCAGTTAGTAAAGCAGGAAAAAAGAAGGAAGGAGTCCTAATTATTCTAGGAATTTCTTTACCCTCATCTCTGACCTCTAACTCATTTCACATTCACATTTACTTCTTGGTTGTCTAATCAGAATTAAAAGGTTGGAGTATGTTAATGCATCATAATTTTGGATAAATTGCCAAATACATGCTAAAAAACCATATACATTTGTCTTAATGTTTGTCTTAATCTTAATTACAGGTTGAAGGTGGGACTTGGAATACCAGATGCACTCAACTTTGCCAGACTTTCATAATGACCTTGGATCAGGTGAGTCTTTCTATGAGTTCTCTATAAACCATATGGGTACAGTATTATGAACTAGGAGTGTGCAATCAGGTTTGAATCAGAACCGGTTTGATATTGAACCGGTTCAGTTTGAAGGTTTGGGGTAGAGCCAAACCACCCCTGGTTTGGCTCAATCCCAGACTGCACACACACAAACACACAGTTCAGGGGTTCGTCAAACTTTCTTCATTTTTAAAAAATCCCCCTTTTTTAAACTTAGCCCCCTCCATGGGGCTTCTCCAAGGTGGTGGTAGGGGGGTCCACAGAGGTTTCCCCTCCCTCCGCCAGCCTTCCTTTTTGTAAAAATCGCCCAGTTTGGGCATCTTCAGCTCTTTCCGGGCCCATTCCCTGGCACGGCGGTGCCTGCACACTGGGACCCTGCATGGCCAGGTCAAGATCCCGGCCACGCAAGGTCCCACTGCGCAGGCGCAGCAGCCTCCAAAATGACCACCGTGCCAGGGAGTAGGTCTGGAAAGGCCCGAAGACGCCTGAACCAGGTGATTTTTACAAAAAGGAAGGCCAGAGGGGAGAGGGGGAACATCCGCAGACCCCTCTGCCACCTTGGAGAAGCCCCCCGGAGGAAGAAAGTATAAAAAAGGGGGATTTTTTAAAAAAAAAAAGTTCAACGAATGCCCCCCAACTGAACCAAATGTCGATGGGGGGCAAAACCAAGCTGGCCCGGTCCGTTTGGGGTTTGGTTTGAACTTGAAATGAACCAGGCCAGGTAGTTTTGTGCACACCCTTATTATGATCTCCTGTCTCATTTATCCTTGTTTGAATAGAATATGAATTCTCTGAAATTATCTCTTTTCTATACCTTTGCTCTGGGCATGAGCTCCGCTAAGACTATTAAAAGTAATCACAATGAAAATAGCAGAACTCATAGCAAAACTGATGAAATACAGCCTTTTCAACAAACTGATAGCTCTCCATATACGGTAATATAAAACAATATAAAACAGGGATTTTTCATCAGTACTATATTTTTAAAATGACCCCATAATAGCAATTTTTTTGCATAATGTGCATAAAAAACAAAAAGGTGTATTCCACCACCACCACCTCATGAAAGAAATAGATTTTGTTACGTCTGTAAACAATTGTTAAAAGGTTTCTGTTCTTTTGGTGTTTAAAGCTTCTCATCCTGCAGGACCAAAGTCAGATCTGTTTGGAACAAATCAGACAAATCCATCACTGAGACAGAATGTACATATGATCTCATCCAGTGTGACAGCAGACCTACTGTACCACCTGTCTGAACTCCAGTGCATGAGATTTCTGATGGCAGTGACAAGTAGCAAGAATGTCAGATGTACAACCCTAGATTTAAAGATACACATAGTCTGCATTACTAAGTTAAAACCAAAAAATGCCAAGGCAAATGCAGAATTAGCAAACAAGAATTGTCCCCTTGGCAAAGCAGGGTCTGTCCTGGTTTGCATTTGAATGGGAGACTATTATGTATCTCTTTATCTATCCATTTATGTATATACCACCTGACTCCAAAGGCTCTAGGCAGTTCACACAAATAAATAGAATAAAAACAGAACAAAACAGCTATTAAAACAATTTAAAACATTCAACAATTACTAAAAGCCAGGCTAAAGAATGTGTCTTAAGGCTACATATGAGTACCGCAAAATATTCCCCTTAGGAGAAGGGCTGATCTGGGAAGAGCATCTGCATACCTCATATATGCAGAAGGTTCCAAGTGCCCTCCCTGGCATCTCCAGCCAGGGCTGGGAGAGACTCCTTCCTGCAATCTTGGGCAGAGGCGGATTAACGTAGTAGCAAATGTAGCATTTGCTATGGGCCCCACGTTTTTGAGGGCCCCGCACACCCAGCTTCCAACTGGGAATTAAAGTTAAAACTTTACTTGTTTTATTTGGTCCATGTTAGATAAAATATCCCTTTTCTGCTAAATGTGCGTTTTAAGAGAAGGCCCAGCGCAACATCTGTCCAGTGGCTGTTGCTGGTGCCTACCACATTTTTCTTTTTAGAGTGTGAGCCCTTTGGAGACAGAGAAGCATCTATCCACTTTTTATTTTTCTATGTAAACCACTTTGAGAATTTTGATTGAAAAATGGTATATAAATGTTCACTGTTGTTGTAGTAAGTGTGAGTTTGTGGCTTGGTCTCCCATACTCCCAAATATAGTAAATGAAAAAATTGAATTACTTTACTATGCAAATAAGCATTTTACGTTTTAATATTTATGTGCATTTTTAAAAAAATTAGGGCCCCTTTATAACATGCTACAGGCCCCACACTAGCTTAATCCGGCCCTGATCTTGGGGGAGCTGCTGCCAGCTTGGGTAGACAATACTGAGTTAGATGGACCAAATGGTCTGACTTGGTAGAAGGCAGTTTCCTATATTCCTACAGTCATCAATCACAGATGGTGAAATTAGTCTTCTTTCTTTCTCCTTTATACACAAGAGCATAAGAGGATTTCAGAGAAACATAAAACAGTGACCAAATCCAATAAAAAACTCAGTGTGTCAAAAAACAAAAAACAAAAATCCTCTAGGCATTTCCCAAAAATATGCTTTATATGCACTCTAGCAACAGTGTGTGCAAAACAAGGTTTGTGCAATTTCTCTTCCAGCAGCTCCCCCAGTACACATCAAAGTACAGGCTGTTTAAATGTTGGGGAGTTTAAAACAGCTTGCAGGCTGACCTAAGGCAGAGGCAGGGTCTATCATCGGCTACTAGTCGGAGGGCTATAGGCCACCTCCAGCCTCAAAGGCAGGATGCCTCTGAGTACCAGTTGCAGGGGAGTAACAGCAGGCGAGAGGGCATGCCCAAACTCCTGCCTGTGGCTTCCAGCAGCATCTGGTGGGCCACTGTGCGAAACAGGATGCTGGACTAGATGGGCCTTGGACCTGATCCAGCAGGGATGTTCTTATGTTCAGGGGTGTAGCTATAATTGAGTGGATGGGTTCAAATAACCCAGGCCCCCAGCGCCTGAGCCCTCCCCAAGCTTCACCCATCCCTATTTTCCTCATTATCTCCCTTACTCCACAGGGAAGCCGGGGAGAGGGATGAACACTGGCCCCCTCTCCCCTAGCTACGCCCCTGGGCAGAGGTGCACAATTAAAATGTCCTGGTGGGCCGAAACCAACCATGACTTGATGTGTAGGGGCCGAGGTCAATTTTCAGCACATGACACTAAAATTAATTATTAAAAAATTAATGACAGTGAGGAGGCAGAGGGTTGGAGGGGGAAAGGAAGAAGAATGAGGGATGGTGTTAGTGGGTTCTGGTCCAGGGGCAGGTCTAGCCAGGCGGGTGAGGAACATCTGGTCTCCAGTGGACAAATGCATTGAGCTGCTGCTGCTGCAGCTGGTCACTGGACAAGCCAATAGCTCTTCATGGCTCCTGCTGTTGCTGTAAGACTTTTCTTCCTGAGGATCAGCAAAAAAGTCCCCACGGACCAGATCCGGCCCCTGGGCCTTATGTTGTGCAGGCCTGACTTAAGGACATGTATTAGATAACTAAGGAAAACAGCCTATAAACCTGTGGAGAGTCACTCTGCCCTTTGCACCCAACTCTCTCCCAGATGTTGCTGAACTACAACTCCCATCAGCCCCAGCTACAATTTACTGTGGCTGGGGATGATGGAAGCTGTAGTTCAGCAACATCTGTAGGCTCCTAGTTTGGGAACCACTGCCTTAGGGGATGGGGCTATAGCTTAGTGGTAGAGCACCTGCTTGCATGCAGAAGGAACCAGGTTCCATCTGTGGCATCTCTAGATAGGGCTGGGAAAGAATCTTACCAGAAAACTTGGTGAGTTATTGCCAATCAGTGTAGACAATACTGAGCCAGATGGATCAATGGTCTGACTTGGTATAAGGAAGCTTCCCATGTTCCTAACCAGAGGAGGTCCAACTTGAGACTCTCCAGATGTTGCTCAACTGCAATTTCCATCTTCTTCAGCCACAATGGCCTGTAGATAACATCAGCCAGGGATGATGAGAGTTGTAATCTAGCAACATATGGAGAACCTCAGCTTGTCCCTGCTATAAAACAAGATGCACATGGGTATCTTTAGGGAATGCATTGCAACAAAGCATTACTAGAAACATAGAGTTCTTTTTCACAATCAGAAATCAGAGGGCAGGAGGCAGTAAAAACAGCTACTGCTGATTGTGAGAACCCATGGGAAGCCCACCTACTCTAACCCCTGCTAACTCATGGGAAGCCCGCCTATTCTTAACCCCTGCTAACTTGGCAAAGAGGCACCTTTTAATGTGGTGATTCTCTTTATTTAGCAGGGGGAGAGTAACTGGCCCTATCCACCACCAGCACAATACCTCCAGTGACTGTTGCTGGTGTCTATCTTGTGTTTCTTTTTAGATTGTGAGCCCTCTGGGGACAAGGATCCATCTTATTTATTTATTATTTCTCTGTGTAAACCACCCTGAGCCATTTTTGGAAGGGTGGTATAGAAATCAAATAAATAAATAACTAATAAAATACTCAGCCCATTCAAACGTACAAAGCCCAACTTCTGTACCTTGATCTTAACTGATACTAGAGAGAGAAAGAAGCAATTGTACCTTGGAGTTTAGTCGTGTGGCTGCATTTGCTTTTTAAAAATATCTTGGGGCTGCCAGTGGCCAAGGTTGAGGGGCCAAGCAGAGGAGATCTGTATATCTCCTTTGCCTGCCCCCCCCCCTGTCCTAGAGACTCTATGATAAAGACAGTCACCAGCAGACCTAGCTTTGTTTTCCCTTCCTGGAGTGCTGGGATCCTTGGTCATTTATAAGTTGAGTTAGCAGAGACACATGGCACCTCTGCTTGTGTGTTGGGAACCGGATGTGGGCTCTTCCCTCCCCTAAACCTCCCTCAGATCATTATATGTATGACCTCCTAGAAAGGAGGTCATACACATGACTTCCTAGGAAGTATGGAGCACTTTCAGAAGACAGCACTGAGAAGAGAGCACTGAGAGAAAGCACACATCAAGTTTCCAGCACAATCTTTAAGCTGAAGAGTGCATGAGACCAGCTTGCATCACAAATATTCTCCTGTTGGAGAAGTCATACTTAGAGAACCATGGCTTTATCGGATTATCATTTGGGGGTGGAATTGTTTGTTTGTTTGTTTGTTTGTTTGTTTTGTTGTTGCAAGGAAGACAAATATTCCCTGCTTTAATCCTCCTTCAGTTGATGACAGTAAATACACAATAAGGATAATCCCACAAAACCTCTTGTGGTGATGTGATTAATTATTCTATTAAGCTAACGTCATGTGGGGAAAAATATTGCTAGAGTTCCCTGGATTAAGAGTGCAGGGCAGGACCTTTAGTGAGTCATTAAAACCACCAAAGAGTGAAAGACAGACCTCCACAAGTAATGGTCCCAAATGACCTCATTATTGCCTGACATCTGGGATCAACTTCTCCAAAGGCTTCTCTCATTGGTTTAGAAACAGCTTCTTAATTCAAGGTCATGCAATGACATCATCAGCACAAGAGATTCATCAGAGTACAGTGTCTCCACATGATGAACGACAGACATAATGGTGGCTACTGCAGTTGTGCAGCAAAGATGCTAAGCTCACGTAATGCTCACATAATGCTCAACTGAAAGTTCTTGCTGTAGCCATAAGGATGACAGCACTGGAGAGCAGAACCCAATGTAATGTTATCTGAACAGAATCTGGATGTCAGTATATTTCTTCAGTTCCATTTAACTCTCATGAACAAACATGGCTCATTTGTCTTGGACCCACATCTGCATGGTGCTTATTTTGGAATAAGATGTGCTTCTACAGTACATCCAGCTCTTGAGTACTCACACTGCAGAAGGTATTTGGTATAAGTGGACTGCTATACTGTGCTGAGTAAAGTACAGAGTTTTCCAAGAATGTCACTGTAGTCTGTCCACATTAAGAATAATCAAAAACTGTTTACATGTTAAGCATCCTTTTTGCAACATTATTCCGTAACATCTTACTGCTAAGAACATGGGCAGCAACAAAAAGTCGTTATTTACACACTATTTGCTGTGGTAAACAGCTGTTTCAGTGTGTTTTCATCAAAGCCCCCACACCAGAACATAAAGAGTATATGCTTTTTAAAAATAATATAAAGATGTTCTTATGGATTTATCTCCCTCCTATGCTTAAGGAAAGCTTATTCATTCTTGGTGCCTTTCTATGTCAAACAAAGACACACTGAAAAACTCAGTCTGTACCATGATTTTCTTAGCTTTTCTAAGTTGTACAAAAGGCATCAGGCACAAGAATTAACTTCCTTTGCAGAGGAGGTCAGAGATAACTCCTCAACATCAATTGTTTTTTTAGAAAAGTTCTCTCTCTCTCTCTCTCTCTCTCTCTCTCTCTCTCTCTCTCTCTCTCTGCTTTGCTAATTCCTAAATAATCTCTCTATATATATAATTCGCTTATGGATGATGAAGTTGAGGACTACATCCAGAGCAGTGCGGATGCCTGAAGCCATTGCCTTGGGAAGGGAGGGGCAGCGAGCTAGGGAGGCAGGCAGAATCGGCAGACAGGAGACAGAAGAAGAACGGAGAAAAGGCAGAGGGGAAAGGAGGAACCATTGCCTGGGGAGGGAGCAGCAGCGAGGGAGGTGGGAATCGGCAGACTTGGGATGGAACAGAAAGGAAAGGGAAAGGAAAGGAAAAGCGGAGAAAACCGACCACAGAGAGGGGGCAGCTGGCGGGTAAATGACACAATGGAAAGAACGTAGAACCAAATGAAGCCCAAAATCTCTGGGAGGTAAGGGGCCGTTAAAAACCATTGGGACTGTGAGGACGTGCTGCTGACCTTCCCGCCCCAAAAGAAAAAACCCAAATCCAGTGCCATTGTTCTCCCTCCCCCAAAAACACCAACCAGTCTTCCACACCCCACACCACCAAAAGACAAAAAACCCTCAGCTCCCAGTCACCCCTTCAAAAACAAACAAACCACAAAGGGACAGCGAGGGACAGCCGCTGGCAGCCCCGCCCCCCCAAAACCCCGAGACAGTCTTCCTGACCCCCCATGCAAAAAAGGGAACGGTGAGGGGAGACAGAGCGAGCGAGAGGCAAGGGGGGGGAGAGGCATGGGGGGGAGAGAGAGAGGTGCATGGGGGAGAGAGGCGCGGGGGTGAGAGACAGAGTGAGAGAGGTGCGGGGGTGAGAGACAGAGTGAGAGAGGTGCGGGAGGTGAGAGACAGAGCGAGAGAGGCGCGGGGAGTGAGAGACAGAGCGAGCGAGAGAGGTGCGGGGGAGAGACAGAGCGAGAGAGAGAGGCGCAGGGGGAGAGACAGAGCGAGCGAGAGAGGCGCGGGGGAGAGACAGAGTGAGCGAGAGAGGCGCGGGGGAGAGACAGAGTGAGCGAGAGCGGCACGGGGGAGAGACAGAGCGAGTGAGAGGAGTGGGGGAGAGACAGAGCGAGCGAGAGAGGCGGGGGAGAGAGACAGAGCGAGCGAGAGAGACGTGGGGGAGAGACCGAGTGAGAGAGGTGCGGGGGAGAGACCGAGCAAGCGAGTGAGGCACGGGGGGAGAGAGACAGAGAGAGCGATAGAGGCGCTTTCCCCCGCAACTCTGCCTCCTGAGACAAGGAGAAAGCCAACGGAAAGGAAGAGAAGAATATGGGTGGCTTCATAACCCTCTTCCTTTCACTCTCCCCAAATCTGAGGCCAAATGGGAGAAATCAAAGCAGGCCTGAAAGTACAGGTGGCAGAGGAAGACCACACACTGAAATAGGCCAAACCAGCACATCCATCTGGGGCATCAAGCCAGCCTGGCAAGATTTAGAAGACTCTAGACGAGGGTCTTCCATTTGCTAGGAAGATAGATGAGAAAAGGGGATAGATGAGTAAAAATGCTGGGAAGAATCCAATGAGCACACAGGGAGAACATGCAGGGCTTGTGCACAACTTGTCCTTTCTGCCATTTTCTCACAGACACATCTTATACACAATACAGTCATCGGCCCTTCCATCGCATAGGGTGATCTTCCGTTATCATCTCATGCTCTTCTCGTAATAGTGAAACATCCTTTTCTCATAGAATTATCAGGCCAGATTGTATTTTATCATTTTCATGGATATTTGGCTGAAAGTGAATTTGTGGTCCACCAAGAAGTCCTTCTACCTGAGGAAACATAAACCAGCTGAATGATTCCAACGAATGGAAGATTCATTAGATGAGACAGAAGCTCCACTTCAGGTTCAGTTTTTGGCTTAGGAGAAATCACCAGTTGCAGCAGCTGACTCTTTCAGTTTAAGTCTATATAAGGCTATTGATAGGAAGTTATATCACTAAAAAATTAAAACTATAAAAGCACATAGCAGAATACAAGTTTACAATAAATTCTCATGAACTGGACTCAAGCTGTACCCTGGAGAGCTCTCTGTGGAATAAGGCTTTCATATTTTACTAGCGTTTTAGCAATATCTTCCTCCTCTTTTTTCCTCCATCTGCTCTTTCTTGCATCTGGTACAGCTTCTGTTGAGATCAGCACATAGTCTTGTGCTTCAGAAACATTTCCCTAAGGTTTCACTATCATTACTACTATATAGGATTCCTTGCACCACTTTAACACTCTAGGAGAAACAATTCTGTTATCTTTTATTGGTAGGGTTTTCAAAAGCACTCAGTGATGCCCTCATTCTGCTTCCATGGATATCAGCAGCTAAAATGTAAAGGGAATCACTGGCCAGTCTGAGGTGGTTTAAACACTATATCTAGTATACCTATTAGTCTCTTGCTGGGAGTTTAACAGAGAACTGTCAGAAACTGCAAATGTTAACAGAAGATCTGGAAATGTTATAATCCTTATGGATGCCTAACTGGAGCACCTGCAGGTGAGAGGATGGTACCAGCAAACCTGGACTAACTTGCAGAGCAGATGCGTCCATTTTGCAAAAATCTGAAGAAGAAAAACCTAAGGGGCAAAACAACAAAAACCACCCCTCCAAACTGTCCCAATGTAACTCAATGCAGTGGAATGTTCATGGACTCAGAAGACATGTAAAAGACAACAAGGTGGGTGGAGTTAATATAACTCAGTGGAGAGGAAGGCAGGGAGAGGGCTTGAATAAAAAGAGTGGAAAATTTCTTAGTTTGAAGAATACTCCCTCAGGGCAGTCACAACCCCTTCTGCTTCTAAGACAGTAGAGGCCAGTATGGGGGTGGGGGGTGGGGCAGTGAAGACAGGAAAATACCGCTTTAAGCACTACTACTACTTCTATTTATATAGAAGTATAACTTTTCAACAAAGTTTCCTAAGTGCTTTACATTGAAAAATAAAGGATAAATAAATAAATAAGATGGTCCCCTGCCTCCAAAGGACTCACAGTCTTAAAAAGGTCAGCACAAACCTGCAATACTAACCCCTCAAATGGTCTCTGTGCATGTGCAGAGGCCAATGCAGCAGTGGAAGCAGGCAGCCTGTCCACGAGATGCTGGGTTAGGGGCTTCTACCATGTAGGGCATTTCAGGTACATCTTTTTTAAGTGTTATTTTCCTTTCCTCATCACCCCCACTTGAGCGGTGCTCACTGTCTGCTACTGTTCTAAGGGGGAAAGGTATCTAAAACTCTTGTTTTCTCACCAGCCTTCTCAGATCTTTGTGCTCCTGAGGAGAAAGGGGTTTGACACATTTACTCTCATGCTTCTCTGCATCAATACAGGAATTGTAAAATCACTTGTGTCTCACCACCTTTAGATTTCAATACCGATTGCCCCAAGGTAGGATAGCTGAACCATAATAAAACACCGACTCTGTTTTGCTCCTGAAATGAGCATTAATTCCAGTATCAAAGATTACTATTGTACTTAACTGCTGGATACACTTCTTGGTTCTAGTGATGTTAACATTCCTAATGCTTTGCACATTTCAATAGTTTACACATGTTCTACTGAATCAACACCATATGTTCACTTAAGTGCCCTGCCCATTGGTTTAGAACTGATCAGCTATAGCAAGTGAGCTTTTTGAATTGTTATCCTACTCCATTTCCCTTAAACAAATCTCATAAACAAAGGGTTTACTGCTTTAAGAATGATCTTACTGGCTGACATCCAGACTAATGCTGCAGGGGGACCACTGGTGAGAGGCAATTTTCCACTGATCTTCCCTCCGAGGTCCATTGTCCCTTCCAAAAATATATCTCCAAGGGTCACAGAACCCTTAGGGCATATTTCCAGGAGGAATAATAGACTTTAGAGCAGGGGTGGGGAACCTTGGCCCTCCAGCTGTTGTTGAACTACAACTCCCATTATCCCCAGCCACAATTACTGGGGATGGTGGGAGTTGTAGTTCAAAAACAGCTGGAGGGCCAATGTTCCCCACCCCTGCTTTAGAGCAAAGGGGAGATCAGTGAAAATTGCCTCCCCACCCCCCATAGTGCAAGCACAGCATTAATCTGAATGTCAGCCAATCTCTTTACCAAACTGAGGTCACTGATTACATAGATTGATTAGAAGTACTAAACAAATGCATAGGGCAGAATTCTTTCAGTAATTTGTTGGTGGTTCCAGTCATATATATGTATTTGCTGATATATTTTTAAAAAAACCACACAGTTTAAACCTAAGTCTTATTGGAGTTAAAATGGATTCTACAGTTGGTTGTATTTGCAAAATGTAGTTCTGGGAGATGTCAATATTATGGAGAGAATAGAAACCAATAAACTGATAAACACTTCCAAATTTGTTAACGTTTTTGAGGATGAAGTATTATGTAGGATGGCAAACAAGTTGTAGACCTGGGAGTTTCTGGTGGAAGTTGTGTGGGAAATGGTCTAAAACTGAGAGTTTAGAATTTGGTAGCTGTTGCAAATGAAAAAGTGAACATTTGCCCTGAATATCTGCAAATACTTTTGACAGTAAATTCTTTTAGTCTTAGAATAGTCTCACGGGAGAAGTGTTGAAAGCCTCATCATTTTGAATGTTTAAAATTAGACTGGTATACAACAAAAATCAGATGTATATAGCACAACACAAAATAATCAAAGGCAGTCAGAGCTATGGAGCAGATGCATTATAAATCTCTCCCCTTGCCACCATCATTTCCAGTACTGATTGTGCTGCTAGTTGTCATTGATGCTATTGTGTATGGGTGATCATTCAGAGAAATAGAATATCTCATAGTTCTGTCTGGTAATGGGTGGAAAAACCTATTTTCTTCATCCATAAACCACTGATACACCTGTGATTACAGTCTCTGCTTCAACTCTACAGAGATCCTAGTTTTGAGTTTTAAGCTGATGAAACAGTAGCAATTAGGTATGTTGTGCATGTATAACTCAAATATCACACCATGAAGGAACTATGACTTTTGTTGTTGTGTGGTCAAGAGGAGGTGAAAGCTCTTGAATCACAGAGTGTAAATCACAAAGGTGCTTTCCAGACTAGACCCTACAACGGGGTCAGGATGTATCTTGGATGAGTGCATTCACTCTTCCTGCGTTGGGACACCACAGTCCCTACGTGGACAGCGGGGTACCATTCACATTTCCAATGCCTTGTTTTGAATTTAATCGCTGCAATATAGAGCTAGGATGTTGTATGTCCGTTGTGAACAAGTTGCTGAGTCTGCTCCTCCTGCTGTTTACATTTCAAATGCGACTTGCCCGAACAGAGGCATTTTGCTGCTGATGAGCAGTAGGGGGTGTGCATGGAACCAGCTGGCCAGATTCGGTTTGAGTGTGAACTGCACCCGAATCTGACTGGGCCAGTTCAGTCTGGCATCCCCCAAACTCACCCCCAGTTCAGTCCGGGGGGGGGAGTGTTTCGTGAATATTTTTAATTTTTTTAAAAAAAAAAAATTATTTACTTCGGGGGGCTTCCTAAAGGCCACGGGGGGGGGGGGTGTCCCGCAAAGGTTCCCCCTCCCCCCACTAGCCTCTTAAATCACTGCCACAGCCTGTTTTAATAATCCTTTGTGGAGATTTTGGAGGCCACCACACATGCTCAAATGGCTTCTGCGAAGCCTGGCATGGCCTACGGCCTCGCCATTTCCCCCTGGGGGCCATTTAATGGCCATTCCCCGAACCCCCCAAACCAGTTCACACATCCCTAATGAGCAGCTAGTTTGGAAAGCGCCAAAAGTATACAAAGTTACTGAAAAGATATGGAAGGGATTCAGCTTCAGGCACCTCCTCAGAATATGCTAGAATCCCCTTGTTGATCCTTATTATAAGTGTTGATCCTTACTTCAAAACCACAAGGCTCCTCTGTACTCCTCAGCATAATTCACTAGACCTCTGCAGTTTCTCAGTAAACGTCCCATTTATGGAACTCTCTCTCCAGGGAGGCTCACCTGGCACCTCCTTTGGTGCCACTGAAGAGCTTTTTATTTTCCCAGACTTTACTTGAATTTGTATTGATGCTGGTTTTTTTTGCGGTTTCATTCTTGTATTGTATTAGTACTGTGAGCTTTTATTATGTAAATTGCTCTGAGAACATTTATACTGTACAGTATGTATGACACCTAATGGCGCAGCAGGAAATGACTTGCCTAGCAAGCATGAGGTTGCCGGTTCGAATCCCCACTGGTACCTCTACCGGGAAGCAGCAATATAGGAAGATGCTGAAAGGCATCATCTCATACTGTGTGGGAGGAGGCAATGGTAAACCCCTCCTGTATTCTACCAAAAACAACCACAGGGCTCTATGGTTGCCAGGAGTCGACACTGACTCGATGGCACTCTTTACTTTACAGTATTTTTGTCTCTATAATCAGATAGAGACAAACAACATTTTGCCATTTTTATCTGATAACGCTTTTTCACAGAAAAATCTTAGTCTGATCATAAGTTTGACTGAAGCCCTGCCCTTAGTAGCAAATTTGGGGTATAATTGAAGGGCATAAAAATATCTCCCCCCCCCCCACATACATCTCTCCTGAGCCCAAACTTCACAGGTTTCGACACTCTAGTTGTTGTTGGACTAAACTCCCATAATTCCCAGTCACAGTGGCCAATAGTCAGGGATGATGGGGGTTGTAGTCCAATATCTGCAGGAGGGCTGAAGGTGTGCAGTGCTGCTCTAGCTCTTGGACAGTAGGGATGGGCAGAACATTCCATTGGTGGAATATTCCGACTCGAAATAGGCTATTTTGAATTTTTCAAGTGATATGTGCAGCAAAGAGCTATTATTTTCTTCCATTATCGTGTCCGCATGTCCGGCAGAGTTGTTCAGGGTTCTGAGGCGGCTGGTGCACTCCCCTTCCCCCTTGAATCAGTGCTTGAAACCAATAATTACTTGCTGCAATGTTTTTAATGAGGTTTCTGTGGACAAAACCTCTTGTATTTGGGCCGACTCAGATTTAAACTCCACAATTGTTACAGTGTCTGATGCAGAGGTGTCCAGCAGCTCCTCTTATGTGGTGACCTTGGATCATTTTCAGTTTGTGACTCCTGAGGATGTGGACAAGTTGCTCGGAATGGTGCAGCCTACCACCTGCCCTCTTGATCCTTGCCCAACGTGGCTTATACTATTGGGTAGGGAGGCTGTTGTTGAGGGCCTGGTAGAGATTATAAATGCTTCTCTGAGGGAGGGCAGGATGCCTCCTTATCTCAAGGAGGCAATTATTAGACCACTTCTGGAGAACCCTGCCTTGGATCCCTCAGAGTTAAGCAACTACAGGCCAGTTTCCAACGTTCTGTGGCTGGGCAAGGTGATTGAGAGGGTGGTGGCCTCCCAGCTCCAGGCAATCTTGGAGGAAACTGATTATCTAGACCCATTTCAAACTGGCTTTCAGGTGGGCTATGGCGTGGAAACTGCCTTTGTCAGCCTGATGGATGATCTCCAATTGGGAATTGACTAATGGGAGTGTGACTCTGTTGGTCCTTTTGGATCTCTCGGCAATTTTCAATACTATTGACCATAGTATCCTTCTGGAACGTCTGAAGGGATTGGGGGTGGGAGGCATTGTGTTGCAGTGGTTCCACTCCTACTTCACAGGCAGATTCAAGATGGTGTCCCTTGGAGATTGTTGTTCTTCCAAATCTGAACTTTCCTATGGTGTCCCCTCAGGGCTTCATATTGTCTCCGATGTTTTTTAACATCTATATGAAGCTGCTGGGAGAGATCATCAGGAGATATAGTGCAGGGTGTTATCCATATGCCGACAACACCCAAATCTCTTTCTCCATGTGAACCTCATCAGGAGAAGGCATAACCTCCTTATATGCCTGTCTGGATGAGGGATAACAAACTGAGGCTGAATCCAGATAAGACAGAAATACTTATTGTGTGGGGTCAGAACCCAGGAGACTATTTTGATCTGCCAGTTCTGGATGGGATCACACGCCCCTGGAAGGAACAGGTACACAGTCTGGGTGTGCTTCTGGATTCGAACTTCTCCCTGGTGTCCCAGGTTGAGGTGGTGGCCCAAGGTGCTTTTTATCAGCTTCGGCTGATACGCCAGCTGCATCCATTTTTTGAGATGAACGACCTCAACAGTGGTACATATGCTGGTAACCTCCAGGCTTGACTACTGCAATGTGTTCTATGTGGGGTTGCCTATGTACGTAGTCTGGAAACTGCAGTTGGTCTCTGGATTATCTTGGAGAGACCATATTACTCTTGTGTTGAAAGAGCTACCCTGGCTGCCAATAAGTTTCTGGGCAAAATACAAGGTGCTGGTTATTACCTATAAAGCCGTAAACAGCCTAGGCCCTGGGTTTTTAAGAGAACATCTTCTTCGTCATGAGCCCCGCCGCAGGTTAAGATCATCTGGAGAGGTTTGTCCACGGTTGCTGCCAACTCATTTGGCGGCTACTCGGGGATGGGCCTTCACAGTTGCTGCCACTGGGCTTTGGGATGCACTCCCTGTTGAATTAAGAGCCTCCCCATTTCTGGTGACTTTTAAAAAGGCACTGAAGACACATTTATTCACCCAGGCTTTTAATAAGATTTAGAGTTTTAATACTTTTAATGTTGTTTTTAAATGATTGTAATGTTAATGATTTTAATGTTTAATTGAGTTTAATTGTAAACCACCCAAAGACACAAGTTTTGGGCAGTACAGAAATATGTTAAATAAATAATAAATAAACGAACATATGAGGACACACACATTGCCTACCCCTGCCCTAGAGCAATTGCTGTAGGAAATCTGCATGGAATACATATGGAGAAGTGTTTCTCCACCACTATTATTGGGTGAGTGAGCTGTGTTCAATATATTAGATTTCTGAAACAGAAATGGGGAGCAGGAGGGAAGTCAAACTCCTTAACTGGTGGTGGTGGTGGGTCCTTGTTCCCCTTCTGGAGCCACTCATTGTAGGGAGGAGTGTGGATGTACATGTCATGTACATGTCTTCTCCCCAGTATGCCATCCTGCAGTCATCCATGCAATTAGATGGTAGCAGGACAGCATTCCAAGTGGAGGGGGAAAGATATGTGCACCCACATTCCTCTCTCAAATATTTAATTGGGCCAGTTCAGAGTATCATCTAAACCAGTCCATGCAGCTGAAAAATATGTTATCCATAACAAAAAATATGTTAACAGTTACTCTTTGATCAATAAGGTGCCTATTTTTTAATCAAAGCAAAGCAATTAACTTCAAAGTAGTATATTAAGCCAGTAGCCACATAATGAGGCTAAATAATTTTGCATTTCTCAAGTTTCCATGGTATGTCCTCATTAATTCCTTCCTGATGTCAGTGGTTGATTGTGAAGTTTAATTATGGAGGAGCAAGAATTTTTAGCATAGCTAGATTAACATTGTGCCAAGTACTCTTCAGCCCCCCCCGCCATTTCTTAGAAGAGGTTAGTTCACATCACTGAAAACTGTATCCCCTGCTGTAGTTTCATTGGAACTACGATACTTGGTGTAGATATGCGCTGCCCTCTTTTCATAACAGTTACTTCTCTCCATTATTTGAATTTTTTTTTTTTTTGTATAGTTGGTTAAAAAAAAATAAGAACTGAAAAATAGCTCATCCAATTATGGTGGTTATTTTTAGTTAACAAAGGGGCTTTGTGAGTTTGAAAAATCCTGTTTAGACATGAAGTGATGTTTCATGTCTAAATGATGTTCAGTCTCAAACTTTATGATGATCTGCTCAAAGTATAAGAAAAAAGAACTTGGCTGAAAAAAGAACTTGGTGATAGACAGTTGCTGATGATATTTAAGTACAGAGACAGAATTAGTCCAGCAAAATCACCATTAGCTACAATTAAATATGATCCAGATATCAATCCATGTGGGGGATTACATTCTTTCAAATAATAGAGAATGTTGTCCTATACAGTTCTTCATAAAGGCCACTTTCAGGAAATTTTATTGTATTTTCTCATAATAACCGTAAAGTCCAGATGAGAAATCAAAATCTACCATGATTTGAATTTCTACAATTTAGATCAAGTGTAGATAAATTAAGAAGCCAAAACTGTCAACTGTGCAAACTAACTATTTTATGGATAGCATTAGGTCACCAAATAGGAGAAATACGAAATCCTATTTCCGTTGTTTTTATTCTCATTCTGCCTTATTGCTCATGCAATCATGTTCTACACTAAAATGAAAGATTTCAGTTTTAGAGCTCTGAATGGCTGACATGTCCCAGAGCATACCGTGGGTGGTTCAGTATCACACACGCCATTGTGGGCAACTAAAACAAAACCGGTGCTGTTGTGCAAGGTTGCTCTTGCATTAATATAGAAAACAGCACAATTGTTCTTGTGCAATGCTATGGCTATTATTCCCAATAGCAATAGTGTCTATTGTGCAATTTGCCATATTAGTGTAATAGCGCTTTTGGCCAACAGCACCAGCATTGTTTTAACAGCCCGCAACAATGCAGGTGGTGCTGAACTGCTCATGGTACACCATGGGACATGTCAGTCAAATTCTTTGTCTCTATGAAGTAACTAGAAAGTTTGTCAGGATTAATTTCTATACATTTTGAGTTCAATTAATTACAATACAGCTAAATTTTAATCACTTAAAATTAGTTTCCACCAACACTTAACATATGTCATGTTCTACTATACTTTCCATCCATATTTCAAGCTAGAGTATGGAATATAGCCTTTCTATAAGCTTAAAAACACACACCCTACAAATATACACAGATCCAAAAGATGCCAAGACTGGGTCCTTCAAGATAGCAGTAAAATGCCTGATTAGAAGAGTTGCACACAAGTTCAGAGTGAGAGCTTACTCACCCTCCACATATTCCCAAAGTCTTCTTTGCAAGTGGGATCTGCAGGAGTGTGTGGAGGGAGAGTAAGCTCTCCCTTTTAACTTGTACGTGAGTATTTCACATCACACATTCTGTTGCCACCTGGAAGGACCCACGGTCAATTGCATACATTTCTGTATGAATAGTGTTAGGGCATGAAACATGAGGAACACTGGCTGATATCCAGATAAACATTGAGTGTGCACAAAAATGTTACACATTGAAAAACTGTGCATGCCAAAAAACATTGTGTGCGTGTGCATAATGGAGGGGAAATATTTGCCCTGGACTAATGTCTTCCTGCAACCCTCAGGGACATATTTTTGGGGGGTGGCACAGAGGGAAGGAGGGAACAGGCAATATCAATCCTCCCTCAATATGTACAATATTAATTTGGATGTCAGCCACTAGTCCTATCAACGTTGCATTTATTCTTTTTATTTCCTTATCCTGCCACTTTCTGGAAGATCAGTGTAGTATGAATTCTTAAAAGCACTTGCACAAAACAAACAAACAGTGTGTTGAATCAATTCAGTCAAGTGATAACTCTATTATTGGGATTGTGTCCTGCTTTGTCATTTTATCAGCATATTCTCATCATATGGGACTATAATGTTCCCATGCATTGTCTGAGGCTACATAATACAGCCACCCTGCAAAGCAGGTCTAGCTCTAGTTAGTGCTTGGATAGGTTACTGCCTGGGAAATCCCATATATGCTGCCTTGAGTCCACGATGAAAGAAAGCTGGTATTTAATGAAATAAATAAAATTGTGTATACACTTTTGTGAATGAACATAGTGACGTGTCTTGAATCACAGCTTTAGGTTCAGCCTGAAGGGACCCTTCTCTTTTGCACAAAGGCTTCCCTGTTCCACAACACATGAGTCTCAGCAATGTGAATAGTCAGTAGTCACTAGGGATGTACAAAATGTTTCGACACTGAAATATTTCAATTCAAAATGGGCAGTTTCAAGTGTTTCAAGTTTGAAACAAAACACCCTTTAAATAAAGGGCTGGTTTCGAGCTCAGAACAAAACAACCACATTTTGATTAGAAACGTTTAGACATTTCGAGCACCATTTTGGAGGCCCGTATTTCCCTTGCTGATTGGTTTTCTTGCACTGGCTTCCGATTCTGTGGAGGAAAGGTTAAATTTGTTTTAAAATCATCTGCTTTCCCATTTATTTTGTGGGTTGGGTGGGTGGTAGGTAGCACCCATCATGCCCTACCACCCAACCCATTTTGGTGTCCTTGGAGCTACCCATGGAGAACAAGGGGGTGTTTCGAGTTTTCCCATTATTCCCTATGGCCGAAACACTTGAAACATTTTGGATTTTGTTCCGCTGAAACAACCAGGCCGACAGATGTTTCGATGAAATGTTTTGGTCATCTGCATTTTGTTTTGAGCTTGAAACAAAATGCAAAATCCGTTTCATGCACATCCCTAGTACTCACCTGTTACTGATATGGAAGTGAGTTTTGACCAAACTACATGAGAGGCTAGAAGAATCATATCTCCCATAGCTGTTTAAAATCATGATCAGATCTTCTTAGTACAGTGGTCCCTTGACTTACGATGTTAATCCGTTCCGAACGCACGTTCGGAGGTCGAAATTTTCGTAAGTCGAAGAGCGCATCCACGGAGGTCTGAAAACATTCGTAAGTCGAGGAAGCCGCATCTAAAAATTCGTAGGTCGAGTAAGCCGCATCTAAAACGGCAACGACTTCCGGTCTTTTTTGTCATTCGTACCTCGAAAACATCGTAAGTCGAGTAGTTCATAGGTCGAGGGACCACTGTATCTTAGAATCACGATCAGCTCTCCCATAGCTGCTTAAAACAAAAACAAAAACATAATTGTCTAGAACAGGGGTTCTCAATGTTGGGTCCCCAGATGTTATTGGTCTTCAACTCCCATAATCCCCAACCAAATGGCTGGGGATTATGGGAGTTGAAGTCAATAACATCTGGGGACCCAATGATGAGAATCCCTGGTCTAGAAATAACCAACAAACTAACAAGTATACACAGTAGTTATGTATATGGATAACTGACAACAATTAACTAATTGCAACATGTGTCATGCCTCTGACATCTGTGTATGTAACATACAACTAATAACATGTTTCTTCAAAATAAGGCATCTCCCAAAACAAGGCATCTGTGTAATCCTAAAAGAATGTTATGCCCCTAAACAAATTGGTTTTATTGCATCTTTTCCCGGAAATTCCAAACTTTAAAAAGATAGTGAAACCCTAAGGATTGTTATTGGTACCTGCTGCCTCCTGTCTCCACAAATCCATGAACATTCCAATGTCAATTTCATGGTAAGACTGGGCTTATAGCGAAAATCTGTGCTATGAGGAGTTGTTATAATGAATCAAAGATTTATCAAAGCTCTTGAGTTCTCATCTAGAGCCTTCTCTTTCTCCTTTTTCCTGTTTTAAAACTTTAATTGTCCTGGGCTGACTCCTTGGCCTGTGAATCTTCAACAATTGCTGGTCTGACATACATATGTGGGCAGGTAAGACATGCTGACTTCAGTAATATGCTTGGACTGCTGTGATCCAAGGCTGAACTGGATGCATCTTCAAAAAATCACTGTGCATGCTGACCCCAAGTCAGGAAGAACCATGAACATACAGAAGTGTATGCTAACATGGTGGCTACAGAGTGGTGTGCAGTGAGCTGTTTAAATCAGGCTGCAATTCTATGCACACTTGTTTGGGAGGAAGTCCCATTGCAACTAGTGGTACTGCTTCCAAACGAACAGGATCAGGCTGGAAAAGAGCCATCTGAGACTCCACTACAGTCAAGTATGATGCTAAATCTATCTTCCCTATTTAAGGCCTCCAAATTATGAAACCAGATAGGAATTGTGGAGCAGCAGGACACACAAGTTGTTTACAGAACAAAAAGAGGAGGAGTTGTGGTGGCAAGCTCATGCTGCTGGCTCAGGACTCAGCTCTGAGCATATCAATATCATATATAGTTAGGCTGCTAGATTCCAAATGTTACATTACATGTGATTTTCTCCTTCATTGTGAGATATTTATACTGTGCTTTAGCCTTGAATGTATCTTTTCAAACTGATTATGAGAACTACAGAACGCAATATGTTTCAAAGGCAGAGATTCTCAGTCATTTCAGCATCTGCATCTGCCTTGCTAAGTTCAGCAACGTTCCCTTAATTATTTGGAGCACAGTTTATTAGCAAAAGGGATTGCAGCCCTTTGCTGGGATGGTTGGATAAGCCCATCAAAAAGCCGAGTTCCCATAACAAACCAAGGGAGTCTTCTGAAGTCAGGCAGTGGCTCCCATCATCCTGAGAGGAAATAAATAAGGCCTCCAAACGGCACAGTAAAAGATCATTCCACAAGCCCTCATCTTAAATCAAATTTGTTTAAATGCAAATGCAAACAGCAATCATAGCATGATGTTCACTGCACATTAGAAATTAAAATACATTCTTTCAAACTGAAGTGAACATGTAGCAGTATACTGTAATAGATCAAGTGTGATACTGACAAGAACATTTTTGTGTTTAGTACTAACTGATGCAAGGATATTCCATTCCTCTTACAACCGTCACCACAGCTGCTGTCTACATCTTCATAAAAGAAATAATGCTGAGTTTTATTTTGGAAATTAGTGACCACCCTGGGTACAGTCCACCAAGAGCATCACAAGAACAAAGGAAGAGTTCTGCTGGATCAAACAAAAAATCTGTCTTAGTGTTCTCCACAGTGACAAACAGATGTCCCCGAGAAGTGCAGCATCAGGGCATGTACAGTAGGCACAAGCCCCTGTAAAATCAGCCCGACCTGATGCCAGCAACTGAACTTGTGATCTCCTGCACACAACACATGTGCTCTACTACTGAGTTTCCACCCCTACTATCCTTTCCTATGTTGACACAGAAGCAACACAAAGTCTCAGTATAAGAATTCAGAATACATCCTACTCAAAATATACTCCCCAAACTCTTACTCCTTTGTACGGTAACTGCCTTACAGGTTCCTGGTATTTAACTATGCAGCAGGAGGCAATCTGAAGTAGAAAGGTGGAAGGAGGACAAAGGGTTAAGCAGCCTTCTCCCCATCCGTGCTGTTCCAAATTGCCCCCTTTCAAATAAGCACCCCTGCTTCTCTTTCCCTCTCTCAAAAGGGAAGGGGGCTCTGTTACACACATTTGCATATAATGTGTAATTATCCCTTTAGAATCCCAGTACCTTGCTGGCAGCTGACAAATCACCACCATAGTTCACTGTTTAACTACAACAAAAGCAACCCACACAACCTTCTCTACTTCATGGAGCTGGGAAGGAGTCCAATTTCCTGTACAACTGAAACTTTTTCATGCTATACTTCATTCAGAATCAGGTATATGGTCACTTAGCATAAGTAATACCATCCAGGGGTTTTGATAGGCTTCACAAATCTCACTATGGTGAGTTGTAGGAGATCTGTTTAAATGAATAACATTTTTCATGTTGATGTCTGACTGTTGCATCAAGAGTTAATGGTTAAGAGTTAATGGACTGCAAACTACCTTATACTTTTACTACCTCAGCTGTGCATAATAACAAAACCAGAGAAGAATGGCAGGCATTTCACTGCAGCACATATTCATAACTCAAAAAATGTATCTTGGGTCTTCTTTTTTAAAAGGTCACCCTCTCAGTTCAGAAAGCAGCCTTTTTTTCTTTAAATGAAGGTTCTCCAGATTATTAATATGCAGACATACATGCCTAGTGACATGTATATGTGGCCTGTTGGCTGTCTCCATTTATGGCCTTCTGTTTGGATGGCACCCTGCCCAGTAACAAGTTGGCAGAGCCATTTTACTGAGGCATAACTGCCAAAACATGATAGACTTTGATGGGCAGCCAGCGTCCATCTCTCTGGCCTGCTCCACACCACATGATTGCGCATTGACACTCACCGGCCATGCAAAGCATAGTTCAGAAGTAAAATAAAATGAGAGATGTTGGTACAAGCACATCTGGCTATAACAAAGCATACTATACAACATACTATATTCAAGATCCACATTGGAAAATATGTTACCAACAAAATCTAACAAGGGGGAAAAAAATCTATAATCAATTAAATGGCATATCTGAGAAAAGAATGCCTAATGTCAGAGAAACAGAGTTAAGTGGTTATCACATCAGAACATATTGTATGAATGGCAGAAAATTGCATTCCAAACTTTTCTGTCCACTACAATGCTCATGAAGAAACATGAAAATTCACCAGACACTGCAGAGAGCAAATAGTAGCTTACATGCTGCACAACGTGTCAACCATGGAAGGGGCAATAGTCCCTTCTACAACAGCCAAGAGTCCACCTCCACTGCTAGTGGGGACAGGGGCTGCTGTGTTTCCACTAAGCTGTGTGTCTTGCAGTGCAGGAGTCAAGACGCACGGCTCAGAGCTCACCCATCCCCACTAGCAGTGGCGACAGACTCCTGGTTTTTATGGAAGCCACACACACTTACACACACATTCCCCTTGCTTGGCTGGAATGCTGTGTGGTAAGCCACTAGGCTCATTCTCACCATCAGAACTTGGGTAGCAAAAGCCTCCTATCTACTTTCAGGGACTGCGCATGCTCCTGTGTGTAATTTTTGGGGGGGGGGAATGTAGGCGGTGGGGAGCTTGATTATTTGCTAAGCCCCAGCTTGGTAGGACAGTTTTTTTGCCTACATCATTCAGAAGCTGGGAACGGAACTGAGTAGGGAGGGTGTGCTCATCCTACCCAGCTGGAGCACAGCAAGTGATCAAGCTCCCTGCCTCCTACCTTTTACACACAATTAGAAAACAGGTGCATGCGCTCTCCCTGAACGTGGATAGGAGGCTTCTGCTACCCAAGTTCTGATTATGAGAACAAGCCTGGTGAGAACTACACAGCATTCCAGCCATGTAAGGGGAGTGTGTGTGTGTGTGTATTTGATTGGAAGAACCAGCTGGCTGTACATGAAATATTCACAAAATATATTTTAAAGTCTAATAATGGGGGGGGGGACTCATGAGAATATCCTATTTCTAAAAAGCATGGAATGTAATTAATTCCTGTTAAAGGAATAATTATGTATATGTGAACAGCAGCAGGGTGTTTGACATGGAACATGTCACGTGTTAGGGCTGAACTCGAAGTTCAGCACACTTTTCTGAGGCTGCAGCAATGGCCACAGCCTGAGAAAAGACTACACATCCAAGGAGCACCCATGTCATTTCTTGCGACTCCATTGGAAAAGGGGGAAAGTGGCCTTTACAAAGTCAATCCATGAATCCTCTTTTATGAAGACTACAGACTTTTTTCCTCATCCTGCCACTCCTGGTAGACAGTTTGAGCGGTGGGGTGAACCAAACCTTTGAGGGGCTGGAATGTTTGGCTCAGTTTGCTTCCTTTTGACCCTACTTTGTCCCCCCAGATGGCATTCCACTTTGGGGTTCCAGCATGTAAAAGTGGGGTCAAAGTAGGCTGAATCTGAATAGGCCCCCAAAGCTTCACATAACCCTATGACAAATTCATCCCCCCAAAACAGACATGGGCAAAGCAATTGTCAGCTGTCTTGTTAGGTCCTGGAGTTTGATTTGCATGATTCAACCCTAGAGTTAGGTATTATTTTACCTCATAAAAAGGGAATTAACACACAGCAAGAGGTTTGACTCTTATGCTTCATCTTTCACTTTTATTATCTACTCATTATTTCTCACACAATAGCTATGGTGAGTTTTAACCAACAAAGAAGTGTTCTGCAGTTTTCTTTTAAACAAACGTTATACTTTTTTTTTTACAAAGCAGAAAACACCAATTTGATTTTCTCCTACTTGTCTCCATTATAAGTCTCCAACTGCAACTGAGGGAGAGAAACCTCCTTCCCCATTGTTCAAGAGAGCCCAACCTTTAAATATAAATTAAAAAGTGTCATTCTTTATGCTGCAACTGGATTGGCTCAGTCTCTGCACGTACTCATATGAATGGTTCCAAGAAGCCTCATTGCTTTCCATTGAGTTATATATGTATATGTAAGGGGAGCCAGAGTCTCTTCTTTTCCCCAATACAGAACCCAGGTGATGGCAGGAAGCTTTTTCCAGTTAAATCTGACATAACCAAAATTTGTTCCTTATGATGCTTCACTAGCTATATATATTAATTTAATTCTCTTAAGCAGGGGTAGCCAATCTGAAGTTCTCCAGCTATTGTTGGACTGTAGCTCCCATTAAGAGTTGATGGGAGTTGTAGTCTAACTCCCATCAACTGGAGAGATTCATACTTTCCAGCGGGAGAGCCTCAGGTTGGACAACCCTGTTCTTGAGCATCAGAAGATGGGATAGAAAACACACAATACCAAGAGATTAGCATTTCCTGGTAGTGAATTCCTAGTTTTTTTAGAAGCATCGGGTGACTGAGTTGTCCAGCTCCTGGACCAGATGTCCCAACCTTACACTCAGATGCCCCAACCTTACGCTCAGATGCCCCAGCCCTTACATAATGTATGTATAATACCAGAATAAAACAAAACATTAGATATACATTTCCTCCATAAGAACTTAATATTTTAATTAAAGTGAAGCAATTCAATTTTTAAATATCTAAATGTCATAAAAATATGTTAGAAGCAAGGGTATGCAGGGCCAGCGTTCAATCCTATTAATGAAGATTAATACTTGTGTGCATGTGCACAGTGTGTTTCCCCCCACAAGGCTGTTCTGTCGGTTGTATCCATGCAGATTTAAGATAACTATTAAAATCAACTGCTGGGGATATGGCAAGGATTGCAAAGAGTAGTGCACTTGTCTAATCTCATTTACAGTCTGGGTTGGTTTGGCAAATACTTGCATCCCATGGGAGTACATTCCATCTTCAACGGCCAAGTGCATGCCCATTGAGATGTATTTTGTGGATGTCCCAATGTCCTCCCTTTATGATGCAGCGTAGGTTGTTTGTCCAAACAATAACTGTACATATGACTCAAATACTAGTTTAAACTGGGATCATGTGTAGGAGGAGCCATTTGGACAGATACCACCACCCCCATGTGATAAAGGGATATGCCAGGAAACATCTAGGTCGCGTAAGAGACGTCACAATGGGCATGCATTCGGTGTGCCCCAAATGGGCCAGAACAGTATTGTTCAAATCAGCTTCATATGCAGATTCAAAGTGAGTCTTTGAGATCATTCACACAATCAAAAACTGTGTTCTAACCCGCTTTGAGAGCTGTGTGTGCTCCCAGTTTTCAGTTGTGTGGAAGCAAGGTAGGAGGAAAAGCTACCCAGGTTTTTCCTGGGTTTTTCTTCCTCCAACCAAAAACTGGGAGCACCCACAGCTCCCAAACTACCTTAAGTGGCACAGCAGGGAAATGCTTGACTAACAAGCAGAAGGTTCCTGGTCTTAATCCCCACTGGTATGTTTCCAAGACTATGGGAAACACCTCTGTCGGGCAGCAGCGATATAGGAAGATGCTGAAAGGCATCATCTCATACTGCACAGGAGATGGCAATGATTAACCTCTCCTGTATTCTACCAAAGACAACCACAGGACTCTGTGGGCTCCAGGAGTCGAAATCGACTTGATGGCACACTTTATCTTTACAGCTGCCAAACCTGGGTATAACACAGTTTCTGACTATGTGAATGACCTCTTTGTCTTTTAGTAGGTGATTCAGTATCTATATACAACAAGCATCCTTTGTGATCCCCCTTATTGTCACTCAACACCTCTTGTCCCTATTTGCCTAGCTGGCCTCTTATACAACAGTGAATATGAAAACATTACATCTATAATGTAGTGAGAAGAGCATCTACTCAGGTGGATTTGAAATTATGCACTCTAACTTGTGGGGAAGGAGCAGATTTGCCTGTAGAATTTTTTGAAAATCTCCATATAATGCTAAAAGGTTTTCTACCAGAGATTAACTCTCATAACGTCAGGAACAACCCCTGTTATAGGACTCTTAAGTTACAAATCATTTTCTAGAAACTGCTGTCACATCACATTTTAATTGCTGTTACTATTTTAGACAACAAGGCTAAGCCAGAATATGCTAGCATGAAGAGAAAAGAGATTCAATGTATTTGTTCACTTCAGATTTGTTTTTAAACCCTGTGAGAGCAGAGCTCTGAGCCCAATGCCCAGCAGAAATTCCCACACTGCTGCTGTGGAGTCCCCTCCATCTCCCACTTCTTCATCCCCCTGCATGCACTGAGATTATCTTGCAGTTTCACAGGAATGTTTAGATAGCTTTGGGCAATACTCTGGGAGTGAATTTTACTGGGCAGAGACTTAAATCATACACTTACTTGGTAAGGCACAGCTGCTGCTAAAATTATAAACTTCTGCTCAAAAGCTTTTCCTTTATGGGATGTTTTTTGGATGGAAGTAAAGAGCTTCTGTCAGCTCATGGTCTGGTGTGTACAGAGTTTCTGAAACACTGAAGACAAACAAATTCTCCTCCTCAGACAGATCCCTACAGAAGTCAAACAATTCCCAATTTTCTGCATGGGAGTTGATTATAACAATGGGAAATTCCAAGGGTAACAAAGTCAGACATGTTACCACTTTTTCAATGACTGTAGCCATAAGAAAAATTTCAAGTTGATATTATATATAGCATTTCTGCCATAAGGCCATATATACCCTTAGAAATTATAGAAAGTGTCTGAAATGTGCAAAATACATCAGTAATGGAATCAGAAGCGATATACGAAATTCTGATTCTATTACCAATCTATTTTGAACATTTCAGATATTGTCTACAATATTTAAGGAGTTTGTAAAAATATGGCCTAATAGCTGGAGATATTCTCTTGCCAGTGGGCATATATAATATCAACTAGAAAATCTGCTTACAGCTATAGTCGTTAAAAAAGAGGTAACATGCCTGATTCTTCTACCCTTGGAATTGTTCCAATGGCAGAAAGAAAGTTCAGTATCAGAATTAATGCTGGCTAGGGGACACCAAGAAGAGACTGACTACAAATAAAATACAACTCATGTATACATGTGGCCTACCACCAATCAGTGGAAATGTGATGCTCGTAGAAGACAAAGAGGTAGTTCTCACAACCAGCCCTACCCGGAGAGCAAAGCAGGCTGGTTGTGAAAAGCGCCAGAATCACTCCCAGTCCCGGAACACCTCCCCTGGGTAGCCCAGCTTTTGTACCCAGGCTAAAAGTGAGGTAGGAGGACACACGCGCCTCCAACCTCATGCCTGGGTCACGTGGGCTGCCTGCAGCCATACTTACCATAGAACTAGGGGGAAGGAGTGATCAGGCAACTGGGAGAAATCCCAATGCACTGGGCTTCCTTCTCCCTGCCAGTCCTTCTGTGCACTGCGCACTACACCGCCGCTGGTGTGGGCGTGCAGGTGGCAGAGCCCTCTTCAGGCCTCAGATCATGTGGGAGAAGGTAGGTAGGATCCTGCCTTCCCCCCAGCCCTCCTAGTCCCAGCCCCTAAGGTCATGTGAAAAACTGTGGTGGTGCCCTTTATTTCTGAATAACTATTGAGGATCCAACTAGGATCTTCAACTTACTAAACTTTAACCAGTCCAGCTGGTTTGCAGATCTCTACTCTTCGACTTTTAACAGCAACTTGACATACACAAATTAATAAGCCCGTGAAAGTCTTTTTCTGGAATCAAGATAATCAATGGGAAATGTTACACCTGCTATGTCAATCAACTATAAATTGCATAAGCAGGAAGGCCCACAGAAGGTGGCAGCCCTATTATGAATAACCCTTCCTATCACAGTTACTGCCAATAGCTACTACACAGGTGATGTGATGCCAATAGTAAATAGTTGTGCATTTATTACTTATGTACCACCTGTAGTATGTGAACACCTTTTGTCACTGAAATATTTTCCCACTTAACAGCAGGCATAATTAGTGCTAATAATTACTACAATGCCAGTCTTGGTATCATTCTTATGACAACCATAAGAATGGAGCTTTAGATGGAGGTTCTAAGTTCTCTATAATGAAAACCAATGAGGATAATAACAAACAACAACAAAAGGCATCTCTCTTTACAGGGAAAACTGCTCATTTTTTGAGGTTCAAGCACTGTCAGTATGAAAAAAGATGGAAGCATCAGAATAGCAAGCAAACTGCAAGAAGCCAAGGTGTAGCCTATCCATATCTCATCACCTAGAGAAGTAACACAGTAACTGGACTGCATGAATCAGTGTCACACAGTCCACTCTGCTGCAGAGATGCCTACAAACATCTCCAAGCTTGGTCTCAGATAATTATTTTGGGGGATTCATAAATTCTACCTGAAAGGAAAGGCAAATTTTTCAAGCCCTCTAAGTTATTCTGCAAGCCCAAAACTGGACAACTTTGCCAGCATCTCATCCTGTCAGATTCCCCCATCACCAAAAACACCCCCATTAACCACTGCCAATACAACCCTGTGCCCAGGAGTACAGCATGGTGGAAAATAAAAATGTGGGGAGAATAAAACCTGCCCTACAACCCACATGCCACTGATGATTTCCTTCTGGTGTGCTGCCTTCATGACCTGCCAGGGTGAGGAAGGAGCAGGGAAGACAAAATCCCTCCCTCTTCCCCACATGCCACTGCTGCTGCTTTTACCACTAGACCATTAAGCAAAGGAGAGAAGAGAGTGTGTTTTGTGAGTATGGGGCTGGTAGAGAGCCAGAGATCAATTTTTGAGCTTCAGACTGGCTCCAAAAATGGGAAGGAATCCAATCATTTGTGTGCTAATCTAAGGCAAGAGAGAGAAGGCTTACTCATCTCTTTTGCTCTAAGGCAAGATTCGCCACTAGATTTGCTACAATTTTTGCTGCTGCTGTGCCCTTAAATACCTTAGAAACAAATGTTTTGTGGGAGAAACTTTCCCCCAAAGTTATTTCCATGGCAAGAAATGTGTGATTTCTGCCTGTTGTGTTACTGATAAAGGCACAGGAGCAAGGTCAATAAAACTGGTAGCAACACTATGCTCCACACATCAGCCTCCTGCAGAGTAACATACATATTTCACAACACAATGTACAAGTTGAACCGAACAAGATGCCCAATATGAAAGCATGGCAAAGCATGTCCAGTGCCTGTCCTCTAATTTTCATTACAATGTGCACATGAAACATCCTGGCAAATAGGGCATTTTTAAATAGCTGCCTAAGCAGTTCCAATTTTCCATTGTTGCAGTAAAAAAGCTCATTGAAGCTTGACCCTAAAATTTAATTTTAAACATGCACATCTGTATACACAGAGCTTGTCAAGGATGCAAAAATCCGCCCACAATTTGTGACCTTCAAGATTAGGGCTTATCTTATAGGAAATCATGACAACGTTACAGGCTCCATTATATGACCCAGTCAATAGACAGCACTGCCTGCAGACCTAGTAATCAAGCAGCTGTCACACCATAAGTTTGCTACAAATACCCTGGTGTAATGTAGTTGCAGTCCTTTGCACTTCCAGCAGCAAATTAAAAAAACACCATCACAGATAGTAGTAGGAATAAGAGAATTTAGCAACACCAACAACCATTGCCACCACATCCATGTTAATTCCACTGCCTCCAACCAAACACGTTGCACACCAAGGGTACTTCTACATCATCCATGTATGGAAGGCACCAATCAAAACACAATGATGATCAAATACTCCATGATGTTACCCTACTCAGTATCCACTCCCTCTATGCACCCGGGGAAAGATTGTAGTGTCTTTCAAAGCTCTAGAGTTCAGTGGATTGTACAGCAGCAATAGAACCCTTCCCACAAGCTACAAGCTCCTCTCAGACAGGAGGCAGAGCCTGAATCTCCTGGCAACCCATAGAGCAGAAACTTGGTGCCAAACCTCAAAGGAAGTCTGACATACCAGTTACAACAGAGAGTCAACCCATGGGCCAATGAGTCAGAGGCCTGCATGGAGAACCCTTAGGCTCTCGGGCAAGAACTCAAATCTTGCCGAGGGGGTGGTTCAACATGGACAGTTGTCAGAACTCTCCACACCACACATGTGTACTGATACTTATACAAAGGAGAACACATTTTGCAAGGGAGAGGGCCACAGGTACAAGGAAGAAGGGACGTTACAACAACAAACTCATAGCAGGTAGCACCAGAAGCTGCCCGGTAGCTCAGTGGGAAAGAATAACACAATGGGAAACAGGAGATGGGATTTCAAAGGGGTACCATCGGGAGATGCTGAAGGCACAACTCAACTTTTGGGTGGCCCACTGGCAACAGTGATCCAAGATATAAAAAGTGGGGGGAAGAGATTCAGGACCAGAACCTCAACCTCTTACTCCACAGAGCAACTCCCTAACTGTATAATTACAGGAAAAGAAAGGCAAAAGACACAGGATGGGGCCTCTGAAGTTTCCCAAGGGGCTTTGTCTTCTTCCTGGTAACAAAATCATATAAACTAATTGAGGGGATTTTATATGGAGCTGTAGCTCTGAGGAAGAGTACAAGTGTAGCACTGTAATGTGTAGCACCCCCACCGCTGCCCAATGGGGGTAGTTGGACATCCAACAGCTCAAAGGTGGGGGGCAGGATCCATGAATTAGATGAAGCAAGTAGGTTCTGTTCACTGGTCCAAGGTACATGGCCAGGCTATGGATTCACTGTGGGTGCATCCACCCTACCCCCAGCCTTGAAGAGGGACATGCTCCTTCATGGCCTTTTCTCCCCTTTCACTACCTTCCATTCTCAGGCGGTCTCTGTTGCTCATCAGAACGTGTGGCTGGACTGGCTCAGTCACAACTTCCTGCTGCGGCAGGTATCCAGCCTCCTCAGCTTTCTCCTCTCCTGAACACCTCATGAGTGTCCTTAAAGAGGGGCAGGACAGGGCCCGAATTCTGCCTCCCGGTCTCAGGCAGGCCAATTGAACTAGCCCAGTTGTGGGCTCCCCAGCAGCCTGTGCCACAGGCTCACAAACACCCATGAGGCTAAAACCCTAGATGTGATCTCTCACCAGAAAACTCTGAGAGAAGCCACACATGCAGGCACATTGGGCCACAGTGACAGCTGACCCAACAACCCCATTCAGGCAATTGTCTGAACTGTCTTGGCACTTACATGTTTCATGATGCCTATCATTTTACCGAATCCCCAGCACCCCATCCAGTCACCCTTTCTCCATTTAGCTGATTGTTTCAGTAGATCTTGCCTCCTCAGCTCTGCCCATGCCTGGTGTATTATCATACCGGCAGTAACAGGGAGGCAGGAAGACCTTGAATTGTGGGGTCCCACCCTAGCTGGTGCTCTAATGCCATGGCCTAGGGGAAGCTGTAGACCCTCAGCTATCTTGCAGTGTAAGGAGCCTAGCCATCTGAGGCGAAGGAGGAAACAGCACACTATCATGATACAGAGACATGGCTGAAACAGTCACAGCTTTTATTGAATACCAACAGTGGTGGCAGGAGTTCAGACAGCATCACAATGCAAGGGAGTTGCCAACCTCTCCTCGGTACTTGCTGGAGAGCACCGTGATTGCCTGTAAAGAGACAAGAGACAGTGAGAGTCAGCAGCTATCACAGATTGTTCCCATGCCTAGATGCGAAGTAGGAGATTGTGGCGAAAGTGGGGGAGGGAGCAATTCTAGCTCGACACTCTCCTGGTCCTCATGCTTCAGACCTGCTCCTCCTGGTAAAAATGTTTGGTGGTTCATCTGTTGGTGGTATTCAGTGTAGTCATTAAGACAGTGACTTCCGCTAACTGGGCAATGAGGCATCTTTGAAGTGGTGGCTGTCTTACGTTTAGTAGGGGAAGAGCAACTGCCCCTATTCAGTCCAGTATAGCACCTCTCCAATGGCTTGCTGTCAGCTTCGTGTCTGTGGTGTGTGTTAGGGATGTACAAACTGGTTCGAACTCAAACCAGTCGAACCAGGGTGGTTCGATGGTTCGAATTCGAACCAAACCAGCCATCAGGTTCAAACTGCAGGTTCAAATTCGAACCAAACTGAGGGTGGTTCAATTCAAACTGGTTCGAACCTTGAAAAGTGGGTGGGGTGGTAGCTGGCACCCATGGGTACCTACCACCCAAACCTCAAAGCAATCGGACACTCGTACAATTTTTAAATGAATTTTTGAAATTTATTTTTCTTTTTCTGTCATAGAGTATAATGGGACTCGAACCAGCCCATTATTCTCTATTGTGGAGCACCCATGGGTGCCAACCCATGGGGGTGGTTGGCACCCTCTGTGCACTACACCACCACTCACTCTGGGCCACCCCAGCACCCCACAAGTGGCTTTAAGGTTTTTCTCCACAGGGAAGAATGGAGGTTTCAGCAGCCCCATAACTGCACTGGGGGGGGGTGCTGGGGTGGCCCAGAGCGAGGGTGCCAACCACCCTTATGGGTTGCTACCCCATGGGGTAGTGGGTTTTGTTGTTTCTGAGGTGTTCTGAGTGTACATTCTTTGGTAGCATATAAGATTTTCAATGACAAACCATGAATCCACTCTCATTGCTAACCTTAAAGACACATAAACATCAAAAATCATTTAAAAATCAGCCCTTTGCCCAATTCCTTTCAAATAATTCTGATAGCTTCCTTGCCCCCCTTGGGCACTACCACCTACCACACTCTGCTCTAGGCCACCCCTTTGCCCCCGACGTGAAGCTATACATTTGCTGACACCTCCATGTGTCTTTATGGAGAAAAACCTTAAAGACATGTAAACTTCAAAAATCACTTAAAAATCAGCCTTTTGCCCAATTCCTTTCAAATAATTCTGATAGCTTCCTTGCCCCCCATGGGCACTACCACCCACCACACTCCACTCTAGGACACCCCTTTCCCCCCGACGTGAAGCTATACATTTGCTGTAATCCTCATTATTCCCTATGAGGAATTCAAAAATATTTTTAAAATTCACCAATAATCAGAGGAGTGTCTGATTGTCTTGGGGTTTTGTGGGTGGTAGGCACCCCTGGGTGCCTACCATCCACCCCACTTTTGTGCCCCTAGGTGCTCCACAATAGGTGATAATGGGCTGGTTTGGGTCCCATTACACCCTATAAAAATAAATTTCAAAAATTCATAAAAAATTGTATGAGTGTCCAATTGCATTGGGGTTTGGGTGGCAGGTACCCATGGGTGCCAGCTACCACCCCACCCACTTCTGGAGGTTTGAACTGGTTTGAATTCAAACCGAACCGGAGGGGTTTGAGCAAAACCAAAACCGAACCACCCCCTCCTGGTTCGAATCTGGTTCGTATTCGAACCGAACCGGGCAAACCGGTTTTGTGCACATCCCTAGTGTGTGTCTGTCTCTCTCTCTCTCTGTTCTAGCTCAGGAGCCCTTTGAAGACCAGAAACCATTTTCTGACACCTTTTGCTATATACAGTAAATGGCTTTGAGAACTTTCTTTCTTTCTTTCTTTTTTAAAGGAGCCAGCATGGTGTAGTGGTTAGAGTGCTGGACTAGGACCGGGGAGACCAGAGTTCAAATCCCCGTTCAGCCTTGATACTATCTGGGTAACTCTGGGCCAGTCACTTCTCTCTCAGCCTAACCTACTTCACAGGGTTGTTGTGAGGAGAAACTTACGTATGTAGTACACTGCTCTGGGCTCCTTGGAGGAAGAGCGGGATATAAATGTAAAAAATAAATAAAAATAAACAAAATTAAAATAAAGCAGTACATAAATATTTTAATAATAATAATCCTCACCCAGTCCACATAGGCTGTTGCAACAAATCTCTGCCTCCAGTTTTACTGCATGGCCTGTTCTTTGCTATGGCTCTGCATCTGTAACAAAAAAGGGGGATCATGAGTGTTTGGCCAGCAGCACCTACAGTTGAAATGGAGTGGCTGGTGTTCCCCCACAAAGGTGACTGTGCTCCTCAGTGCATGGAGGGAGCTTACCTGCATTTGGTAGTTCATGACCAACAGAGCCCCTGGTTCTATACAGTGCATACTTAGCTTATGACTCCTATGGTACAGGAGTCTGATACAGTCTGCTAAGTAAGAGAAAACTGTTTAGCTCAGCAGTTGCCAACCTGAGGCTCTCCAGTTGTTCTTGGACTGCAACTCCCATCACCTCCCACTGAAATTTACTACAGCTGGGGATGATGAGATTTGTAGTCCAACAGCAGCTGCTGAGCCTCAGGTTGGCCACCCCTGGTCCAGCAATTATATAGGGCAGGTTCACATGTATGATGGCACCTAGACTTGGTGCAGGGGGGTGGGGGCAGCTGCTTCCCCAGGAATGCCTGCTCCCCACATGAACCTCTACTTCCGCTCCAGCTTCTGAATGCTGAGATTGGTCATTGTCTAGACCCATCAGTCTCAGCATATCCTGCCCCACTTCCCTCAGGGAATCTGACATCTTAAACGTAGATTTGAAGTACGTTTCAGATATCGGGATAAACCTGAAGGAAGTGGGGCAGGATATGTCGGGACTGGTAGGTTCGGATGTCACGGCACATCGGAAGCTGGAGCAGGAGCAGAGGCTCGTGTGGCTGCTCTCCCCAACCTCAGGTGCTGCCATGTGTGTAAAACCGCTCACAGTCTTGGCATATTGAAGCGGGCAGGAATGGAAGCCATGTTGGGGGAGGGGGGGAATATGCAGGAGTAATACATGGCCTCCTCTCTCCCTGGTGGGTCCTCAGCATCTTGCTTACCTGTGTAGGTTGTCTTGTCCTTACTCCCAGTTGCAGGAATGGAGCTAAGATTCCTGGTGTGTGTTTATATTTGGAGTCCTGAGGCAGGGTACTTGTAGTGGGTCTGAGAAGGCAAAGGTTAGCAATATGCCCTTCCTACTTTGTTATTAGTCACCTAATGGTGCAGCGGGGAAGTAACTTGCCAAGGGAGCCAGAGGTTGCCAGTTCAAATCCCCGCTGGTATGTTTCCCAGACTATGGGAAACACCTATATCGGGCAGCAGTGATATCGGAAGATGCTGAAAGACATCATCTCATACTGCATGGGAGATGGCAATGGCAAACCCCTCCTGTATTCTACCAAAGACAACCACATGGCTCTGTGGTCACCAAGAGTTGACACTGACTCGACGGCACAACAACTTTACTTTGTTATTAGCCCTGTTTGTTGTTTACACAAAGTGTTCTTCCACCAAAGTCCTCCTTAAGTTCTCTATAGACACGAGGACAGCCCATGAGGAGCGTCTTGATATATGAAATGTGTGCCCCTTGGCTGGGGCTTCAAATCAAATACTTTATTGCAATCACAGACCAGGACAATAGTAATAAAAGCACACAGAAGCCTGACAGAATAAACCATTAAAGTTGTCATATAGCATTAATAAGTTAAATCTCACAACAGAAGTTATATGCTACTGCTAGTGTGCTGTGACTAACTGCAGAGTTAAGTCTTATTCAGACATTACACCGTATGTGCATGTTTGTGTGTGAATGTCCATAGATGTGTTCATTTAAGTGAATCTGGGTGCTGATCTCCTCAAATACAGGATGCAGAGAGGAAGTGCAATACTGTACTGTATATACAATACAGTGAACAGTATGCGTGAATAACTGTAGGTGCATACAGATCTATATGTGTGTACACAGGATGCCCTGTGTTAAACATAACGTATGAATAGGGTTTTAGCAAAATTTAATCAATTGTCACTTATTTGCTTACTTAAACAATATTTTTTACCTCACCTTTCCCAAAGGTTCAAAGTTACTTCCCAAAACAAAACACGCAGCTAAAACAGGCTGCACAACTTGAGCCTTCTTGCAGATGTTGGACTACAACTCCCATTATCCCTGATGTTTGGCCCCTGTGGCTGGAAATGATGGGAAGTGTAGTCCAACAACAGCTAGAGGGCTGAAGTTGTGCAGCCCTGTGTTAAAATGAGCTATAAAAAGCAGTCCAAATTATAAAGTTGTTTTGGGTTCTCCACTGATTATGATGGGGAGTGTTTTAATTTTCACCATCTTTGTTGCAGGCCTAATGTTATGCCACCGTTGGGATAAGACTGAGTGAGAAAAGGATTCTGGCCAAGCCCCACTCTTCCTCTGCCACCCACCAAACACCACCCACATGTGCCCCCTTGCACCTGGGATACTGCTAGTGTAGCAGGTATGCTGGTGCAATGTAACACGGCTGCAATGTTTTCATTTCAAGAAAACTATAGGGTATGAAGAGTTGTGTTCATTGTGTGCTTTTCAGGCTGCATTTCTGTTTTACCTTTGCTCATACTTGCTGGGTGACTCTGGGCCAGTCACTTTTCTCTCAGCCTAACCAACTTCACAGGGTTGTTGTGAAAGAGAAACCTAAGTATGTAGTACACCGCTCTGGGCTCCTTGGAGGAAGAGCGGGATATAAATGTTAATAATAATGATAATGATGCATGTAATAGAGTGCCACATTGATAAAGGATTGTAGTGAGCTATACTAGCACCTTAATCCAGGCTACCCATTCTCTCCCTTGACATACTGAAGTCTTGATGGCATATGCTCATCTTTGAAGAGGTAAAAAGTTGTTGGCGAGGCAGGGGCACTGTTCCCTCTAACAGGGATTCCCATATGTTGTTCACTACAACTTCCAGCATCCCCAGCTGCAATGGCCTGTTGGAAATGGAGTTCCAGTGCATCGACTTTTTGCACCAACTATCCTAATGACCACGAGGGACATTGGGAGTAGAGGTAGTTAGTGAGGGTCTCCTTACCTGTCCCTGCTTGCCTCTACTCTATGACCCCTGCCTTGACTCCTCAGGTTCTTCCTGTAGTGAGTCAGACCTTTTCCTTCCCTCTTGGAGAGAAAATGGAAACATCTCTCCCTCTCCCTCCCTACTTATTATGTAGCGTATAGATAGGATAGGTCTTTCCTACTTCAAATGTAAAGGTAAAGTTGGTGTCAACTCCTGGCAACCACAGAGCCCTGTGGTTGTCTTTGGTAGAATGCAGGAGGGGGTTACCATTGCCACCTCAAATGCACTGCACCAGTAAACCCATTTAGTTTAGATTGTACAACAATCTCCATGCGTGTCCTTTAAATATCTGCAACAACTAAACTCAGCACTCTACTCTGTAACTGGAGTGGGCAGCTTTCTTTTGGTGCTTTGCTAAATAATGACAAATCCCAACATGGTCTTTGGCTGGGGATTATGGGAGTTGTAGTGAACAATATCTGGGAATCCCTGTTAGAGGGAACACTGGGTGGGGGAGATGCTGAATTGCTTTTTGGTTCCTTACAGAAATGCCATCATTCTCAAAGAGGTTTATGACAGTGGTGGTCACATATATACTTAGATACAAAGGACCTAATTGTGTACCAGTTTTATGCTGAAAGACTCCACTAACATGATAGGTGATCCCATGTCTCTTTGCTAGCTGATAAAATCATGGTACCCTGCACAATTAGGCAGTAGTTTACTATAATGAATGGTTATGCCATGTTGCCATTAACTGCTATGCAAAATTCTACAAATACATATATTTTACAGCTATGCTGGGTGGGTGGGAACCTCCATAATTAATAAAGAACACAGACATTCCAAACATAGCTATTAGGATTTGCCATGCTATGCTTGGCGGTGGAGTTAAACAGCTGGTTGTTAATACAAAGTGCACAAGCTATGCTTACACCACAAAATTAAGAGTGTGGAGTTTAATCAGCTGAAACAAGATGATGTTCCAGAACAAAGTCAGCATTAAGGATGAAGTTTGCTCATTCTCAAGAATAAAACAATTGAAATTAAATGAGAAAAAATAAGTGGCATGATTATTGCAATATGATACATTTTAAAGGAGGGAGAATATGGCAGGCTGATTGGTTTCTATGAGGTTTTCCTCCTTTATGTGTATTCTCTGACTGTTGTTGTTGCTTTGCTCTGAAAATAAAAAACAGCACAGGACTCTGGTCCCTAGCAATCTTTGTAGTAGTCTTCTACTATGGATTTTAGAACCACTACACCCATTGCATTTTTTAGATATGTGCCCAAGATACTAGCCAAAAACTGGCATAATTACTATAGAGTGTTGGAGCTACTTGACTATTTTGCTTTCCAAGCCTGGTTTCCAAGCTGTGCCTGCTAGGTTGCCTGCGAAGAAAAGGCAATAATCTCAGAATCCTTGAAAAATAAAAACAAATATTTCTGTATAAAAGACACACACACACTTCAGTCAGGATAGGTTTGAAGTTGTCCAATCAGTCATTTCAGTTAAAATGCCTTGTTTTATTTGGAAGCCATTACCCTCTCCCTCTCTTTCACCCTCAAGAGAGGTGAGAGAGCAAGAGAAAGATAAGAGAGCTAGCAAGAGGCTTTGCTGAAAGTCTCAGAACAAGAGCAAAGGCAGGGGGCTGCTTGCTTGTTTGCCTCCGATAAAAGAAATCCAATACCTCCCGAGGGCTGGGTCAAGGTGCTGAGTGAGGAGAAAAGGGCTGGTTTCCCTATGGAGGCTGGAGAAAGGTAGCCAGGACTCCTGCCTGTTCTGAACTCCATTTGCTTGCAGACTGAGTGCTCCCATTTTGCACAAAGATATCCAAAACATCGGCTGAGACTGCCTGGAAGGACCCTGGGAAATCAGATTACTGGGCTGGCTTTGTTTGCTGGCTATTGATCAGAATTGGTGCCTGTATGTTATTCTGATTGGTTTGGGAGTAAGGCTAGCCTCTGCCCATCTGGGGTGGGGGGAGAAAGACACATTCTCATTGGTGCTGAGGCACTAAATATGCAATTTGGGTAGTGACTAAGTATGGTAATTACTTCATTTGTGGGCAATGGATCCCACTAAACAGCCTAAGAGGAAGGAAATGGTTTTACAAAGGAATACAGGTGGCCCTCATGATCCGCGGTCCCGGAAACCCTGGTTCCGCGTATCCACAGTCGGCCAATATAGACTCAACCTTGTTATCTGTGGTTAAAAACATAGGCAAGATTCGTCTATTCATGGTTCCTGGGTGGCAGGAAATGACTTCCGGTGTCATTTCCTGCCACCATTTTTGCAGCATGGAGACATTTTGTGGCTCTTTTTAAAATTCATGTGGTTTTCATGGAAAATCAGAGGAATAGGGGGTTTGGTGGGCAGGACTGCTGGACAGTTGGAGACCTGGAGAGCATGGAACAGTATTTTATTTATTTTATTTCTGCCTCCTCATCACTTTTAAGCCCCTTTTTAACCTCATTGAACCTAACCCCCAATTCGCACTGACTCAAGTTTTCATTATCCGTGGTTTCGTTATCCGTGGTTGTAGTCCAGAACGGAACCCCCGTGAATAATGAGGGCCACCTGTATAGAAAAAAGACCAAGAGCCACTGCCATCTACTGGCAAGCAGCATTAATGCAAGATCAATATTCAAGCAAGTGAGACAGAGGGAAATAAATGATCTGTTTGGTGATAGAATGGGCTGCTGGAATGGAGGGGGGCAATGCCCCCTCTGCTCCAAATGAGGAGCCTCAAATGCCTGTTACGTGTATACTCTGTGACAAACTCAGGTTTGTCACTATGGAATGCGAGTTAATGGTTTCAGACTGAGCTATGATCCCAGGAGTAAATGCACTATTCTAACAGCAGACGAAATATAACTGAAATCAATATACTTTTTTAAAAAATGGGTGTGACATTTCTCTTGAATGATGAACTGACCTCATTAAAGCATCATGAATCTTCATGGATTATACACACTAAATTTGACAAATGACACCAATGGAAGTGATGAATGACATTCCCATTTTTAGGTATTCAGGGGAAAATGTTTCCTCTAAATTACTTAATTGCCCTATAAAGCCTCTTTTTCAACAGTCCATAGAACTCTTTAGAATTCTAAACATTCACATTTACTAAAGGTGAGCATTTACTGTTGCTTTGTTTTATTAAAACATTCTGTAACTTTATTATCTATTTAGCTTTAAATTTGTCTTATAGTATGTAAACTGCCTTAGAAATATTTGTATTAAGAGACAGAAATCTCTCCATTTTAATTTGTCCCACAGTTACCAGAGGACAGACTCTGGCATGAGCAAACATGTTATGTTCAGTATCACACAACTGAACCTTTTTTTAAAAAACTCTACACACTTTTTTCTTCATCCAAAGGCATATCAGCAAAATAACTGCACATAATAGGTATAACTAAGTTACTAGCATTTTTCTTGACAGAGTTTACCACTACACAACAGGAAGAAACTCAGCAAGGGCAACTTTCCGCATCACTGAATATCTAAACCCAGTGGACACTTTTAGATAGAAGGTGCTACTGCTCGTCTAAAGCCATAAGAGTGATGATGAGATAGAAGGTACACTAAAATAACTTAGGAACCTAGGAAGCTGTTTTGTACTGAGCCAGACCATTGGTCCATCTAGCCCAGTATTGTCTACACTGACTGGCAGCAGATCTCCAAGGTTTCAGGTAGGAGTCTTTCCCAGCCCTATCTGGAAATGCCAGGGATTGAACATGGGACCTTCTGCATGCAAACAGCTTCTTTACCACTGAGTTACAGCCTTATCCCCCAAGGGAAATATCTTACAGCAGACCAGTGCTCAAATGTAGTCACCCATGCAAATACAACCAGGACCAACCCTGCTTAGCAAAGTGGACAACTCATGTTCACTAGCACAAGACTAGCTTTCCTCCCCTAATATCCACAAGTCACACCAAGACTGTGAAGAATTCCCCACAGATCATTGTTAGTTCCAATGGGTTAGAAAAACCTGCTTGGCTAGCACTGATGGTAGCACCAGACCACCTACTGTAGTCACACCAACCCCTCACACTAGGAACTACCTCTTCTACAGGCATATCTTCTTTACAAACTTGTATCCATTTTATATCAACTTAGTCTAATGACTTCCCCTAAAGGATGCACAGATTCTTTATTAGTGACCCCAAGTCCCACCTTCTTCTCCCTGCTCCAACACTACAGCTCCCAGGATACTCCAAAGAAAAGGATGACTCTTATATCCATTTGATATGCCCTTTGAGCTACTTTGTGTTCCTGGGTTGGAGCCATAGGAACATACGAAGCTGCCATATACTGAGTCAGACCATAGGTCCATCTAGCTCAATATTGTCTACACAAACCGGCAGTGGCTTCTCCAAGGTTGCAGGCAGGAATCTCTCTCAGCCCTATCTTGGAGAAGCCAGGAAGGGAATTTGGAACCTTCTGCTCTTCCCAGAGGAGCTCCATCCCCTGAGGGAAAGAGCTTACAGTGCTCACACTTCTATGATATCTGAAAAAGGCAGGTCTGGTTCTAAGGTTGCTACTTATTTTCTAAAGGCGTCTCTGCATATTGGCTTTTTCAACACAGAGAAGCACTTTTAGAAAGAAGTGGCAACCTTAGAATCAGACATGGGGCATACTATACATCAGTCTTTACAAGGTGGCTATGGCATCATATTATTGGTTGTAGTTGAGAAATATGTATTCCAAAAGGGTAAATATACACCTAATCATACACAGGTTGATATAAACAAGTTGAGATGCCTCTGCTAACTGAGTAAAGAGATACCATTCAAAGAGATGATTCTCTTTATATTTAAAAGGGGAGATCAACTGGCCCTATTCAAACTCAGAACAGCATCCTTCCAGTGGCTGTTGCTGGTGTCTTTCTTGTGTTTCTTTTAGGTTATGAGCCTTTTGGGGATAGAGAACTGTCTTCTTCTTCTTCTTATTATTATTATTATTTCTTTTTCTATGTAAACGACTTTGAGAACTTTCACTGAAAGCAGTATAATAATAACAGCAATAAGAAGATGCAACAGAGAACAGAATTCAGCGCTTTAAAATATTGTACAGAAACATGAAATAAAGCAGATACAGTTTGTCATACCACACTGATCCAGGAACAAGAAAAACTGCAAATGCTGAAATTATCTCTTCTATACAATCTGTTCTCTCATGCATCAGTAGTCACCATACTCACAAATAGTGGTTTAATCAATGTTACACACTCATTGTTTATACATGCAACATATTGCAAATGGTAGATTTCATTCATTTTTTACTTGCATTCCTTTTAACAGAAAGAGATGGAGTTACTTAAATCTAATGAATAAGCCGCAAAAAGGAACCATAAAAAGCCATACTGAAAAGTAACCTGCTCATCACACATTATTTGCTACAAGCATTTTAGGTGTGAATATTGGACACGTGGGAATTTGAAACAGATTTCTGCAGTCCTACGGGATGGTGACAGTAGAATTATTGTTAAATGGTAGTACATCATCACAAACTAAATTGAGAATGAGAAAATGTTATTTGACACAAAGCAAGAGGTTCTATATAACTGGGACATCAAGTGATTTCCTAATTATATTTTAGGACTGATTGATATGTCACAGGTGGACTTTCAGAATGACAGCACTAAATACTGGGATCAATTTGTCAGATGTTATTGTGGGAATTCAACCAATGCCTGTGTCAATGGAATCTTCAACAACCCCATCAATGGATTTCTGAATCAAAAAAATTGAGAACCAATTCTATTTCAAGTTTGAATGAAATAGCACCTAGAGTCCAAATAACTTATACAACATAAGCTTTTGTAGGCAGTTGATAACAATCCTACCTTTGAAAATTCATTCAGCAACAAATTACTTAGCCTTTGAGGATCCTCAGCTCTCTTTTTTCTGCAACAAACTAAAATATCTACTGTTCCAGAGCAATTTTTATAAGATTATAAATAAATACTCCTGCTACAGCTCCAATAAAAAGCAGTGTGCTAGGTTTCATAGGTGCAATAGATTCCTCTACTGGGTTTCTCCAAAGCTACTGGTAATGTGATATGCCCAGAGTTTAGTCGAAACTTTTAGAACTGAAAGCTAGATTGCTGAGAACTGATGGGGTTAAAAGTGTACATATCTTTAAGGTTGTGTGTGTGTGTGTGTGTGTGTGTGTGTGTATATATATATATATATATATATATATATATATATATATATATATTTGCATCCTTTTACTAACAAGAAAAGTGCAGCAGTGATAGAGAAGAAAAACAGCTTGATTAGTTCTGAGCTTGCAACTTGATTTCTAACCAAGGTCAGATAAATCCACAGTACAGAGGCGCTCTTACCCCTGGGCTGAAGTCCAGGGCCTCCACACCCCCTGGGAGCCCCCAAATCATTTTTAGTCTGTCCCAGGTGGTGTGGATATGTTAAAAATGTTTCAAAAATACTGTTTGGGTAGGTGGGGGCCCCTCCAAAAGCCTTTAGGTCCAGCCTCCAAAATTACCTAAGTGCACTTCTGCCACAGTATTTTTTTAGGCTTCAGTTTTCACAAATCTTTCAAAAACTTCCTAAGTCACTAAATTATCTAAGAAGTTATCTGGTTGCATTTATTCTAGGTGTCTTTAAAAGCTTTGCAAAATGCCATAAATGCTAAGTGGCTCCTAACACATACATTTATACAATATTTAAAGAAAATTGTTAGCCCTTAACAAGGTTTAGATAACAATTTATCAAGCATATATCTTACTACAAAATAACTGTACAAACCTGCAAGCAGTTTAGATATTCATTACAACTAACTGAAGTTTGTGGACAGGTAAGGACACAAACAGGAATAAGGCACTGCCAAAGATAATATATTCTTTACATGGCACATTTTAATGTAAGTGAAGCTTCTCCACTGCTTTTCCCCCGGATCCTGAGTCTCTCTTCTTATTTCTGTTTCTCATGATACTGCTGGGGCTTTCCAGCAAGTTACTGGTAGAATTATTTGTATTACATTCATTAGTTGAGCTAGTAAACACTGCCACAGATACGAACAGCAAAAATAACAATATCTACTATGTTAAAATTCACAAGCTCATATATGTACACACTGGCTTTACAGAAGTCCGAGCTAGAATGTATTATAATATCAAACTCATGAAACAGAACACCTTAGTATAACAGGAGTTTTGGATGAAGTGAGCCGTTCCTATCAAGCTCACACATTTAAAAAGCACTAGCCTCCCAAAGACTGAAGTGTAGAAAAAGTCAAAGGGATGATGTCATCGCAGGCCTGTATATATAATTGCCTGAGCTCCTCACCACACATACATACTCCCTCTCTCTGCACATCAATGCATACCTTGGCAAGCCTTGTAATGAAATGCATGATGCCAAGAAGGCTCCCTGATGCTGCCAAAAAGAAGCGTTGTCGCTAGATCTGCTCAACAGCACAACTCAAGTTATCACCACTCCAATCTCCCTCTCTTCAAATCCCTGTAGGGTCTAGCCCCATTATCTTCCTGTGGCAAAGGACAAACTCTGGCTTAGGTCTCTCCCACCACCACACATACACAACATTTGCAAAAGGTAACAACAAGAAATAAACTGCACCTAGTTCTCAGCTTCTCTAGTCTCTTTCTGTGTCTGTCTTGTCTGTCTGTCTCTCTCTCTCTCTCACACACACACACACACAAACCAAGAGATAGAGCTGTGCATCTCCAAATTGGCAACAGGCTGAATCACCCCTTCGCCCTCTCCCCAAGTATATCTCCCCCTTAGTCATTTTCACTGATACTGCAGTGCATTGCAACACTTGCTCATGATTTTGGATGAGAAATATTTATCCCCCCCCCCACGCCGCACCGGCACCACACACACATTACACACACTTTGCAGTGGAAAGAGTCATCCATGATGGAGACTTCAGCATCCTTGGCAAAGCCTTTAACTGGTGAATGGAGCAAAAGGAGAAAAGGAGAGAAAGATGAGGGACCAGATGAGTGAAGGAATGAATGAATTGCTACCTCCAGAAAAGCTCTGTGGGTTGTTGGCTTCTCCTGCTCCTGCTGCTCTTGCTGCTGCTGCTGCTGTCACAGCGGATCAGCTGATATTTACCTGTGAGGTAATGCACACTCTGTAAGGTCACCATGCACCCATTGAAACACAGTGCAAAGCAGGAGGGGCGCACAGAGACGGAACTGCTTGCTGCTGCCGCTTACCGCTCTGAAGAGAGAAAGATGCACCACGCACAGGCGGTTGCTGCTGCTGCTGCAGCTCCTGGCACATGCTGCAGGTGTCATAGCTGAAATTGCCCTGCCTCAGAATGTACCCATTTTGCTTCTGCACATGCCCAGAGCCCCTCGTGCAGCCCAAATGAGCATGTGCCAAGCCTGTGCGCATGCCCAGCGAGGAAGTGAAGCCTCCGTGAAGCTGTTGCCCTCACCTAGCCCTTTGCCCTGAGTTTCGCGGGGGTTCCATTCACTTTGCCCAAAAAGCATCCTAGCGATGCGGAAGAAGAGGGAGGGAGGAGGAGCTGAGCGACGGAGAGGGGAATGGGAGGGAGGGCGGCTGAGCAAAAGGATGACGTATTGCCAAAGCGGAGGAGCAGAGCAGGGGGAGGCGGGTTAGGCAAGGGGATTCGCCGGGGCTGTTCCGGCGGGGGAAGGAACAAACTGGGGCCTTGGGTGGGAGCCACAAAAGGATGGGGCAGAACTCCGGGAGATGTGCATGTTTGCATGTGGGTGGCGAGGATACCTTGGCTGGGGCAGGTATGGGGCGCAGAAGACAGAGGCAAGCAGGAACTATTTGGCTGGGCTGCAGTACAGAGGGAAGAAAAGGTGGGCTGAGGACGGCGCTTGAGCCGGGATGTGCGCAAAAGCGGGAGGGAAAGCAGACCGGCGAGGGATATGAGTGAGCGAGGAGCCCTGAGGCTAAGAAACACAAGGCGATGGAGGGGTGGGGGGTTGAGGGGGGTGGATGATCATGGGAAAGAATGACTCAAGAGAGCGAGACCAGGTTTCAGATTTAAATAAATAAATAAATACGGATAATCTCTTGTCGCCTGGCACACCACGTACCGATCCTGGGCTGCCTCTGAGAAAGACGGAAAGGCCGCTTTCTTTGTAGGCGAACCTCAGGAACGGTTGGCATTGTGATGAATTGTTCTGTGCGCGCTGATGTCACATTGTTTCCGCTCGAACACTAGCCGGAGTGAGTGATGGCCTTTGTTCCCGAGGTTTTCTGCTCGCCACTGGGAGAGGAATCGGTCTCCCAAGTACAGGGCAAAGTGTCTCCCCCAGATTTGGGGCCGAACGAATCGCTTATTCATTCTCGTGTCAGACGGATCCAGACCGTGTCCACACATTCTGTCTTTTGTTTTCCAACTTGCGTTCCCTGTTCTCGCTGGTCCTCTCTGATTAGCAAAGCAGCGATGACTGCGCTAATCCCAAAACTCTGCCTCCATGTCGAAATGTTAATCTGGAGGGTTGGTTGGTTTCTTCTAGGCTCCTTTGCAAAAGCCAGTTAACCTATGCTTTCCCCGAGATAGAACAACTAATAGTTCGGAACTGATCATGTTTATGTTGATAGGCAAAAGATAAATCGAGGGGAAACCTTACATTGTCTTATGGTATATACTTTTGGCGAGGGCCGTTATTGTCAAGACTATGTATTTCCACACATGACGCTAAAAGCACCTTTGCACCTCCTTCCTCCTGACCTCTTCCTCGCCCTTCAATTTAAGCCTTTCATGTGAGAACACTTTTGCGTGCACGTTTGAATATCCTTCATGCAGCGCGGAGAGCGTCAACTGTATCCTAGCCAGTCTAGATTAGAGATGTGACTTTCAGAGATGTGAGGGGAGGGGGCAAGCAAAAAGTGCCGTAGGTGTCAACGTGTTTGAATATCCCTTAGGCCATTTTTCTCACATCCATAATTCGAATGTAAAACCTGCACTACTTAGGATGTACACTGCAAATCCAAATGGCGTCCTGCTTTTTGTCTCATATTAACATGCACGCTGTTGTATCATGCCACACCAAAGACATTGGAGTAGCAAGCATGAATTGTCCAATTTGCTAAGCAGGGTCTGCCCTGGTTTACATTTGAATGGGAGACTGACTATATTAATAATAATAATAATAATAATAAATAGTTTATTATTATTAAACTGGTACACAATTAGGTCCTTTGTATCTAAGTATATATGTGACCACCACTGTCATAAACCTCTTTGAGAATGATGGCATTTCTCTAAGGAACCAAAAAGCAATTCAGCATCTCCCCCACCCAGTGTTCCCTCTAACAGGGATTCCCAGATGTTGTTCACTACAACTCCCATAATCCCCAGCCAAAGACCATGTTGGGATTTGTAATTATTTAGCAAAGCACCAAAAGAAAGCTGCCCACTCCAGTTACAGAGTAGAGTGCTGAGTTTAGTTGTTGCAGATATTTAAAGGACACGCATGGAGATTGTTGTACAATCTAAACTAAATGGGTTTACTGGTGCAGTGCATTTGAGGTGGCAATGGTAACCCCCTCCTGCATTCTGCCAAAGACAACCACAGGGCTCTGTGGTTGCCAGGAGTTGACACCAACTTTACCTTTACATTTGAAGTAGGAAAGACCTATCCTATCTATATGCTACATAATAAGTAGGGAGGGAGAGGGAGAGGGAGAGGGAGAGATGTTTCCATTTTCTCTCCAAGAGGGAAGGAAAAGGTCTGACTCACTACAGGAAGAACCTGAGGAGTCAAGGCAGGGGTCATAGAGTAGAGGCAAGCAGGGACAGGTAAGGAGACCCTCACTAACTACCTCTACTCCCAATGTCCCTCGTGGTCATTAGGATAGTTGGTGCAAAAAGTCGATGCACTGGAACTCCATTTCCAACAGGCCATTGCAGCTGGGGATGCTGGAAGTTGTAGTGAACAACATATGGGAATCCCTGTTAGAGTGAACAGTGCCCCTGCCTCGCCAACAACTTTTTACCTCTTCAAAGATGAGCATATGCCATCAAGACTTCAGTATGTCAAGGGAGAGAATGGGTAGCCTGGATTAAGGTGCTAGTATAGCTCACTACAATCCTTTATCAATGTGGCACTCTATTACATGCATCATTATCATTATTATTAACATTTCTATCCCGGTCTTCCTCCAAGGAGCCCAGAGCGGTGTACTACATACTTAGGTTTCTCTTTCACAACAACCCTGTGAAGTAGGTTAGGCTGAGAGAAAAATGACTGGCCCAGAGTCACCCAGCTAGTATCATGGCTGAATGGGGATTTGAACTCGGGTCTCCCGGGTCCTAGTCCAGCACTCTACCACTACACCACGCTGGCTTCATGCATACATGAGCACTGTAAGATATTCCCCTTAAGGGGTGGATGGAGCTGCTCTGGGAAGAATCACATCTGCATATTTGCAGGCAGAAGGTTTCAAGTTCCCTCCCTGGCATCTCCAAGATAGGGCTGAGAGAGATTCCTGCCTGCAACCTTGGAGAAGCTACTGCCAGTCTGTGGAGACAAGACTGAGCTTGTTGGACCAATGGTCTGACTCGGTATAAGGCAACTCCCTATGTACATTCTTAGTTTCACGTGTGGAAACTCCCTTAGCAATCATCTGCATGGACAGTTTTTTCCCCTTCGGTATCTCTAAGCTCCTCCCCGCGCCCCAGCCATCGCCAGAAGGGCTTCTGCTAGCAGGGCTCTTCCCTCATTCTGCTTTGTCCTGTTACTGTAGACGGAAGTGCTTGCAGGAGCCGTGGAGGAGGAAGAACAGTCTGCACACTAGGAGGAAGAACAGTCTGCACACTAGCCTGGCACAAGCTGCCTCCCACACCATCTGCTGCTTTGGGGTGCGGAATGTCTCCAGTGCTTCCGGTTTAGCATTAAAGCTTTGAGGGAGTACAGGAAGATCATGGGCAGTTGTGCCGTTACTCCATCCTTATGCCCGTTTATCGGTCCTCATTAACCCCTGTTATTTGAACAAGTGAGCGCCCTCTTAAGGGGACCTAACTGCAGTGTACGCAGCCCGGCATATCTAATAAACTCAGTGTCCATGTCTCTGCCGTGACAAAGTTAATATCTGTTATATGCAAAGTGTCCCATCGTGCAGGCAAATGCCCAGCCCCAAGGGTGCGGTCGACTCCGATGGTAACACATTTACTGAAAAGCAGGCTGCTTTTAGTGGGATGTTACTTTTCAAAGTGTTGTCAGAAATGATTGGAAATTCGTTGTTCTGACATGATGCATTTATCCCTAGTCAACCCCAGGACAAAATCCCTCCATTTTCCATGTTTTTCTTGTTCATTGTTGACAGGAAACTATATTTTTTATGTTGTTGTTGTTGATGATGATTTTTCTATGTAAAACACTTGGATAATTTTTTTTTGTTGAAAAGTGGTATATAACAAAAACAATTTGTATGCATGGCAAGAGGCATTATGTATCTGGAACAAAATAACTGGAACACTAAATATCCATCTGAAGTGACCTTCAGATTTAGCTTGTTGTTAAGCCCTATTCAGACCTTTGGATCAACACCTGGAGATTGGAAGCAGGAGGAGGAGTAAATACAATCCCACTCCCCATTTGCCTGCATCCATCTCCCCTTTGATTATCCATGGTTTCTGAATGTCTGAATAGGACTTGCTCAAAAATGGAACAAGAGAAAATGGAGAAAAATAAAAGGAGGTTTAATGTGTATACTGGGGCAAATCCAGTCAAAATCTTCAGACTCCTATTCACAACCAGATCCCCTTTAAACATAAAAATGTAAGTTTTTATGAATACTAGACTAAGAAGTTAATTCTGAGGAAATATTTGCTAAGGCAGGAGACAGTCAGCAACACTGATCAATATGCTTCATGGTATATTTCTTTTAGGCATTCTCAGACCTGGGTCTCCAGATCTTGTTGGATGACAACTCCCCTCATCCACAGCCACAATTGCATCTGACCGTTGTGGCTGTGAATGATGGTAGCTGTAGTCCAACATGGGAGAACTATGTTTGAGGAGACTATTAAAATTAATTTTAATTTTATGATTAAAATTTTTTCTGATTCATGTCCTCATACTACAAACCTCACTTTTGGCAACTGTCTGTGCACTGCTTCTGAAATTGAGATATGTTTGTAGTTTACCAGAAAGGAAAACAGGGCTGGACTGGAGGCACTGAGAGGGCGGTGGAATGTATGTGCGGAGGGTGCTGGGTTTTGAGCAGAATGGGTACTTAAGTTCACTGCTGCTGAGTGTGGCAGGGTGCAGGGGCGCTCCACAGGTAGGGCACACCGGGAATATGCCCTGTTGCCCTGTGGGCCAGTCCGAGCCTGAAGGGACACACACCTTCTGACCAAAACACCATGCCTCCTAAGGATGTAGTGAAGACAGGTTCCTGGATTAAGCCCTGGCTGAGAGAGAGGGGAAGGAATGAACCAACAACAGTCAGGCTAAACAATGCAGGTTTTTGTCAATTAGATCAGATCCCTTTCATTTTATCACTAAGTGATATTATCTAACAGAAAACACACTGGGGCATGGGGCATACTCAGTGGTCAAGTATATAAGTACAAATCAATCAGTCAAACAAAATGCATGCTTTGCATGCAATAGGTCTAAGATTCCATTCCTGGCATCTCCATGTAGATCAGGAAAAACACCCATATCTGAAGCCCTGTAGATGTGCTGCTAGTCAGTATAGACAATACTGGGTTAGATGGATCAGTGGTCTGGCCCAATACAAGGCAACTTCGCATATTTATCTCCAGGCCTGTGGCCAGACATTTTTGTGTTTAGGAAGTGGGGAGTCATTGTGGCCAGATCATAAATTCATTGACTTAGTAGTATTATAACTTAATGAGCAATTGGGGAGAACAGCGCCTACACACATTCCCTCTGTCTCCCCAAATAAAGGGGCTAATGACTTACTTTTGTTAAAAACAACAACAATAATGCTGAATCTTCAGGCCTGGAATATTTCTGAAGGGGCCATGTAATCCCCTGTGGCTGCAGCTTTTTCTTAGAATGCTTCTATTGGTTTTTCACTATAAAGACTTATCTGTTTCACCTGGCCTTCCAAGGTTTCTAAATTGTTAAGTATTTTAATTGGTTTTAAATGGTTCTGAACTGTTTTAAAATTGTTTTTATATTGTTCTAAGCAGTGTGTTTTAAATGGTGTTTGTTTTTGTGTTTTTTAAGCTTGCTGTGCACCACTCAGAGCCTTTAGATGGGGCGATCTAGAAATTAAATAAATATATACATATGTGAACTTTAAATATATTATTAGAAATCATTGGAAATATGCTGTTTTCTTACATAAACATATATTTGTAAGCTTGATAAGGCGCATTACAATTCTTTAAATATATATATTTAATTTCCCCCCCCCCAACAGAGGCTTTAGCAGCTGGAGAAATTTAATAGGCATAGCTTTCCCAGGCATGGATGATAGGCAACACTGCATCTGTTGGATTTCTGCCTGTTGAAGTGGTTAATGACACTGAGCCTTTGTCAGGAAAAAAAAGTCTAGGAGACTAAATTCATTCATCTTAGTTGTCTTGCAGTTAAAAGGTTGAAAATGAACATTAGAAACGTTTGCTTTCATAATTTGTTTGGTGCTCCAGACAAACACTGCTTTGTAGAGGAAAGTGGCAATTCAAACCTGGATGCAAAACTGGGGAGTTAGATTCTCTCTGAGTGCAAACCCATCCACTTCTACTGATTTCAATCAGGCCTCCTACATCATCAGAGTATGCCTTTTTGAATGCTTCTAACAACAAGCACAAATGATTATGATAAAAGAAATCTTAAGCATGGAAAACCTCCCTCCCATTCTCTCCTAGTTAATTGTTTTATGCACCACCCTGTTTGTGAATAATAAAAATGGAATATAGATAGCAACTTCTTTTGCTTCCATGCAGAAGTGGGAGGGAGGGGGGAGGGAGGGAGCCAGTGGGCAACTCCTGAGATTGCTGTTCTTTTCCTGAATCTGGACTTTGACAGCTTAAATCTGGCCTTTAGCAGCTTAAATGGCAAGCAGAAATTCAGCAGGGGCTTCTTTGCTCAAGATTGCAACCCTCCCTAAGCCACAGGGTCAGTCTGTAACGGGGGTTTGAACCTGTGGCTTCCAGGCGTGAGCCTTTGCAGAACTGCAGGATGCAAGCAAAATTGAAGACCTTACAAAGCATCCATGTCTCATACTGTCCACTGAGCTACACTATCCATATCAAGGGAGGACCACCATCATCATCAAAAGGCCAGAGACTGATCGATATTCTCTACAAATTCAGACCCAATCTGAGAAGTCATGTTACATAATAACATACATAGACTGACCGGGCATGGTTTGAAAGCTATAGACACCTTGCTGAAGCCGGTCTAGGGCTGGCCAGTGCCTGAATGGGAGACAACCTGAAGATAAATAATAAATCAATCATGTTTTACAGTGCTGCCTACGCTCAGGGCTAAGTAACACATTACATTAAGCATGTCATTGGCCTGGTTGGGAAAACCATGCTTGGTTTTTGTTTTTTGAATAGCAGTCACAGAAATTCTGGTCAAGAGCAAGACTATGGCAGGGACAAAGGGTTAAATCCCTTCACTTGTCACATCACATTCCCAATCCTGATTGCCCTATGGCTATTTAGGAAAGAAAAGCCAAGCACACAAGGGCCAATGACAGGATTAATCTAATGTGTAGTTTGGCCCTCAGTGTTCCTTACCTGTGGTGTGACTAATCCCACAGAGCATCTGGCTGGGTGTGTGCTTTGCTGTGTTTTGGTGCTGAACTGGAGCCAAAACTAGTCGTGATGTGATGTCACTGAAATTAGTACTTACCTGGTCTGGAATACACATTTGTTCTGCTCATAAAGTTTTACTGTATTATGAATTAAATGCAAGTTCCTTCAAAAATTTCATCTCTTGTCCGGATTGTGATTCAAACTGGTATGTCACCCTTCCTAGTGCTTTAGGATACTATTACAGCAGTGACAGAAAGTACGAGAAATAAGGTTTTCCAAGGTGGCAGAGTCCACAGTATAGAAGTCAAGGAGCCACAGGATGAATGTAATAGGGTGCCTGACAACCTGTGTCTCCTGGGCTTCCTAGTGCCTGGGATGCTATTGGGATGCTACCTAGTGCCTGGGATGGCATTTTGCCTCAATGTATGCAATATATGCTTCCATGCAACCCAGAACGCTGTACAGTCATATGCAAGATCCTGTGCCAGCATCAGAGGTCAGTCATCAAAAGACCCTGAGGCCCTGGCTAGTGCATACCGACAAACCATCTCCCACTCTCGCCATTCATGGATAGACTTCCAACAGAGACTGCTGCTCATTTGTAGTTGAGGAGAAAGGGAAGACACAACCTCAACTAGCCCACTTTCTGGGTCATTGTCTCTTACAGAAGTTTTCTTCATCCGCAAATGGGATTTATCCATTCACTGGCCCTCCAGTGAAGTTGGCGCCTCTAAGGAAGCCCATTCAATGGATAATGAGGGTGTTGGGAAATCTCTCCTGTTGGGGCATACCTGAGTGGTGGCAGTGGCCTGGAATGCTTTGCACTCCAAAATGTGGCCTCCATTGGTTTTAACAGTGTAATGTGTCTGTCCTGTCACCTGTGTGATGTGATGCAGGTGCAACAACTGACACATTGTGTTGTTGTTTTTAAAAAGACTAGCTTACCCGTGCAGAGTATCTGTGTGCTAGTACTGGATTGCTCCCCTCACCTCAGAGATCTCTTGACCCTCACCTGAGCTACACTACTGATCCTCCATCTGGTTGCTTCCATTCCCCTCAGCCCTCTTGGTCTTGGCTGCAGCATTTCTGGCACCTATTGGCCAAGCTGCAGCCTCCTGTCCCCAGAGACCTTCCCACTCTCACCCAAGCCCCGCTCCTGCTCCTGCCCACAGCAGCAGCAGTTGATCGGGCCCTTCCGCGCTGCTGCCACCACCATGGCCTCTCATTCCCCTCAGGCCACTGACAGGCCCGGGCCCATCCCTTGTCTGCCTGCCTCCCTCTGCCAATGGTCCAAACAGCAGCAGTAGTTGACTTGGTAGCCCCAAACATCAGCAGTGGTTGACTGGGCCATTCCTTGCTGCCATGGCCACTCATTCTCCTCAGGCTACTGACAGGCTCGGGCCCATCCCTCGCCCTTCCTTCTTTCTCTCTTCCCCTCCTTTCTTTTTCTCTCTTTCTTTCTCCTCCACTCGCTCTTCCCCTCTGTCTTTCTTTTCCCTCCCTCCCTCCTCCCTCCCTCCCTTCCTTCGTTTCTCTCTCCCTTCCTGAGTTAACAGATCTTGTTCATCTTGTTTCCTCATTTAATTCACACAATGGCAGCCTCCTTCTCCTGAAGGGGCTCTTTTCTCCCTCAAAACCCCTCTAATCGCAGACCTTTCACTACACACACACACACACACACACACACACACACACACACACACTCCTCTCCTCTGCAATCAAGAACATCTTCTGACCAGTAACAGTTGCATTTCAACTGACCTTAACCATCACAGACTCCTCCTCCCTATCTGCATATGGAATCCCCACAGTCCAATCAGGTGCTTCTGTTCACGAACTCTCGTGAGAGCTGCCACACATGGGATTAGCCATGGGTATGCCTTAGATAATTAAATATATAGATTATGGCTGCCATGATGCACTCCAGGCATTCCTTTTAAAGAAAGAAGCACATTCAAGCTTTAACCTTTTAATGCCTTATTTCTGATACTCCTCTGATTTGACTCGGATTTCAGATCTATCTTGTCACTGAAATGAATGGGAAGCGTTTGATGACATGACATAATCCAAAGCCAGGGCTACATAAATGCTACAGATTATATGAAAGATAAATGCAAAACATGTAACTCTGGCTGTATGAAGGCGAGCACTTGAAGGTGTGTTTTAAAAGGATTTTGACAAACCAGATATTGTTTGACAGAAACATCCTTTTCATTCTATGGGCTTCAAGTACTCAAACTGCAAAGACAAAGGATAAGGAATGACAAGTATGAAGGACGCTTTATATTCCAAGTAGCCTTTAACAAGGCTTAGGTCTAAAAAAAATTAAACTAATTTTGATACCACAAAGTGTACATGACAAATGTACCTGGACTCTCTTTGTAACTGTGTTTTTAAATCAGATGCAAGTGGTGTATCAGCAGTTGATGAAGGTTTAGCTCCTATTTGGCAACCACCTTGAAACAGGGGTGTGCACAAAATTGGTTTGCCCAGTTTGGTTCGAGTCCTAACTGGACTTGAACCGGACTGAGCATGTTCAGTTTTGTGCCTTCGAACTAGAACCCCAGCTTGGCTCAAGCTGGCTCGGAGTTCTAAATATAATTTAGAACGGGTGCTGCTGTGGTCGTGAGGGGTCTCCACTCACCCTGCTGGCCTTTCCCCAGTCTTCTATGGGCCAGTTTGGCCCATTTTGAGACCATTTTGGCCGTCTCCATCATTGCGGTGGCCATTTTGTAGCTGGCTGCATGTGCCCCCTGACCATTTGCATTCGTGGCAGCCTCAAAATGGCCACTGTGATGATGAAGAGGGCCCAAACAACCGAAAATGGGCCAAACCGGCTCATGGAAAATGAGGGGAGGCTGGTGGGGGTGGAGGGAGGACCTCCGGAGACACACACACACACACACACACACACCATGCTGCAGCTGCACTCCTCAGGGGCCAACAGACTCACCAGTAAGCTTTTTTAAAAATAGCATTTTTACATTTAGAACCCTGAGCCAGCCCCCAAGCTGGCCCAGTGGGGTTCGACCTGAGGTCGAGCCAAACCAGGCCTGGTCCAGCTCAAGGGCAGGCCCTTGAGGCAGGCCCATCCTTTAGGCTGGGTGACCATGGTGATTGCCCCAGGCCCCACACTGGGACAAGCCCCACAGCCTGCCCTGCAAAAAAATTGACCTTCCTCCCATCTCCCATCTCGATCAACCTGTAGAGCTGCAGCCTGCAGGAGCCACACACAGGCTAGCCTGCTATCCCAACGCTTCCTTCACAAGAGAAGACACTGCTACAGCTCCCTTCCCCGACTGACTCTCAGCTGTTTGGCAGGTGGGTGGGGCTGCTAAGAGCTTCTCTGCTGGAGCAGGCCTCTCTGAAGGCCTCCCAGTTTCCTGAAGCTCTCTCCAGTCCCTGCCAGCCAGGAGGCAGAGTGGCCAGTGCTGGCTCAGGCAGGGGCGTAACTATAATTGACTGAAAAGGTTCAAAGAATACAGGCCCCCAGATCCTGAGGGCCCTCCAGATCCCTCCCTCCCTATTTTCTTCATTATCTCCCTCACTCTGGGGGGCCGCCAGAGAGAGGGATGAACACGGGGCCCCTCTCCCCTAGCTACACCCCTAGGCGTGGCTGCCCACCAGAGCGCTGTGCACACCCTCTGTCCTCCCTGCCCTACAGCCCTAGGCTGTGCAGAGAGCTTGTGCCTTCCTCCTCCTTCTCAGAGCCAGCAATAAAAGGTATGGGATTTCCCTTTATTCATAATTCTCCACCCCCTTGTATATTTATGAAATGGCTTTCTATAGGGCTTTGATATCAGGCACAGATATAGGGCAGGGTGGGAGGGCTCTGAATACTGGAATTGAAATGGTTTTGACAAATTGTTAATATTTTTCCCCCTAAAAATATATTTTTAAAGTCCTATAAGTGGCTTGTTTCATGACTTTTAATACATTTCCCTATTGCAGTAAAGCTGCCAGAAAGAGTTCTCTCTATACATAGAGTACTTCACAACTAGTGAAAGTAGGGCTAACTGTAAACAGCTAAATAAACTTTATTTATTTTATTTGTACATGCACTATGCTCAAGTTGGTTTGCAATCCAGAATGTCTGAGTGAGAACTGTGAAGCAAGGGGCATGTGTTGTGCTTTAAACTCTCCCCCCCGCCCCCACTTACAAATGAACTATATTATTTCTCTGTGTAAACAGCCATGAGCCATTTTTGGAAGGGCGGTATAGAAATCGAATTAATAACAACAACAACAACAACAACAACAACCGAGCAGAAAAATGGAAAAATAAGCCCCTGTATGGTCAATATTTGCACAATATAACTGGAAAATCAGACATCACCAAGACCTGGCAATGGCTTAAGAATGGCAACTTGAAGAAAGAAACAGAGGGTTTAATACTGGCTGCGCAAGAACAGGCACTAAGAACAAATGCAAGAAGAGTAAAAGTAGAAAAATCCACAACAAACAGCAAGTGCCGCCTTTGTAAAGAAGCAGATGAAACCGTGGACCACCTGATCAGCTTTTGTAAGAAGATCGCACAGACTGACTACAAACAAAGGCATGACAAGGTAGCAGGGATGATACACTGGAACATTTGCAAAAAATACAAGCTACCTGTAGCCAAACATTGGTGGGACCATAAAATTGAAAAAGTGGAAGAAAATGAAAATGTAAAAATATTATGGGACTTCCGACTACAAACAGACAAACATCTGCCACACAATACACCAGATATAACTGTAGTTGAGAAGAAAGAAAAACAAGTCAAAATAATCGACATAGCAATACCAGGGGATAGCAGAATAGAAGGAAAAGAAATAGAAAAAATCACCAAATACAAAGATCTACAAATTGAAATTGAAAGGCTGTGGCAGAAAAAGACCCAAATCATCCCAGTGGTAATTGGCGCCCTGGGTGCAGTTCCAAAAGACCTTGAAGGGCACCTCAACACCATAGGGGCCACAGAAATCACCATCAGCCAATTACAAAAAGCAGCTTTACTGGGAACAGCCTATATTCTGCGATGATATCTATAACCATTGACAATCAAATTCTGGCATCCCAGGTCCTTGGGAAGGACTCAATGTCTGGATAAAACAAACCAGTCAATAACACCTGTCTGACTGTGTAAACAAGAGACAACAACAACAACAACAATAACAACAATAACACCTGTCTGACTGTGTAAACAAGAAATAATAATAATATATGACCAAGCTAGTTGGACATGTCCAAAAACCTCACTCACTTTCTCACTCGCACTGTTTACACAGTATGTGATCAGTCAGTATGATTTTGTAATCATACAAAATGTTAAGGGGGCCCCGCACATGATGATTTGCCTCCAGCCCCACACACCCCTAGGGACGGCCCTGCCTCGAAGTGGCCCGGTTCATCTTGAGCCAATTCGCATGTCCTTACCTTGAAACTCTGCATAGTTGGAACTCCCCGTGCGCTATATAAGAATGAGGCATAGCTATCTCATGCATTTCTGGGCCTTCTGGCCTCACTTTGGATCAACATCCCTGCCATCCCACCCCTCCACCCATGCCATGAACAAGGAAGCAGGAACATTGGGAGAAGGCATATCTGTAAAATATTAGGTTCGGAAATCATATGAGATGTCATTGTGAAAGGTTGTGCCTTCTTCCAGGCTGCCTGACTGATGTTTGCAGCAGACATGTGCACTTAGTAAAGTGTGCCATCAAGTTGATGTCGATTCCTGGCAACCACAGAGCCCTGTGGTTTTCCTTTGGTAGAATACAGGAGGGGTTTACCGTTGCCACCTCCCACACAGTATGAGATGATGCCTTTCAGCATCTTCCTATATCACGGCTGCCCAATATAGATGTTTCCCATAGTCTGGGAAACATACCAGTGTGGATCTGAACCGGCAACCTCTGGCTTGCTATTCAAGTCATTTCCCCGCTGCATCATTAGATGGCTTACGTGCACTTAGAACCATGCCGAAAGTCTGCACTCTTTGGTATATGTGGTGTTCTCCATTATAACTCCATTTTCAAAGAACATTTTGCCAATTCAAGGCTGAAAGTAATGCACGACAAATGAACACATTTCATTGGCATTTTGCTTGATGGGAAGTCATGATTAGGCTGTATGGTGGAGCACTGAAAGGGCCTGATCATCATATCAAGAAGCCAGCTGTTGGCAGCGTCAGCACATTATCTTTATTAGAAAGGCTGTATCATTGAAATGATATCAATATCAATAACAATACAAAACAAAACACAACATCAAACAAAGACAACAAATTGCATTATTTGGCTAAAATGGTGGTGGGGAAATTACACTATTATCCCTTGGTTATATCTGTATTTTTATTTCATCTGCTTATCATTGGTCTCTACTGGCATCTAGCTGCTTTTTGGGAAGCAGTTGATAAAGTATCAAGGACTAGGACCCAAGAAAACAACACAAAACATAAAGTCTACACAAAAGATTAGGCCACAGAGTTTGCTCCAAAAGTGGACAAGTATTTCCCGCCGAGGTAGACTTGCAAAGTGTAAGGCGCATAAAATGAAGTTACTGAAAAAGAAGACGTATATCCCTCTGTGGAAGTGCTTCCAAATGACATTAGAACAGTCTGAACAGCACAAGCACATGCCCAGAAATCTACACAATCAAGAGACAGCTGCAGTGTGTGTGAAGCATTATATGATGTATTTATCTTGATCTTGTGAGGAAAGGGACAGAAATAGATAGATGTACCCAGGAGGCTAAGCAGAACTGATGCCTTACAGCAGAAACAACAAGCAGATGGGTTAAAGTTTTGTGGACAATTACATGGGAACAATGGATAAAAATAGCAAGGAAAGGATAAGATGCAGCTGCAGCTCATGACAACAAATTATGCCGGGAAGTGCAAGCTCCTGTTATTACCTGAATGAATATGGCCAACTGGTTAGTGTTGTGTTTCCCTGGTACAGCATAATCTAATGAGTAGCTGTATTACACAGCAGCTTACTGATTTAGACACAGATATTGAACATTCATTTCTGGCTGAATAACCCCCTACTCATTCTTTAACTGAAAGGAGTTGGATGTAATGGCTCAGAATGATCACGATTCTGTTGGGATCCTTCCCTAGTACTCTGAAGTACATTTCAGTGTCTGAGAATTGCACACTGAACCACAGCTATATGGTACCTTTGAAGCACCTTCCTCTTTTACTTCTCCCCTGCTTAATTAATTTAACAGATTTGTTTCTGTTTCCTTCAGACCTCTCCTTTAGATAGTCACCCGGTTACACACACCCTCATAACAATGAATGCATGCAATGACACCAGAACATTTGGGTCCCACAGTATGGTTTAAGGGCACATGGCACAGTTGCCTTGCTGAAGCTAAGCAGGTCTTGATGTGGTCAGTGCTTGAATGGGAGTCCCACGTATGCCATCTTTGGGGTTGGGGTTGTAGCTCAGTAGTAGAGTATCTGCTTTGCATACAGAAGGCCCCAGGTTCAATCCTTGGCTTCTCCAGAGTTGGGAATTACTCCTGCCTGAAACCCTGGAGAAGCTGCTGGTGGTCAGACTAGACAATACTTAGCTAGATGGACCAATGGTCTGACTCGGCAACGTTTTATGTTCTTATGTCCAATGTTTCGATTGAGGCAACCTCAATCATGATTCATGACTGAATTTCAATGATTCCTGTTTCACCTAGCAGATGGCACAGGTGGACAAGTTTGCTAGTGGTGGCATGTCTTGTGCACATATGAGGCATATCTGACTTCTGAGCACACACATGTATAACTATTGTGAAGTTAAGTTACAGGCAGGGCACGTAGGCAGACTGGGGCCATGAATCAAGTGTTGAGTTGATGGCTGGAAATGGGTTGGTGGGAACTCTGTGCCCAACCTGTTTTTAATCGCAGGCAAATTTTAGTGCACTACCAATAAGAGCTACTCTAATGATTATGGTTCCTTTAGAAATGTGGCTGACATCAGTGCTAAATTCACATAAAATAAAAATGGGCACATAGTAAAGTGCCACTATAGATATAGCCAATCATCATCCACTTCAATTTTCTGTGATTCTCAACCTTTGCAAGTCTGCAGCCTCTACTAAAAATGGAACACATCTTTTCATTGTAAAGTGATGCAAGCTATCTAAAGTTTGCAAACGAAAATTGCATATCCATATGTACAAATATGGATCATGTATTCTGATGGAAGGAATTGGGGTTTGTTTCTTTTCCAATCTGGTTAGTGTAGTGAAGAACTGCAGACCAGCTCATAATGCGTGTGCTTCCCCTTCAGTGTTCATTTCATCTACCACAACAACAAGTTTTACAAAGCCTTCTAAGATGGCCCAAGCAATTTAGCACTGTCAGAGGCAGAGGTCCTAGTCAGCAACTTGTTTTACCAAGGGATTGCTATGAGAAGAGATTTGATGGGACAAGACCTTATTCCTACTAAGGCTGTGTGAGCCAGCTCAAAATCGAGCTGGCTTGAGCTTGAACCAGCTCCGACAAAAGGCTCAACTGCAAGCTGAGCAGGGTCCGGTTCAGTTTGAGGTCAAGCTTCAGGGTGGTAGGAGAGATAAAATTGAATTTTACAAGTAATGACTTACTGCTGCCAAGGGCTGCAGCGGCTGCAGGGGGTGCTGTGGTGGCTTTGGTGGTGGGGTCTCCAGTGGCTCCCCCTCCCCTTGCTGGCCTTCCCCTGAGTCTCCCTGTGTTGGTCCAGCCCATTTTGGGGCTGTTCCGGCCCTCTGTGTGCGCACATGTGCACTGGCCATTTGTGTGATGGGGAGGCTGGCAGGGGGAGGGAGAGCCGCCGGAGGACACAAACACACACACACACACTGTGGCTACTGCAGCATACCCTGAGCCTGCCGCAGCCCTCGGTGGCAGTAAGTAATTACTTTTAAAACTCAATTTTTATCCCCCCCTCTGCCACCATCAAACCAGGCCTGAATTGGCTTCAATTCAAACCAAACTGGGCCTGGTTTGAGGGGGTGCCAAAACTGAACACACCAAGTCCAGCTCGAATCTGGTTCAGATTTGAACCAAACCAGGCAAAGCATTTTTTCCCCACATCCCTAATTCCTAACCCATAATCTGGTCTGCAAGTAAGGCCCTTTGCCGCCGCCATTGCTCCCTACATAACTTATTTTTGGGATGCTGACAGGGGGCAGGATCCAGACTAGTGTTGCGCTTGCATAATGTGAGGGAAAGCGTGCCTTGACATGGTGTGTGCTACTTTGCAATGTTGCACAACCACTAATGGGAGTGCTTTTCCAGGACATACTGTATACGATGTTATGTAATGTGTTGTGCAGCAGTGAGCTAGCACCCCATGTTGCACTAGAGGCAGTGCAGCACCATCCACGAGCACAAGAACTAGTTAGGAACAGAGTTTACTTTCTTCTTGCAACATCCTAAAGCAATGTCCTTATGCCAGTGAAACCCTAGTCTGGATTCTATTCAGAAGCTGGAGAGGGTCAGGTGGGGAAGGCAAATGAGCCTCAGAGTGTGCAAACAGAACCAATCTGTATAAACAAGATCACTTTTTATGGATGCTTACCATGTCCCCACCCCTTGAGTTTTTTTTTTTTTAATTAAAGAAATTTAGCCCAAAATATTATGTGAAAAATTTCTTCCAGCACAGTTGAACAAACAGATGAAAAGGTTCTGTAACAAACCCTTACTGTAGGATTTTTTTAAAAAATGAATGCAATCTTTTTCTCTATTCATTTAAACAGAACAAAATCATTCACCACACCACTACTTCCACAAATGAGACTACAATATTTAGTCAGGGAAACATCAGTACTGTGTGATATAACAAAATGAAAATAAAATCATTGGCATCATCTGATTGGTTGATTCAAATAATTTGAGCCTCATTTAGTCTTTTTACATTTGCTACTTCAAGAGTCCCAGGGTAATTGTATTACACAAAAACAACTAAGCTTTTACAGGGTTTGATAGAATGGGCTCTATTATGGGAAGACAATTGTCCTTGAAAGCAATCAGTGACCTAAACATGAGATGCTGGCTCATAACAGTTGTACAAAAGACATTTTGGGATTGATTGACAGAAGCAGGACCACCACACTAAGCTACAAAATAATGGGGAGTATCTTTTTTTAAACCAATAAAAGAGGTCTCCCAGCAGGCACTTTGGTTATTGCCCAGTATGAGTTACAAATTAGGTAAGAGGGAAGCAAAGAAATAGCAGGCTGTAATAAAGCTAGGTCTAAGCTGGTATTTGTCTGCTTGTTAGCTGAATAATGTTAAACAAAGACCAAAGCCCCCTAACACCACTTAGAATGCTGAGCTGAACAGGAGCAAAGACTCCACACCAGTGCTGTATATTAAGTCATGTTAACTTTTAATCTGTGCAGAAAAAGCATATATTAAAATTTTAATAGGTTTATTCACTTGAAATGTCATAACACTCAAGCAGTATAACAAAACTGGTGTCAAAAGCTAACATGCTCTAGTACTCATAATAATTCATCAGCACAGGACCTCCATATTTTATTTCATGCAAAATATATCCTCAAATGCTTTTAAAGTGGAACTATGCTGTTTGAGAGCACAAAAACATATTAAACTGTTATGGGAGGCAATTCCAGAAACAGACTTAAGCTGGCAGAAAGCAATGGGTTATTTTTCAGGAATTTGCTTATTGATATGCCATTGAAATATACTGAGCCCGTTGTGTTAAACAGGGAAGCAAAGGTGCTTCAAAATGGGATACCATGTACACTCCATTAATACCATATAAACATCATGGTACACCATGTACATACTCCACTAACTACACAATGAGGGTCCTGGTCATTACACCGAGCAGTATGAATCTGCACTTCGGAGCAAATGACACATTACTTTAAGCACATGCTCTGCAGCTGCATGCTTTTGTCTTTTGTGTAAAATAATGAACCTGCAGGGACCTGATCTGGATGGAATTGGAGCATAAACCAATGGTGTTAATGGGAGATTTCCCACAGATTAAATGGTGTGCATGGGGGGGAGGGTAGCAATCAAGACCTTGGCTGGGGCAAAGCTCCCTCTCCCTGCTGCAGACCCAACCTAGACCAGGCTCCCACATGTGCACTCTTTTGTACAGAAGAAACAAGTACACAGCCGCAGCACATTTACTTAAAGGAATGTGAATTGGACTGGGAGCCAGAGGAAACTATATCTCCCATGGGGCCCAGGAGGATTTGGTCCGGGTCTTAAAGAGGAGAGCTACAAGGTTTCTCCATTATTACTTCTTTCCCTTCTTGAAAGAAGGGAAAAGATTGATTGACAGAAGCAGCAGGTGAGACATCCCTGCTGCAGGTGCTGAGCAGAAAGGCAGCTTGGCCTTTCTGAGGCTGCAGCCAGGTGAGACATCCCTGCTGCAGGTGCTGAGCACCAGTCTGCTGCTACCATGGCTGCTCTTGTGAACAGGTGCTGCAGGATCGCCGCTTACTTCCACCTGAGGGGGAAAAAGTAGGCAGAAGCTCAAAGAGAGGTCGCTTGAGCTTGGCCTACCTAAACACCTGATCCTTCAGGATGTTCCAACCCAGTGGAATCCCACCTTTTTCTTGCTCCAGAGCCTGCAGGAACAAGAGCTAGCCATCCATAGCCTGGCAAGGAGGCGTGGCTTGGAAATGTGCGACCCATCCACCCAGGAAGGGGTGTTCATTTCTGAGCTTGTCTTGACACGCAAGCTGTTCTTTGTTGCCATGAACAGCTTGTTTTCCCAGGCAGCAATGCTGAGCCAGGCTTTGCCTCTCACTCTTCTCCATGGGAAGATGATGGGTGAGCTGCTGTCTATGCTGAACATTGAGGAAGCAATCACTTTGACAGACTGGTTAAGGACTGGAGTGGTGGATCAGCTCTTGGGTGCATTGGCAGAGCATGTTTTGTTTTGCCTATGCGATCCAAGGATGAAGGGCAAAGCAGTCAGCCTTGACCTGCTGTCCAGGTGAAGGGCCTTCCTGAATGAAGAGGTTAGGAGAGCTCAGGAGAGGAGGCTTTGGCACAACCAGGAGGAGGGTGCTGGAGTGCCTACTGCTAGTGTGCAGTCCACCTCTAGCAGCAGCATCACCACCACTTTGCGGTCCAGCAACGTGGTGTCCCTGGCAGGTGAACCACTAGTTCCACCTAAGTGTTCCACATGGTGGTTCACAGAAGGCTACCTTGGCGCTTTGCCAGGGGGATGGGAGAAGCCCACTGAACCCTGAAGAAGTGTTGAGCAGTGTGTTCTGCAGTACCTAGAGGAGGCGGTGGCAGCCTGGGAGACGGAGCTGATCCATTTTGGGGCAACGCATTGTCAAGTCTGGCCAGACTTGGTGATGGTTGCCAGATGGTTCCTCTTATCCCTGCCAAGCAGCGTCCACAGTGAGAGGTTGTTCTCCATGGCCAGGGACGTGGTGACACCCCATCGCTTATGCTCGGAGGCTGACTTGATGGAGCAGCTGGTCTTCCTGAAGGCCAGCCTCCCCCTTCTGGGCTATCCAGAGCTGGCCATAGAGGGTGAGTGACTCATGGTCACCTCCACCCACTATGACATCACTGGCAGCTCACCCCACCCTGGCCAAACCCAAATCCAGATGTGTAACAGTCTGCCCATTAGTGCTGCTGACACACACATTCATGCACACACACCACTGCCATGGCCCATGATGAGATGGATTGGTGCCCTGACCCATGTATTAGGCTGTCAGCCAGAGCTCAGCACCAATCTGAGGCCATGGTATTATTCAGACACAGGCAGGCAGGTAGCAGTGCCATGGGATATACATATGCTGGAGAAGAAGAGAAGAAAGAAGAGTTCTTCTCATGGTAAGAGTCTAGAAGCTTTGTTTCTTATCAGACCATTGGTCCATCTAGCTCAGTATATTCTACAGTACACACTGAGGCTATTCCCACAATTGCCCAAAAGCAGGCTAAGGGAGCCCAGCCCATTTCTGGGCAATCATGTGCTGCAATGGGAGCTGCATGGCTCCCAACAGCTAACCTCATTAAATCCCCCTCCCCTTAAACAAGGTTAATGGAGCAATTGCTCCGTTTTTTGTTTTTTTTAATTGTGTGCTGTTTGTTTGTTTGTTTATTTATCACATTTATATACCACCCAAACTTTCATCTCTGGGAGGTTAACATAAAACAATTAAAACACATATAAAAAGTTAAAACAATTCAACAATTTAAAACCAATCACAAAATTAAAACCATCAAATTTTAAAAGGGTGAGAAAGCTTGGTTAAAAAGATGGGGTTTTAGATGTTTTTTAAAAATTGCCAGAGATGAGTGAGATCGTATCTTAGTGAGGAGTGCATTCCACAATCTCGGGGCAGCAACCGAGAATAGGGATGTGCGAACCGGTTTGGATCCGAACCGAACCAGTCATCAGGTTCGGTCTGCAGATTCGAATTCGAACCGAACCAGGGGTGGTTAGATTTGGACCGGTTCGGACACCCAAAAATTGGTCAGATGGTAGCTGGCACCCAGGGGTACTTGTCACCCAAACCGCAAAGCAATCGGACACTCGTATTTAATGAATTTTTGAAATTTTATTTTATTTTTTTCTCATAGGATATAATGGGACTAGAACCAGGCCATTATTCCTTATTGTGGCGCACCCATGGGTGCCAACAACCATGCAAACCCTGAAGCAATCAGACACCCCTATGATTTTTTATGAATATTTGGAATATTTTTAATTATTTTTCTCATAGAGTATAATGGGACCCAAACCAGTCCATATCCCCTATTGTGGAGCACCTAGGGGCACAAAAGCAGGGTGGGTGGTAGGCAGACAGGGGTGCCTATAACTCAAAAAACCCCAAGGCAATTGGACACTCCTCTGATTATTAGTGAATTGTTAAAGTATTTTTGAATTCCTCATAGAGAATAATTAGGATTGCAGCAAATGTATAGCTTCACGTCGGGGGGAAAGGGGTGTCGTAGAGTGGAGCGTGGTGGCTGGTAGTTCCTAGGGTGGGCAAGGAAGCTATCAGAATTACTCGAAAGGGGTGATTTTTAAGTGATTTTTGAAGTTTACGCGTCTTTAAGGTTTTTCTCCATAAAGAAGCATGGGGGTGTCAGCAAATGTATAGCTTCACGTCGGGAGAAAAGGGGTGGCCTAGAGCAGTGTGGGGTTGGTGGTAGTGCCAGGTAGGGGCAAGGAAGCTACCTGAATTTTTTCAAAGGATTTGGGCAGAGGGCTGATTTTTGGTTAATTGTTGAAGTTTACGCGTCTTTAAGGTTTTTCCTCATAATAAGTTATAATGGAGCTTTCAGCCCCATAAGTGCACTTGGGGGGTGCTGGGGTGGCCCAGAGCGAGTGGTGGTATAGTGCACATAGGGTGCCAACCACCCCCATGGGTTTCTAACCCATGGGGTACAGGGTTCTGTTGTTTCTGAGGTATTGAGTGTGGATTCTATGATAGCAAATGAGATTTTCAATGAGACACCATGAATCCACTCTAATATGGTATCATAGAATTTGGGTGACAGGTACCCCTGGGTGCCAGCTACCATCCTACCAATTTTTGGGCGTCTGAACCGGTCTGAACCGGTTCGGATCCGAACCGAACCAGGGGGTGGTTCGAACAAAACCAAAACCGAACCACCCCCTCCTGGTTCAGACCCGGTTCGGATCCGAACCGAATCGGGAGAACTGGTTTTGTGCACATCCCTAACTGAGAAGGCCCGTCTCTGTGTAGCCATCAGACGAGTTGGTGGTAACTGGAGACGGACCTCCTCAGATGACCTCAATGGGCGATGGGGCTCATAGTGAAGAAGATGCTCTCTTAAATACCAAGGCCTAAGTTGTTTAGGGCTTTATAAGTTATAACTAGCACTTTGTATTTTGCCCGGAAACCTACTGGCAGCCAGTGTAACTCCATCAGCAAAGGAGTTACAATATGGTCTCTCTGAGATGACCCAGAGACAGCTGCCACATTCTGAACCAATTGAAGTTTCTGGACTACGTACAAAGGCAGCCCCATGTAGAGCGCATTACAAAAGTCAAGTCTGGAGGTCACCAACAGATGTACCACTGTTTTGAGGTCATTGATCTCGAAAGACGGACGCATTGGTCTCGAAAAACGGACGCAGCCGGAGCTGATAGAAAGCACCCCTGGCCACCACCTCAACCTGAGAAACTAGGGAGAGGTGTGGATCCAGAAATACTCCCTGACTGCGAACCTGTTCCTTTTGGGGAAGTGTGACCCCATCTAGAACAGGTAGATCAAAATCATCTCTTGAGTTCTGACCCCTCACAACAAGTACCTCCATCTTATCTGGATTCAGCTTCAGTTTATTCTCTCTCATCCAGCCCATTACCATTTCCAGGCAGGCATTTAGGGAGGATATTCCAGCTCCTGAAGAAGTTTACATGGAGAACTAGATCTGGGTGTCATCAGCGTACTGGTAACACCCAGCTCCAAATCCCCTGATGATCTCTCCCAGCGGTTTCATGTAGATGTTAAAGAGCATTGGAGAGAGTATGTAGCCTTGAGGGACACCATACTTAAGCTCAGATTTCGAAGACCAACAATCTCCATTCGACACCATCTGAAATCTGCCCGAGAGGTAGGAGTGGAACCGCTGTAAGTGCCTCCCACCCCCAAAACCTTCAGACGTTCCAGAAGGATACTATGGTCAATAGTATCAAAAGCCGCAGAGATATCCAAAAGGACCAACAGAGTTGCACTTCCTCTGTCATTTCCCAATTGGAGATCATCCATCAGGCTGACCAAGGCGGTCTCCACCCCATAGCCTGCCCAGGAGCCAGTTTGAAATGGGTCTAGATAATCAGTTTCCTCCAAGACCGCCTGGAAGTGGTCATGTGTTGCTCTGGTGCGTGGTGACACACGAGGAGACCCCATCTCTCCAGGATGCCCTGCATGCCTGCGCAGGGCATCCTGGAACTTCCGGTGGCCATGCGGCCTCCGATCCCTGCAGTCCCCACCAACTCCATGACGGAGCCGGCAGTTGTGTGGATGGCCGATTCGGCCACCCAGGGCTGCCTTTTGATCATCTGTGGGGAGAGTGGGCTAAGCCCCCTCTCCCTACAGACCCAGAAGAAGCTCTTCTCACCGATCGTGAGAAGAGCTTCAATGAGTCTTCAGACAGCTGAGCTCAGAGCTGAGCTGCCATGACTCTGCTCTGACTCTGCTCTGTCCTTCTGTCTCTCTGTGGCAGGCAGGATGGAAGGAAGGTTTTATTTTATGGTTTTCTTAGCACTGAGTATAATATGCTGTGCTATTGCTGCTATATATCTGGTTTTGCTGGATCTCACATTGACAAAGGCAGAACCTGAGTGCCTTCCTTCCTTGAGTTGTGGTTTGTTTTGTTTGTGAGATAGTGTTGTGGCAAAAAATGGACAGAGACAGTTCTCTCTCTCTATGTAAGATTTCTTGCTGATTGCTGTGACGAGCTCCATGTCTGGCCTTGTACTTCACTCACTGCTCTGGTCTGCTCTGCAATCTGCATTGTAAGGTATTGTACTTAGTCAAAATGTGACTGAAGTTGCTCTAGTTGAGTGCATGGCTGTGCTTGCTTGCTGCGCAGAAAGGGTGCTGCTGTGACAGTTGTTGCAATGCTAGGAAGTAATGCAAGGAGTCATAATTTTGTGTGAGAGAGCAACTTGTGTCGATGATCCTACAGCAACACAGGGACTGTGGCTGGCAGTGAATTCTAGGTCAGTGGTTATTTTTTTGGCCATTTTTGGATTGTGTTTGAAATGCGTGTTCTGTGTTGGGAGGGACAGATTGAAAACCCATTACAAGACAGGCCTAAATTCAGAGGGGGTCATAGCATACAATAGGGCATGAAATTCCATACTTCCATAATGGGGGAGTCATATTCCAAACAATTTTCTGAAATTTGCACCATCTCTAACAAAAATAGAGCTTCAGCAGAATGGCTTATTTTAAAACCATAGTCAGTTTGATCAATGGTGTTTCAATCAGCCTCATATGGGGGTAACTGAAATCTGATTAATAATTAATTTTACATGCAGGGTTTTTATTTTTTTTTTAAGGTCTAGTTTTGTGAATGGCCTGACATGCACTGAGATCTTGGGATGGGGGCAAATATTTGAAATGAACAATGGCCTTGAGGAATGTCAATCATTCTCCCAAACCCAATACCATGCTAATAGAAAGCTCATCAATGTTTATTGGCAGAGGACTATGCTGAGAGACAAGAAATTCCACCTCAGCTATGAACTCACCAGGGCTGTTTTAGATGGCAATTTTACTTTCCTTCACCGCAGGTGTGGAAGGGCAGGTGTGTGTCCACAGATTACTCAGATTTACATCAAAGTCCCTGCAAGCTATTGAGGAGCACTCCACACACAATTCAGGTTTTTCATTGGAGCTTAGCTTGATTTATGTCTGGGGACCCAGGGTACAAATTTCCACTTTTTGCATCAGGTTTTTAGGCAAATTCACAATATCCAATATGCCCTGTAACTCACAGTACTTCACCCCTCTTAATCCCACAGTAAAGCCTGCTGTCTGGGAAAGGCCCAGGGGCCGCTTCTGGTGTGACTTTAGCAGCAGAGGCGTATCTAGGGAAAATAGCACCTAGGGCAAGCACTGACATTGCGCCCACTGTCCAAACATCTGACATTTGACTTTTCCCAGATACTCTGAAAATAATTAAAGGATATGCAGAGTTAACTGTGTCACTGCTTGGAATGTATTCTAGTATTCCAAAAAGACAGTTAAAATGAGAGAAAGAGAGCAAGAAACTCCCATTGGGCCTTAATACTAAGGATTTCACAGTGATTCAAAGACAAACTCACCATTAATAACCATATTATTAAGGCATCACATTTAACTCACTTATCACAAGAAGCAAAGTAAGAGCAAAGTAATGAATACAATCCTAGCTCATTAGCTTCAGCTCAGTATTCACAAGCCCTGATTCTCTGTACATAGTGCCAAACTGAATATAGTACAGTGACTTATATTATATTAATTTTTTTAAAAAAGTTTAACCTGTAGCCCCTTTAGGGGGCTTCCTAAGGCTGGGGGGAGGGGTTTCTGCAAAGGTTCCCCCTGCCCCCGCTGGCCTCTAGGGCCTCGCAGGGACCATTTGAGCATGTGTGGTGGCCATTTAAAAAAATATTTTCTTTAAAAGAAATGGCCGCTGAAAACAAAATGGCCACAGCACATGCTCAAATGGCCTCTGCAAGGCCTGGCATGGCCTAGGGCCTCACAGAGGCCATTTGAGCATGTGCAGTGGCTATTTTTTCCGGCGGCCATTTTTTTAATTAAAAAAATTAATTTTAAAAAATGGCACCCCTTTCAAGTGGCACCTAGGTCACGTGCCCTGCCTGCCCCACCCTAGATACACCCCTGTTTAGCAGCATAGGATGGAGCCCTTGAAGTGTGTCTGACCCATACAGTTCTGATAACACGCACAGTCACAGGTTCCATTGGAAGAAGTGGTGACATGGCTCCTTCCCATGCCAGCTTTGCTCCTCTTAGGAGATAGGACAAAATGGGAGTGAGAAGAAACAACACTGAGACCTCCTTCCACATGACCTGGTAGTTATTCACACATGGCTTCATGCTGCGGGGTAAATGCCAGTTTTGGAAGGGCAGTATATAAATCAAATAAATAAATAAACAATCAAAGAAAAATCACCATCTGGGAATGTTCCAGGAGAAGTGGAGATATTCAGATCTTAAGCGGGGGGTGGGGGGGAATGCAGCTGGTATCCCATGTTCAGCACCACTGGAGGCTGACAGGAACTTAATGGCAAAGCTGCCTTTAAAATGGAAACATAAGGCCTCCGAGATCACCAGTATCTACCAGATGGAGCAATCTGTATAACTGCTTCTACAGTAGCTATGTTGCTTCCTCTGTCCTGACCCACATGACTTTCTTTACCTTCCACCACAACCCTTAATATCCAGTCATTTATTTTTTTCTTCACCCCATGGTTGTTTACCAACCTCTCACAATGCATTTTTAGCCTACTTTTCAGCACTTATGAGATCACCTGACATTCCGTCTGTGTGTGTCCCTATCAACTTCACAATTCCTGGATCAATATGAACCAAATTGGGTACAGTTGTAGGGACACATAGGGACACTTCAATTGCGTAGTTTGTGATTATGTGATCCACCCCAATTCAAAATGGCAGATGTGTAAATGTCTGAGGTGCAAGTGGGCTAAATTGTGAACCACCTAAACCAATCTGAACCAAACTTGCTACAGTTGTAAGAACACACAGAGATACCTCAATGGTGTAGTTTGTGATGATGTCATCCACCCCAGTTCAAGATTGTGGATGCATACACATTTGAGGCACAAGAGGGCTAGCTTGTGGACTACCTGATTTGACCTGAATTTTGTACAGCTGTAATGAATGACATACAGGGACATCTCAACAGCATGGTTTGTGATGATGTCATCCACTCCAATTCAAGATGGCAGATGTGTGAACATTTCAGGCACAATTGGGCTAAATTGTGAACTGCCTAACTGATTTAAACCAAATTTGCTACAAGTATAGGGACATATAGGGAGGGACACTTCAAGGGTGTAGTTGGTAATGATGTCATCCACCCTGATTCAAGATGACAGACATGTGAATGTTTGAGGTGCAAGTGAGAACCAATTTGGACCAAATTTGGTACAGGTGTAGGGACACATAGGGACACCTCAAAGGCATAGTTTGTGTGATGTCATCCACCTTAATTCAAGATGGTGGACACATGAATGTTTGGGGTGCAAGTCGGCTAACTTGTGAATTGTCTAATTGATTTGGACCAAATTTAGTCCAGTTGTAGGGATAGTGAAAGAAAAGTAGGCAGATTAGTTCTTACTATAAAGTGTTTGTCTTTTGATTGACCCTATCTGTACATTTAAATCAGAGATTCTAGAGACCAAAATATATTTGATTTTCAAAGCATTTCAATAAAGCATTCTAAGCTCTGAAAAACCAGGTTACTTTAAAGGCAGACGCGAGACAATCCAGAAGTATTTGAGCAAATCCCTCAAGACTAAAAAACCAGATTTTTTTTTCCCAGGAGGAAGTGTGAGGAGAATAGCATGTAAACAGAAAGGTTTAAAAAACCCCTCATGCCATATCTCAAATTGTTTTTTGTACTGAAGAGAAGCTTAAAAAGCAGTTTAGGAGTTCAATAGAGGGCCCTTCAAAGAGAGAAAAATCTGCATGTTTGCATGGATAATGCAATGCAGTCCTCCATTAACAATACAGATTTTTGTAGGCATTGAATAAATAAATATTATTTTATTTTATTTTATTTTATTTTATTTTATTTTATTTTATTTGTATACTGCCCTTCCAAAATGGCTCAGGTCGGTATACAAATATAAGTTTTGATGAGGTTCCCAGATGTTGTTGGACTACAACCATCATGCCCCTTGATCACTGCAGCTGGGGGTGATGGGAGTTGTAGTCCAGCAACATCTGGGGACTCAATGTTGGGAACCCATGGTTTAGATTATTAATGCAAAATAAAAAAGGCCATTTCTACTCCTAACACTCTGTTTACAGTCATAATTTCAGATGATACCGAAGAGCATCAGCTACTACTCTCCTGCTGCAATCACAGTTATTCATTATGGGAATTTCCAGAATCAGCCCTATAAAGTCAAGGTAATCAATTTTCTCCCACCATATTTATAAATAATTCCCATTTGTTTACAAATTGGTACTAATGTTGTATCATCAGAGGGTAATGTAACTTGCCATCTTTTATCTGTCTTCATTTGCTTGATGGATGCCAGCAGTAGCTGTGACAGTGGTGGCTGGTGAATTTTGGGGGGTGCATGCATGCTATGTGCTTATCATATTATTCATGTGCACAGCATGTGCTGATTCAGCACATCTGTGTGTTTTTCTTATGCCTGCGCCTGCTTCTGGATATACCAGCCTCCATTCGGTGAAAAATCACAGCCAATCTTACCCCACTTCAGTGATCGCATCTATCAAATCACATTACCTGGTACTCTGCGGTCTAGAAAAAGTGCCTCTTTGTCTGCAAAGTACTCTGAAAAGTACATTTCTCTCACTGAAGAACCAGGCTAGTCCCCATGCCCCACCACACTTTAGGGATCATATCTACAAATCGCTTGTTCCATGAGCATTAGCTAACATGGAACAAGTGATCTGTCCATTAGCAACATTTTGAGTAGGGAAGTGTCTCGGCAGAATGCATTTACCTCACAGTCACATCTGGTGCTCCCCCAGCCCCCAGCCCAGGAATCTTAACTACAAAAACACAGAATAGCATCTCTGTGCATGCTTCTCTGAATAAGTGGAATAATCCACTCTGTATTAAAATACATTTATGTCTTATATGTATATCTTAGGGCAGCATACAAGGATTATATTCTCCCTTTATCCTCACAACAACCCTGTGAATTAGGTTAGGCTGGGGAATGGCTGCCCAATGAGCTTCCTGGCTGAGTGGTGATTAGAACCCAAGCCTCCCCGCTCCCACTAGGGGCCACACTGATACTAACTACCCCAACTATGAGTTGAAAAGGATAGCTGAGTGATAAATATGTACAGCCAGTACAATATTGGATCATGTAAGATTACATGTTTGAAGAACAGCATAGAAGTACAAGAAAAACTTAGCAACAACTGTTATTAGGATGCAAGTTCACAATGTGAGATGTAAGCTTTTGAATTATACAGAACTTTCTGCAGAGCTGATAGGATGAATGGATGGATGTTACTGGTAGAGGCATAGCATTTCACTCAGCCGGCAGTCTGTTTCACTCTTAGGTGGTGGTCGGAAACATTCTTGCAGATTAATTAAGAATGGTGCCCTTTTTATTTATTCCCAACATTTCTATACAGCTTTTTGTTAGAGCAGCTCTTCAAAGTTCTTTACATAAGAGATCAATAAAGCACCATAATAAAATGATAAAACAATATTAATTGGTACTAAAGGTCTTAGATTATGATCTCATTGCCACCGTGAACCCCAGGCACGTTGGACATCCCCAACCCAGGTGAATGAACAACCCACATGCTTGGGATGATAATGATGATGATGATGATGATGATGATGATTTCTTGTTTACACAGTCAGGCAGGTGTTATTGGCTGGTTTGTTTTATCCAGACATCGAGTCCTTTCCAAGGACCTGGGATGTCAGAATTTTGTTATCAATATTGTTCTTGTTGTTATTTTAGATATCGTCGCAGAATATAGGCTGTTCCCAGTAATGTTGCTTTTTTGTAATTGGCTGATGGTGATTTCTGTGGCCCCTATGGTGTTGAGGTGCTCTTCAAGGTCTTTTGGAACTGCACCCAGGGCGCCAATTACCATTGGGATTATTTTGGTCTTTTTCTGCCACAGCCTTTCAATTTCAATTTGTAGATCTTTGTATTTTGTGATTTTTTCTATTTCTTTTTCTTCTATTCTGCTATCCCCTGGTATTGCTATGTCGATTATTTTGACTTGTTTTTCTTTCTTCTAGACTACAGTTATATCTGGTGTATTGTGTAACAGACGTTTGTCTGTTTGTAGTCAGAAGTCCCATAATATTTTTGCATCTTCATTTTCTACAACTTTTTCAATTTTATGGACCCACCAATCTTTGGCTACAGGTAGCTTGTGTTTTTGTAGATGTTCCAGTGTATCATCCCTGCTATCATGTCATGCCTATGTTTGTAGTCAGTCTGTGCGATCTTTTTACAACAGCTGATTAGGTGGTCCACTGTAGATGTTCCAGTGTATCGTCCCTGCTACCTTGTCATGCCTATGTTTGTAGTCAGTCTGTGCGATCTTTTTACAACAGCTGATTAGGTGGTCCACTGTTTCATCTACTTCTTTACAAAGGCGGCACTTGCTGTTTGTTGTGGATTTTTCTACTTTTGCTCTTATTGCATTTGTTCTTAGTGCCTGTTCTTGTGCAGCCAGTATTAAGCCCTCTGTTTCTTTCATCAAGTTGCCATTCTTAAGCCATTGCCAGGTCTTAGTGATGACTGATTTTCCACTTATATTTTGCAAATATTGACCATGCAGTGGCTTATTTTTCCTTATTCTACTCGGTTCTTGACTTGTTCTTTCTTGTAGGCCTGCTTGGTTTCATTGGTGTTGAATAGTTTTGCATTATTGACCATTTTAAGTGCATCTTCTTCACTATATATTCTTCAAGGCCTCTTTTCTCCTCTTCTACTGTTTGATGGACTTGCAGCATTCCTATTCCACCTGAGCTGTGATGGAGGCATAGCTTATCTACATCACTGCAGGGGTGCAGAGCATGATTGATGGTCATGATTTTCCTGGTCTTACGATCTAGCGTCTCTAGCTCTGCCTGGGTCCAGTCTATTATTCCTGCAGTGTATCTGATAACAGGTATAGCCCAGGTGTTTATGGTTTGTATGGTGTTCCCACCATTGAGTTTGGACTTGAGGATTTTTCTAACTCTCCTGATGTATTCCCCTCCATTTTTTCTTTTAACTTCAGTGTGTGCAATGTTATCAGCCTGGAGTATGCCCAAGTATTTGTCATGTTCTTTCTCTTCCAGGTTCTTGATGTTGCTTCCATTGGGCAGTTCTATTCCTTCTGTTTTTGTTATTCCTTCCGTTCATTATTAATGCAGCACACTTGTCTAGTCCAAACTCCACTGCTATATCGCTGCCGAATATACAGACAGTGTTTAGCAGTGATTTGATTTCTGACTGGGACTTTCCATACAACTTCAGATCGTCCATGTACAGCACATGGTTGATTTTACTTGATGTTTTATATGTTTGGTATCCGAGGCGTGTTTTGTTTAGTATTTGTGAAAGTGGGGTCATGGCGATTACAAACAACAGAGGGGATAGTGAGTCCCCTCTGTTGTTGTTGTTGTTGTTGTTATTATTATTATTATTATTAATTCAATTTCTATACCGCCCTTCCAAAAATGGATCAGGGTGGTTTACATAGACAAATAATAAACAAATAAGATGGAACCCTGTCCCCAAAGGGCTCACATTCTAAAAAGAAACAAGTTAGATACCAGCAACAGTCACTGGAAGTACTGTGCTGGGGTTTGGATAGGGCCAGTTACTTTCTCCCTGCTAAATAAAGAGAATCACCACATTAAAAGGTGCCTCTTTGCCAAGTTAGCAGGGGTTTGTCATTAGTTTGCCATTATCATGGCAAAGGGAAGGTGAGGCAGTTGGAGTGGAGAGAGGAGACTGGGAATGAACTGCACCTGTGGCTTCTTTACCATCCCACTCTACACCATCCTTATGGGCTGCTACTCTTATCTTGCATGCTGGGTCAGAGAAGTAAATTAGGAGCTTACTCCTATGCATCTCTACTCAAAAGTAAGTTCCATTCATTTCAATAGGGCTTACTCCCACAGAAGTGAAGTCTGAGAAACCCACTTTGGAAATACAAAGACCAGAAGTTATCTGATTTGGTCTCTATCAGGGGCATAGTTAGGGGAGAGGGGACCCGTATTTGCCCCTCTCCCTGGTGGTTCCTCCGAGTGAGGGAGATAATGAAGAAAATAGGGAGGGGTGGAGCTGAGGGGTACTTGGGAGTTGTGGGCCACAGGTTCTTTGAACCCATCCGCTCAATTATAGCTATACCTCTGATCTCTAGTATTAGTATTTAACTAAGAAATTGGTTAATTTGAATCTGGGCTCACCAGAATTTAGAGCCAGGACCTGGTTGAAATGCCATTGCTCAAAGAAATATAACCTCTCTGGAATATAAGCAGAAGGTCTTCCTTTCACTATCAGGAAACTGAACCTGCTATATTTAAAGAGCCTGTGTACTGTCTGTTCTTGTGTAATCTCTGTGTAATTTCTTAAGGGTGAAAAACACCAGAAACACAGAAGTCTTCCTCTTAAGAAATAACTTTTATTATATCCAGACAACAGATGTAAAAGCATGTGTACACACACACACACACACACACACACACACACACCCCTTTCTAAGCTTGAGCAGCTGGCTTTTGATTTTAAGCCACACACATAACTCTTGTGATTTTCTTGAACAGTACACAATAGAATACAGATATAAGACCAACAAGAGAATGACGTAATCAGGACCAAGAAAAACATAATGAGGCGAGTCTCACAATCAGTGAGACTTGCTGAGAGAGGGTCAGCGGGGAGAGCGGGCTTAGCCCATTCTCCCTGCAGACGATCAGGCAGGAAGCCCTGGGCAGCCGGATCGGCCGCCCACATGACTGCCAGTTTTGTTGTGGAGCCGGCGGGGGCTGTGGGGATCGGGGGCCGCGTGGCCACTGGAAATTCCAGGATGTCCCGTGCGAATGCGTGGGGCATTCTGGAGAGACCCCCAGGACCAAGAGGCTTGTTTCAGCTTCCTGGCAGGGGTCTCCTCATATATTGCCGTGGCAATACACAATCAAATAGACAGGGTTAGCGGAGTGCTCACCATTGCTAGCGGTGAGTGAGTTAGCACTCCGCTAACTCGTCTAAGGGGAGGGCTCTGTAAACGGGTTACCCGCTTTGAGGACACCGGGCTCACCTGCGAGCCCGGTGGTTCTCACGCTTGCCAGAAAGCGGGCTAGGCTCTCTTAGCCCATGAGAATCACCTCACTATCTTTCCGTCATATGACATAATGCCTGAACCGACTCCCACAGTTAAATCACAATATGCAAAGATAGAAATAAGTGCTTTATTTTTTTTAAAAAACAAAACAGCACAACAATTACAAGAGAGTATTGATTAATATAGTTCAAAATAAGATGCTTGAGATGCAAAGCTAGAGGCTCAGGTGCAATATAACAGCATATCTGGAAGGTTATCTGTTCTCCTGTTGCTTTTACTTTAATGCTTCTCTAATAAAACCAGAATTAAATAGTAGTTTCTCAAGATCATACACTTTCCAGAAATGCTTCTAAAGCAGACTGGATACATGTATAGCTATTTTACAGAATTTTTAGTGGTTTCTTTCATGTAGAAAATGCAAACGCCTGTGGGAGTTTTCTAGAGTCAATTAAATTTCCTAATCCTAATCATTCTCACTTCAGGGACCTTTGGAACTCAAGTTAGTTCAATTAGTATTGCTAACTTGGAAGGGGAAAAAAAATCAAATGCTGTACTTCTCCTTATCCGTTTGAGATACTATAGAGCAGGGTGTCAAACTCAATTGGGTAGTGGGCTGGATTTGATTCCAACGCGCCTCTGGGGGAATGCTGCCTTCTCGCACCTGCCTCAGGCTTTCTGTCTTCCTCTTTCTTCTTCTTTCTCTAACTCCCTTCCTCCCCCACCTCTCTTTTCCCATCCCTTCCTCTCCATTCACTCTTGCAGGAGCCTCACTCTGTCTTCTTTGTCTTCCACCTCCCTCTCTATCTCCCTTTCTTCCCCTTCTCTCTCCCCCTTGTCCTCCATTCTTGTTCTGTCTTCCTCGTGTCCCTCTTTCTCCTCCACCCTCTTTCTTCTGTCTTCTTCCTCCTTCCTCGTTCTTTCGCTCTTTTCCTTCCTTTTTCTCTCCTCTTCCTCCCTCACCCTCCACTCACTCCTTCTTTCTCTGTCTTCTACATGCTAAAGAGCCATGAGGATGCAGGAGGGAGGAAAGTGGCAGTGCAGGAGAAAGGAGAAATGCTCCTTTCTGAGCTCTGGGTGGAGGGAGAGGGAAATGCTGATGTTGATGGCAGTTGGCAGGAAGGAAGGGACAAATAAACCAACCAACCAGTGAACCAGCCAGCTGTAAGTAGGAAGCAATACCACCAATTCAACTCCCTGTGGGGCAGGGGGAAGGAAAGACGATGGCTGGGGTTGATACTAAGCAGGTGGGGCTGGGGGCTGGAAAACTGAATGTCAGGGGCTGGATCTGGCCTGCAGGGTGGCAGTTTGACACTCTCTGGTATAGAGCGATATCTTCTGTACCTCACAGCTATTCTCTATTTCTGTTTTACAAGTGCTGTTCATACACTGCTACCATCACAAAATTCACAGGTTACCTCTATAAGCTAAAAGAAGGAAAAGTTCTTGTTAATGCAGCAGGTCACAAGCCTCCATAATTAATTTACAGGGATCCATAACCAATGAGATAATTTCACACCTGAGTCAGAATAGTACTCTGCTAATGCCCCCCCCTCTCTTTTTAAATGATACTTTAGATGGAGATTGTGAGAAGGAAAATTGCGCCTTTTGTGGTATTTGGTGCCCAGGGTAACCTTCTCATTTGACTTCAAAATAAGACATACCTATAGGAATCCTGTCAAGGGGTTCCAAAGTTTGACCAGACCCATAGGAATCCAAAGTCATGCTTGTGCCATGTCATGGACAGCTATCACCTTTATCAGAGGCAGCATATATGGGTATCATGCCAAGTTATTAAATAACCGTGAGGGACACTTCATGGCGAAATAGGAACAGGTCTGGGGATGTTGCTATATTTATCTGTCGTTGTGGTAGCACCAGAAAAAAAACTTGAGCAGTGGGAGAGAAGGAACAAAGTGCATTTTGGGCTTTGTCTCACACTTTAGATTTCTGCTTTGTCTTTCTATTAGATGCCTGAAAGAGAAATAACGGCATATTTGTCATTAATGCTTCCATCCTAAACACACTATAGCTGAAGCAGGTGCAACTGGTTTTGATTAAGCTGTCAAGGAAGCATGCTTAGGATTGCAAGATTCTTATTCAGCAATGGGTCTAGCAATGGAAGGTGGGAGAGGCGAGCTATGTGTCTAGGGGTCATTTGTCCCCCTCACCACTCTCTGGCACTGCCTATGAATTCTCCACATGGCCACTGCAAATTCTATGACTGCAGCATCTTGAATCAAAAAGTTTGCTCTCAAAAATCATTGCGGGTGTGTGAATAGCCCATATGGTGGCACTGATTTATCAAAATGGTACCCCCATGTGAGTTCTAACTGACCACAAACTCTTTGGTAGACCCATTGTATCCTGAAGGTGAGCCTCTGGGCCACCAGGTATATAAACTGGTTTTTAGTGTGCAATCTATGTACACTTACTGGGGAGTAAGCACCATTCAGCTCTGTGTTGTGGGACGTACAGCATCTATTCTGAATAAACAAGCATAGGATTGGGTTGTGTATGACCGTAGTTTTACACATAGTTATTTGAAAGTAAATCCTATTTAATTATGACTTAATGCTGAATAAAAATAGGATTGGACCATGAGTTCTCTAATTTGGAAGTAAATTTCACTGAACTCAATAAGGTATATGTACAAGTAAATATGTTTAGGACTGGAGTATAGGTAAGCAGTTTTATATTAAAATAATAAAGTTCTGTGAATAGCTTTGTAGAGCTTTGACTTGCCACTTGAAGTTATTTTGAAGAATCTTGAATTTGCTGCCTACTTTATAAAACCACTTATAGTAATTGATTCTTATGGATGCTCCAGTGCCAAGATCTGATATGTCAGATCTGACTGACTATACATCTGCACTTAAAACACCCCACCAGTGAAAGCAAAGTAGCTCGGAGATGAGAATGTCTTTCATTTAAAAGTCCAGTGGCTCCATTGCTTGGAGTGCCTAGTTTAAAATCATGACCTTTGAATAGTTTAGGATGATGGCCAAGAGGGGGTTTAGACTTTTCAAATAAGAAAATGTGTGTGGGCAATATGCATAATTAGGCTCCTTCCAGTTCTTGGAAGATGAATGACTTCCATTATGGCACATCTACTACCAAACATACATACGTATTTGTTCTCAACAAATAATACATCTATGCAAAGTTAAATTATATTTAACCTGAACAGATATATTCATTCATTATGTCTGCATTCTCAGAGACTGCCCCAATATATTCATGCCTTAAACCTGCAATCCCAGAGGCAAGCAAATAGCAAAAATATTTTCTTCACAAAGAAAAGTATCACATTTCCCTAACTTTCTAAATATCACATGTGCTTAACTGTTATAATGTGGCTTGTGATCAGAATGAAATCTGGATTTCTTACATCAGCAGAGTATCCATTTAAAGACACATAACAGCTTTTGGGCCATGCCCAAAAGATGTTTCTGAAGATGTTGGACTGTAACTCTCATAATCCCCACCCACAGTAGCCAATAGTCAGGGATTATGGGAGTTGCAGTACAACTGTATGTTTGCTGCATAGAAATTCAGCCTGGTCTCGACCACTGCTCACAGAATGAGTAGCTGCTGAGAGCTTGCCTCCGCACCCTTCCTTTGCAAAAAGAATTCTGCTTCAACTCCCCCTTGCCCTGGGACTGCAAACTTAGAGGGAAGAACAGTCTGGCCACTGCCACTTGCCAAAGAGCACTGGGTGGCTTTTAGCCTACTTTCCAAAGGGAAGAAGGCATATGAGATTGCCATGTCTGTGTGTGCCTAGGGGGTATGAGGATGGGTGGGTGTCTCCCTCTAAGAAATCTTGTGTTTACAATGTGATACAAACCAAATACACAGCACACTGTACTGGAAGGAGTCCTAGGGGATGCCAACGGGGATTTTATTTTATTTTTTTGCCAATCTGCCATGTTGGTTCAAGATGCTAGGGCCTGCTGCCACCGCCATTCTTGCCTGCCTGCTAGGGCCCGCCGCCGCCGCCTCCTCCTCACCCCGCTGTGGGCCTCCTCCTCTGCCTCCGCATCCCCGTCACGACCGTGCCTGCCTCTGCTGCCCACACAAGAGCTCTCGGGCCAGCAAGCTCCCTGTCCCTGCTGCTCCGACTGGAAACTCCCTGCTGCATCCGGCCCTGCAAGCCTGAAGGGCAAGAAATCCAAAGACACCTCATGAGTATAAAAACTAAAGGGAGAGACTCTTGACTTGAGAGACTGCAGTGATCGCCAAACAGGTCCAAAATTTTTTGGGTCATTTCGATTCAGCTACAAAACTCTTCATTTTGGCATTTCTCATTTCCAGCAGGAGTACAAAATATCCCAAAGTGCCATTTTTGTACACAAAACGTTTTGTAGCCGAATCGAAATGCACATCCCTAAGAAATATAAATAATTTTTCTTATGACTCTGCTAAAGTTCAAATCCAAATATCATACATTCTAGTCCAATATTAGCCTATCATTGCATCAAATCCTTTATTAAGGCTTAACTCAAGATCCTTATCTAAAAATTATACTTGACATGTCCAGCACAGTCCTATGCATATGTTTACTTGGAAGTAAATCTCACTGAATTCAGTGGGACTTACTGTTAAGTCAGAATGTATATATTACATCCGTTTTTCCTTTGTATTTCAAAAATTTATATCCTGCCTTTTACCCCAAACCAAACACCCAAGGCAGCTTACAAATCTATAATGTGCTGGTACAAATACAACATGATATGGCAATCAAAGAAAATCCTTGTCACAAAAATATTTCAAAGCAGAATACTATACATTAAATCACACAATTACTTCATAATGGCCTAGTGCCCCCCCCCACCCCAAGTTTTCATTTGCCTCTTAAACGAATTGTAGAACTGACTTTCCTAGAACAGCCCTGCTGGATCAGGCACAAGGCCCATCCAGTCCAGCATCTTGTCTCACACAGTGGCTCGCCAGATGCCTCTGGGGAGCCCACAGGCAAGAGGTATGTACATGCCCTCTCTCCTGCTGTTGTTCCCACACAACTGGCACTGAGGGGCTTCATGCCTCTGAGGCTTGAGATGGCCCACAGCCATCAGACTAGTAGCCACCTACTAGGCCTACTATTTGATACACCTGTCCTCCATGAATCTGTCTAAACCCCTTTTAAAGCCATCCAAGCTGGTGGCCATCACCACATCCCATGACAAGGAATTCCATAGATTAATTATGCACTGTGTGAAAAAGTACTTCCGCTTGTCGGTCCTACATTTCCCAACCTTCAGTTTCATGGGGTGATCCCTGGTTCTAGTGTTGTGAGAGAGGGAGAAAAATTTATCTCTGTCTACCCTCTCCACTCCATGCATAATTTTATACACTTCGATCTTGTCTTCCCTTAGTCACCTCCTTTCCAAGGTAAAGAGCCCCAGATGCTGTAACCTAGCCTCATAAGGAAGGTTAGAAGGGTCATTCAAAACTGAGAAAGTTCCATTTATTAACAGATGTAACTTTCACAGGCTGATGGTACCCAGAGCAGAGCATATCTATAAAGCTTAATGGACAAGTGGATCCCTAGGAGGTACAATATATATTTCATATATATATATTTGTTTGTTATTTCTCTGTGTAAACTGCCCTGAGCCATTTTTGGAAGGGCGGTATAGAAATCGAAGTAATAAAATGTTTAGAAACAACTGGTGTCAGCAAAAACATTCAGATATTTATAAAAAAGCAATGAGCATGTGGAGTACACAGTTAACAATCAATGGCGAGACACTTGGACAGGTTAGCATTAGAAGAGGTATTTTCCAAGGGGACTCACTATCCCCTCTGTTGTTTGTAATTGCCATTACTCCACTTTCACAAATACTAAACAAAACAGGCCTCGGATACCAAACATCTAAAACATCAAGTAAAATCAACCATCTGCTGTACATGGACGATCTGAAGTTGTATGGAAAGTCCCAGTCAAAAATCGAATCACTGCTAAGCACTGTCCGTCCGTATATTCAGTAGCGATATAGAAATAGAGTTTGGACTAGACAAGTGTTCTGCATTAATAATGAACAGAAGGAATAAGAAAAACAGAAGGAATAGAACTGCCCAATGGAAGCAACATCAAGAACCTGGAAGAGAAAGAACATGACAAATACTTGGGCATACTCCAGGCTGATAACATTGCACACACTAAAGTTAAAAGAAAAATTGGAAGTGAATACATCAGGAGAGTTAGAAAAATCCTCAAGTCCAAACTCAATGGCGGGAACACCATACCAGCCATAAACACCTGGGCTATACCTGTTATCAGATACACTGCAGGAATATTAGACTGTGTCTAGGCAGAGCTAGAGACGCTAGATCGTAAGACCAGGAAAATAATGACCATCAATCATGCTCTGCACCCCTGCAGTGATGTAGATAGGCTATACCTCTCTCGCAGCTCAGGTGTAAGTGGAATGCTGCAAGTCCATCAAACAGTAGAAGAGGAGAAAAGAGGCCTTGAAGAATATATCAAGGACAGTGAAGAAGATGCACTTCAGATGGTCAATAACGCGAAACTATTCAACACCAATGAAACCAAGCAGGCCTACAAGAAAGAACAAGTCAAGAACCGAGTAGAAAAAGGAAAAATAAGCCACTGCATGGTCAATATTTGCACAATATAAGTGGAAAATCAGACATCACTAAGACCTGGCAATGGCTTAAGAATGGCAACTTGATGAAAGAAACAGAGGGCTTAATACTGGCTGCACAAGAACAGGCACTAAGAACAAATGCAATAAGAGCAAAAGTCGAAAAATCAACAACAAGCAGCAAGAAAAGGCTGTGGTAGAAAAAGACCAAAATCATCCCAGTGGTAATTGGCGCCCTAGGTGCAATTCTAAAACAACTTGTAGAGCACCTCAACACCATAGGGGCCACAGAAATCACCATCAGCCAATTACAAAATGCAACTTTACTGGGAACAGCCTATATTCTGCGTCGATATCTATAACAACAGCAACAACATTGACAATAAAATTCAGCCATCCCGGTTCCTTGGGAAAGACTCAATGTCTGGATAAAACAAACCAGTCAATAACACCTGTCTGACTGTGTAAACAAGAAATAATAATAATCTACTCATGAAGCCAGATTACATACATTAATGAAGCCAGATTCCATATATTCAGGATCCAAAAGGAATTAGGATTCTGGCCAAAAATATCTTTGCTATGGATGTCAATCAAGAATTACCCATATCCGAAAATTATATCATGTAAATTAGAACCATGCTGCATTCCTCTGGCTCCCAAGAAAGTAAAGTAAACATTTTGATAACATTAAACCTACTAATGGCGCAGCAGAGAAATGACTTGACTAACAAGCCAGAGGCTGCCAGTTCGAATCCCCACTGGTATGTTTCCCAGACTATTGGAAACACCTATAATGGGCTGCAGCGATATTGGAAAGTTGCTGAAAAGCATTATGTCACATTGCGTGGGAGATGGCAATGGTATACCCCTCCTGTATTCTACCAAAGACAACCACAGGGTTCTGTGGTCGCCAGGAGTCGACACCGACTCTACAGCACACTTTACCTTTGCCTTACATTTTCTTCAAAAAGACAACAGTATTGTTCCCAATGCCATCTTTTCACCCACCTGCAATCGTCAATCACTTTTTAAAAACAAGCTTTTAGGGTTGCACAAAGACAATGAAGTAGGAGCCAGGGGTTGACAGCACAATTTTTTTATCAGGTTAGGAAAGGCAACAGATATTACCAATCAATGCTTTCTGTTACCCAGAAGGCACAAAGATATTAAGAGCATCATTGCCCCAGTTATTGATTCCAATAACTTTGCAAGCTTACAGCACTAGACAGAAGAGCTCTGCTGGATGTTAGGGCTCTTTCTAGATTTAATAATAGCAGAGTGGCGTTGTAAACAGCAGCTCGTCAGTTTCAATTAAAGAATAACGTAATGAGAAATAAAACTCCAGGCTTCCTCACATTGGTTTTTCAGTGAGAAAAAGATATCTAGATAAATCAGATCTACTCTTCCTTTATTTGTTTTTTATTAATTAGGATGCCCGGGCAAAGATGAGTAAATCTTTATTAGCTGAAGCAAAAGCTTGGCAGTGGCTGGAATTTTATTTCTCATTGATTAAGCAATATTCATAAAAGGATCCAGCATCCTCATATGAAGGATATTATAGCTGAACACCTAGGGGATTTGTGTGAATTATTGTGGCAGTCAGGTCCAGAGATCTATAAATGTACTCCACTGTGAAAATATACAGAAGGGGCTCTGAAAGGCAAGGGCAGCACACACTGCCACAACCAGTTACTTTTTTCAGAAGGGAACATAGGAAGCTGCCATATAGTGAGTCAGACTATTGGTCTATCTAGCTCAGTATTGTCTTCACAGACTGGCAGCAGCTTCTCCAAGGTTGCAGGCAGGAATCTCTCTCAGCCCTATCTTGGAGAAGCCAGGGAGGGAACTTGGAACCTAGATGCTCTTCCCAGAGCAGCTTCATCCCCTTAGGGGAATATATGACATATGCAACCAGGGTGGACCCTGCTTAGCTAAGGGTACAAGTCATGCTTGCTACCACAAGACCAGCTCTCCTCTCTTCAATAAAGGTAAAGTGTGTCATTGAGTCGATGCTGCCGGATATAGTACCAGCGGGAATTCGAACCGGCAACCTTCTGCTTGTTAGTCAAGCATTTCCCCGCTGTGCCACTTAAGGTGGCACAGCGGGAAAGGACTAGTGGCTTATAAGGTCAACACTTCCTGACCCTGAGGAAAATAAGCCATCTGCATGGGATCAGTGCAAGATTTTTTCCCTTCTGGCCCACACAGAAGGGTGTGTATGCTATTATTTATTTATTACATTTATATCCTGCTCTTCCTCCAAGGAGCCCAAAGTGGTGTACTATGTACTTAAGTTTCTCCTCACAACAACCTTGTGAAGTAGGTTAGGCTGAGAGAGAAGTGACAGAAGTCTATATAAAAGAATACTACCTATATATTGCACGTATCTATTGTTCATGGAATCTTTGAAAGTGGCTTCATGGTCATTTTGTGAACTGGGCAAACCTTAGTTTAAGTCCCAGTATCTGACATAATCCTATACAATACAATACAATCTTTATTATGGTCATAGACCAGAGTATAATCCTGTAAATGTAAAGAGCACAGTCATAAGATCATTCAACATGGATGAGTTTTCTCCTGATTTTTAAAAATCATTCCCCCCCCCCATGCTTTCAGTTTGTTGGCTTTTCAGTTTGCCAAAAGGTGGAGAGTGTCTTTTGTTTCTGTTTTTAAACTCTTCAAAACAGAGTTCAAAAGATCAAATTGTAATCATAAACATGAAGAATAAAAAATATAAGGGACTAGAACAAGGAAATGTATATCTACCCTTGCTTACTGGGCAAAGAGGCACCTTTTTAACATGGTGATTCTCTTTATTTAGCTGGGGGAGAGTAACTGGCCCTATCTACCCACCAGCACAGTACCACAAGTGACTGTTGCTGATGTCTTATCTTATGTTTCTTTTTAGATTCTGAGCCCTTTGGGGACAGGGAGCCATCTATTTATTTATTATTTCTCTATGTAAACCGCTTTGGAAACTTTTGTTGAAAAGCGGTATATAAATATTTGTTGTATCTAGCTATAAGCTATACGTAATGGTCCCATATTTACAAGGATGAAATGGAGAGAGAGAAATCTTTGTGTAGAGGCAATATTTATAGTTTACCAAACTATAAGATCAGGGTTGGCTTAGCCCCATATAACTCCTGTTGCAACCATAAGCAAATCAAATCAAATCTCTTTATTTCGGTCAGCAACCAGCATCCTTAAGCAAATAAACTAATAGATATACAAGATATATACACACATGGTGATGTCTGCATGGAGGAACAATGGATTAATGGCCTTGAAGGGTCTATTGAAAATATTGCATAATTATTTTATACACAAGTAGCAGCTAGAACAGGGCTATACAACCTTGGCTCTCCTGCAGATGTTGGTCTACAATTCCATTATCTCTGACCATTGGTTACTGTGGTTGGAGATGCTGGGAGTTGGGGTCTAAAAACAGCTGAAAGGCCAGAGTTGCATTTTACAGCTGTTTCAATATGTTCAACTCATACACCCTATTTTGGCATTGACTCAGAAGTACGGTCCTCTGAGAGATCTAAGTTCGGAGTTTTTATTTTCATACAACTTGTAGGACTAATAGGTAAGATGTCCTTGATGTTAAATCTCTGAAATGATAAAGTGATGACTCCTTGAAAGAAGTGGGGTGGGGCAACCTGGGGCAGGAGCATAGCAAGATTGGGCCCAGAGACAAGATTTTAAAATGCCCCCTGCCCCCTGAAGCTCAGCTCATGAAGTAAAGAAATCTTAAATGAGGCTGAATAGTGGTAACGAAAAGCATTATCTATCTATCTATCTATCTATCTATCTATCTATCTATCTATCTATCTCCTTGTGGCACAATAGAACATCATCCTGGAACATCATACTAGAGAAAGACATGCTGTTCTGATAGCTCCAGGTCTGAACACATCAATTTCGGAGGATGAATACAACTGAAGGAAGCCCAGGTGGGTGCGCAGCTGGGGGAGTCAGTCATGTGACTTGTCTCTGGGGGCCCCCCCAAGGCAGTAGGCCCCCAGACAACTGTCTCCCCTTGCCCTGTTATAGTTACGCCCTTGACCTGGGGTATCAATACCAACAGAAATGTGGCAATGGCTAACCCTAATTCTACCCCCATAAGTCTGATGTTAATGAAACTGACAGACTTTTAAAAAGATAAGTCATCAATAATAACCTCACCCATATAAATGAATATTAATTTGTATGATACATTAAAACTGTTGGTATTGTGGAAGAACTTATACAGATTTTCTTCATGTATTCTGGAACTGCGATTAAAACTAAGATATAACAGACTGCAGTCTTGTCATATACAGAACAGATTCTGAATACTGAATTCCTGAAAATACTTTATAATCTTAAAAAAATTGCATCAATTTGTTGATACTAATAACTTTCAAATGATAGTAAAATTAAATGTATTAATGGCAGTCAAGATTGTTTCCAAACAAAGCTAGTCATGACTAAATACCATTGAAATCAGTGAGACAAGATACTTGTGACTAAATTCAGTTCCATTAATTTCAATGGGATATAGTCATGACTAATTTTCTTTGAATACAACTCATTTTTCCTTATTTTTAAAAACAAATGCATTGCTCTTTGAGCGCCATAAATGTTTAAAGGGGAGATCCATGTGCAGATCTCCCACAGTTTATAAAACCAGGAGTTTAAACCAGACTGGTACTGGAGGAGGGGGTTTTTAATCACTCCCTCCAGATCTACAGGTGCCCCATATGGTGCAACTGAACATGTAACTATATAACTGCTATTCTCTGTTGACTAAAACTCTTATACAATACATAAGCAGTTCTTTAAATTCTTAACAGAGTAACTAGGTGGGAATTTTCGGTGTACATTATTTTAAGTGTGTCTGCTTATGAATCTGTGAGCCATCTAGTGGAGTTAATGTTTTGTTATCAGAAGCTTTTTAGTGCAGTTTCCTTAGGAACTTTAGGAACACAGGAACTATGTCTTATTTGTTTGGTCAGAAAATATATAGGGAGGATGGCCATACAGACTTCATCAAGGACAACAAATCCAATCAATTAGGCTTCTAAAGTAAGTTAGGCAGTCCTGAAAAGACATGGGGGCAGGGGGGAACATCATACTGATCCTTGAAAAATTACTTAGTTTAAGCCTCTCTTTTGAAAGCGTGGGGCCTTTATTTAGAAGCTGCTTTTATTATAACTGATCTGAAAGTTTTATACAGGGGATGTCATCTTGAATCCCTAATCTACTTGATTCCACAAAATGAACATAAACATGAAATGCACCAGAATTTCTAGTGCTCATTTATTACTGAGGAAATCTTGAAAACTTGTCAATAAACAGTGTCATGAAACATTTCTCAAATGAAGCCACTGCACTGCACAACTGGGCCACAGCATCTTTCAGCAGGAGGTGCCCATTACTACATCTCCATGGAAATGAGTTCAATTAAGAACAAAGTTGCATGATCAACTTTGTTCTTGTAGGGAGCCTTTCTTCTTGTTGCCTTGTAGGGAGTTAGTACTAAAAAAAAAAAAATCAAAATAAATAAATCAAATAAAAATTGAATAAACAGAATAAATAAAGGCTAACATTATTGTGCTGTCCTTATATTCCGCATTACATATTCCATTATTGGTGATACTGAGTTCTGGAAAACCTTTGCAGAATCCTTGCTCTGAGTTCTTTTCTAAGGTCCTCTAAACATGCACAGAGTGCAATATTCCAGAGATCTGTGGTATTTCTGTGCCCAGCCCTCTGGTTCCTATGATTTCCTCCTTCTGCTACCCTGAGCTCTGAGCAAATGGGTGGAAAGAGGGATAATGGTGGCAGAAGCAGCATTTTGGCGTGGGTAGACCTGTCCTCCAAGAGTGGAGTGCTGGTCTACCTGCCAATCCCAACTGGTAGACCAGCTCTCCCTGGAAAAAAGTGCCATTTTGAGGCCCATTTTCCAAGCAAAATAGACCTCAAAATGGCATTCAAATCACTAGAATTGATTCAAGTTGAATCAGGGATGATTCTCATCAACCCTGAACCAGGCCCTCTATTTTAAGGGCAATTCAATTCAGGGTTGAATTGCAAATCACCCCCAATTCAACCTGATTAGATATGACAGTGAATTAAATTGCATACCCTTAATATGACACCTGTCATATTGCACTCTGCACGTGCTCATTAACTCTTAGCAGAGGAAGGGATTGAGATAGTGAGGGCTTTTTGAAGGTGGAAATTGCCGAGCCTATGATTTGGGGATCATGACCTACAACTAATCAGTTGTGAAATGTACATAAAAGGAGGATTAGTGGTTGGTTTATTTACTGTTACAAACATTTATATACTGCTCTTCAACCCAAGTTCCCAAAGTGGTTTACACAGACAAATAAAACATAAATAAGATGGTCTCATCCCGAAAGGGCTCACAATCTAAAAAGAAACACAAGGCTCATACCAGCAACAGCCACTGGAGGGATGCTGTGCTGGGGAGAGAGAGGGCCAGTTGCTCTCCCACTGCTAAATATTAGAGAATCACCACTTTAAAAGGTGTCTCTTTGCTCAGTTAGCAGGGGTTAGAGATTTAGTGGGAAATATCTGCATTTCCTTGCTACTGTACACTAGAATTAAAATGTTATGTAAAAGGATCGCATTTAAATTCATTATTACTCCCTATCTAGAAGCAATAAACTAAAAGTGAAGTCATGGTGTGTTCTATTTTAAGGTTGATTGAGATATTAGTCATTTACCATAGATCTCTAGATTTAGAGAATGACTTGCCAGGGCTGCTTTCCCAGTTCTTACTTCATATTTGAAATGGGGCTCAAAGCCAGTGTTCCAAGGTCATAGCACTGGGCTGCTTCCAGTGTTACTTGTTGAAGATGTCAGTCCACACATGTGTGCATGCAAATATAGCACCATAAAGGCTATGCATGCATCTCTCTCTCTCTCTCCCAGAGAAGATGTGTCTACAATATTTTAAAGAAACAGGTTACAAGAATGTGCATCTTTCCCAGGAATGCATTTGTTATCCTTCTCACCTTACATGATGCAGCAAACACTGGCCTGGGGACATGGCCTAGATGAAAAGCTGATTCATGATGGGAAAACTGCAACCACGCCTTTCTATTTAATCCAAACATACATTTCAACTTGACAAGAGTATTACATATATTTGCACACAGTGCTATCACATCAACTGAGTACAGCTGGGAAATAAGTGGTGAGAAAATTTTCTCAAGTACTGGAGCCATTGAAAGTGCACACAATAGTACATCTTGCTGTATTTGGGAACATGTAAATTATAAATATATAATAGATCATTATTTTAAAAAATTGACTGAACACAAAATTAGTCCTTAATAGGACATAAGTATCTTTTAAAAATCGCTCCAATTGCTCCTTTCTGTTATTCAGCAGAAAGTATTCATCATCTTCCAAGGAGTCTATTTTTTAAAGCATTGTTATTTAAATGCTGGTGCAGAAATTTGTAATTTAAAAGCTGGGCATAGAATAGACACATTTCCATTAAAAAAAAAAAACACCCTCAGCTTTCATTTGGAAATAGTAGCACTGATGTGTTCAAAACAGGCAAATGGAGAATTGTCTCCATCTTTAACATCACAGCCATCATTAATTATCTGCTCCAATGTAGTGTAATTCTGATTAATCAAATTCCCCTTAGGCTGCAAATGGCTAATTTGCAGCGTATATAGTGCAAATTCTAGAGACCTGCACATGCAGTTGAGAAACCTTTTTCACAAACCTTCCTGGCAATCTTGGCAATATTTGGAATACATCACCACAGAAAAGGAATCTGCAGGATGTGAGATATCAAGCTCTTTCCTGGGGTCTGAAGGAAGTACTTCGAAATAGTTTGAAGAAACAGTTTTATTCAGACTCACACAAAGCCAGCCTGCAGAGACCCTAGCTCCCCTCTCTCTGGATCTCTCGCAAAACCTGGCCTGGATTAACCTTATACATAAACTAATTACAACTGCAACAAAAAAAATGAACTCTATTTCTAAACACTACACAGGAGAAAGATCAATTTAGCATACTATGTAAAAATGCTTTTTAAGCTCACATGAACCACTGCTGGATGTCAAAAATAAATGTTTTTATGTTTCAGGACTAGCAAAATGTGTATGCTTTTTCAGTAATGTGATACTATTTGTGACATTCTTCTATCCTCTATTTCATAGTGCCTAGATTTAGGGGCTCTACAGGGAACTAGACACTCATTTTAATCCATTTAAGGTTATAAATGAATGCTTCTTGCTCTATATAAACAAAATGGCTGACATCTAGACTAATCCTACACTGGCATGCCAGGGTTTTCCATTGCAGGAAGGGGAGGCGTGATTTTCAGAAATCACTGCTTCCCTCTGCAACTGAGTATCTCCCTAAAATATTCCCCTGAGAACTGGGCGACCCTCAAGGACATAGTTTTGGGAGACATAGAAGCAGTGGTGTATCGGGGGGAAACGGCGCCCAGGGCAAGCTCTAGCCCTGAAATGGCGCCCCCCCCGCCCCGCCCCCCACATACCTGTGCTGGCGGTGCCCCAGGTGGCAGATCGCCGGCAGTGGCGGCGATTCGGCGGTGGCGGGCGGCGTCGGGTCGCCCGCCGAGTGCGGCGGCGGTGGCGGCGATTCGGCAGTGGCGGGCGGTGGCGGTGGCGGGCCGCCCGCCATCGTGCGGTGGTGGCTGGTGGCTGGTGGCAATGTATCTGCCCGAGCGGTGGCGGATCGCCCGCCGAGGAGTGCAGGCAGAGTGACGCCGGGCCAGACGGCAGGCCTCAGCGTCACTCTGCCTGCACTCCTTGGTGGGTGATCCGCCGCTGCTTGGACCGCTACATCGCCGCCAGCCACAAGCCATCGCCGCACTCGTCGGGCGACCTGCCGCCGCTGCCGAATCGCCACCGCCCGCCCGCTGCCACACTCGGCGGGCAATCCAGGGGTGGGGGTGGGGATGCCACTTTTTGGCGCCCCCCCACGTGACCCACCAGGGTGGCGCCCAGGGCATGTGCCCTGCCTGCCCGCCATATCATTACGCCCCTGCATAGAAGGCTGCAGTGGAAAAGGGGAACTGCCAAAAATTACCCTTTCCCCCTCATGTAATGGAAAATCCCAGTGTGTCAGCACAAAATTAGTCTGGATATCTGCCAACATCTGGCAGGTGTTAAGATGGAAATCTCTTCCATCAGAAGTAATACCAACTAACTCTATGTAGTGCATTGTAGTGATAAATTTATTTATCATATTTATATACCACCTGATATCTCTCTCTCTAGGTGGTGTACATAATCCAAATTACAAAATAAAAATAAAACAAACAAAACACTCACAGAATAAAAACAATTAAAAACAATTCACAGAACAAAAAAAATTTCACAGAATAAAACAATTAAACAGTTTAAAATTAATTTTAATTAAAAGCCTGGGAAAATAGGTGTGTCTTAAGGGTCTTTTAAAAAGCAATCAGAGATGGAGAAGTTCTTATTTTGACAGGGGATGCATTCCAAAGCCCTGGGGCAGCCACAGAGAAAGCCCAGCCTTGAGTTGCCACCGGATGAGCTGGTGGCAATCATAACAGGACCTTCACAGGTGATCTTAAGAGGTGGCAGGGTTAATGACAAAGGAGGTGCTCTCTTAAGTACCCTGGACCTAAGCTGTTGAGGGCTGTATAGGTAATAACAGGACATTGTATTTTGCTCAGAAACATATCAGCAGCCGGTGCAATTCTTTTAAAAATTGGTGTTATATGGTCCCTTCAGGTTATCCCAAGACCAACCTGGCTGCCTCATTATGTACCAGTTGTAGTTTCTGGACTACGTACAAAGGCAGCCCCACATAGAGTGCATTACAGAAGTCAAGCCTGAAGGTTACCAGCATATGTGCTATTATTTTAAGGTCATTTATTTCCCAAAATGGGCGTAGCTGACATTTCAGCTGAAGCTGATAAAGAGGATTCCTGCCTCAACCTGAAAAAACCACAGAGAGTTTGGGATCCAGGATCACTTCCAAGCCACGTTCCTGATTTTTCAGGGGTAGTGTAACCCCATCCAGAGAACAAGCAGCTCTAAACCATCTCTCAGGTCTTGACCCCCCACCAATCAGTAAAGGTTAAGTGTGCCATCGAGTCGGTGTCGACTCCTGGCGACCACAGAGCCCTGTGGTTGTCTTTGGTAGAATACAGGAAGGGTTTACCATTGCCATCTCCCGCGCAGTATGTGCTGATGCCTTTCAGCAACTTCTTATATCGCTGCTGCCTGATATAGGTGGAAACATACCAGCGGACATTTGAACTGGTAACCTCTGGCTTGCTAATAATTGGTTATTCCAAGTTTGTACCAGAGCACTGAAAGAATCACTGGCGAAGTCTACTTGAAACCCTTCCAAAGCTTCCATATAAAACCAGGATGTGATTTCCTGTAATTGTATAAAGCTGTTTCTATTCATTTAAGTAGTATTCCACTGGAAAGTAAATATCTATGTGTATATTTTAAGAACACTCACATATTCACTTTCTCCTCTTGAGAGTATAGAGTGACTGGGGTTCTTTGGGTGTTTTGAACATACGCACTTTCTTTCTTTTGTATCATCTATGATAACTGATAAAACCAATACTGATTCAATCATTTATTCAACCCGTTCTGTGGTGCACCTCTCAAATATATTCCTTTTTATTCTGCAGTTCTAATAAGAAAAGTATATATTTTCGCATTTTGAGTTCTACCTTTATGGACTCTGTGATGTGCTGGGCATTGTTAGAAGAAATTTCAAAAACAGAAATGGTGAACCTTGGGTAACTACTGGGCTGACCCTGGCATCACGATTCATGTCCAGACTGCGGCCACCAGGAAAATATGTCATCTGGTCTCAACTCAGTTTCCTGAAGCTATTAGTTCACAGCATGAAAACTATCATATAGAAAGACAGTCTGCAGAGGAAATGACTAGGACCAAGCAAGCATGAAGATGGAATCATTTGAGGAAGTGATGGTTTAGCCAGTTCAAGAAGGTCACCTGTAAGTCAAACTTGCATTACACAGCTGCCTGCTGTTCATTACATCAGAGAATAAATAGAGATGCTTAGTTAGAATAAATAGAGATGCTTAAGCCTTTTAGATTGTGAGCCTTTTAGATTGTGAGCCCTTTGGGGACAGGGATCCATCTTATTTATTTGTTATTTCTCTGTGTAAACCACCCTGAGTATTTATTGGAGGATCGGTATAAAAATTGAATTAATAATAATAATAATAATAATAATAATAATAATAATAATAATAATAATATCCCCCAGTGAGGCACTACCTTGGCGTGATTGTGGGGCTTGCGTGCTCTGAGGAAGGTGAGAGCTATTCCAGAGGTCCAACCATACTGGACAGGTCTCACCAGAGGAGCCAGACAAAGAGTGCCTCTCCCATCAACAATATGGTGAGATGTAACTTTAATAAAGCTATACTGGATTGGTCGTCGCCTGGGTCAACAAGGACCGCACCAGGTGCTGGAGTCCCTGGACATCTGGTGGCAAGTGGGCAACAGGACTCAGGCTCTTCAATGGAGCAACCAGGGCTGGAGACTGCAAGGCTACTGGAAGAAACGTCGCTTAACCAAAAAAACCCACAAAAAAACGAAAAATGCCAACAAGGAAATAATGATCTGCTATTACAAGTCTAGTCCAACTAGAAGAGGTTATTTAAAAAGAATGTACCAAATTTGGAAAGAGAAGCATCCAGACACAGAAATAACAGAACAAAGGCTAGCAGACCAGAGAAGATTCATAATAAGAAATAAAGTATTCACAGGAGTTGAGCTGGAAGAACTGCAAAGAGCAACACAGGCTCAGGATATGGAAGAAGAATTACCACCAACTGAAGCAGTTGCTCAGGCGCAGGTGGAGGAGGTGTTGGAAATAGAGGATGCCACTGTTGCTGAACTGTTTCAAAATCAAAACCAGGCAACCTCCCCTTTGCCTGTACCTCGAAAACCCAAATGCCATTTAACAAAAAAGCAACAAGAACTAAAGCAAAAAATAACTGAGCACATGAACCAAACAACCACCAGGATTCGACTTCCAGCACTAAAAACAGCTGCCAAAAAACAACTTGCTCAGGCATTAAAAGATGTCGATGCTGCACTTGCAGAAATAACAACCAATAATTTGCAAGAAACAAACCAACTCATGTACAGTGCAGCAACAATAACAACACAAGAGCTCGGATATAAGATCAATGGACCTGTAAAAAAAGAAAGTAGTACGTCATCTAAGTGGAAGATTAGATTAGAAAATAAAATCACCAGGCTTAGATCAGATGCTAGTAAATTGAAAGATATGAAAGACAAGAAGCTGAAGAATGAAAACACCAAACAGTATCTGATCCAAAAATACCACCTAGATTCAAGGGAAATTAGAGAAGTCCTGGAAATAATAAAGCAGCAAATAACAGCAGTGTCAAAGATTAGCAGATATTTATTTATTTATTTATTTATTTATGCATTTATATACCGCCTTTCATTAAAAAGATAACCCCAAGGCGGTTTACAAAAGTTAAAAACATACAATAAAAACACAATAAAAACATCATGTTAAAAGTACAAAAACATATAAAAACAGGCATAAAAACAACACAACAAATACAACAAATAGAAACACAGAGAAGCCGCAGTAGAAAACAATCATGTAAAAGCCTGGGTAAAAAGCCAAGTCTTTAAAAGCTTTCTAAAAGCCGTGATGGAGTCCGAGGAACGAATGGCAGCAACAATAACAGATATGAAGCCAGAATCACACAACACAGGCAGAATCTCCAATTCCAGTCGAATCAGAGACGTTTCTACCAAAGCATAGAAGGAGAAACTGCAAGAAACGTCGAAACACCAAATAAAGAAGACATAAAAAATAAAGAACAGTGCAATTCTGGGGGAAATTATGGGACAATCCAATAGATTATAATAAAAAAGCAGGCTGGATGAAAGAGGTAAAAAAATGTAACCAACAAATGCAAGATATAATAATAACACCAGAATTAATAAGTGAAAGAGCAAAGAAAATTAAAAATTGGACTGCACCAGGCGATGATGAACTGCATGGCTTTTGGCTTAAACACCTAACAAGCCTTCATAAACAACTATCAAAACAGTTCAATCACGTTTTGCAAGGAGGTGATATTGAACAATGGCTAACAACTGGGAAAACTCATCTCATAATGAAAGACCTAACAAAAGGCGCAGTGCCAAGTAATTATAGACTGATAACCTGCCTGCCAACCATGTTCAAATTATTAACTTGAATAATAGCAGATGAAGTGATGCAACACTTATTAACTAACAAACAGCTTCCAGTTGAACAGAAAGGAAATTGCCCGAACACCAGAGGCACAAAAGACCAGCTGCTGATTGACAAAATGATTTTAGAAAATTGCAAGAGAAGAAAAACCAATCTAAGTGTTGCATGGATTGACTACAAGAAAGCCTTCGATTCATTGCCTCACACATGGATACTAAAATGTTTAGAAACAACTGGTGTCAGCAAAAACATTCAGATATTTATTTAAAAAGCAATGAGCATGTGGAGTACACAGTTAACAATCAATGGCGAGACACTTGGACAGGTTAGCATTAGAAGAGGCATTTTCCAAGGGGACTCACTACCCCCTCTGTTGTTTGTTATCGCCATGACCCCACTTTCACAAATACTAAACAAAACATGCCTCGGATACCAAACATCTAAAACATCAAGTAAAACCAACCATCTGCTGTACATGGACGATCTGAAGTTGTATGGAAAGTCCCAGTCAGAAATCGAATCACTGCTAAATACTGTCCGTATATTCAGTAGCGATATAGCAATGGAGTTTGGACTAGACAAGTGTACTGCATTAATAACGAACAGAGGGAAAATAAGAAAAACAGAAGGAATAGAACTGCCCAATGGAAGCAAGATCAAGAACCTGGAAGAGAAAGAACATTACAAATACTTGGGCATACTCCAGGCTGATAACATTGCACACACGGAAGTTAAAAGAAAAATTGGAAGTGAATACATCAGGAGAGTTAGAAAAATCCTAAAGTCCAAACTCAATGGTGGGAACACCATACAAGCCATGAACACCTTAGCTATACTTGTTATCAGATACATTGCAGGAATAATAGACTGGACCCAGGCAGAGCTAGAGGTGCTAGATCGTAAGACCAGGAAAATAATGACCATCAATCATGCTCTGCACCCCTGCAGTGATGTAGATAGGCTATACCTCCCTCGCAGCTCAGGTGGAAGAGGAATGTTGCAAGTCCATCAAACAGTAGAGGAGGAGAAAAGAGGCCTTGAAGAATATATCAAGGACAGTGAAGAAGATGCACTTCAAATGGTCAATAACACGAAACTATTCAACACCAATGAAACCAAGCAGGCCTACAAGAAAGAACAAGTCTAGAACCGAGCAGAAAAATGGAGAAATAAGCCACTTCATGGTCAATATTTGCACAATATAAGTGGAATATCGGATATCACCAAGACCTGGCAATGGCTTAAGAATGGCAACTTGAAGAAAGAAACAGAGGGTTTAATACTGGCTTCACAAGAACAGGCACTAAGAACAAATGCAATAAGAGCAAAAGTAGAAAAATCCACAACAAACAGCAAGTGCCGCCGTTGTAAAGAAGCAGATGATACAGTGGTCCACCTAATCAGCTGTTGTAAAAAGATCGCACAGACTGACTACAAACAAAGGCATGGCAAGGTAGCAGGGATGATACACTGGAACATCTGCAAAAAATACAAGCTACCTGTAGCCAAACATTGGTGGGACCATCAAATTGAAAAAGTTGAAGAAAATGAAGATGTAAAAATATTATGGGACTTCGGACTACAAACAGACAAACATCTGCCACGCAGTACACCAGATATAACTGTAGTCGAGAAGAAAGAAAAACAAGTCAAAATAATCCACATAGCAATACCAGGGGATAGCAGAATAGAAGAAAAAGAAATAGAAACAATCACCAAATACAAAGATCTACAAATTGAAATTGAAAGGCTGTGGCAGAAAAAAGACCAACATAATCCCAGTGGTAATTGGCGCCCTTGGTGCAGTTCCAAAAGACCTTGAAGAGCACCTCAACACCATAGGGGCCATAGAAATCACCATCAGCCAATTACAAAATGCAACTTTACTGGGAACAGCCTATATTCTGCGACGATATCTATAACAACAGCAATAACATTGACAATAAAATTCAGCCATCCCAGGTCCTTGGGAAGGACCCGATGTCTGGATAAAACAAACCAGTCAATAACACCTGTCTGACTGTGTAAATAAATAAATAATAATATTATTCTCACTGCCTCGCCTGCCATGAGCAGGACTTCTTACTGAAATAATTAAAATTTCCATTTCTAGCATTTCTTGTTCTTGGAAGAAGCTGCTGGAATCTTCCATGAGTATCTTATGCAATATTACACTGCTCACATGAGCAGACCCTCTTGTGAACATTTTTTTGTGCTTACCACATGAGGGCCAAATTAAATGTGATGCTAAATATAGCATTGCTTTCCTTTTTCTTTTTTAACAAAAGTAGAAGCTGCAGGGGATTGGTGGGGCAGTCATGATGGGGCCCATGGTACAGGTGGAGGAGGGATTTATCAGTTCCCCCCTGCATCACCCCAACAAAAATCCCTCTTCAGTGTTGGAAGCTGCCTTAAACAGAATAGTGATTGGCGAGACTGGCCACCCTACCAGTTTACTTCATCGCTAAAATGGGGACTTGAATCTACTTTGAATCAATAGTCTGTCTCCAACTTCAGCTGAGAAAATGGGATGGGGGGAAAGGCTATATAAGAATCTCTCTGTGGTAAGGCCTAAGAAAGATTTTTTTTTTAAACAAACAAACAAAACTTCTATCAACCGGCCAAGACAGAGGGGCTGACATTCACATTAATGAAGCGCCAGGGCTATGGATGAAGTACTAGTGCTTCTGAAGAGTTTAGCTAACTGAGCTCCCCCACTCAGCTCCACCACTTGTGCAGTGGGGGGGGGATCCTGACAACTTCCCTTCCCTCTAAAATGTGTGCACTTGCACACACTCACAGATTTTTTTATGTCCACTCCATTAATTTTAGGTCCTTCTCTGATTGAATTAGGAAGGTCCCACTCTGAATACATGTGTGCATACACTGCCTTGATACTTCCATTCAAAACAAAACTCATTCCGCACACAGATGAAAAAAATTAGAGAGAACACTTAGCCTTTCCCCCAGAAGTATTCTATGCCACCCGCAAATATGTCCCTGATTGAGAAAGAGAGGTCATCAAAATTTGCCCTCCTCCATACAAGCATCATTACAGCATTAGTCTGGTCTTGTGGTAGCAAGCATGAATTGTCCCCTCTGCTAAGCAGGGTCCACCCTGGTTTGCATTTGAATTGGAGACATGTGTGAGCACTGTAAGATATTCCCTTTAGGGATGGAGCCGCTCTGGGAAGAGCACCTGTGTGCTGGCATGCAGAAGTGTGTGCAGAAAACCTGAAAACCCGGTTCGGTTTCAGTAGAACCGGACTCAAACTGAACCGGGTCTGGTCCGGTCCTGTGCACACTAGAGCCAGGCTTGGTCTGGCTCATGACCAAACCAGCCCTGGACCGGACAGGTTTGGCTTGACCTTGAGCTGAACCAGGCCTGGTCCAGCTCAAGGGCAAGCCCTCGAGCTGGGCCAGTTCAAGTGCGAGCTGGCTCAACTTCGAGCCGGCTCACACATCCCTAGCAGAAGGTTCCAAGTTCCCTCCATGGAATTTCCAAGATGAGGCTGAGAGAGACTCCTGCCTGCAACCTTGGAGACGCCGCTGCCTGTTTGTGTACTGAGCTCGATGAACCAATGGTCTGACTTGGTATAAGGCAATTTCCTATGTAACTCTTCAGAAGCACTGATGTTGCACTGATGCCCCATAGCACCAGGGCTTTGTTGGCCTGGATGTTAACCAAGGATTATATCAGCACTAAAAGACCCAGTGTCTCAGCAGCGATGAGTGGCAAAGAGGGTTATATGCTCAAGTTGCTTCTCCCTCCTCCAATCCACTGCTTCAAGTGGTAAACAACCACAATAAATCACGATTGTTCATATTAAACTCCCTATCAGTAACTGAATAATGTGTACCTGAAAGTAAGCCAACTAACCTGATACATATAAACGCAATTAAGGTTTCCCCCCCCACACTTGTAAGAAAAGAGAATTTAATTTACTGTTTCTGAGGCTGAAGCAATTCTCTCTGAATTTTTTGCAGGGACTTCATAGTGCTCTATATTAATGTTGCCAAGCCTAGCATTTGAAACTATATTACTCAAATATGATGGATATCTACATGAAAGTAGAATACTCAGTAATTATGTTCAACCATGAATTGCCATGAGCCTCCTGCTTTGTAACAAAACCAAAAAAGTGCAAAGCTTGTTCCCTTCTTAAGAGCAAATGTCCCTGGAGCTGGAAAAAAGTTGCAAAGAGATACCAGAATGGTCCAATGTCTAATACTGATCCTCTCCCTTTTGTTATCTCCCATTATGCTATTTAAATTTAAACTGGAGGCTCCTCTGGGCAGGGATTCAGATGCATGGTTGTTATCACATTCTTTGACTATTGTCAAATGCATGTTGTCAAATGCCCGGGCCATTCTGCTGCTTACAGAACTCCCAGACAGTACAGCGTATCTCCCTCCTTCCACTCAGAGAAGGACAAGCAACAATCTTTGAAATCAGCACACCCCGGCTATGTGGAATTTAGGACAGGGAGCAAAGATTAAAATGTTTTAAAAGCCATTCCCAAATGTATACAGCTTTGTAGGAAAACAGATGCTTTGGAAAGAACACGTGTTTTAACTCATCATTAATCATCCTGAGATGAAAATTGGGGGCGGTGTACTAATTGACAGCTCAACGAGCTGTCGATGCCTGACCAGGAGAGGGATCTTGGGGTCGTGGTGGAAAGCTCCTTAAAAGTGTTGATTCAATGTGTGGCAACTGTGAAAAAGGCCAGTTCCATGCTAGGGATCATTAGGAAGGGGATCGAAAATAAAACAGCTAATATTATAATACCCTTATACAAAACTATGGTGCGGCCACACCTGGAGTACTGCGTACAGTTCTGGTCACCACATCTAAAAAAGGACATTGTAGAACTGGGAAAGGTGCAGAAGAGAGAGCAACCAGGATGATCAGGGGCCTAGAGCACCTTTCTTATGAGGCAAGGCTAAAACACCTGGGGCCATTTAGTTTAGAAAAAAGGCGACTGTGGAGAGACATGATAGAGGTCTATAAAATCATGCATGGTGAGGAGAAAGTGGATAGAGAGAAATTCTTCTCCCGCTCACATAACACTAGAACTAAGGGTCATCGCATGAAAGTGATTGACGGGAAATTTAGGACCAGCAAACGGAAGTATTTTTTCATACAGCGCATAATCAACTTGTGGAATTATCTGCCACAAGATGTGGTAACAGCCGAAAACCTTGCTTTAAGAGGGGTTTGGATAATTTCATGGAGGAAAGGTCTACTAGTCGGAAGGCTATAGGCCATCTCTAGCCTCAGAGGCAGGATGCCTCTGAGTACCAGTTGCAGGGGAGTAACAGCAGGAGGGAGGGCATGCCCTCAACTCCTGCCTGTAGGCTTCCAGTGGCATCTGGTGGTCCACTATGTGAAACAAGATGCTGGACTAGATGGGCCTTCCCACTGCCACCATCAGAGCAGCTCTTTAGGAATGATCCTTGCAAGCTTTTCAATGAGCACCTCTGCTTATAATGGTTGTAAGCAGCATGGGGGGCGGGGGGAGAGGAGGCTGCTAGTAATGTTCCCTCCTCCCTCCCTGCTGCACCACTTTCAAAGGTTGCAAGGGTAGGATTGCCATGCCCCCTGGAATTCCAGGTATCACCTGGATTTTAAGCATCTCTCCCGGATTTCAGTTTAGCTCACCCGGATTTGCCCCAATTTCAGCTTTCATTTAATAATAATATTTTTAAAAGCTAAGCTCTAGCCCTTGTAGAAGTGGAGTTATGGAGCAAAACGTCCAGTCACTATCCTGCTGAACTGCTGGACTTAATCCCAGTCCAGAGGAAGAGCACAGGAGGCTAGCTGGGAGGGTTTCACTTTCACAAGTACAGTAATCCCCTGAGGAATGTTGTCTTGTTTGTTATCAGCAGGGGATCTCTAACTGGCAGTTGAGAGGATAGCTTGCTTTTGATGTGAATCACTACCTGCCTAAGATGCTGTGTATTGTAATGTTTAAAGACTTTCTTGGCTTTACATTCAGTGCATGCCTACTTAGAAGTAAGTATCATTGGTTTCAATCCAGTCTTCTCTCAAATAAGTGTGTACAGAATTGCAGTCTTAATTAGAAAGCTGTGCTTTTTTGTTGTTGTTAGATTGCTGTTAATATGTCAAGGAAAATGTTCAGGCAAATATATCTTCCCAGTAACAATTGTTGGTAGATATCCAGAGCAAATACAAGTCAACTGGAAAGTGCAGCTGCTAATTTGCACACCAGTTTACATAATATGCAAATTAGGCACCTGGATTTGGCGAGCCAGAATATGGCAACCCTATGCAAGGGTTGGTTTTGAAAGGGGGCTGGCTCCCACTGGGGATGTGAGGAAAGGCAGCATTTGGTGCCTTCCCTGAGGTGCTGCTGTGATACATTGGTCTGCCGCTGGTTCTGGGAGAGAAACATCTCTCAAGCTGTAGGGACAGAGCAGTAGTAGGCATTGGCGGGGTGAAGTGAGGAGGAATGGTGAGATCCAGAAGCTCCAGAATCTATTTTGTATGTTGTGAAATAAGATGGTGTTCCTAAGGCTCAGGACAGGAGTTGGGCTAGATTCCTTCTGATTGTACTTTAAAATGATCATTATAGTGATCTTGTTCCTAGAAGCTGCATTAATTAATTAATCAATTCATTCATTCATTAATTCTTTCAAAGTTTCTTGTATACCATCTCCTCCAAAGACTCTAGGCGGTGAACAATAACAATCTTAAAAAAATAATAATTAAAGGGCAAATTCCTGGCAAAATTGGTAGGGTTTTAAAAACCACTAAGGAGGGGGTTGTATGAATTGGGATGTTCCAAAGAAGAGGGGCAGCCACAAAGAAGGCCCTCCTACTTTGCCAAATGGTATTGTGCCAAATACAACAGTGTACTTGAATAATTATTCATCTGTATGTGTATAGAAACTATTTAGAACTGTTCCCTTTGATCTAGATGTATGGGTGTAGTGCCCTTCATGAATGCTAAGAAGCACACCTTTCATTATGGTGTTACCTGTTCTAAGCCTGAGTCCTCATACAGAATAAAATTCTGGAATGGATCCTGACAATTTAAAAATGCACATTATTTCTAAAAATATAAATGTAGCAAGAAAGAAATGTAACTCTGCAGATTCCTTCATGTGGATGTCATCAGCTAACATAGCGGCGGGGAGGGGGGAAGTGAGGGAGTGGGGTATGGATGAATACACAGAGGATGCAGCCTTAAGGCAGAAAGTCAGACAAAATATCAGGTCCCTTCCTGGCCTGTGATTCTATAACAGCAAAGGTCATATGCCATGATTCAGTTTCAGCTAAGCACTACTATATATCTTCCACAATGTTGTTCAAGCTATTTCATGACTTACAGAAAAAAGAATTCTTTTTGTAATGAGATATGATTTCACCGTTTTGAAAGCTTCTGAACATCTTTGTTTACATGTTGTAATATTATCTATCTGCCGGCTTTGTTTCCTCTGCCTACAGGAGCCCATACAAGAAGCACCACATGGTGGCACTCTGGTTGTTCTCCAATTAATGGTCACTTCCTTTCAAAGAAACAAATTCCTGACAGTAAAGGCAAAAGCAAATCCATTGTCCCTCTAGAGCATCTTGCAGGGTCTTTGGGAAATACTTTACTTAAGCTTGTTTTCTTGGTCTCTCCTCAAGTGCCTTCTTCTTCAGATTTCTAGGGCAGCAAAAGTCCTTTTACCTTCTGCCAACAGTGGCAGCTGCTGGTAGTGAATGAGAAGCCACAGTGGCACTTCCGATAGTATTGCTTTTCCAGTGTTGAACAACAGGAGATGACTTTAATGAAGCTTGGAGCTCCTTCTCCTGTATTCTATTTCTTTCTTCTATTTCTCTCCAAATAAAAACAGCCTTCTATCACGGACAGAGGAAGGCTTTCTGCTTCCCTTCTGATATTTCCAGCAGTCTGCAGTTCTTCCAGTTGACTCCTGCTGCTAGATTAGGAAGAGTAATTAGTTGAAGAGGACTTAAAAGGGCTGATTAGTACTAGAGTTCTGAGATACAGCTCTCCTGACCTAAAGCTGAATGACATTTAACTTCATCCTTTAGGAATGGCCATACAACATAGGGAGCACACGTTCTGTAGATCTTCTCTACTTTAGGATCCAGCTGAGATAAGCTTTAAGGAATATATCTAACTGAAGGCCATATATCAAAAGACAAATGTTTATCCTTCACCATTTGTTAATATCAAATCAGTACCTCCCCGCCCCCCATGTACACGCCAGTGGTCCATAAGGTAATAGTGAATAGGGCAAATGGCTGAGTCCAATTCTGGGACACTGTGGATAATGTCATACAATGTACCGGGCAGAAATCCATCTGTATGGACAGATGCACAGGAAATCTAAAAAAACAATCTTTACCAATTGTCAAATGTTACAGAAGCATATACATAGCATATATGTATGTATCACTACATTTAAAAAATGAACATTACTTGAATTGTCTATATATTTTTATAACACTGATAACTGGAAATTATTATTTTTTTGTTTTCTTGTATCATATACTTTTCATAGTGGATTCATTTTTGTTATCTTGAGACAATAGATATTGGCCAAGATGTTGCTCAATGCAACACACTGGTATTGCTGGGCACAGAAAAGACAGCCCTGGCAATGTTGTGCAAGAACACAGTTGCACAATGACTGAAAACAGCAGGTGGGCACTTCCACACTGCTACTTTCATTGGAAACAATGGAAATAGTGCTGCATAAATACAAGCTTAGTGAACAGTTATGAAGTTAGGAAGCAGTTCATCTTAATATTCTTGTTCTTTTATATTATCTTTGTCCTCATCTATTTCTTTTTTATGAAACAACTTAGCTTTTTTATTAAACCCTATATGCTGAACCATGCAAAAACACAGTCTCCTTTGCACACTTTCCCCCCACTGCACAAACAGTGACCAGCTGCATACGAGAATAAACTGTGCTACAAACCATAGGAAGGGCCAGTTCTGTGGGCTGGCATCATTACCGCTTGACAGCCACTGCAACTGGTTGCTGCTTTTTCTGTCCTATCCCTTTGAAGGGAAGAGCTTGGAACTTGGCCAATGTCATCAACTGCTAGCAACCAGAAGAGCAGGTATCCCTAACGTATTGCACATTTTTTGTTGATTTAGTTGTAAGTACTTTGGGAGCTGATCTTCAAAGAACAGTGAATATAAACAGAATATACATGTTTGTATTTTTGATCAGAGATGGATTTTTTTGGGGGGGGGAAGGGATGCTTTCTGAATTTTTAATAAGTTCAATATCAAGAATTTTAATTCCTACCTTCAGAGGTAGGAAATAAAAGACACAAAAGAAAGATACAAAAGACAAACTTGAGAATATTTATGGCCACATTCACACAAAACACAAAATTGGAGGTAATGTGGCCGAGGTTTCAATTTGTAACTCCAAATTGCACTGCAGACATTCGCCAAACTGAGGCCTGCCAAACTCCAGTAGCAGGAGAGGGGAGCCCATCCCTTCTGCTTGGCCTCCAAGACAGATCCCAGCAGGCCAGATTGTGGGCAAAATATCACCACGTCAGCGAGGTGGCTGCGATTGGCCACAATCTCAAAGGGGGCATGCTGAGCGCATGCATTTTCTAAGCACTCTGCCAGCCCTCGGTAGGGAAAGGGCATTTAAGTCCATTAAAATGCTCTGTAATGCCCTTCCATGCCATGCCAGTGCTTATTCTGCAAATGATGGCACCCCCCCCCCAATAGCCCCACACCACAATAGTCCCATACAAACATGAATTCCTGCAGGGTTTGGAGTCTGGCAGGTTGTTATTTTGTTTTAATTAAGGGAGAGGAGCAACACAATTCCTAGGAGGGGATGGGATGCTGGGGGATGCTGCGGGTTATTTCCCACCATAACTTTGGATGATGTCGTGAGGGGTGACCCTGGCAAAGCAGTCCATGCAGACGCAACTGAAATACTCTGTCTGGCAGCTTCTTGCTGAGTGGGCTTGCCCTCTCATGAGGGCAATCTACATAGAGATAGATCCCTTTCTACTGGGGAAGGCTGTGTAAGGGCTTTGCCCAACCCATGGACTGCGAGCTCATAACTTGAGCCAGCTCACCCACCCATCAATGCACCCAAGGGGGCTTCATGACTGAATTTGCTCAACAATTCTCTCCCCTCCCCTCTGATTGTCCTTCTCATGTACTGTAGTGGTTAGAGTGTTGGACTAGGACCAAGGACATTTGCACGTTGTGATTAACTTAAGAACAGCCCTGATGGATCAGGCCCAAGGTCCATCTAGTCCAGCATCCTGTTTCACATGGTGGACCACCAGATGCCACTGGGAGGCTACAGGCAGGAGTTGAGGGCATGCCCTCTCTCCTGCTGTTACTCCCCTGCAACTGGTATTCAGAGGCATCCTGCCTTAGAGGCTGGAGATGGCCTATAGCCCTCAGACTAGTAGCTATTGATAGACCTTTTCTCCATGAAATTATCCAAACCCCTCTTAAAGCCATCCAGGTTGTTGGCTGTCACCACATCTTGTGGCAAAGAATTCCACAAGTTGATTATGCATTGTGTGAAAAAGTACTTCCCTTTGTTCGTCCTAAATTTATTGTCAACGAATTTCATGGGATGACCCTTGTTTTAGTGTTATGTGAGGGGGAGAAAAATGTCCCTCTATCCACTTTCTCCATACCATGCATGATTATATAGACCTCTGTTATCACTGTCGTTTCCCCCCGTAAATTAAAAGCCCCAGGTGTTGTAGCTTTACCTCATAAGGAAGGTGCTCTAGGCTCCTGATAATCTTGGTTACCCCTTCTATACCTTTTCCAGTTCTACAATGTCCTTCTTTAGATGTGGTGACCAGAATTGTATGCAGTACTCCAAGTGTGGCTGCACCATCGTTTTCTATAAGGGCATTATAATATTAGGAGTTTTATTTCCAGCCCCCTTACTAGTGATCCTTAGCATGGAATTGGCCTTTTTCACAGTTGCCACACATTGAGTTGACACTTTCAACGATCTGCTTACCATTAGCACAAGAACCCCCTCCTGGTTAGTCACCGACAGCTCAGACCCCATCAGCATATACTTGACATTAGGGCTTTTCATCACACTGTGCATCACTTTACACTTGCCAACATGGAACCGCATTTACCATTTTGTCGTCTACTCCCCCAGCTTGGAGATCATTTTGGAGCTCCTCACAATCTGTTTTAGATTCCACTACCTGAAAAGGTTTGGTATCATCTGCAAATTTGGCCACCTCACTGCTTACCCCAACTTCTAGATCATTCATGAATAAATTAAAAAGCACCGGTCCCAATACAAATACCCACTTCTTACTTCCCTCCATTGTGAAAACTCTTCATTTATACCTGCTCTCTGTTTCCTGTCCTTCAACCAGTTAGCAGTCCACACATGTACTTGTCCCCTTATCCCATGACTACCGGTATTAAGTTTTCTCAAGAGTCTTTGATGAGGAACTTTGTCAATAGCTTTTTGGAAGTCCAGGTATACTATGTCAACTGGATCACCTTGATCCACACACTTGTTGACACTCTCAAAGAACTTCAAAAGGTTTGTGGGGCAAGATTTACCTTTGCAGAAGCCATGCTGGTTCTTCCCCAGCAGGTCTTGTTCTTCTATGTGCTTTACAATTTTATCTTTGAGAATGCTTTCTATCAATTTGCCTAGAATAGATGTTAAGCTAACCGGTCTGTAATTTTCTGGATTGCCCCTGTATCCCTTTTTGAAAATCAGTGTTACATTGGATACATTCCAGTCCTCCGGTACAGAGCCTGATTGTAGGGATAAGTTATATATTTTAGCAAGGAGGTCGGCAATTTGAGTTCTTTAAGGACTCCTGGATTGATGCTGTCTGGCCCTGGCGATATGCTAGTTTTTAATTTTTCCAGACAGTTTAGACATGGGCATAACTGGGGGAAGGGCAGCCAGGGCACGTGCCCTAGGTGCCACTGAGGGGGTGCACCACACCAATGCCTGTCACCCCCACCCCATTGCCCACCTGCCCAGCCCAAAGGCCTCTCAGCCACTTGCCCTCCTGCTTGCCTTGCCCTCTGGCCTACAATCGGAGCAGCCTGCAAACTGCGACACAACTCCTTCTCTCCCCGCCTCTCAGCTGATCGGCGGGGCTTCCAGAGAGGCCTCCGTTTAGGCCTTGCTGAAGCCTGAATTCAAGTAGGCCAGCAGGCCCCAAGCAAGCAAGGAAGGGGGCAGGCAGAGTTCTCTGCAGACCCTTTGCCCAGGCCAGCCAGCCCAGCCTTTGCCAGGTAGACTGTGAATTCCTTTTTGTGGTAAACCCCCCCCACACACATACCATATATAGGGAGCTGCTTACAATAGGGCTTTGATATGGGTGGTGGGAGACTGAGAACTCTCTGAATATTTAATTTAAAACAGATTGGAAAATTTGCTGGCTTTAAAAACAAAAACAATCTAAAAAGGCCTAAGTGGCTTGTTTCATGGCAGAAAATTACAAAAACTTCTGGAACAAACAATATTATATTATATTATATTATATTATATTATATTATATTATATTATATTCATTCATCCATCCATTTATAAATGCACTTATGTTCAAGTTGTTTTGCAGCCCAGAAGGTCTGAGTGAGAACTGTGAAGCATGTGCTGTGCTTTTATTTTATTTTATTTTATTTTATTTTTCTTGTGTGTGAACTGCTCCCCAATAACTTGCAGGGACTTCAGGGTAAATCTGGCCAACATGTGAATGCAGCATCTTCATTCCAGAGGAGATGTGTATTAAAGGGCTTTAAAAGCCCTGTGTGAAAAACCACCTGAAATCAAACTTTATTCTGAATTTGTTCAGAATTCTGAGAAAACATACATAGGCTCACACTGCATGGTTGAAAGTCTCCTTTGCTAATCTGAAGCAAGGGGGCCATTTTAATAATTAGTGTTTCTAGTGTGTTCTAGGCATTAAAAGTAGCACAAAAATATAGTACTCAATGTATATCACTGTATATTGTGAAGTGTGAATGTGTGTATTCAGGGAAATGTATTGCCAGGCAGCACACTTATTTTGAAATATCAGACTTAAATCCTTGGGGGCCTGGGGTGTGCAGAGGCCCTGGACATTGAGGTGCTGGGGGCCCATTTTAAAATCTCATCTCATCTCATCTCATCTCATCTCATTCATTCATTCATTCGATTTCTATACCACCCTTCCAAAAATGGCTCAGGGTGGTTTAAACAGAGAAATAACAAATAAATAAGATGGATCCCTGTCCCCAAAGGGTTCACAATCTAAAAGAAACATAAGAAAGACACCAGCAACAGTCACTGGAGATACTGTGCTGGGGGTGAATAGGGCCAGTTACTCTCCCCCTGCTAAATAAAGAGAATCACCACGTTAAAAGGTGCCTCTTTGCCAAGTTAGCAGGGGTCCATCTCTGGACCCATTCCAACCTTGCTATGCCCCTGGCAGAATAGTTACATATGTATTGATCACTACACATGGGTTTCTGCACAATACCTTCCCAGAAGAAACTTCCATGTAGAAAATGTGTGTCTTGTAAATTGACCCTGAATTTTCCATTCATGACTGGAATATCTCAGAGTTAGAGTCAGTAATAAAAGAACAGCACACTGCTTGTGACAGGAAGGGGCAAATTACAATGATTTCTTAGTCTGGCAGGAGCTGGTTTTGGCCCTGGCAGAACTTGGCTGTCTGCTCCTGTTGCAAATTCCTCTGGCTAGTGTGGCAAACTAATGTATCTTCCTCCCTCCTGGTGCCAAAGTAAGCACTAGTGTGGTGAATGCACATATAACCCATCATGAGCCAACATCACAAGACATCACAAGACAAAGGCTGGCAGGAATCATTCACTGGTTTATAGGCTCGTTAAAATCACCACGTTAAACTCCCCCTGCCCCCGCCCCCTTCTTCTTCCCCTATTTTGCTAGTGGCTATTTGGGTAGGTGATCCTCTAGGACAAAGTCATGTTTTTTTTTAAAGCATGAGATGAGACAGAAAATGACACTTGAAATCCTCACTTAACTCCTGACTGTTGTTCTAAGTCTTTAACAGAGTTGGCTCATGTTTTCAGGTTTTGATCAACAACAATGTCTAGATGGTACAGTGTTCTAGTCTAGATGGTAGAGTGTTCCTTTTAACAGGGATTTCCAGATATTGTTGACTACAAGTCCCGTCATCCCTGTTTGGACAGGGTGCAATTTCAGTGCTTGCCCTAGGTGCTGTTTTCCCTAGATGCACCCCTGAGTTTAGAACATCATCTTTGGTCACTTCTATCTGACTCAGTTCTTTAGCCTCCATCCCTGAAAAGCCTGGTTCAGGAACAGGTATACAGTATGCTCAGTATCCTCTGCCATGAAGACAGACACAAAGGACTCAATTAGTTTCTCTGCAACCTCCATATCCTCCTTAAAAATCCCTTTCACTCCCTCTTTCTCTAACGGTCCGACCACCTCCCTGGCAGGTTTCCTGCTTTTGATGTATTTAAAGAAGTTTTTGTTATTCCCTGTGATGCTTTTAGCTAAATGTTCCTCAAACTTGCTTTTCACCTGCCTTATTGTCACCTTGCATTTCTTTTGCCAGAGTTTGTGCTCCTTTCTGTTCTCTTCATTTGGGCAGGCCTTCCAATTTCGGAAAGAAGTTTTCTTCCAATTTATGGCTTCCTTGACTTTACCTGTTAGCCATGCTGGCATCCTTCTGGACTTAGTGTACCTTTCCTCCTTTTTGGTATACATTCTAACTGGGCTTCTAGTATTGTGGTCTTGAGTAAACTCCATGTATTCTGGAGTGAAGTGATTCTCCTGATTTTCCCTTTCAGCTTTTCAGCATACTCCTCATTTTGGAGAAGTTCCCTCTTCTGAAATTCAAAGTGTCTGTGTTAGATATCTTTGGTGATTCTCTCCCCACATGTATGCTGAATTTGATCACACTATGGTCACTGTTCCCTAATGGGTCGATGACACTGATATCACACACCAGGTCCTGGGTGCCACTTAGGATTAAGTCCAAGGTTGACTTCTCTCTGGTTGGTTCCATGACCAACTGTTCTAGGGCACAGACATTCAGTGTATCTAGAAATTTGACCTCTCTGTCATTACCCAACTGTGAATTTACCCAGTCTATGTGTGGGTAATTGAAGTCACCCATTATTACAGCCCTGCCTCTCCTTGAAGCCTCCCTGATTTCCTTCTGCAACTCCCAGTCACTGTCAGCATTTTGATCCGGAGGGCAATAGGACGTCCCCAGTAGCACGTTCCCTTTCAGCCCTTGTATTGTCACTCAAAGGGTTTCTGTGGAGGACTCCAGTCCTCCTAGATTTTCTAGTTTGTTAGATTCTATCTCTTCTTTAACATACAGTGCTACTTCACCTCCAAGGCAGCCCTCCCTGTCCTATCTATAGAGTTTATACCCAGGGATAACAGTGTCCCACCGGTTCTCACTGTTCCACCATGTTTCTGTTATGCCCACTATGTCTATTTCTGCGTTAGCAACCAAGCACTCCAGCTCGCCCATCTTGGCTCGGAGGCTTCTGGCATTGGCATATAAACACCTATATGCTGAATCTCTTACCTGGTGTATGCTATCTTTCTTTTAACTCTTTGATCTCTTTGACCAGCTAGCACAGCCTTCTGTCTGTTCTTTATGTGGTTCTGCTCTGTCCCCTTCTGTTTTATCTGAATATTTTACAGTTCACCCTCACACCTTAAGGGATGGCATTTGCCAAACTGGGTACTGTCCAGCTCCTGTTGGTAACTCAATCCGGTAACTTAAACAGATAAAAACTAAAAATTGGGCAAGTGACAACTCCATATAGAAATTAGAAGTGTTATTTTTTAGTTCCTATATCTTTATTTTAACGGTGAAAACATTAAGACAACTACATCACAAAAAGAAACTCTTATGTGTTGGTCCTTAGTAGCATTTTAACTTTTTTCAGCCACCTTACAAAGCTAACAAAAATTACATAGAATTATTTTCACAAATGTGAACTTTTAAAAAGTGGGAATTTGCCTCCTGAATGTATTCACTTCATACAAGCTACATGTTGTTATCACCTTGAAGACAAGTCTTTGAACAAAGAGAGAGACCCTATGAAAAAGAAAACGTATAACTATAAAAATACAAGTACATACGGGTGGAAATGGTGCTGCTTTCTTCTCTGAGATCTATTTGTTTTTGCTGCAAAAAAAGTCAGAGACCAAGACCTAGTAATACAATTCATTGCAAAAATTCCAGAGAGATAGTTACTATCTTGGCATCTTTAGCTGGTTACTGCAAGCAAATGACTATTCTTGCTTCAGACTGCTGGCCTGAATACGAGCTGTCAGTCTTACAGATTAACTCCATATGTCAGCATGGGAAGTGTCCTAACATACTAAGGTAGAGTGGGAGAGTGATAGCAAATGATTGAGGACAAGCAGCCATGGTGAGTGAGTATTAAAGAGTGAGAGAGAACAGCGAATCTGATAGGGATAAGGAATGAAAAAGCACTGATGGAGATCAGGATGATTTACTTTTAAAGAGGCCTTAGAGAAACACTACAGGTTCTGGTAATACACAAGAGAACATACATATATTGCAGAGAAAGCTATTCAGCCCTGGTCTTATAGATATGAGAAGCTTACACCAAACCATAGGATGGAGTTCTGCACCTCAGAAAAATAAGCTATACCCTCTCCTGTCCCATATTTGAAACAGACTGTAGTTCGAAGACCATAGATGATTCCCTTTTCATGCAGGGCAGATCTTGTGCAATGCATCTGGGAATGACAATTTTTCTTTTGTCATGTGATAAACAGCCATCGTGGTCTGATTTGTGAAGAAAAAGTCCAGAGAAAGAAGGGAGCAGGAGATGCATATTCTCAACAACAGAGAATCAGGATAGTATGGGAGATAGCATCTTGGAATGGAGAGACTTAGGTTCAAATTAGGGATGTGCATGAATTGTTTTGGTGGGGTGGGGTGTCTTTAAGCATGAATAAAGCCAGTCCTTACCTGCTCCTCTGCTGCCCATTGCATTTCCTGGTGTGCTGCTGCACTGCTCAGAAGTCTGCACGTAGCTGCATCCATGTCCCACGTGGCATGGTGGGATGCACATGGCCATAGTCAGCATGGTGTTGCTGACCACACACATGGCTGCCGTGCATGCACAGTGGCCATGTGCATCCCACCACTGTGTGCAGGCGGCTGGATATAGTGCCCCAGCCATGCGTGGACTTCTGAGCAGCACGGTGCTGCAGCAGTGGGGCAGTGGAGGAGCAGGTAAGGGCCAGCTTTACTCGTGCTTAAGGGTACTGCTCCCCACCCTGCCAAAATGATTTGGCACATCCCTACTGGATGAACCAAAGCGATTAGTGCATATCCCAAGTTCAAATCTACACTCAGCTAGGAAGCTCAAAGGGACTCACCATCTCTCAGCCTACTGTACCTCACAGGGTTGTTGTGAGGATAAAATGGCGAGTGCAGGGGAGAAGAACTTGTTCTTCATCCTGAGCTTTTTGGAAGAAGGGTGGGATAGAAATGTAACTCAAATTAATGGGGTTGCTACAAAATAATTATGCCAGATCAGCAGTACCATTTATTTTATGCCTTATTGATTAGCATTTGTGTTAGCCTAAAATTGCCCAAATGCTGTGCAAGTCATTTTTCTTGGCCAAGCACTTTAGTAATGTTACCACGTCCGTCAGTTTTGAAGACTTCTAAGCACTTGCAGCAGATGCAAAACTGATCAGGTAGTTTTAAATATGAACTTTATGCTGTTTTGAGCACCTGTTGGAAAAACACTATATAAATTTAAATAAATATACTTGGCAATTTTTAAAAAAACAACAACACTGCAATTAAAACAGCTCCCCGATCTAGAGAGAAGCAGTCAAATGCTGGAAGTCTGTTGTCTCATTAGTTAATGTCAGCTACTGACCAGCATTGACCACATGGTTGGCTGGAAATTCTAATAAGTGATATTGAATAGATAATGTCATGATTAAGTTTACAGTGCCAAAGGTCAGCATGGAATTTGGCTTTTAGATTTTGTCTTTGGCAATTTATCCAAAGGTGGAAATTCCAAAACTGGGAATTGGCCATCACTGTGTGGACTTGAGGCATGAAGATATCGTGAAGAGGCTGTTCTCTGAAATCCTGCACGGATATGGATGGGATGTGATCTCCAAAGCCAGAATGTCCAAAGCCATTTACAACTTCGTGTGTCAAAATAAGCTATAATATATAAACCCAAGTTAAAAAGTCCAAACAAACATATATTTTATGGGGCGGGGGGGGGGGAATGAAGAGGCTTAACTATAATGCTAATGAGGGGCACTCAGATGGATATGTCTCCAGGTTCAATACTTTACCTCTGGTATGACTAGGAATATATGGTTATGGCTATGATGGATGGGGGGGGGAGCAGTGGAGGTTGATCTGCTTAGTGGAGAAAACTGGTTGGAGAGCAGAAAGAGAGAGAGAAGAGGAGAGAAGCTGGTAAAAGCTCCAGTATAAGAATCAAGGGCAAAGAAGAGAGGACCCCAAGAAAGCCCGGGGAAATAAGGAGAGAGAGAAGTGGTCAAAGAACCAGCAGATGGACTGGAGATGAGTGAGAGCAAGCCCCGAAAGATTTAGGGCAGAGAAGGTAGGCAGGCAGAGACAGTCTAGGGGGCAAGCATGGAGATCAGGAAAAGGCAGGCCCAGAGCCTGAGAGAGTTTGGATAGAAAAGGAAGGATTTTCTGGTTAGGAAGCCCGGCAAGTGACCAGGAAAGGGAAGGAAAGGAACCCAGGCAAACCTGGGAGAAGGAAGGTGAAGGGGCTGGTCAGAGGAACCAGCAACAGACTGGGAGAAGGGGGAGAGAAATCTGAACAAGACTAGGTAAGGAGAGAAGGAGGAGCTGGTTAGGAGAACCAGGAGGAGGGAGGAGAGAAATCCAAATGAGTCTGGGTGAGGAAAGGAGAGAAGAGCTGATCTGGAGATCTGGCAATGAGAGAGAGAGACAGAGGGAGAGAGCAAGAAAAGGAGAGCCAGCGTGATGTAGTGGTTAGAGTGCTGGACTAGGACCAGGGAGACCCGAGTTCAAATCCCCATTCAGCCATGATACTAGCTGGGTGACTCTGGGCCAGTCACTTCTCTCTCAGCCTAACCTACTTCACAGGGTTGTTGTGAGGAGAAACTCAAGTATGTAGTATAAATGGAAAAATAAATAAATAAAAATAAATAAAATAAATAACCAAGAAAAGTTTCGAAAGTGGAGGGAGACTAAACTGACGAAATTGACTAGAGAGAGAGAAATGGCTTCTTATATCTAGAGCAGGGTTTCTTAACCTTGGGGCCCCAGATGTTGTTGGACTACAACTCCCAGAATCCCCAGCCACAAAGGCCATGTCTGGGGATTCTGTAGTTCAACAACATCTGGGGGCCCAAGGTTAAGAAACTCTGATCTAGAAGTTTTATGCTAATTATGGGGAGCGGAATGCTGGGAACGAGGAACTGTGAGTGGAGAAGGAAGTGGCTCATTTCACTGTTGGGGCAGCTAAGGACAAGGGGTAAGGGTTTGAAGTTGCTCAGGTCCAATGGCAGAGAAAGGAAGGTGCAAAGGGGTCTGTGTGAGCGAGTTCCTTTATTTTAGTGGAGACACCCAATGGATGACCCTGGCTGATGAATTCACCTAGAGGATGTCTTCGTTAGGCTTTGCCCTGAGCACTGGCTCCCCACAAGAGAGCCCTTTAGATCTAATAAAACTGCCTAGCCTAGCCACAAGCATGTGCATGCACGCACATACACACTTGCAGGAGAGAGGAAAATTCCTAGGAGCAAAGGAAGGAGGGGGTTCTCCCTGTACAATTTGTCCAACATGAAGGAAGATAAATCCAGATTCCCTGTGATGAAGATGGGGTGCGATTTGGATAAGCAGGGGACAACAACCTCTAGAACAGATCTGAGAGGCTGCACAGTTTGGGACTTTTTGGCTGCCTGTTTAAGGTAAAGGATGTTTTGTATAGTGATGGCTATGTGCTAAATCAGTGCTCCTCTGAGTTAACGGGGATGGTCTTCCACAGGCAACAATGAAACGACAAGGTTTCATTAGAGCTAGATGGGAAGATGGGATTATCTTGGAAGTAAAGTGTGGATTTTAGATATTTTGGCTTGTTGATTCTGAAGAATAGAAGGATCTGGTCAGGATGACTGAATGTGTGGCTTCTACGCCAGGTCAGGAATGAAAGTATGTACAAGGAGAGGAAAAAAGCCATAGCTGCCTCTGAAAGTCTCAAGAGCATCTTAGAGTCTCTGTGAGGGAAACCTTCTGTGAGGTGCCCTCGGTGGGCTCCCCTGGGTTAGGATGCTGTGGCTGCAATTCCTCCCTAGCTAGCTCCCTAAGCTACTCTTAGCTTCAGTGATGAACACTGTTTCCTTCTTGAACTCTCTTAAACATGGGCAAAGCCAGGCTGAAGATCTTTGTAGGACAAGGCTGCTCAACTTCAGCCCTCCTGAAGATCTTGGCCTACATCTCCCATAATCCCTGGCTATTGGCCAATGTGGCTGGGGATCATGGGAGCTGTAGTCCAAAAACAGCTGGGGGCCCTAAGTTGAGCAGGCCTACTGTACAGGGTGTTCAGGGGGCCCAATTTTGTACCTTCTAATACCAGTAGTTCTAAGCTTTCTGTCCATATTTGCATACTGTAGATGCCATTATTGCTTATAAATGTTCAGCATATATAAAAAGAAAGAAATATATACAATTTGCTTTCTATGTATTATGCGTTGTCTCGGTTTACTATGAACTTCAGTGGTTTATTTTATATTATTCATTCATTCATTCATTCATTCATTCATTCATTCATTCATTTATTTTAAATATTTCTATACTGCCCAAAACATGTGTCTCTGGTTACAATTAAAATAATGTAAAACATAAAATCAATTAACAATTAAAATCATTTAAAAGATTAAAAACATTTAAAACCTGATATTAAAATTATTTAAAACTATAAATCTAATTAAAAGCCTGGGTGAATAAATGTGTCTTCAGTGCCATTTAAAAAGTTGCCAGAGATGGGGAGGCTCTTATTTCAACAGGGAGTGCATTCCGAAGTCCAGGGGCTGCAATGGAGAAGGCCCATTCCCAAGTAACTGCCAGACAAGTTAGCGGCAGCCGCAGGTGAACCTATTCAGATGATCTTAGCAGGCGGTGGGGCTTATGGCGAAGAAGATGTTCTCATAAATACACAGGACCTAAGCTGTTTAGGGCTTTATAGGTAATGACCAGCACCTTGTATTTTGCCCGGAAACGTATTGGTAGCCTGTGCAATTCCTTCAAGACAGGATTAATATGGTCTCTCCTAGATGACCCAGAGATCAACCTGGCTACCGCATTCTGAACCAACTGCAGTTTCCGGACTATGTACAAAAACAGCTCCAAATACAGTGCATTGCAGTAATCCAGTCTAGAGGTTACCAGCAGATGTACCACAGTTTTGAGGCCATTCATCTCAAGAAACAGATGTAGCTGGCGTATCAGTGGAAGCTGATAAAAAGCACCTCTGGCCACCACCTCAACCTGGGACACCAGGGAGAGTTTCGGATGCAGAAGCACCTCCAGATTGCACACCTGTTTCTTTTGGGGGAGCATGACCCCATCCAGAACTGGCAGATCAAAATTGTCTCCTGAGTTTCAACCCCACACAGTAAGTACCTCCATCTTATCTGGATTTAGGCTCAGTTTGTTATCCCTCATCCAGCCCATTACTGCCACCAGGCAGGCATTTAGGGAGGTGATGCCTTCTAATGATGTTGACATGGAGAAATAGATCTGGCTGTCATCAGCATATTGATAACACCCAGCACCAAATCTGATGATCTCTCCAAGTGGTTTCATGTAGATGTTAAACAACATCGGAGACAATACGGAGCCCTGCAGGACACCATAGGGAAGTTCAGATTTTGAAGAACAACAGTCTCCAAGGGACACCATCTGGAATCTGCCCATGAGGTAGGAGCAGAACCTCTGCAAAGAAGTGCCTTCCACCCCCAATCCCCTCAGAAGTTCCAGAAGGATACTATGGTCAATACTATTGAATGCTGCTGAGAGATTCAGAAGGAGCAACAGAGTCACACTACCTCTGTCAATTCCCAATTGGAGATCATCCATCACACTGACCGTCTCCACCCCATAGCCCGCCTGAAAGCCAGTTTGAAATGGGTCTAGATAATCAGTTTCCTCCAAGACCACCTCTAGCGGGGAGGCCACCACCTTCTCAATCACCTTGCCCAACCATGGAAGGTTGGAGACAGGCCTGTAATTGCTTAACTCTGAGGGGTCCAAGGCAGGATTCTTCAGAAGCAGTCTAATGATTGCCTCCTTAAGACAAGGAGGCATCCTACCCTCCCTCAGAGAAGCATTTGTAATCTCTACCAGGCCCTCTACAGCAGTGTTTCTCAACCTTTTTGGAGTCAAGGACCGCTAAATTCTTCGTGCAGAGTTTCAAGGACCGCTACATTCTTTGTGCACAGTTTCCTGGACCAGCAGTTAGTAAAGGGGTTTCAAGTCTATCTATCTATCTATCTATCAGACTTCTATACTGCCCAAAACTTGCATCTCTGGGCAGTCTACAATTAAAATAATATAAGCATTAAAATAATTATATTTGGAATCTTTTGCAAACATGGAACATTAGGGGTTCTCAACCTTGGGTCCCTCAGTTAAACTCCAATAACCCCCAACCACAATGGCATGTGGCCATTATGGCTGGGGATTATGGGAGTAGAAGTCCACCAACTTCTGGGTACCCAAGGTTGAGGACCCCTGAATCTAAAAGCCTGGGTGAACAAATTTGTCTCCAGTATGTCTTCAGTATGTGCGGGGTGGGGGTGCTTGTGATTACTCAATGGAGAGGGGATGTTGGGCCATTAGAAAAATTCAAAAGCTACATGGGGCCAATGAAAACAACACACAAGCAAGCTTTTGAATTCCCCCAAATGCTTCATCAGGCTGGATGTCAAGCAAAGCAAAAAGGAGGTGAGGAGAGGAGAGCTGGGCAAGTTCAGTAGAGCCAGAAATCTACAGTTTAACCCTCTCATGATGGAGGTGGAGTTTTAGCAGGAGTTGTGTAGTCGCAGGGCCGGATCCAGATGACGTTAGTCACGACCACCCACTGAAATTAATTTAGTCATCTCTCATTTGTGTCAATGCTGTTTGGTCATGATCACCTGACTTGATCTGGATCCTGCTCTTAGATGTGCACTTTGTGAGGCAGACCTAATGAAACCCGTGCAGCTCCTCCAAAACTCCTTAAAAATGATTACATGGCAGGTGCTGGGAATGGGGTTTTTTTTTAACGGTGAAAGAAAATGTGAAGAAGAGCGGTGGGGACCTGGCATTAAAGGGACGGGGGTGATTCTGAGATGGCGGAGGGTGTGTTGGGGCATTGTAGTGGTAGATGCCTCATTTTCCTCGCTGGGGAGACGAGGCACTATTCAGGGTGGGTGAGGCAATGGTGCACTGGACTGCACTCGGAAGGTCGCCTGGGTCCAAGAGCTGCCGCCACTGTGCTTGCGCACCAGAGTGTAGCAGGTGTTCCCCCATCCTCTCTCACAGCGCACACTTCTGTGCCCCCTTCCCAACTCCCCTGCGTGTGCCAATCACACCAGCCTGCCTTTGGGGCCACGCAGCTCACGTGGTCCCACATGCTGCACACGCATACCTGCGAGGTGAGCCAAGGCAGCCCTCCTCCCTCCCTCCTCTGCTTAGCCCTCACCACGGCATGATCCCGGCCAGAGGTTGTCCCCCGCACCCGGTGAGGTCATAAAGGGGACCGCCGTCTTCTACCGGCGGTGCAGACCAGGGGGTTATAGGGGGCCGAGGGACCACAACACCCCACCAATGCAAGAGGGAAACAGCGTTTCCTCTCAAGGTGCCTTGGCTGCAACAGGCAGCTGGTTTTAAATCGGTTTGGATCAGACATGAACCATGCTGGGCATCAAATATCCAGGATCACTTCATTCCAGTGCCATTCAACCAATGAACCTTTTGCATGAATGCAAAAAATGGTTAATTTGCCTCTTCCCCACACCATGCCACCTCCCTCCGCTGCTTAGCCCTCCTTGGTATGCATGCTTGCTTCCCCTCCCCCGAGGAAGGTCCACCTGGACTCCCTTTCTGCAAAGCCCGAGCCAAGGTGGCCCTCCTCCCTCCCCCCCCCACTTAGCCCTCACCACGGCATGATCCCGGCCAGAGGTTCCACCCCCGGCGAGGTCACAAAGGGAACCGCCGTCTTCCACCGGCGGTGCAGACCAGGGGGTTACAGGGGGCAGAAGGACCACAACACCCCACCGATGCAAGAGGGAAACAGCGTTCCCTCTCAAGGCGCCTTGACCACAACAGGCAGCTGGGTTTCAATCAATCAACCTTTGGCTGCAAACAATGAGCAAGGAAGAACCAGCAGCCCTTCAAGTGGCACCCACTACCTTTTTCTCCATGCCCCCGCACCGCATACAGTTTGAAGCTGTAAAGATAGGGAATAAGATAGCTGTAGGAAGATCTCAGCAGCGCGTGGAGGCAAGGCACAAGAAGGTGATACTCTTCCTCTTCCGTGCTATGTGCAAAATTGAGGAAGTGAGTGCCTTGATTGCAGTTGTTGGTGGGGGGGTTTGACTCCCAGTCAGGGACCGGCACTCAACCCTTCGGGGACCAGCAGCGGTCCAGGGAGCAGTGGTTGAGAAACTCTGCATCCTCCCTGCCAGATAGTATAAGTCATGTCAGCCAAGGATCAAGAGGGCAGGTGGTAGGCCACACCATTCCAAGCAACTTGTCCACATCCTCAGGTCTCACAAACTGAAACTGATCTAGGGTCATCACATAAGAGGAGCTGCTGGCATCAGACTCTGTAACAATTGTGGAGTTTGAATCCAAGTTGGCCTGAATATGAGAGATTTTGCCCACAAATAACTAATTAAAAATGTCACAGGGAGTAATTGTTGATTCTAAGTACTGATTCAAGGGGGAAGGGGTGCACATTAGCCCCTTCATGACCCTGAACAACTCAGCCACAGACAGGGGGTGTATCCCTGAACAACTCCGCCGGAGACAGGGGGTGTATCCACTGATTATGGGGCAGCTATTCCAGTGGTGGTGGGGAATAGAAGAAGTAACATTGACAGGTCAGCAGGCCATTTCAGGGGAAGGGAAATCAGAAACTTAATTGATGTCTCCCCTTCTGGCTGTCCTGCCAGCTCTTTGACCTGAGAAAGCAACACCCACAGAGTCTCGTCTTGCTCCTTTGTAATGCCAGGTCGGTCCAGAATAAACCTGAAATCATCCATGATTTGATTGGCCCCATGAAGGGGCCATTCTGGTATGTATTACAGAGACTTGGTTGGGGGAGGCTGGTGGTCCGGTCTGCTCCTTCCTCCTTCCTCCAGGGTACTCTGTTGAGGTGCAGGGGAGGGGAAGAGGCTGTGGTCTACAAAAGCAATATCTCCCTTGCCAGGATCCCTGTCAAAGTGTCTGACCATACTGAATGTGTGTACCAACGTTTGGGGACCAGGGATAGACTGGAACTTCTGTTGGTGTACCGATCGCTCCGCTGCCTGACAGAGTCCCTAACTGAGCTGACGGACTTGTTCTCTGGCTTGACTTTGGAGTCTCCCAGGCTTGTGGTGCTGGGGGACTTCAATGTTCACTTTGGGACCAATTTGTCTGGGGAAGCTCAAGAGTTCATAGTGGCCATGGTGACTATGGGCCTATCCTAAGTGGTCTTGGGATCGACGCATATTGCTGGTCACATGCTTGATCTGGTCTTTCACTCTGAACAGGGTGGTGTTCTGTGGGTGGGGACTCCTGTGATTTCCCCTTTGTCATGGATGGACCACCATCTGGTTAAGGTAGGACTCATGACCACATCCCACCTCTGTGGGGGCAGGGGGGCCCATTAGGATGGTCTGGCAGAGAAGGTTACTGGATGCAGTAGGATTCCAAGAAGCCTTGGAAGGATTTAGTGTTGTCTCTGCTGGTGAGCCTATCGACACTCTGGTGGAGAATTGGAATAATCAACTCATCAGGGCAGTGGACACAATCGCTCCTAAGCGTTGTCTCTGACCCAGGAAGACTTGATTCAAATCCGACAGACTATTACATAGAGACCATTTGAAGATCGATGCTCAGGCGATACATGCAGCAAATAATTGATTCTCTTCCTCCGGTATGGCGTCTGCAAGTTCACGTCTGGTGGAGTTGTTCAGGGTCATGAAGGGGCTAATGTGCAGACCCAGACACATTGAAACTCAACTCACCCAAGATTACAAAGAGAAGCCCAATTATAATACCTGCCCTCCTTTACACACCCACGAGAGGGATCTTGAGCCAAACAGCCTGGCCCTCACCCTCATCATTCCCTGAAGTGGCTCCCCACAAAGGGGTGACAGGCAGCATTCCTATGAAGCCCAAAGCTGAGCAGGTGACCGGAGGAACTGCTGAGTCACCCAGGAGCTGGTCCCAATCCTGCACACACTCCCCACAGATGTTACACAGAGGCAGCAGGCAGCAGCCTCATGGGGAAGCAGGAACAGGCAGGTAACAGCAGAAGGAGCCCACAGCATCCACCTGGTCTATCACCCCAGACAGCACTGGATGGGAAGTGGATGGACTCTCCTCTGCTGGGCTCCTAGCAACCAGAAGTCACAGACAGCATCATATCGCACCTTATCCTTCAGATGTGGCAAGACATATGGCCATTTTGATCTGTCCTGTGTGGGAATGACACCCAATAGACCAGTTGCTCAAAAGCTCTGATTGTTTCATAAGGAATGCTAACACTATCCTTGTTTACTCAGAAGGAAGTTGCACTGATTCTTATGAGATTTTCTGCTCCCAAGTAATCATGCTAGGATTGTAAATCCCTTTAAATCTGAGATGTATCAATAGTTTAGAGAGGCCTAGTGCACAGATTTTATCTGAGAAAATTTGATTCCTCTGCTGTATCACCTTAATCTCACCCATGTGCTTGGGGTGACTCTCTTTCTCCAGCCCTTCTTATTTGTTCTCTTCTTCAGCAAATTGTACCACCAGCAACAGGCCACACAACACAGTTATTGTTATAACTACTGCTATTTGTAGGTTGGATTCTTTTTCTCTTCACATAGAGAATAGCTTACTCAGACACCATTGTGTACCATGGAGTAGCACTCCACTGACACAATTTCTTCAAGGGTCCTTTAGTTTTCCTAATTTTCCCCTGACATATTGCTCCAGAGTTCCCCATCCTGAAGAACTGGGGCAGAAGAACTGGCATCTGTCATTACATTCAATTCCCCCCACCTCCCCAACCTAATTGTGCATACTGAGAAAGTATTGAAAGCTATTGTATATTTAAAACAAAATGTACATTTTAGATGGTGTGGATTTCATTCATTCACTGCAGACACAGGAAATACAAAAACTGACTTTAGTGTCACTAACATAGGAACATAGGAATTTGCCATATACTGAGTCAGACCATTGGTCTATCTAGTGCAGTATTGTCTTCACAGAGTGGCAGCAACTTCTTTAAGGTTTCAGGCAGGAATCTCTCTCAGCCCTATCTTGGAGCAGCCAGGGAGGGAACTTGAAACCTTCTGCTCTTCCCAGAGTGGCTCCATTCCCTGAGGGGAATATCTTACAGTGCTCACACTTCTGGTCTCCCATTCATATGCAGCCAGGGCAGACCCTGCTTAGCTAAGAGGACAATTCATGCTTGCTACCATAAGACCAGCTCTCTGTCACCTGCCAGTCTCCTTCATATAATAGTCAACATTATTCTTACAGTAAAATGTGCCTGTCAAAGGTAGTAATGTCCTGTTGTTATTGCTCTTTTGTAACTACAGTCTCTAATAAGCATGTTTGTCAGCAACAATTTTACTAACACAAGCCAACATTCATTCTTGGGGAGCATAAACCTGAACTCATCCATGATTTGATCATGGATGAAGGGGCCGACCTGGTATGGATTACCAAGCCTTGGTTGGGGGAGGCTAGTGGTCCAGTTTGGTCTCAGCTTCTCCCTCCAGGATATTCTGTAGAGGAGCAGGTGAGGGGGCATGGTGGGAAGGTGGAGTAGCTGTGGTCTATAAGGATAACATCTCCCTTACCAGGGTCCCTGTTAGGGTATCAGACCATATTGAATGTGTGTACTTAAGTCTGGGGACCAGGGATAGATTGGTACTTCTGTTGGTGTACTGATCGCCCCGCTGCCCAGTGGAATCCCTTACTGAGCTCATGGACTTGGTCATGGAACTTGCGTTGGAGTCTTCTAGACCCTTGGTGCTAGGGGACTTCAATGTTCATTTCAGGACCACTCTGTCTGGGGCAGCTCAGGAGTTCATAGCAGCCATGACAACTATGGGCCTATCCTAAGCAGTCTCTGAACCGACACATATTGCAGGTCACATGCTTGATTTGGTCTTTTACTCTGATCAGGATGGTGTACCATGGGTGGGAATCCTGTGATTTCACCATTGTCTTGGAAGGACCACCATCTGGTGAAGGTTGGACTTACAACCACTTCCCACCTCGCAGGGGCGAGGGGCCTATTAGAATGGTCCGCCCAGAGAGGTTATTGGATCCAGTAGGATAGCCTTGGAGGGATTCAATGTTGGCTTTGCTGGTGATCCTGTTGATGCCCTGGTAGAGAATTGGAACAACTTGCTCATCAGGGCAGTAGACACGATTGCTCCCAAATGTCCCCTCCGAGATACTTCAAAATTGGCCGTTGGTATATGGAAGATCTATGGGGGCAGGTAAAGAAGAGCAAAGAGTGGCGGTACTGGGGATGACTTTTGTTCCCACCCCTCCACGCACGCATTCTTTCTCCCACTCTCTCCTTTTGCGCTCCCCCCTTCTCTTTTTGGCTCTCCCGTCCCGCCAAAACTTCTCCCGCCGCTGGGCCATAAAGCAAAACAACACTCAAAGCTGAAGCAGACAAAGGAATCTGTCCAAATTCTGAGACGCAAGAAGAGCTCCTCCTCACCCCCTCCCAGTATTGCATTCTCCCCCCCCTTACCAGCATTTGCAAACGATGGAATTCAAACGCTCCTCCGGACAGTTTCTGGTCCGTGCAACTCGCTCACCCCCACCTCAGTCCTGGGGCTGCAATGCTCATGTGCGCCTCTCTGGCCTTCCGGGCCATCCTCAGCGGCGAGGCAGCCAGCTTGGGCCGTGCGCCCCACGCCGCGCTTCGGCTGCCTCTCGCCCGCGGGCTCCCCGCGCTGCTGCTTCCCGGGGCTGGGGCGGTGAGGCGAGCGGCACGTCCTGCCTTTCCCCTTCCTTCCTTCACTTCCTCCTGCAGCAGGAAGCATCCAGGCAGCGCGCAAGGCCTGCCCCCCGGAGGCGAAGCAAGCCCCGCTCTCTGGCTGGTGTGCAGGGGGTGCACGCCGACGCCGCTGCCCAGTGCCGGAGATTAGCAAGGGGGGGCGCCGGGACCAGGGACACACAAAAATCACACACAAAAAAATCGGCAAAGGCAGGGGATCGGCAGGGGCACTTTTTGGCGCCCCCCCATTGCCAAGTGGCACCCAGGGCATGTGCCCCCCCTGCCCCCTATCGTTACGCCACTGGTAGCACCAGTGCTTCTGAAGAGTTCTAGGATAGTGCTAGAGCGTGTGAATTTCAGTGTCCTCCCCTTCTCCTGGAAGTACTCTGTGCCCCCTGAAAATATGTCCCCGAGGGCTGTGCGACCCTCAGGACATATTTTCAGGTGGGATAGAGCACTTCCTGGTCATTGAAATCCCCCCCTACTCCTTAGCCAGCAGTGGAGCTGAGTGAGTTGAGTTTTCCAGAAGAACCTGTTCTTTTCCCATTGGCCTGGTGCTTCATTAGGATGTCAGCCATTGTGTTTTTAGCAAGACCCTCCTACGGAACCCTGGGTTTTGCCATGAATATCTCCTGGGCTATAGAATTGTCTAGTGAAAATAAAGTCATTTAATTGTGAAACAACATTATTTTAAATGTCTTCAGTGGTGGTGCAGAACTGCCTGCCCCTGTGTGGCATGTCAGCCCATATTTTTAAGTTTATGAGAGGTGGTTGGTTTGGGGGTTGTTGGTTCCCCCCACAAAAAGCCTTAAATAAATAACTACCCATAACTGTTCAATCTACAACCCAATTAAGTCCTAGAACTGGATTTTCAGGTGATTTAGTCCCATGCAAGTCAATAAAATGGTCTTAAATCCTAGTACTCCAGTGAACTGGCTTGTGAATCAGAGTGCAAGCATCCCACAGAAACAAGAATCCCTAAGTACCCATAGATCTGTGTATAGGTTCCTCTTCCTGGTAGTTACTGCAAAACAACTGGAGAAAAGGCTAATAGGTAATATTTAAATATCCAACAAATATACTGAAGAATCTTCCTTTTAATGCCTAGAAGATCTTTTCAGGAATTCTGTTGCTTGTTCACCTGCACTGTAAATTAAAACTGGTTATTTTGTGAAAGTGCTTATCAGGCATCTATTAAAGCATCATCATGAAACAAAGGACCAGATCAAATAAATAAAACATAATGCTTCAAAAACAAACTAAACTAAAATAGAGTGCAACCGTAACAATCATTTGAATAAATTATCTAGAGGAGGGATAGCAAATCAATTAATAAATCAGAGCTCATTAAATTGCAATCCTGAGAGCTTCCATAGTTCTTGTGCTTCAAGTGTTTCTAGACCTCATGGCTACAGGGATATATTTTAATACAGGAACATATTTTAAAACACAATGCAGTATCACTTTTTTAGGACAAATATTTGGTAAGGATGCAGTTTCCCTTTGCCTGATGACCAATTACAGTTGCTTTGATTTTCCTTAACAATGATCCTGCACTTTAAAAGCTACTTGACAGGCAGGAAATCAACACATGATTCTTTTTTCATCCATAAACCACTGTCAGAAGAGGCTATACCTGTTGACTTGTTGTCTGCCATGCAAGTGTTAAAGGCACAGAACCTCTCTAAGGGAAAAAGTGGCAATAGATCCTTTTGATCAAGAGTTCTACTCCAAACAGGAGACTCATCCTCAGAGGTTTCCATACACATTGAAGTTATTGGGACAGTGAAAAATGAAGCTGTAGAAAATGGTTCTGTAAACACAGTTTGTTTTTTTAAAAATCAATGGAGTCAGCTGTGAAAGTCCACTATCACTGTTCTACTAGCAGACATTTTGAAGCAGAAAAACTGGCTGCAGTGGCTGGTAGCCAACAGCTCCCCCCACCCCGCCAGTAAGATTTCCCCCACAAGTGAGCATTTGGAGACTATGTCTTTGTAGAAAGCTTTATACTGCTAATGTAGGGGGAACACACATCCGCATTGCCCGGTCTATAATTACACCCATAATGTAACAGCACAGTCATTTAAAGAAAAATAGAAGTACTGTATTAGAAGTATAATATAGAGAGTGAATAAGGAAATTGAAACACATTGTCTAAGCTCATAATTCTCCTTTGAAATTATATAACTTTTAGGCTCTGAATAAATATTTTTGAATATCTGAACCAGAAATATCAGGGCTCTTTTTTCACCAAAAGTGTTAGCAAGGTAGAAGCGATTCATGTTATTTGACTTACATGCCAATGAAAGGTGCAAATTAACTGCAGCCTCCAGGCCTTTCCAGATTGAAGGCTTTCTTGCACTTCTGTGGGCTTCTGGATTTGAGTGCATGAGTAAGAAAAGCAGAGTTTCCACATGCAATAGTTCTTGCAGGTGTATTTTGTGTACTCATGTCACTGTTTTCCATCTGCACTAGGGGTATCAGTCATTGCCAACTGGTTGCCTGTACCCCACTCCTGCCCTTCTCCTGGCTATCCCACTGCCCACACCAAGACTGTCTTTAATAAAGAAGACTGCTGTTGTTGTGCACTTCCAATTTGCAAACCTGCTTTGTCTCTTGCCCTCGCCCCCATTTGCCAAGACACCCATGGAGTTCGGAATGACAGTAGCAAAAGAAACACTTTTTGATGTGGTTTTAAGTGTCTCTGGCAATTGTTACTGATCTTTAATTGATTACTTCCTGAAATACTTTCCTCTCACCTGATCACTTCCCTTTAATGAGTCAGCGGCAATCCTATGAACACTTTCCTGGGAATAAGCCCCGTTGAACATAATGGGACTTACTTCTGAGTAAACATGCTCACATCATGATGCTGCTGAGACCACATTTCCTTCTTTAAAAAAGGTTAAATTGCCACTCTGGCACTCTTTCAGTTCCTGGAGGGGGAGGGAATAATCAATATAGCACAAGTACTGCTATTTTATTTTATCTTATTTTATTTTATTTTAAATAAAGTATTCTGAAGAAACACAAAAGGGGAGTGGTGCAGGAGGGGAGTAGGTGGTGGTGATGGTGGTGGTGGTGGTGGAGGAGAATAATAATAATAATAATACAGGCAGAATCTCCAATTCCAGTCGAATCAGAGACGTTTCTACCAAAGCATAGAAGGAGAAACTGCAAGAAATGTCGAAACACCAAATAAAGAAGAAACAGTGCAATTCTGGCGGAAATTATGGGACAATCCAATAGAATATAATAAAAAAGCAGGCTGGATGAAAGAGGTCAAAAAATGTAACCAACAAATGCAAGATCTAATAATAACACCAGAATTAATAAGTGAAAGAGCAAAGAAAATTAAAAATTGGACTGCACCAGGCGATGATGAACTGCATGGCTTCTGGCTTAAACACCTAACAAGCCTTCATAAACAACTATCAAAACAGTTCAATCACATTATGAAAGGCGGTGATATTGAACAATGGCTAACAACTGGGAAAACTCATCTCATCATGAAAGACCTAACAAAAGGCGCAGTGCCAAGTAATTATAGACTGATAACCTGCCTGCCAACCATGTTCAAATTATTAACTGGAATAATAGCAGATGAAGTGATGCAACACTTATTAACTAACAAACAGCTTCCAGTTGAACAGAAAGGAAATTGTCCGAACACCAGAGGCACAAAAGACCAGCTGCTGATTGACAAAATGATTTTAGAAAATTGCAAGAGAAGAAAAACCAATCTAAGTGTTGCATGGATTGACTACAAGAAAGCCTTCGATTCATTGCCTCACACATGGATACTAAAATGTTTAGAAACAACTGGTGTCAGCAAAAACATTCAGATATTTATTAAAAAAGCAATGAGCATGTGGAGTACACAGTTAACAATCAATGGCGAGACACTTGGACAGGTTAGCATTAGAAGAGGCATTTTCCAAGGGGACTCACTATCCCCTCTGTTGTTTGTTATCGCCATGACCCCACTTTCACAAATACTAAACAAAACACGCCTCGGATACCAAACATCTAAAACATCAAGTAAAACCAACCATCTGCTGTACATGGACGATCTGAAGTTGTATGGAAAGTCCCAGTCAGAAATCGAATCACTGTTAAACACTGTCCGTATATTCAGTAGCGATATAGCAATGGAGTTTGGACTAGACAAGTGTGCTGCATTAATAACGAACAGAGGGAAAATAACAAAAACAGAAGGAATAGAACTGCCCAATAGAAGCAAGATCAAGAACCTGGAAGAGAAAGAACCTTACAAATACTTGGGCATTCTCCAGGCTGATAAAATCACACACACTGAAGTTAAAAGAAAAATTGGAAGTGAATACATCAGGAGAGTCAGAAAAATCCTCAAGTCCAAACTCAATGGCGGGAACATCATACAAGCCATAAACACCTGGGCTATACCTGTTATTAGATACACTGCAGGAATAATAGACTGGACCCAGGCAGAGCTAGAGATGCTGGATCGTAAGACCAGGAAAATCATGACCATCAATCATGCTCTGCACCCCCGCAGTGATGTAGATAGGCTCTACCTCCCTCGCAGCTCAGGTGGAAGGGGAATGCTGCAAGTCCCTCAAACAGTAGAGGAGGAGAAAAGAGGCCTTGAAGAATATATCAAGGACAGTGAAGAAGATGCACTTCAAATGGTCAATAACACGAAACTATTCAACACCAATGAAACAAAACAGGCCTACAAGAAAGAACAAGTCAAGAACCGAGCAGAAAAATGGAGAAATAAGCCCCTGCATGGTCAATATTTACACAATATAAGTGGAAAAACAGACATCACCAAGACCTGGCAATGGCTTAAGAATGGCAACTTGAAGAAAGAAACAGAGGGTTTAATACTGGCTTCACAAGAACAGGCACTAAGAACAAATGCAATAAGAGCAAAAGTAGAAAAATCCACCACAAACAGCAAGTGCCGCCTTTGTAAAGAAGCAGATGAAACAGTGGACCACCTAATCAGCTGTTGTAAAAAGATCGCACAGACTGACTACAAACAAAGGCATGGCAAGGTAGCAGGGATGATACACTGGAACATCTGCAAAAAAATACAAGCTACCTGTAGCCAAGAATTTGTGGGACCATAAAATTGAAAAAGTTGAAGAAAATGAAGATGTAAAAATATTATGGGACTTCCGACTACAAACAGACAAACATCTGCCGCACAATACACCAGATATCACTGTAGTCGAGAAGAAAGAAAACAAGTCAAAATAATCGACATAGCAATACCAGGGGATAGCAGAGTAGAAGAAAAAGAAATAGAAATAAATCACCAAATACAAAGATCTACAAATTGAAATTGAAAGGCTGTGGCAGAAGAAGACCAAAATAATCCCAGTGGTCATTGGTGCCCTGGGTGCAGTTCCAAAAGACCTTGAAGAGCACCTCAACACCATAGGGGCCACAGAAATCACCATCAGCCAATTACAAAAAGCAGCTTTACTGGGAACAGCCTATATTCTGCGACGATATCTATAACCACTGACAATAAAATTCTGGCATCCCAGGTCCTTGGGAAGGACTCGATGTCTGGATAAAACAAACCAGTCAATAACACCTGTCTGACTGTGTAAACAAGAAATAATAATAATAGAAAGCTGATGGAAGGGCATGGAGCGCTATTAGTGACTGCAGCACTTTGAAGTTTTGAGAGTTGACTTTTTGGTGTTTAAATCATCATGATCAGAGCAGCTAGGATGTTTTTTGTTTCGAAAACCCCACCTCTGTCTGCATCAATACATAGCCTGATTTCCCCCTAAAAAACGTTTGATTCTCCTTTCCCCTCATCTCGAGAGGAGATCCCATTAACAGTAGTGAGGCTTGCATTTGAGTAAACATGGATGGGAGTGGGCTTTTATTTTAAAGAATAAAAAATGGGGGCAGGCAATCATGATAGTGATAATATTATGCTTTTTCCTGGTAGGTGTTTTTTGTTCTCAGTTTTAAGCTTTTTATTAATAACTTTCAATTTGAAATGTTTACAATTTGTAATGTTAAATGTGGTTTTAGCCTGGTCTTTAACTTTATTAATCTTTTATTTTACATTGTATCTGTTTTATATCTGCTGATGTTGTGAGCCGCCCTGAGCAGTAGTGTATTGGATGGGCGAGGTATACCTGTTTCAAATAAATAAATAAAAATAATGGTCTCTGTTTAAAGACAAACAAACAAACCCAGAAAAGGCAATGGCCAAAAGAAAGCAGCAAAACGGCAAAGGTGTGCTCAACTGCAGAAGGGGAGATGTCTTTGGAGGCAGCCTTCTGATATGTCATCATCTATGCAGAAAACCATTCTTCTATGGACCCAGACAAGTTGCTCTATGGTCTATCTACTCCATTCCTCATTGCACAAATTGTTCTATTAGTGATTTCAAGTTGGAATACACAAGAACTAGAAAGAAACATGTGTTTCATAAAAGTAGAGTATATTTCTCCTAGAATGTAAAAAAAAAAAAAAAAAATCACCTGGACACCCCACAAAACCACCTGTAACAATGAGCATTCATGAGGGAATAAACCTCTGCCTGGAAGGACCTTATTGTAAGTTCCCAAAGTGGCTCACAGTCAGTGTCCAATGTGGTGCCTGCTTGTCTCTCTCATACATTTTCCATCACTTTTGTTTAAAGCAAAGTTTGAGTCTTTTGCAAAGCAGCTTGAAGCTCCGGTCCTCAAAGGAGTACACTACTGTCATTAGACCCATTTGTTTGTTTTGTTTTGTTTGTCATAAGAACAGCTCTGCTGGATCATGCCCAAGGCCTATCTAGTCCAGCATCCTGTTTCACACAGTGGCCCACCAGATGCCTCTGAGAAGCCCACAGGCATGTGGTGAAGGCATGCCCCCCATTCTTGCTGTTGCCCCCCTGCAACTGGCATTTAGAGGCATCTTGCCTCTTAGGCTGGAGGTGGCCTACAGCTACCAGACTAGTAGCCATTGATAGACCTGTTCTCCATGAATTTGTCTAAGCCCATTTTAAAGCCACCTAAGCTAGTGCCCATTACTACATCCCATGGCAGAGAATTCCATAGATTAACTATGCGCTATATGAAGTACTTCCTTTTGTTGGCCCTAAATTTCCTGACCTTCAGAACCCCTGGTTCTAGTATTGTGAGAGAGGGAGACAAATTTCTCTCTGTCCACTCTCTTTTCCATGCACAATTTTATGCATCTTAGTCATGTCTCCTGCAGTCACTTCATTTCCAAACTAAAGAGCCAGGCTCTTATCATCTTGGTTGCTCTTTCCCACACTTTTTCCAGTTCTACAATATCCTCCTTAGGATAGAGTGACTAGAAATGTATGCAGTACTCCAAATGTGGTTGTGCCATAGATTTATATAAGGACATTATAATATTAGCATTCCTATTTTCAATCCCCTTCCTAAAGATCCCTAGCATGGAATTGGCCTTTTTCACAGCTGCCGCACATTGAGTAGACACTTTCAATGAGTTGTCCACCATGAACCCAAGATCTCTGTCCTGTTAAGTCATTGACAGCTCAGATCCCATCAGCATATATATATGAAGTTGGGTTTTTTTGCTTACACTGAACCGCATTTGACTTTTGTCGCCCACTCACCTAATCTGGAGAGATCCTTTTGGAGCTCCTCAGAATCTCTTTTGGATTTAACGACCCTAAATAGTTTAGTGTCATCTGCAAATCTGGCCACTTCGCTACTTACTCCAACTGATCATTTATGAACAAGTTAAAGAGCACTGGTCCCAGCACTGATCCCTGGTAGGACTCCACTTCTTACTCCCCGCCATTGTGAAAACTGTCCATTTATTCTTACCCTCTGTTTCCTGTCCTTCAACCAGTTACCAATCCATACATGAAACTGACCCCTTAACCCATGGCTTCTCCCCTTATCTCATGGCTGTCAAATTTGTAGACTGCTCCAAGCTTGCGTCTCTGGGCAGTTTACAATGTCTCTGGATGGTTTTCAATGTCTTTGGGTGTTTTACTTCAAGAATCCAGCTGTAAGAATCCACCTGTGCTTCAAGAATCCAGCTGTAAGAATTCAGAACCCCAATTTGATTAAATATTGATGAGAACTGGAAATCTTTGGGTAGCGGGGTTAAGAATTTTTTTTTGGTCAGACCAAGCCTTAAGATTTTGTCATGCAAAGTCAAATTCTGTATTAAGCAACATGTTGTGGAATTCTGTTCTCCCTCCCTCAGCCCTGTTCTGGGACACACATGACTATTTTGCTCTTTGGAAGACCCTTTGACTGTCACATGGAATTTAGTTTCTATACTTTCCCAAAGGAGAAATTTATTTATCGTTATCTTGCTCTGTAGAACTGTTTGTGGATTACAATGCACTTCAGCAAAAGGCTAACAGAAACTGTGCATCTTAGACAATAACCAGAAGTTATTTAAGTGGTCAGCAGTGTTCAAAAGCACACTCAGATTTGTGCCTTTAATTTGTTCAAGGAGTTATGATGAAAGATAATTTCTTTGAAAGAGCTTAGTGAATGGTTTTGCTAACACATGATGCAATTAAGAAAAATAAAGCCCTCTTCAATCTCCCTTTTCAAATTAAGTGATGTACTTTGCACATCCAAAAGCAAGGGAATAAAAATACTGAAGCTGTAGCTCAGTATTCCTTAAAAGGTCATCTCTGGGTAAACTGTATGCTTCTGTTTTTAGTTCATTACTATGATGAAGAAACCAGCTCCTGAATATATTCCAGCCTTATTCTTGTTAATTTCCTGAAACATTAGAACAGAAAGTGTAAATTTTACTGATGTGAATGAGGCTGAAAATACACCTAGGTAATAATCTCAAGGACAGCTAGCTGGCTGGAGCAGCAGGGAGGGTTATGTTAAGAAATCTTGAAGGCTGGTTCACAGCTCAGCATCAGGGCCGGATTAAGCTAGTGTGAGGCCTGTAGCATATGTTATAAAGGGGCCCTAAATTTTCAAAATGCACATAAAAAGTGAGCGTGGCAAAGAATTTCCAAGAGCCAGGGGCAGATCCAGCAGGAAATTACAGGGGGTGCAACAATAATTCCCCCCCATAAAAGATTCCCCCCCATATAAAAATATTGGGGCTTGGATTTTATCTCTCTCTTGCAAAGGCACTATGCCGGGGTGTGTGTGTTTAAACTCAAATCTGGTGGTGGGCCAGATTAGATTCTGATGCACCTCTGGGGAGCCACACATAGCCTTGCACCCACCTCAAGCCACCTTCTATCTTCCTCCTCCTCTCTGCTCTTTCTCTCATTCCCTTTCTTCCCCACACACAGACCCCTTGCCCTGCCACTTAAATTAGCTGAATTCACTACTTTTTACACTAAAATACACTCAGGGAAAGATTGGTTTATTGGGGGGGGGTATTTTTAGAAGAAATTCTGAATATACCTGCCAATACCAGATTTTGCATGGACAATACTGCCACTCTTTTCTCCCTTACAGAGGTGCTGCAAGGTACTTAAAAGATCCAGGGCTTAGGTCCACAGCCTCTCCACATTTTGGTAATTAAACCCTTCCATGCTCTCTTAAAGATATCCAACACTCTCCTCCTTACTAGTTTGCTTCACCCTAAAAAATAATCTCCTTTTTCTCCTGCCATCAGATTTTTTCCTGTAATCAATATGCACACAGTTGAGAACCAAAGTGGTGTAGTGATTAGAGTGTTAAAACTCCCCATTCAGTCATAAAACTCACTGTGAGACTTTAGCTCGCTCTCTCACTTCCAAACCTGCCTCACAGGATTGTTGTGAGGATAAAAGTGGGTAGGAAGGTCATGTACACTACCTCTTTGGAGGAAGAACTGCAGGATGTGTGTCAATATAGATAGATTTTTAGCTGTATGCACTCCCATCCTAAGCATGTAACTTAGAAGCAAATTCAAATAGCATTTTTTACACCTATCACAGCAGCAAGCAATCCAATTTTATCTCTCCTATTGACTACATTTCATTTAAGCAAATGTCTATATACTACAGAATATATACAGTGTATAATGTGTGTCTATACAGTACAGAAATAAAAGCCATCAATTTGATTTCAAATAGGACAGCAGAATGTCATATATGGGGTTACCCCAATTTCTTAGATTTTAAAGACAACCAATCATTTTCATGTGCAAGGGAGTTTTAAAAATGAGTTTCTTGTGATCTGATTTGCAAAGTCTTTTTTTTTTTTTTGAAGCAAGTATACAAAAATAGACATTTGGTGGGGGAGCATGTTATAAGCACAAAGCAAATGATTCAAAGGGGAAACATGTTGAGAGAGAACCATTTTCTCATATATTGCTATTTAAGCAATTTTGAGAACTCTGTTGCTAAAAAAGCAGCATATAAATATTTTTAATAAGGGGGGTAGGGGGAGAAAGAAACACACAGAGACCAGATTAGAGCTATGAACAGCCATTTTGTCAGAGCACACACACCCCCACTTATTTTTAAAGCTTTTAATACTTTTGTACTGACTAGTTTCCTCACAAGTAGCACTGTTGGGATGGGGAGGGTTTTTCTTACAAATTTGTACTAGAACAGTTTGGGCATATTGTGAACAACAGCAAAGGGTTGGTTTATACAAAATGTTTTAGTTTCCTTCTTTGAGCAAGACCAGTAGAGTCCTTGGCTCTGCAGTTACATACCAATTCCAAGGAAGGAGGAGCACAAGACTCCAGCAGAACCAATAAGGCTGGGAGAGGGCAGGACAGAATGAATGAAGCTGTAAGGGCTGGGTAACCGGTGAGCACTAAGACCACAACAGCTCTTTTCCCGTCTAGGGTGGATTGCCGAGGCAGAGAGAAGGAGAGATATCTAGACATGAGAGGAGATTATAGGAATAGGAGAAAAGCTTGCAATGCAAACATTTAGTGCAGGGCCCTTGAAAGTGTGGGGTCCATAGCAAATGCTACCTTTGCTAATAGGTTAATCCGGCATAGCTCAACATAATCCAGGCATGAGCTTCCTGAATTAAGAAAATAAGAACATAAAAACAGCCCTGCTGGATCAGGCACAAGGCCCATCTAGTCCAGCATCCTGTTTCACATGGTGGCCCACCAGATGCTACTGGGAACCTACAGGCAGGAGTTAAGGGCATGCTCTCCCTCCTGCTGTTACTCCCCTGTAACTGGTACTCAGAGGCATCCTGCCTCTGAGGCTAGAGATGACCTATAGCCCTCCAACTAGTAGCTGTTGATAGATCTCTCCTCCATGAAGTTATCCAAACCCCTCTTAAAGCCATCCAGGTTGTTGGCTGTCACCACATCGTGTGGCAGAGAATTCCACAAGTTGATTATGCATTGTGTGAAAAAGTAATTCAGTTTGTTGGTCCTAAATTTCCTGGCAATCAATTTCATGACCCCTGGTTCTAGTGTTATGTGAGAGGGAGAAAAATTTCTTTCTATCCACTTTCTCCACTCCATGCATGATTTTACAGACCTCTATCATTTCTCCCCGCAGTTGTCTTTTTTCTAAACGAAAACACCCCAGGTTTTGTAGTCTTGCCTCATAAGGAAAGTGCTCTAGGCCCCTGATCATCTTGGTTGCCCTCTTCTGCACCATTTCCAGTTCTACAATGTCCTTCTTTAGATGTGGTGACCAGAATTGTACTCAGTACTCCAAGTGTGGCCGCACCACAGTTTTGTATAAGGGCATTATAATATTAGCAGTTTTATTTTCAATCCCTTTTCTAATGATCCTTAGCATGGAATTGGCCTTTTTCACAGTTGCCACACATTGAGTTGACACTTTCAACGATCTGCTCACCATTAGCACAAGAACCCCCTCCTGGTTAGTCACCGACAGCTCAGACCCCATCAGCATATACTTGACATTGGGGCTTTTCATCACACTGTGCATCACTTTACACTTGCCAACACTGAAGTGCATTTACCATTTTGTCTCCCACTCCCCCAGCTTGGAGAGATCATTTTGGAGCTCCTCACAATCTGTTTTAGATTTCATTACCCTAAATAGTTTGGTGTCATCTGCAAATCTGGCCACCTCACTGCTTACCCCAACTTCTAGATCATTTATGAATAAATTAAAAAACACCAGTCCCAATACAGATACTTGGGAAACCCCACTTCTTACTTCCCTCCATTGTGAAAACTCTTCATTTATACCTACTCTCTGTTTCCTGTCCTTCAACCAGTTAGCAATCCACACATGTACAGGTACTTGTCCCCTTATCCCATGACTATTAAGTTTTCTCAAGAGTCTTTGATGAGGAACTTTGTCAATAGCTTTTTGGAAGTCCAGGTATACTATGACAACTGGATCACCTTGATCCACACACTTGTTGACACTCTCAAAGAACTCCAAAAGGTTTGTGAGGCAAGATTTACCTTTGCAGAAGCCATGCTGGTTCTTCCCCAGAAGGTCTTGTTCTTCTATGTGCTTTACAATTTTATCTTTGAGAATGCTTTGCATTAATTTGCCTAGAACAGACGTTAAGCTAACCGGTTTGTAATTTACTGGATCGCCCCTGGATCCCTTTTTGAAATCAGTGTTACACTGTCTACTTTCCAGTCCTCTGGTACAGTGCCTGATTGTAGGGATAAATTATATATTTTTGCAAGAAGGTCGGCAATTACTATGGGTGTCACTGTTTCTCAGATCAACTCATCACCTGTAAAGTGGGGATTATATTGCCCACACCTCACAGTGTTTCTGGGATGAATAAGCTTGAGAATGTAAATTTGTTGTACTTTTAAAATACCGTATATATTTGTTATAACCACTGGGAGATGCTTGTGTAAAGAAGATTAGGAGATAATATCTCACAGCAGATGACTATTAGAAGACAAGTATTATTATTCTGGACTTTTGACAAAGTCCCGTGGAGTTGTCTAAGGTTGTGAGGGGGCTAGTTTATGCCCCCTTCCCTTTGAATTTGCATTTAGAACTATCAGTAATTCACTGTGAGGTCTTCAATTTCTTTTTTGCAGATAAAATCTCCTCTATTCAGGCCAAGCTGGATTCTACAGTTATTGCAGAGTTTATTGTAGAGGTGCCCAGCAACTCTTCTTAGATTAGCCTCTTAGCAACTCCTCTTAGCAACTCCTAGATTGGATTGCTTTCAGTTTGTGACTCCTGAGGATGTGTGCAAACTGCTTCGGACTGTGTGTCTTACAACCTGTTCTCTTGATCCTTGCCCAACTTGGCTTATATCATCTGGTAATTGTATTATCAAAGAAGGTCTGGTAAATAGTATAAATGCTTCTCTGAGGGAGGGCAGGATGCCTCCTTATCTCAAGGTGGTGATTATTAGGCCATATTTGAAGAAACCTGCATTGGATCCCTCAGAGGTGGCTAACTGCAGACCTCTTTTTAATCTTCCATGGCTGGGAAAGATGATTGAGCAGGTGGTGGCCTTTCAGCGCCAGGCACTTTTGGTTGATACAGATTATCTAGACACATTTCAAACCAGTTTTGAAGCAGGGCTGTCCTTAGGGCATGACAAGCAGGGTGACTGCCTCGGACCCTGCTCTTTTAACCCCCATTAGAATTAACTGGAAGGGCCCCCACACTGGCTGATTTGCCCTGGGCCCCGCACCCCACCAGGGCTCTCTAAGGACAGCCCTGTATGTGGGATATAGGGCACTGTCTCCAGTTCTCTTTAACATCTACCTGAAACTGCTGGGAGAGGTCATCAGGAGGTTTGGTGCAGGGTGCTATCAATATGCCGATGATATCCAAATCTATTTCTCCATATCAACTTGATCAGGAAATGGCATAACCCCCCTAAATGCTTGCCTTGAGGCAGTAGTGTGCTGGATGAGGAATAGCAAACTGAAGCTGAATCCAAATAAGATGGAGATACTGATTGTGGAGGGTCAGGACCCAAAAGATGGTTTAGATCTGCATATTCTGGATGGGGTTACACTCCCCCTGAGAGATCAGGTATGTAGCTTGAGAGTGCTGGTTATCACCTTTAAAGCCCTGAATGGCTTAGGTCCGAGTTACCTTAGAGAGTGTATGATCCCCATCACACATTGAGGTCATCCAGAGAGGTCTGTCTCCAGTTACCACCGGCACGTCTGGTGGTGACTTAGAACTGGGCCTGTAGCTGCTCTGGGACTGTTGAATGCACTCCCAGCAGATATCTGTAGTTTGGGCTCATTGTTGCCCTTCAAGAATGCCCTGAAGACTTACTTGTTTGGCCTATTCTTCCAAGGTTTTAAAATTGTTTTTAAGTATTTGAAATTGGTTTTATATGTCTTTGAGCTGTTTTAAATCTGTTTTTATATTGTTTTAAACCGTTTTATATGGTGTTTATTTCTGTGCACCACCCAGAGCTCTTGGATGGTGTGGTATAGAAATGTAATATATAAATAAATATTTCTATACCAAATGATATGTGCATCTCTAGGCAATGTGATTGATTGATTGATTGATTAAGTGCTGTCAAGTCGGTGTTGACTCTTAGCAACCACATAGATAGATTCTCTCCAGAATGATCTGTCTTCAACTTGGCCTTTAATGTCTCTCAGTGGTGCATTCATTGCTGTTGTAATTGAGTCCATCCACCTGGATGCTGGTCATCCTTTTCTTCCCTTTCCTTCAACTTTCCCTAGCATTAAAGACTTCTCAAGGGAGCTGGGTTTTCACATAATATGTCTGAAGTATGATAGTTTGAGCCTGGTCATTTGTGTTTCAAGTGAAAATTCTGGATTGATTTGTTCTAGGATCCATTTGTTTGTTTTCCTGGCTGTCCATGATATTGTCAGGGTCTGGCCAACTGCCAGGGAAGATCACGAGGCAAAACGGAGCTCCTGAAACTGGATACGGCTCGGGAAGTTTGTCTTGACTGGACTTGGCTGCACGCTGTTGACACAGAGGTTGACGAATGTTGCTTTTCAGCAGTGAGTAGAAGGCTGGTGACGTGATTTATAGTACAAGCCGAGAGCTCCCAGCTGGCAGGAATTAAAGGCTTATCAGCCCTCTGCAAGAGGCATTTGCTTCTCCTAATAGTCTCCAATTGAGCCCTGCATCTCGTGACACGCCGCTGTTGTGGGGTCAGCTGGGGTTGGTTGCATAGCTCCTCTTGGGATTGGTCCTGCACGATTTCTGCTGCCTCAGGTTGTTGTGCCTGCTCTGAATCATTAGCCACAGCTGTTTCATGAACACTGACAGCTGGGCTCTGCCCCTCAGACACTCCTACATCGCCTGGAAAGTTGACAGCTTCCCCTTCCTCCTCGCTGTCTGAGATCGAGGGCATGGCAGATATTCTCAAAAGTCTTCTCCAGCATGAAAGTTCAAAAGCATCAATGCTTTTTCTATCTTGCTTCTTCGAAGTCCAGCTTTCACATCCATAGAGTGTCACGGGGAAAACCATTGTCCAAACGATTCTAATCTTTGTAGGTGTAGACACTTTACGGCATCTAAATATCCTTTCCAAGGCTTTCATTGCAACCCTACCAAGTGCTAGTCTGTAGTGTATTTCTTGACTGCTGGATCCTTTACAGTTGACGGTCAATCCTGAAAAGCTGGCAGAATCCACCCTCCTCTCCTCTCCTCTCCTCATCCCACTCTGTCCTCCCCTCTATATGACAGATAAATAAAAATTATTCAGTAAAATAAATCATGTACTTCTTACTGCAGTTTATACTGCTACATTTTCCCCAAGATACATTTACAGCCACCCTTGTGTAACCCTTTGTGCCCTTGTACTCTGTGAATTGTATGAATGATGCCTTTTAAGCTTTACATTGAGACAACATAGCACATTGGTCCAATACCTGGTACCCACATCTTTTTCTTGTCATGAGTGGAAAAACAGTTGGAGGTATGAATAAAAAAGTAACCAGAGGGGGAAAGGTTCTTTAGGTCCTACCTCTGACTTTACAGCTTGCTTTTGATTAAAAACAATGGTTGACATCAAGACTAATGTTGCAGTTGCTGAAAAACGTACCATGCACCACAGCAGAGGGCCATTTTTTGCCTTCTTTTCTTCTGCAGCCCTCTGTGTCTTCCAAAAATATGTCCCTAAGGGTCCCTCAGCCATCAAGGGCATATTTTCAGATGGCACAGAGAGCTGAAGAGTGAAGGAGAATCAGAGAAAATTGTCTTCCTTCCATTGTGTGCATGAAATGTTTTTCAGCACTTGCAGTGTTAGCTTGGATGCCAGCCAACATCAGGGGAAAGTTACATGTAACTGCGTGTAACTTCTAGTTTTATTTTCTGATATGGATGTCTTCTGTCCTCTCCATCATTTTATTTATTATTGTTGCAGTTAATATTTTACAGGGGGGAAAACTTCTCTCCACCCCAACTTACTCAATGGATAAGCCAGCTCCTGTCTTGCTGTATTCAGAAAACACAATGACCATCAGAGAGAGAGATTTTTTTGGGCTTGCATCATTTGTCAACAGGATTTTGAATATACGAATGGTTTAGTCATTGAAAAATTCAGAAATTGGTGTTTGGAAATAATTTGTCCAAACTGTACTGGACTTTAAATAAGTACATTTTAACAAAGGCCCCTTCCTTTTATTATCTAGATCTTACAATATAAATCTCTTGTATTTAATATTACTGAGTGAGAACCTTGGCTTAACTCTGCCATCTTTGGGATTTTCAGCACAGAAATTATTAAATAGCCACATTACAGTCTAAACAAGCAAAAGATTTCAAATGTTGCCCAGCAATACAAGATATGTCAGCTGTTCATTTATCTATATTATCTCCTTGACTTCTTGTTTTAAAGAGACAATTGTTCTGAATTTTAGTTAGAAAAATAAACATAATTGCAGAAGCCCCGCATAGTCTTTAATTATTTGAGATTTCAAACGATGGAATCTCCATACATTGTATGCACCTAGGTTCTGTTCAGACATTTGTTTGAACATGTGAAGGTGAGGAGCAGGGAGAGCAGACACAATCCTGTTCCTTCTCTGAACATACTCAATGTATTGTTAATATTTATTTATTTATTATTCACATTTAATTCCATCCTTTTCCAAGGAGCTCAAGGCAGCATAACCAGGATGTCTCCTCTTTCATCCCCCACAACAATTCTGGTTGGCCTCAAATGAGCCAGTGAACTTCATGACTAAGTGGGATTTGAACCCGAGTTGCCCCAAACTGAGTTTCACATCTTTCAGCAGAGCTGAAAAACTTTGGCCCACCAGCTGTTTTTGGATTACAACTCCCATGATCCCCAGCCACAGTGGCCAATAGCCAGGGATTATGGGAACTGCAGTCCAACATCTGCAGGTGAGCCCAAGTTGTGCAGTCCAGTCCTGCAGGGTTGTTGTCTGAATGGAGCTAATCTGGGGAGTATAAATTGGCCATTTTATTTTGTTTGTAATCTTAGATATAATTATTGTTGAAAAAGTGACTTCAGTTGAGGTGTTTGGATCCAATAGATTTTGCTATTCATTTTTGCTATTCTGGCATCCATTCCTTTGCCGAGTGGTTTCTCAGTCTTAGTGCCAGGATACCATTCCAAGTCAGCTACTTTAAAAAAATGCACCACACACCCTCATGTTTTATTGTCCTTTCAGAAAAGACAGGTAACAAATGATGTGAAAGAATTCTGTGAATGTTAACTCTTGCTTAACATGCAGACTTCAATGACCTGCTCAGATTTTAACAAACATGAATAGGCTTTAAAACAATTCTAGAAGAGATACTTGATGTGAGTATTCAAAATAGCAAGAGCCAAATTATTCAGATTGTTAAGGCCACTTAGTGTATCTTACACAGTAAAATATGCTTTTCTCACTCAGCAGAGAATAGCTCCAAGCTACTGGAAAGCTGGAGCTGTTTATACTTTCTACAGTTTCCTTCCACACCAAGGACAGGGGAACACAGTAAGCTCTCTGCACTCAGCATGATTCCACAACTTTTGAATTCTGCATTTGAACGTCTTTAACAGGCCATCCTATGAATGTCCTGGCCCTAATCAGTGACAAGGACAGCAACTCAGAGGAAGCCACTGTCATATCTGTGGCCCTGGGTACTGACAAAGATACTGATTTGGAGGCTGTGGGGTCAGAGAGCCAGTGGGCCGCATTCACACCTAACACTGAACCAATGGTCCAATGGACCATGGTCTTTCCCCCCACCGCATGTGCTTACCTGTCCACATTTTGACTTATCACCCAAGACCTGAACTGCTGTCAGAGAGACTGCAGAGAGGAGGAAGAACTGGCTGCTGGGCTTCCTCCTTCACATGAAGGACAGCTGCGACAGCCAATCAGAAAGGAGAGAGGTAGGAGCTTCCTACCTCAACTCTGGTTTCGGAAAACCCAGCTTCCATTCCTGAATTTGGACATACAGCAGCTGGCTTCTAACCTCAAGTAGAAGCAGCAAAACTCACAACAGACCGAGGGTTCAAATTGGAATTTGGGGAAGGAAACCTTGGCTTGCTTTTCTAACAGGGAGGAGGTTTCATGCATTTGGACATATAAGAAATCCAACCTCTGCCTGTTTAATGCCAGTTTCCCGTGTGAATGAGGCCAGTATGTCAACCAGGGCACCTGAAGCCCGGTCTGTGAATGAGCAGACAGTGGCCTCTGATGCAGAACAAACACACACACTGCCAGATGGGGAGCAAGGAATTAGCATTCCAGGCTACCCAAGAAGGCAGTCTAAGTGCTCTAATGAACCACCTTACCAGTTGCCCAAAATCTCACATTCACTCATTTTCTGTTGCCTGAGATACTAAGAAGCTGACAAAGAGACTACATATCACTGAAGCCAGAAGACTGGCTTCTGGGGCAGAGTGTAATCCCTTAAAAACCCACTTCTCACTGAGGAGATGGGGCTTGAGGCAGTCTTTAGGAACTGCACAGACTCGTTTCTGTTCTGCAGATGGTTGGAAGAAAGCGATCTGTTTGGGAGCTGTCCACAGTCCTGCAGATTCCCTGCTTTTCCCTCTGGCTTCATCTATACAGTGAACTCCTTGTTGAACTTCCATTGACTATGCTGTGGATCTCTGGCCATAGATCATAATTCTTTGCTGCATCCTGTGTGCTTCTAAATGGCTCCACCTAGTCCCCAAGGGCTCTGTCTTGTTCTGCTGGAGCTTGACCAATCAAGACATGGCCTGCTTTGCTCACTGCAGTTCTTAGGATTGGGCTTAAGAGTCCTACAATATATTTTCAAAATGCACTGATACCTTAACCAGCCCTGTCACTAATATAGCTGCCTCCTTTATGGGCATTGCAAAACCCATTCATGATATTCATGATATTCTGTGGTCTTGTCTGGAATTCCAGTGACAATGGAGTGATGTACCTAGATCCCAAAAAACATTTTATTAAACTTTTAGCCTGATCTTACATGGGACTAGCAGTATCCTCCCATCCAAGCATCTGATCACACCTGCTTAGCTTCAGCATTGCTGCTGCAGTATTAAGGTAAAGTAAAGTTGTGCCATCGAGTCGGTGTCGTCTCCTGATGACCCCGGAACCCTGTGGTTGTCTTTGGTAGAATACAGGAGGAGTTTACCATTGACATCTCCCATGCATTATGAGATGATGCCTTTCAGCATCTTCCTATATCGCTGCTGTCCGATATAGGAGTTTCTCATAGTCTGGGAAACATACCAGTATTAGGTGCAGTGTTATTTCATTTACTGGGCCCATGCATGAGGATTTTTGATAAGTTAGTGAATTTGGGAAATCTAAATGTTAGGGGCTATAATAGTTGAGGCACTAAAGGATTTTTGTGGGACAGAACTGACTGTTTCTGTTCTTCTTGCCATGCACAGATCCTTATTTAGCTGTCAAAGTGCAAATCATTGTGCGCTACAGCAGATCACTACATTAGTCATAAATCTATAGTCATATTGTTTATTATCTTGTTTTCTGTTTTGTAACAAGACTATCCAGTTATCTTCTTAATGCAGTCTCCTTGGTTAGTGCCAGTTCACTTGTTACATTTTCCCAATTTCCTGTGACAGTAGAAGAGGGTAAAAAGAATGTCTGATGTAGCAATATGAGTCTGATTTGTTGACAGAGCCATGAAATTTGGGGCTCCCCAATGCATTTGGTATTTTGCAGGCTTTAGACATTTTAATCTCTTCAGAAGAGAGTCAGCCTTGTCCAGGTGTTATAAACAATGAGGACGCTGTACTCGTGTCCAGCCTCCCCAAAGCATGCTCTGAAGCCTCACCCCTGCACTGTCATGCTCTCCTCACCCAGCTGTCCATGGGTACAGTGTTTGCCTCTGCAGAAATGTACTGTAATCATTGACAGCAGAGGATGGAGCTTCTGAGCACATCAGTGCAAGGGTGGGGCTTCCAAATATGTTTTCTTCCACTTTTTATAACACCTGAACAAGGCTGGTTATGCAGCAATATCCAGTTTTGAACTGCAATACTTGAGAGTCTTTTATATATGATAATTGACATTTGTGGAATTTTGGCAGGTTAAGTTAAAAGGCTTCCTCAGCCCCTATACTATACAGGGATTTTTCAAGAGGAAGGAAAGAAGGGTGGGAAAGACACACTTTTCCTTTCTTATTTTCAAGAACCAACATTACCTCACACCACTGGTAGCCAGCTCCAAAAGTGATACTTCAGAACAACAGGAAAAGCCTTCAAGGCAATTGGAGATTTTAAAGAGCCCTTTATCTCTTCTCCCCTCCTGAAAATCCCATCTGCTTGCAAGGACTGACCATCACTGCAAGGGTCCTGATCGAGACTGGTTGAAACTGTGAACAACATATCCCTCTTAGAGACTTGGAACACGCTGTAACATTATCACTCTTATAGTTCATTCACATATTGGCTTGTTTAAAATTTAGTTGATAATTGGAAGAAAACCACAACCTGCCAAACAGAAAATACACTGGCCAGGTAATCTTCATGTAGAAAAACAGATTAATAAATGAGATCTCTCTGCAAGGGAAAAATATGTGTGGATTTACTTGCATAGCCAAAAATATGGACGTGCTTGTTTTTGCTCTTTTTGACTTAATTACATGACTAGCAGTGTATATATATGTTAGTACTCCGTTTTCATTTAGGATTCCTTGTAATTAGTTGATTTTATGTTACTGAAACATTATCATGCAAGATTTTCAAGTGCCCCCTGGTGGAAAATGCTTCACCATGGTATTTCATTTATTACTTTTAAAAGATCAGCATGTACAGCCAGCTACTACCCAAACCTCCTTTAAAATACTTTTTATATTACTTCATAAAACACAATGCCAATTACGACACCAATAATTTTAACCCCAATAAATGTGAACAGAATTGAACTCAAACAATAATTAAATGTCCACTCATTAGTATCTGACATATTCATTGGCATCACTTTCTTGCTTTCCTTAACTCTTCCCAGTAGAGGCAATTTCTGTAAATGACCTCGTAGTAGTAGAGATGCAGTTTTCACTGTGTTTGGGCACAGAGCAATTCTATTTCACTATCTGCATTCATTCTTGCCTATTTCCGTGCACAAAACACCTGAAGTGTTTGTTTGCCAATGTACTAGCTGCTGAGAGGATGACAGGAAGCTCTTTGAAATGGCAGCAGAACAATCAGAGTGCTTTCTCACACACATAGACTACCGCTCCACATATCCTTGCTCAGGCTGCTTTATGGATGCTTGTGAGCGGGGCAGGCTGATCAGTATGTTCTGTACTAAGAGTACACAACACACCACTCAGAAGACTACTTCAGCATAGGTTAAAAAAACAACACGAGTAATCAACCAGCATCTTGCTGGGCCAAAGAGGTTGTGAGGACTAGCACAAAATCTCCTTCCTAATTTCCACTGTAACATATGCTTTGTATTTCATTAATGCTCTTGTCCTATCTGCACCTCTGTTCTCATCCACAATGCTTTCTTTTCCATGACCCACCTTGCTGCTGTGGAACAAGGTGGGTCTCTCCCTGCCCCCCAAATGTTTTTCCATATCCTTTATCAGAACCACAGCCACGCCTTTCCTGGGCCTTCATATTCTCATATTTTCTTCATCATTTAGTATCAGTCCAACATCCCTCAACACTATCTCCACAATACTTTTATCATATCCTATCCTCTTGTCTCACTTTTGTTTTGCTCCTCTGACTTACCTTTCAGTTCCTTTGGAAAGAGTAAAATCTTTTTGCTCTGTATAGGCTGTGTTCACACAGTCATGGTGATCCTGATTAAAGACTTACCCACAGGGCCGTAGCTAGGGGAGAAGGGGCCTGTGTTCATCCCTCTCTCTGGTGGCCCCCCAGAGTGAGGGAGATAATGAAGAAAATAGGGAGAGGTGGATCTGGGGGCCCGTGTTCTTTGAACCCTTTTGCTCAATTATAGCTATGCCCCTGCTTACCCAGGAACACTGAGCCCTGCAGAGTTGATTGTGAGAACCAAAATATCTGTGCAATTTTGGTCAAACCACTATGGATAAATTGCATTTATCCTGGTTAAATGTAGTTTAATCACAGCAGTTTGATCAGGATTGCCTGGAAATTCTGGCTTCTTATAATCAGCATAGCAGGGCTGAGTGATCCTAGTTAAAGAGTTAACCAGGATCACTCAGCCCTGCTATGCTGATTGCCATGATTGTCTGAATGCAGCCATAGTCAATTAAAGGCAAAGTTAAGCATTGAACTAAAATCTGAGTTACAGTTTTTGAAACATTGCACTCAGTAACTGATGTGACAAATAACTCATCCTAATAGAGGGTTTGTATACCTTGGTGGCTAATGTGCTTTCCATGCATGAGGCCCCAGGTCTCACCCTTGGCATCTCCAAGTAAGACAGCAGAACAGTTAATTAATATTTGCTTGAGACCTTGTGTAAGGGGTTTGACAGTATTAGGTTGGCTGACCATCCTCTGACCCAGTATAAAGAAGTGAGAGGAAGGAAAATATTGAATGAACAATGCCTTCAAGGTGTATTCAGGGAATAAGTGAAGAAGGGCAGTATGTCATCTTGGGGTCATGGCAGAGAACTCAATGAAAGCATCAGCCCAGTGTGCAGCAGCTGTGAAAAAGGCAAACTTCATGCTAGGATCATTAGGAAAGGGATTGGAAGTAGATCTGCTCATATTATAATGCCCTCATAAAAATCTATGTGCGCCCATATCTGGAATACTGTGTACAGCTTTTGTCCATGCATCTCAAAAGAATATTGTAAAGCTTGAAAAAATGCAGAAGAGGGCAACCAGAATGATCAGGGGGCTGGAACATCTTTACGAGGAAAGGCTATAGCACATTTGGTGGGTGTTTTTTTTTTTAAGTTTAGGAGGAAAGTGACCAAGGGGGAGCATGACTGGGGCTTATAAAATTATACATAGTGTGGAGCGAGTGGAGAGAGAGAAGTTTTTGCCTTGCTTCTACAACTCTAGAGCCAGGGGTCACCCAATGAAATTGATTTCCAGGAGATTGAGCATGGACAAAAGGAAATACTTCTTCATACAGTGCACAGAATTTGCTGCTGCAAAATATTGTGATGGCTATTGTGGGAATGTGTGTACGTGTGTTGCTTGAAGACCAAGCATAGTTTGTTGCCACTTCTTTCCTTTCCTAGCAGTTGGGTGTGGTCTCATTCCTAGTCTGGTGGAAATCAGTCCAGTATGTTGGTCATGCTGTTCAATGCTTTGTTTTAATAGAAGAAAGTAGGTTGTTCACCCCTCTGGACTCTCCTGCTTTCTGGCTGTGTGGCAAACTTATCAAGAGACAAGCTCACTCACTGAATCCTCCTCAGTAGATCCACATGAAGGGAGTATCACAGCCAATAGCTTAGATGGCTTTTATAAAGGACTAGACAAATTCATGGAGGACAAGTCTATCAGTGGCTAGTAGTCTCGATGGCTATATGTCACCTCCAGGTTTAGAGGCTGTATACTTTTGAATACAATTGCAGGAGAGTAATGGCAGGAGAGGAGGTATGCTTTCACCTCCTGCTGATGGGTTCTTAGAGGCATCTGGTTGGCTGCTTTAGGTAACAGGGTGCTGGATGAGATGGGCTTGGCCTGATCCAGCAGACTATTCTTGTGTTCTTAAAGGAATTTGCTGCCATGCTTCTTGTTTTTTGTTATAGTACCTTGACAAGAATTTTTGAGATTTGCCATCAAAACTTCCAATACTGCCATGTTCTAAAAGCTTGTCTGAGTAATTGTTCTTTTTTCTTTTGCTGCATGCATTGTCCAAATTTTGTACACACATGTGATAATTCTTACTAAGGAGTCAGCATACATGTGGACAAACTTGTGGGCTGACATGATGAGAAAAATTACTTAGAGTAATCCCATTGAAATTAAAAGGACAAGTTAGTCAATGCCCAAACCTTGCCCTTTTAATTTTAATGGGACTACTTTGAGTAATTTTTCTCATCATGTCAGCTGCTGTCTCCAGTCTTCTTGAAAGACTGATTGATTTCAGTTGGTTTCAGACTGACTGGAAAGTCAGATTGGCAGGCAGATCATAAACATGGGCTGCTAGGTAAAAGATTCTAATTTATTTTAGAGATAATGGACTGGTTTGGATGACACTTTCCCAGCCTATATGATTAAAGGAGGATGCACTGTGCCATTTTTTCATGGACACTCCAACATCATACATTCCTTTATCTTATGTGGGAGGTGAATAATTTGAACTGCCCCTATAACATGCGCTCAATATACTAGCATTTGGAGCACATGCAAACCAACAGTTTGAATGATCTGTGCACGCCCCACAATAAAGGAACATGACAAGAGGATGTTGGGGACGTCTCTGGAAGACATGATGATGGGCGTACTTTTGGTACATCCCCCTTTTAATCACATGGGTTCATTCTTGATGCTGAAGACATATCCTCTGAATTGACCCAATTACTTTTCTTAATGTATTTGAAATATATTTGCTGTTCTGTACATGATCCTGCTCTTTAATAGTTCCTTTGACTTTGAAAAGTAATTTGAACAACTTCCATGATGTCTGGCTAGATTTATAAGTTATGAGTGAACACACAACCTTCTAAACAATTATCTTTTATTGTTTACTTTTGAAGTCTTCTTTGTAATTCATTGGAAGCAGTTTATAATTGGCTGGTGCTTTCTTTGACTAGTTTGCCCCACTTTTGTTTAACAAGATATAGGATACCATCTTATAAGTAAAGTTTTTTTAAAAATCAGCATGATGTGAAATTTACATAATGCCACAAGGCTACTTTCCTGTATTAATAGACAACTTCTCTTTGACTGTGAAATAGCTTCTTATTGAATAATGTGCTGTGGGATGTGCAAATTCTTTAAGTAATGAAGGAAGTAATTGCTGTGAACAAAAATATAGCTTACTCAAGGAGTTCCTTTTTCTGCTGTGTGGTTGCAATGGATAAGAAATCAGCTGTATGTGTTTCTGCCGCTTGTTGGCAACACACACCTATATCATGTCATTACGATTTGTTACACAGCATGGATTTTGAGATTGTTAGCAAGCACAGCCCTCCACAAAATGCTGCTCAATTTATAGTTACTGTGATGTAACTTTTTGACTTGCACGGCTTTTCACATGTTTACAACAAACACACTTATGTCTGGTGTTTTACTTCTTGCAGTATTCTTGCATTTTAAAGGCAATATGCTATTCTATTTCTCCTTCATTCACATGAAAATATTTCAGGGTGGAATAGTAATGTGATAACTATATTGTATTGAGAAATCCACACCCATTCAGAATATTTGTCCAGTATTCCTACCAGGCATCATTTATTATGATAGCCTCATGCATAATCTCATTAAATAGCTCACAAAACCAGTCATTAAGGCTGTTCTCACAAGCAGCCTAACCCAGGCCTCGGCAGTCCAGCCTGGGTTAGGCTGCTTGTGTGCAGAGCGCTGGGATCCATGTGGATTCTGGTGCTGCCCACCTGCCTAACCCCACTTTGAAACTCAGCCTTTAGCTGAGGTTAAAGGTGCAAGTGCACTCTTAGCCCCAATGCTGGGATCGTGTGTGTGCTTGGGCTGCTTGCAGCAGAAGCACACACAGAGATGGGCATGTATAGCGCCCATCTCACAGGGGTATCTCCCAATGTACTGTGTTCATTGCACAGTGCATTGTGGGATATCCGTAGGCTGGAACTTACAGCAGTGTGGATCATGCGGGCATGTGGCTCGCATGTCAAAGACAAGCAGAGCAATCAGATGGGGGAAGGTAGGCTGAATGGCCTTATTAAGGTCTATAGGCAGGGGTGTTGCTAGGTGCTGAAAAGATCTAAGACCTGATACAAGAACCACCACCCTCCTTGATAATTAAACTCATTCGTACCACACTACCCCCAAGAATAACTATGAATGTTTTTAAAGTATCTAATATTATAATACATTACATATGAAGGTGAAAGTAGCAGAGAGCTAGATGAAGCTAGGAGCTCTATGCTCTATGCAGGTGCCTCCACTGCTGCACTTCCTTTCTGGAAGAGCTCATGGAGGAGGGAGATTGATGAAGAGATTTGGGGCTCTGAGCAATTCAGAGGGATGATTAGGGTGGAGTGGTAATCTTGTGGTAGCAAGCAAGCATGAATTGTCCCTTTTACTAAGCAGGGTCTGCCCAGGTTGGCATTTGAATTGGAGACTATAGGTGAGCACTGTAAGATATTCCCCTTAAAGGATGGCGCCACTCTGGGAAGAGCATCTGCATGCTTACATAGAGAAGGTTCTAAGTTCTCTCCCAGGCATCTCCAGATAGGGCTGAGAGAGATTCCTGCCTGTAATCTTGGAGAAGCCACTGCCAGTCTGTGTAGACAATACTGAGCTTGATGGACCTATGGTCTGACTCGGTGTAAGGCAGCTTCCTGTTTTCCTATTGGAGGTCCATGCCCACTAATGTTGCCCCTGTCTATAGCATCTATTATGTTTCAAAGATGAAATGTAGGCACCATAGTATCAATTTTGGTTCAAATATATCCAAGATGACTCATTATCTCTTAGCTTTGGTTCTCCATGAGGAAAAAGGGAACAATGCTGACCATTTTCACTAGATTGTCCTAGGGCTGACTAGTAAGGATCTATTGCAGATTCATCTTAGATCATGGGACATCAAAAACTCTTATGTTGAGTGGAGTGGTGCTGGCAGCATTGGAAGCATTATTTATGAGCTTGCATTTTAGAAATTTAAGTGTAGAGCTAGTAGTGTACAAGTTTCTTAAACTCCTCTGGGATACTTTTCCTTGGCATGAAACAGAACATTTCCAATATTTTTGAATGGGTCGTGAAGAAAGTACAATTTGGGGAAAAAAATTAGAATTGAAGGTATTAATATTTTTGCTTCATCTTTATTTATTCCATAAGTCCACAAGGAAAACTATGCATGTAGGCTTAACTATCAGTGCTCTTTGGAAGCTGCAATTTTTTTCTTAGAAAAGAGATGAATAAAATAAAGTATATGAAACAGACCAGAGACTGTTCTGAGAACAAGATACAGTGAGCATATCTAATAGTAGAAGCCATTCTGTTTGTTCAGGAAAACTAAAGCATCAAAATATTTCAGAAAATAACCAATTATCCTCAGATTTCTTCAATGGTACATACTCTGATTGCCAATATTGAGGCCAAAAGTTGAAAAGAGTAAGTCTAGCTTTCAGTATTTTTAAATTCAGTCATCTGACTATTAAAGTTGGGCAAATTTGGCCCTCCAGCTGTTGTTGAACTATAGTTCTATCTTCTAGGGATGTGCACAAACTGGTTCGGAGGCCCTTTTATGGGCTTCCAAACTGGTTAGAACCCTTGCCGGCACAAAGGTTCAACGGCGGCGGGGATGGCTTTAAAGGTGGGGGTAAGTGCACTTACCCCCCGGCTGCGTTTCCCCTACCAGCATGCGAGTCCTTAAGAGCCTGTTGGGGTGGCAGCATACCTCCTTGAGTTTGCCCCACTTTTGTTTAACAGGATATAGGATCCCATCTCATAAGTGAAATTTCTTTTAAAGCATGATTTAAAAGTCGCACTTCCAACCTCTGGCGATATCCGGTAAATGGCGGCTCGGGGTGGCAGGGAAGTACGCCGCCCCCCCCCGATGTACTCTTAAGGACTCGCACACCAGTGGGGGAAATGCAGCGGATGGGTAAGAGCATCCACCCCTGCCCTTAAAGCCATCACCGCCCACCATTGAACCAGACCCCGCCAGTTCCGTGCACATTCCTACTACCTTCTACAGCCACAATAAATAAATCTACAGAAGGTATCAGCAGATTTTTCAACAGTGTGCCTCATGGGCTGGCGATATAGGCCGCATTCACACATAACATGAAAGCAGAGGTGAAGGGTCCTCCAGTTTCAAAATCTGTATGTCCAAATGTGGGCAAACACAGTCACAACAGAAAATGGATCCGCAGTTTCACTCCCTGGAAAGTGAGTAACTAATTTGTACCTTTGGTTTGTAGTGAGGTCTGCCACCTGAACCTCATGTTCTGCAGTCCCAGCGTTACGTGCGAATGCTGGCACCACAGTCTGGTTACTTTGTAACTGGATTTGGAGGAGGAAGCTCCTCCCTCGCTCTGGCTGCTATTGGCTGCCGGGGCTGTCCTTCAGTAAAGAAGGAAGTCCAGACAGCCAGTTTTCCCTCCTCTTTGCAGTGAGTGGAACTGTAGAGAGGGAGCTCTCCTGAACATTTGAATTTGGATGGGAAAGCAGCAATGGGGGCCATGGAACCATGGGTCATTCTACATTATGTGTGAATGTGGCCCGAGTCAGCTCCATGGTAGCTTCCCAGCTTCACTGTTGATGACATATCACATTATTGACAAACATTGGAGATGCAGACAGTTTTAGCAGAATAACTAATTGCAATACAGAAAGAACAACAGGACAAATGCCATATCCAGGCATTGAGGAATTGCCTGACGCCCTTGGAATAACAAGTCTTCCAGCATCAACAATGGCAACAATGTCAGAGGAGAAAGAGGAAATTGCAGGCTTGCTGATTCAGGGAGATCAAAAATATAACTAGATCTCCCTGAATCAGCAAGCCTGCAACTGTTGAATTATAATGTTCAATAAAGAATAAAATGCATGAGTAGTGATATGCTAAGAATATAACTGGACCTTTCTCAATCAACCCCCACCAGAGAAATGACTATTTGCACACCTGTCAACCACCCAATTCCTAATTAATTCCTTGGCTAGATCTAATAAACTCTTAGTGCTCTTCTTTCATGCAGTCAATCAATTATCTATGTTCCTGCAAGGATCTGGTGGCAGTTTAATGCTGTAGGAAAGGATCCTTAAAGGCTTTTTCTCTGATACAGTAAACTAAAAAGCAATCAATTCATAATTCTTCATAATTCTGGATATTTCCCAGTCTGCACTGGTAAATATTAAGATCAAATGGTAACTGCTAACTTGGCAAAGAGGCACCTTTTAAGATGGTGGTTCTTTTTATTTAGCAGGGGGAGAGTAATTGACCCTATCCACCCCCAGCACAGCATACCTCCAGTGACTGTTTTTAGATTGTGAGCCCTTTGGGGACAGGGATCCATCTTATTTATTTATTATTTCTCTGTGTAAACCACTCTGAGCCATTTTTGGAATGGTGGTATAGAAACATAAAAATAAATAAATAAATAAATAAATAAATAAATAAATAAATAAATATAGAAATGAGGAGGAAATTGGCTCATTTGTAAAAGCCTCTTGGAAGTACAGATTTACTGATAAATGCTGAAAAATATTTGGTCATCATGGTTTGTTTAGGACATTGTTTATAGGTTACAACCTATAAATCCCTAAACAGCTTGGGCCCTGGGTATTTAAGAGAAAGTCTTCTTCGCTATGCACCACACCGCCCATTCAGATCATCTGGAGAGGTTCGTCTGCAGTTGCCACCAGCTTGTCTGGTGGCTGCTCAGGGATGGGCTTTCTCCACTGCTGCCCCGAGGCTTTGGAAAACACTTCCTGCTGAAATAAGAGCCTCCCCATCTCTTACAACTTCTAAAAGGGCAGTCAAGACGCATTTGTTCTCCCAGGCTTTTAATGAGATGCTGTTTTAATTGTGTTTTAATAGTTTTAACTTTTTCATTTTAATTGTTGAAATGTTTTAATCTTTTATTGGCTGTTTTTATTGTTTTTTAAACCGCCCAGAGAACTTGCGTTTCGGCCAGTATAGAAATGTATTAAATGAATAAATAAATAAATAGGGCAACACATCTTGGTAAATATCAACATTAACTAATAAATTATGGAAGTGAGGATAATGTGTGGTAATTAGCAAAAACACATGGTATATATTTTTTAGATTTAGCAGTAAATGTAAAGAATTTTCTTAATCTCTTACATTCCCCATGGGTCTTCCAAACTGTGAAAAATTACTGTCTGACCAATTCACCAAGTTTAAGGCATTTTCCATAATATAAATGGTTTTAAAGGTAAAGTTCTGCCACCAAGTCGGTGTCAACACCTGGTGACCAAAGAGCCCTGTGGCTGTCTTTGGTAGAATACAGGAGGGGTTTACCATTGTCATTTCTCATGCAGTATGAGATGATGCCTTTCAGCATCTTCCTATATCGCTGTTGCCCGATATAGGTGTTTGCCATAGCCTGGGAAGCATAACAGCGGGGATTCGAACGAGCAACCTCTTGCTCCCTAGGCAATTAACTTCCCCGCTGTGCCATTAGGTGGCTGTATATTTATTTCAGAATGTTTATCTTATTTATTGATTTCATATAATGCTATCTGTGTATATGGTGCTTTACACAGAAAGAAAAGGGCTCACAATCTACCTCATGGGACAGGGAACTGCTTTTCATTCTTTTCATTTTAGAGACATAAAATGAAGGTCAGGGAAGTGGAGGCAGGGGGAAATCAGGAAATAATTTGCAATTATTTCATATATACATACTTAGGCTTAGATACAGTATAATATAACTTAGTCACAATATATCAATAGCATATACATAGACTAATCAGATGCATTTTTATTTTTATTTTTTTGCAATAGGCCTGTGTAAGCATTTGACTCTGAAGAGCTGAAGCTGAATAATCCACACAGCACTACTGGCACTGTATGAAGACAATTGTTTTTACCTTTCACCTGAGCCCAGTGCTGTGTCGTGCTGTTCTATATACCATCGAGGTTTCTTAAAGAGGAATGGAGCTCTGCCAGTCCCAGTGACACCTGGGAAGTGTACCAGTGGCGCTAGAAAGTTTGATCATTTCCAGCACTTCCCCCATAGAGTTCTATGCAGAAAGTACTGTAAAGTACTGACTCCACTTCCCAGCACCCCCTGTGCACCTTCCCAGCCACTGCCGGGGCTCTCCAGGGCTCTGTTTCTCTTTAACTGGCTTCACCAGTGCATGAAGCAGTACTGCACTGCATGCAGATGTGTGGTCACCCCTGCAGTCACCTCTGCACAGTGTTAGTGGGACTGAATGGATTTTTCCGCTTCAGCTATTCAGAGCTGAATATCTGCACAGGCCAGTTCTGCAGGCATATTTCAATGGATGAGAAGGTTCATATATCTATCCACCTATTGTTCAGATCTAACTGGCTTGCATCCTGACTACCAAAGTGCATGCAGAAAGAGCGACGTGGGCATGTGACTGGGGCCCACCCACAATTCTCCCAGTCCCTCTAAACACAGAGTGTTGTGCAAGTGGGTGAAATGTCCCTGCTCTGCCCACACTCTGGAAGCCATCTGGGAAAGAAGAAATATGTTGCTGAGGGGCAGTGATATATTTACTCTCTTCCAGATAGCTTCTGGAGAGCAGGCCGAGTGGGGATGTTTTGCCAACTTGCACAACAGTGGACTTGAAAAGGGACTGGGGGAGTTGTGCATGGGTCTTTTTATGCATGCACTTTGGTAGTCAGGATATGAGCCACTGTAGCAAGTTATTCACATAAATGTTGGGATGTATGTGTCTGTCTATCTATCTATCTATTTGATTTCTATCAAAACCCTTCCAAAAATGTCTCAGGGCGGTTTACATTAAAGCAACACTAAAATCAATTAACTGTTAAAATAAAAAACTGTAAAAACAACATAAAACCATTATGAAAACAATTAATAGCAATAGCAATAGCAATAGCAATAGTACTTACATTTATATACCGCTTTATAGCCGGAGCTCTCTAAGCGGTTTACAATGATTTAGCATATTGCCCCCAACATTCTGGGTACTCATTTTACCGACCTCGGAAGGATGGAAGGCTGAGTCAACCTTGAAACCCTGGTCAGGATCGAACTTGTAACCTTCTGGTTACAGGGCGGCAGTTTTACCACTGTGCCACCAGGGGCTCTATTAAATTAAAACAGTTTTTAAAACCCTGGAAAACCAGGCCAAACCTTTATGGTTTTAAAACAGTTTAACAAAACCTGGAAGAAAGGGCTCTCCTGAAGGCCAATAATGAACTCAGATTGCTTATTTCTGCCTGGAGTGCATTCCGCAGCCCAGGAGCAGCCACAGAGAAGGCCTGCCTCTGAGTTGCCACCAGACATGTTGGTGGCAGCTGAAGACAGACCTCCTCAGATGACCTTAATGTGTGGTGGGGATTGTACCGAAGGTGCTATCTAAGATAACTCAGACCTAAGCCATTCAGCGCTTTAAAGGTAATCACCAGCACTTTGTATTTTGCCTGGAAACATATTGGCAGCCAGTGTGGCTGTTTCAAAACAGGCATAATATGGTGTCTCCAGGTTGCCCCAGACACCAATCTGGCTGCCAAATTTTGAACTTTCTGAACTATGTACAAAGGCAGCTCCACGTAGAGTGTATTACAGTAGTCAAGCCTGGAGGTTACCAGCTGGTGCACCAGTGTTTTGAGGTCATCCTCTTCAAGGAATGGCCACAGCTCTTGAATCAGCCAAAGCTGATAGAACTCACTCCTGGCCATAGCTTCCACTTGAGATACCAGGGTGAGGCCTGTGTCCAGGAGTACTCCCAAGCATTGATGAAATTGTATATATATATATCTTAGTATAGGCTTGTGGTAGAGTTTAGAATGTTCATGTCAATTATCCCTTCTGTAGACTGATTGGTCAGTCTTACTGGATGTTTGAAACTTGTTTTTTTCTTACTGGATGCTTGAGACTATTATTTTTCTGTTAGGACGATCAGAGTAGGATTGTTTATGATTTGGTAATAATTAAGTAATAAGCCTTAGTAACTTTGTTCAATAAATTTAACAAGCCTCAGTGTCCTCTCTGTTGCACTCTGCTACATGGGGTTATGGGCCCAGATTGCTGGAAATAATAAAATAGGCAACAAGAAGTTTATGAACAAGAAATGGCTACTTTTGGTCTACAAAGATGCATCCAGCTATAGAGATACTGAGTCACAAACTATAGAAGTTGGCCATTTAAATTAAAGATGTGGCTAAATACTCTTGGACTGTCTTTTGTATTGGAAGAACTAGAGAGTGGAAGAGAGCAGCAGGCATGGGATGCTACAAACATGCAGACCATGGGGCATATCTTCTTAAGTGATAAATTGATATATCATATGGAAGATAAGAAAACCACAAGAGAAATGTTGGAGAGATTGAATGAAGTTTTTCAACAGAATACACCAGTCAAGTCTCTCTGATGCTGAAGTTGTGCAGCAAAAGATTCAAAGAATGAGAAAATTTACACGAGCACATAGACTCTTTATTGGGAGTGTTGAAAGAATCAGAAGAGCAAGAGATAAGATTACCTGAACCATATGGGTTCTTGCTAAATACTTTGCCTAAGCATTACGAAAGTATTATTTACTTCCTGCAAGAGGAATGTGACTTTAAGTTTTTTACAAGAACATTTGTTGGAGTTTGATCTGAGAGAACAAGTAGAAAGAAAAGAAACAGTTCAAAATTATGCTCATAAACTTGCTAATGGCAGGCAATGTTTTGTGTGTGGAAGTACTTTACATTTAAAGAGTGCATGTCCTAACAGAGAACAGAAAAACAATTTCTAAGGGAGGAAGAAAGATAAGGATAAATCTCAGAAAAGTGGATTTTTAAAATAGACTTCTGCATGTAAAAATGAAAATAAAGGAAAGAAAGTTGTGAATAACAGAAAGGTGTGTATTGCAAGAGAAATTATTTCCAGATTTAATACAAACCAGAGTAAAAACATGACAGTGGAGCAACTTAACATGTCTTTAACAATCTACAGGATTTCTCAGACACTGATATGAACTATAAAGTTGAAATATTTTTGGCAAATGGTCAGTCAATTTCTGCAGAAGTAAAAGGCACAATTCTTCTAAAATGTAATGTTGGAGCAGGTGAAATAAATGAAGTAAACATTCCAGATGCTTATTATATGCCATGTTTGCAGAATAGTTTACTGAGTGTGAAAACAGCTACAAAAAGGGGCTGCAGAATTATTTTTAGAATAAATCATTGTTTTGTATTTAAAGAAGGAGAGTTATTACTTAGAGCTATGTTAAAAGATGATGATCTCTATGGGGTTAATTGTAAAAGAGAGTTGGCAAATGTAGCAAGTGACTGTGTATACAAGAATTGCATAACCTTATGGCATTGTAGGATGGGTCATCAAAGTAAAGATAGCATATTCAAGCTGAAAAAGGAGCAGTTGACAAGAGATATAAAAATAACGCCATGCAAGTTTGAAAACAGGTGCATTGAGCATGTTAAAGCAAATGCTTTCAGAAATACATACTCTTCAAACATGGAAATGCAATCTAGTGAGGTCTTGGACTTAATCCATTGTGATGTTTGCAGTCCCTTCTCAGTGAAAACACCAGGGAGAAATCTGTATTTTATTGGTGACTTCTCACTGTGTGTGTATACATATTTGTGTGTGTGTGAACTAATATGAATATGAACTAATATAACATATTTGTGTGTGTGTGAACTAACAAATATGTGTGTGAACACACACACACTAAAGTGAAGTATTGAGAGGAATACTTCTTATTGGGAAGAAACCTTTGCGTACTGACAATGGAAGTGAATATTGTGGAAATGACATTGAGCACTATTTAAAAAGGAACAGGGAATTAAGCACAAAAGAACCATTTCCTATACTCCAGAGCAAAATGGAGTCATTCCTCCTCCCCGCCTCCTCCTGAGTGAATGCACTCAGGCTGAGGCTCCACCTCCCGCTCTGCTATAGACTGCAGCAGAGCTATAATCTATAGCAGAGTGGTAGGCAAGCACCTCAGCTTGAGTGCATTCACTCAGGAGGAGGCAGGAAGGAGGGAGGAGCCAAGTTCGCTGCTGTGAGCAGTGGGCTTTTAAGGGTAAAATGGGGGGACTCTCCCCTCCTCACCCCTTCACCCTCCTGGAAGCCAGCAGCCACCGCCACGCCCCATTCCACCACCAGCAGTGGTCTTTTAGGGGACAAAAGGGGAGAATTTCCCCCTCACTTGGTCACTCCCCCTCCCCACAGCAGCTACTGCTGCCGTTGCCCTGCCTTAAAAAAAAAAAAAAAAAAAGTAAAATTGGCAGGAGGGGGACTTTCCTCTTGTACCCCCCTCCTTGTGGTACTGACTTTTTTTTTTTTGAAGGGCAGCAAAAGCCTTTTTGCCTATAGGTGGCAAAAAGGTTAATCCGCCCCTTAGTGCACAGGACTGGAGAAGAAGAAACACGGTGTGTGTGTGTGTGAATGCAGTGGTGGTGGCAGCAGCAGCCTTAAGGAAGGCAGGCTGCACTAGTTCCTGGAGCCAGCTGGAGATAGAGATGGGAGAGGATTTGCTGTTTCCCACTGCTGCCGCTGGTATGTTTCTCTTCCCACCCCACTGCTCATGTCTGCCAAGTGCCAAAGAAGAGTTTCTTCATTGTGTTTCTAGAAAGAGAGATGGAAGATGGACATACTTCTTATATATGTAGATGATCTGATTGTTTGTCATCAGGATAAGAAAGATTATGATGAGATAGTGAAGAATTTACAGTAAATAAAGAAGAAATTACAGATTTGGGTGAAATATCTTATCCTGGGATACAAATAAAAAGGCAAGATGATAGAAGTTTTACACTCAATCAGAGGCAAAAGATAATAGGCTTAATTGAGAGTCTTGGTTTAACAGAGGCAAATGAGATGAGTACTCCAATGGACATGGGTTTCTTAAAGGAGAAAAATCCAGTGAGTTTCTGGAAAGCAATGAAAACTACACAATGGAAATTGGAAAGTTACTGTTCATTATAACTGTATTGTGTCCTGATATTGCAGCAGCCATTGGAATATTGTGTAGGAAAATGAATTCACTGACAAAAGTGAGACTGGATTGCACTTAAAAGAATTGCACAGTATTTAAAGGGTACAGCAGATCTGGAATTAGTACTGCCAGCATGTGAGCAACCCAAGTTAGTAGGATTCCAACTGGAATGAAGATAGAGATGACAGAAAGTCATCTAGTGGACATGCATTTTTCTATGGAAGGGGAGCAAACTCATGGTTAAGCAAGAAAAAACCAATTGTAGCTTCATCTTCAGCTGAAGCTGAGTATATATCAGTGGCACAAGCTTGCCAAGAAGTTATTTGGTTGTATAAACTTTGAGAAGATTTTGAACTGACGCCAACTATAATGTATGAAGACAAAGTTGTATTATTCTGTCACAAAGTGTGGAGGTTATACAGAGAGAAGTAAACAAATTGATGTGAAACATCATTTTGAAAGAGAATTACAAGAGAAAAATATTATTGATATAAAAATATTGTGCTTCAGAAGAAATGGTTGCAAACATACAAATCCATTGACCAGAGAACAATTTCGAAATCTGTAGGTGGCAATTGGGCTTATAGATTAAGGAACAAGACAAACGAGAAGGGGCATGTTGGGATTTATGTGTATATACATTGTCTTTGTTCTTGTCTCTGATGTATCTATTATATTAATTCTCGTAGACGTGCCTCTGTGGGGATGCGTCCTGGCAACCCCGCAGATTGGCTGGGCTGTGGAGGCGCTGGATTGGCTGGGCAGTGGTTGGCTGTGTAGGGAAGTGGCTGCTTGAGGAGGAAAGGAAAGGAAGAAAAGCGGGCAAGTGGAGAGGAGAACTGAACGGACTGGGGCAGAAGGGAGGGGGGAAGCTGAGGGAAGAGAAAGCGTCAGAGCCTGGCTGGGCAGAGACAAATGGCTGGCCGCTTTGGAAGATGCTCTCTAGAGGGAGGGCCATGCAGGAAGGAGCCGGCTGAACACTTGGCCGCCCGACGCACCAGGGACTGGGGGAAGGAGGAGGCGGCAACGGCCAGTGGGGAAAACACAAGCAGGCTAAAAAGTGGTGGCGGGTGGGGGGAGCACAAATGAGAGAGAGAAAAAGAGAGAGAAAGAGGAGAAAATGGAAGAGGGAGCAAGCTGGGGCAGAAGGCTTGGGGGGAGGGGACTGGGGCAGAAAGTGGGGGGAGTGTGCTGCCGCACAGATGCTCTGTGTGGGATTAGCTAGTTGCATATATATCATCAATATATAGGCTTGTGGTAGGGTTTAAAATGTTCATGTCATTCATCAGTTCTATAGGCTGATTGGTCAGTTTGTATTTCTTACTAGATGCTTGGGACTGTTATTTTTCTGTTAGGATGATCTTTCACTCAGAGTAGGACTGTTGTTTATGATTTGGTAATAGTTAAGTAATAAACCTTAGTAACTTTGTTCAATAAACCTAACAAGCCTCAGTTAAGCCTCCGATAGACAAGTAATACCACGGTGAATTTGATATGCTGCATTGAGGCTATTTTCATCAACAGGGTTCAAATATATATTTTACAAAGAATTGCTCATGAAGATAAGGTAGGTCAAAAGGAAGCAGAAACTATGTAGATGCATGGCATGATTTTTTTTACCCCATTTTGCTTGTTATATTAGTCTGGGAAAACTTGGAGATAAGACTGACAACAAAATCCAAGTTTTTTTTAAAAATGCCTGTTTGTTTTGCTCATTTGGAGCACACTTCTGGCATTGACAAGCCATTAACAATTACGAAAGCAGAATCAGACAATTCATCTGAATTCAACAGATTTGTATTCTGGATAAAGCATTCCTGTTTTCCCTGATACTGCTGTTCTACAGTTTAATTTTAAGGTTGATGACCATGTACAGAGCATCACTCATGGATATAATGTTCCTGTTTTCCTTTTCCACGCTGCTCTGTGACCTTACATCTGTGTCAAACATAAAATGAGATCAGTGTCATGTAGCAGTGCTGAGAAGCTCCCAGCTAGAGATCATTACTGGTAACAGTTCTATCTAGGAATAGTGTAGTAGTGGAGCCAAATCCATTTTGTGGCTTTAAATATCACCTCACACTAAAACTGGTTGGGATGGCAGTTTATTACAGAGAAATACAATTCATATAATGTGTGGCACCACACTTCCTAGAAAACAAATATGGGTCACTATAGGCTGCCTATTTCACTGGAAAGAGTAAGAGAGCCAGAATAATTGTTTCATTCACATGGGAATGGATACAGCTTTTCCAGAAAACATGTCATTCACCTGGATGATGATTTTCTCTTACTGACTGTATTTGCCAACTATTTCCCCTAATTTTAGCTATGAAGTTTCCAGGGTTGCTGACTTTGCGGTTCCTACCATCTAGAGTATGCACTGCCTTTGTGGTAGCTTGCTATCTGTCCAACATACAGTAGGTCCTTTTCACACTTTATGCAATGAACTTGGTTGGGTCTAGTTACACTGGTGTTACATCGATGTTTTTCAAACTAAATATACAAACACTAATAGCAAACACATCCTTAAACCCTTGAGAATGTATAATCCAGAGGAAATTGCTGTGGCACGCAAGGACAAGACAGAGGAGTAGAATAAGGAATATTAATGGTTTAATGAAAGATACTGTTTACAGAGAGGCAAGTGCAGACTGCTTTCAATGCTCTTGCTGCTGGTTATTTGTTAGCCCCACCTCCATTCTAGGACTGGACTAAAAGTTAACTAAAGCATCATTCAAAAGCTGGCCTGGATCAAGGAATGGATTAACCAACAAAAACTACTTCCCTCCTTTCCCCAAAATAAAAGACCAGTCCTATCAAAATACTAACAAAATGTGGAACACTGAACTATACACATAAAACAAGAACACAAATCAAAGGTCTGTCCACAGATTCATGACCAGCTACTGTTATGTAGTATAGTCCTGCAAAGGGCTTGGAGCTCAACGGATGATCCTTTGTGTGTAAAGTGGATGGCACTGCTCAAGATCACATGGGGTTGCAGACACTGGTGGATCAGGAGAGCTGGATGGGGTGACATTATCACTGGGTATGGAGTCGTCATCAGCTGAGCTTGAAGCCTGATGTGCGCTCTGCACTGGTTTGAAGTGAGATACATTTCTTGTGACTTTATGATTACCCCACTGGGCTGTGATCATGGTACCTATTATTTATTTATTTATTTATTTTGATTTGATTCAATTTATATACCACCCTAGGGATGTGCATGGAACTGGCTGGTCTGGTTTGGTTCGAGTCTGGACCAGACTTGAGCCTGACTAGGCCAGTTCGGTCTGGCACGCCCCTGGCTCGATTTGGTTGAGTGGGGTTCGCGGACCTTTTTTCATTTTTAAAAAATTACCTTTACTCCCCTCCAGGAGTTGCTGGAGGTGGCAAGCGGGTCCACAGAGGTCCCCCTACCGGACTTCAATATGCTCCTTTGGCTGGCTCTTCACCTATTCAGGTGCTCTTTGGCTGGTTTACGGCCTTCTCCTGGTGGCCCGGCAGCCATTTTGGAGGCCGTGTGCCTGTGCACTGCACTTTAAAAAAAAAAAAAAAAAAGGTCCACAAACCAACATTTGGGGTGTTTGGTCTGGGGTTGGACCAAACAGGGGGTGGTTCGGTTCGACCCCAAGCCGTCGAACCAAATTGGCCCGATGTTGAACTGGCTTGATGTCAAGACGGTTTGCATACCCCTATATCACCCCTCAGGGAGGTTTACAACAAATAAAAACAATTAAAATCAATTAACAATTAAAACCAAAACTAAATTAATTAAACAATTAAAACATTTAAACATTAAAATATTAACATTAAAATCATTTAAAACCAGCATTAAAAATGTATACCATAAATCTAATTAAAAGCCTGGGTGAACAAATGTGTCTTCAGTACCTTTTTAAAAGTTGCCAGAGATGGGGAGACTCTTATTTCAACAGGGAACTCATTCCAAAGTCCAGGGACAGCAGCAGAGAAGGCCTGTTCCTGAGTAGCCACCAAATGAGTTGGCAGCAACTTCAGGTGAACCTCTCTAGATGATCTCAACAGGAGGTGGGGCTCTTACTGAAGAAGGTGTTCTCTTAAATAGCCAGTGCCTACGCTGTTTAGGGTTTTATAGGTAATAACCAGCACCTTGTATTTTGCCCAGAAATGTATCGGCAGCCAGTGTAATTCTTTTAACAAAGGAGTAATATGGCCTCTCCTAGATGATCCAGAGACCAACCTGGCCTCTGCATTCTGGACCATCTGCAGTTTCTGGACTATGTACAAAGGCAGCCCCACATAGAGCGCATTGCAGTAATCCAGCCTAGAGGTTATCAGCATATGTACCACTGTTTTGAGTTTATTCATCTCAAGAAATGAACGCAGTTGGTGTATCAGCTGAAGCTGATAAAAAGCCCCTCTGGCCACCGCCTCAACCTGGCACACCAGGAAGAGGTTTGGATCCAGAAACACTCCAAGACTGCGTACCTGTTCCTTCTGGGGGTAGCAAAACCCCATCCAGAACTGGCAAATCAATATTGTCTCTCAAGTTCTGACCTCGCACAATAAGTACCTCTGTCTTATCTGGATTGAGTCTCAGTTAGTTATCCCTCATCCAGCCCATTACTGCCTCCAGGCAGTGTTGTAAATATGTTGGCATGGCTGACCCAACAGGATTTATGGTCCCTCCAGCTCCACTTCTGTGAGTCAAGATAGAAATTCTGTAGATAAGAAAGTAGCAGCTTAGCTGCACGGACAAAAGCAAAGGATGACTCTCAAAGATAAAGTAGTAGAAACAAAATAAAGTCCCCTTGAAATTAAACTAGGTACCCCCCTCTACGATAGCTGAGCAATAACTGAAATAAAGGAGCAAGGAAGGAACAGAACAAGAACAGGCTGAAACAAGAAAGGTTGAACAATTATAAGCACGAGGAACACTGTCTGCAATAGGCAACATTGCTGACAGTGTTGACTTACAGGTGAAACTCGGAAAATTAGAATATCGTGCAAAAGTCCATTAATTTCAGTAATGCAAATTAAAAGGTGAAACTGATATATGAGACAGACGCATTACATGCAAAGCGAGATAAGTCAAGCCTTAATTTGTTATAATTGTGATGATCATGGCGTACAGCTCATGAAAACCCCAAATCCACAATCTCAGAAAATTAGAATATTACATGGAATCAATAAGACAAGGATTGAAGAATAGAACAATATCGGACCTCTGAAAAGTATAAGCATGCATATGTATTCAGTACTTGGTTTGGGCCCCTTTTGCAGCAATTACTGCCTCAATGCGGCGTGGCATGGATGCTATCAGCCTGTGGCACTGATGAGGTATTATGGAAGACCAGGATGCTTCATTAGCGGCCTTCAGCAATTCTGCATTGTTTGGTCTCATGTCTCTCATCCTTCTCTTGGCAATGCCCCATAGATTCTCTATGGGGTCAGGGCAGGCGAGTTTGCTGGCCAGTCAAGCACAGTACACTGTATACTTTTCAGAGGTCCGATATTGTTCTATTCTTCAATCCTTGTCTTCTTGGTTCCATGTAATATTTTAATTTTCTGAGATTGTGGATTTGGGGTTTTCATGAGCTCTACGCCATGATCATCACAATTATAACAAATTAAGGCTTGACTTATCTCACTTTGCATGTAATGCGTCTGTCTCATATATCAGTTTCACCTTTTAATTTGCATTACTTAAATTAATGGACTTTTGCACAATATTCTGATTTTCCGAGTTTCACCTGTAGAAACTGCGTCGGCTTGATATAAGGCTCCTCCTGCTCCTCCTCTGATTCTTCTGACTCAGAGGTATGGGCCATGACAGGCAGGCATTTAGGGAGGTTGTGCCTTCTCCTGATGAGACTGACATGGAGAAGTAGATTTGGGTGTCAGCATACTGATAACACCTGCACCAAATCTCCTGATGATCTCTCCCAGCAGTTTCATGTAGATGTTAAACAACATTGGAGACAATACAGAGCCCTGAGGGACACCATAGGGAAGTTCAGATTTTGAAGAACAGCAGTCTCCAAGGGACACCATCTGGAATCTGCCCGTGAGGTAGGAGCGGAACCACTGCAAAGCAGTGCCTTCCACCCCCAATACCCTCAGAAGTTCCAGAAGGATACTATGGTCAATAGTAGAGAAAACCGCCGAGAGATCCAAAAGGACCAACAGAGTCACACTCCCTCTGTCAATTCCCAATTGGAGATCATGCATCAGGTTAACCAAGGCAGTCTCCAGCCCATAGCCCACCCGAAAGCCAGTTTGAAATGGGTCTAGATAATCAGTTTCCTCCAAGACTGCCTGGAGCTGGGAGGCCACCACCTTCTCACTCACCTTGCCCAGCCATGGAAGGTTGGAAACGGGCCTGTCTGTAGCTGCTTAACTCTGAGGGATCCAAGGCAGGCTTCTTCAGAATCAGTGTAATGACTGCCTCTTTAAGACAAGGAGGCATCCTGCCCTCCCTCAGAGAAACATTTATAATCTCTACCAGGCCCTCTACAACAGCCTCCCTGCCAGATAGCATAAGCCACATCGGGCAAGGTGGTAGGCCACACCATTCCAAGCAACTTGTCCACATCCTCAGGAGTCACAAACTGAAATTGATCCAGGGTAATTACATAAGATGAGCTGCTGGACACCTCAGCATCAGACTCTGTAACAATTGTGGAGTTTGAATCTAAGTCAGCCCAAATACGAGAGATTTTGTCCACAAACAACTCATTTAAAACATCACAGAGAGTAATTGTTGGTTCCAAGTACTGATTCAAGGGGGAAGGGGCACACATTAGCCCCTTCACAACCCTGAACAACTCCACTGGACATGAACTTACTGACGCGATATGGGAGGAAAGGAATTGTTTCTTTGCCGCACATTTAGCCTGAGCATAGATCTTCAAATGCACTCTATGCAGTAATCTGTTGGATATGAGTCGAGTCTTTTTCCACTTGCGCTCTAGTCATCTACGCCACCACTTCAGCCCCTGTAGTTCTTCCATATACTAAGAGGCCAGTTTCAAAGCGTGTTGGAGAGCATGGTTCGAAGCATGGTTCTATTATCTGCATTATTTGATATGTTGCAGGATAAAAGGGCAGTGACAGTTTGTTCCAAGGCCAAAGGCTTTTCACTAGAACCATGCCACCCACTTTCAATGGTAGTATAGTGACTTTTCCTCATAATCAATTCCTATATGGATTCATTACACACTAAAGAGTCTAAACAATTCAAAAATTTCAAAAAAAAAAAAAAAAAAAAAGAACTGAGTACCTCACTGCCTTGAGGGTGGTGGTGGTGAAATTAGTGGCACCCCATGTACCAACTACCCCTTCCCATCCTGCAAGCTTGTGGGGTACTCAGTTTTTTAAAAAGGAATTTTTGAAGTGTTTAGACTCTGGTATGTAATGCACACTCATAGCGATTCATTATGAGGAAAAGTTATTACACATGAAAGAGTCACAACACTTCAGAAATAGTGACCACACGTTTTGCTCCATAACTCCACTTCTACAAGGGCTAGAGCTTAGCTTTAAACAACAACAGCAGCAGCTGGGGGACAGGGGGAATGAACAAGGAAAACTCGAATTTTGAATTGATTCAAATAAAATCTGGGGAGATTCTATTTGAGCTCAAATTTGGCCAGGGGTGACTAGGCAGATTCATTTCAAGTTGAATAACTCAAATCAACCAGATTAAAGTCAAATCGATTTGACCTCAAAATGATTCACACATCCCTAGTCATCATCACACATGTAGAATTGCTTCTTTCACTTGAGGCAATGCTGATCATGCTGCCTGGCTCTTCTCATGAGTAAGCCAAGGGACCACATGTGTTAGCCCAAGGGGAAGGGGCTGTGGCCCCCTTCCCCAACATCATTGCACAAAAAATAGAGCTGAGCCATTCAAGAATTCCTGGGTGGGGCTGCCTTTTAAACCCAACCCCTGGTATCGCAGCCCTACCATATGTTCCCACCACAGCAATTTGATGGGGTTGCTGTGTTCATGTTGCCAGTGCTACTGCATGTGCTTATGAACAGACATCTTTATTGCTTCATTTCTTGAGAGCTGAGCACACAGTGCCAATCTTACCATCCCGTCCCCTTTCTCTCTTGACTGGCAGGAGGGAGGAACAAGGGACAGAGTGGGAAGAGGGCATGCCCCCATGTGACTCTCCTGTTTGACAGGCTTGGAAGCTTGAGAGTAGATGTGGCGGTGTCCCTGTTGCTAGTGAAGTTTCTTAGATAGGAGACAGGGGCGGGGCAAGTGCTTGGAGAAGAACTCCAGGCATGGGATGGGCATGATCCCAGGTAGTTCTGGGCCAGCCTCTCTATGGTTATGGTTCCAGAAACAGCTTGAAAACATAATTATGCGGGTTTCAAATTGGAGTTTGGTGAGGCAAACCGCAGGTTGCTCTTGCTGCAAAATCGCAATTGCATACATTTGGACATTCGCAAACTCAAATCTCTGCCTCATTTAACTATAGTTTTGCATTATATGCAAATGTGGCCAAAGTGTGAAGTGAACCTCAATTAAAGGAAAGGAAAGGTTGTGCCGTACAGAGCCATGTGGTTTTCTTGGTAGAGTACCGAAGGGATTTACCATTGCCATATCCTGTGCCTTATGAGATAATGCCTTTCAGCGTCTTCCTATATGGCTGCTGCCTGATATAGGTGTTCCCCATATTCTGCGAAACACACCAGTGGGGATTTGAACCAACAGCCTCCTGCTCTCTAGGGAGGTTGCTTCCTTGCTGTGCCATTAGGTCAATTAAAAGTAAAGTGTGCCATCGAGTTGGTGTCAACTCCTGGCTGTCACAGAGCCCTGTGGTTGTCTTTCGTAGAATACAGGAGGGGCTTACCATTGCCATCTTCCGCGCAGTATGAGATGATGCTTTTCAGCATCTTTCTATATCGCTGCTGCCCGATAAAGGTGTTTCCCATAGTCTGGGGAATATACCAGCAGGGATTTGAACTGGAAACCTCTGGCTTGCTAGTCAAGGCTTTCGCCAGAAAATTCAAAATTCCTCAGGAAGCCATCATCATAGTGATCCTGTGAAGGATTCCAGGATTCAGATGTACTATTTCAATTGCTTCTTGAGTCCAAAAGTTTGGCTAGTAGAAAAGATAGATAGATAGATAGATAGATAGATAGATAGATAGATAGATAGTGTTCCAAGTTCAAAATAGTTAAATGATAATAATTCAAATTTGAGTGGAAATGCTGCATTGAAGATATGCTGGGATTAGAATCAAAGCCCTTCTGGTCTAGCAGTACATACAGTATTAGCCATGGACTTGGTAGATATTGTTTTCTAACTCCTATAAACTTCCCAAGTGAAATAATAGTGGCCTGTTTCAAAGGATTGTTGTCTAGTTCCCTATTCTTCTCCACAATGTTTAGAACAACTTACCTCTGGGTCCTGATGTCATTCCATTCTGCATTTCCCACTGTTACTAGTGACTGCCAGTGATGTGAAACAGAGCTGGAGAAACACATAACATTTTGCTGTCAGGGCAGAGGCAAATTGGACTGGATGTTATGGTGGGAGAGGGGAGAATTTAAATACACAACTGTTGTTTTTCCACACAGGTGTGAACCAAGCATAATATTTAGTTTGGGATAATATTATATCCCAAAATGTGCCTTGAGGGCACTTGACTTTTGTCCTGCTCTGCTGAACAGGGGATCCCAGACAACCTTTTTTTGGAATGCATTGTCTTAGTCCTTCCTGGGTAGGAATGTGTGTGAATCACCTATGGCATTCAAGGCTGATTGTGAGGACATTTGGAGTGTGAAGGTGCATTTAAAGAATATCTTGTGCTGGGAAGGGCTTCCTAATAACTCTATCAAGAGTTTCAATGGGCACCTAAGAACATAAGAACAGCCCTGCTGGATCAGGCCCAAGGCCCATCTAGTCCAGCATCCTATTTCGCACTGTGGCTCACTAGATGCTGCTGGAAGCCACAGGCAGGAGTTGAGGACATGCCCTCTCTCCTGCTGTTACTCCCCCACAACTGGTACTCAGAGGCATCCTGCCTTTGAGGCTGGAGGTGGCCTGTAGCCCTCCGACTAGTAGCCGATGATAGACCTCTCCTCCATGAAGTTATCCAAACCCCTCTGAAAGCCATCCAGGTTGTTGGTTGTGACCACATCTCATGGCAGAAAATTTCACAAGTTGATTATACGTTTTGTGAAACCTCTTCAAAGTTACATCACTAACTCATCCCTATTGTAATGGAGGCTGCAGTTGCACTTTTCTTATCTGTCTTTTTTCCCTGGCCTGTTGGCCAGGTATTGTCTCTTTTTGAGAGGAAGAGGGGAGTTTAGATTTCATTCCAAGGCTGAAATGATCTTAGATGCCAGACACTTGCAGTAGCTAGTCCTGGGAGTCTGCTTTGCTGAACACACCTCATAGAGAGTGTGAAGCTAATCCCCTTTCCAGTTTGTAGGGCTTGTAGTCAAATCTAGGGACGACCAGTCCACTGCCAACTAAGCGTCTTGTCCCCATGTATGACATAGACTGGGAGCTCACATTGTGGTGCAGCTCCTGAGCATAGCAAAAGTGCAGTCTCCAAGCCTGGAGATTCAGTTGCAACCAGGGAGTCTTCTGGGAGCAGGCAGAATAAGTTCAGCTGGTAACAGTAACCTAGTCCTAGGCTGCTTAGGGCTTTGAAGGTAATTACCAGAGCTTTGTATTTTGCCCGGAAACATATCAGCAGCCACTGCAACTGTTTTAAAACATGCATAATATGGTCTCTTTGAGCACCCAGACCAGTCTGGGTGCTGCATTTTGAACTAACTGAAAATTTCAAACTACATACAAAGGTAGCCCCACATAGAGTCATTGCAGTAGTCAAATCTAGAGGTGCACCACAGTTTTGAGATCATTATCTTAGATCTCAGTTGTATTTAGAATACATTCCCTACATGTTAGCTAACAGATAATACCTACTAGGTCAGTAAATGTCTTTCAGTACTTAAGTACTTTCAATACTTCAGTACTAAAAGTCTTTTAGTTCTAAAAATATTTCTTTCAGTACTTCTGAAATGTGCCCAGCCTTGGAGTTGAGCAAGTCTGCCTCCAAGGTGAGAGAATCTCACAGCTGAGGAGCAGTCATTGATGTCTTTTGTCTATGGGCCTTTGTTATATTGTGTCAACTGGGCATCAAGATGCCACAATCAAGGGAATAGAATTGGTTAGTATTGGAGATCACAAATGGAATACAGAGGAGAAAACAGATATTTCCAGGTCAGAATAGAACCTTGTTTTGTACCAGGAAGGTTTTACACAGCTTGTAGTAATGTGCTTCTGCGCACCTATCCTTGTCCAGACACTGTTAGGTATTGTACCAGCTGTGTTCTTCACAGTCTACAATAAGAGTATGACCCAGTAATCCAAGTCTGAGACTATGGCAGCATGAGTTATGACATTCAGGCCTGTGTTTGAAATAAAGGAAATTCCTCCCAGATGAAGGATGTTCCTAACCATCAACAACCTGAATCTTCAGAGGTGGTTAATAGGCCCAATGGATACAAATACTGAGTGACCACGGAAGACTGAATTCCAATGGTACTTTTGTCCCATTGTTTAAAAATGTCCCTATCACTCTAAAGATATGTTTGCCCATCATTACTTCAGTCTTATCTGAATTTCATTGTCCATTATCGCTTACTATGGGTAGACATTGTATAAGCATGACAACTTCAGAACCTGGACTGGGTGAAAAAAAGGAAGGACATAGTTCAATGTCCTCTGTGTATGGTTTTATTGATTGATTGATCAATTTATATACAATTTGTATACAAATCCACATAATCTCACTCAGCATATATATATAGCAGAAGAGGAGTAGGCTGGATCCCTAGGGATAGATCCCAGGTGGGAGAAGAATTTCAAATAACTATCTTTGTTTGTTCAATTTTTATTGAACAACTGCAATTATTACCCACTGCAATCTTCTCACCAGAAATGAACATAGCCACTCAAGAACAGTTCTGTGTAAGACTACCAAGTCCCATTACTATGCACCAATACCGTGTGATTTGATGTGTGAAAAGCTGCTGAGAAAGCTTACAGCGTCCAAGGGGTACAATGTCAATTTCTAGGCACAGATAACTGACCAAAACCACAATCTCTGTTCCATACCTGGCTAAAAGACACAGGCTTGCAAGATTCCAGAAAGCTTATGCAATATCTAAGTGTGACAATGTCTGAAACAACCTTTCTTAGGGAAAGACAGATTTTAGATGGTGTGTGGCTGTTGTATTGGTATTTGTTTTTTGTTTTTTTTAAATCAACTGCAGATCTGATGCTGACTAGTACCCTGTCCTCTCAAAGGAAAATGTTGATAACTTCAGCCAGGCAGCATGGAGCTCAGCTCCTTCCAGCTGGCTTTCACCAACCAGGATGGGCAAAGGTCCATTTCACAACTGGCCACTCAAATTCTGACAAACACAATCTCTGCATTGGCTGATGGCTTAATGGTCTTTTCTTGCTACACCACAGGGCAGCAAACTCTTTTTAGATTCCCTATGGAGGCAGAGGACCAGTTGAGCTGAAACAAAGAGAGGATTGACAGTCTCTCCTCCCCTCTTATTGGCCTTCAAAATCAGGAGGGGAAAGGGCGTAAAAATGTAACCATAGTTAAAAGCTTTCCTGAACTGGAAATTTCTGCCAATTTTTCATGAGAAAATAAATTGTCAGAGGAATTTGCCATTCTTGTTGAAAGACATTCTGCTGTCAGCTGTACTCTATGTGTTTTTTAAACAAGACTTTCATGATGCTGCTGCATACAGAGAACATGGAAGGCAACAGCAAAATAATACAATAGTTAAACAAACAGACCATATATAATTTTCAACCGCAACACTTTGAGTTGCTGAATAGGAATCCTCAAAATCATGAGCTCTCACAGTTTCAGGAGGGCTGAACCTGGGGAGCTGAATCTGAATAGAAACCAGACTGAGCTTTTATTTGTTCCCCAGCCTGGACAGAATCTGAACTATTATTTGAAACATGCTGCTGTGAACCATACCTTGAATGCAGCTTAAAACAACTCATTACTGTAAGTCCTGGAAAAAAAGTTCAAGAGAAACAGGAGTGGTGGTACATGGGAGCTCCCCCCGGGTAAATAACTGGACTGAGAGGCTCCGGAGATTGAGACTGTGGCAGGGGAAAGTGTGAAAGGCCCTCTGCTCTCAACAGTCCCTGGTCAGGTGGGTGTCTCAATCTGTCTGCTATTGACTAAGCCGATCAGGCCTAATAACACTTTAAACATCACATGTAAAGGTAAAAGGTAAAGTGTGCTCTCGAGTCGTTGTCGACTCCTGTCAACCACAGAGCCCTGTGATTGTCTTTGGTAGAATACAGGAGGGGTTTGCCATTGCCATCTCCCACACAGTATGAGATGATGCCTTCCAGCATCTTCCTATATTGTTGCTGCCCGACATAGGTGTTTCTCGTAGTCTGGGAAACAGACCAGCAGGGATTCAAACCGGCAGCCTCTGGCTTGCTAGTCAAGTCATTTCCCCACTGTGCCATTAGGTGGCTTGTAGCTTGGCCCTAAGTGGCCCAAAGCAGAATGACTCATGAACGTATCAAACCAATATCTGGGAGGAGCTTTACTATGCCTGCCCACTAATTAATTGATTAAATTTTAAATAAATGCACATTTCACTAAATATAGTGATATTAATATAGATGCTTTTTTCCTGATTATTTTGAATGCTGCAGTGAGAAATAACTATTTATTTATTTATTTATTATTAAATTTTTATACCGCCCTTCCAAAAGGCTCAGACTTATAACATGATAGCACATGAAGAACAGAACATATTTCTCATACCTGTACTAAAACATCTGAGCCAAAAAAGGTCAAAAATAAGTATGCCCTTCCTTCTCTCCTTCTGATTAAAATCTGACTGTCCCCATCAATCACCAATTAAATCTGATTTTTGCTTACCAATCAATCAACTGATTAAAAAGCAGCCCCAATTTTTAAAATGCATTTTGGATTGTCCGGCTTCTTTAATTTTCCCTTCTCAAGAACTGGAAAACAGTAGGAAAAACAAAGGGATCTGTTGGCTTAAGGCTGAAATCTATAGCAATAGCACTTACATCTAGTGTAGCAGACAGTGAAAATAAGCAGCCTGGTTGAGGAAGTGGAAGAGGACAGTATTTCTGTACATTGCAGAGGCCCTCATCCTTGCTGTAGTGCTCACTCAGTGTCTGGCTGTTAAAATTTATTGTGGAAAACATTTCCTTGTAACCTCATGGCCCGCATAAGAATGTTTGTTTTTTTAAAAAGTGTGTTTCTTTAAAAGCTCCTTACAGACTGGCTGAGTTCATGGTGTAGAATTTTAGGTAGTGTAAAGTGACCACCCAGTATCCAAGTTCTAGAGCAGATAGCTCTAAGACAGCAGCAAGGGAATCTGGAAGCATGAGGATGGCAGATGTCTGAGTAAGGAAGAGAATGGGTTTGCTTTTTAAAAATTTAAACTGAAAGTTTCCCCATTACATGCCATGTTTCAATTTTAAGTAATTATCCAGGGTCAACATACTTTGTTCCCTCTTTCCCTGCTCCCTCCTCATGTTCCACTTCCCATATATGCTGTAGGCTTTAAAAAATTTCTAGCATGCTATAAGGTTAAGTGACAAACTGTCATAATAATATTGTTATGCTGCCTCAGTTGCTTCACTTCCCCGAGTGGTGGGAAGTTCCAGGGGTTTGCCTTGGATTCTGGTTTCCCTTGAAAAAAGAGTCCCAGCAGACTTATGGTGCCTTTATAATACTGGGTTTATTTACACATATATACAGACTGGATGGAGTTCTGTTCTGTTCTGGAAATAGCAGAACACCCCTTAAGTCAGTAACAGGTTACATCAGACTCAGAGAGCCTTTCTGCTTGGCTTGTGCATCTTCTGGGCTTCTAAAATCCTCTCTCAGTCTGTTTTGAAACTGCCTGCTGGTTTCAGGTGTGCCAAACTGGTCAACACATTTTTATTGGCCTAAATGAAAACTAAACAGGAATATCTTCAATTACAGGCGAACTTGAACAGACTCCCCTGCATACCCTTAAATGCTTTGGTTCTCTGACTGAAATAAAATTATATATTTCCCCCCAGGGTGCCTCTGCCATGCCACCCAGTGATGTAGTTGCAAATTCAGAAGTGCAGGCATCCTCCATGACAGCCCCCTGTGCATGCCCACCCCAACAGCCAGAGAAGCTGAAAAGTCTCTCCATCCCTGCGCTTCCCCCCTCCACTACACCCCTGATGCCACCTTTCTTATTTCTTTTATATACTTCCTCAAAGCCACCTTTTCTGTGAACGATTTGGCCCAATGCCTTAGGCCCCATACTCTGTTGTAACTTAGTCTCAGTGTGCATACATGACATATTTGCACACTGTTCCCCTATTTATCCCTGCCTCATCATCTTTTGCTGTCTCCATTTTGTCAGTTTTAAATTGTGATCCCCTTTCATTAGGGACCTGTCTTTTAACTCATTGTACAATGCCATTCACATAGACAGGGAGGAGAGCTGATCTTGTGGCAGCAAACATAAACTGTCTGCTTTGCTAAGTAGGTTCCACCCTGGTTTGCATTTGAATGGGATATATGCATGAGCACTGTAAGATATTCCCCTTAGGGGATAGGGCTGCTCTGGGAAGGTTCCACATTCCCTCCCTGGGATCTCCAAGACAGGGCTGAGAAAGACTCCTGTCTGCAACCTTCGAGGAACCGCTGCCAGTCTGTGTAGACAATACTGAGCTAGATGGATCAATGGTCTGACTTGGTATAAGGCAGCTTCCTATGTTCCTATGGCAGCACTATATTATCTAATACTTGGCTTTTGAGTGTGCAAAGCAATTAACAAGTACTATCTTGATGCAATCCTTAAAGCAAGCCTATAAGCAGGGGCATATCTAGGGTAGGGCAGGCAGGGCACATGCCCCGGGCGCCACTTGAAGGGTGGCGCCATTTTGTAAAATAAAAAAATTAAAGAACAAATGGCTGCCAAAAACAAAATGGCCACCGTGCATGCTCAAATGGCCTCTGTGAGGCCCTAGGTCATGCCAGGCCTTGCAGAGGCCATTTGAGCATGCATGGTGGCCATTTTGTTTTGAGCAGCCATTTTTAAAAAAAGATTATTTTTTAATAATCGCACATGCTCAAATGGTCCTTGCGAGGCCCTAGAGGCCAGCGGGGGGAGAGGAGACCTCTGCAGAACCCACCCCCACAGTCTTTAGGAAGACCCCCAAAGGGGCTACAGGTAATTTTTTTTAAAAAAATTAATATAATATAAGACACTGTACACATATTCAGATTGGCACTATGTACAGAGAATGAGGGCTTGTGAATACTGAGCTGAAGCTTATAAGCTAGGATTGTATTCATTTGCTCTTACTTTGTTTCTTGTGACAAGTGAGTTAAATGTGATGTCTTAATAATATGGCTATTAATGGTGAGTTTGTCTTTGAATCAGTGTGAAATCCTGAGTATGAAGGCCCACTGGGAGTTTCTTGGTCTCTTTCTCTCATTTTAACTGTCTTTCTGAAATGCTAGGATATATTCCAAGCAGTGACACAGTTTACTCTGCATATCCTTTCATTATTTTCAGAGTATCTGGGAAAAGTCAAATTCTCCATTGATTTTTAAAACTTATGTAATGGTGATGCTATGATGCATAGTAGAGAATTAGACAGCCACTTCTGTTTAGTTTTCCAAGTACACCTCCACATAGTCTTTGGGTATTTCATGAGCCCCAGCATACTGAAATTTGTAGTTTTCCAGCATTTTTTGGTCTGGCTAAGTCCACTGCTAAATAGTTTTTGAAATATTAATAGATTAACGAGCCTGACTTGTATTTTTCAGCTGATATTATGGTAAAGTTATCTGAAAGACGGGTGTCAGATGTTTGGACAGGGGGTGCAATTTCAGTGTTTGCCCTAGGTGCTATTTTCCCTAGATACGCCTCTGCCTATAAGCCTGGGGCCCAGTATCTCTGGGGGCCAAGTCTGATAACCCCTGCTGCAAGCTAAGTATGTTTGTCTCAATATTACAGCTGGGGATGTTACATAGTTAGCAGGAATTTAAAAAAGAAAATTCAAAACTCCACAATGGTATGTGTAATTAGCGCATATCGCATGTACTACTACCACACACACCTGTGCCTTTTCTTGTCAGTGCACACATGCTTTGTTGCCTAGAGTCACATTCCATGACATTTATAAGCCTACGTAAGAGCGGGAGCAAATCTTTAGAACTGAGAATTTGACAGCATTGTTGCAGAAGAGAGTTATATTCATTGGTGAAGAGTCTGGGGGAGTCTGCAGGATGCATATTTGGCAGGGTGGGGTGGGGGTGGGGAGAAATGGGTATATTTGATCAGGTCCAGGTTCTAGAGGAGCCTGGACTACTCATTTCACTTTTCTCCTTGTTATCTTTACTTGCTGATCACCTAACAACTTATTCATGACTTGAATCTTTGAACAGCACAAATATTCTTCTAAAACTGCCTCTTCTTGGAAATTACATTAAAGATTGTACATTAAAAGAAAGCCCCGATAGGTAGCTGCCTTAAACCAAGTCAAATAATTGGTCCATCCAGCTCAGTTTTGTCTACAGACTGGCAGCAGCTCTCCAGGGTTTCAGGAAGGAGTCTTGCTCAGTCCTGCCTAGCGATGCCACCAGGTCTTTGGCATGCAAGCCATGGGCTCTACTACCACTGAGCTGCAGTCATCCCTGAATGGAGGAGAGTGACTTGCCTAAAACCACCTAGTGAGTTAATAATGGCAGAGGCAAGAAATGAACCTGGGAAGATCTGGTTTGCAGGTCAGTCTCTTAGCCACTAGGCTGCACCAGCTTTCATATAAATAAGAATTAATATTAATTAAATAAGAACCATAAATATCCTCAAGGACCTGAAAGTGATATGAAATCCTTGTCATTTACACAGAGCTCAGAGTGTGATAAAGTGGGCATGGATGATGAGTTCACATTTGGGTTCATTTCCTGGTGGTCCTGCTGGGCAAATTACACCACTGTAAATAGCCTATGTTCTTTATCTGTGAGGACCACCTCTTCCCATAGGAATCTCCCTGGCAGCTGAGATGATCATTGGACACTCTTCTCTCTAACCTTGCCTGATGAGGTTACATGGGTGACTAGTGATAGACCTTTCTTCTCACACTTCAAAGTGTGAGAAAAGTTATATTTTTCATATTATTAGTGTGTGTAACTTTTCTCACACCTCCCCCCTCTTCCACAAAAAGTATGATTTGCAATCAGGAATTTATTTCCTTTTTAGCCAAGTGTCCCATGCACCTGGGAATAAGTCCCATTGAAGTTAATGGAACTTTCTTCTTAGGAAATATGCATTGGGTTGGGCTGCAGTAGCGGAAACTCCTCAGTAGTGCAAGAATTATAGCTCAAAAAAGCTTTATGGGAAAGGTAAGCATTGATTTCCTGAACTCTCTAGAGTGTCTGCTTTTCCACCACCTGCTATGAGCCTGGTGAGGAACATCATACAGTGCGAAGGGACACAGCCTAATGAAGACCACTCCCACTATTCCGAGGATGACATTAAGTCGTCCTGTCAGAGGCAATGCTGCGTGCCTCTGGGGGACAGATGACAACAGAAGGGAAAGTTAGATCCATCTGATGCCCCCCCCCCCAAGGTCCAATGAAATCTGCCACGTGCTTTGCTTGTGTGTGTGGTTTACTGGTTTTGTCTTGTTTGTAAATTTAAGGTAGCTGCTACCGCGCCGACACCACTGATGCGCTCGCTGGCTGTTATTCCGACTTCATGCCCGTGGGCTAAAGAGAGGTTCAGGGGCTAGTCTGTCTAGCTGGGGACCTCATCTGGTCTCCTCTAAGTAAACCAAAGTCGTAAGGAAGAGGAAGGAGGGGGAGCAGCGACACTGTGGGGTTGCTACGGCTGGGGCTGCCTGGAGCCCTGCAAGTTCACGAGAACCCACTCGGGACTCTTCGCTCATCGGGCTCAAGGCAGGAGCTCCCCCCGCGCAACGCACACTCTCAGAGCCTCCTGCAGCTGGCCCTCTCGCTCATTTGTTGCTCCAATAAGCAATAATTAGGTCCTGAGCTAATGATGTGTCAGCTGATCTGATGGGAGGGTAGAGGAGGAAGGAGGGGGGAGAGAGAGGCACTAGGCTAGACCGGGAGAAGTCTCCATGGAAACGCTCCCCTCGCACGCCCCTCCCCCTTCCCCCCACCTGGCTGTGGCGGGGAGGATGTGGAGCTGCCGCCTCCTTCTCCTCCAGCCTCCCCTGCGCCACCTTGCCGCCTGCTGCTCGGGCCAGCCCCGCCTGCGCGGCGTTCTCTAACCTGCAGCCGCCCGCCTGCAGCATGCGCACTGCCCGGCATCCCTAAATGGGACAATTCTGTCCGTCATGTCGCTGCTCAGCCGTCTCCACAGAAACTTTTGTCCCACTGGCCAATCAGAGGAGGGCGGGCGATGAGTGGGGAGGGGGAGCGAGAGAGAGGGGTTTAGCGAGGAGCTTTGCTCGCGCTCAGCTTGCGCTGCCGGCTGTCAGTCCCGGTTCCTGCGCCGCGAGACCTTCCAGTAGAGCCACTGAACAGAGAGCGGCTGGCTGGGAGGGAGGAGGCGGGGAGGGGGGGGGAGAAGGAGGCGGGCGGGCACTGGCCATTTTTTTGCAAGTGCCTGCCTGGGACAAGACTGAGGCGCGGCGCGCGCAAGGTGCCAGGGCCATTCATTTACCTCACGGCGGCTTTCGGATGGAGGAAGAGACACAGAGGGATGGGGGAGAGGAAAAACCATTATGTGCCTTCCCCGGCCTTATCCCCTATGAGCCATAGGAGGGTCTGAAAAGGGGAGCTGGGATTGGTGTGCGGCAACCAGAGAGAGAGAGAGAGAGGAGCCAGGACTGGACGGGTCCGAGAGCAATGAGAGACGGAGAGAGACAGTGTGGGAGTGTGTCTCGGCTCGCGCGGCAGATAGGAGGAGGAGGAGGAGGAGGGGAACTCCCTTTCCCGGGCTGCGAATAGGTGTCGAATGGAGCCGCTGCTGCCTGCTTTTGCCTGCTTGGAGGGTCGTCGAGAGGCACTAGGAATTTGGCTCCCGAGGCAGAGGAGGGGGGACTCCGTGGCGTGGCCAAAAGACGACGGGAATCTCAACTGAGAGCTGAAACTGTGACGAAAGGAGGGACAATAATCAAGACTATCTGGCGGGGGGAGGAGGAGAGAAGGAGGAGGAGGAAAGGGGTGGCGTGGCGGTGGTTCTGTTCAAGCATCCGGACGCCAAACTTCCTCGAATGCTCTGCAGCCGGTGGAGACCGCAGGATACCCCAAGTCGGACGAACCTAACAGGGGTGTGCACCGTATTATTCGCTCAGCCCGACACACAGCCGCCTTTCACTGGCCAACAGACTCCTGGGACTCACTGAGCTTGTCCATCTTTTGGTCCCCAACCCCAACCGAATTTTATATCTTGAGGTTGGCTTAAAAAAAAAAATCAGTTTGCTAGGACCTATTTGAAAGAGGCGGGGTGAGAGGGACTTGGTGATCAGAATTTTAGGTTTGGAAGAAGAACCTTTGAGATGATCTGTCGAGATTTCTCTCCGTGATGCATCCTGGATTTGTTAGGCAGGGGAAGAACTTTCTATCCCAACACATTCACACCCAAGCATGGAGACCTAAGACGGAATAAAAGGGGGAAGAGAGACCCATTTGTCCTTCAGTGGTTTCCTCCATCCTGCACAGAGAGGCTGCTTCAGGGAGAAGCAGGGTCCTCCAGGACAGACACAGGAAGGCAGCCGAGGGTTGGCTGGCTGGGGTGGAGGGTGGGCTTTTCTCTCCCCCCTCCAACCTGCACCATCCAGGCTGAAGCTGATGCCCAAGAGAGAAGAATCCGACTCCATGATATTTTATTTTCTCGCTCTCTCTTTCCATTCTTTTCCTCCCCCCCCTTTTTTTTTTGAGGAGCCGGGGGCTATGTCTTCAGTGCCATAGAGGCACAGCCCTTTAGGCGACGCTGCTGGAGACACGGGGATAGTCCTGCCTGGCACAATATTAAAGGGACAGATCACGTACCGTAGAAGGGGAAAGCAAGCCCCGCCAGACCTGTTCGCCTGGTCTACAGAGCGGGAGTGGGGATCAAGTTGAAAAATGATCAGGACGGGTGAACCACTCTTGAATTGATCACCTTGTCCACCCCGATCACTCCATCAGCAAAGCGGAAGGGATAAGAAGAAAAAGAAGAAGAAGGAAAACCCAACAGCCCCCTCGGGGGTGTGATTGCCGCGGGACCTCCTCCTCCTGGCTAGATCGTAGCGGTGTAGAGGCTCCCTTCTCCATGAGCCCGGGGTGAACAGGTGCCCCGGAGGTGTGGGAGATCCAGCCCGGGTCCGCTGTGGGTGTGTGTGTGTCTCGGAAGGGGATTATGGAGAGCGGCGACCGGGACATGTACCGCCAGTTTCAGGACTGGTGCCTCAGGACTTACGGGGACTCGGGCAAAACCAAGACGGTGACTCGTAAAAAATATGAGCGGATTGTCCAGCTCCTGAACGGCTCCGAGACGAGCTCCACGGATAATGCCAAATTTAAATTCTGGGTCAAATCCAAAGGCTTCCAGCTCGGCAATCCGGACGAGGTCAGTGGTGGTGGTGGTGCTGCTGGTGGCGGAGGAAAGCAAGTGCTCTACGTGCCAGTCAAGACCACGGTTAGTAGAGACATTCTCTGCCTTGTTCTGTAGCCACATCAGGGAGGAAGAGCGGGGAGCTGCCGCCGCCGCCGCCGCCACATAGCTGCCACCTCCACCCCCTAGTTGGCTCAGGCTGTTCTCTCCTCCCCTCCTCCCCTTTCAAATCTCAACCCCCCCCCCACCCGACTCGCCCCATGTTGCATTTGCCTGGCATCTTCTCCACTGCTGAGGGCTTTGTGAACCGTCCTTCCTTCGACATAGCAAATGCACACAACACGCACCCACATGAAAGATCTGTTCCTTTCCCTCTCACTGCTTTTGGGGCGGGGGCGGGCAAGAGATCTATTATTTCGTCTTGTTTTCTGGAAGGGGAGGGGGGTGTCTCTGGTATGTCCTCCAGCCACGCGCTGCCCATGCAAGACAATTTTTGATCGATAGAGCCCAGTGGATCCTTATTGGCACAAAGCCAAGTGGGGAGGGCTGGTTCGTGGATTTTGGGGATTTCCCCAGGCTATCGGCTTCTTTCTCTTCATTGTTAGCTGGAGTCCCCTGAGCAGCAGGGATATGCCTGGCTGACTGCAGAAAGCGGAGGAGAGCAGGGTAATCAACAAAAGAGCCATAGGTTTGCACATGACCAAAAGGGAGAAATTGGTCTTTCTCTCTCCCTCTCTCTGAGCTTGCTCAAGTCTCTCAGTTGATGCCAGCCCAGAAGTATTGCAAGCTTTCAAGGGGTTGAAGCTGAAAAGCTAGCTGCAGATCTGACCGTAGAAGTGCTATTATGCTGGGTTGTGGTGGTGACAGGAGGAGTTACAGAATTTCCTAGTTCAGAAGATGGGAACTGTTGGTTGCAAGTAGGTTTACATTTTCAGATCTCCTTCCTGTAGCATTTCTTGCGTTCTGAACTTTACCTCTAGTAATCTAAGGCCCTGGATTTGCGGACATGTGTGCAGTAAGAAAAGAGCTTGCCTTTGATGTTTAGGGTTGAAAAGAAACACACTTTTGTCATCAGCAGGATCTTAGGTTGGGCTAGGGGAAATGTTCGAGATGACACAGGAAAAGATTTCTTAGGAAATGTTGGAGCCTGAGATGTTGTGGCATGCATATTGTAGATGGAAATGCTGAGATTTATGCATGTGTTTTCTGCTCAGCAGTAACAGGTGAATATTATATTTTATGTTATTCAGTTATTGAAAGGAAGTATATGTATGAAATGTTAAATAACTCCTTTAAAATGTGAAGATGGGATGGATTGCAAAAGTGAATACAGTAAACAGCTCTGCTTTTCCTCTGGTTTTAGGGTTTTAGATCTACCTGCTGGAACAGACTTTACATGGAGATTGGCATATTACTTTGTGAAAGTTTCTTTGATTGGGGCAATCTAATAAGCACTGCTTTTGTGCAAATCCCATTAATTTTAAGAATGGACTATGTCCACTATAAACCGCTGACCACAATGTTGTTCAAGTACCTATTGCTGTAAAACTAAAAATATATCAAAATTTAAAGAATAATCCTGTCTAAAATATAATTTTGTATCTAAACTGATTATATTCACTTTTCCATTCACTGGAATTGGGATTATTAAAGACTTGTAGGTGGCATCTGTATTTTGCACAGTGATTTCTGTCTCTACAGTACAGCCAAAGCCACAGGTAAACTTAATTCGTGCTTCTGTAACATTTATATGATTTGAATTTCTCTTAATATGCTTACCTGCTAGACATTTCACTTATGTCTGCTTGCATTATAAAACCCTATATATGTAGTACATGCCTATCTGTGTTTATACTTGATCTTGTTAATGATCAGCAGCATAACAGAATAATCATGTCAAAATATTTATCATTTTCTATGTTACATTCAATGGCCACAACAACCCTGTGTAGTTTTGCATGTGACCATGCACTTCTGTTCATTGGATTGTACTCAATGTGCATTAATCTATACTATGGTGGTTCAGCATTCCTTGCAGAAGTAAAATATTCATTGTTATGTATCAGTGGGTTATATCCTAAAGTTTTCTTTCCCTGGAGGAAGAACTTTTTGCTCCAGAGGATAAATCTTAGAATACAACCCTAAATATGTGGTTTACTGAATCTGTTCCATAGCATAAACTAAAAAGCATGTGCAAGTCAGATGGCTACTGAACAATAAAAATCTCAAATTTCATGCCTCTACTCATAAGATGTAGCAGTTGTTTAGGAATATCTTCATCCTTTGTCTGGGGCAGACTGTGCAAGTATCAGTGGTTAACTTTGCAAAGGGACTTCAATTTCCCCTTGAAATGAAATATGTGCATCATCCAGTGTTGCTGATACCATAGACAGATGCTTCAGCCTACTTCTCAGAAGCTGCCTGTCTCATTCATCCTCAGAAATCTACAGTAGCTATAGAACAACTTAGTCATTTATCATTACTCCTGGTTGAACTCTTCAATTTGATTGCTGCATGTATCACTCCTGAGAATGTTGACAGAGCTATATCAACTGCTACAGTACACAGAAACATTAACTTCCAGCCCTGTTTAATTGAAAACTTTTTCTAATGCTTGAAAAGTCTCTATAGGTTGGAACCAATGGGCTTTAATAATTCTGGTCAGTGCAAACAAAACATTAATAAAATACATAAAATAACAGTTTAAACTCCAAAGTAACTGGCTTGAAAAAACCCAAGCAAATAGTCCATTTTCATTGTCCAGAATTATGTCCTTGAAGCTTTAAGGTTTGTTGCTCAGATTTGCTGTCAGCCAGAGAGATTTGCTCCTGAAGGTTCTGTAATCCACTGCTGCTGGTAATTAGACATCATTACTGCTGCATTAAAGGAAAAGAGAGAAGGGGAGAGGACAGGCTGGGGCTAATTAACTGCTTGATTCTAATGAAAGAAAGAGAGACTGATAGCAGGTGGGAGTTTGCACCGGAACAGACTAGACAAGCAACACAGACTTCATTGAAGCAAAGATAAGTTGCTGGCTTACAGTAGCAGTACCCTACTCTGTTTATTAAATGACTTGGACAATGAATGAAACTCAAGGTTTGGTCATATGTCATTTTGTTCTGCCTCTGTATGCTTGGCGAACACTCCAGAATCACAAGGCCACATTAAATGTAAGCAGCCTTTTAAAAGAGGGAATATTCAGCTTGTTGAATGTAGATTTAATGTATTTCAGTGTCACAGTCTTCTGGAGAGCAATAGGAGCAAATCAGTCTCCCAGTGTTCACATCCCTCTGTGGTGTAGGAGATGCACTCTTGGTCACCAGGCAACAACATCCTGCAATACAGCCATTTTAGGTCTATAGTGGGACAACACACAGTGGAGTATTTATATGTACAGCTCAATGAACAATATACCTCTGCTACCCTTCCCTCTCTTGCTGTTTTTGTCATCTGTTTGTTCTCTTTCATTAAGCCCAACCTGCACTTTATGAGAACAGAGAAATGATGTCTAATCATGCAGCCTTACACAGAAGTGTTAGACTGAAAAATATGTCAAATGGCTGATAATAATTAGTAGAAAGTTTTAGTAGTTGATACTCTTGATCACTTAGCAACATGTAGCACTACCATTACTTAGTGTAAGTAATTCAGATTTTACAAATGAATTTATGAATATCTTCTTTGAGATCTCATGAGTACTCATTGAGATCTTTTTTGTCTGAAAATAGAATTGGAAAGAAGGAAAAATCAATAATGTCAAATAGTAATGGTATTAATGATATCTGCCAATCTGAAGCCAAATGTTCAGTCAGATCAATGCAATTAATTTAAAAATGGTTGTAAAAATGTTGTGCCCTATACACAGAATGAACTTAACACACATTACCAGTCCTATTTAATCTTTATTTAATATGAGTAGTATACTTGGTAATGTCTAGCCATACATGTCTAGCCAGAAACTATAGAAATATAGATTCTGGTATTATTTAGATGAGTGTATACCAACTCATCTTTCACTGACTAAAGAAAAGTCTGTTTATAAATACATTCAGAATCTAGGCAATTTGGGCAAAAACTTTCTCATGCCTTCCCCCTACATTTTCCTCTTATTTCCAGAAAACAAGCATGGCCTTTGTTTAAAAATGCATTATCACATACTCACAAAGTTTTGAACAGGGCTGGGCCAAGGAGTTGAGTTCTCTCCAGGTCTATAGGCTTGAGTTCACACATTTCAAAATGTGCGCTTGTGCATAAGTAATAGGTAGGGCATGAGTCAGAACTGGAAGAAGTGACAGGGGATAGCATAAGAGGCAGATGCAACCCATATGTAACCAGACAGTAGCTTTGACCACCATTTAGGGAAAAATGTCTATCATTTTTGTGTGGGTGCATGGGGGTTTATACCATGGGTTCAGAAGTGTGTGCTAACCGATTGGTGGATTCCATGGATCTATATTTTTATTCTTTCCAGCATAGCTTTCTGTTCCATCATAAATGTTGGGGGAGTGCAGCTTTAAACTACATTTTAAATCAGAAAAACATCTATTATTCGTGTATGATTAGTGGTCCAGTCCAAAGTCTTGCTGCATCAGTACATAAGTGCCTAGGATGAGGACTATCAATAATGATGCCATTGCAAATACATGATAGTATGCTGCTTACAGGCAAAATCCCCAGTACAAATAGTTAGGACTGGACGGCTAGACATTTATTCAACAACTTATGATAATCTGAAACCATGTGTCATTTTCATAAACATTTTTGCTTAATTTGTAGTGATAACATTGAAGAGTCTCTGTTGGGATGCCATGTTACCTGGTTGCTTGGGTGGCCCTGTAGAGTCTGAAGTTGGGTGTGGCATCCCTCCTCTGAGGCTTTCGTTCCCTTTAGGGGGCAGTAGGGATGAGAAGGGCCCAGGCTGGTCGGATCCCTGTGGAGTTGAGAGGGCAAGGCAGGGAGAACTGCAGGAAACAGCTCTAGGGAGACAGCTAGGTTGGGTGTGGCAGGAACAGGAGTGTAGCAAGGCTGGGAATGGCCTGTGTGCGGCTGCCGCAGCGCCCCCCTGCCCCTGCCCCAACGTCTGATATAAGATGCAGGGGCCTGGTTAGCCACGCCCCCATGTCTGATGTCAGACATGGGGGCATGGTCTCTCTCCCAAGCTGGTCTGCGTGACCCCATTTGGGAGGGAGATCACTTGGCCTCGCTGCATTGGGCAGCATGGGCTGGAGCGACTCCCCCTGCCTTAAAGGCAGGGAGAGTCACTCCGGCCATGCTGCCAATGCAGCGCGGGCCGATTTCAGCTCCAAATGGGGCCACGCGGCTCTGTTTGGGACTGAAATAATGCCCCCGCATCTGATGTCAGATGTGGGGTGCGTGTCTGGGGTCGTGCTTGCGGCCCCTGATTGGTGGCTGCCCGGGTTCTTTGAATCCATTTGCCCAATAGTGGCTATGCCCCTGGACAGGAAACAGGAAGCAAGGTCAGCAGGAAGGGAGCGAGTTCTGTCAGCTCTGCACTGGGGTATTTAAAGTTGTCAGCTAATGATGAGGAGCTGCTTCTGAGTATGGGAGCCAGTTCTCCAGGGAAGGGAACTGGCTGAATGCAGCAAGCCAGGAGGAGGATGCAGGTGACAAGCTAACCTCCTCCCCTGGCTGTTCCTGAGGCTGACCATTTTTGGGGTGCTCCAGTCATTCTGGAGTTCAAGAAGTGCTAGGCGCCCACCTTGTCCCCTGGGAGTCTGACAGACACACAATTTGTGAAGCACATATTGAAAACACTGTAACCTACATGGCCATTAACATGCCAAAGAGTAAGCACCACACAAAGCAGAGCATTATTGTTATTATTATTTTTTTTATTATTATTTCTTTCTTTCTTGTCTATCACTATTCAACAAAAAATATTTTCAAAGTGGTTTACATAGCAAATGGAATGAGAAGATGATTCCCTGTCCTAAATGAATTCACAATCTAAAACCCCCCAACCCAACTTGCAAGGTAGGCTAAAGATACCAGCAACAGTTATGGAGTTACACTATGTTGTACTGAGTAAGGACAGCTGCTCTCCTCTGCTATAAATATGAGAGTTATCACTTTAAAAGGCACCTCTTTGTCCGGTTTGCAGAGGTGAATATATTTTACAATATGTTGTGAAAATGTTATTAAAGATTTGTAAAAATATATCTTGAGGTTCACATACCAAATCATTCATTTTTATTCTAATCTACTCAGGAATAATAATCACTTTCTGATTCTGAATTCTCAGTCACTCATGTGTATTGACAATTGACATAACAACTCCTCATGAAATAATATAATTCAGGGTTTCTTAACCTTGGGCCCTCAGATGTTGTTGGACTACAACTCCCATCATCCTCAGCCACAAAGGTCATGTCTGGTGATGATGGGAGTTGTAGTCCAACATCATTTGGGGGCCCAAAATTAAGAAACCCTGATATAAATTATTGGTATGCCACTCTTTAGCTGTGTATACAAAAAGCTGGCCATCACAGAATAGCTAGTCTGTGTTCTTTACACCCCGCTACATGTTGTTATTTTATAAATGTCTCTTCAAAATCTACAGAATAATGCCTATTTTGCTCATTCTAGCTCTACTTTATACCCCGTTCCCATTTCATTATTGCTTAGCTCCCTAAAGCTCTTCTAAGAAAATGACAAGGCTGCTCAGCCAGGTAACTTTTGAATTAGCTCAACTAGATTTTCATGAACAAGAAAAATGTTTCATTATGTGCTTTTTTTATTACATTGGCAAAACTTTCCCTTTGTGTACTTTTAATAGTTTGAAAACTCTGGTAACTGTCTTTCAAGGTGTAGCTTTCCAAAGAATGTTAGAAAGCAACCATTTTTAAAAAAGAGACTATACTAAAATGTTTCCTTTGAAAAACTTTGTAACTGTGATGCTTTTAAATATAGAAAATTTAGTTTACTTGTGAACAAGGACAGAAATGACCAGGAATGGACAGAGTACTAGTAAGCCAATATGGTGATCCAGAAGCACACTCTGTGCATAATCATCACTGAAATTAGATTAGATCAGGGCAGTTCTGAGAAAAATATAATCCACTTTCATCACTGCCTAGGAAGAATTAGTATGTCGCATTTGGAAATTAAATGAAATCTTTGGCATTGGAGAATAGGAGAAAATTTATCTTCCATAAACAGGGGTATAGCTATAATTGAACAAAGGGGGACAAATGTCTCTGCGCTCCTGAGGGGTGTGTGTCTGTTGACTGGGCAACAATTCCCTCCCTGACTCAATGGTACTGCTGTCTCCTGACTGGAGGAATCATCTCGGCTTCAGGCGGAGGTATATGTGTTTAAAAAAATGTTTCTGAGTCAGGAAAGTGTGTGTGTGTGTGTGTGTGTGTAATGTGTGATATTATTTGTACAGGATCAGGAGAAAGGATGTGCTCAGAATGTTTTGTTTTCCACCATGTCCTTACAGTTTTTCTGCAGCAATGTATTGGGGAGGGGGAGGCATATCTTTGGCAGGGAATTTGCAGGGGCGGTGGAGCCCATTTTCACTTTTTCTCTCAGGGCCCACTCCAAACTTGCTATGCCCCTGAACATGAAATACAGTGTACCAGCTGGGCCGGGCGCAGAGCATCTGTGCCTCTAGTTTGGCCTAGCTGTTTTCTCCCGCTCACTGCTGCTGTTTACCCACCTGCCAGCCACCTCTGACTGGCTTGCCACCACCTTCTCCAGTTGGCCGGCCTCCTCCTCCCACCGGCTGGCCGCCTCCTCCCACTGGCGCGGCTCCGCCAGCCGCCATGGCTATTTTCTTCCCCCATCCCCGTTGCTTATCCCCCTGCAGCTGCTCGCAAACTCTCGCAAGAGCTGCGACACATAGGATTAGCGACAGGGACTTAAAAATATAGAAGATTTACATGTATGTGTAAACATATTTACTTAAAAATAAATCATCTTGGTAAATCACTGATATTTGACTTGAGACATTATATGTTAAGTAGAATGATTGATTACTCTTCTTGAGTGTTTAAGTTTTGTTGGATTAATAAGTAGGTAATGGATTCTTTACTAGACAGGTTTTACTCCAGTGAGTGCAATAGCATTGACAAAATTCTGATTATATATATGAGAGAGAGAACTGAGGCAAAGCTGACTAATATCAAAAGGACAAAGTATTTCCTTTTGTTAGGATTCAATCCCATATAATTATATATCTGTATTCATAAAATGTATACTGTGTTTGCATCTAAATGTTCCCTAACACGGTTTAGAAGAGATTTCATAATTAAATAAAATTCAATAAAGTTATGATGGTGGAATGGTTAAAAGAGATGCTGTTAAAGCCTCTCCATAACTCTCTGGTGTTCCAGCACCTGCTGCTGCTGTCTTCAGGCACTTATGATGAGCTCAGGGAATGGGCTGAGCTCATTCACTTCCAGGAAATGGACTCCCAGGCCTCACTGGATGTAAATGACCCTTGGAGGGTGGGATTTCCCATGAGAACCAGACGGATTGTGGCTCCTGCTTCATGTGTGAGGGTGGCCCATTAAGAGAGATGCTGCAGGGGACAATAACATGGCATCAAAGCCTCTTCCAGCTCTTGGTGTTCTTGCTGCTCTTCTGCTTCCCATTGAACTCAGTGAGACTAAATGCATAGGAATAGGCTGAGCATATATTTTGCAATGGTCACTAAAGGGCGAGCTAGGCTTGGTTAAGTTCGATCACAGACTGAACAGATGAACCGGCCCTGTTCGATACAAACCGGTTCTACACCGAACGGTTCATGCACACCTCTATGTTACAGTCCATACCACTTCCTTTAGAAATCTTGAGAGCATGTAGAACCAGAAGAACAGGTGTGAAACAAACTCCTTAGGCTTGTCCAGGGCTTTGAGTTGAATTGACGCACAATTGCAGAGAGAGAAAACAAGCTGCAATGATATAAGCAAGTACACAAAGTCCCCCCCCCCCCCCCGCCCCGCTGCTTTTCCCCTGTAAAAGTCCCCTTTCTCCTCTTCAGGTCAGGAGCACCTTTCCCTCCTTCTGCTGCAACAGGTTCCAGAAGACTCTCTGGAGCCAACAGTAATAAGAAGAGGGGAGAGAATTCCAATACACTCTTTAACTGCCAACTGATGGCCCTCTATTACTAATATTCGCCAGTAATAATATGGATAATAATGGTGGAAGTTACACATAGGTGTGTGATGGGTGGCTTGTCTCTGCAAGAGCCCATGGGGAATTTCCCCCCTAACAAATCCCCCTAGGATCCTTGTAGTGTGAGCTGGACTACTCAGTAGGTCAGCTGCAGAGGGGTTTTGCCTTAGCTGCAACATTGTCCCTATGCATCACTTTACTCCCCCTCCCCCAAGTGAAGATTGGCTCAAGGTCAATCTTAGGTAGGGGTGTGCACGGAACCGCCAACTGCGGTCCGGCACTGGGGTGGGGGGTAGCTTTAAGAGCGGCGGGAGGGTTTACTCACCCCTCCTGCCGCTTTCCCGCTCTGGCACCGTAATGCTAAGAGTAATTGGGGTGGCAGGATACCTCCCTGCCGCCCCTTCCCCGATGTTGCTGGAAAAAACTCCCAGCAGTCTTTTGCGTGCGTACACGTCACAGAGACGTGAAGCGTGCGCACAATGTGCACACGCGCAAAGGACTGCTGGGAGTTTTTTCCAGCAACATCGGGGAAGGGGCGGCAGGGAGGTATCCTGCCGCCCCAATTACTCTTAGCATTATGGTGCCAGAGCGGGAAAGCGGCAGGAGGGGTAAGTAAACCCTCCCGCCGCTCTTAAAGCTACCCCCCCACCCAAACCGGACCGCCCAGGTCCGGACCGGTCCGGAGGCTTTTTCAATGGCCTCCGGGCCAGTCCAGGCCCATCCCTAATCTTAGGGTGAGCAGTGTCTTAGGTGAGGAGTCAAATGCAGCCTCCATCACCAGGGTGTGTCCCACACTCTGCAGGCTTTATAGGGGCTGGTGGGCAAAAAGGGGAGACTGCTTGAAACCATCCCATACCATTTTAAAACTCCAAATCTGACCCCTGCAGGCCTTAAAAGGGGTGCAGAGAGAAGAAGGAGTTGTTGACAGCCTCCTTTCAGCTGTGGCCACCACCACTGCTGCTGCAGCAGGCAAAGAGTGGAGATGGGGGAGCTGCTGAAGTAGCAGCAGTGACATGTGGTGGGTGGTGCCCACATGGAATGCAACCAGTGGGTTCTGAGGAGAGACGACAGTGGGGTGGGGGACAGATGGGTGGGGTGGCTTATGTGGTGACCATCTGACCATGCCTCATGAAAAGGTGAACGATATTTTCTCACTTAGGAGAAAGTAAAGAAGAATACTTTGGGACAGCACTGAGATCGAGATTAAAACTACCCCTTGCCTCATATGATCCCAATGACTCCAACCACTGGGAAGCAAGTCTGCTCCTAATTGCAAAGCTGAATCTTGTTTGTTTGTTTTTTAAATTAACCCCCCCACCCATTGCAATAGAATTACAGTGCATAAATATGATCAAGGATAGTAATAATACATGTGAATATAACAGAAAAAGAAAAAGAAAAATCTCTTAAACATAGCTTAAACCTAATGGGATACAACAACAGAAAAGGGGGGTGGGGAGGGGAGAAACATCTTCTTCAAGGATATATATCTTATGTTTCAAAGCATAAGCAATTCATTAAAGTTTGATCAAATTGCTGAACATTCCTCTTCTTTACCTTGCCTACGAAAAAATACCAGTTCAAATGTTGACAGGGAACACATATCAGTGATCCAAAGTTGCAGTTCAGGAGTGAATTTGTTCTTCCCGAGTTGTATTATAATCCTTTTAGCAACATCCCAAGTGCGAAGAGTCCACAATTCTTAATGTAATGCTAGATTCTATTTGCTGGGGATGTACCCCAACAAAACATGAACATCCTTAACAGGCAATGATAATTGCAATGTCATATTAATTACCTTATGCATTTCAAGCCAAAATGGCACAATAACGGGACAGGTCCAAACTATATGCATAAGTATACCCTCATACAGATGACACCTCCAACATCTAGAAGTCTGTAGGTAGCCATCCCTTATTAAACATTCTGCTTTCAGCAATCCTTCCCTATGAGCACCAAGAATCTTGGTGCAGATAAGCTGCACTCACAGGGTGCAATGCATTTTGCAAAGCTGCCTTGAAAAACACCGCAGAAGCACACAGTAAAAGAGAACTGAAAGCATTTATTATCACAGCTCTTTGGGCCTTATGCAATTGCAGCTTCTGAAACTCCATTTGTATTATTAGACCTGGAACATCTATTGGATGCACCTAAGCCTGTAACCTTGCTCTATCAGAAACTAAATATATTGATAAGATTGATATTGATTTTTAAAAATTATTATTATTAACATTTTATATCCCGCTTTTCCTCCAAGGAGCCCAGAGTGGTGTACTATATAATTAAGTTTCTCCTCACAACAACCCTGTGAAGTAGGTTAGGCTGGGAGAGAAGTGACTGGCCCAGAGTCACCCAGATGAATGGGGATTCAGGTCTCCCCGGTCCTAGTCCAGCACTCTAACCACTACACCATGCTGGCTCTGAGATCTGTGGAACAATGATCTTGAATATGCGCTATTTTATTAAATCAAAGGCAGGTTGCTTTGAAGACAATAAAACATGCCTCTTCAGATCTCAAAATAATAATAATAAAAATAAAATAAATGATAAGGCATCAAATCCGATTTATGGAGTAACAATAAATTACCAAACTTTTGAATCAAGGAAATATGATTAGGAATTGAGACCTGGTTTTCCAATAAAACATAAAATGTCATCTGCATATAAAATCAACTTGTGCTCATTCGCACATAGTGTAACACCCTTTATGTTATCCAAGTCTCTAATAGCACAAGCCAGGAGTTCTAACACCATATTTTTAAAAAAGAGGAGATAGAGGACATCTCTGATGTGTGCCCCATTCAAGCCTAACTGAAGAGGACAAAAGCCCATTGGTGATGACTCATGAATAAGGAGCCCTGTATAGCACAGTAACCCAAATCTTGGTGGAGATCCAAATTTAATCAGGACATGTTTTACCATGTCAAATGCCTTCCTGGCATCCAAGGAAATTATAGCGGATGGGTCTTGCTTTTCTGAGGAGCATAGCTACATCTTGAATACATGTAGTTTGGCATTCTATGGTGATGTTGTGTTGTTCAAGTTTTGTTTCACTCCAAGCAGAACTTGGGTGCTTGCCTTCCTTGAGTTGTGGTTTGTATTGTTTGTGAGATAGTGTTGTGGTGAGAAATGCGGCAGCTCTCTGTGTGTTATTTCTTGGTGATTGATGTGATGAGCTCCATATCTGGCCTCGAGACTAACTTATGCTTCCTTCACTGCTCTGCTCTGCAATCTGCATTGCAAGGTGTACTCAGTTAAAATGTGGCTGAAGTTGCTCTAGTTGAATGTATGGCTATATTTGCTGCTAAGTAAGGGTGCTGCTGTGGCAGCTGTTGCAATGCTAGGAGGAACCAGCATGGTGTAGTGGCTAGAGTGCTGGACTAGGACCGGGGAGACTTCTCTCTCAGCCTAACCTACTTCACAGGATTGTTGTGAGGAAAACCTTCAGTATGTAGTACACCGCTCTGGGCTCCTTGGAATATAAAATGTAAAATAAATAAATAAATACAAATAGGAAGTAATGTAATTGTGTGTGAGAGAGCAACTTGTGCCAGTGATGTTACTGCAGTGTAGGCCTTGTGGATGGCAGTGGATTTTGGGTCAGTGATTCTTTTTTGGCCATTTTTGACTGTGTTTGAAATGTGTGTTTTGTGTTGAGAGGGATAGATTCCCTTTCACTGTGTGCTTCTGCAGTGTTTTTCAAGGCAGGGTTGCAAAATGCATTGCACTTTGTGAGCGCAGCTTGTTCCGGCTATAGGGAACAATGGAGAAACTCGAAACACCCCTCAAAACAGGATCCTATGGTGCGTTGCAGGGAGGTTAAAATGTGTTAAAAATTGTCCGCTTGCCCATTTCTTTTGTGGGTTGGGCGGTAGATAGCACTCATCATACCCTACCACCCAACCCACTTTGGTGTACCTAGGAGCTACCCATGGGGAACTATAGGGTGTTTTGAGTTTCCCCATTGTTCCCTATGGCTGGAACACTCAAAACGTTTCAAGTTGTTCCACTGAAACAACCAGTCAGACCAGTGGGTTCAATGGAAAGTTTCAGCCATTTGCGTTTCATTTCGGGTTCGAAACAGAATGCAAAATCCATTTTGTGCACATCCCTAGAGCTGAATGAAGAATACAGAACAAGCAATGATTTGTAGTATTGTGATTTGGCAACATGAAAAAGGCAAGGATGACAACTAGGACTACAAATATATACCGCTTTTCAACAAAAATGTTCTCAAAGCATGTAGAAAAAGATAGAAGATCAGATTAATTTGAATGATTATTGGACTAAGGCCTAATTAAGACATGATGTGGACAAGAAAGAATAACTTACTTATGTGGCATTGTATGCAGCTGTTGTCTTGTTTAAACTAGTTTTCAGCTGCTGCATGTAAACTGTTAGTATAATATGCCAAGGATCCATAACCTGGGTGAGAAGGAGGAGTACTGCCCTGGCATATTAATACTTAGCACAACTGAGGGCCTGGTTTAAATGAGGCACCAGACACATGCAAAGCTGCATAGGTAAGTTATTGTGCACTCACTTATTGTCCACTCACATTTAAATTGGGTCCAAGGAACAGGGCTGGGAAGTTGAGAGGACTGAATTTCTCATATTGATTCATAGTGAAACCTCTCAATGCACAGCACATGAGTCAGGAAAGAAGGGGCCATGTTCACCATAGGGCTGCAGAGGAGTGGTATCCTCTAGACGTGCACACATCTTTCCTTCTTGAAATGCTGCTAGTGCTGTGTTTGTTGCTTGCCTTACTTATTCTTAGGAGAAGAGAGGGAGCAGGCAAATTTGTTTGAGGGAAGCAGGAGGGAGTCAGAGGCAAGGAGACAGAAAGTGATGCAGGAATCAAACACAGGGGCATAGCAAGGTTGCAGTGGGCCCAGAGACAAGATCTTAAAATGCCGCTCCCCTCACTGAAGCTCGGCTCATGAAGCAAAATCTTAAATGAGGCTGAACAGTGCTAACAAAAAGCATAGTAAAGTGTGTGTGTGTGTGTGTGTGTGTGTGTGTGTGTGTGTGTATCTATCTATCTATCTATCTATCTATCTATCTATCTATCTATCTATCTATCTATCTATCCTATGTGCCACAATAGAACATCATCCTAAGTTATTTTTTTTAAGCTTTTGTAAATTGTGGATGATGCAAGTCATTTAATGGTACTAGAGAAAGACATGCTGTTCTGGTAGCTCCTCACATCAGTTTCGGAGAATGAATACAACTGAAGGAAGCCAGGGCGGGTGCGCGGCTGGGGGAGTCAGTCATGTGACTTGCCTCTGGGATGCCCCCCAAGGCAGTGGGGCCCCAGACAACTGTCTTCCCTTGCCCTATTATAGTTACGCCCCTGATCAAACATGAAAGAGTAGGGAAGAGCAGGCAGGGATGGTGCTGGCCCACTGGGCTTGTGGTGAGCAAAGAGAGCATTTGTGCTTATACACTAATAAACTTGTTGTTTTATATGATTTTATTGCTGATTTGATTTTGTGGGCCACCCTGGGGTGTTATGCAGGATATAATTTTTTTAAATAAACAAATTGCTTTGAAATAGCCACTATATGTATTAGACTCTCAGCTCTCAAGCAGGCAGGGGTTCTACTCATCCTAGATAAGACATTTTTAAAATGAGTTGGTTTTGCACATAAATGCCCTCTCTCTCTTTTACACACACACACACACACACACACACACACACACACACACACACACACACACCTTCTGCCTCTTTTCACATGAGGACATGTGAAGGAGAGCTGCTGTTGTCACAGAGGAAGGGAAGCCAGCAAAATGAGGTCAGAATGCACACTATACTATTTATGTGCCAAAAGCAGCAACTTCCACCTTCCTCTCCACTTGCACAGCAATGCCAAGAGGAGCAGCTGGACATGTTCCCTTCCCCCACACCACAACCTACCAGTTCCTGTTCTTTCCAGTCTTGAATTTCCCCTTCTCCAGCTAATTCCCCCTTCACTTTAGACTATTCACACACATTACATTGTATGTATATATAAGTGCCTGTCCACATATATGCATTCATTATAAAAGTCAACTCTGGGTCTGCAGCCCCCAAAATGTAGAGTATAGACTGCATGTGCTGCTTTACACATGATGAATGTAATATGAATAAGTGCATAGGCATACAGGTCAACAACCATGTGGACTGTAATACAGTGAATGATCTCTAGGTAGGGATGTGCACATAACCAGCTTGTCTGGTTTGGTTCAAGACCAAACCAGACTCAGATTGAACCAGGCATGTTTGGTTTTGGCACTCCTGAACTTGGGGCTCAGTTTGGTTTTAATTCAAACTGGTTTGGGCCCGGTCTGGGGGTGCCAGACATGTTAGAATTGGTTAAAATAAAAAGATTGACTTGCCTTACCACCACCGGGTTTTAACCAATTCTAACATGTTTGGCACCCCTGGACTGGGTCTGAACTGGCCCAGGGTGTTCAGCCCGACTTTGAGCCGAATTGGGTTCGGTTCAAGGTCGAGCCCTTGAACTGAACCGGTTCGAACTCAAGCCGGCTTGAGGTTGAGCTGGCTCACACATCCCTACCTCTAGAGGCGTTGTTCAACAGAATTTGCTTGTTGGTTTTGTAGGGTTGGGGCTTCCTTAGTTTGTTCAGAAGAGTATTACCCTACCCTGAATCAGCCCTTCTTGTTCTTTTGTGTTGTGTGCTTGAAGAATAAAGCATGTTCTGTGCTTGCTTGCTTGCTTGCTTGCTTGCAATACTTTTTGGCAAGATATCACATGTATGCTTTACAGATTGTATGAATACTGAACATGTGAATAGGCTTCTGTCACCGGTAAATAAGGCAGTGGCACTCCCATGATTCTGCTTCCAGCAATCCTTCCCTACAAGCACCAAAAAAATCTTTTCCTTCTCCAGAAGCAGATGTCAAAGGGAAGAATATGGCTGAAGGAAATAGGTAGTAAGCTGGTGGCCAGTGATGATGAAGGAAAAAATCAGATGCAGCTTGGAGACAGGAGATGTTCTGTGCTGCTGCCACTGTCAGAGTGGGGTGAATACAGAAGAGAAACTATTTATCTCTCTGCTTTTTCTCTGCACTTCTCCTCTTTGTATCCTTCTCCTCCACCATACTAACTTGCTTGTTAAAAAAACCCAGATTATTACAAAGATATGATGGCGCTAAAAGAATTGCTCCTCCTCCAAAGGAAATTAATCCTACATAGGCTGCCCTGAACTTTCTACTACTCAAAGAATGGGAAATGTGTAATATGATGTGAATAATGTGATTGTCTTGTTTTTCTTGGACACAGACTCTGAACTGGTATGACTGAACCAGGATAGAGCAAGTAGCAAGCACTTCTTTCTGAAATCAAATTGGCTCTGAAGAACATGGAGGCATCTCAGCAGGGTATGGGAGTAGAGCACCAAGAAATAAGGCCCAAATGCAGGGTGAGGGGCGGGGGGAGAAAGTAGACATGAGATGGGAGATCCATGATCAGGATCTCCCATGGTCTTTTTAACTTAAAAGCTGTTAATTTGATCAGGGAACTGTGCTCGTGGAAGGGTTTTAAACCCATTCCTTCTGTGCTATTTTCCTGATCTAAATCACCCCCCCCCCTTCAAGCTGCTATTGGTTCCTTTGCAGGGGCACAGATAGAGATTGTTTTAAACTCTTGAGTTGCTGACTATTTGTAAAAGGTAGATTACTACAAAGATAGAGATCAGTTATGCAAATAATGTTGATGAGAGATTTGATTTTTGGGAGTATGGTCAAGCATCTTTCATGAAGGACTGCTAGCAAGTGACAGGCTGCACCTCACAAGGATGAACCTGATCAAGAAAGTTTTAAACTAAATTATGTGGAGTAGGGATTTCAATAATGTTTAGTCAATACTAACTTAATCTGGTTATCTCACAGTTTCCAGGCCATGAGAGGTAATAATTCCACTTTATTCCATACTAGTCAGACTTCACCTGGAATGCCACATTTTGAGAAGGATGTATAAAAGTTAGAATGGGTTCAAAAGAGGGCAACACAGGTAGTCAGGGATTTGGAAAACAAGCCCCTGGCTATAAGAAAAGGTTGAAGGAACTGGGTATGCTTAGACTGGAGGAGAAAGGACTTGGGGTGGGGGTGGGGAGATGATAGCATTCTTCAGATAACGGATGGGTTGTTATATCCCTCAGAGTTCAGCACTTATAGGCTGCAGTGATCAAAGAGTTAAGAGGGAGTGAACCCTTGTCTTGACTGACACCCTGGTGAACTCCAGGGCAGCCAATCAGTACACCAGGTGGGTGAACATAAGAACAGCCCTGCTGGATCAGGCCCAAGGCCCATCTAGTCCAGCATCCTGTTTCGCACAGTGGCCCACCAGATGCCGCTGGAAGCCACAGACAGGAGTTGAGGGCGTGCCCTCTCTCCTGCCATAACTCCCCTGCAACTGGTACTCAGAGGCACCCTGCCCTTGAGGCTGGAGGTGGCCCACAGCCCTCCGACTAGTAGCCATTGATAGACCTAGAGAGGTGGGACCTAGAGAGCAGTTGCAGGGAATTCTGGAAACAAGAAGGGCAGTCTTTGTTAGAGAGAAGGGTGTGTGGAAATGCTTAGTGAGGGGCAATGGAGTTTTGTTCCCTCCTGGTCGAAGCCAGCATGGAGGTTTATCTCATGTAATAACTCTGTACATCCTTGGAAGAAAAGATTACAGGAAGCTTGTTTCTCATCAGGAATTTGGTGAGGAACCAAATTCTCACCACATTCTCACCAAGGGAAAAGGAAAGTTTAGTCTAAGGAAGTTTATTTAGTCAGACTTTGCATTAGAATTTCTATTTCTTTGGTGTGTGTGTTTTGCATATTCCTGATACTGTTTTATTATAGTTACCTATAATGTAATTAAGATAATAAACATTAGCCTACGCCCATCTGACCTAGGGCATTGGAAAAGACTCTATAAATATTTAAATGGGCCTAAGGCAACCTGTTTTTGTAATCTATGAAGTATTCTTAGCTGTATCTAGGAAAGCTAGAAAGCCTTAGACAGAAGCCGTCTGCAGTACTTGAATAAAATTGTTTTTAAGTCTTTTCTTTTCACAAGCCTCTCCGAGTTGGTTTTTAACTTAGGAAAAGGAGGGGGCGAAGGGGGGAGTTCTCTGGTGCAAATACGTCCTCAGATGCTCAGCAGCGAACACTTTTCTCATCCCGTGTAAGCTTACAGATTGAAGGTTTTTGTACTTATCTGATAGCAAAATAAAGAAAGTTTTATCTGGGATTCCACCCCAAACCCAGAGAGGTTCAAGCTCTGTAGATAAAATGGGTGGTGGTGGCTTCATCATTTTGAATCTACCTATAATATAGAATAGGTTTAAGAGAAGCCTAGCCAGGCAGCTCAAGCAGGGATGATTCATCATTTCTTTCCCTCATGTGAGCTTGATCTGAGACAAAGGCTTTAATCCGCTACATAGGCCCATTCCCAACTTCCCATAGCTGGACAAAGTAATTGAGAGGGTGGTGGTTGCTCCTGGAGAAAACAGATAATCTGGAGATAATCTGGAGGAAACAGATTATCTAGATCCATTTCAAACCAGTTTTCAGGTGGGCTATGGGGTAGAGACTATCTCGGCTGGCCTGTTGGATGATCTCCAACAGGGAATTGAAAGAAGGAATATGATTCTGTTGGTCCTTTTGGATCTCTCAGGGGCTTTCAGTACCATCAACCATGGTATTTTTCTTGATCATCTGAGGGAGTTTGGAGTGGGAGGCACTGCTTGCAATGGTTCCACTCCTACCTCTCAGGAAGATTCCAGATGATGTTGCTTGGAGATTGTTTCTCTTATTGCTGCTCTTCAAAATGAGAATTTTTGTATGGAGTCCTTTAGGGCTCTATATTTTCTTCAATACTATATTTTCTTCAATACTTTTAAACATCTACATGAAACCACTTGGAGAGATCATCAGGAGATTTGGTGCAGAGTGTTATCAGTATGCTGATGACACCCAAGTCAGTTTCTCCATGCTGGCTTCAGGTGGTAATGGGCTGGATGAAGGATAACAAAATGAGGCTTGATCTAAATAAGACAAAGTTACTTATTGTGTGGGGTTGGAACTCAGGAGATAACTTTGATCTTTCTTTTCTGGTTGGGGTTGCACTTTCTTTTCTGGTTGGGGTTGCACAAGGAACAGGTATGCAGTCTGGGAGTACTTCTGGATCCAAACCTCTCTCTGGTGTCTCAGGTTGAGACAGCGGCCAGGAGTGCTTTCGATCAGCTGTGGCTGATATGCCATCTGCGTCTGTTTCTTGAGATAATCTGAAAACTGTGGTGCATATGCTGGTAATCTTCAGACTTGACCACTGCAATGTGTTTTATGTAGGGTTGCCTTTGTCTGTAGTCTAGAAACTGCAATTGGTGCAAAATGTGGCAGCCAGGTTTCTCCAACTCTGTGATTTTATGAATCACTGAATTGCCCAACACTCAGACAGATGGGAGTGTGAGGCACTGACCCACATGTTTCACAGCATTAGGCTGGCATTTCTGATTGGGCCATACTGCTTTGAGTGTCTAAGGAAGTGTTGCATAAGAGCACAAGCATGCAAATATTTCATGTAGCACATCCACACTTCAGGAAGAAACAAGGTAAGTAGAGCTCCTGAAGTGTGGGCACGCTATTTTAAGTATTTGTGCCCTTATGCACTTGGACTCTTGCACAAGACTGCCAACGCTTCCTTAGACAAGTGGAAACACCTGCATAATGTATCACAGAAGTGGGCCACTGTCTTTTATTTAAATTAATCTTATGTGCTTTGTACAGTTCTAATCCTGTGGTTCATCTGAATTGTTGCTGGAATGATATTATTTATCTCTGATTATTTGTTGCTGAAATGATATTATTTGCTTCTTGTAGTATTCTGGATATATTGTATGAATCAGTTCATAGTGTGACAGTGAAATTAATTAGACATGAATTTGTGAGCAACCATCTCCTCAAAGCAGATGTTTTGTGAGTGCTAAATGAACAGTGATTCACATTCCGACCCCCTCTTCCTTTGGTTTCATATCTGTCTCACTGGCATTGTTTAGGTCCAAGAACTGAAGTACTAATTTCAAATTTACTTAGATTGTATGTATGTATGTATGTATGTATGTATGTATGTATGTATGTATGTACAGGTGAAACTCGGAAAATTAGAATATCATGCAAAAGTCCATTAATTTCAGTAATGCAAATTAAAAGGTGAAACTGATATATGAGACAGACGTATTACATGCAAAGCGAGATAAGTCAAGCCTTAATTTGTTATAATTGTGATCATCATGGCGTACAGCTCATGAAAACCCCAAATCCACAATCCCAGAAAATTAGAATATTACATGGAACCAAGAAGACAAGGATTGTAGAATAGAACAATATCGGACCTCTGAAAAGTATACAGTGTACTGTGCTTGATTGGCCAGCAAACTCGCCTGACCTGACCACATAGAGAATCTATGGGGCATTGCCAAGAGAAGGATGAGAGACATGAGACCAAACAATGCAGAAGAGCTGAAGGCCGCTAATGAAGCATCCTGGTCTTCCATAACACCTCATCAGTGCCACAGGCTGATAGCATCCATGCCACGCCGCATTGAGGCAGTAATTGCTGCAAAAGGGGCCCAAACCAAGTACTGAATACATATGCATGCTTATACTTTTCAGAGGTCCGATATTGTTCTATTCTACAATCCTTGTCTTCTTGGTTCCATGTAATATTCTAATTTTCTGGGATTGTGGATTTGGGGTTTTCATGAGCTGTGCGCCATGATAATCACAATTATAACAAATTAAGGCTTGACTTATCTCACTTTGCATGTAATGCGTCTGTCTCATATATCAGTTTCACCTTTTAATTTGCATTACTGAAATTAATGGACTTTTGCACGATATTCTAATTTTCCGAGTTTCACCTGTATGTATGCACCTACCATTTCTGAAGCACTTTTTATGGTACACAATTTTTGAAATTTGTTATCTAAGGACTGTGTATTTTGTTTTGAGGCTCTCTGTATGTTTTTCATAGCTAGGCATTATGCCAACTTTGCATTATGGGGTAAAATTTATTTCTTTTGTTGCTCTGTCATCTGATGGGTCATCATCTGATACTTTTAGAAATGACAGTAGATATTATTCTAAAGGGTAGTCTTTACAAATATTGTAAAGATTACTTTTTCCAATGTAAGGGACATTTTAACAAATGTAAATCCAGTCGGAGCAACAGATTTTGCTTCTGTGTTTATACTCTGGTCCCTGTAGGACCAAATTAATCACTCATGTAAGCTTGGCTATTAGCTCATGCTACTGCAGTACAAATGCGTATGTTTCATTTCTAAAACATATTGTACATACAGTCTAGCTAAATGTAAGCACTTCTGAGCCACAATGATATCAATTCCAGAACTAAGCGCAAGTTTAATTCTTCCACTAAAATCAATAGGGTATTCAACTTTGGCTCAGTTGTGCCCTATGTACCTTTCATAGAAGAAAAAATTCCTTAATCTTATTAGTCCTGTTCTCCGAGCTGTCCTATTGGTGATAATGTTATCCCCCACTATTGTCCTACTAACCCAAATATTCCCTACCCGTTCTTTTCTACGCTTTGTTGCTGAAGAGAGCCAATATATATAATATCCTGAAAAATAAACCCAGAGTATTATCCACAACTGGCTTGCTGCAGATCAGCATCAAAAAGGTCCATTAAAGTTTAGGGAGTCTCTAGGCAGAGACAGGATGGATTAATTCAAATCACAAAGCTAAAAAAAGGCTTATCTGAATTGATATAAATAAAAAATGTCCAACCAGCAAGGGCAGATTGGTGTTTTCTTTGATTGGTAGGTGGAGTCATAAATATTTATAATTAGTGTAGTGACCTTGAGGCAATTGTGGAGGTCAAGTGGTTATTAGACACAAAAGATAAGCAAAAAAATGTTCTGGGTCCGTGGACAACACTAAAGTGATTTTTCGGTCCTTGGTCCCCCAGAATCAAGTTTTAGGGCCATAGGAAGGGCCCTGCTGAATCAGACCAAAGATCCATTAAATCCAACATTCTGTTTCCCAGTGTGGCCACCCAGATGCCTCTGGGAAACCAATAAGCAGAGTTTAAAGGTAGTACAGTGGTCCTTCCCTGCTGTTCCCCACCCCAGCAACTGGCATTTAGAGGCCCACAGCCTTTGAACATGGAAGCTCCACATGGCCATCATATGTAATAGGCAGTGATAAACCTCTGCTTCATGAATTTGTCCAATTCTCATTCAAAGCCATCTAAGCTAGTAGCCATCAACACATCCCATGGCAGCCATTTTCTGCAGTGCTACGTCCAATGGTAATAGTGCGACTTAAGTGTGTTCATATGCTGTTTTAGGTCACTGCACAACTTCCCGCCTCTACAACACCTTTGAGGCTGCCTTTCACATTGTGAGTAGCCTCAGCAGTTCCCTAACCCTGGCATTTTGCAGTGCAGAATGTCAGTCACTGTTGTTGTTGGTCTAAGTGGGTAGTATCCACAGTGGTGACATGGAATAACTCTTTGTGGCTGCAGTCTTCTCTAATGTTATACTATTACTAGCCAAAGTAGTACATTCTCAAGGGCATATTTGAGCATGTGCAACAATAGCATGTTACATTACAGCTAACTAGTCCACATGTGGTGCTACTGGCAGTGCAATATCTGGTTGTGCAAGAACTAGTTTAGAAGAAAGGTTGCTTTTTTCATGGAACAACCTTGCTGTATGTCCTTCTGCTAGTGCAACAGCATGTATGCATGTGCAAAATGAGTCTTTGCTTTCCAGTATTTTCAGCAGTATTATAGGCTCCTTGATCTTTTTTTCACGTGCCTTATCATTAGATTACTTGTGCTAGAGTTTGTGCACTTTTTTTCTGAAGGAAATCATTTGTACCTTCATTTACTCTGCTTGTTAACTACACTGACATCCTCTTGAACTTGGTGGTACACTTCCTAATCTATGTATTCTAACCAAGCTTCTATTATTGTGGTTTTAAATAATTTCCAAGAATTTTGGAGAGTTTTTACTCACCTCCCTTTCAATTAGCCCCCTCATTTTTGAAGAACTTCCCCTTTTGAAGTAAAATAAGTCTATTATGGACTTTCTTCCCATTTTCCCACTTAAATATGTGTTGAATTTGATAGCACTGAGGTAGTTCTTGTTCGTTCAACAACATTTACATCTTGCACCAACTCCTGGATACGACTTAGAATTATGTCCAGAGTAGCTTTCTCTCTGGTCAGTTTTATGACCAACTGCTATAAGGCACAGTCACTTAGGGTATCTACAAATTTTGCCTTTGTTGTGAAATATTGTTTATAATCAATCACTCCAGCTCCCTCATCTTAGCCTGAAAGTTTCTAGTATTAGCATAACTTGTGATCTTCTCCAAATGTCTTTAGTGTCTGCATTTTCTTCTGTGGCCCATTGGCCTCTTTGACCAGCTGTCATGTCTGCTGCACATTCATTTTCATATTCTCTCCTATCCGTTTTGGATAACCTGGAACATTTACACCCTTATCCCTTAAAAATAATTAGTCCCAAACCAGAAGCTGCTCAGTGCCTGTCAGGTTTTCGCCAGGGAGCAGTTTAGAAGTTGCTCTGCAAACTTCTTGATATTAAGTGCCAAGAGTCTGGTTCTGTTTCTGTTCAAGTGGAGCCTGTCCTTTTTGTACAGGCTTGATGTGTCCCCAAAAGTTCCCCAGTGCCTAACAAATCTAAACCTCTCCTCCTGACATCACTGTCTCAGCCACAAATTGAAATCCCTTAGCTGTCTGTCCAGTTGGCTCTGTGTGAAGAAAGCCAGTGCTGAGGGTCTCAGTGCATAGACAGACAGATTTGTTAGGCATTGGGGTGTTGTTTTTTCCGGAGACAAAATATACGTACACAGCCCAGTGTGCTGTTTGATTACTGACAAAGATGTTTCCCCCACAATTATTCTTTACAAAGAAGAGCAGTCTTGTATAAGAGGGTCTCACATTCAGTTTTAAGATATTGTTAGTTTGTATTGAGTTTAAATTTCATTTTAAATCAGACTATTTTGAAAAGAAAATTTTATTATAGATGAAACTGGACCTCTCTAGGATAGTGGACAATTTTATTCTTTTTGCTCTGTAACTGCTTTGTGAACCTTTTTGTTGCGGAAAAGTGGGATGATATAATTATTATTATTAATAATAATAAATAGTAATATTAATTACTAGTAAGTAATTAATAGTAATATTAATTACTGCTGAGACATAACTTTTCTGCAATCAGCTAAAATTGGACTTAAAATGGTGGTTCCACATGACATTTAAAATAGTGCTATTTTCCCCATAAAAATCCAATGTACTAATTAAAGGACAATTCAGGAATGTTGGGGCTGTGGCAAGGGAACAGAAAGCAACTAATTAGCAGCTTCAAAAGAAAGGGGCAAAAGAGGAAGCTACTTAGCAAAGGACTGTACACTTGAAAAGCTGTGATAGCACTATGCCAGTCCACACTGGAAGGCTTGCACTTGCCTTTTAAGACAGAGGAGAGAGAGAAAAATCAAGTCTGAAAATCAAGTCTGAAGGAGGGCAAGATGGAACACATGGAAAGGCAACAATTGGCAATGATGTCCTCTGGATTCTCTCTATAAAATGAATGAGTGAATGGTGTTCACTCCAGACTAAACAGTTAGGCTGCTTCCAGTCAGTTGGCTTTCCTCCATTTCCTTCTGTGTGTTTCCACATTGACCTGCATGCAAAATGGCAACTGATTTCCCTCACTGGAGCCAGTGTATTGCTTTTGTACACTGTATATTCTGCAGTGATATGTCCATGCAGGTATAACATAACTGGTAGGTAATGATGTTTTGCCAGTTTTGTAAATTGTTCCCTCTTCTCCCTTCCCTTCCCCATTGTGTGTATGTGTGTGTGTTTCAATAGTGAGAAACCTGCCAGGGAGGTGGTTGGACCACTAGACAATGAGGGAGTGAAAGGGATTATTAAGGAGGATATGGAAGTTATAGAGAAGCTAAATGAGTTCTTTGCATCTGTCTTCACGGCAGATGATACTGAGAGTATACCTATTCCTCAACTGGGCTTCTCAAGAACAGTGGCAAAAGAACTGAGTCAGATAGAGGTGACAAGAGATGGCGTTCTAAACTGTCTGGAAAAATGAAAAACTAGCAAATCACCAGGGCCAGACAGCATCCATCCAAGAGTCCTTAAAGAACTCAAATGTGAAACTGCCTATCTCCTTGCTAAATATATATATAACATCCCTAAAATCAGGCTCTGTACCAGAGGACTGGAAAGTAGCCAATGTTAACACCGATTTTCAGAAAGGGATCCAGGGGCAATCTGGGAAATTACAGGGTGGTTAGTTTAATGCCTCACCAGGGCAAACTAATGGAAAGCATTCTCAAGGATAAAATTGTAAAGCACATAGAACAGGGCCTGCTGTGTGTGAACCAGCTTCTGCAAAGGTAAATCTTGCCTCATTAACATTTTGGAGTTATTTGAGAGTGTCAACAGGTGTCTGGATAAAGGTGATCCGCATAGTATACCTGGGCACAGTATACCTGGACTTCCAAAAAGCTTTTGATAAAGTTCCTCATGAAAGACTCTTGAGAAAACTTAGCAGTCATTGGATAAGGGCAAAGGTTCATGAGTGGATTGGTAACTAGTTGAAGGACAGGTAACAGAGGGTAGGAATAAAAGGACAGTTTTCACAATGGAGGGAAGTGCCCCCCCCCACCGGGATTAGTACTGGGACCAGTGCTCTTTTAACTTGTTCATAAATGATCTAGAAGTTGGAGTAATCAGTGAGGTGGCCAAATTTGCAGATGACACCAAACTATTTAGGGTAGTGAAATACAAAACAGATTGCGATTCTTGTGATTGTGATTCCAAAAGAATCTCTCCAAACTGGAGGAGAGGGCAACAAAATGACAAATGCGGTTCAATGATGGCAAGTGTAAAGTGATTTATATTGGGGCATAAAACTCCAACTTCACATATACACTTATGGGGTCTGTGCTGCTGGTGACTGACCAGGAGAGGGATCTTGGGGTCATGATGAACAGCTCATTGAAAGTGTTGACTCAATGTATGGCAGCTGTGAAAAAGACCAATTCCATGCTAGGGATCATTAGGAAGGGGATTGAAAATAAAACTGCTAATATTATAATGCCCTTATGCAAAACTATGGTGTGGCCACACTTGGAGTACTGCATACAATTCTGGTCATTATACCTGAAGAAGAACACTGGAAGAAGAACATTGGAAGAAGAACTGGAAAAAGTGCAGAAGAAGGCAACCAAGATGATTAGGGGCCTAGAGCACCTTTCTTATGAGGCAAGGTTACAACACCTGGGACTTTATAGTTTAGAAAAAAGATGACATCTTTTTTGATGACAAAAGATAACAAAAAAGGAGACATGATAGAGGTCTATAAAATCATGCATGGTGTGGATAGAGAGAAACTTTTATCCCTCTCGCATAACACTAGAACCAGGTGTCATCCCATGAAATTGATTGCCAGAAAATTTAGGACGAACAAAAGGAAGTACTTTATCACACAATGCATAATCAACATGTGGAATTCTCTGCCACAAGATGTGGTGAGAGCCACCAACCTGGATGGCTTGAGGAGGGGTTTGGATAACTTCATGGAAGAGAGGTCTATCAACGGCTACTAGCTGGAGGACTATAGGCCACCTCCAACCTCAGGATAATAGTAGTCAGGATACCTCTGAATACCAGTTACAGGAGAGTAACAGCAAGAGAGAGGTCATGCCCTCATCTCCTGCCTATGGGCTTCCCAGTGGCATCTGGTGGGCCACTGTGTGAAACAGGATGCTGGACTAGATGGGACTTGGGCCTGATCCAGAAAGGCTGTCCGTCCTTCCTTCCTTCCTTCCTTCCTTCCTTCCTTCCTTCCTTGTTTTGTTAAATGTTTACATTGGGATTTTATTGTACTTTTGGTTTATCAGACTTCACAGCATTGCACATGCAATCTCCCATTACACAAAGAAGTGCACATATGCCATTAAGAGTAGGCAGTGCAGGTATTTAGAAGTGGTACCTTTGCATCCCTTTACATTGAAAATTGAGAGGGGGGGGGCAGGCAGAGATGCTTTTTCGAAACATGAGGAGAAACATGAGGGTTTGCAACATGTTTCTGATCTTGCAGAGCCATTCCAGAGCACAGAGAGTGCTCTGGAGAATAATGGTTCTTATATAACAGCACACATGCAGGGGAATGGGGGAGTTTTTGTGTGAGGGCTCTCATCACACCCCTACAGTTCCACAAAGCATGCACACTTAGTCAGGATGTCAGCGAGTGCTCATGGCAGAATAGACCACCATCTGTTAGGGTCCTTTAGTGTGGAAGCAATCTGTGACGAATCACTCGTGATTCATGAATTACAGGCATTGGATGAAATTCACCAATATTGAGCAATGTGTTTATTTCACTGCTGCATACAAACTTTATTGAAATGAATATGAAAGATATAGCAAATTATTGTACCTAAAGAAGTGAATTCATAGGATTTGTTCATAAGCATTGTATGTTTAAACAAAACATTTCCTTAGAATAGAGGGTGCAACGGGTATACAGAGACAAGCTTCCACATATGTATCAGCTCTAACATGGACACAGCAGACTACAGTGCAGGAGTAAAAATCTATATTCAGCAACCTACTTTCAACCACAGAAAGGTCAATCTCAAGCCCCCATATGAGACTGACACCATGAGGAAGCTCAGTGCTCCAATCAAACTGTGAGGCAGTGATGTGGAGTGGAATATGTTCTGTAATAGAAAATTTCCACTGCTATATTTTTTCCAGCAAATATTTCCTATTTCTAAAAGTGCATTGTTTCATAAAGTTAATTAATAACATAATGAATTGATAGGATATCAGTTGAATTGGACAGTTTCAAAATCACTATTAACTTACTTCAGGTGATTATCCCTAGCAAATATTTGTATCTCTGTCTGATGGACTATCACAGCTGCGCATGCTACGATAAGTATATTAACAATTTTCATCTTCTTAGAATTTCCACAATGTAAGGGAAATAATGCTTTTGTAGCAATGTAATACTGTTGAGTAAGGAAGGATTTCAATGCCATATTACGTGCACTTTTGAGCTCTTTTTCCTAATTAATTTTTTTCAGTCCAGCTACTTTGGAAAACCTTTTATTTATTAAATATATAAATAAATATCTCTTTTGAGATATTTATACAGCATGCACAACTAACACAATGTACTTTTTAATATTTTATTTATATTTAGTAATCAAAAACTAAGATAATATCACAGTTAAAAACTTTTGAGAAAACTTACATCACTGCTGTTAGGCAGACAGGAGCTGTGTGGAGCAACTGGGGTTTGCTCACATGTATGCTTCTCCCTTCCCCACCTATCAGATAAACAGCACAGAGCTTCAGCTGAGCCCTTGACTCAGATTTGATATGAGGGTAGGTGGGGAAGAGGGCAATAAGTCTAAACCCACATGTGCTCCTCGCCCTCATGTCCTGGCCCACTAGCTGGTTAGGGCTGCTGAGATGCTTTGGCATGCCATCATGCCAATTCAGTGAAAACTGTCAATGTAACAGTTGCTGCACTCTCGACAAGACTCTGTGTCCTTGGGGCCAGGGCTATGTGTTTCAAATGGGGAATGTGCTGAGTTCTTTTGGAATGAAATTATTTGGTGTGGAATACTCTTCTAATGTAAAGAAAAAGGGGCTGATACTGCTCCTAACAAAACACTGGTGCAACAAGAGAAGCACAAGTGTAACACCAGTGCTTCTGAAGAATTCCAGACTAACACTTCACTGGTGCTAGAGTTTGTATGTGCATACGTGGGAATTTCTTTGACCTCCCATTCCCTCAGAAGCCACCCATTCCCTCTGTGCCACCCAAAAATATGTCACTGATGGCTACATGACCCTCTGGGACATATTTCAGGTGGCACAGAATGCTTCCTGGGGAAGGGGAGGTCACCAAAATTTGCCCCCATTGCTGAGCCAGCAGTGGAGCTGAGTTACTTGAGCTTTTTGGAAGCATCTATGCTTTGCTAGGAAGTCAGCCACTATCTGAGTATTTTATATGTGAAGTAATCCAGCAGACGGGAGGTTGGGAGGCTAAAAGCAAAGTATGCTGATAAAGAGAGAAGGAAGTGTGGAAATTTCAGAATAAGAGTTATAACGGAGAATGTTGACTCCTATTTCCCATAAGCAAAACTGGTGTTGTGCAGCAGTTAAGAGAATGAAGAAGTGCCAGCGGTAGGCTAACATAAAAGCCTTTTATTGAAAGGCATATTATTTTGCAACTAATTAGATGAAACCTAAACTTTCCATTAGAGGAAATGCTGAGTTTCTAAATTCAGGCTAATATTTTTTTAAAATAACCTATCATATAACTCCACAAGGTCTAGTCCACCCACAGCCATCTGTAGCAATATCTCTTTCTTTCTCTAACAAAACTTTAGGTCACCAAGCAAACTGAAATAAGGAAATCATTGGTCTGATCCCCATGTTAATACTGTAAGTAGGAGATAAACAATAGTAAGTTGGGATTTGGGAGGCAGCGAGACTAAGAAAGTTCAAAGCAGTATGATAGAGCCATGATTATTCATAGTGCCTACACTAAATTCTTTTGTCCAACTATAATTTTGTCCAAACAGCTTATTCAGATTTTTGGAGTGCTTCAGACACCTGTATAGATGCTTGATAAATGATGACAGTTAAACAAAAGAAATGAGTGCATACACAAGTAATGATGCCTCTATTGCACTACCTGTAAATTCCTTGTACATTATTGTTCATTTCCATTCATCATATTTTCAGGACCAAATTAGGACCAAGTGAGGAAGCAATTTTGCTTAAATAATATATACTTGGTCCCAAATGTTTGGGACCTGAACAAAGCAAAATATTTAATAACAAATGTAATCCAGATGTGCAGTCTTGCTTCAAAGTCATAGTGCTTTTAGCTAGATGAACAGATTGTGGAAGGCAGGGACTGAGGGAAGATCAGATGCTTCTTCACTTGTTCAAGCTTGAGATGGTAACTGCCAGAAAAAGCTTGCATAGCCCTCATTGAGTGTCGGAGACCAATCGGAGTGGGAGTTTTTTTGCTACCACTAGTAAAAGAAGGGAGCTGGCTGACATCTCGAGAGAATGCTGCCAAGTAGATTGTTAAGAGTCTGCTCTAGAAACAGCTTCTGCAAAGTGTTCTCTCTTTTTCTTTCTGCTTCAGACTCAGACACAGGTGTGACAAAGCTCCCCGCGCCCCCGCCAAAATGGTCTTTTGCGCTCAGTTAAGAGTGCAAACATCTTATCTTCTCTCAGCTCATTTTCCATATTCTGTTTTAAATAGGATTGGTAAAAAGAGGTCAGTTAAATCCTTTAGACAGAACTAGAGCTGCCACCAGCTTCCTGTTAAAACCTGAAAGAACCCAAGATGGTGATGGGCAGATCCCCTCATCTGATTTAGAATGAAGCTGTTTAATTCAGATTCTGAATTAAAGAACATCTGGTGGATGTGCTAAATTAATCTGATTTAAAATTGCCATGTTCAAAATTTTTGAGGTTTCTATGCTCTGTCACTCTCAATGATGCCATTGGGGGGAAAGGGTCTTGGGGGCCCTTGCTAGGGCTAAAAGGCAAGATAGAAATGTCTGGATAAACAAAGTCCTCTCCAGTCTCTCCGCCCCCCCCACCCCCACTAAAAGCTCTCACCACAATCTCTCTTTCTTAAACTTATGGAAGGCTAGGGTTGTAGGTGAAGTGGACTCACAGGAACTATTGGGATTCAGATTGAGGTCTGGATGCTGCAAATACTCTAATATCATTTAACAACACTCTGAGGTTTCTGGATAGAAAGTATTTCTTGGTCTCACCATAAGCCAAAAAAGTCAAGAAATTTTAGGCTAGGGGTACACCTAATAGGAAATGCAGTGTGAGCTAGACAAATTCATAACTCATTTTATCAAATGGTTGCTTTGTGGAGCCTATATTAACCACAGGAGTAACCTTTGGAAGAAAACAGCTTAGAATTAAAGATGTAAACAGTAAAACACCCTCTATTTTTGTACTGTGGTTGCAATCAGGAATGGATCTCCATATGGCTGCTTTTTTAAGATTTAAAAACTCCCAGAGTCTCAGAGAATGTGTTTAATGTCCTATCTATCTTTGCCCTTAAGTTGCATCAAGTTGACTGCTTCCTGTGCTGCAGACTGTATGCTTTAGCAGTAAACAGAAATGTGAGAAGCAGTATTTTCATCTCCTGCCTCAAAAGATACTAGGATTAGTGGAGTTTTGTGCAACAATCCTGTTTTATTCTATCTAATAATCTTTTTATGTTTTGTCATTGAGACGTTTGTCCCAGTGGGGATCGAATAGAGAGTGGGGGGCGGGGTGGACTCAGAAAGAAAAGGGAGGGAAAGGAGAAGAAACAAGTTGTGAATAAAATCCTAGTTAAAGCTACTAAAGATTATGTTGTTTTAATGAGGGAAGCAGTTATAAAACATTTGGTGATGAGATTTTGAACCAGCTATGCATGTGAGCCTGCAAAGCATGTGAATATCCCCGCATCTTCATTTCATTGCATTACTGGGCCTACATTGCTAAACTACAACATTTTACTGCTGCTGCTGCTTGTTTCTTCAGCTTCCTGACCTGCAGAACCCCAAAGGTACTTTTTCTTTTTCAAGAGTTTTGTACTTTGTTGTTCACTGGATGTCCAGCGCAGCATGGCTCACATCCCACCACCACCTTTTTTCTTGTCCATACAGGGAGAACAATGAGGGCCTATATCTGCAATTACCTCCTCGCTAAACGGACCCATGATTTTACTGCAGCAAAGCAGAAGGCCATATTGCTTCATTGCCTGAGCCCTGGAGGCCAGATAATATACAATCATTTGCCCTTTCCTGCCACCTTGAAAGGGGATGCCAACCCTTATGAAGCTGCTCTTCAAGCCTTAGATGATCATTTCAACCCTACTTTGAATGTGACTGCTGAACGTTACAAGTTCTGTTCTAGATCCCTGGTGAATCTATTTATCAAGTATGTCACCGCATGGCATTTCTTAATTGTAACCTGTGAGTTTGCCAACTTTACTGATGAAATGATCAGAGATTAGATTGTTACGAAAACCAAACTACTCCAAATTACGTGAAAAACTGCAACTGGAGCGGAAACCTACCTTGGATAAAGTTATAGAAATGCCTAAGGTGGTGGAAAATGCTCTTTACTGTGCCAAATTGCACTATTTGGTACCCCCAAACCAACCTCCTGAAATGCTGATCAGTCTAAATCCTTCCAGTCTCAATCTTCTCATATGGCATTGCCCAGAAAGTGGCAGCACACTAAAGGAAGAGCCATTAATGCAACCAATGTGGACAGGGGCGTAGCAAGTCTGGAGTGGGCCCAGAGACAAAAATTTAAAATGGGCCCCCCATCACTGAAGCTCAGCTCATGAAGTAAAGAAATCTTAAATGAGGCTGAATAGTGGTAACAAAAAGCATTATCTATCTATCTATCTATCTATCTATCTATCTATCTATCTATCTATCTATCTATCTATCTCCTATGTGCCACAATAGAACATCATCCTAAATTATTTTTTAAAAGGTTTTGTAAATTGTGGACAATGCAAATCATTTAATGGTACTAGAGAAAGACATGCTGTTCTGGTAGCTCCAGGTCTTAACACTCACATCAATTTCAGAGGATGAATACAACTGAAGGAAGCCCAGGAGGGCACGCAGCTGGGGGAGTCAGTCATGTGACTTGCCTCTGGGGATCCCCCCAAAACAGCAGACCCTCAGACAACTGTCTCCCTTTGCCCTATTAAAGTTACACCCCTGGATGTGGAGACTCTGCCCACAAAGCCAATTTTGCTCACTGTCCTGCACAGAAGGTCACTTGCAACAGGTGCAAGAAAAGGGGACACTTTGCTAAGGTTTGCAAGCCTGCTGCCCACTCCATTACTGATTCACTATATGATCAGGATGAGGCAGATGAACCCAAGTGCAGAGGGAGGCCAGCGGCAGCCCAGGTACAGCTCATTGCTGCGGCCCCCTAGCCACGCCCCCTACATCACGTCAACATCTTATGTCAGATGCAGGGGGTGCGGTGTGCTCACAAACAGGGCCACGCGCCCGATTTGCGATTAAAATCTGGCCAGCGCCACATTCACAGCACGGCCGGAGCTATTCTCCATGCCTTTTAAAGGCAGGGAGAGCTGCTCTGGCCACGCTGCAATTGCAGTGCTGGCCAGATTTTACTTGCAAACTGGGTGAGTGGCCCCATTTGTGAGCAAACCATGCCCGACACCTGACATTGGGGGCATGGCTGGGGCACGAGGCACAGCCCCTGAAGCATGGCAGCCTGTGTTATTTGGACCTGTTTGCACAATGGTGGCTCTTCCAGTGGATGAACCATTTCCTGACAGCGTTTTAAGTGTGACAGATCCTGCTTCTCCACACTGTCAAGTAAAAGTTAATGTCCATGAAGTGCAGATGATGGCTAATTCTGGTTCTCTGTACACTATCATTTCCCATCTACTTTACAAGAAACTCTTTACTATGTCAGATCTGCACCTGCAGCCTTCAGTCATCTACCCATGGGGATATGGAGGCTCCCCTATTGCCATAAATGGATATTTCATGGGAGTTCCGGAATACAAAGGATGTACTGCAGAAGGGAAAGTACATAACAAAAAGGAGTCTTAATTTTGGACTGGAAACATCAGACAGCTCTACAGATAGTGTTAGTCCCAAGTAGTACAGAACCCATATTTCCATATGCTGGTATGATTGCTGATTTCTTGGATGTTTTTGCTGATACTCCTGGCACTGCCATATATTTAAAACATAAAATTTGGATGAAGGCAGATGCAATACCTGTACAACTCAAAGTGAGGAATGTACCCATAGCAGTGTGCCAACCACTTAGAGGAGCTTTGAAGACTACAGCATACTGATGATATAGAGCCTGTTGATCAATCAGTATGGGTCTCTCCCATTGTTGTTGTATGGAAATCAAATGATACACTTAGAATATTCATAGATTTAAGAAATGTGAACTCCAACATGGTAGCGGATTGTCATCCATTACCTAATATCAATGAAATGCTTCTTACTCTGAAAGAGGCCTCAGGGTTCACAACTTTGGACTTGTCTTCAGCCTATCATTAATCAAATTCTTCTGCTTAAAAGTTCTCGAAAACAGACAGCCTTCATTACCCCAGAGTGTCTTTTTCAATACAAAAGACTATCCTTTGGATTTGTCTCTGCAGCTTCAGTATTTCAAAGAATGATGCATGCAATTTTGGGGACTACAGATGGCATCATTAACTTTTAGGATGCCATTTTAGTGTATGGCAAAACCATTGAGGAGCATGATGCTAAACTGATAGAAGTCTTAAGAAAATTCTGACATGGACTTACTATCTCTGCCGAGAAAAGTCAGTTTTGCACACACTCAGTGACATAGGAAGCTGCAATATACTGAGTCAGACCATAGGTCCATCTATGGTCTTGGGACAAACAATGTGGGACACACATCTATGGTCTTGGGACACACGTACTTGGGACACACAATGTCTCAGAGTGGCATACATCCCAAAACAGACTTAGTGAAAGCTATTCAGGAAGAGCCACACAACAAGGATGCACTTCAATAATTTTTAGGACTCTGTGAATACTGTATTACAAAAGGCAAAGAAAGAGTTTTTGGTGGCCAGCTATGGACAAACACATTGAAAATGTAATCAAGCACTGTATAACTTGTGTTGTATATGACAAATCACAGAAGACTCTTACCACCCCCTTGACTCCAACAGAGTATCCCCATTGCCCCTGGGAAAAACTTGCTCTGGGTATAATTGGGCCTTTTCATAACCAACCCATGAAAGCAAGATTTGTTAGTGATGGTGGATTACTATTCCAGGCGGCCAAAAGTTTCATTTTCTGGCAACATTACTACAATCAAGGCGATCCAGTTCATGGCTGCAGTTTTTGCGAGAGAGGTTTTCCTAAAGAACTAGTGACTATGGAACACAGCTTACCTCATTTGAAATGGAGCAATATTTGCATAACCATGGGATAAAGCACAAGACTCTTTCCTTGGCTTAGTGGAAAACATGAACAGGTTAGTGAAGGAAAGTTTATAACTGGCTACTGTGCAACAACAACTTCTGGAAAGAGGCAATGTGTGAAACTCTATTTGCTTATCGAACTACTCCTCAGTCTGCTACAGGAAAACTGCCATTTGACCTGCTGAGAGGATGCAAAGCTACCACCAAACTTACCCAATGGCAACAACTGATAGAGCTTTCTGTGCTATCTCACCCTGAGGATGCAGAGATTCGTGATTGGGTTAGGGAGAAGCAACAACAACATGTGGATCATTAATGAGGTGCGAAATAGCAAACATTTCAGGTTAAAGAGATGTTCCCGATATTCTGGACTAAAACAAATAATCAAAATCTGAGGAGATTCTGTCATATTGGATGATGGAAAGAAATGGAACAAATCTGAGACTTTAAAGCACACATACTATGAGACAAGAGGGAAGGGAGTCTGATCTCAAGAAAGTAACTAGAGAGGAATTTGATCTTGCCACCAGTTTTGACCTCACAGACGAAGCTGATGAAAGTGATGGACAATTATCAGTACCAGAAGGAAAATAACACACAGCTCCTGTGCCAGAGAACCCAAGCAATAGAAGTGTGTGTGCAACAGGAGCCCACCTTAAAGACGTCAAGACTTTGGCACTGAATTTTAAATCAATTCAATTCTGGTTTTATAAAAGGGAGGGATGTGTTGTATTCTATCTAATAATCTTTTATGTGTTGTCATAGTGGGGATCCTGGAGGGATTGGGGGTGGGAACTGGAGTTGTTCTGAATAATATCCTAGTCAAATCTACCAAACATTACTTTGTGTTTATGAGGGAAGCAGTTATAAAACAATTCTGTAATTTAGTCTGTGCCACTTATGCTGACTCTGCTAATCTCCAAATTTGTTCTTTGGACTAATGGAGCACAGCAGAACCAAACATCTGGTTCCTTCTGTAAAGTTGCACTCACACAAGGGATCCTTGTAGGAAAAGAACTCTTCTTTCCTTCACAGAAGGAGCTTCCACCAACACTGAGTGTATACTACCAGCAAAAGTATGAACAATCCCGCCCAATGATTAACGCTGACCACCCTCAATTCTCTTTCTGGAAATACCCTTGCATGCTTGTGGAATACCCAACACTGAGTGTATACTACCAGCAAAAGTCTGAATGATCCTGCCCAATGATTAATGTTGACCACCCTCAGTTCTCTTTCTGAAAATACCCTTGCATGCTTCTGGAAATACCCTTGCATGCACCCACGCATGCATGTACACACACATGTAATTCTTCCCCTCCTTCATTTGCATCATCTTGGTTGTGGCCCATATCGAGGAACTCCAACAACAAAAGTTAGTGATGAAAATGGAAAGGGGCGGGATCTTCCGTATATTTTTGTGATTCTTCCATCTCCCTTAGGAAGCATGCTCGACTTAGTTCTTGCCCAGGTCCATTCCCATAGAAAACAGCATGGGACCTGATGAAAAGCATAACAGGGCCAGATTAATATGAACTGCAAAGACAGTGCCACAGACCAGATGGAAATGGGAGGGGCTCAAATTTGATTCCCTAACCTAGTTTCCATACTGCATGTTAAATCAGCACCTAACATTATAAATCTTTCTCTAGTGAATACACAATCTGCATACACTGTAATAGGAACAAGATTCAGGAAAACTATCAACAGTCATTCTAATTATGCAAATTAAAACAAGTTATTCTAGTAAGAACTAATCTGCCTGCCTTTCATTATCCCTGCAACTGGACTAAATATGGTCCAAATCAATTAGGCAGTTCACAAGTTAGCCAACTTGCTCCTCAAACATTCATGCATCCACCATCTTGAATTGGGGTAGATAGATATCATCATCATAAACTATGTGTTTAAGGTGTCCCTTTGTGTCCCTACAACTGTACCAAATTTGGTCAAAATTGATTCTCACTTGCACCTTAAACATTCACATGTCTGTCCTCTTGAATCGGGGTGGATGACATCATCACAAACTGTTCCCTTGAGTTGGCTCTATGTGTCCTACACCTGTAGCACATTTGGTTCTAATTAGTTAGGTGGTCACCTTCTTGAATTGGGCTGGATAACATCATCACAAACTACACTGTTGAGGTGTCCCTGTGTGTCACTCACTATAGCTGTAGCAAATTTGGTTCAAATTGGTTAAGTAGTTCACAAGTTAGCCCACTTATGCCTCAAACATTTATGCAGAGGTGGAGCCACCACTGTGCAACCGGGTTCAAAGAACGTGGACTACCAATGGAATAGCCTGCCGAAGCCCGCAGGGGTGTGTGGCTCGGGCTCCAGAGAGCCCCAAGGGAGCTCTCTCCAGTCCATTTCAGGCAGTGTTTGCTGCCTGACAGCCTTTATTTCCCTTTCTCTCCCTCCAGTGAGGGAGAGAAAGGGAAATACAGGGTGTCAGGCAAGAAACGCTGCTTGAAATGGACAGGAGGGCAGGGAGCTTGCTTGGGACTCTCTGGAGCCCAAGCCATGCCCCCGGGTGTGTGGCGTCACGTGCACAGGATGTCACTAGAGAAGCCGCTGGGTGGGGCCAGACATGGGCCACTGTTCGGCTGGCTCCGCGCCTGCGTTTATGTATCCAGCATCATCACAAACTTTGCCGTTGAGGTGTCCCTACAAACATACCCAATTTGGTTCATATTGGTCCAGGCACTGTGAAATTGGTGGTGGTGGGGAGACACACCCACCCACCCACGGAATGCCCTGGAAAGTAGGCTAAAAATCAGAATAGGAAAGTATGGACAATATCTGGATTAAGTGCAATTTTTATAGTCAGATGTTTTCTGTTTGTGTTTACTGCAGCCTTTTATATGGGGTGCTAGCCACGAAAATCCCATAGCTTAAAAAAAAGTGTGATGGCTAAAATATGTGACACACACTTTATGTTTAACTTGAGTAGAGACATCTGAATCTGCCATTGGTTCATATGCCTCCCCCTGCCACAAGCCATATGGTATAGTAAATAACCCCTATAGGGCTTTCCTTGACTATAGCGCAGATTCTTTGTTGGACATACAATTCCAGTATGATTGCTCTTGCAAAGAGCACATTTGTCTGTCCTCTGCAACTCACCTGCTCTGCCCTCAACATCCAGATAATAATGTAGAAACACATCTCACACACCCTGACCTTAGCACACACCTTGGGGAAGAGACAGGATGAATCAAAAGGCTTATTGCTGGCAGCTTAGAAGGGGGCCATATGTCACGCTTGGCTGCTCTAGTAGTTTTCCTAGGCCAGTATGACCCACTGTAAGCCTCCCAGGGGCCTTGGCAAAACAAAGGCAGAAATGAGAACCAGGATTGGACTATCTCTGGTGCATGAGGTGTGCAGTGGAGTCAATGAGAATGAAACAGACCACCTGGCGTAGTGGTGGGGACAAATTGAAACAAAACTAAGATAGGTGGTTTGGAATGGGTATTCTGAACTAGGGCTGCCATCCTAGTATGCACACACCCTTGAACATAAGTAGGTGGGAGGACTAGCTTCTGGAAAAGCAGGCACAGGATCTGGCGGTGGGTGTTAGCACAACTCTGACAGGAGAAGCTGTCCATCCATGCCAGGGGGTGCACGCGTGGATGACGCCATTGTGTGCCGCCCTCCAGGACTGGGGCGGAGGCCTCACGAGGCTACAGCCGCACCAAATCCCAGCGCGGCGGGCGGCTGTGTTATTCAGATGCCCGTTATTATGACAAAAGGGTCATCCCTGGTTCCCATCCTTCCTCCTACCGATGCGCCCAACAGGAAAGAGGGCGCTGGTTATTTGTAAACCCCGAGAGCTGTTCCACAGAGCTCCCGCCTCCCGAGGAGAGCAAGGCCACAGCAGCAACCCCATAGATGATATTGCTTCGCCAGGCTTGGGTCTCCCAACTGTAGCATCTCTCCCTCCTCTCCCTAGCAGAAGCACCCAGAGCCGGCGGGGAGGAAGGGAGGGCTGAGAAGAGACGCTCCTAATCCGCCTCCTCCCCACCCCCACCTCCTTCCAGCTCGCCGCCGCCGCCTCCTGCCTGCCGCGTGTGGCAAGGCGGCCGTGGGGCTGGCGGGACGGGTCGCTCGCCCACCCTGCCGGCGAATGCAGTGCAAGGCTCGAAGTGGGATGGATGGCGTGAGGAGGGTTATTGTGAGCCAAGCTCCGGGTGCGATCGGACAGGACGGGGCGGCGGTGCGCGGGGGCAGTCTGTCTCTCTGGCTGCGTGAGCGGCTACCCGCTTCCCTCCCTTCTCCTGGCTCAACAGCTGCATGAATTGATTCAGGGCCCGGACTGGCACTTGACTCAGGGCATGGTGGAAGGGGCGGGATGGTGGGGAGCAGCTTTCTCCCCCTCTCCTTCATCCTTCCCCCCCCCCCGCCCCGCGCCCGTCCTTTCCCTTCCCGTTCCTATAGTAACCCTGAAATACCTCCAGGACACACTTAGCTGGGCTCCGAGGCTCCTCTCCGGATTGGTGGAGGCTGGAAGAGGGGGAGGGGAGCAGAGCAAGGGAGCGCGCGCGGAGCTGGGGCAGGCCCGGCAGCAGAAGGCAGAGCGCGCCCCCTCCCTCCCCCGCACAGAAGTTCCCATGGAGACTGGGTCTGCGAGCAGCAGGAGCCAGCTGAGCAGCACCTGTATGGGCAGCGAGCAACCTCAGCCAACTCGCCACGGGGAAGAGACTCGCTGGCTGACAGGAAACACGCCCACGCGCCCACCCAAAACATGCCAGCACGTAGCTCTCCCATCTCTCCTCCCCCCGCCTCTCTCTCTCTCACATACACACGAGAGGGAGGGAGAGAATTGGTGATGTTGACACACGCCAAAATAGAGAACGGATCTGAAACCGGGCGAATGGCACAAGCAAAGGCTTGGTGCAGGACTGGCAAGAACATGCGGGCGCCGACAGTGACAGTGCTGCTTCACAATTTATGTTTTTCCTACGGGATCGGGGGTTGGAGGAAGCATGAAAACCATGCGCTGGTTGTCTATGTGGCTTCAATCACACACCAGTGCAATCACATCGAGTAATTATTTATACATGGATTTCATGCTTTCTCCAACACAAAAGTGCTTTCCATGTAAGAAATATCAGTGGAAATCACACGTTCAGAGTGCCCTGGAGTACCAGATGCTGAGAACCAAAAGGAGGAGGTAGTTCTCATCTTTAAGCACTGCTTGTGAGTTTCTGGAGGCATCTGACTAGCCGCTGTTGGAGACAGTATGCTGGGTTAGATAAACTTTGGTAGACTGGCAAAGCAATTCTTATGACCTTAAAGAACAATGCCTGCATTTCAAACTGGTACAGACACAACCCAATGGATTGCAATAGCTGCAGATTCAATTCACACATTGATATAGAAATGTGAAGTGCATATGGCACTCACATCCCATACCCGTGGAGGGCACAGAAGGGGCAAAGTGCATTTCTGGGTAGCTAAGTTGTGTAGCACATTTTAGATTTCTGAAACAGAAATGGGGTGCAGGTGGGAAGCAAACTATTTTTCTGAGGTGCCTCTTACCCTCAGGAGCCCCTGGAGCCACCTCCGAACTCCGAAACAAAGCAGAATAGTATCTTGTGCATGGCAGTACTGACACCAGCATGGCCCCAGCTCCAGATTGACATTGGTACTTACAACACACACACACACACACACACACACACACACACACACACACACACACACCAGGCCTACTTTGCCATTCCAATCCACACCAACATGCTGATGTAATGCCAACAAGGCAATGGATTTGGCCCTTGTTGCCTACAGGGCAATGGTGACTTACAAATAAAGAGAACTTGGGGAAATATAGATGCTTATACAGGCAGTGAATGCTGATTCAAACTTTAAATTTATGCTCTCTAACCTGGAAGCCCTCCTCTCTAGCCCAAGATGTGGGAGGACAGTTGTGGTTAATCAGTAATGAGATTAATCATTAATAAAAGCATTCTGCACATATTCAAAGCAATAATCTTTAATAGTTCACCTGCTGATACCAATTCCAGGACTAAGTCCAGGTGTGTCCTGGCTCAGATTATGTTCTAATTCTGGGCACAACTTCAGACACTATGCACACCTTTGCCAAAAAAGAAAAAAAAAGTACTGTAAAATACAAGGTTGTCATGCAGGTGAGTTCCAGATCTCTGTCTTCATTCAGTATCTATCACCCCTTGTCAGGAAAACTGCACTATACAAGAGCTTACTAGAAAAAGGTGACCCTGAACACTGGTAGCCACTTCTTGAATAAAGATTCATCATGTTAGTATGGTGACAAATCCTTCTCTCTCTCTCTCTCTCTCTCTGGTTAGTGCTCCCAGTCTTGCATTTCAGAATCTCAGTTTTCATACTGCTATTACCTTAATCTAATGGGTTTTTGTATAAGCCCCAGTCACCTCAGGTGAAGTATAGCCTTCCCACTAGCCAGGAGTTCTGATTCCAAGGGAAAATGGAGCTGTAATTTTACATGTCAAGTAGGTATGTGCAAGCCTGCTCAGTTCAAATCATGATTTGAATCTAACTGGCCCAGATTGAGCAGTCTGCGTTAGAACTGGACCAGGCCTGGTTCTAAGAACTGGTTCATGGGCCAGTTCAGGGGTATACTTGTAAAGGGGAATCTAGCAAGGATTCCCCTTTAAAAGTAAAAGGGGATTACTTAGCCTATGGACAGTGTGTGTGTAAGCGAAAGGGTACTTTTAACCTTTAACTTTCAGGCGGTGGGGATGGTGGCGGCAGCGGGGGCTCCTCCAACCCTCCCACCGGTTTCCCAAATGACAGTCTGGGGTGGCTGCGACCCAGTTTTGGCCTATGCGCATGTGCAGACTCCAACTTCATGATGTTTGCACATGCACAGAGGCCATTTTCATCACCACACAATTTGCATTATGACACAAATGGCCTCTGTGCATGCATGCACTTCACTAAAATGGTAGGCTCCCATTTGGGAGGCCTGGGCTGTCATTTGGGAGGCCAGTAGGGGGTGGGTGGGTGGAGGAGCCCCTGCCACCAATGTCTCTGAAGCTGCTGCCTTCTCTATTCTCGCCACACCATCACCTGAAAGTTAAAGGTAAAAAGTACCCTTTCTCTCACCCCATCTCACATTACAAGTAAAGGGCATCCCCTTACCAGATTCCCCTTTACAAGTGTACCTCCTGAGCCATCCTGCTAACCGGTTTGGCCTGGTTCAATGTCTGAACCAAATCAGACCCGATTCGGCCAAGCCTGAGCCTGGACTGGGCCAGGTTGGTTCGAATCTGATACAGATTTGAACTGAACCGGCAAAAGTGGTACCATGCACACCCTTTATGTCAGGCACTCAGGCCTAAGGTAAGATTGATCTTTTAGAGGTGGGCAGGTTGAAGTCAGATTGCAGGTAAACAGGCTGGAGATCGGTGGGAGACAAGCAGAAGTAGATACTTCACCAGCCCCAGCAACAAGTTGTCTGGACAAAGCAATTATTATTGTTGTTGTTGTTGTTTACACAGTCAGACAGGTATTATTGACTGGTTTGTTTTATCCAGACATCAAGTCCTTCCCAAGGACCTGGGATGGCTGAATTTTATTATCAGTGTTGTTGCTGTTATTGTTATAGATATTGTCGCAGAATATAGGCTGTTCCCAGTAATGCTGCTTTTTGTAATTGGCTGGTGGTGATTTCTGTGGCCCCTATGGTGTTGAGGTGCTCTTCAAGGTCTTTTGGAACTGTACCCAGGGCGCCAATTACCACTGGGATTATTTTGGTCTTTTTCTACCACAGCTTTTCAATTTCAATTTGTAGATCTTTGTATTTTGTTATTTTTCCTATTTCTTTTTCTTCTATTCTGCTATGCCCTGGTATTGCTATGTTGATTATTTTAACTTGTTTTTCTTTCTTCTTGACTACAGTTATATCTGATGTATTGTGTGGCAGACGTTTGTCTGTTTGTAGTCGGAAGTCCCATAATATTTTTGCATCTTCATTTACTACAGCTTTTTCAGTTTTATGGTCCCACCAATTTTTGGCTACAGGTAGCTTGTATTTTTTGCAGATGTTCCAGTGTATCATCCCTGCTACCTTGTCATGCCTTTGTTTGTAGTCAGTCTGTGCGATCTTTTTACAACAGCTGATTAGGTGGTCCACGGTTTCATCTGCTTCTTTACAAAGGCGGCACTTGCTGTTTGTTGTGGGTTTTTTTACTTTTGCTCTTATTGCATTTGTTCTTAGTGCCTGTTCTTGTGCAGCCAGTATTAAACTCTCTGTTTCTTTCTTCAAGTTGCCATTTTTAAGCCACTGCGAGGTCTTGGTGATGTCTGATTTTCCAGTTATATTGTGCAAATATTGACCATGCAGTGGCTTATTTTTCCATTTTATTATTATTTCTTGTTTACACAGTCAGACAGGTGTTATTGACTGGTTTGTTTTATCCAGTTATCGAGTCCTTCCCAAGGACCTGGGATGGCTGAATTTTATTGTCAGTTGTTTTTTATTTATTATTATTATTATTATTATTAATAATTAGTACACTGCTTTTCTACAAAAAGTTCACAAGACATTTTACATAGCAAAAGAAATAAGAAATGGGTCCCTGTCCCAATCTAAAAAAGAGCCACAAGGGAGACACCAAGAACAACCAGAGATACTGCGTTGGGTTGATTAGGAACAGTTGTTCTCTGCCTGCTAAATATAATACTATTTTTAAAAGGTGCCTCTGCCTAGTTAGCAGAGAAGCACTGTTGCTGGTCAATAGCAGCACAAGAATAAAAAAAGAAATGAAGGGGGCACAGAAGGGGCAAAGTGTTTTTATGGGCGGGCAAGCTGTGTTCCACATATTAGATTTCTGAAACAGAAATGGAGCGGGGGTGGGGGCAACTACTTGTCTGTGCGGCACTTGCTTCCTTGCCCCCACCCCCTGGAGCCACCCTTGTTGCCAGTAGCACTGGACTGGTCTTTCAGTATCGCTGGACAGTGATTGGCCAAGAGGATTATGCATTGTTATGTGTGCCTCCTGTCACCATTTGCCTCCAGCCAGCAGCCCAGATGGGGCAGATGGGGAGCGAGTACAGCACCTGATACGATGCCTTCTTTGTGTACCCTTTGAAGCCCAAAGGGCAAGGACAGATTTGATTTTTAAAAAACTTTGAGGTTGGGGAGGGCATGCTCATGACGATCTGGTTCTCATGATTGCTCTTCAGGTCTGTATTTTTTCTGGTCAGATTGCATACACAGCGCTGGCTATTGACCTGCATGGAGTGGGGTGGGGAGGTAGTAGAGGTTCCTGATTGCCAAAAAAGCACTTATCGTGGAAGAGTATTTACAAGGAGACAAAAATAGGATGTATTTTCCATGGCCACAGGAGCTGAACACTACTCGATTGCTCTTCTGGAGCTCTTAAAGGGAGAGTGTAGTTGTGGCCCAACTTGCTGTATGCTTTATTTTGTAGGTTCCTAGTAGAAATAATTTAGAGTTCTTCTCTGTGATTCCCAGGCACTCATGTTTGGTGTTGGGTGGTCTGGACTAATTCTGCTGCTGTGGGGATGCTACTTAGGGAGGGTACTGTGTGGTAGAGCCATGGGTAGAACACACAACTGGCAAAAACGAGAATTAAGCATGTAGTGACATATTCCACTGTATTGAGGGGAAATTCTGATAGGAAAAGTATGTTGTTCATTAATTATCATATTTCTATCCCATATTTCTTGTTGAGAGAATCCTCATGGTGGCCAACAATATGACACAAAACCCACACTTAAAAAAGAAAGAAAGAATAGTAATTGATAAAATTCTGTGAGCAGGAAAGGATGGTTGAAAATGTCTACTTCCCAGGTTGTAGATATTTCTTCATCTGCTGCTTCTGTGTCTGCATGTCATGGGTGATCTGCATGTAATGGATTATCCCCTGCTAACTGAGCAAAGAGGCACCTTTTAAAAGTGGCGATTCTCTTTATTTAGCAGGGGGAGAGCAACTGGCCCTATCCATATCCAGCACAGCATCCCTCCAGTGGCTGTTGCTGGTGTTTCTTAAGTTTCTTTTTTAGATTGTGAGCCCTTTGGGGACAGGGAGCCATTTTATCTATTTATTTATCTATTTATTTATATCTGTGTAAAGCACGTTGGGAACTTTTGTTGAAAAGCGGTATATAAACATTCATCATATTATGCTCTACTGCTGCTCTTTAGATGTTCGATAGTGACCAAATAGCCTCTACTGGAGCTTGCTACCTAGCAACTAAATCCAAGTAGCACCAGATGTTTTTGTCCCTGGTGAGATCCAGTTCTGATTCAAGAAGCAATGTAAGTATTTCTTGAGAATTTTGTTCATGTATTATTATCTGTCCATGTTCAGGTGGTAAGCAGGGGAGAAGAGCGAAGAGGGAGAGAGCCAGCATAGCATAGTGGTTAGAGTGTTGGACTAGGACCAGGAAGACTCGAGTTCGAATTTGTATTCAACCACAAAACTCACTGGGTGACTCTGGGCCAGTCATGTATCTCTCAGCCTAACCTACCTCACAGGGTTGTTGTGAGGATGAAAATAACCATGTACACCACTCTGACCTCCTCGGAGGAAGAGCGGGATATAAATGTAAAAAAAATAAATAAAGTAGAATTGGATGTCCAAAATAGGTTTCCTAGGCATGACCTAAGAGCACTGTTAGTGACAGGGTATTCAGGAAGACTGTGGATTCAGAAGATATGGGAAATAAATAGCCAAGCAGTTGTTACTGTGCATGGAAGACATGTGTTGGGAATACAATATTCCCTACAGTCATGATTCTGTTAGTCCTCTTGGAATCAGTGTAGTTCATCTATGAAGCTTTTAGTGACAAGGGCATGGAGGAGCTAATTTCTGTATTGTCTAGGTAATGTGGGGACACTTCCCTGTCTTCTGACTCTGCTCTTCCATACTTGCAGTACAGCACCAGAAGATAGGGAAGCATCCCCAAGTTGCCTAGACAACCAGATGACTCTCCTTGTATCCCTGTGCTGTATCTGCAGTGGCTTATAATACAGGGCAGGAAGACAGTGAGCATTGCCCTGCTGCCTAGGCAAATGGGCAGCTTTCCCTATCTTTGTGCTCTATGCTGTGAGCTGCAATGAGTTCAATGTTTGCCCCTAGTTGTGGTTGCACATAGCCTGCTCTGATTGGCTGTGTAGCAGTGTGATACTTTCCCATGGTTTATGTGATCCTTGATTGGCTAGGATCACACAGTGAGGGACAAGATACAATGGCATGGAGAATCAGTATAGAGCAGGATTATCATGACTGCAACGTTTCAAAGAGCTACCAGAAGAAGTGAATTGCAGATACATGGAGGGTGAGGTGGGGATTCTGCTATGAAGTTGTTTTTGTGGGTGATACTTTGACTCAGTCCTAATAAGGATGCATTTGTAGTATTTCCTGTTGCAGCTGCCCTCCTTCTCAGATGTAGACTAGTTTGTTCACATATACAGCCTCCCTTGATCCAAGAATAACAGTGCTAGACTATGGAGGGAAGTTCATGCTCTGTTGTGGATAGGAGAGATGCAAACTGGTTCTCCAGTGGGACTTGTCAGATTAACATAATGAGGTTTGAGGAGAATGGTTCTTAGATGAATTGTGGCACATCAGGAACCTAGGGGGGAGGTCAGCAGTCATTGTTGGTGGAGTAAGAACTGTATAGAATTTCCTCTTACAGGATTGGGCATCGGCTTTGCCATTTTGAGGGCCAGGACAATATGTAATCTGGACCAAATCCGGAAAAGAACAAAATGAAGTTAACATCAGAAAATAGGGACAGCCCTGCTGGATCAGGCCCAAGGCCGATCTAGTCCAGCATCCTGTTTCACACAGTTGCCCACAGACGCCTCTGGGAAGCCCATAGGGAAGAGCTGAGTGCATGAGCTGTCTCCTGCTGTTATTCCCCTGCAACTGGTATTTATTGGCTGAGTTGTTGCTGAGTGAAAATTCTGACTGGTTGTGAGTACTCCACTATCACAGCTCATCTTTGTTCATTCATAATCTTCTTTGGTGCAAAATGATGAATAAACTTAGAAAGAATCCATTCTCATTTCCTACCAGAGAATCTACTCTCAGAACCCTTCAGACATTGAAAACAACAAAACCCAGTGCCCCATGGGCTTTGGGGTTTTGGGGGGTGATTGGCACCCTATGTGAACTACATCACAAACTGCTCTGGGCCACCCTGGTGCCCCCCAAGTGGAGTTATAGGGCTGCTGAAATTCCCCATTATTCCCTATGGGGGAAAAGCTTAAAGACACGCTAACTCCATTAAAAAAAAATCACCCCTTTTACAAATTTATTTGAAATCTAGGTAGTAGCATACACCCATTGGGGCACTACCACCCGACTCACTCTTCTGCACCCGGAACCACTTTTCTGCCCCGAATCTGCCACAAAGACATGCCAAATTCAAAGAAGTTTTTAAAACACCCCTTTGCCCAATTTCTTTAAAATATGGGTGGTAGCTTCCTTGAACCCATTGGGCACTACCACCCACCACAAACTACTCTGGGCCACCCTGGTACCACCACCACCCCGGAAGTTATAACTAAAGTTGATGAAATCCCCATTATTCTCTATGGGGAAAAGCTTAAAGGCCCATGAACTTCAAAATCTTTTAAAGAATCACCCCTTTGCCAAATTTCTGGGTGGTACCACCCATCTGGGTGGTAGCTTCCACCCACTTGGCCCTACCACCCAACCCACTTTGGCCACAAAATGGAGGTCCTAATCTCTGAATTTTTTGGGTCAGAATCTGGGGTGATTTGTACCCGAATCTTGGCAATTGAGCATGGGGGTGATTTGTTCTGTCTACAAATCACTCAAATCAGCTAGATTCGGGTACAAATCATTTTTTACCTGAATCAATTGGCACATCCCTAATCCTTTGTGAGAAGAAGGCATATAAATGTTATTCTTGGTGCCCCCCAGTGATATCAGGCCTAACAGCAATATCAGTTTCTACTGTGAAGGGCACTACTGTATAAGGGTGAGCCAGAAGAGGGGCATACGTGAGACGCAGTGCAGGGCAAAGGGTTTGAGACAGCCATTTCTATCATACTAGGAGGCTGGGCCGCTTCGATATTGTATAGATATCATAGGCTCATAGGTAGACAGGGTAGTTCATAGGCCATACAGCTGCTGACTGCTCCTTGTGCTCCATACGTTGTTCAAAGAGCCAAATATTACAAGGCTTCCAGATTGTTGGGGGAGCGCCGCCACAGCAAGAAGCTGCTTGGAGTGACGGTCTGGCTGGTAAGGCTCTCCAATTTTATTGTTAAAGGTGCCTCTTGCTGCCTCCCCACCTCCATCCCAGAGCTGCCTCGAAACATTAGACCAGTTCAAGGTTTGGCCAAAACAGGCCAAACTGATCAGCTGGACAGGTCAGAATTTGGACCGGTGCATGGATCACGGTCTGTGTACACTCCTACTCAAAAGTGATGATTTAAAAACGAGTAAGAAATCATCTTATTAGCCCCACCATGATCCTTGGATCTAAACGTTTCTGGAATTATGTGGGAAGGACTATGTTTAATGCAGTGAACATATGCATTGTCTTATATAGCAGTCTTATACAAACATACTTAGGAGTAAGTCCCATTGAACACAGTTAGGCTTAATTCCAAGAATATGCATAGGCTTGAGCCTTTAGATGTTTATAAATATCCTGTAGAATGGAGTATAAATGGTTTGCCTTATACAAGTTTTATATTGCAGTGTTGCATTTAAATGCTGTTCAGGAAAGCACTGCATCCCATACTTCCCTTGCTGATCACCACAGTGACAGAAAAGCTCCTTCAATGAATTTCAGAAACATCCAACTCCCTCTACTGGAGGTTGCCTGTAGGCTAACAGGGAAAAGGTAAAACTTTGCTGTTATGCATCTTGTGCTGAAATCAGTTGAAAGGGCCCAAAGCAAAATCAGACTCTCATGACAAATTGTCATGTAATAAAGCAAGAAGCCTTTTCTTGCACACTGTTTACAAATACTTTTGTTAGGCAAAAGGGGATTTTTTTCCATATATTCCATTATCCCCAGTGCAGCTTGTTAAACTCATAACACAGTATGATCAGACATACACACTGGCAAATGGTAAGTTACAAACATGACGAATATATCCTAAATGGTATATAAATATTCATCATTGTATTCGTAAATTTGTAAAAAAAAAATGAACTTACCATCTCATCCTCCTCTATCATCATTATTTGTCATATGCACATCACAGCAGGAACTCTTCCTAGTCCTTTATCTCCCATGGATCTGCCCTGAGAGTTCATATACTTCTCTCTTTGTGCATAGACTAGAAGCTTCCCTCCTATGAACTTGCCTGCTTGCTGAGATTGTCATTGGAGGTTCTTTTCCAGGTGTTCCTGCCACCAGAGTTCATGCAGGCAGTGTCCGGGTCACAGGGATTTCTCAGTGGTAACACCTAGGCTTTGGGCCTGCTTCGCCAGAGATGCCTATTTGGTGTCATCTCCTTTTGATGCTAAATAAATTCAATTTTGTTTGGGCAAATATTTGGTGAGTGAAGTGGATAAAACCCTTTGATTATTGTTCTGCAGCTGTTACTTTAATTTGTTGTATTTCATATCAGTTTTGGCTTCCATTTTTATTGTTTTAATTTGCTTGTTTATTAGTGTAGAAAGGAGGGAAGAAATATTGCGAATCAATGAATGATCAGCCACTTCTGAAGTCATGTACTGATGCTTTAGCTAGCCTCTGCTACTCAAGCAAAGGGCATCTTTTAAAGTGGTGGTTCTCTTATATTTAGAGGCTATTTACATAAGAACAGAAGAACAGCCCTGCTGGATCAGGCCCAATGCCCATCCAGTCCAGCATCCTGTTTCACACAGTGGCCCACCAGATGCCTCTGGGGAGCCCACAGGCAAGAGGTATGTGCATGCCCTCTCTCCAGCTGCTGCTCCCCTGCAACTGGTATTGAGAGGCATTGTCCTGAGGCTGGAGATGGCCCACAGCCACCAGACTAGTAGCCATTGATAGACTTGTCCTTCATGAACATGAGTATGAGCATCTACAACTTGCTTACCACCCTTAAAGTATGAAAACTTGTTACCATCACAATTGCTCATTAAAACTAAATTTGTTAACTTTTTCATTTCTATATCTAAAGAATCTATTTTAATTGCTGTTTTGGAAAAACTTTGGAATAAATATATCAAGGTCTCCATGATAAATTTAGGCATTTTTAAAGAAGTATTCTTGTCAACTCCAGATAAAGTTGTTTCCCTTAAAGAAATCCCTGTCCTCCATGGATCTGTTTAAACCACTTTTAAAGCCATCCAAGCTGGTGGCCATCACCACATCCTATGGCAAGGAATTCCACAGATTAACTATGCGGTGTGAAAAAGTACTTCTGCTTGTTGGTCCTAAATTTCCCAACCTTCAGTTTCATGGGGTGATCCCTGGTTCTAGTGTTGTGAGAGAGAGAGAAAAATTTCTCTCTGTCTACCCTCTCCACTCCATGCATAATTCTATACACTTTGATCATGTCTCCCCTTAGTCACGTCTTTTCCAAGGTAAAGAGCCCCAGATGCTGTACCCTAGCCTCATAAGGAAGGTGCTCCAGACCCCTGATCATTTTGGTTGCCCTCTTCTGCACCTTTTCCAGTTCTACAATATCCTTCTTAAGATACGGTGACCAAAGCTACTCCAGATGAACTCCAGATGTGGCCACACCATAGATTTGTATAAGGGCATGATAATATGTGCAATTTTATTTTCAACCTGCCTCCTAATGATTCATAGCATGGAATTAGCTTTTTTCACAGCTGCCGTGCACTGAGACAGCTGCCGTGCACTGAGACGACACTTTTAATAAGCTGTCCACCACAACCCCAAGATCTCTCTCCTGGTCAGTCACCGACAGCTCAGATTCCATCAGCGTATATGTGAAGTTGGTGTTTTTTTGCCCCAATGTGCATCACTTTACACTTTCTTACATTGAACCTCATTTGCCATTTTGTTGCCCAGTCCCCCAGTTTGGAGAGATCTTTTTGGAGTTCCTCACAATCCATTGTCATCTGCAAATTTGGCTACTTTGCTGGTCACTCCAACTTCTAGATTGTTTATGAACAAGTTAAAGAGCACTGGTCCTAGTACCAATCCCTGGTGGACCCCACTTCCTCCTTCCCTCCATTGTGAAAACTGTCCATTTATTCCTACTCTCTGTATCCTGTCCTTCAACCAGTTACCCAATCCACACACGAACCTGTCCCGTTATTCCATAACTACGTTTGCTCAAGAGCCTTTGGTGGGGAACTTTATCAAAAGCTTTTTGGAAGTCCAAGTATACTGTATCAACCGGATCACCTTTATCCACATGCCTGTTGACACTCTCTTTCACATTCTTAAAGAACTCTCAAAGAGACACTCTCACAGAACTCCAAAAGGTTAGTGAGGCAAGACTTTCCCTTGCAAAACCATGCTGGTTCTCGTTCAACAAGTCCTGTTCTTCTATATCAGGGATTCTGAACATTGGGTCTCCAGATTTTAGTGGACTTCAGCTCCCATAATCCCCAGCCCCAGTGGCCTTTGGTTGGGGATTATGGGAATTGAAGTCCAATAACATCTGGAGATGCAAAGTTGAGAATCCTTGTTTTATATGCTTAGCAATTTTGTCCTTAAGTATGCCTTCCATCAGTTTACCCAGCACTGAAGTTAAGCTGACCAGCCTGTAATTTCCTGGATCCCCCCTGGATCTTTTCTTGAAAATTGGAGTCACATTGGCTATTTTCCAGTCCTCTGGTACAGAGCCTGATTGTAGGGACAAGTTATATATTTTTGCTAGGAGATCAGAAATTTCACATTTGAGTTCCTTCAGAACTCTTGGGTGGATGCCATCTGGCCCTGGCGATTTGTTAATTTTTAGCTTTTCAAGACAGTTGAGAACATCTTCTCTTGTCACCTCAAATTCACCTGGTTCCTCAGCCACTAAACCTGAAAAATTCAATTCTGGAGAGGGTATGTGGTCAGTATCCGCCATGAAGACAGATGCAAATAACTCATTCAGCTTCTCTGCAATCTCCTTCTCTTCCTTTATAATCCCTTTCACACCCTCATCATCTAAGGGTCCAATGGCCTCCCTGGCAGGTTTTCTACTTCTGATATATTTAAAGAAGTTTTTGTTATTCCCCTTGACACTTCTAGCTATATGCTCCTCAAACTCTCTCTTTGCATCCCTTATTTTGTTCTTGCATTTCTTTCTCCAGAGTTTATGTTCCTTCCGGTTCTCTTCATTTGGGCAGGACTTACATTTTCTGAAGGAAGTCTTTTCCCCTTTTATAGCTTCCCTGACTCTACTTGTTAGCCACGTTGGCATCCTCCTGAACTTGATGGTACTTTTCTTCCTTCTTGGTATACATTCCAACTGTGCTTCTAGTACTGTGGTTTTAAATAAGTTCCATGCTTTTTGGAATGATTTGACTCTCCTGACTTTTCATTTCAACTTCTTTCTTACCACTCCTCTCATTTTTGAGAAGTTTCCTCTTCTGAAGTCCAACACATCTGTGTTGGACTTCCTTGACAATTCTCCACTCGCATATAAGCTGAATTGGATCACACTGCTACCCAATGCTTCACACTGCTACCCAATGGTCACTGCTACCCAATGCTTCTGCAACTCTGACATCTTGCACCAGGTCCTGGGCACCACACAGGATTAAATCCAAAGTCGCTATCTCTCTAATTCTCAATAGAATTAGGATTTTATTAGTTTTAGCATAGGACCCCTCTCAGTGACTGTCTGCTGGAGTTTCTGTGTCTCCCTCACCCATTTAATGATTATAGCTCTTGTGGGACAGGAAATCATCTTATTTCTTTGCTGTGTAAGCTGCTTTGACAACTTTTTTGTTGTTGAAAAGTGGTATGTAAGTATTCCAAACAAACAAAGTAGCTAGTTGTTAACCTGTGCATAGCACATAGCCAGGGTTTATTGACCAAGGGATTCTCAGAACTTGGACTTTAAGCATCTACCAGAAATCTAAAGCCTTACTCACAAATGATGCATAGTTGTAAGGTTCCATCTCTTCCTGTGTAGAGGGTTCCAGACGGCCTCAGAATTATGGCCACTGGGGGAAGCACTATTCCACCATCCTACAATCTGTTCCTTTCACAGACTGCCCCAGGGAACTGCTGCCTCCAGCTCTTCAAGTGAGTCACAGAGCTCCTTCTCCTGGCAGTTCTCCTCCTGGACTGTCCCCTCAATGAGCCTCAATCAGGGGCCCTCATCACTGGCCAGCTCTGGTTTATATAACCTTGGCAAGTGGGGCAAACCTCATGAGAACTCAGGCTGAGATCTTGTGTGAGTTGCCCCTGATCCAGCAACAACTTGCCATCTTCAAGCAACAGCATGCTGCTATACTGTGGAGGCCAGGCAGCCACCTCCAGGGCTGCACAGCTGGGAGGATCCGACACCAGCCACACTGGGAGGGTAGGTTCCCAAATGCCAGCCTGATCTCTTGAGGCAGCCTGTAGCCCATTGGGGAATCCCCGATAATAGTATATATAATACAAGTTTTAAGATTCATTCATGAAGGGTTTCCAGCTCTAAAATCTCCTAACATCATATGGCTAAGAAGCCTAGCACAAAGTTCCTTAACAGCTTCATCATATTGCTTTGCTGAAGTGTTTAAATAGATTTTGAGGGAGAAGAGAAATATTGTAGATATTTCCAAGATGCATAGGGCATGCACTCACCTCTTGCTTGTGGACTTCTCGGAGGCATCTGGTGGGCCACTGTGTGAAACAGGATGCTAGACTAGATAGGCCTTGGGCCTGATCCAGAAGGGCTGTTCTTCTTATTAGTAGGGTACATTATCTGACCCCTGTGTTTCACTTCAGCGCTGAATAGTAGGCATATATCCAGGCTGTGTTGTGATTCACACAACACAACCTGAATACAGTTCTGTTCTTGCAACTGGATGTAAATTATCACAGCTGCTCCATATTGGCAAAAGCAAACCTTACTCAGACCCAGGATCAAAGGTATGCAAAAGAAACAAAAGATCACTTAGGACTTCTTGTCTGCCTGCCTCTTCAACTGTACTAAAGGCAAAACTGGTGGACCTATTGCACTGCCCTTTGGTTTCCTTGAGATTGCTAGCTTAGGTGCCAATTAAGAGTTTGTTATAGCAGTAGTTTTGGGAAAGAGGCAGTTGTCCACTGGGAACAGTGCTGAAACAATGAACCTGTTTACAACAAGCTGCTGTACAGCTGCTGCATTGCAGAATCATAGATGGAGACGATTAGGTCATCTAGTTCTGACACTACAGGATTAATCTTTCCAGCACAGTCTAACAAGTTGGAAGAGTGGAGGGTCATTCTCAAACCTGTAATTCAGAAGTCTGATACCTGATCGACTATTGTCACATTGTGGTTCAGACAGTTCAGGTTGTTTTGTTATGGATCTGGGTCTGGGGAAACAGAGATTCAGTGCCAATGCTGAACATTAATTTAAAATGTTATTTATTGTCTAAGGTAAGGGACAGGGGAACAGTACTTCAGCCAGAGGTCTTCTTCGCTGCCAACTTGACAAATAGCTATTGCCCTCACAAACCTCTGATTTCCTTAGAACAATGAATGAAGTAACTGGGTTGTACACTATGGCCAGGTGGTTCAGACGTACAGGATAACTGCAGTTATAGCTGGCTGAAGTTGTAACTGCAGTATGCCTGAACATGCAAAACCATGGTTATGGGCTGAAAGCTAACTCCATTTTGCCTTGCCAGACTGCAATTGGAACCTTCAGTTAGAGAAAACTGATGCAGCTATGGAGTTGCCAGGCTGCAGGGATGCCACCACACCCCATCCCAGACCGGCCAACCTGTAAAGCTGCAAGCCACTCAGGGGCATCCCTGATTCCCACACTGTCCCTTGCTCTTCCACCTGGCAAACAGTAGGGCGAGGGCACAGGATGACACAAGAGCACTCAGTGTTTTGCTCCCCGAGGAGGGAGCAACAATCTCGTGTGTTCACAAGCACAAACACTATGAAAGGTGGGGTATAAATTTAACAATAAATAAATAAATAAATGAGAAGTGAAATGTCAGGTGCGAAGCCTGCACCAAAGCTTTCGAGCAGGTGAGCTGCCATTTTCCTCCTCATATTGCCCCTTTGAGGGTCTCTGCTGCTGAGTTCTCTTATTAAAGCAGACTACCTCACGTGTATCCCAGGAATATTAACAGAACACTTGGGGGATCTGGTATGCAGTTGAATTTTGAATTGTTTAGCAAAACTCTTAGGAGGAGATTTCCTGGCCAAGGTGTGTGTGCATGTTGTATTGTTGTTTTTTAATTCTCTGCAGAAAAGTACAACTCACCGCATCCTATGGACTAGCATAAAACTGCTTACATGGCAGAGCAGATATCAAGATGCCACTCCAATCATTCACTCTGCAGGATTGTATAGACTGTTAGGCTTTTATGTGTTAATTTATTTTTGCATGAACAAGAGACTGGGCTGTAGTCTGGGCTGCATTATCTGCATGTTGAAAACTGGCATATCTCCTAGTATCCTCCCTGCATCACTTATCTCATCTGGGAGGCATTATCTGCACGTTGAAAACTGGCATATCTCCTAGCATCCTCCCCATATAGAAGACAGCCTCTTGTTGGACACTGTGGGGTTTCAAAATAATCACGCAATTGTCAAAACATGCTTGTATTTGGTGTGGTGTTAGACTGTCTAAGAATCTCTTTGCATTCATACATGTGGGGTTGTGCCTCATGAGAACTGAAATGTCTGGTGTGGATCAATTTCCCCACACTGTTTCTGGGCCCAGCCCTGAACAACTGCCAGAGCTTGGATAAGTGCATACATGCTCAGGCTTCTAGATGTCTGCAAGTCCACAGTATAATTGTTACTGACTCCAGAGCAGTATTATGACCAGAATGCCATATTGGATCAAAATAGTCCCTTTTTCCTATTTGTCACCAATCTGAACTATTTATCACCTCTAGTGAGGTGACTCAAATGCAATAGTAAAAATAAAAACAAAAACATTTGTGACACTTCTCAGATTTTGATTCTGCTATCTAAATATGACATTGTAGTAGTGCAGTCTGCTTTAATAAGAGAACTTAGCAGCAAGGTCTGCTGCTGCTTTGGGGAGACCTGCAAAGGGGCAATATGAGGAGGAAAATGGCAGCTCGCTTGCTCTAAAGCTTTGGTGCAGGCTTCACACCTGACATTTAACTTGTTTTATTCATTTATTTATTTATTTATTTTTACATTTTTATACCGCCTTTCGTTAAAAGAAAACCCAAGGCGGTTTACAAAAATTAAAAACATACAGTAAAAAGCAGTAAAAACATCAAGCTAAAATCAGGCATAAAAACAAGACAACAGATAAAAACACATAAGAACAGCAGAAAAAGACGATTATGTAAAAGCCTGGGTAAAAAGCCAAGTCTTTAAAAGCTTTCTAAAAGCTGTGATGGAGTCTGAGGAACGAATGGCCACCGGGAGAGCATTCCAGAGTCTAGGGGCAGCAACAGAGAAGGCCCTGTCCCGAGTGCACGACAGCCGGGCCTCCCTCATTGTCGCCACCCGGAGCAGGGCCCCCCCAGATGTCCTAGTCAAGTGGGCAGCAACCCTTGGGAGCAGGCGGTCCCTCAAATACCCCGGGCCCAAACCGTTTAGGGCTTTAAAGGTCAAAACCAGCACCTTGAATTGGACCCAGAAACAAACCGGCAGCCAGTGCAGCTCTTTCAAAATGGGGGTGATATGTTCCCAATGGGCAGCTCCGGATAAAACCCTCGCTGCCGCGTTTTGCACTAGCTGTAGTTTCCAGATATTCTTCAAGGGCAGCCCCACGTAGAGTGCATTACAGTAATCCAGCCGCGACGTGACTAAGGCGTGGGTAACCGTGGCCAGATCTGCCTTCTCGAGAAAGGGACGCAACTGGCGCACCAGCCAAAGCCGTTCAAAGGCACCCCTGGCCACCGCCTCCACCTGAGCCTCCAAAAGCAGAGCCGGGTCCAGTAGTACCCCCAAGCTGCGTACTTGCTCCTTCAAGGGGAGTGCAACCCCATCCAGAACCGGTAAAATCTCCTCATCCCGATTGGCTCTTCTACTGACCAACAGAACCTCCGTCTAATCTGGATTCAATTTCAGTCTGTTAGCCCACATCCAACCCATCACGGCCTCCAGGCCCCGATTCAGGACATCCACCGCCTCCCTAGGATCAGATGACAAGGAGAGATAAGAGCTGAGTGTCATCCGCATATTGCTGACAACTCATTCCAAATCCCCGGATGACCTCTCTTATGAGGCACAACCCCACAGGTAGGAATGCAGAGAGATTCTTCCTTTCACTGCAGAACATGAAAGACATGCTTTGGTGGGTGGGAGGTGGAAATTTAGCTTCCTCTCGCCTCCCTCCTGCTTGTCCCCTCAGGATCGAAAGCCAAAGCGACAGGACAGGCTTGCAGGGGAAGTTGTGTTGTTCCCTGCAGTGAGTTGTCCCTGTGGCGAGTTGGCTGCGTCCAATTGACCGGTGGAGAGTTGACGATGGTGAGTTGTCCCATTCCAATCCCAGCACTGGAAGATCTGCATATGGTGTGATACGGAGTGGGACCCGGGAAATCTTGAGTGGGTTTAAAGGTTCTTCTCAGTGCCTCCCCCTCCCCTCTGTGCACATGCCCAGGCAATGACCCCTGGAGTGTCTAGATGCCCTCTGGGTGCACTGAAGTCTGTGCAGGGGAAAAAGGTGGGGAGGTTCAGGGGGATCAGTACTATTTTTCACAAAGAGAGGGTGGGGAAGTGGGGCCCAGCCACTTCCCCAGGTGTAGTGGTGGGGTTTACAACCCAGGCTTACTCATCAGCAGGGCCAGTATAATCAATCCAGGTTTTTGGAAGGATTTTTCCTATGTCTTTTTTCCTAGTCTGCCTACGCTGATTTTTCCTAGTCTGCCTACGCAGACTACTCCTGCTCATGAGAGTATCAGGCCATGGGTGCTCTAATTAGAGCTGTGCCATGCTGCCATGCATTGGGAAGTGGTGGGCAGGTGTCAAAAGAGACTACTTTCCTGGTCCTGGGGATGGCAGCCAAGCTGCCATGGAAAGGAGTCATCTGCCTTCCCAGGCACACCTGTGCACAGGTGCACCCTCACCTGTGGCTCCTGCAGTCAAGCCAACAGCCCTGGGGTCAGGGGAGCAGAGGAAAATGCCCTCTCCTGCAATTCCCTGCATGGCTTCTTGGCAAATGGAGCACAGATGGAGCAGATCTATAATTTGTGTAAATGTGCAGGCCTGTTGGCCCACTCCGTGGTCATGTATGTGACCAGGCTATGGCACATAGAGTGTGAGGGTGTCTGCTGGGGTGCATGCAAGGCTTCAGAGGGATTTGGGGAAAGGAAGGCAGTGGAGAGTTTTTCCTTTTCCTTTTTTTTTTTAAACAGAGAAAGTTGAGGGCCCCATGATGGTGGGGCCCCCTTGGGTTCATTGGTGGGTAAGTGAGCAGCTCAATTCATGAGCTTGAAATCCATGGGTGGGTATAGTGCCTTGGTGGGCACAGCATATCCCCAGTAGACTGGCCCTTTCATGATAGCCCACTGAGAAGTAAGCTGCTTGCAGCGGGTTTGTGATGGATCTGGCTGGACTGCTCTGCTGGGTTCTCCCCTCACAACATCTTCTCTGGTCCTGGTGGGATAGACACCCCCAGCTTCCTTTGCCCTCCCCTATTTCCATATCCCATTCTAGTGAATGTAGTTTTCCCCCTCCCCTCCTGTATTGAAAGCAGCATTCCATCCCCCCGCCCCCTCAGGAATTCGTGTTTGCGTCATACTTTCGGTGGGCATGGCTACTTGGGGGGGGGGGCGTGGTGCCATGGCTGGCAGAAGCAGCACTGGCATTGCAGGGCATTTAAAGGGCTCAAAAAGCCCTTTTCCTGCTGAGGGTGGGCAGGCAGAACGCTCTGAAAATGCACAACCACGCTTGGCACGCCCCTTCAAGATAATAGCCAATCTTGGCTGCCCTGCTGATGTGGTGACGCTTTGCTCACAGTCTGGCCGTGGAACTGGCAGGGATCAGGCTGGGAGGCCATGTGGCAGGGAGGGGCTCCTCTCTCCTGCAACTGCAGTTTTGCTGCCCACGGTTTGTTGAATGTCTGCGGCCCAAATTGGAGTTAGGAATTGTAACCCTGTCCACAATTAACTGTGGTTATCCTGTATGCCTGAACCCAGCCTATAAGAAGAAGTAGAGATCTATGAGAGAGGGGGAAAGGTAGTTTGTGGCCATTTTTCTAGCATCCACATCTTTTCTTATATATCTGCTTATTCCTTATGTTGTTATTTCACTGCTAGAGTTTACTTTTCTGAATCATCTTAGCTAAAAACAGAATATGTTCCAATCTCTCTCTTTTTCTGACAAAATAACAATTTGCACATTCTGTTGAAAAGTCTTCAAATTTGGATGCTATATTCAGGGAAAACAGCATAGCCCACACAAAGTCATAACAAGGACCTTGGGTCTGTATTTTCCCCATAATTTTACCAGATCATCAAACCATGTTCCATTTTAGAGGGTCTAGCTATATAAAGGGTGAAAACATGTGATGATGCTGTCTATCTAGAGAATTTAAAGGCCGAATGTACAGGCCTAGATTATCACACTGCCACAGGCTAAGAGTCAGATCATGGGTTGTCAAAGCTTCATTGATTTCCCAGGATACTTTGATTCATACCTAGTGGAGCTCTAATAGCAAGTGTATCGTTATGTTTGCTGTCTTCTGGGATGGGCTATACTAACGTAGGTCTGATAAAACCCCAGACTTATCACATATATTAGATAATCCCAATTCCTGTAGAAAGTTATTACATTGGAAGATTCTACTTCTTCACTGATCCAGTGTATATAGAAGAAACAATAATGATGGTTTGATTTGTCATATTCCTGAATGGATCAATTCCTATAAGTACTGAGTCAGGTGGATGGAGAAATGGATTATTCAGTAAATCCTCTTGACTTTATAAACTGTTATTTGATTTAAAAAATGTTTTAAACTTTGTTTTGTATGTTATGTTCCCTATGCTTTGACAGTTCAGTTCATCAAAGCACAACAAATTTTAGAGTTTACTTAAGTTGTAGTTTGATAGGAGGTGCTGACTGTTGCCTACTGGGGCAGAGGCAGGCCAGCTCATGGTAGGCAGAGCCAGGGGTAGAAATAGGTTGAACTAATTGTAGGTGGAGCTAACAGTAGGCAGGTAACAGTCTCCATCATTGTGATACAGTTTTAGAAGCCCTGCTGAATAGAAGCAGACATTTCTCAGGGAATCAGAGCCACATTATGTCTGATGGCATCAGACACATCTCCCAATCACTGCAAAACCAAACCATCATCAGCTCCACTCAGTATGCATAAATTGATGAAAGCTTTCATTGAGTGAACTGGCAACAACTGTCCAGAAAATTCCCAGAGACATAGATGCATTTATTTAGACAGGTCAGCACTTCCTACCTGGGCAGCACTGACAGCTACCTGTCAGGGGGAGGAAATTCCTTTCAGAGCCCCAGGGCTCAAGATACTAAGTGACTGCAGCTCTGCCACTGACAGGGAACCAGTCTCAGAAGCTCTAGCAAATCAATGGCCTGAAGAGGTGAGCCACTGCCTGTGATGAGGAGGTAACACCCTGTGATGTCTGAGTCACCCCAAGTGGGCAACTCTATATCCCAAGAATCAAGTTGAGTTAACTGGGATCATGGAGGAAACAAAGTCACAGAACAGGAGAAATAGGTTCAAGAGCTCTTTATTTATAATATAGTTATCTGATACCAGCCTTGCCCTCCTGTTATGGATGAAGACATACAGGTGTTCCTCTGTCCCACCTTGACTCCAGATGACTCAGTCCTTTCAGGGTGCTGCTTCACACCCAAAGTATCCTGGCATCTTTGCTTAGTAGCAGCTGGTGGTTATTGACATCTGGACTCACAAGGAGTGCCTTCTCCCCAGGCGGCACCACTCCACCGCCTGAAACTCCTAAAGCTGTCTCCTATTTCTCTCTGCAGTTGTTAGGAAGGAATGCTTCTCTTCCTCCTTGGGTATGGGCCAGTGAGCTACCTCCTCCCAAACATGATTTCTCCTTTTGATGGCGTCTCCACTTCTTTGATGATTGCTTATCCTGTTGGAGACCAATGAGCCACAGCAGGCCTCACATAGACACACAGTGATAGAATTAAAACTTCCTTGGCTGGTCCCACCATGATTGCCTGTCCTGGCAACAGTAAGTTCTGACTTTTTGCACCTTCCCCCACTCCTGCCCTTGCCATGGTTAACCTTACCAAGCCACTCCTCAAGGTCCCAGGTGCTGGAGATGCAGCTCCTGCATGACATCAGCTCTTAGCACCAGCAACCCTATTTACCACTAGGGGCATTATGGGGTAGAGACAGTCCTCTCTGACTATGCTTCCTCTATTCTACTTCCCTGTTGTTAGGTTTTATTCTCTCACCTGGAGAAAGACTTCCTTCTTCTCCCTTCCCCACTTCCTGTATGTTGCTAGCCATGAGGCATGATAGGTCTTAATCTATCTCTGATGGATTTCCTAAACAAACAACTTTATTTCAAACTTTAACTCGATGTCTCCAGACAATAGCAGTGCTCCCTTACTTGTGCACTTCTGCTGTAGCTGGGGTAGGTGTAAAAATCTCCCCTTATGAGTTTTGAGCAGTGGCAAACACTACTCTGCCTATATGTATTTGGATTAGAATCTTTGAACCCAGGGGCCAGAGTAAGTTAAGTAATTTGGTGGAACAAAGTGGAACTGTGTCCACTCAGTTAAAGGAGGAGAGAACAAGGGAGACAGAGAGAGAGCAGAAAAAATGCTGTGTGTTTGGGGGTGGGGGAAGGGGAAAGAGGGAAGAGGGAAACAGGGGATTATTATGATTCCATGCTAGGGATCATTAGGAAAGGGATTGAAAATAAAACGGCTAATATTATAATGCCCTTATACAAAACTATGGTGCAGCCAAACCTGGAGTACTGTGTACAATTCTGGTCACCACATCTAAAAAAGGACATTGTAGAACTGGAAAAGGTGCAGAAGAAGGCAACCAAGATGATCAGGGGCCTAGAGCACCTTCCTTATGAGGCAAGGCTACAACACCTGGGGCTTGGGTGTGGAGAAAGTGGATAGAAAGAAATTCTTCTCCCTTTCCCATAACACTAGAACCAGGGGTCATCCCATGAAATTGATTGCCACAAAATCTAGCACCAACAAACGGAAGTACTTTTTCACACAATGCATAATCAACTTGTGGAATTCTCTGCCACGAGATGTGGTGACAGCCAAAAACCTGGATGGCATTAAGAGGAGTTTGGATAACTTCATGGAGGAGAAGTCCATCATTGGCTACTAGTTGGAGGGCTATAGGCCACCTCCAGCCTCAAAGGCAGGATGCCTCTGAGTACCAGTTGCAGGGGAGTAACAGCAGGAGAGAGGGCATGTCCTCAACTCTTGCCTGTGGCTTCCAGCGGCATCTGGTGGGCCACTGTGTGAAACAAGATGCTGGACTAGATGGGCCTTGTGCCTGATCCAGCAGGGATGTTCTTATGTTCTTAAGGGTTGATGCCCCTTTTGCTCCTGGTGAAAAAACCTTCCCTGTGGGTAAGATCGTTGATTCCACAGATTAAATGGGTTTTTATTAAACCAGTAGATCTGAAAGAAGATATAGATATTCAGTCATGTACAGGTGAAACTCGGAAAATTAGAATATCGTGCAAAAGTCCATTAATTTCAGTAATGCAAATTAAAAGGTGAAACTGATATATGAGACAGACGCATTACATGCAAAGCGAGATAAGTCAAGCCTTAATTTGTTATACAGGTGAAACTCGGAAAATTAGAATATCGTGCAAAAGTCCATTAATTTCAGTAATGCAAATTAAAAGGTGAAACTGATATATGAGACAGACGCATTACATGCAAAGCGAGATAAGTCAAGCCTTAATTTGTTATAATTGTGATGATCATGGCGTACAGCTCATGAAAACCCCAAATCCACAATCTCAGAAAATTAGAATATTACATGGAACCAAGAAGACAAGGATTGAAGAATAGAACAATATCGGACCTCTGAAAAGTATAAACATGCATATGTATTTAGTACTTGGTTTGGGCCCCTTTTGCAGCAATTACTGCCTCAATGCGGCGTGGCATGGATGCTATCAGCCTGTGGCACTGATGAGGTATTATGGAAGACCAGGATGCTTCATTAGCGGCCTTCAGCAATTCTGCATTGTTTGGTCTCATGTCTCTCATCCTTCTCTTGGCAATGGCCCATAGATTCTCTATGGGGTCAGGTCAGGCGAGTTTGCTGGCCAATCCAGCACAGTACACTGTATACTTTTCAGAGGTCCGATATTGTTCTATTCTTCAATCCTTGTCTTCTTGGTTCTATGTAATATTCTAATTTTCTGAGATTGTGGATTTGGGGTTTTCATGAGCTGTACGCCATGATCATCACAATTATAACAAATTAAGGCTTGACTTATCTCGCTTTGCATGTAATGCATCTGTCTCATATATCAGTTTCACCTTTTAATTTGTATTACTGAAATTAATGGACTTTTGCACGATAGTCTAATTTTCCGAGTTTCACCTGTAATTGTGATGATCATGGCGTACAGCTCATGAAAACCCCAAATCTCCAATCTCAGAAAATTAGAATATTACATGGAACCAAGAAGACAAGGATTGAAGAATAGAACAATATCGGACCTCTGAAAAGTATACAGTGTACTGTGCTTGATTGGCCAGCAAACTTGCCTGACCTGACCCCATAGAGAATCTATGGGGCATTGCCAAGAGAAGGATGAGAGACATGAGACCAGACAATGCAGAATTGCTGAAGGCTGCTAATGAAGCATCCTGGTCTTCCATAATACCTCATCAGTGCCACAGGCTGATAGCATCCATGCCACACCTCATTGAGGCAGTAATTGCTGCAAAAGGGGCCCAAACCAAGTACTGAATACATATGCATGCTTATACTTTTCAGAGGTCCGATATTGTTCTATTCTTCAATCCTTGTCTTCTTGGTTCCATGTAATATTCTAATTTTCTGAGATTGTGGATTTGGGGTTTTCATGAACTGTACGCCATGATCATCACAATTATAACAAATTAAGGCTTGACTTATCTCGCTTTGCATGTAATGCGTCTGTCTCATATATCAGTTTCACCTTTTAATTTGCATTACTGAAATTAATGGACTTTTGCACGATATTCTAATTTTCCGAGTTTCACCTGTATATTGCATGCATATGTATGAACACATTCTCTGGAAATGTGCAATTTTTTTCAACAAGTTCTGTTTTAAAGTTTCACCTGAGAGACCTCTGCTGTGTGCTTACTGTAAGAATTCTGCAGACAATTATGACTTAATAGTGTTGAATTATGGAAATAGGAAAAGCAATCAAGCTAGTAAAATACTGCATGTTTGCTCTCTCCCTCTTGCTCAGGAATCATTTTGAAACATTGCAAGTGTTCCAAATTTGACATTTATGCCCACAACAGAATTTTTTAAAATGAAAATGATCTATTTTCAAATCAATCAATGTAAGCAATAGATAATAAGCAGCAGCTTATTATTTTCTTGCAAGAGAGGACCAAATTAAATTTGTTTTGACCACTATTTATATCCAAGGCTTTTCTGAAAATGCCAAAGTGTTACAAAAGCAACTGTTAGGATGGCACATTGTAAATTTTCATATTCATAGTCAGACAGACTCATGTTTGCCTACTCTGGGTGGATACAAACAGAAACTTGATGGGTTACCAGATGCAACCCCTGCCAAAGTAAGAATTAGGGATGAGCAGATGTCCAGTGGTCCATTTACTGTTGTTGTCCCATGAGTTGGCTCTACCCTGTGTTCCCCTTTGTTTGCCTTCCAGTTTAACTTGGAGAAACTATAAAATTAATTTCAGAATTGGCACATGAGCAATTTGTTGCAATTCTGCCTTTTTCTTTTTGGTCTTTCATTGTCAATGCATATTGATTAATGTCAATGCACAACTCATAAAACAATGGCATTTTTTAATTTAAAAAACTGAGCCAAATGATAATGCTAGCATAGCATATGAGGCTAAATTGACGAATGATACTCTGATCAGCACTCAACTAATATGTTACCATCAGGGTGGTGATCTACACCTGCTTCAAATGTACTGATACAAATCTATATAGAGCTGTCCGAATACAGGCTGCAATTTAGAGGGCCATGTGGTGAGCTCTACAAGCAGTGGGGCATCTGATCTCTCCCCCCACCCGCCCCCATAACAGCTGTCACAGCACCATTTGAGAAGCCACTTTTTAAACTAAGGGAGATTCAGAACTGGTTTCTTCTGAAACTACTTCTGAAGCAGTTTGTGAAGTAGTGTGAGGAGCTGCTGTCACACAAAAATATCAGGGGCCTTGTTGTGCATCTGTGACGGCATTACACACATTCAAAGGTGACCCCTGGATTGTAACTCTTGTCAAAGCTGGTCACTCATCAAAACAAACTGTTGTTATTCAGGAATCCTTTGAAGGCACCTCTTAGAAGACAGTATATTGTATTATGTTAGCTCATAACTAACAAATGTAATATGTATTTAGCATATTGCCTATCTGTGCCCACTCTCCTTGGTTTTAAAAATTTCAGCTTACCCATCTTCTTTACCAGCCATATCATGTTTTTAAGTAGGATTATTTTCTATGATTCTATTATGCACAAATAGTTGTGACTGTTTATAAGTGGAGAAAAGTGTCTTTTTAGTGTGTCAGCAACTGTGCTGGTGGTGAAAAATTCCTCATCCCCTATTCAGACATACAAAAGAGGGGATAACTGCCTGGAAATAGCACTGTAAAGACATATGGGGCAGGTGTGAATGTTGCACTGTATTCCACATTTGAAAAGAAAAATGATATGAGGCTGGTTCGAACAATAGCTTACTGGCCCATGCAATTAGAAAGGGGACATGCTGAGAGTGTGCCTGTTGTGCTGCCATATTCTGTGGATGTCCTGATGTCCTTCCTTTATTGCATGGTGTGAACTGTTCATCTGAATGGAGCATGTGTAGGGTGCCCATTCAGATGAACAGCCCCTCACACACACTATAAAGAGACATGACAAGAAGGCCTTGAAACATCAGCAGAAGACATCATGACAGGCACACTCTTGGTGTGTTCCCTTTCTAATAATATGGTTCAGTTAGGTATTGTCTGAACGAGCCCATAATAACAAAGGAAGGGGGGCAGGATAATGGCTTGGAAATGCTTTTGTTTATTTAATGAAGTACTTAACATTTGTGTGGAAAGAATCTTGAAAGGAGCACAAACTTTGCCCAACTTCTTGCACAAACATGAGTAGCAGATCACATTAAAAATATCTTGTTTGGACACATCCTTAAGTTTGGGCTGCTAGAATGAAACTTATATGAGTAAGGAAGGAGCAATTTAAAAAGAGAGAGCATCCACTCTGAATGTTTTCTAAAATGGTACTCATCAAATATCTCATCACCTTCATTCTTACACTGAGAATTTTGGATGGGAACTGTGTGAGGCAGTGCTCAATATATGGGAAAAGAGAAACGCTGTTTTTGCTTGTTAGGTAGTAATGATGTGAACATCAGTTGCAAGGTTTTGAGATGTAGGTGGCACTGTTAACTATGGAATCTATAAAGTCAAATTCCTGCACACAGTAAAAGTTAAACCTGCTGGTGTCTGTCTGGTCTGCTAATAAGCACTCTACTTAGCACAACCAATTAGTAGCAATGTTTTGCAGAAAAATTTGGAAATGTATGGTCACTGTAAATTTCCTTTTGTGAGAATTGCATTCACAGTCCGTTTTAATAATCTGTCACCTAACCGGTTCAAAGGGATAGTAATGGAAGTGACTTGGATATTTTTTGTAGATATATATTTCTTTTTTTTAAAGGAAGATGAAACCAGGGCTTACTTTGTCCCAGGAATTAACATGGCTCAGCCCTGGCAAGTGTTCTCAGTGTCAAGGTTCAACCCAAGAACCCATGAAGCAACAATACATAGAAGAGTCCATTATGAGCAAGTGCAAAGTGCATTTCCCTCACTATTGAGTAACAACAAAAGCCTTTTTCAGATATGAATCTAGACTAAATGACTGTGCATAAGGAGGCAGCATCATAGTCACAGGCAGAGGCGTATCTACGGAAAATAGCTCCTAGGGCAAACACTGAAATTGCGCCCCCTGTCCAAGCATCTGACACCCATCTTTCAGATAACTTTACCATAATATCAGCTCAAAAATACAAGTCAAGCTCGTTAATCTTTTAATATTTCAAAAGCTATTTAGCAGTGGACGTAGCCAGACCAAAAAATGCTGGAGAACTACAAATTTCAGTACGCTGGGGCTCATGAAATACCCAAATACTATGTGGAGCTGTACTTGGAAAACTAAACAGAAGTGCCTGTCTAATTCTCTACTATGCATTGTAGCATCACCATTACATAAGTTTTAAAAATCAATGGAGAATTTGACTTTTCCCAGATACTCTGTAAATAATTAAAGGATATGCAGAGTAAACTGTGTCACTGCTTGGAATATATTCTAGTCTTTCAGAAAGACAGTTAAAATGAGAGAAAGAGAGCAAGAAACTCCCAGTGGGCCTTAATATTAAGGGTTTCACACTGATTCAAAGACAAACTCACCATTAATAACCATATTAGCAAGACATCCCATTTAACTCACTTATCACAAGAAGCAAAGTAAGAGCAAATGAATACAATCCTAGCTCTTAAGCATCAGCTCAGTATTCACAAGCCCTGATTCTCTGTACATAGTGCCAATCTGAATATGTGTACAGTGTCTTATAATATATATATATATATTTATTATTTTTACCCGTAGCCCCTTTGGGGGCCTTCCTAAAGGCTGGTTTTTTTTTTTGCAAAGATTCCCCCTCACCCCGCTGGCCTTTAGGGCCTCGCAGGGACCATTTGAGCATTTGCAGTGGCCATTTTTAAAAATAATCTTTTTTTTTTAAAAGGCCACTGAAAACAAAATGGCCACCTCGCATGCTCAAATGGCCTCTGCAAAGCCTGGCATGACCTAGAGCCTCACAGAGGCCATTTGAGCATGCACGGTGGCCATTTTGTTTTTGGCAGCCTTTTTTTAAAAAAAATTAATTTTACAAAATGGCGCCCCCCTTCAAGTGGCACCCGGGGCACGTGCCCTGCCTGCCCTACCCCTAGATACGCCCCTGGTCACAGGCTCCGCCTCTGATCAATTGGCACTTATTAGAATGTATGTGGAGAGCCTCTATGCATACAGTTGTATGAGTCCTCACACTTCAGAGGTAGAGGGGAAAGTTTCCAGATCATGGGCTAGTGCTTCTAGACCAGGCCTGCTCAACTTCGGCCCTCCTGCAGATGTTGGCCTATAATTCCCATAATCCCTGGCTATTGGCTGCTGTGGCTGAGAATTATGGGAGTTGTAGTCCAAAAACAACTGGGGGGCCTAAGTTGAGCAGGCCTGTTCTAGACAGACTTGAGCCCCAGTATTCCATTTTTTTACAAACCAATGAAACTATCTACTTCTACTTTCTGATGTGGTGATATGAAACCATATTTTATATTTATTCTAGGCAGATTTTAAGGTACAATTCACTTTCTGCAATAGTACTTTGTACACATAAACAATTATTTTATAAACAGCTTTTCCAAGTGTTTCTGGCAAAATCTCACTTTCTTTGAAGCATTCCTTTTTCACATTAGACATGAATTAGATACATTTTTGACAAAGGCTTTTGAATGGTGGTGATTCTACATCAAGTACAGGAAAGTTTTGAAATATTTTAAATATCATGAAAATTATAATTAGTATAAAGGCACTTAAATAAAAGTACATGTTTTAAAAGTTTTTCCCCACTCAGAATTTTATTCTGAAGATTCTGTTTTTATTGTGTAATAACAATGGTACTGTCATTGATTGTGCTGCTAAGAATTACTTTGGGATAGTGATCTTCAGATGTCAATGCAAAGGTCTTTATCTCATCAGCTCTAACTAAAGCAATGTATGTTTTCTGACAGTTCATTTGTGAATCCTGTGCCCTCTCTCGTTTTTCCCCTAGGATGGAGTTGGTGTAGATGAGAAACTATCTTTGAGACGGGTAGCTGTTGTTGAAGATTTCTTTGACATTATCTACTCCATGCATGTGGAAACTGGACCCAATGGAGAACAAATCAGAAAACATGCTGGACAAAAAAGAACATATAAAGCAGTAAGTAATGCAACCTCAGAAAAACATGGGTACACTTAGAAATCTATTATTAAAATAGCATAGATTTGTAATTTCTCTTGCACTCTCAGTGAACCATAGATCTCTAAAACGACATATATTTTGTTAAAACATTATAGAAAGTCTTTAGATGCATTTTAATACCTCTAATTGCCATGTTTAATGGGGAAATATATATGGTATGTTATTTTTATTATTTAAAGGTGTATCGAATAGCGGATAGTGAATGGTGGAATTAAGCTCAGCCTTTGTTTCAGAGCAAGTCCACATGGAGGAAAGAAAAATGCTGCTTCATTCCCTCCATGTTTGCTCAACAAAGGCTGTTCCTTTCAAACTAAAATTGGTAGGAAATATGATGCCAGCACACCCTAATTACAGAGTTTGTAATTAACTCTTCTCTGGATTTGGGTGAATGTCCAGGGAACTCTCTTTCTTTTCATTTACCAATGGGAAAATACAAAACCTCCCACGTGCAGCCTATGCGTGGTGAGAAAACTTGGTAGGTTGCTGAACATAAACCTTGAGGCATGTCTGCACCAGAGTAAAACCCCTTCTTCCTGAGTTAAAATTCCACTCAGAGGCATGTGAGATTACAAAGAATAAACAGAGAAAACTTTATCCCCCCCTCAAAAAAAAAAAAAAAAAAGACTACAGACTGCTCCAGTCTGAGGCTCTAGCAGCTTTAGTTACAGGTAACAGGGACACTCAGTACTTGCAAGAATACTTCAAAAAGCACTCCAGTTGATAGTTTGAGTGGTGCACTTTAAAATCATGGTTACCCAGTTGCAAAGATAATTCCAAAAAGCACCCCCCAGTTGCCAGGAACCTTTAAAAGCACATTTAAAGGTTACTGAAGCTTTTGCAGTGCCCTGGATGGATAAAAAGGGCACAGGTTCAGCATTCTTACGTTACAGATAAAACACAATAGACCAGTTGTAAGGACTTGTAATGCACAAAATCAAAATAATCTAACGTGGGCTGCTTAACACACTGTTCCCTTGCTAAGCTATTTATTTATTTATTTATTTATTTATTCATTCATTTATTTATTTATTTAACATATTTTTATACCGCCCAAAACTTATGTCTCTGGGAGGTTTACAACAAAATAATAACAGAAATAAAACATTAGTTAAAACAAAAAGTTTAAAACATTACAACAATTTAAAAATTTTAAAACAATATTTTAAAACAGCATTAAAACCATTAAAACAATATTAATTAAAAGCCTGGGTAAAGAGATGTGTTTTTAAAGACTTTTAAAAAGCTGTCAGAGATGGGAAGGATCTTATTTCACTAGGGAGCACATTCCAAAGCCTTGGGGCAGCAGCGGAGAAGGCCCGTCCCTGAGTGGCCACCAGACGAGCCGGTGGCAAATGCAGCCGGACCTCTCCAGATGATCTCAGTGGGTGGTGGGATTCATGACGAAGAAGACATTCTCTTAAATATCCAAGGCCAAAGCTGTTTAGAGCTTTATAGGTTATAACCCACACCTTGTATTTTGCCCAGAAACATATCGGCAGCCCAGAGGCGTATCTAGGGAAAATAGCGCCTAGGGCAAACACTGAAATTGCGCCCCCTGTCCAAGCATCTGACACCCATCTTTCAGATAACTTTACCATAATGTCAGCTGAAAAATACAAGTCAAGCTCATTAATCTTTTAATATTTCAAAAACTATTTAGCAGTGGACTTAGCCAGACCAAAAAATGCTGGAAAACTACAAATTTCAGTATGCGGGGGCTCATGAAATACCCAAATACTATGTGGAGCTGTACTTGGAAAACTAAACAGAAGTGCCTGTCTAATTCTCTACTATGCATTGTAGCATCACCATTACATAAGTTTTAAAAATCAATGGAGAATTTGACTTTTCCCAGATACTCTGTAAATAATTAAAGGATATGCAGAGTAAACTGTGTCACTGCTTGGAATATATTCTAGTCTTTCAGAAAGACAGTTAAAATGAGAGAAAGAGAGCAAGAAACTCCCAGTGGGCCTTAATATTAAGGATTTCACAGTGATTCAAAGACAAACTCACCATTAATAACCATATTAGCAAGACATCCCATTTAACTCACTTATCACAAGAAGCAAAGTAAGAGCAAATGAATACAATCCTAGCTCATAAGCGTCAGTTCAGTATTCACAAGCCCTGATTCTCTGTACATAGTTCCAATCTGAATATGTGTACAGTGTCTTATATTATATTATTATTATTATTATTTTTACCCGTAGCCCCTTTGGGGGGCTTCCTAAAGGCTGGGTGTTTTTTTTGCAAAGGTTCCCCCTCACCCCGCTGGCCTCTAGGGCCTCGCAGGGACCATTTGAGCATGTGCAGTGGCCGTTTTTAAAAATAATCTTTTTTTTTTTAAAAAAGGCCACTGAAAACAAAATGGCCACTGCACATGCTCAAATGGCCTCTACAAAGCCTGGCATGACCTAGGGCCTCACAGAGGCCATTTGAGCATGCACGGTGGCCATTTTGTTTTTGGCAGCCTTTAAAAAAAATTATTTTTACAAAATGGTGCCCCCCCTTCAAGTGGCGCCTGGGGCACATGCCCTGCCTGCCCTACCCTAGATACGCCCCTGCGGCAGCCAGTCTACACTCCTTCAGTACAAGAGCTTCTCCAAAGCCAAGCCCTGACTTCTTTCCTGAACTCACCAAAACCATGGTAGAGATTTCAGGCCCCTGCAGACTTCCTGGTTGCTGCCATGGCTTGGCCAGCCGACCTGTTGCTTCACGTGCTTGGCTCCCACTGCCAAGAACAAAGAACCTCTTTACTTCCTGCCTCAAGGCCCCTCTAGGTCCTGGTCACCTTGTGATGAGTGGCTGATCCCTAGAGGTCATTGCAGGGTTCATGTCCAGTTCACTCTTTAGGGGAAAAGGAAAAGCTGTTCCTTACTGATCACAATGAAGGGGCACAGTAGTACCCCTTTAGTTAAGGTGAGCAGCAAAAAAAGGTTCCATCATTATAATTCTCAAAATTCTATTGCTTATAAATAGGACAAATGTTAAGCAAATAACTTGAAACTTGGCATGTGTGGTTTACTTGATGAGGTCTACAGATGTGCCAAATTTCAAGGAAGTCTGGTTAAAATGTGCATCAGCTAAAGTAGGTTAAAAAGTGCTGAACACAGATACTTTGGTCCTTCCCCGCACCCATCTTTAGAACAGCATAGCACAACCATTTGGGAGAAAATGACTGATGTACTCTGACAGGTTATCCAGAAGGCTGCTCTTTTTGGTCTGGTGAAGTTTCGAGCTGGAGTTCAAAAGTTACTAAGGTTTTCCTGCTCAATTAAAGTCTATGGGAAACAGGTGCTAGCAAAGTTATGCAAAGCATGACTGTTTTAATAATGAAGCCAGGATGCTGACTCATTTTGTCAGTAGTGTGACATCAGTAGGGGGAGCCAGTTAATGGATTATATTGCAGGTTGCAAGGCCTCTTTAGTTATGGAAAATGAACTCTCAGGGAAGAGTGAGAGGGGGAGACATGGAGTGGACAGCTGGAGAAAGCCAGGTGGATAGTTAGAGCTAAGTAGTGGAGAAGCAGTATGGGAACTTACTTCTGCATAAGTCTGCCCAGGATTGCTGCATCCTTTTCTTCCCTCTCCCCTGTCCTCTCTTATCTGTCAGACACAGAATGACTCCTCAAACTTCTTCAGAATTACTTCAGTTAACATTGTCCTTGCATTGTCAAAATGCTGACAGGAAAACTGCACTTGATTTCTGCATCCTAGTCCAGCACTCTAACCACTACACCACACTGGTTCTACTACACTATTGTAAGACTCCACTATAGTGTAGAACAGGGATTCTCAAACTTGGGTCCTCAGGTGTTATTGGACTTCAACTCCCATAATCCCCAGCCTCAGTGGCCTTTGGTTGGGGATTATGGGAGTTGAAGTCCAATAACACCTGAGGACCCAAGTTTGAGAATCACTGGTGTAGAATATCCTATAACTGTTTTAGAAATAGATAAAATATAATATACAGTAATGCAATTCACTGCATTATATTATACAGTGTTCATTAGAATCAGCATTAAATGTGACATTAGGGAAGGTTTTGGATTGCCAACACTGTAGTTATGAATTTCCTTTTCACAAACCATGGAAAACTGATGGTCAGAAAATTTGCTGGTTTAGGACCAGAGTTAAGACTATCTCAGTCTGGCTCAAGCTCCACAAAGCCAGGAACATAGGAAGCTGCCTTCTACTGAGTCAATCCATTGGTCCATCTAGCTCAGTATTGTCTACACAGAACACCAGCGGCTTCTCCAAGGTTGCAGGCAGAAGTCTCTTTCAGTCCTATCTTGGAGATGCCAAGGAGGGAACTTGGAACCTTCTGCATGCAAGTATGCAGATACTCTTCCCAGAGCAGCCTCATCCCCTGAGGGGAATATCTTACAGCGCTCACAAGTTGTCTCCCATTCATATGTAAACCAAGGCAGACCCTGCTTAGCAAAGGGGGCAATTCATGCTTGCTACCACAAGACCAGCAATCCTCCTTCCAGGAAATTGGAACCTAAGGCTGATGCCTTAACAGATGTGCTATGTGATCATTAATGATGTTGTGCAATGTCACAAATTGTGTGCACTTCCAGTTTGCCTTCCATGCACCCACACTGCCTTCACAAGACAGTACAGGAGCAGGACAACGAGAAGCATCTTTGCTGATGCCAGGGACTCCATCCTCCCCATCTTCATTTGGGTCTCAAAGACCCAAGTATGGGTGCAAGTATGGGTGCAAGGAGGGCAAGTTGGAAGCGAGCACAATTTGTGACATTATACAACATCATTACTTATCACATGGTATGTCTGTTAAGGCATCAGCCTTAGGTTCCAATTTCCCTGCTTTGTGGAGCTTGAGCCAGATTGAGATAGCCTTAACTCTGTTCCTAAATCAGCAGGTTTTTTGACCATCAAATATCTTAATGGTGTTGAGAGTTCTTTGAATTAGTTTTTAGGATGGAAATTGCTAGGATATACTGCACCATTCATACCCTATTTCAGAGAGGCAAATTAATAACTAGCTAGGTACATTCAAATATCGTTTCATATCTGTATCTGCCTCATCTATTGTTTTTATGCAGAAATTTTAATCACATCTATACATAATTGAGAAATAATTACATATTGTGCTGATAATTGTATGCCTATGCATCTGTAACTATCTAGCCAATTTCTGCATTTTACAGCTTTTTTAACAGAAAAATTTGAAGCAAGATATTTTTATTAACCAGTTAATGAAGAATAAAAATAACAAAGTGTTATGAGGGGGCTTTGTTGTGCCTCTTTGGAGGTTATAAATCAGGCAGTTCCCCAGAAAGTCACAACCACATGCTTAAAATCCAAGTAAAAATATACTTTACTGAATATAGAGTAGAGGTTTGGATATTGGTAAAACATGTAGGGCATTCCCATGTGACACAGAGCACACAAGATGGTTCATGTGTCTGGGCACTTGTGCCTGACCTCTGTTAAATTAACTATTTACAGTAAATGGGTCTGCAATGTTGAGGAGTGGGTGAAGACCATAGGGTGGAGGATATTGAGGGAGGGAGACAGAGGGATCAGAATAGCACAGAAGGAAGGCAGGGTTGGTAAAAAGATCTGGAGAAAGAGAAAGACAGATTCAAATGAGTTTGGGGAGAGAAAGTGGTTTGAGCTGATCTGGAAATCCAAGGAGGACGCGGAGGTCAGTGGGAGAGAGAACCAAGAGAGTTTGGGAAACGAAAGTTGATTGAGCCTGTCTAGAGGACTGGAGGGAGAGTGGAGAAAAGGAAATGAAGAACCCAAGCTGGTTCAGGTAGAAAAAGCAGAACTGGGTTGGTCCAGAGGAGCGGGAGAAAGGAAAGGACAGATTTGAGTGAATTTGGGGAAGGGAAGTAGATTGAGATGGTCTGGAAGATCATAGAAGGGAGTAGGAGAAAGTACAAGGAAAGTCCGAACAAGTTCACGTAAGGAAAGTAAATTGAGCCCATCTGGAGAAGGGAGAAGAGCACAGATACAGAGAAGCCCGAATGAGCCAGCGTGGTGTAGTGGTTAGAGTGCTGGACTAGGACTGGGGAGACCTGAGTTCAAATCCCCATTCAGCCATGATACTAGCTGGGTGACTCTGGACCAGTCACTTATATCTCTGCGCCTCACCTACTTCACAGAGTTGTTGTGAGGAGAAACTCAAGTATGTAGTACACCGCTCTGGGCTCTTTGGAGGAAGAGCAGGATAGAAATGTAATAAATAAATAAATAAAATAAAATTAATCTAGTTAAAGGAAAGAGCAAAGAGAATCAGCTGCATTCTCATGTGGGAAGGCCACGGCTTGGCTTTCCAGCTAGGGAGTAAACTTCGGGGTGGAGTTGCATAAACAAGAGAGGACTGCAGAGTTATGGGAAGTGAACTTGTTGACTTCCTATGTTAACACCTATGCCAAAACACCACCTACTACAAGGGAGGAAATTCATTATGGTGGTTAAGTAATTGAGGAATACTCAGATTGGTGGAAATGAGGAAGTTGTAGTCTGTCCTACTAAGTATGGCAGGGAAAGCCATCACACACTCATAGCCCACCTTAAAAACAAGTCCTTTGCTAATTGATAATTAGAAACTGAAAAGGTAAGCTTGTTTTAATTCATCATCTCTACTTTTAAAAATTACATTTCTCTGAATATGTTATTAGTTTCAATCAAAGTGGTTTGAGAAGGGATTTTATAAAGGAAAGAGGGGTCTTCTTCTTGGTTTAGGATCCATATGTGGGACTTTCTGATTACCTCTTGACACCACTATAAGAGGTGCATGGCATGGCTAGACCTGTGTTTTAGAGCAAGAGAGTCCGGTAAAGGAACATTGTTTAGAACTGAAGCTAAAGAGAAGCTTAGGGAGTCAGGCAAGGAAGGAGACATGGCTATTGCTTCCTATCTCTATCGGGATCTGCAAAAGGCTCCCCAACACCCCAAAATAGACTTCCCACATAACTACTTTAAGACACTCCCAAGACTTGCATACCAAATCTCCATAGCATTTCTTTTTCCAAACACATCTTCACATTTCGCCCTTGGGCATTAAAGCCACTGAGTCATCTTCTTCTCCAGATTCTTCTATGCCCAAAGGCTAACAGAACAACTTTCTTACAACCCATTTTGTTATCAAGATAAGCCTATTTCCCTATCTAGCTCCTTTTAAAAAATCCAATTTCCCCATTGTTTTAGACAGGAAGCACCTCCAAGTAATCAGTAACGTCCCCTTTTCCCCGTGGGGAGGGCAGTCAACTACATCCCAGAATAAAAGAGAGTCCCCACAGAGATACTGACTCAAAGGTCCACCCAAAAGACTGCAGACTCATGAGAGATAGTCTGTTGGGAGAAATAGCCCATTCTGATGCTTTTATAGGTTCTGACACACAAGTGGGCTTCTCTTGTGGACCACTCTCTCACAAGAGTGTGAGCTGCAGTCAGAAATACGCTCCCCTAGACTTTTACCATGGAGATTTGGTATGCAAGTCTAGGAATTTTGGCCAATTTCCCCAATCAGGGATATCATTCTAGTATCCCTTTTGATTCCAGTGACTCTAGTCACCCAGACCTCCATGTCATGGTGCCAGGTTGCTGATAGTGATCCTCAGTGTGGGTTTGTTGAGTGAAGGACTTTAGTTGCAGCAAGATTGGGAGGTGATCGCTATCAAATTTAGGAACAACCTCTAGGCTCTCAACAAATAGGAGCAGATCCCTGCAGACAATTATGTAACCAATGGTACTCATTCTGGAGCCTGACAGAAAGGTGAATTCAAAAGGATGTTCACTTGCTGTTGAACCATTTAAGATTAAAAAAAAAACTGAGCCTTGAGACTGTTTGAGCCAAACAAAGTCCTACAAAATTTGACCTCTGATTTTGAGATTCGGGTGAGGAGAAGTCCATCAGTTTTAGGGTTAGGAGGAGGCATTGATGCTTTGTGTAGAGCAGTGGTGGGGAACCCTGGCCCTCCAGCTGTTTTTGAACTACAGCTCCCACCATTGTGGCTGGGGATGATGGGAGTTGTAGTTCAACAACAGCTGGAGGGCCAAGGTTCCCCACCCCTGGTGTAGAGGGTGTGATCATCGAGACCCAGCCTTGCATTAAAGTCACCTCTCAGCACCACCAGCGCATTGGGGTACGAGAAGCTGAAATCGGTTCAGCCCAGATGGTTCTAAGCTGGGGTTTCCATGATTGTAGAGGAAGATAGGTGTTGATTATCAGCATGGAACAATGGCTGAATTGGATTCACACTGCCATAGCATATTGCTTGAGTAGTGGGAGAGATCTTGATGTTGCACAAAGAGCGGTAGAAACAAACACTCCCAGACCACCTTTGGATCTTCCACAACCCATCCCTCATTCAGCCCTGACTAAAAATGAGAGAAATCCATTGAGCAACATTTCCACAGCAGTCCATGATTCTTGTAAGTTTTGGGCAGTATAAAAATATGTAAAAGAAAGAAAAGAAGAAAATAATGTCATGGTGGGAAAGATAGTGAGAGAATTGGGCATCCCTGGCAGATACAGACCACTCAGCCACATTCCAAGAAAGGAGGTCCACCTTATGCTGGTTGTGTGGATGTCATAGGGTTGGGCTGTGAACTGGAGGCTGGACAGGGGAACTTCATGGGGACACCAACAACACCTCAGGATGCAGGTGGATTGTCTGGAAAGGTAAAGGAGGAGTTCTTGGGTGTTCCTGTTCTCCCCTCACTGTCGGCACCACATCACCCTTTGGGGAGGAGGTCTCTGCAGGGTGAGATGGAGGTTCCTGAACCTCCAGGAGACAGTTTGGAGAGATTATCACGGAGAGAGCATCATAATGGGGGTCTGCGGCAAGTATAAAAGCCAGACCTTTGCCATCAAGATAGGAATAATCATTGAATGGCAGTTCAGGACCTGATGGTTGCAAGGCGATAACTCTGGCAGTTGAGAGCACCAGCTGTTGCATCTGGGGCACTGAGGTCTCATTGGGTTGCTTCTGTGGAGGGGGTGATATTTGCAGTGAATACCCTACTCCCAATTTGTATGTCAACACTTTTTCCAGAGGAGGAGCTCTTGGGGGTTCATAGGTAGCACAGGTGGCTATTCCTCCAAGGTTGACTGGGTAGAGGAAGGTGCCTGTGGAACCACAGTGGAGAGGGTGTACATCTCCTGGGAGTGTATGGCTCCTGAGAGGTTGGGCTCCATAGCCAGCACTGGGAGTGTGTTTAGGGATGCAGGAGGGCCATCATTGTTGCCCATTTTATTTTCGCTGGACTCTGTGCAGAGATCCTCAAAATGAATGGAAAGCCTTCTTCTCAGTGGACCAGGTGTACCATGTGCATAGGCTTGTGCACCCACATGAGAGCTGTGCGGGGGGGGGGAGGTTGTGAGGTTGAGCTGAAGGGTGAGCTTGGGGCATCTTATAAGAGCTGGACATCCATATAACTCTCACTGTCAGAAGTCTCAGATTCTGATTCCTCAAATAGTAAAAACAACTCCATCAGAAGTCTTGTTTTTTGTTTCACTTCTAAAAGTTGCTTATGCAATTCCAAAAAGTCATCATGAATTGACTTTAGTTTGGGAGCCTCTGGCAGCAAGGAATTGACTTGCAAGTGTATGCAGTAGCTTAACAGCTGGGAGTGAGTTTGTTGAGGCTTAGCTTGAGTGGGAGGTTTGTTGGGAATGGATGATTTATTGCAGTTGGGGTTAAAAGCCTTTGCAGTAAAAATCTGGCCGGACCCAGTGATAAGAGATCTAATTTGAAAGTCTGCAAAAACTCGAGTGAGTCGTAAATCAAGAGATTGCAAGTGTTCAGCCAAGCGCATAAGTTTGGTTGGAACTGCTGGTGTTTGGAATGTTAGGAAGAGGCGTTTGTGATTAGCTCTGTTCAGAAGAAAATGTTGATTTTTCAACCTGATGCTTTCAGTTTGGCACTTTAAGATCGCAGCCAGTGATTTTATTATGATTCTTCTGTGCGTCCATAAATGGAAGTCCTTTCCAGGGAATTCATTGAGGATCTGATGAGGCTGCAAGACTGTGGGATTTGGCAAAACTATCTGCTTCCACTTGACGCTGACAGGCTTGGAGCAGACATTATGGGAGGGGCTGGCTGATAATTACTGGAGGCAGGAGCCATTGGGCTTTTAACCCCTTGGTAAACTGATATATCAACAACAACAAATATTTATATACCGCTTTTCAACAAAAGTTTCTAAAGTGGTTTACACAGAGAAATAATAAATAAATAAGATGGCTCCCTGTCCCCAAAGGGCTCACAATCTAAAAAGAAACATAAGATAGACACCTGCAACAGTCACTGGAAGTACTGTGCTGGGGCTGGATAGGGCCAGTTACTCTCCCCATGCTAAATAAAGAGAAGCACCACATTAAAAAGGTGTCTCTTTGCCCCGTTAGCAGGGGAATATACAGAAGGGAAAGGATCTGCACAGTTGCTCTGCAAACTGGAGAAAGGAGAAACCATTGGAAGTCTTATGTCTGTAAAACATGCTACAGAAAGGAGCTATAAACTAAAATTCAAAGGAAGGCACTGTTTCATTACTCATAAACATGAATTGCTTATGAAAGCAGTTTTACAAGAGAATGGATTGTTTGAAGTAGAATGTGTGACCGATAAGGCCAAAACTGTGAAGGAATGCACACACAAAGGATGTCTGAATTTGTGGCATAAAAGTTAGGCCACAGAGACACCAAAATGATATGTCAGGCAGAAAAGTTGGATTTGGTAAAGGGTCTAAAAATAGCCCCCTGCAGCACTGAATCAAAATGTGTATGCTGTATAAGAGCAAAGGCAACATGGCCTGCTTTTCTTGCACACAAGGAAAGAGAAACACAGCATCCTTTGGATCTGATTCATAGTGATGTTTGTGGGCCTATGCAAGTTAATACATCAGGAGGAAATAAAGATGTCCTTACTTTCATTGATGACTTACACACACACACACACACACACACACACACACACACACACACCTGTTAAGTGAAAAGGGACAAGTACTAGAAAGACTAAAAGAATATGTTGCAAGAGTGAGCAACAAGTTTGGGAGAAAGCCACAGATCCTCTGCACTGACAATGGTGGCCAATACACTGGGAATGATGTCATAAGATTCCTAAAGGAGGAGGGCACTGATCACCAAAAGACTGTTCCTTCTACTCCGGAGCAAAATGGAGTGGCGGAAAGAAAGAACCATTCTCTTATAGAAATGACCAGATGCATGTTTGTAGATGCTGGTATGGCTACTAAATTTTGGGGAGAGGCAGTGATGACTGCTACTTACCTGCAAAACAGATTGCCAATGAAGGCCATAGGAATAATGCCACATGAATTATGGCATGGTAACAAGCCCACTTTGAGTCATATAAGAGTGTTTGTTCTAAAGTGTGAAGGTAAAGTGTGTTGTCAAGTTGATTTCGGCTCCTGGTGCTCACAGAGCCCTGTGGTTTTGTTTTCTTGTTAGTCAATCATTTAAAGCATACACCTATATACAAAAGCCAAAAGGACCAAACTCAGCTGTAGATCTGAGGAAGGAATACTTGTTGGCTATTCCATAAGATGTAAAGGATATAAGATTTTAGATCAATTTTCAGTTGGAGAAAGAATCAAGACAACATGACCAAAAGGAAGGATCCACTGTAAGTTTTACACCTGGCAGTAATTCAGCAGAAGAGAATGCTGATGATGAACAAAAACTGTGGCATTCAACACAATAAAATAAAAGAGTTCCACCTATGAAACCTTCCCACATTGCAAAGGGAGAAAGGTTTCAAGAACCAAGCACATGGAAAGAAATTGATAACTTAACCAAAAACAAAAAATAAATGATTTAGTAGGGTATTTGGAACTTATAGAGGTCAGTTAAATGAGTACACTTATGGAAACAGGTTACCTAAAACAGAAGAAGGAGAGTGAACTTCTGCCAGACAACAGTAAGTACAGGACAGGGATTGGAAATTTTTTATATGAAGGTATGACAACAAGACTGGATATAGCTGCATTTGTGGGAATCTTGAGTAGGAAAATAAGCAAAGATGACTGGACTGCAGTAAAGAGACTAGGCAGGTACCTAAAAGGGACAATCCATCTAAAATTAAAGTAGCCTGCTAGTAGTGGACCCAAATTAGTAGGTTATATGGATGCAGACTGGGCTGTGGATCAAACAGACTGGAAGTCAATCGGTGGTTATATATTCTTTTATGGTGGTGGAGCAGTCAATTGGTGTAGCTGCAAGCAATCAATAGTTGCTCTCTTATCTGCTGAGGCAAAATATGTATTTGCCACTCAAGCATGTCAAAAGGTGGTGTGGCTGCACAAGCCAATGTCAGATTTCAACACAGATGAACCAAAATCCACTGAGATGTTTGAGGATAATCAAAGCTGCATCCAGATCTCACAAATGGAGAAAATTAAATTTCGATCAAAACACAATGCAATCAAATATCATTATGTACAGGATGCACAAGAAAAGAGACTCGTAACATTGCTGTATTGTCCAAATGGTAGCAGATGTGCTAACTAGGCCATTGCCCAGGGATCGTTTCAAAACCTTGAGAGAAAAGTTGGGACTTCTAGACAGCAGCACGAGCTGATGAGAAGGAGTGTTGGAGCTAGGACCCTGGCAGCATCAGCTCTCAGCTGCAATGTCTCATAGTGACCACTGGGGTTTTTTAGGGTCATGGATAACAGTGCTGGGCTCCTCCCCTCTTTGTTCTTCCAGTGTTAGTCTCCATTTTGTCGCTCCAGAGAGGGTTGTTTGTTTTGGTCTCTTTCTTCAGTCATGAGCTACAGCTGAATTTAAGCTGCAGGCTCTTTCACATTTGTTTGTAACCTTTTCTTTAAATAAATCCTTGCAGTTCTTTAATACTAAAGAACTGTCTCAAGACCTCTTGCTTTGCTGCTTTCTCACCAAACTGGTTTTGCTTTGATCTTTGGGGACTGAAATGCCATTTTTCCACTACATCATTGAGCAGGCAGTTCTGAGTGTAACCGGCCCTTTCTAAGATTAATAGCACAAACAGAAAGTTTGGGAAGCCACAGAAATTTGGGAGGGGTGGGGTGGGGTGGGATGAAATAACATGATCGAATGCTGTTTTACCTCTCCACCCATAATACACTCCTGTGCCTGTGTAATATTTTATATGTAACTCAACTGATAGTGCCATCAAAGCAGTTTACAAAAATAACATTAAAACTAAAATCTAAAATGGCAAAAACAAGAATTAAAAAAACAACTCTAAAATGATTACACCAGCTAGTAAACCAATGTCAAGAGAATCAGCAATTTTCAAATTAATAAGTAACTGCAAAATACAAAATATGTAGATGGTTTAAGAATATAACAAGTATGGGGCATCAACATGAGTAGCAAACTGGAATGAAGGATTTTTCTTTTCTCTTGCCCAATATCTGATGGGCTAACCTTTCAATGAAAAATATGTCCTTTACTTCAGCCAGCCAGATCTTCAGCAGGGAGCTCATTATCTTGCCACTTGCTGGTAAAAACTGCCTTTGCAGTTGTTAATAAGTATATAACAAGATTCCTACTATCCACAGTGAAAAGAACATTTTCAAAATTATGCAATAAGATCACTGCCAGATCTTTGGGGATGAGGCGACTCACAGTTTTATTAATCCTAATCAAAACAAGTTTCAGAAGTCTTGTACTTGCTTGCATGTGCACTATAAGTGAAAGTAAATACCTCTCTGGACACATACCTTTCTACATCTGTCTGAACCTTTTTGAAATAAATGGGTCTTCATGGTATTAAATACCACCTGCTATCAACTTCAAATGCCAATTCTTTAAAATTTTGACAAATAGAATTAAAAGGTTTAGCAGTCCAAATCCATTTCCACTGATCCAGTGTAATTTCTGACCCACATTGGTTTCCATTTTTTAAAAAATAGGTCATAATATCCTCCAATAAAGTGGGTTAAGATTTTGTATAAAGTTGAAACAATGTCCTTTGAGGCTGAATGTCTACACAGAGGAATAGAATCAAATCTGAGAAGATTCTGAAGCATGGCACAGAAGAACAGAATAAAACAAGTGTAAATGCTTCAAATGCTACTTTAAATAAATTTGAGAAACACATGTCTACTAGGGCCTCATAATGTTTGCAAATAGCCACAGGGAGCCTATCTGGATAGTAACTGCAGTATGAGAAAGAGCAATTTCTCCCTCCACCATGCTGTTTTCCCAATGAAAATGTGCAGGTGCATTTTTCCTAATGGGCTTGTTGTGTGTGTGTGTGTGTGGGGGGGGTGTTATTGAGAAAACAATGGGAAAAGAGTTAAATCACCTCTCACCATGACACAATTCCAGCCCAAATTGGACCTCCCTATGTCTGCTGTTTGTACATGTTTAAAGAGAATGGGATGCATCTCCTTAATTTTGTCTAGTTCACCCTAAGTGCATGCTGAATCTATACAAGTTTGCTTTATTTCTTAAGATTTTTATTTATTTATTCATTGTATTTAACATATTTTATACCGCCCCAAACTCACATCTCTGGGTGGTTTACAGCAAGCAAGCAAGCAAGCAAACATAAGAACAGCCCTGCTGCATCAGGCCCAAAGCCCATCTAGTCATGCCATCCTGTTTCACACAACGGCCCACCAGATGCCACTAGAAGCCTTGGATTAGCTAATAATAATATTGATATTCATACAGAGCTTTAAAGCACTTCACATACATTATCTAAGTGATTCTTACTACAACTTGACCTCATAAGGTAGGTCAGTATTATCATATTGCAGTAGAGGCTGAAAAATAGTGACCTGCTTACAGTCACCCAGGAAATTCATGGCAAAAGTGAGATTTGAACTGCAAATTTCTGGACTCAGTTCATAGTTAAAGGCACTGCATTACACCAACTCTGTACTGATAATACTTGATCAGAGAACCTTGATATCTGCATGTGTGCAATCACTCAAGAGAAGTGGAAGTGTGAGCTATGATGCTGAATCTGGTAGCTTTCATATCTCTAGGTGTTGCTTCCTAGTCATGGGCTATGCAGATTCTATAAATGTACATACAAATATACAGTGCATTTACAAATGTACTTATACCATATACAAATGTATGTAAATAGAGATAATTTTAATGTAAATCTGAGATAATTTTAAGATATTGTAAAAGACAAAGAGGCTAGTCTTATGCGCGGTGGAGCCCAGCCCGGTTTCTACTGCATGTGTGAGTTCGGTTCGACCGGTACTGGTACCAGGTCAGTTTGAATCCAGTTCAGATTTGAACCAAACCCTCCTGGCCAGTTCCGTGAACATCCCTACCGGGGAATGCTAATAAAACTCAACAAGCACTTCTTGTGTTCATCTGTTGTAAATTGCATCTGCTGTGTTTGTGGATGGAGAGTGAAGAGATGGCACGATGGTCATTCTTGTTCCATATCCATAACAGGGGTCATGAAGAATTATCCTGGATTGTTAGGCTGAATGAAAAAAGCAAGTTGAAAAATGGTAGTACAAAAGGACTATAGTTCTACAGATTATAAAGTGACTACAGCGAAGCGATTGCTGGCTGCTTCTGTAATAAGTTAATACTAGCTAAACCTGCACAGAGCATCTGTGCACTAGTGCTAGTGCACTCGGCCTTCCCATCCCCTCACTCGGCCTTCCCCACACCAGAGAGGATGACAGAATGCCCTCTCACTCAGCGTTCCCCTCCCGCTTAGGTTCTCCCTCCAGACCTGGAAGGGTGATGGAAGGCCCTGACAACTCAGCCTCCCACTGCCACTCTCCCTTTCCTCTCCCTCTGCCTGCTTGTTCACTGCTTGCCTTTCCTCTCCCCGCCTGCTCGCCCTTTAAGAACATAAGAACTGCCCTGCTGGACCAGGCCCAAGGCCCATCTAGTCCAGCATCCTGTTTCACACAGTGGCCCACCAGATGCCACTGGAAGCCTACAGCAGGAGTTTAGGGCATGCCCTCTCTCCTGCTGTTACTCCCCGGCAACTGGTACTCAGAGGCACCCTGCCTTTGAGGCTGGAGGTGGCTTTTAGCCCTCCAACTAGTAGCCAATGATAGACCTCTCCTCCATAAAGTTATCCATCCCCTTTCCTCTCCCCTATCCTCTCCCCCCACCAGCCTGCTCGCCACTTGCTCTTTCCTCTCCCCCCACTTGCTTGCCCTTTCCTCCTGCTGCTCGTCCAGTCCTCTCCCCCACCCACCTGCTCGCCCTTTCCTCTCTCCCACCCGCCTGCAGACCGCTCGACTTTTTCTCCCCCCACTACCCACTCGCCCTTTCCTCTGTCCCACCTGCTACACAGCCTTTTTTTGCCCCTCACCACCCACTCATTGCTCACCCTTTCCTCTCCCCTCACCTGCTTGCCTTTTCCTCTTCCCCGCTTGCCCTTTCCCCTCTAGGGGTGTGCATGGAACCGGCTGGTCAAGTCCTGTTCGAGTCTGAACTGGACCCAGACCGGACATGGCCAGTTCGGTCCAGTACTCCCTCAACCTCTCCCAATTGTTTGTTGCTGCAGTGTGGCCTCAGGGGTTAACGATTTTTTTTAAAAAATTTTTTATTACATTTACCCCCCTGGAGGAGTTATTCAAGGCAACAACGGTGGGGGGTGTCCACAGAGGTTCCCCCTCTCCCTGCTGGCCTCCCTTACAGCCCCCTTCAGCTGCTCATCAGTCTTCCCCCCTCTGCATGACAGTCATTTTTGAGGCCACTGTGCCTGTGCAATGGGCCTCTGCATGGCTTTCACATAAGGGAGGGTGGGGGGAGGGGGAACCTCTGCAGGACCCCCCCCTCCACCACCTTGAATGACTCCCCTGGAGGGGGTCGATGTAATTTAATAAATAATTTTTTAAAATCGCGAACCCCAGGGGGGTTCAGTTTGGGGTCAGGGTGCTTAGGTTTGACAGCGGTGGTTTGGTTTGACCACAAACAGTTGAACCAAACTGGTTGAACATATTCCACGTCAAACCTGTCTGCACATCCCTATTCCTCTCCCCTCCCCCACATGCTTGCCGCTCACCCTTTCCTCTCCCTGCTGCCCCCTGCTGCTCACCCTTTCCTCTCTGCACACTCACTGCTCAGCCTTTTCACCCTGCCACCCACTCGCCACTCGCCCTTTCCTCTCACACCACCAGGTCACTGCTTACCCTTTCCTCTCACACTGCTTGCCCTTTCCTCTCCCCGCTGCCCCCCCACCTCTCGCCATTTCCTCTCCTCCCAACAGCCCGCTCAGCACTTGGCCTTTTCTCCCCCTGCCACCCACTCACCACCACTCACCCTTTCCTCTCTGCTGAGCCCTCCTCCGTGCCGTCTCTCTCTGGAGATTCCCTGCCTCCCCGCCTTCTGGTTGCGGCATCTTTAGGATGTCCGTTGCTTTCTGGGGAAAGGGGTTTCTCTGCTGGAGTGGGCTCCAGGATGACGGATGGGTTCCTGACTGTTCTCTGCTTTAGATCACAGCAGCTTCAAGAATGATGGATGAGATTGCCAACATTCCCAGGTGAATGCTGAAAATTTACAGTAATCTGTAGATTTGGGCGGTAAGATTTACTGAGAGGGAGTGGGAGGAATTTTATATAGCACTCCTATTGGATGATATAAACCATATTTCTCTAGAATTTCATTGAAAATAGGGAAATTCATGCTCCTGTTTCCATACCAAGGATCACTTTGCAAGTCTCACACTCTTCTACTATTACAACTGTGCAAGGCTCTGTTTCAACAACACTGGAGAGAGGCCATAGCTCAGTGACCGAGCACATAGTTTGCATACAAAGGGTCCCAAGTTCAATTCATGGGTAGGGCCCCAAACATATTTTGGGGGGCATAAGAGGGAAGAGTGAATGGCAAAAATCACCCATCCCTTCCTTGTGTGTTTAGAACATCTTCTGCTCATGCAAATACTAGTGAGGTTGTTTCCCAATGTGTTAGCATTATCTGATAACAATATGTTATCAGAAGTTTAAAATATGCCCCAGCACTCTATAATTGGTAGGCCAGGCAAGACATGGTCCCTTAGTGTTCATGCACAGGCATTTAATGGATGTGTACTAGATACAAGTAACACTCATCCATCCTCTCAGGAATTCTAGAGAATGTGAGCAAGAAGCTGAACTCTGAAGAATGGCAATGCTAGTGATCATTCTCATAAAATTTTAACAAGGCATTCCCAGAAGGCAAAAACAGGGACAAAATGAGGACAATGGTTTTCCAGGGACAGGTATAAGAAAATATGGGCAAACTGGGAACCATATGTGAGCATATGATGAAAATCATATTATTTTGAAAAACTCATTTGAACAGTAATCATTATCTTGCTGAAAAAACGTGGTAGGTATCATAAAGCACCAACTAATCCTTTTTAAAAAACATGGTGTCTTTGATAAGCAGACAGATTAAGCAGCTGTTTTTTGAAATTCTGTGTAGTATTCATTGCATGCTTTCATTGTACTTCCAGGAATTATGACATCGTATAACTTATTCAAAAATACAATGATCAAGTTCTGTTAAATCCTGTTCAATCATTTTATATAATGATGCCTATATTTTGTGATTCATTTCAGATTTCAGAGACCTATGCCTTTCTACCAAGAGAAGCGGTGACACGATTTCTAATGAGCTGCTCAGAGTGCCAGAAGAGAATGCATTTAAGCCCAGATGGAGCAGATCATAAAGGTAGCTTTTGTGTCAAATAGTGGGATGTAAAGTAATTTCATTCATAATGCCCATTTATATTTTCCTGATTTAAGTGAAGCCCCCGCCCCAATTACACTAGGATGGTTCAACAAGTCATATCTTATCATCATATGAGAGGAGAGCTGGTCTTGTGGTAGCAAGTATGATTTGTCCCCTTAGCTAAGCAAAGTCCACCCAGGTTGCATATGAAAGGGAGACTAGAAGTGTGTGCACTGTAAGATACTCCCCTCAGGGGATGGAGCCACTCTGGGAAGAGCAGAAGGTTCCAAGTTCCCTCCCTGGCATCTCCAAGATAGGGCTGAGAGAGATTCCTGCCTGCAGCCTTGGAGAAGCCGCTGCCAGTTTGTGAAGACAATACTGAACTAGATAGGCCAATGGTCTGACTCAGTATATGGCAACTGCCTATGTTCCTATCTCATTTAAAGTCAGAATGTTGTGGGTCTCCTGCATTCTCTGAAAGGATTATATATGTAATACCATGTTCCTCCTGCAAAGATAATTTTGCCCAAGGGAAATATTCTCCCCCCATCCTGCTTTTTACATTTCCGTGTAAAAACATACACTGTAGCTTGTATGAATAGTAACCAATTTTTAAAAAATATAAAAACTCATAATGCTTTCTTTCCATGTAGCATAAAGTAGCAGCTTAAAATGCCAAAGACTGCCAAACTCTCACTGGCTGTTGTACTGTGCAATGTTCCATCTGCCTTGGAACAGAATGTACTTACAGTTGTGCAAGAGAGCTCTTATGCAAATGAGGAACTTTGTACAGAGTTGTGTGATCAAGGCCACTGGAAATAATGGCTGTCCATTGCACAACTGTGTTTGCGCAAGTTACGAATACCAATATGAATATAAGTTCCTGTGTTTGTGCAAGCACACTCTTATGCAACTCCATGTATTATGATCCATTACAAGGCAGACGGAATGCTGTGCAGTATGTCAGCCATTATAATTGCATAGGCGCCCTATGAAGAATGCATGTGCTGAGATGAAACACATCTCTGCTGAATTATCATCTGACTACATCCATGCACAAGCCTATCCATGCTACAGTTGCTATCAGAATTTAAAGGGAAATTTGAAGAGAATTTGTGGGTTTCTCCTCAGCTACAATATCTGAGGAATATTGAGGGAAGCCCAAAGGGTTTTGATGAAATTAGCACATTTTCTCAGAAGAGTTTTATCCTTTATCTTTCTTTACCCCTTGCTAGACCTACTCCCCGGCATACTTAGCATAATACTTAAACTATCTCATATCATAATCCTCCAAAATATTGCTGTTTAGGATTTGCTGGGGGTGAAGGAGACCCCTTGCAATCCATGACAGGTACCTAAACAGCAGTTCCTGATGAATAGCACTCTCAGTGTGGTAACAACCATATACAATCCATTTATAATTAATTTGCCTGTGGAAAAAAATGTTTATTCTTACAGATAACGGGAAACCCCCAACTTTGGTGACCAGCATGATTGATTACAATATGCCAATCACAATGGCCTACATGAAGCACATGAAGTTGCAGCTCTTAAATTCCCAACAAGATGAGGTAAATAACAGACTGATTCATGGTAACAATAGTAATGAACTACATTCTTCCATAATTTCCTCATTACATCGGCTATCTATCTATCTATCTATCTATCTGAGAGAGAGAGAGAGAGAGAGAGAGAGAGAGAGTTTTTAAAGCTTGTAAATAACTCCATACATGTATTATTTAGATCCTGGATGGATGATGCTAATAAAGAAGTATAATATACATTTATTCTTGATTAACTAATCAGAAATATAATGGGCAAGACATTTTGGCTTCTGCCTTCTTCAGATGCTCTGATGTTATAGGAAAGGTACAGTAGCTACAGTGACAGTTATGGAATGTTGAGGAAAGCACCTGACTTCTCAGCAGCAGCCAGTCCTAGATTGCTGAACACTATATCATGGATATTCCATAATTGTCACTGCAGCTACTGTACTTTTCCTATAACATCAGAGCAACTAAAGAAGAAGGAAGCTGAAATGTCTTGCCCATTATATTTCTGTTTAGTTAATTAACAACACACACACACACACACACACACACACACACTGGATTCCACAATTTCACTTATCCGAAAGACTCCGAAAATCCTGAAAATATTTGCTTAATCAGAGGTTTTTAAAATAAAATAAAAAACAACCACCACTATTTATATAGGGTGATTGTCCATGTGGTAGCATGCCACATATTCAGAAAGTTTGCAGGGTTGAACAACTTGAGATTGAGGTCATAGGGGTTCTATTGTACTGCTATCCAGTGTTTGGATAATGTAGAAAATGGGGAAAATCTTGTAGGACATACTGCTGAATCCTTTTTGATTGCAATCAGATTAAAGAAACATTAAGTTTAAAGGCAAATAATTGTGCTAACCATCTTTTGATTTCCCAAAATTATTTATCAAGTGCATATTATTCAGATTGTGAGCCTTGGGTGACAGGGATCCATCTTTATTTATTTTTATTTTTCTATGTAAACTGCTTTGGGAACTTTTGTTGGAAAGTGTTTTATAAATATTCATCATAGTGTCGTTGCCATAGCAGCCAGAGCATCATAATCACTATCTATCCAATGGCAAGTAATGCTAGTCTGAAAAATGGAAGTATTTTAAAGGGGGGAGGATAATTTTTTTTGAAGGTTTTGTGGCATTTGTGGCCATGTATCTTTTTATTTAATGCTGAGGTAGAAGCAGGCATGGGCAGCAATGGTGGAAGCCCTCTCATTAGCCAGCATATTGTGGATGACATTTTCTTTAGCTGGAATGTACCAGGGAATTATGTGACAACATGGGACGTGATATAATTCCCTGGTGCAATCCAGGTAAGCAATCAGAATGGCTTCTAGTACTGTTGCTGCACCTGCCACTACCTGCACGGATGCAGCATTTAATGAAAAAGTCCTTAAATATATCCACACTGCATTGCTCTGAAATTTTGAGCAAAAATAATCCCCAGCCCTGAAAATGTGCCCCATTTTCAACATCTGTGAACTGTGCAGCAAAACTGAGGGGACACTTTGAGGAACTTTGTTGAGAAAATCTAGGGATGGGCCACACATTCTGTAAAAGACTCATGATTAGATGCCTGAAAGGTTTTGGTTCTACTTTAACACGGCCACCAGGGGTTCTGAATTTGATTGCAGAAGTGCTGCTAGGGGAGAAGGCCAACATGAAACTTTCCTGATTAAATCCACTCCCCACCCCAGGCCTTGCATAATGTGTAGAGGTTGCACAAGATCATGGTTTCCCATGTCACTCAAGTAATTTGTACTCCAGACTACTCAATGATGAATGTTGGGTGCATCACTGCCTATTGCAATAACATTATTTTTTGAAGAACCTTACTTTACTTGAGGAAACAGAACTCTACTTGGAAGCCCTAAGACCTTTGGAAGAGTGCAACATGTCTTTACCCACTGCAGAGAGAGTTTTTATGACTAATAAAGGGAGGATAAAGCTTTGCCACTATCCTTTTTCATATCAGGGAAGAATAATAGTACAATAGCTATCCAGAACCCTTTTGTCCTTTTTATCAGTGATCTTCTTAGTAATTCAGTTACTTAATGGAAATTCTCCTTATTTTCTGTCAAATTCCTGTCCTGCTTTTAGCTCAGTGGGAGGAAAATACAGGTACTTGTTTCCCTTGTGTGGCTAACAGCAGCTTAGAGTGTGTGTGTGTAATTTTGATCAGGAAAAAGGTAAGATAGAGTTAAACACCCCCTGATCCTGCACCACTGCTCTAGTCAAATTTGGAGCCTCTTATGGCTGCATTGCAGTAAAAATAAAAAACATTAGGAGATTTACTTACAGATATGCTGCTGTCACGGCGCTGGTCTCTCCACGGCTGTTCTCTTGTCCACCTCTCCTTCTCACCTCCCTCTGATAGGGCCTCAGAGTTTTCAAGGGGAGGGGGTTTGACTCACCCGAATCCTCCTCCTCCAGGCTCCTCTGGGTCACTGTGGCAGTCTCTCTCCGGAGGTCTCCACCACTCGTCCTCCAACTGCCCCTCATTACTGGCCAAGCCTGCCTTAAATCCATCCTGACAACTAATGCATCTCCTGCCCCCTCTAATTGGACTGCCGCCCTGCCATATCAGGTTGCTCTCACCCTTATCCCCCTCAGCTGTATCTCTGCTTCCCGTTCCCTCCTCAGTCACTACCCTTCCCTGCAAGGCGCCCTGCTCACATCATCCAGAGGTGCCTCGCTCCACACCCACTCCCTTGGCTGCTCTCACACGGCTTCCTGGCCCCACAGCGTTTCGGCTGGATGCTCATTGGGCTGTTCCGCCCTGTCCCTCACTGGACAGCTGGATAATGTGGCATTTGGCCCTTAAGTGCCAAAAGCAAAGAAATGTAAAATGTTGCAATTTGTTCTTTCATTGTTCAGTATGACAGCTGTAAGTATACATTGTAGGGACTATGATGTGACATAGGCCAAATTCAGATGTAACAGGAAACTGGGGGTCCCTTCACCTCTGGTTTCTTCACCAGCACACCCAAAAGTGGGGAAATGGAGTTTGCAGGGGAAAGGAATCTGCGGCTTCCCTGCCTAAACCTTTGGTTCAGAATGGAGTTTGGGTACCACAAACTCAATTTCTGCGATGCCAGCATTACATCCAAATGCTAGCACTGCTGTTTGGGCCCCATGGAACAGGAGTTGAGGGAGGAAGCTCCTCCCTCATTCCAGCCCGATTGGTTGTGCAGGTTAGTACTTCTGTCAAGAAGGAAGCCCACATAGCCAGCTCCCCCACCTCTCTTCAGTCTCATTCTCGCAGTCTCACTGACTGCAGAGAGGCAGCTCTTCTGAATGTCCAAATGCAGATGGGAGAGCAGGGGAAGGGGGTGCAGAACCACGGGTCCATTGGACTTGTGGCTCCACATTACATCAGAACGGGGTCAGAGTAAGATCTACAGTCAGACCTCTAGTAATTGTCTTTTGTATATTTGTTTTCATATTAATCACTTAAGCCTGGGGAGGCTGTGAGAGAAGCTTCGGGGAGAGGAAAATGGCAACAGCCATTTCCTCCCCTGCCCAGGTGAATGCATGGCTGTTGCACCTTGTGGCAGGGAGTGAGTAGATGGCCATTGCAATTTTCCATTGATTGCATGGCTGTTGCAGCTTGTGGCAGGGAGTGGACTGGGTAGATGGCCATTGCCATTTGTTGGCACCGGTGGAGAAATGAAGGCAGCAGTGGCAGGGAGTGGGGGGGGAGTTGGCAGCTGTGGAGTGTGGCAGCAGCGGTGGGGAGGAAGCATAAGGAGGGGGAAGAAGGAAGAGGAGGCAGGAGGCAGCAACTGAGAAGCATAGAGAAGGTAGGGGTGTTCCCCCCAATATTGGGGGCTTGATAATGTGTCAGGGGGTCTCAATCGAAATCTGGGATGCGAATAAGTGGAACTATCCCCATGATAAGTGCATTTGTGCTCAAGGAGGATGCCACCAAATGGGTGAAACAGCAAGGAATGAACCTGTGATAGTCAAGGGTCTCATGTATATTGAAAACCAAGTGTGTTTAATAGTTTTTATGACTAGGAATTTTCTGAGCTGGATAAACATATATGTATGTATGTATATGCACACATGTGTGTGCCCATGCGCACGAGCACACACACACACACACACACACACACACACACACACACACACACATTTGGTTATCAGGGAAAATCAAGGGGAAACTGATCTGGCAATCTCCCACAGTATTCTCTTATACTCTGCAAAGAAGTCTGGAAATTGAGTGACATCAGTATGGTGGGGCAATAAATTTACCTGCCCCAGGTACAACCTGGACAAGGTCACAAAATAACCTTAAAGGTCATGTAAATTTATACTTTTAATATGTTTAAATGGCGTGATATTGTTCAGTTTTGAATAATAAGACTTTTTTCAAGATGGTATTATTATTATTATTATTATTATTATTATTATTACATTTATATCCCGCTCTTCCTCCAAGGAGCCCAGAGCGGTGTACTACATACTTGAGTTTCTCCTCACAACAACCCTGTGAAGTAGGTTAGGCTGAGAGAGAAGTGACTGGCCCAGAGTCACCCAGCTAGTTTCATGGCTGAATGGGGATTTGAACTCGGGTCTCCCTGGTCCTAGTCCAGCACTCTAACCACTACACCACGCTGTAGATCAAAAGCCAGCTATCAGCTTCCTGAGATACTTAGGATGCAATCCTAAGCACATTCAACCAAATGTCTTTCTTTACCTATAACTTCTAGAAAGAATCTCAGTTGTATGACAGCTTAAAGTAGCCCTGCACTGCATGCTGAGTGCATCACTGCCTAATAACATTGTCTCAGTACTGCACAGAGAAATACAAGTGGTAAAGTACCCACACTAGTGTGTGTGTGTGTGTGTGTGTGTGTGTGTGTGTGTGTGTGTGTGTGTGCGACCACCATTGAGGAACAGAGTGTGTTCTTTTCTAACTTAAGAGTTGCTCAAACGCAGTTGCATGATGTGACACCCGTTATTTCCAATGGGTGTCGCATCACACAACTGTGTTTATGTAACTTTAAGTCAGAGTGAAACTGCTCTGTTCTGCAGTAGCCCCAATGGTGATTACACACTTGCACCCACATTACACCCACATGGGTGGGTGCTCCACTATCTATGTTTGCTGTGCAGTATGGAAGCCACCATTTTTGGAAGGACCTTTCTTTACTCAAGCAAAAACCCCTTGGAAGCACTGAAACCTGTGAAACAGTGAATATGTTTTTATCCTGTGCAAAGAAAGTTCTTCTGATTAGATTTGCCACTATCCGTTTTCATACAAGGGAGGTCTAATAGCATAGAATCTCAACAGCCCATCCAGAACCTTGTTAGCGATTATCATCATAGTAATTCAGTTGCTTATTTATTTTATTTATTTATTTATTTTTGCATTTTTATACCGCCTTTCGTTAAAATATAGCCCCAAGGCGGTTTACAAAAGTTAAAAACATACAATAAAAACACAATAAAAACAACATGCTAAGAGTATAAAAACATATAAAAACAGGCATAAAACAATACAAGAAATAAAAACACCCAGAAGCAGCAGTAAAAACGATTATGTAAAAGCCTGGGTAAAAAGCCAAGTCTTTACAAGCTTTCTAAAAGCCATGATGGAGTCCGAGGAGCGAATGATCACTGGGAGAGCATTCCAGAGTCTGGGGGCAGCAACAGAGAAGGCCCTGTCCCGAGTGCACGACAGCCGGGCCTCTCTCATTGTCGGCACCCGGAGCAGGGCCCCCTCAGATGTCCTTGTCAAGCGGGCAGCAACCCTTGGGAGCAGGCGGTCCCTCAAATACCCCGGGCCCAAACCGTTTAGGGCTTTAAAGGTCAAAACCAGCACCTTGAATTGGACCCGGAAACGAACCGGCAGCCAGTGCAGCTCTTTCAAAATGGGGGTAATATGTTCCCAACGGGCAGCTCTGGATAACACCCTCGCTGCCACGTTTTGCACTAGCTGCAGTTTCCGGATATTCTTCAAGGGCAGCCCCACGTAGAGCGCGTTACAGTAATCCAGCCGCGACGTGACTAAGGCGTGGGTAACTGTGGCCAGATCTGCCTTCTCGAGAAAGGGACGCAGCTGGCGCACCAGCCGAAGCCGTTCAAAGGCACCCCTGGCCACCGCCTCCACCTGAGCTTCCAAAAGCAGAGCCGGGTCCAGTAGTACCCCCAAGCTGCGTACTTGTTCCTTCAAGGGGAGTGCAACCCCATCCAGAACTGGTAAAATCTCCACATCCCGATTGGCTCTCCTACTGACCAACAGCACCTCCGTCTTATCCGGATTCAATTTCAGTTTGTTAGCCCACATCCAACCCATCACGGCCTCCAGTCCCCGGTTCAGGACATCCACCGCCTCCCTAGGATCAGATGACAAGGAGAGATAGAGCTGAGTGTCATCCGCATATTGCTGACAACTCAGTCCAAATCCCCGGATGACCTCTCCCAGCGGCTTCATGTAGATGTTAAACAGCATGGGGGACAAGACCGAACCCTGCGGGACCCCACAGGCCAACGGCCACGGGGCCGAGCAGTAGTCCCCCAGCACCACCTTCTGGACCCTCCCCTCAAGAAAGGACCGGAACCACTGCAACGCAGTGCCTCCGATTCCCATACTCGAGAGGCGGCCCAGAAGGATACCATGGTCGATGGTATCGAACGCCGCCGAGAGGTCCAGCAGAACCAACAGGGACGCACTCCCCCTGTCTAGTTCCCGGCGTAGGTCATCCACTAGAGCGACCAAGGCAGTCTCAGTCCCATACCCGGGGCGGAAGCCAGATTGAAAAGGGTCCAGATAATCCGTATCATCCAAGACCCTCTGCAGCTGGGACTCCACCACACGCTCCATCACCTTGCCCAAAAAGGGCAGGTTAGACACAGGTCTATAGTTGTCCAGGCTGGAGGGATCAAGGGAGGGCTTTTTTAATAGAGGTCTTACCACCGCCTCCTTGAGGCACGATGGCATCCTGCCCTCCCTTAATGAAGCATTAACCATCACCTCCAGCCATCTGCCTGTCCCCTCCCTGGCAGCTTTTATTAGCCATGAAGGGCAAGGGTCAAGAGCGCACGAAGTCGCCCGCACACTGCCCAGGATCTTGTCCACATCCTCAGGCCGCACCAACCGAAAAGAATCCAACACAACGGGACCAGATGGTGCCAAAGGCACGTCTGCCGGAACTGCCAAAACTCTGGAGTCCAGGTCAGCACGGATGCAAGCGACTTTATCTGCAAAGTGACAGGCAAACCGATCACAAAGAGCTGTAGATGGCTCCTCCCCCATTGTCCGGGGGGATGTGTGGAGCAATGTTTTCACCACACGAAACAGCTCTGTTTGCCTGCACTGAGCAGACGCAATGGAGGCGGAGAAAAAACGTTTCTTCGCCGCCCCCACCGCCACGGCGTAGTCCCTAAAATGGGTTCTAGCCCGTGTTCGATCGGATTCGTGACGACTCTTCCTCCAGCGTCGCTCCAGCCGTCGTCCGAGTTGCTTCATCGCCCTAAGCTCCGAGGAAAACCAAGGAGCGGAACGGGCTCCACTAAGCCGGAGAGGGCGCTTGGGGGCAACCGTGTCAACAGCCCGGGCCATCTCTCCATTCCAGAGATCAACCAAGGCGTCGACAGGGTCACCAGCTCTGGACACTGGAAACTCCCCGAGGGCCGTCTGGAATCCAAGCGGATCCATAAGCCTCCGGGGGCGGACCATCTTAATCGGCCCACCACCCCTGCAGAGGGCAGACGGAGCAGTCAAACTAAACCCTACCAGGTGATGATCTGTCCATGACAAGGGAGTGGTCTCAATTTCCCCCACCTCCAGATCATTTATTTCCCGGTCGGCAAAAACCAGATCCAGAGTGTGTCCCGCCACGTGGGTAGGGCCCGATACCAATTGAGACAGGCCCATGGTTGCCATGGAGGCCATGAAATCCTGAGCCGCACCAACTAGGGGGGCCTCAGCGTGGACATTGAAATCCCCCAAAACAATAAGCCTGGAGGAACCCAAGGCCACCTCCGAGACCACCCCCGCCAGCTCAGGTAGGGAGACTGAAGTGCAGCGGGGTGGTCGGTACACCAACAGAATCCCCAGCCTATCTCGGAGGCCCACCCTCAAGGACAAACACTCGAAATTCTGAGATTGCCTGACCGGGCACCTGGAAACGGGGAGGGTCTCTCGAAAGATGACTGCAACGCCTCCTCCCCGACCCTCAAGGCGGGGCTGCTGCACGATCTGGAAACCTGGAGGACAAAGCTGAGAGAGACCGACCCCGCCCAGCGCATCCAACCAGGTCTCCGTCACACATACCAGGTCAGCACGCTCATCCACAATCAGATCGTGGATGATAGATGTTTTTGCGTTAACTGACCTGGCATTCAGCAGCAGCACCCTAATCCTCGAAGGAGTGTTCCCAGAGCTCCCTAGGGTCAGAGGGTTGGGAGAAGGGCCGGAAAAAGGAACAGGCCTCAATTGCCTGGACCGTTTTCCCCTGTAACGGCCTGCCCAACTCCCACCGCCATACCTCCCTCTGCCCGCTACCCGTGATATTGCCGCCCCCACTCCAGACCCACTTTTTTGCTCCCCCAGACACATCTCGCCAGACTAACCCACCACGGCTTCTTGGCTTAATTAAAAACAAAACAAAACCAGGCTTGCGTAGTCTCCTGCTGACTTCTTAATTGTGAGAAGATGGCTCTTCAGGGCGGAAGGAGAGAGATCTTCTTCTGGTCCTCAGGCAGCTTGCCCCACGGCAGAGAGCCACAAGGACGAGAGCCCTTGTGCTCTCGCCCTTCGGCTCGCGCCAAGAGGCTCGCGCCCTTGGGCTAGCCTGCCCTATATAGCAGCAGCAGCCGCCAAAGCCCCAGCAGCAGCCCAAGGAGATGTTACACACACCTGAGGAAAGGTGGGGCAGGGGCAGAGACAGCAGTCAGTCAGTGCCCCACCCAAGCTGTTCTCCTTCTGTCTTCTTTCTTATGGAAATCTTTCCTGTTATCAGTCAATTCCTTTTGTAGTAGCTGCAGTCCTGAGTCTATTTAAACACACAGGTGGGATTTAGGCACAAGTTACTGGGCATAACATTACATCTAGTTAGTTATGCTTGTATTGATCTTTTAGTTAACTTACATTACAAAGAATCAAAACATTTGGATTCTCTATTTTAGGACGAACAGCATCCAATAATTGCTTGGTAAGCTCTAATTTACTATGAACACTATGCCTAAAAATTAATTTGACATTTGTTAATGTGCTTTTGATATGGATTTTTTTCTTCAGGATGAAAGCTCCATAGAAAGTGATGAATTTGATCTGAGTGACTCTACCAGGATGTCTGCTGTAAACTCTGACCTTAGTTCGAATCTTGAAGAAAGGATTCAAAGTCCGCAGAATCTCCAGGGCCAGCAAGATGGTAAGCTCAGTGTTCAACAAATGAAGCTGAGTTTTGTTGGGTACCTTCTTTCCCTTGGTTCATTCAGTGTCAACCATGTGTGATATCTGTAGCTTACCTGCTGCTTATTTAAGAGATCACTTATATTACCCATTTAATTTATTATTATGGTTAATATACAAGCTTAGATGGCTTCCTGGATTATTTAGTCTCACTGAGATAAAGAATGAAAAAGTGGTTTAGGAAAGAAGGTAAAGCTATTTGAGCTCCTGTTCCTTCCCTAGGATGTTTCTGATCTGTGAATAGTAAAGCTTACTATGTCCCTGGACAATTGTAGCTACTATTCTGTGTCTAACAGAGTGATCTGGCCTACATTTGAACCATTTTCAAAGGACACAAAAATATCCAACCATCTGCAATACATGATGAAGAGACAGTAGTTTCTTCAAGTGCACAAATTTACTTTCTCTCATATATGTGAATGGCTGCCGTTCACTTCAATGGGAAAAGATAAAGGATTGCCCTTGGAGACAGGGTAAAACCTGGCCACACACAGAAGCCTTGCACATACAATGGTTCCTGCGATATGCACACTTTCACTGCGAACATGCTCTGCCCATCCTAACGATGGGCCTTCTTCTGGTGGATTAGTACAAAAAAGAATGCTATGGCAAAAAAATACTGCGGCAGAAAAGACTTACACCATTTCACTATGTATTAGTACAGTGTAGCAGTATCATAAACAAGACTTGGATGTTGATGATTCCCCACCTCCCCCTATCAGTCTGGCATCTGACACAATTATGGGACAGCGACTGCTTGAGTAGTCTTGGTGTCTATAATATACTGATGATCGCCAACTCTATTTGTCTTTTTAAATCTATTTTTAAACTTGTGGTGGATTGGATATGAGTTCAAGTTCATTCAAAGAAGGCAGAAGAAGTATTAATGGTTGTAGGTTGTTGTGGTCTGGGAAAGGTGAAAGTCTGTGATACAGAGTGTATTGACAGAGTCTATGCGGTATTACCTACCAGCATAAAATATCATTCTGAGCATCCACCGTGTTGTTCACATAAGAGTGCAAGTGCAAGCTATTTCCTTTGGCCCCCTCCTCTTTGTGACAACTGCCAGGGTAACCTGAAAAGTCATTGCTGAGGTTGAAGGACCTGCAGCAACAGCAGTAAATGCAGCATAGGTGACTGGAGAGGGAGGGAAGATACTCAGAAACGGGATGGAAACACCTTCCTTAACTGGGCAGATCATGTTTCTGCCTTGTTTGTGGGAATTCTCCCACCTTCTGTGGTCACTCCTGTTGCAACCTACACTGCTGCCAGGATTCCTTAGGCCCTCAGGAATAATGTCTTGGGTGTCTCTGGGGACTGCAGGGAGGAGGAAAGGTAGGGAAAAAATAACTTCTGCAAGGATGGTTAGTCTGGATGCTACCCCATGTGCATAGTCTGAGAATGTTCGTCAGCTGCACCAGGAGTCCCAGTTGGCCATAATGCCCAGCAGCACTGTGAATTAAGTGCATTGAATGCACCAATTTGGATACTCCGACCTTATATGGAAAGGAAGGATCTGGGGACCATAATCCATGCCCTTGTAACCTTGATTTCCTATTGCAATGCACTCGATTTTGGGCTGTATCTGGAGTATTTAGAACAAGGGTGGGCAGACTTGGCCTTCCAGCTGTTGTTGAACTAAAACTCCCATCATTCCCAGCCACAAAAATTTGCCCACCCCTGATTTAGAAGTAAGTGCAGAGTAGCCCTGTGGTTTCTGTCCTGTGGGCCTCCAGATGTTGCTGAATTACAACTGTAGCTGGGGCTGAGGGAAGTTGTAGTTCAGCAACAACTGGAGGCCACCAGGTTGGGAACTACTGGTGTAGCCTATCTCCTGACTGAAGTTAGGAGATTAAAGCATATTAGGTCTGTACCTGCTACCTTTTGGTAAGGTTTGAGGTTCTGGTTATTACTTACAACCTTTTATGAGCACCAGGGAAAAAATGATGGGGGGGCACAGAAGGGGCAAAGTGCATTTATGGATGTTCAAGCTGTGTCCCACATATTAGATTTCTGAAACAGAATGGGGAGGTGGGTGGGAGGTCAAATTTCTTGTCTAAGGCCACTTTCCCCCCTCTGGAGCTGAGCCTGTATTATCAGAATAGTACTCAAAGAGGCTTATGTAATGGCTCAGGACTTCATGGCCATCATGGGCCATCCCAGTATACATATGAGCTATCACCATAACACTATGGCCAAATTAAGAACATAAGAACACATAACTGCGGGTGGTTCTGCACTCCCCTTCCCCCTCTCTCCCATCCAAATTCGGATGTTCAGGAGAGCTGCCTCTCTGCAGTCAGCAAGACTGCAGATTCAGGGGATTTAGCTGTGTGGGCTTACTTCTTGACAGGACAGCCTGTACAGCCAATCAGACCAGAGTGAGGAAGGAGCTTCCTCCCTCAACTCTGGTTCCATGGGGCTGAAACTGCGGTGCCAGGGTTCAGATGTAACATTGGCGCCACAAAACTGGAGTTAAAGTTGGCAAAACACCACTCTGACTTAAGGTTCAGAGTGGCATTCGGGGAGGGAAACTGTGGGTCCACCAAGTGCCACCCAATCCCACCTCCCGCAGGCGGTCCAGAAGGATAGCACAGTCGGTGGTATTGAAAGTCGCAGAGAGATCCAAAAGGATCAGCAGAGTCACACTCCCTCTGTTCATAGCCAGTTGAAGATCATCCATCAGGCCAACCAAGGCAGTCTTGATTGACCCCATAGCCGACACGAAAGCCATAGCCATAGCCGACACGAAAACCAAGTTTGAAATGGATCTAGATAATCTGCATCATCCAAAACTGCCTGGAGCTGAGAGGCCACCACCCACTCAACCACCTTGCTCAACCATGGAAGATTAGAAACAGGCCTGTAATTAGCTAACTCTGAGGGATCCAGCATAGCTTTCTTCAAAAGTGGTCTAATAATAGCCTCCTTAAGACAAGGAGGCATCCTGCCCTCCCTCAGAGAAGTTATTGTTTTAGTATTACTTTAAGAATTTAAGTTTACATCCTGGAGTTAGCAGCAGGACTCCAAGAAAGTACAACTTACAAGTACAACTTACTAACCAGCTCTGCAAGTAAAATATAAATAAGTTTACCATTCTTGTCTGGTGCTATCACAGTGACTACAGCAGAAGTAGGAGCAGGAGGGACTCAGAAGGGTGCTGAAGCTGACTTGTCTGAAAAATACTTTTTGTTGGAACTCCTGCTTGATTCTTGAGTGAGAGCAAGCATCGCTTGCAGTTTTATGTGCATAAAATAGCATGTTCATAGCCTTTCTACACATATTGAACTGAACGCTTGATGTCAGAAACAGAGACAGAACGTGCAATTCTGATTCTCCTTCCCCACATGCACATTCCGTGTAATGTGTAAATCTAGCAGGGAAGTTGTCAGAGAGGGTCTTGTTAATATCTTTAATGCCTCTCTTAGGGAGGGAAGGACGCAATTATTAGACCACTTTTGAAGAAATCTGCATTAGATTCCTCAGAGTTAGGCAATTATAGGCCTGTCTCCAACCTCCCATGCTTGGGCAAGTTGATTGAGAGGGTGGTGGCTTCTAAATTTCAGACAGTCTTGGAAGAAGCAGATTTTCTGGACCCATTTCAAACCAGACAGGCTGTGGGGTGAGATGGTCTTGGTCAGACTGTTGGATGATCTCCAATTAGGAATTGACAGGGGGAGTGTGACTTTGTTGGTCTTCTTGGATCTCTCAATGGCTTTCAATACCACTAACCATAGAGGCTATTCACACGATGGGAGAAAATTGGGCTAGCAGAGGCTAGCCTGATTTCCTCCAATCATGAGAACCACGGGGCTCAGCTGTGAGCCTGGTGGTTCTTAAAAGTCACCCGCTAAAGTACCCCTGCCCTAAGCCCAGGTTAGCGGAGTGAGCGCTCTGCTAACCCGGGCTCTACAATCATGAGTTGCTGCACCACAGCAACTCACGAGTAGACCCCCAATCGGGAGATTTAAAAGCATCCTCCCGTCTTGGGGGTCTTTCCAGCATGCCCTGCGCACTCTCGCAGGGCATGCTGGAGCTTCCGGGGGCCATGGGGGCCATGCGACTCCTGAACTTCCAAGCCCCTGCCCGCTTAGCCCGCTCTCCCTGCAAACCCTCTGGAGGTGGGTCTCGTTGATTGTGAGACCTACTTCATTGTATCCTTTGGAATGCTTGAGGGGATTGGGAGTGGGAGGCACTGCTTTGCAATGGTTCTGCTCCTACCTCTCCGATAGATTCCAGACAGTGGTGCTTGAAGATTGTTGCTCTTCATGATGAGAGCTATTGTTTGTGGTCCTGCAAAGTTCAATTGTATCTCCAATGTTTTTTAACATTTATATGAAACCACTGGAAAAGATCAACAGGAGATTTGGTGCAGAGTGTTATCAATATGCTGATGACACCCAAATCTATTTCTCCACGTCAACTTCATCAAGAAATGGCCTTACTTCCCTAAATACCAGCCTGGAGTCAGTATTGGGATGGCTGAGGGAGAACAAACTGAAGCTGAATCTAAGCAAGATGGAGATAGGTAGTGTGGGAGGTCAGAACTAGGGAAGTGGTTTAGATCTGCCTGTTCTGGATGCCTGTTCCTTTGGAAAGAGCAAGTACATAGTCTGGGAGTACTTTTGGATCTAAACCTCTCCCTAGTATCTCAGATTGAGTCAGTGGCTAGGAGTGCTTTTTTTCAGCTTTGACTGATATACCAGCTAAGCCCACTTCTGGAAATAAGTAAAACAGTAGTGCACATGTTGGTAATATCCAGGCTTGACTACTGCAATGTACTCTATGTTGGATTGCCTTAGTATGTAGTCCAGAAACTACATTTGGTAAAGAACACAGCAGCCAGGTTGATCTCTGGGGCTATCCAAAGAGACCACATTACTCTCATTCTAAAAGAACTACACTGGCTGCCAATAAGTTTCTGGGCAAAATACAAAGTGATGGTTATTGCCTATAAAGCCCTGAATGGCTTGGGTCCAAGGTATTTAAAAGAACAATTTCTTCTTCAATAATCCAGCTGCCTATTAAGATAATTAGCAGAATCTGGTTGCAGTTGCCACTGGCCCATTTGGTGGTGACCCAAAATTGGATCTTTTCTACAGTTGCCCCAGGACTTTGGAATGCGATCCCAAACCTTTTAAATTGGACCTTTTAGTTAATAAGTTTTAAAATTATTTTTATCTATGTTTTAAACTCTTTTAAATGCTTTAATATTTTAAATTGCTATTTGGGTTTTAAATTGTAAACTGCGCAGAGATTGGTATATGGGGTGGTATATATATGTGCTAACTAACTAAATAGGGCTATGCCTAAAGAGAGGATGCAATGCATCAGTGCATCCAGATCCTGAGATAAACCTTAAGACTATCCTTCACTGGGATATACATACACAGAGAGAGAAAATAACATGGTTGATTCTGTGGAGGAGAAATGGAAAACAATTTGCCAAGAGAGGTGCACAGCAGGGCAGATATTATTATTATTATTATTTATTAGATTTCTATACCGCCCTTCCAAAAATGACTCAGGGCGGTTTACACAGAGAAATAACAAATAAATAAGATGGATCCCTGTCCCCAAAGGGCTCACAATCTAAAAAGAAACATAAGATAGACACCAGCAACAGTCACTGGATAGGGCCAGTTACTCTCCTCCTGCTAAATAAAGAGAATCGCCACGTTAAAAGGTGCCTCTTTGCCAAGTTAGCAGGGGTATATTGCATGGAGGAAATCTGTCTCCACCAACATACTTCTTCCCACTGTCCAGTGTTCACTTTAACCAGTTGCCTCCTGCCGGCCCAGTTTGTCAGTGTCCTGGCTCTGTCAATGAGCACTTCTATATTTTGCTCCCAGCTGCTCCTCTGGATTGCAGGATCAGTAAACCTAATCCTAAATCTTTGGCTGTGTTCCCTGAGGCTTCCTACTCCACTGTCCTAAACTAATTCACCCTGATAGAATCCTCTGTCACTTACCCAAAAGCAGCATCTCAGCCTAGCAGCTGAGGCTGTGTAACTCTTCCCCCATTTCTCTTTGGAGCTTCAGTTCATGATAGTAGCGTGCTGCTGTCTCAAAACAGGGTTAGTAAAATCCCCTGCTTGAAATAAAAAGATCTTTATGATCCCATTTCTAAACTGAAAGCTACTAGAACTCACCATATGAGTATTTGTTAACTGTGGTATGTGAAGACAATTAAGGTCTCATTTCTGTAAATACCTTCACTTTCTGAGGAATTTAAGAACTGGGGCCTAGCTGCATTGAATAACAAATGCACCATTTCCTCCTTGGGATACAGAGACATTTTGTTGGTTCACCTGATTTATGGCCTACTTCTTACCACTAGTTCAGAAGAAACTGGCATGACTCTTGAATTCAGAGGACAAAACAAAGAATAGCTGCTAGAATTGGGAAGAAATTTCAGGCAGATGTTGTGTTGTTGTTTGAATTCCAAATAAAACAAAAAATGGAAAAGGAGGCTTATTGGATCCTGTATCTAAATCATTATGATTCAAATTTCAGAAAGTGGCATGAATTCTAAGACACATTTTGTATATTCTGTGACTGGAGTAGAATGACAAAACCTGCTGCTCATTATAGTAAAGAATGACAATGGCCCCAATCCTAAAATGGTTTGTATGCATGCTAATTGCATGAAAATGTATTTAGGGCTATGACTGCAAATATCTAATCATGAAGTGGTTCAACTGTAGGAAATAAGACCATTGGAATAACCACTACACCAGCGTGGTGTAGTGATTAGAGTGCTGGACTAGGACCTTGGAGACCCTGTGTTCAAATCCCCATTCAGCCATGATACTTGCTGGCTGACTCTAAGGCCAGTCACTTCTCTCTCAGCCTAACCTACTTCACAGGGTTATTATGAGGAGAAACTTAAGTATGTAGTATACTGCTCTGGGCTCCTTGGAGGAAGAGTGGGATATAAAATGTGTAAAAAAAGAAAAAGAAAAGAATTAGTCATTTGAAGATTGAAGCATAACAGTTTGATCAGGCACGACGCTTGACAGGTCTATCAGTGGCTATTAGTCTGGTGCCTACAGGCCACCTCCAGCCTCAGAGGCATGATGGCGCTAAATACCAGCTGCAGCGGAACAACGGCAGAAGAGGGGGCAAGCCCTCACCCCCTGCCTGAGGGCTTTTCAGAGGCATCTGGTGGGCCACTGTATGAAACAGGATGCTGGACTAGATGGGCCTTGAGCCTGATCCAGCAGAGCTGTTTTTATGTTCTTGTGAAGCATTATACTGTTACATCTTAGGAGGTTCTTGTGCACTGGGGGGGAAAAATCTCTTCCCCACTGCACTGGGGAAAATATCTCAGACTCTGAGACCTGTACAAATGTCATGTACAGATCAAGCACAGGTTAGGCATCCTACCACTTACAGAGGTGTAGTTTTGACTGCCTCTATACAAGGACTTAACAGTAACTAAGAAGAGGAAAAGGAGGAAGAAACATCACCTACCCAATGAACACTTTTATTGATGGCAAACTATGATAGGTGTCAGAATTTAAGATGGGGGACTAACAAGCAGAAGGTTGTCGGTTTGAATCCCCACAGGTACTATATCAGGAAGCAGTGATATAGGAAGATGCTGAAAGGCATTATCTCAAACTGTGCAGAAGGAGGCAATAGTAAAACCCTCCTGTATTCTACCAAAGAAAACCACAGGGCTCTGTGGGCGCCAGGAGTTGAAATCAAATTGATGGCACACTTTACCTTACTTAGGTTTTGTGTGTATTTCCCACCATGAAAAGCTGTGGACCCTCCCTGAGGCAATTTAACTTATGAACTGCCACAAGTGAAGCAAGCTGGCAGAATAATGTGAAAAGAACTCTTTGCCTCTATTGTGTAGTATCAGCTCTGTGGATAAAAAGATATTCTCTGCCTCCAAGACTTAGACTGAAGTCTTGGAGGTCTTTAATTCAGTGCTTGCCACCTTTCACAAGCACTGAATTAAATTGTCAATAAAGGAGGTGGGGAGGGAGAAGAAATGGAACATTTACATCTGCATGTTTCAGAATAAGCCTTGGGGCTGAACTGCAAATTAACTGAAGTGTTATCTTTTTCATTGCAAAATCACAAAAGTTTATTCTTACTGGGAGTAAGTGATATCGCTGTATCAAATAAAGTTAATGCCTTTGTCACCTGTGAAGAATTTAAGGGAAGCTGGCATATATCACTAGTTCACTGACTTAAATTACATTCTGTGGCTTCAAAGGAGTAATGCCCACTGAAATTTCTGAAGTGCAGTATACTTCTCACAAATTAATATCAACTTCAAAAAAGCACACTATATAACAATTGCTAACAATTCAGTTGTAGTGCTGAAGAACTATAAGTGCTTAGAAACTTATTTGGTTGGGGCTGATATAATTTATATAATTATAATCATTTTTGAATTGTTTTTGTATTGTTTTTAGCATTGTTTGAATTGTGGGTTTTATGTCTTTTAAAAAAGTTGTTGTATACTACCCAGAGCCTCTGGATGGGGCGGTTTATATATGTAATAAATAAATAAATAAATAAATAAATTTCTGTTTGTGAGGTAGTCCCAGGGCCAAACTAGCCATTACATGGAAATGTAACTTTCCATGTTTTCTTGTTTTCTCAAAAAGCAAACACAGGGACTCAATCTGGATCAGCACTGCACCCTGAGGATATGTGGGGTTCAGCCTTTACCTCCCCACAGTATTGCTAAGCTAAATAAACTGCCCTGAGCCTTTTGGAAAGGCGGTATAAAGGTTTTAATAATAAATAAATAATAAATAATATAAATTGCCTATGAAAATCCTGTTTAGCCAGAGGGAAAAACATACAATGCTTCTTGAACATTTAATCTCTTTCCCCTCATTCTTCCTGTATTACCTCTCCTCATTCCTGTGCTGCTGTAGCATATTCAAAAGGACAATGTTTTAGGGGAATCTCAGGAGCAGACTGATTCAGCTCAAAGTAGGCTATACCTGCTATTTCTGGTATGGCCTGGTACATATCTTGGGGGAAACAGCTGGCACAGATACTTGGGATAGGTAATTAATTCAGCCTGTGACCAGTCTGCATCAGGAATGAAGTAGGTGTCCAGAATATGTTATGCAATGGGTTGTGGAATGATGCTGAGATCATGGTTAGTAGTTATGAATGAGCTTCAGAGTGCAGTGAATGCATTCTGATACTTCCCCTCCCTTTCACTTCTCTGGGGATAAGTGGAGAAAACTAGAAACTTCATTCATGGTTTGTAAGAATAGGCAATTTCCCATTTTGCCTAGAATCTAGATATAGGAAATTGATTTGTGCGGACCATAGTTTGTTAGCAAACCACAATATCAAATCAGGATCAAATGGGGGGGGGTGTTGCTCCATGGTTTAGTGATCTGTTTTCTATCCTCTGGGTTTCCAGAGATAATTTTCCATGACATGCATAGTAGATTTTGCATTGTCATCAAAATGGCTTCAATTATGTTTGCTAATATCTCAATAGTTGTGCTAATTTCCCAAGTTCTTTGTAGCTACATTAAATTAACTAATCTGTAAGTGGTCAACTTGTGATGTGCTATAAAGCAGCAGAAATGGGCAGCACACAGCCTTCCATTTGACCCTTAATGCATGCACCTGAAGGACATGCAGTTCTTCATGTGCATGCATTGCTTAGGGTCGAGGCACCTGTCTTCCATGGAGTGCAGTCAGTAGATGTGTAGAACAGAGTCAGTTGGCTGGATAGAAAAGTTGACGGCCACCAGCTGAGTAACCCTTGTCCATCAATAGGTTATTGGTGCTGTAAAAGTGGAAACCCAGTTGGATGTGCCATCCTATCAGACACTACTGCAACTGCATTCTTCATCTTACACACAGAAGCTATACACAGCTATACTTCTAAAAGCCTTTTGCAGCAAAGCAAAAGAAGGGGCAGCAGGGAGATATCCTGCCGCTCTGTTTACTCAAGAAAATACGTCCGCATATTTCTTCTTAAAGCCTTTTGCACTGCACGCAAGCGGGGGAAGGCGCGGCAGGGAGGTATCCTGCCGCCCCATTACTAAAAGAATAGCTGCAGCAGCAGAGCACCGGAGAAGGGGTGCTCAAAGAAATACTCAGAGAAATTACTCAAAGAAATACGGGCACCGGAGGGGGGAAAGCGGTGGGAGGGGTAAGTAAACCCTCACCCACCCTAAAGGGGACCCCCCACCCTGAACCACCCGAATCCGAACCGCCCATGTCTGGACCGGTCCGGAGGCCTGTAGAATGGCCTCCGGACCGGTCCGGGCACATCACTAAGGTTTGTGTAGCACCTATACATCACACTCGCACACTGCATTATGAAAGCTCTGGGGTCTCCTGGCCCTCAAACCTCTTTGCTACCAGCAGAAGCCAGCAATTGTCTGGGTGGCCGATCCGGCCACCCAGGAACATGGACTGGTTTGTCTGTGGGGGAGATAAGCTTTTTGCAGCTTCCTCCCCTCACTCCATCTGAGCCCATTCTCCAATAGTGAGAATGGGCTTAAGGAGTCCCTGCTGGGCTGGGGGCTGGGTTATATTTTTCAGCAAAAGGTGGTAACTCTACTCACATTAAGTGCCAAATATGGCAACATTTGTGCAGGGATGTTAGGACTAGGGTTTTTTGGTGTTCTTTTTTTTTAAAAAAATCCCTTTTTTGATGTTCAGCCAACCATTCCCATGGTTGAACTTTTATGTAATCCCTAAAATGCTGGGAAATTGTGGCAAGCTGTGAGATGAATCTGCCACAATAATTTGCAAGGCCCCAAAAGCTGCAAACTTCAGTGGGAGTAGTGGGCACAGCAGCATTTTGTATTGTGTAGTAGTGGGTACAGCAGTGCTGGGGTCAGCAGAGATAATGTCTTTGGAAAAGATACAGCCAAAAAACTCCAAAGTGGTTTTAATTTTTTAATTTTTTGAATTTGCATTTGCTCTGGTTAAGAGTCAGATTCTCTTCCTACAGATGCTGAAGACTGCAGTAAGTCGAGAGCCATGCTCCTCCTCTGTGGTGCCAAACACCAAAATATCATCTGACATTGAGCACACCTGGGAGTCCAGCTGGCACTTCATTAATTGTATTCTGAAATATTTCCTAAGCATAAGAAATGCCCAAACAGAGGCATTTGTAGCAGCAAAGGCCCATATGAGTTGAAGATGTCATGATATACCTGGAATCAGGGTGGATTTCAAGTTGATGGTAACCAGAAATAAGATCAAACTTGGAGAAAAAATTGGTTCCATTAAGATCAACAATGATGTCATCCATCATTGGAGTAATGTGTCTCTCCTGCTTGATGGCTCAATTGGGGAGGCACATGTCCACACATATCCTTGTTTTAGCCCAGCTGTTGAGGTTTCTAGAGAACCGCTATGGGGGAGACCCATGACGTAAGGGCATCCATATGCACAATGATATTAAGTTCCTCCAAGTGTCTCAACCCTTCTTCAACCAGTTTCCTAATATGGTAAGGAATAAGTTGGTATGGCAGGGCAACTGGTTGAACTGTTTCATCAATGTGAAGTTTTACTTGCTTCCTTTTCAACTTTCCGATACCTTGAAACGTGCTGATGGAGGTTTAAAGGAAGTGGATCAGGGAGTATTGTCCAGAGCATTATGATGAGTACCAAAGCGTTGGCCGTGTCATAAGTGATCAAGATATCACCACTTGGTGCAACATACATGGGATGTATAACATATGTATCCCAGAAGGTAAAATGTGCCTGGAACATGTCACAAAGTGACAACAGAGTTGAAGTTGCATAGGGGTACACTTCCATGGTTGAGTGCACCAGCAGCAGTTTCTGAGGAAGTACATCATAGTCAAACTGAGCGATCACATTTATAGTTGCACCTGTATCAATTAAAACACAAACTTTATGCCCTTCTATAAAAAGCGATGAGGCAGATGCTTATGGTCAGAAATAGTTGGGGCTGGTGAACAGTACAGATGTACAAGTTATCTTCCTCAGGAAAATCAGCCTGAAGAGTATTTGCCTGGCCATAACCCTGATGGCAAGGGCACAAGGTAATCTGTGAGGACCTGCAGACTCTTGCATAGTGGTTCCTTTCCCCACAGGGAAGGCAAGTTGTACACCTGGCAAGGCAAACACCCTTGTGGAGATAAGATCCACCACAGTTGTAACAAACTCATTGGGCTGTCTGCTCAGGTACATACTCCATAGGGTTGCCAACTGTCCTGCACTGTGAGGGACGTCCCGATTTCCTGCAGGGAAATGCTCGTCCTGTTCAGGACTCAATTTCTCCCACTTTTTGACACATAAGAAAAAAAGGGATTTTTTAAAAAAACTTTTAGAGCCGCCGCTGAGCGGCAGAGTGGGACAGCAGTGAGAGCAAAAGCACTCCCTCCCGCCTCTCAAACGATGTAAATGGTTGCTGCTGCTCTGGGGCAAGGCTTGCTGGGACGGGGCACTGCACCCTGCAACTTAACAACTTAAACTTTAAGCAGAAAGCACTCACCAGTGCAGTAATGTGCTTGCCTGCTTGCCATGAGCAGACACAGTGTTCTGACAGAAAGAGGGAGGGACGGAGTCTGAGAGAAGGTGGTGAAAATCTGCCTTATTCAGTCCTGCCTACCTCCCAAATGAGGCAGACGGGCCATTTCAGGCTCATTTGGGAGGTAGGCGGGGCCGAGTAAGGCAGTCCTTGTAATATCCTTGTATTATTCGTGTCCTTATCTCATTGTCTGTGTTTGTGAATGCACAGGGCTGTGCAGTGTGACAAAGATGGGTGTGATATACATGAGTACTTTCTCCGTCCTTTTGACGTGTCTGCCAGAACATATCCTGCTCAAAGTCTATATTTTGCAGAGCTTAAAATTCTTGGCGAGTGCTAGCTTTGCCTTTTTATAATCATCACCATTTCCAGTATCAAGTAATGTTTTGAAAATCTGGTGAACTTCACTGCCTGCAAAATGTAACAGCATTGCCTGGTTGGTGCTGGGGTCATTTTCCTTTATCACAAGAAAAAGATTTTCCAGTCTTTCAAGCCAGTGGTCACATCTAGGTCCCAATGTAGAGTGGGAGTCATGAATAGCAAATTCAGGCAAAGCAGGAAGCATACTGATAACAACAAAAACAGAAGCTCATAAAACTGGAAGAGGAACCAGTCACTGTTGGAAAAGTATGTTGTGCCACTTAATAAAAGCACCACTCAAAATGGCTGCCACTCCACTCCTTCGGGCAGAGCTAAGAAACTATACAGTAGATAAGATGGCTACTGCACTTCAAAGCAGACTACTACAAAAGTCTTGTTTTGAACAGTATGTTATCTCTATGAAGAAAAATTCAGAATTCCAAGTGAAGAAGAGACAGAAATAGCTGGTTAGAAGAATGGCGTGTCTTTGTTTCTGTCCCTTGATTCCTTTTGTCCTCTCTGTGTCTTGTAGGCCTTTCCTTCTCTCTTTTGCTTTCTGTTATTGAGAAGGGAGTTTGGTTGGTTGGTTGGGTTGGTTGATGGAGGAGTTCTTAGCCACTCTTGTCACCAGTGCAGAATCCAGAGAAAAGAGTTGTGGTATGCAAGGTCAAGACAGTGGAGTAGAATCAGGAATATTAATAGTTTATTGAAATAGATATTATTTACAGAGAAGCAAGTGCAGACTGCTTTCAGTGCTCTTGCTGCTTGGTGTTTGTTAGCCCTGCCTCTTCTCCAGGACTGGAATAAAAGTAACTGAAGCACCATTCAAAAGCTAGCCTGGATCAAAGAATGGATTAACCAAAACCACCACACCTTCCAGTCTGTGATTATGATTCCATGGAACTGATTGCCAAGCTGAGCACCAGAGAAATGGTATTCTCCTTGGAGAAATGCAGTTGTACTGCATTCTTAAGGTCAAGAAGCACTACTTGTTTCCCAGAGACCCAAGCATTCTGTTACAAGCAAAACCCGCTTCTGGAAAGCTTAGCAAAAGTAAAGGATAATCTCAATATTAATAGCATGTGCCACAGTCTACTCGTGGTCATACTGCAAGTAGACCACTAAGGTATATTATATTATATACAAAAATCACATGCATTAAGGTTCTGCATCTTAATAGATCATTTAGAAATAAAGCATGTAATGAGAAAATTAATCATCCTACTTTTGCTAACTACGTATGTCTTTTGATCCTTTTTCAAATTGCTCTCTTTTAAAAAGTATGCTTGTTTATGTTTTACTGTATTCCATAATTTGTTTTCAATAGACTCAAATGTTATTAGACATGAATTATATATTTAGCAGATGCAGTTCTGAGTTCTGACTGGTCCAATGTGACCAGGGAACAATCACATTTTCCACACCACTATCCCAGCTGCACAACTGTCACTTTCTATTACTCTTGCCTTGAACAATTGAATGTGACTTGTAATGACAATAATTGCCTCAAAATTGTTTGTCATGTTTGACTTGTTAGCAACAATCTACTAACGGTTGGTTACAATCAAGTTTTTGGTTATTACTGCATAATTACAGAAGTGAAGACTTTAAGCCAATAATAGCCCCCAAATGGAAATGACTTTTAAACTCACAATACAGAAATACATCATGACACTTACATTCCAATCACATTTCTCCTTCTATTATAGCCAAGCTGTTCTAAATGACTTTATCCCTTTGCCAAGAGTTAATGCAAGGCCCATGTCTATAGTTAAAGCTAGCAAAACACAGCTAAAAGAAGGATTTATGTTGACCCCCTCAGAAATTTCATTAACTGGAAAAGCTACCAAGTTATAAGGAGGATTCCCACCCCCCCTTATTTAATGCTTAATAGAAAAGCCTATTTTCTATTGTGTACTACATACATGCTAAAGCCAATTGGAAGCCTGTGCAAAACCATACTACAAAAGTCCACGTTTGCTTCCTATTGAAATTCCTTCCTTCCCGAAAAACACAGGGTTGATTAATATGGAATACCAAGGCATATGGGCCTCCAGTTTTGTCCACTACTGTGGTTTGTAGAACAATGTCAGATAATGTGCTTTGTGTGTCATAGTCTCTTGAGTTTTTTTCAATCATTTTTCCAATCTCCAATCAGTGAGATGTTTTATCTTGAATGAAGTCTAATTTTTCATTTAGCTATAACCTTTTGTGCAAATGGAGATGAAGAGTATTGAAGTCTGGATGAGGTTGGATAAGGTAGGAGGGGTATGTCATTATTAGACACTCCCCTACATTTGCAGTAAAATGGCAGCAAGTAAAAATACTCCCCACCCTCAACCCACAAAAACTGCCCTGAGAGAAAGTTGTGCATGGCATTTCCCTCATGCTGCTGGGGGATATTCTTGGCAATGGAAAATGCCACATGGATGTTGTCTGTGGGCCCACAGGGGAACTAAGCAAGGACCTTTTCTTAACTGACTTGATGGGCTCTGGGCAAAAGAATCTTTGCTGGCTGGCTGCCATATTCCAAACAGGATATCATGGTCACCTGCCTCCTGGGACCTATTGACTCCATATGACAGTTAGGCATGGGGAAAGAAAGCAAAATGAAAGAGATGGACTTGGGCGGCTGGGAGAGAGAAGGGTTGGTTGGGAGGGAGAAAGGTTTGAGACTTGAGAGAAGATATTGGGTTGTGGGTGAAAGGTAGGAGGGATGTAAGAGGCTTTGAGGATGAAGAGTGGGAAGGAGGGGATGGTTTGAAGTTGAGCAGGGAGTGTTGAGATTGAGGAATTGAGGAAGGGAGGTAAGCAGCAGAGACAGGTAGGGAACAGGAACTGGTGTTGATCACCTGTTGAACAGGAAATGTGAGGAGGAGAGCTGGAGGCACCCAGTTAGTCTCAGCATTCTATTCCCCCAAGTCTATGACTTGTCTAAGTAAGGCCAAAGTTCACTTAGGGCAAATTCTTATTTACATCTGTAGAGAAGAGCAATAAAGCATGAGCAATGAAACCAATATGTGTCAGACATGGCTGAGGTGCTGCTTCATGTAAAACAGATACACAGCATTCACGTAGCTAGCCACCCTCTTCATGACTGACTTGTGGACCTATTGAATTCAGCTGGCAGTAGGATTTGGGCAGATAATGCTAATTAATTTATGAAATTCACTTCTACAAAATGTGGTTATAGTAACCAGCCTAGATATCTTTAGAAATAATTAGACAACCCATCTTTAATTATGAGCTATAGATGTTATTTAATAATTACATGACATATTCACAAATGAGCTATTAAATGGTCCACTGCTACACTTTGCAATATTAATTTTGGCTAAGATTTAAGAGCCTTAAATATAGATCTTGGAATAAGAATGCTGATATAGCCTTATCTACCAGAGACACCGGAGACAAAGCTATAATAGCATCATTAGAATTGGCAGGTCATTTTTTTTTTGTGGGGGGGACTATCTTATGTTTTATTTCTACCATGCTGACTTGAAAGAATGACCAATACTGACAGATTGCATGTTGACCACTGATCTATGCAATCCACAATCATTACTTTCAAAAGTGTCTAAATTTAATGTGAGAAATAAAGTTGGCTATACTTGTCTGGAACAAGAATAGGCTTCTCTAGAGTGTTTCCATGGAGCTATTTGCCTCTTCTTTCCAGCACCACACTGGACTGCTTCTCACTTGCAATTCTGCACTCTGCTACATATAATATACCCAAATGAAACATACATGTACGTTCCTTGTATCGGTTGTGAAAGGTGCCTGTGCACCTCTTTTCTTTCCAAAATACAGAGATCAATCACAGATTTAGGGGCTGCTTCTGTGTATTTTGCAGAGAACAACAATGTCAGCATGTGTGCCCTTTTTGGAATGGAGGCAAATCATGTTATATTTTTTATATAATTTTATATTTTGGTGACCCTGTGGCACAGTTGTCTAGATCACAGGAGCTATAATTAATCTGTGTCAATAGTCAGTGTTTTTAAATTCATGGAATGGAATTATCACTCCCAGTACAACTACAAAACGTGGACCCTGATCCACATGCACAACTGGATTGCACATATACTGCTTGTGTACAGAGATCTGTGTATGTCTAGGTAACAAACGACTTCTGCTGTCAGTTTTGATGCTTAGAGAGTGCCTGGCCTGATGCCTTTACCCCACTCATCTCTGACAGCTTGATCTGACTCTGTATTCCCCTCAAGGATGATTAGCATTGCTCACTCTAAAAGTGAAAACCATCTGTTTGGTGCTGTGTACACAGTTTCAGACCCCTATCAGGAACTGCACCTACAGCCCCATTTAGTGGATGAAGAGATTTAGTCCCATGAAGCAGACATTCAGCACTATTTTGAATTGTTACTGATGCAAAAGGAACATATTTCCGAAAGATTGTGCCTGGATTCGTTCACATAACACTCCTTGTATTGGGGTGGCAGTGGTATTTTGAAATATATTTAGTATAAATATTTGTGTATTTTTTTTTAAAAAAAATCATTGTTTGAATCCCCAGATGTCTCATTTTCTGAATCTGTTGTGCCTCCTTGTGCACTTCTGTGTCATGCAGCTCTATATAAACAGCACTCTTGTTTATTCAAACCTCTGATTACCTGTTTAGAATGTCTTTCCTCATTGTTCTCCTGCAGGTCTGTCAAATAAATGAGGTTGTGCTATGCAAATAAATATTTCCTGGAAATGCAAAAAGACCTAATAAGAGAGAAACAGAACTCTCATTTTTCATAGCTGTAGCTTCAGTGATGGTGGAGAAAGGCAGTTCTTAGAGGATAACTTTATGACTGCTAATGCTAGTGTGGCGCAATGGACTGCAGTAAAGCCAAGCCACTGCAAGCAGTCACTGAAATACTCCTTTGGTGTGATATTTTTGTTTTACTTATTCATTTTGTTTGTAACAGTGATCTTTCTAAATCAAAGTAGAAAAAAGAAATGAAATAATCATTTATACTAACAACCACTAGAGGTCTGTTGCTAACAAAATTTAGGCAACACAAATTATTTCTGCAAGTATTAATAATATTTCATTTAAGTGAAAATGAAATAACTCTATCTATCTATCTATCTATCTATCTATCTATCTATCTATCTATCTATCAGATTTGTACACTGCCCCAAACCTTGGTCTCTGGGTGTTTAACAATAACATAATAATAACTTAAAAACATACACAAAAACTGAAAACAATTTAGATAATTTAAAATCAAATACAGATTAAAACCTAAAAATTTAAAAAGCTGAAAAAGCTTGGATGAAAAGGTGGGTTTTCAAATGCTTTTTAAAAATTGTCAGAGATGGGGAGGATCGTATTTCAGTAGGGAAATACTGTAATTAAGCTGTAATTGGTGGTGGTTGTTTGCTGCCTGTTGCTTTAGTTCCATCATTTTGCTTTTTAATTTTTAAAATCATGTAATGCTTTATTATATCAGTAAATTATGTAGAGTATTATTTTTTTTAAAAAAAATCCATTAAATACAGTAGTAAATAAACAGATGATCACAGTGGCATTGCACACATTGGGGCCATTCACACAACTGGGCAGGGTGGGAAGTGGATGGCAGGGGAAGGCTCAGGCTGTGCAAATCCTACCTTCCTCCAGACGATCTTTTAAACATTGCCAGGAGCATGTACCATGCTCCTAGATGATCCGCTGCTGCACCAAGAAGGATGGAGCTCTCAAAATCTCTGGGTATCCTGCAATGCATCGCTTGCTGAGTGTGGAGCATTGGGAGATTTCCCCTGATACAGTTGCTTTAGGTACCCATCTCTGTGTCTCCTTGGGCTGAACGCAGTCTGAGGAGACACACAATCCTAGAGCCTGGGTTAATGGCACGCTGGTGCCATTTTCCCAGGCTACAAAGACAGGCTAGGCAGCACTGCCCTGCCAGGATCAAGCCTGATCCCGGTGGTGCTCACATACAGCCTAACCCAGGCTGGGCTTCCCTAGCCTGGGTTAGGCTGTGCAGGAGAACAGCCTCATTCAGATTTCCATATTGCTTCGTTTAAAAATTTGAAACAAATAGTTGATAATGGTTTATCATATTTTTCTTGGACATTTTTAGTCTACCTTTTTGGAACAAGTTTTTCCTTAATCTGAACATTTTAGTATCATTCTGCCTTATCTCCATACAATTCCAAATTTGATCTTTTCTAAGTATGAACAGAAATGTAAACTCATTTTAAAGGTGTACTTCAAACATTTTTAATATTTTCATGTACATTTATTAGTGGATGGGTTCAAATAATAACAATAGCAGTTCTAAAGGTCTGCAGTTAATCACTGCACTGATCACCCATGTCAGTCAAAATTACTCTCATGTGACAAGGTGAGTCCTCATTCTTTATTCTTGCTAAAGGAAAGACTGACTTATTGGGTAAACAATGTCCCCCAGATGTAACTACCATAATGTGGACCTTTGTTAAAGGGGGTGTTTTACATCTGATTCCCTCATAAACACAAAGATTTAACTAAGAGTTTATTCAGAAACAACTCCATTTTGTCCTTCACCTTCCCTCCCTGTTGCTTTCTGACTCAACCCACTCCCCTGCCCCCACTCTCTACAGGATCCCCACTGGGACATACTTCCAAACAAAACAAAAAAGATTACTAGATGGAACACAACACCTCCCTCCTCTTTATAATAACAATCATTGAATCAATTTAAAATTCAGTGACAAAGTCTTGAAGTATTTTAGGTGGTTATCTGTCTCATACACACACCTCCTACGTCTTGGGTTCTCTGGCACAGGAACCCTTTAGTGATGTTCTTCTGGTACTGAAGATTATCCATCACTTTCATCAGCCTCATCTGTGAGGTCAAAACTGAAGGTAAGATCAAATTCCTCTCCAGTTCCTCTCTTGAGATCAGACTTCCTTCCCTCTTGTCTCATAGTATGCATTCTGGAAATTCTAAAACTATTCCATTTCTTTCCACCATCCAATATGACAGAATCTCCTTGAATTTTGATTTTTTTTTTGATCCAGAATATTGTGAACATCTCTTTATAAGACAGCTGTACTCAAACAGTCCTGAAATGTTAGCTATTTTGCACCCAGTTTCTGATCCACATACAATTTGTATTTTTCTTGCTTCTCCCTTACCTGATCACAAATCTCTGCATCCTCAGGGTGAGATGGCATGGAAAACCCTATCACTTATTGACTTTGGGTAAATTCAGTGGTAGCTTCACACCCTCTCAGCAGTTCAAAAGATGATTTTCCTGTAGTAGAATAGGTAGTAGTTTAATAAGCAAAGAGAGTTTCACAGATTGCCTCTTTCCAGGGTTGTTGTTGTTGTAGTATAGTAGTCAGTTGTAAACTAACTTTAACTAATTTGTTCATTCTTTACACTAAGCTATTCTCTTGAGGATGGTACAAGGAAAGTCTTGTATTCTATTTAATGGTTGTGCAAATATTGCTCCATTTTAAATGAGTCAATGTGTCCCATTGTCAGTCACTGGTTCTTTAGGAAGACCTTTTCTCACAAAAACTGAAGCCATAAACTTCATGAATGTTGTCAGCAAATGAATCTTCTGGCCACCTGGAATAGTATTCCACCATCACTATAGCAAATCTTTGTTTTGTGGGTTGGTTATCAAAAGGTCCCATTATATCCAGACCGTTTTCTGCAGAGACCACTCAGATACTCTACTGGAGTCAAGGGGGTGGTAAAAGTCTTCTGCAATTTGTAACATACAACATAAGCCATACAGTGCCTGATTACATTTTCAATATGTTTGTCCATACCTGGCCACCAAGAACTGTATCTGATTAACTTTTTAGTCAAGCTCATGCCCAGGTGATGTTCGAGGGCAATTTTGATCACTTTTGCTTGTAAGGAGGTTAACATTAACAAATGTTCAGTCCTCATTACCAGCTCATTGAGAAGAGAAAGCTCACTTGCTACGTGCATGTATGGTTGAAGATGTTCAGGGACCTTGTTTTTGCATGGCCATCCATTAGTTATGTAATGTTTAAGTTCAGTAAGTACTTGATCAGCACTGAAGGCTGCTTCCAATTCAGAAGATGTGATCATTCCATGAGTGGATGAAGCTATTTGTGCAATTACTACTCCATCATTCTTTTCTGGGATCTCCTATGTTGAGAGAAACAATGTGCAGTTGTATTCCAAAGGCCTGGAAGACATTCTTCCTGGAAATCAAAATCCATAAGTCTGGTGATCCATTTGGCTGTTCTTGGGGTTGCTCTACTTGATGTCAGAGTAGTAAACAAAGCAGATAGGGATTATGGTCTGACCGTAAAGTGAATTTTCTGTCTCACAAGTAAGTGCTTCAGTTGAGCCTGAAGTGCCTCACCACCCAGAAACATGCTAGAGCTTGTTTCTGGCAGAATACATCTTCAATGGCAGAATACATCTTCTCTAAAGCAGTATGCACTTTGAAAGCAAAGGCAACTGTAACTTCCCTGTCCCCCTTTTGCTGGGTCAAGACAACACCCAAACCATATTCAGAAGCATCTGTGGTTAAAATAGTGTGTCTCTTGGTGTCAAATAAGTGGGAGCAGGCTTTCAGCAGTGGCCAATTTGCCTTGCAGGATGCATCCCAGTTAAATGTTACATTCTTTTAAAAAAGAAGATGCAGTGGAACAACTTTTGAGGCAAATTGTTTAACCAACTTTATTTATTTATTTATTTATTTATTTACTGAATTTATATACCGCCTAGTATAAAAAACTCAAGGCGGTGTACAGAATTAAAACATAAAATATAACACATTTAAAACACATTTAAAATCCATAAGATAAAAATTAGATACAAACATGTTAAAACACATTCAAATTTAAAAACTGAATCTCAGTTGAAGGCCTGGGAAAACAAACACGTCTTCAGGGTCCTCCTAAAAGCAAACAGAGCAACTTAAAGTAATATACACAGAATCCTAAAAATGATTGAAGTGCATTCTTGTTGTGTGGCTCTTCCCGGATAGCTTTTACCAAGTCTGTTTTGGAATGAATGCCATTCTGAGATATTCTGTGGCCCAAGTATGTCATTGAGCGTGTGCAAAACTGACATTTCTCTGCAGAGATAGTAAGTCAGTGTTGTCAGAGTTTTCTTAAGACTTCTGTCAGTTTAACATCATACTCCTCAATGGTTTTACCATACATTAAAATGTCATTCTGAAAGTAAGTTATGCCATCTGTAGTCCCAAACATTGTACACCTCATTTGTTGAAATACAGAAGTTGCAGAGGCTAATCCCAAGGGCAGGCTTTTGTATTGAAAACAGGCCCTCTGGGGTAATGAAGGCTGTGTATTTGTGAGAACTTTTGTGTTACAGTGGTTCCATTCCTACCTCTCTGGGAGATTTCAGATGGTGTCACTTGGAGATTGTTACTCTACAAAGCGAGACCTAAAATGTGGAGTTCCACAAGGCTCCATACTGTCTCCAATGTTTTTTAACCTTTGGGAGAGACCATCAGGACGATTGATGCAGGGTGTTATCCATATTTTGGATAACACCCTGCAATGAATAAATTGAAATTGAATAATAATAATAATAAGTGGAAAATCAGACATCACCAAGACCTGGCAAAGGCTTAAGAATGGCAACTTGAAGAAAGAAACAGAGGGTTTAATACTGGCTGCGCAAGAACAGGCACTAAGAACAAATGCAATAAGAGCAAAAGTAGAAAAGTCAACAACAAACAGCAAGTGCTGCCTTTGTAAAGAAGCAGATGAAACCGTGGACCACCTAATCAGCTGTTGTAAAAAGATCGCACAGACTGACTACAAACAAAGGAATGACAAGGTAGCAGGGATGATACACTGGAACATCTGCAAAAAATACAAGCTACCTGTAGCCAAAAATTGGTGGGACCATCAAATTGAAAAAGTGGTAGAAAATGAAGATGTAAAAATATTATGGGACTTCCGACTACAAACAGACAAACATCTGCCACACAATACACCAGATATAACTGTAGTCAAGAAGAAGAAAAAACAAGTCAAAATAATCGACATAGCAATACCAGGGGATAGCAGAATAGAAGAAAAAGAAATATAAATAAATCACCAAATACAAAGATCTACAAATTGAAATTGAAAGGCTGTGGCAGAAAAAGACCCAAATAATCCCAGTGGTAATTGGCGCCCTGGGTGCAGTTCCAAAAGATCTTGAACACCATAGGGGCCACAGAAATCACCATCAGCCAATTACAAAAAGCAGCTTTACTGGGAACAGCCTATATTCTGCAACAATATCTTTAACAACTGACAATAAAATTCTGGCATCCCAGGTCCTTGGGAAGGACTCGATGTCTGGATAAAACAAACCAGTCAATAACACCTGTCTGACTGTGTAAACAAGAAATAATATAAATAACAACAACAGACACTAAGGAAAAATGCAATAAGAGCAAAAGTAGAAAAATCAACAACAAACAGCAAGTGCTGCCTTTGTAAAGAAGCAGATGAAACAGTGGACCACCTCATCAGTTGTTGTAAAAAGATTGCCAGAGGCGTAACAGGGGGAAATGGCGCCCAGGGAAAGCTCTGCCCCTGAAATAATAACAGCAACAACATTGATAATAAAATTCAGCCATCCCAGGTCCTTGGGAAGGACTCGGTGTCTGGATAAAACAAACCAGTCAATAACACCTGTCTGACTGTGTAAATAAATAAAATAAAATACTGATAACACCCAGATCTATTTCTCCATACCAACTTCATCAAGAAATGGCATAATCCCATGTCTTAACCATAAATGCTTGCCTGGAGGTGATAATGGGCTGGATGAGAGATAACAAATTGAATTTGAATCCAAATAAATAGAGGTACTGACTTGGTGGTGGTGGTGGGGGGCAGAACCCAAGAGATCTTTTAGATCTGCCTGTTCTGGATGGTGTTACACTGTCCCTGAAAGTTCAGGTACGTAGTCTGGAAGTGCTCCTGTTTCCCAAACTCTCTCTGGTTTCTCAGGTTGAGGCAGTGGCCAGGAGCACCTTTTATCAGCTTCAGCTGATGGACCATCTACATCAATTTCTCCTGGTAAATGATCTTAAAACAGTGGTACATATGCTGGTAACCTCTAGGCTTGACTACCATAATGCCTCTACATGGGGCTGCCTTTGTATGTATTTATTATTTATTAAAACATTTTTATTCCGCCCAAAATTTACATTTCTGGGCGGTTTACAATGTAGTCAGGAAACTACAACTGGTACAGAATGGCGGCAGCTGGATTAGTCTCTGGGTCATCCCAAAGGTACCATATAACACTGATTTTAGAAGTACTGCACTGGATGCTGTTATGTTTCTGAATAAATACAAAGTGCTAGTTACTACCCATGAAGCCATTAATGGCTTGGGTCCAGGGTATTTAAGAGAGCACCTTCTCTGTCATGAACCCTGTCGCCTAGTAAGATCATCTGGAGAGGTCTCGTTACGATTGCTGCTGGATCTTTTGGTGGAGACTCATGACCAGGCCTTCTCTGTCGCTGTCCCAGGGCTCTGGAGTATGTTCCCTCTTGAAATAAGAGCATCTCCTTCTCTGCTTGCTTTTAGGAAGAACCTCAAGACCTCCCTGTTTCCTTGGACTTTTAACTGAAGTTTTAAATATTTGTAATATTTTTATCTTTTGAGATTTTTACTTGTTTTGTTTTCTGAATTTTAACTGTTTTATATTGTCTTACATTTGTTATGTTTTCACTTTGTACACTGCCTAGTGATGTCTATATCAGGCGGTATAGAAATATGATGTATGTCAAACTACTTGCCCATTGAAAATAAGAATACTTGTGTTTAATTGTGACTTAAATTTAGGGTGCCTGAAGGCCTAACAAAATATTACATAGTTACATATATTTGTGTAACACTTTCATTACTTCCCACTTCTCCACTGAAAATCACATCTCCAGGCATTTTCCCTTCTCTGCATAGTTTCAAATGCATGTCTGCCACAGCTGCCACCTGGGTATCAAGAAGCAAAGCTGGGTCCAGGAGCACTCCCTGGCTGCTTTTATTTGGAATAATAAAAATAATAGCCCTTTTTTAGGACTAGCAAAATCAGTGGATGACATTTAGACTAACAAAGCTACAGAAGCAGCACCAATACTTCTGAAGAATTACAGATTAATACTGCACCAGTGTTTATACGGCAGGGGATGAATTTCAATGACCTTCATTTCCCCTGGAAGCCATCTGTGCCATGGACATATTTTTGGGTGGCACAGAGACTTTCAGGGGAAGGAGAGGTTTTCCACCCCACTGCATGGGCTCCCCCCACCCCACTGCATGGGCAGTGAGTTAATTGAACTCTTCAGAAGCACCAGTCTTTCCCTATAGCACCATGCTGTGTTAGTCTGGGTGTCAGCCATTGTCTTCTCACCTCTTGGTCTCCCCACTACCCAAACCTCTGTTTTGCCTATATTAAGTTTCAGGCTAGGGATATGCTGAAATGCAATTCAGCATCCAAATCGCGGGCACATCCCTTCAAAACCAAGGGCTTACAAAGCCCCTTTAAAACAAAAGAAAGCAGGTCCATGCCTGCTGCTCCTCCATTTGCTGCCACTTGCATAATGGTGGCACTCCCCCCAGCTATGACCACATGCTGGTGGAGCATCTCCCAGCTGCTGCCCCTGCATGATGCCATCATGCACATGGCCTCCGCACATATGTGACAGCCATTTGTGTGGTGGTTGGCACACATGCACGGAGGCCATGTGTGTGCTGGCATAGCACAGGGGCAGCTGGGAAGCGTGCGGTCATAGCAGGTGGGGGGGGAGTGTCACCATTACAAAAGTAGTAGCAAACAGAGGAGGAGCAGGTATGGACCTGCTTTCCTCTGCTTTAAAGGGGCTTTAAAGGGGCTGGATTGCATTCTGAGCATATCCTTAATTCGGGCAGTCATTTAAGGAACCTACATGTGATGAAAAAGAAAAACAAAGCTGCTTATCATGATCACATGAATGACACCTGACTCCAAAACTTTGTCAGTTTCCTCCAGTGCTGTATGTATAAATTAAAGAGCAGAAGAGACAGGATAGAACTTAAATCCTATGGGACAGGATGCAGTGCTATCTCCGGAGATTGCCCAGTCATTAGGGGTAGAAACACAGTGCCCCAACTTCTATGTGATGCAGAAGGATTTGGTGGTCTAGAGCAGGGATGCACAACAGCCCTCCAGCTGTTTTTGGATTACAAATCTCATCATCCCCAGCCACCGTGACTAATAATCAGGGATTATGGGTGCTGTGGTCCAACATCTGCAGAAGGGCTGAAATTGTGCAGGCTTCGTCTAGAATATCAAGTAAATGAGACACCTAGAAGAATGAGCAGAGTCAGAATTCTCCTTTCTATCCTCAGACACAGAATGCCCACTAGGGCCACTAAATCAATTTCCTTTCAAGCCCAACTCTAGCCTTGAATCTTATTGATTCAAGAGCCCCTGGTGGCACAGTGGTAAAACTGCCGCCCTATAACCAGAAGGTTACAAGTTCAATCCTGACCAGGGGCTCAAGGTTGACTCAGCCTTCCATCCTTCCGAGGTCGGTAAAATGAGTACCCAGAATGTTGGGGGCAATATGCTAAAATCATTGTAAACCGCTTAGAGAGCTCCGGCTATAGAGCGGTATATAAATGTAAGTGCTATTGCTATTGCTATTGCTATTATTGGTTCCGACGATTTGTTTCATCCAGGAGTTTCTATTATACTTTTGTAGATAATTATTTTTGTTCTGGTATTATGGGAAAAGGAAACACCAATTCTTTTAGTGTGTTAGACTCATGGCAAGTACTTTATAAGATGCACTTGATGAATTGAGTAAATATTCAGTTTTGTATTCAGAAATATTGCTGCTGGGTTTATTAACTGAACCAGTGTACTGTATATTTTACTTGAGGCTGGGGTGTCTATACATAGCACACCATCAAACCTTTGTGTCTTATAGAGAAGCCCAAGGTTACTGTGTGTCAGATTAGGAGAAATGAAACATTGAGAGGGATTCCTTTTGGCTATTACAGACTAGTATACTTTTGTACATGGATAAAATGCATTTTATATACACTATGCATTCCACTGAGGATATGATTCTAAGAACACATTCACACTGCATTCCTTCAAAGAGTTTTTAGTTGTTGTCTATTAACAATCCTGTTGACAGGAATGTAGATAAGAAGTACCACTGTGCTATAAACATGCATTGAAGCTATTCTCACAACCAGCAGAAACTAGGCTAAGAGGGCCCAGCCTAGTTCCTGCTGGTGGTGAGAAGCACCGGGAGCCACGTGGCTCTTGGAGGCAGCTCAGCAGCAAGCCCACTTATGGAGCCCACCATTTAACCCAGGTTTGGGTGTGAGCGTACCCCTCAAATGGGTTATCTGATTGTGTGTCTGCTGAGGCTGCTTGCAGCTGTGGTGGGCACACTCAGGGAGGGGGGCTCCCAGACATGCACTGCGTACTTGCGCAGTGCATTACTGAAACTTGGGGGGTGGGCAGGGCACCACACGGCAGCATTTCCCTTCAACCGACCCACGGAGCTGCCAGGTGATGTGTGGGCGGACATTAGGAGAGCCACTGCTTGACTGAACCGCTGATCTGCCCTTGCAGGGAACCCTCTCTGATCTGTGAATGTGGTTTCTTCCCTCAGAAGCCAATGTGTGGTTTTCTCCTTCCCACATTAATGAACTCTGTGTGTGTTCTGTGTGTGTGTGTGTGTGTGTGTGAGAGAGAGAGAGAGAGAGGGAGAGAGATCCCATCCCCAACTGAAAGCCTCTCAAGGTGTGTCTCTTCCCTATCTCCAAGCCCTTGTTTGTGCTTGTGCGAGAGATTTTTAACTTTAAAAAACCAATTTAAAATGATTGAGTTCTTCCCAAAAAGTCCTGACCCATGTGATCTTCCCCTTGGAACTTGCAATGTGTTGTTTTCCTCTCCATGGAAAGGAAAGCAGAAAGTAAGAGAGCGAGTGGGGTGGAGTTTATTGACTCATCGGTGGTGGTGGTGAAATATATATTCAATTGTTTTTCAACCAAACAAGTTTTCAGAATTGTATACATAGCAGAGAGAGAGATTTTTAGACTTTAAAAAATCATTTTCAAACCTCTCAGAAGTATGCATTGAGTTATTTTCAAGGCTTTTCATTTCCAGTGTCTGGAAGCTAAGGGCTGACCATGGCCAATGTTGTTGTCCTTGGTGTACATATTTTGCCAGCCCTCAAAAGGCAAGTCCTTTCTTACTTCTCTTCGTGTTGTATCCAGAGTCCTTGGAGCAGCTTTGATAAGTGTGTGTGTGTGAGAGAGAGAGAGAAAGAGAGAGAGAGAGTGCACAAATGGGCAAATAGGGACAGGGACATTGCTAGGGTTGTATGTATGCATATATCAGGTCACAGTAATTGGCATATTTGTTAAAAATGTTTCTAAGGGAATATGCATGCACAAGTATGTGTGTGAAAGTGTATGCATATATGAAGAGGGTGTAATATATGCACAGAAGGGAAAGAAAGGGCATGCTAAGAATCCTGTTTTCATCATGTCCTTACAGTTTTTCTGCAAAAAATAATTAATGTCTATGTTGCGATATACCTCAATGGTATCAAATCTCATTCACCTTGATAAACACGGGATAAGTCAAAATTGATTAAGCACATAAGAGGTCTATCAATTTTTTTAAAAAATACTCTGAAGTGTGGTTGGAGGCATTTTCATCCACATGGGTACATATACAAATAAAAGCACAAAGCAAAATTTAGACAAGGTAAACAACCCCTTGTGGCTGATAGATTATGTAAAGTAAGGGTTGTATTATACTTCACAGAGTTCCTACACAAAATTCCTACAGAGAAGACACTTTTTAGTAAGAATTAGCATGAATTAGTATAGATCAGGTAAGGCCATCTTATGGACAGGTTTCTAATTGTGTACACGTGATACATCCTGGGAAATCATGGAAATATTAGTTTCCTGTGCATGAACATGCAGTACGAATCTGATCTGTAATTTCTGTAAAATCTGTAATGATCATCTATACTTTTATTTAAACTGTGCTTACATGATGGGGTTACACTCCCTCTGAAGGAACAGGTATGCAACTTCGGAGTGCTCTTGGATCCAGGCCTCACTCTGGTATCTCAGGTGGAGGCTGTGACCAGGAGTGATTTCCATTAACTTTGGCTGATTTGACAGCTGCGTCCATTCCTTGAAGAGAAGGATCTCAGAACAGTGGTGCATCAGCTGGTAACCTCCAGACATGACTATTGCAATGCGCTCTATGTGGGGCTGCCTTCATACGTAGTTCGGAAACTTCAGTTTCCTCTTTTCTTTCTTTTTAATGTTCTTTTACCCTATACTATTTTATCTCAGTGTTTATGCAATAGATTCCACGTGTATATACATATATGCATTTGTATGGATATTTACCTCTAAGGTTATTTTGATCTGGATTGTATATTTGATCAAAGATTGCAATACAGTTGAACTCAATGGACATTGGACCATCTGGGCATGGGCCCTGGATCAATTCTTAAGGGTCCCTGTCCTCTACATTGTCTGACATTGGTGGATGCATTGGTGGTTAATAGGTTCAAAAACTGGAAGAGAACATTGGATTCCTTTAAAGAGCATTAAAAGGTTTAATTATCAAAATAGCTGGATATGGGCAGGCCCCAGATCTTTTCATTACCCTTTAATGCCCCTGAGGTCCAAGGAGCCTGATTGTACTTGATTGACGGTCTTCGGTTCTTGTTTATTTATCATATTTATATACCACCAGATATGTGCATTTCTAGGCGGTGTACAAAATTCAAAACATCAAATATAAAACAGAGTAAAAACAATTTAACAGAATAAAAAAGTTAAAATAATTTCATAGGATCAAAGTAAAAGTGTTTTTACTCTTGTTTTTACATGCTGGCCATTTGCGTGCCGATGCCACGTGGAGGCTAGGGATGTGAATGAACCGGCGCTCGGCCAGTTCAGCAGCACCTTTAAGGAGGAGGGAGGGTGCTCATCCCCTCGCTGTGTTCCCCCCACTGGCACTGTCTCGAAAACTGCTGGCGCGGGGCAGGAGCATACCCTTCTGATGCCCTGGTCAGCATTGGACTGGAAGTGGCTGGTGCACATGTGCATGTCACACATGTGCACTGGCCACTTCCAGTCTGACGCTGACTGGGGCGGCAAAGAGGTATGCTGCTGCCCTGCACCAGTGGTTTTGGAGACAGCGCCAGCAAGGGAAACACAGCGGGGGGGATGAGCACCCTCCCTGCTCCTTAAAGATAAACTCCCACCACCAAACCGGCCCGAATTCCAGACCTCTGAACCGGTTCGTGCACATCCCTAATGGAGGCTGCAGGGAACAGTGCTGCAGCCCTGTATGACCATTTGGCGATCAGGTGCTGCCTGCAAAAAAAGTGCTGGGGTGGGGATGAGCAGGTAAGGAGCTCCTTACCTGCTTTTTGAAGGAACTGTTCCCTGCCCCACTGGCAGGTATATGAACAGCTCATGCACATCCCGAATGTCTAGGATATTTGTTTTCTGCATTATATCCTGAGATGTAGTGAAAGATAGCTCAATAGTTAGTATATTGGATATTCAGTTATATGCCTGGTGAAAGCAGAATATAAAACAAAACTTTAAAAAGTAAATGAAATAAATAAATGATCAAAAACAGAAATAGTGAAGGAACAATAATGCATTAGTGATAATTTGGTAATATATTCATCCATACAGTGCTGGTATTCTCCCCCTCCTTTATTTCCCGCATTATTCTTATTCTTGTTACATATATCTTAATTTGGATAGCTCTAAGCAGCTTACATGGAGCTCTCAGACAGTCTTGTGTCCAGGCATTGCCAGGACAGAGATCTGATTAGTTAACAATTTTATGTAATCTCAGTCCAAAGGGGGAAAGCAAGATGGTTACTATCTGGAAATGAAAAAGATGAAGAAGAAGATCAGTTATTTCTTATAGACATATATGGATAGTTCAAGATAGCGATCATCTGGAGAACATTAAGATGAAGCAAAGATCAGTGATTTCTTATAGGCACATGTGCTACAGTATTACAAAACCACACAAGCCAACTTTCAGGTTACATATTAAAACTATACATAAAAAACCAAAAACAAATAAGGGGCATAATTTTGCAGTAAAGTCTGCCTTCTGCTGAGCTTTCTTTACATATAACTTGAGAATGTAGGCAAAGAGTCCTCAGCTCTTTAACTACCAGGAAGATTAATCTGAAGGGAATGGACTTGTTTCAAGTTGTCTTTCCTCAAATATACTGTATCTTTGATCAGTGAATGACCTAAGGAGTGATATTTGGTTTCCTCACAGCTTTTTCTGAGAGATAAATATGAAATCACTGACTTTTCAGTTGACTCAGCAAATCCAGGTCAGGGGATTACAGGCCTTTAATACCAAATTAGAAAATAAAAGGAACATAGGAACATAGGAAGCTGCCATATACCGAGTCAGACCATTGGTCCATCTAGCTCACTATTGTCTACACAGACTGGCAGTGGCTTCTCCAAGGTTGCAGGCAGGAATCTCTCTCAGCCCTATCTTGGAGATGCCAGGGAGGGAACTTGGAACCTAGATGCTCTTCTCAGAACATCTAGGAATGTAAGTCCACATCTGTATTGCTAAATAGCATACTATGGCCATGGTTTGGATAACTTCGTCATATGACTATCTTCCTGTCTAAACTGTCCAGTACATTTCCTGGCTCTTTGTATAACTTTTAGTGCTCCTTTTTTTTAGCATTGTGATTTCATGTTCATGTCACATGTTATTTACAGAGGATGGGATCATATCTCAATTATATCACAGTACGTTGCCAAAGGACCAGATATATTCAAGAAATAAGGACAGACTGGTGGGCTGGGTGCAGAGCATCTGTGCCTCTAGTTGGGCTCAGCCATCCCCCCCCCACGCTGGCATGCTTGGCTGGCTGGCTGGCCAACTGGCCGCTGCGCCCCCGGCCATCCTGTTGCTGCTGGCCAGGCTAGTCTGGTCCCCCGCCAGGCTACGGTGGCTCCCCTCACCCCCTACCACAGCCCCCCTCACCTCAGAGGTCTTCCCACCATCACCTGAGCTGCACTCCTGCTCCTCCTCCATCTGGTTGCTTCAATCTCCCTCACCCCTCTTGGTTGTGGCTGCAACACTGCTGCCGCCTATTGGCCAAGCTGTAGCCCCCTATCCCCAGAGACCTCCCCACCCTCACCTGAACCCCACTCCTGCTCCTCCCTCCAGGAGCAGCCGCAGTGGTTGACCGGGCCATTCCTCGCTGCTGCCACCACCATGGTCACTCATTCCCCTCAGGCCGCTGACAGGCCCAGGCCCAGGCCCATCCCTTGCCTATCTGCCTCCCTCTGACAATGACTTTGGTACTCCCAAACAGCAGCAGTGGTTGCCTGGACTCTTCCTTGCTGCCAGTGCTGCCATGGCTGCTCATTCTCCTCAGGCTGCTGACAGGCTCAGGCCTGTCCCTTGCCCTTCTTTCTATCTCTCTTCCCCTCCCTTCTTTTTCTCTTTCTCTCTCCTCCACTCGCTCTACCCCACTCCTTCTTCTCCCTCCCTTCATGTTTTCTCTCTTTCTCTCCCTCCCTCCCTGAGTTAACAGATCTTGTTCCCTCATCTAATTCACACAACAGCAGCCTCCTCCCCCCTCTACAATCAAGAACATCTTCCAACCAGTAACAGTTGCATTCCAACTGACCTTAGCCATCACAGGCTCCTCCTCATCTGCATATGGAATCCCCACTGCCCAATCACCATGGTGCCACAGGCTCCTCCTCCCTATCTGCATATGGAATCTTCATTGCCCAATCACCATGGTGCTTCTGCTTTCACAGGCGCCTTCTTTCTATCTGCATATGGAATCCCCACTGCCCAATCAGGTGCTTCTGCTTGTGAACTATGTCAGGCAATCGCCTCCTCCCCCTCTGTCAGCCAATTGCCTCCTTTCTGCCATGTCCCCAAGCATGGCCCGTCTTGGAGAAATAAATATATAGCTAATAAAGTGATGGAGACTATCGTTTAGGTAATATACTCTTTCACATTCTAAAGGTCATTTTTACCACCTTGCCCTCTTGCTTTTTGCTGTTGTACTTATCACCTCTTGGGACATGTTTCTGGAGCCCCTTTCTCTAGGTTTGAGGCTTGCTAAGAAGATGTAATTAGAAGAAACAAATATGAGTGATGGGGTGCTTATAGTAATGATGTGATGGAATCTTTGAGTTGATTTTCTTGTCTGGTACCTGAGATGCTACCAGCTGTCAATCTTTCCTGGTCAATATCTAAATTAAACTTGAGAGTTGCACAATACTTCTGCACCCAGCAATCAACTTAAGCTATTTTTGAAGAGACCAACAAGTTTTGACTCTGTATATAATAAGCTGCAAGGTCCAATATGTTGTTGTAAGAAACTACAGTTGTTTATTAAAGTGCATGAAATTCAGGTGTCTAAAGATTTTCCATTTTGCAGAACTCATAGAAGTTAAATCACACCTGTATTACTGTATTGCCTCCATTACTTACTATAACATACTAATGCTCAGAACTATTGATGGATATATTTGAGAGACCTTTAAAAGCTATGGGGCTTAAATTAATGTATTATTACACCTTTTAACATCACACATACAGTATTTATCTACAGAGCCAGGTGTTCAGCAACAATGGCTATATTATTCCTTGGCCTGCACTTTTTTCTGTTCTATTCTACTTTCCTTCATCTTTCTTCCCATTTTTCTCCTCCTGCAGTGGGAAAACCTCTGAAGTATTTTGTGTGCTGGTTAGGCAATTTATTGCAAAGCCTCTGATAGGATATAAAATTGAAGCTCTCAGCAAATTCTCCTTCTGTTCCAGGTAGCTAAATTTTGAAAAATTGCTGAGTCATTTGACAGTTGCCTCCATTTTGTCATTTTTCCTTCTGGTATTTAAACATTTTAAAAAATGAAAGCAACTTTTGTATTCATATTAATTCTATATTATTGAATCAGAATAAATACATTTTTTGCATACCAAACAGATAACCATGTTAGGTGTGAGATCCCCTCAGAATAATCAAGGGATTTCTTCTTCAGGCTGAGTAAACACAAAAACTGCATATTTTTCCTGGCCAACATCATCTACCTTAAAATGTACAGTCCGAAGTCTTTTTGATCCCTTGTCTCTCAAGGTAGCAAATCCATCAAACATGTTCCTCAGTTCTGGTACCATATGGAAGTTTCTTACTGCAGTTCATTTAAAAATGTGTTTTGCTTGAATTTGTGCTTGACCTCTCAAGGTTGCTTGTGCATGCAGATCTTGAAATGAATTCACCCCTGTGGTGCAGGATACCAGTAACAGAGGGAAACCCAACTTCCAACTTTCATCAGAAAGGCAGGATGCTTGTGTAAGCTAATTTAGTGATGGAGAAAGAGACAACACGGACAACATTACCCTTCATTTATCCACATCACGTACTGAAGATAAGCAGCAATAATACAAATTGCAACAATACAATCTTCTCTTGTGGAGACATATTGGCCTCACAAGAAAAGGTCATTGGCTAGTAACTACTTGTCAGTGGATTATTTGTGGAATAACCTGAGGAATAAACATTTTAAAGAAACAATCATAAGCTGAGCCAATATTAAAGAGATGAGTTCCACTGGAGCTGAAATGGAACTAGACTGCAGTACCCTCATATAAAAAAAGATGGTAGAGTGGCTTTTGAAGTAGACCTTGGAGGAATGGTGATAGGAGCTAGGCAGTAACTGGTTCAGGAAAATTAATCCCTAGAGGATGAGAGCTAAATGTTTCAAATCAGCCTAGTGGGGATGAGGTAGAACTTTCTTATATTTTATTTATATACTGTACCACCTTTCATAAAAGTATGTCCCAACGCAGCTGGTGGCATGGGGTGTGTGTGCCACACCAAAAAATTCTCTTTCCTCCCCAGCCTCACTGACTGTTTTCACTGAATGTTTTATAACCTGCCTCCCTTGACTTCTGCAATCCCCCCCACCCCGAATTTTGAGGCTGGTTACAGTCCTGTCCAACACTTGACAATTTGCATATAGCAGGGCATGATAGCCAATCAAAGAAGCCAATGGGCAGTAGGGGGAAATGTACATGCCAAAGCTATTCAGAGAGGAATTCAGTGTACAGGAGTTTATATGTACACGCTAGAAACCTCCATGTTAAAATGGAGCAGCCAGAATGCCTGCTTGTGAGTAAGAACATTGATATAGGTCCGTTTTTCATGAACCATGGACCCAACACACGAAGAGGGTGGCAAGACACAGGGAGTTTAAATAAGGTTTTGGAGCAAGTGTTTAGGGGCCATTCAGATGAACACGATTGAAAGACACCTTGTTCTAGCATCAGGACATCCTTCTGTGATGTCAGGCAGTCATGTTCCTGGAGTGTCACCATTCTCTTTGCATGTTGGGGCCATTTTTCTTGCAAACCATCCCATTGTGGACATAACAGATGGAACAGAGAACTAGTGGGATAAAATTATTCCTAAGTACAAACGCTATAGAAAAAGTTGTTCTAGTAAGAACTAATCAGCCTACTTTCCTTTCACTGTCTCTAATTTTGGATTAAATTTGGTGCAAATTGAGGTTCACAAGTTAGCTCCCTTGTGCCTCAAATGTTCATGTGTCCACCACCTTGGATTGGGGTGGATGTCATCATTATTACAAAATGCACCATTGAAGTTTCTCTGTGTGTCACTCACTACAGCTGTTCACATTCCACAAATTAGCATGCTTGCACCTCAGATGTTTATGCAGCCACCATATTGAATTGGAGTGGATGACATCATTACAAACCATGCCATTTAGGCATCCCTATGTGTCCCTACAACTCTAGCAAATTTGGTTCAAATTGGTTAGGTGGTTCACAAGTTAGTCCACTTGTGCCTCAAAAGTTTACACATCTGCCATCTTGGTTCAGGGTGGGTGACATCATCACAAACTATGTCATTGAGGTGTCCCAATGGGTCACTCACTGCATCTGTACCTAATTTGGTTTAAATTGGTTAGACAGTCCACAAACTAGTTTGCCTGAGCCTCAGATGTTCATGTGGCCGCCATCTTAAATTGGAGTGGATGACATAATAACACTCCACGCCATTTGGGCATCCCTATGTGTCCTTACAGCTGTAGCAAATTTGGTTCAAATCGGTTAGGCAGTTGACAAATTAGCCCACTTGTGCCACAAAAGTTTACGTGTCCGCCATCTTCTATTGGGGTGGATGACATCATCACAAACTATGGTGTTGAGGTGCCCCTATGTGTCCCTACAACTGTACCCAATTTGGTTCATTTTGGTCCAGGCATTGCAAAGTTGATAGGGGACACACACGGATGGACACATAAACATACACACACACACACACACACACTCACTCTGCCGGATGATCTCATAAGCCGACTGGAAAGTAGACTAAAAATGGAGGAGTGTATGGGGAGTGCGGAGTGGTGTAGCTCTGTATGTCAAAAAGATGTAAAGTGCAATAATTTAGAAAATGTAAGAGGAGCATACTTCTCCATGCAATTTCTGGGGATGCCAGTACCAGGTCCATAAAGCAATTTAGTACTGGGGACATACTGAGGGAAAATACTGAGGATGTCCTTGAGCTGGAGAAAGACATCAAGGAGGCAGCTAAAGGTGAAAGTGTTATAATAATGGTGATTTCTGTTACCTCACATAGATTAAGGCCATATTCGCATGTAATGCAGAACTGTGGGTCCAATGGACCCTCAGTTCCACTCCCCTCCCCACTCCGCTCTCCAGTCCAAATTCAGATGAAACAGAAAGCAGTCTCTCTGCAGTCAGAGAGATTGCAGAGAGGAGGGGGAGCTGGCTGTGTGGGCTTCCTTCTTGCATGAAGGACAGCCCACACAGCCAATCACAGCCAGAGAGGGAGAGGGAGGAGCTTCCCCTGCCCCAACTCCAGTTTCAGGGAACACAGCCTACAGTTCAAAATTTGGATGTAACGCAGGCTGCATTAAACCTCGGGTTGGGGGTGGTAAACTCACTACAACCCGAGGGTTCAAATTGGAGTTTGGAGAGTGGAACCTCAAGATGCTCTCCATATGGCACCAGAATTTGGAGGAGCTGTCCTGCATTTGAACATTCAGGTTTGTCAACCACTGGCCCCTTCAACTCTGGTTTCGTATTACATGTGAATGCAACCTAGATAAATTCATGTTCAGGTCACAACAAGGAGATTAAATGTCCAGATACCCTCAGTGACTCTGTCTTAGAACAGTTAGTCATTGAATCAATCAGAGTGGAGGTGACCTGCAATTAATCATAAATGGCACTATGGCAGCCAAGATCTGGTGGAAGAGTGAACTAGTTGGGAACAATGTCCACAGTGTGGTCAAATTCCACATATATGCAAGTGGAAAATTCTCAAGAACATCCAACAAAATCACATTTGAATTAAAAAGAGAACACTTTTCAAAAATGAAGGGACTCATAAAAAAGAAAATGAGAAAGTGAGACAATAGGAGACACAATATGTCAATGGTTTTACACATATCGGGTGGCAAAGGAGAGAAATTACTATGTATCCCTATAATGTATACCTGTAGTGTACATAAAACCCATACTCGCTATTCAAAAAGAGACTGGCATAATAAGATTTTACTATAAGTTCTTCATCTGCTATTTCAAATGCCAAGCTTCACCCTGAACGTATGTTCTTAAGTACAGCAACCCTGAGTAGGGATGTACACGGATTGGTTCAAAGGTCTGGAGGCAGTTCTGCAGTGGGGGTTTGTTTACCTTTAAAGTGTAGGGAGGGTGCTCGCCTCCCCCAACACATTTCCACCACCAGCGCTATCTCCAAAACCACTAGTGCGGGGTGGCAGCATACCTTCTTGCTGCCCTGGAAAGTGGCCGGTGCACTTGTGCGATGTGTGCACACACACCAGCCACTTCCAGTCCGACACTGACTGGGGTGGCAAAGAGGTATGCTGCCGCCCTCACCAGTGGTTTTGGAGAGAGTGCCGGGGGGGGGGACGTGGCCAAGGTGGGGGGATGAACACCCTCCCTCCTCCTTAAAAGTAAACTCTCCTCCACTGAACTGGCCGAGCACTGGTTCGTGCACATCCCTAAGCCTGAGGTCTGTGGCCTTAGGTCCAGGGAGGTTAAAATGCTCACCAATAGGCTTCATAGTATTTTTGGTATTAATGTCTGGTTTATTTATCAAACCATTGACATATTGTAAATGTCTCATTAAATGGATATTGGAATAGTTGTCACTACCTGGAATAGTTAAATGGAATAGTTAAATGCAATAGTTGTCACTACCTGCCTGTAACTAACCACCCTGCCTGCATATGAGGAAGTGGATTATAAGTCACAAAGATTCATGCATTAAAATATTACTTTAAAAGGTACTGCCTTATTCTCTCTTTTACTTGCCTGTCCAGTAGTTAATGCTAGATTTCACGTTATCTTCTGATAATTTATATCAGAGAGGTTTATTTGAGTAACTTCCATAGATGTAGGCATGATAACCTAGTGAAGCAAAAATAGCAGATTCTTGTGTCACCAGAAAGACTTAAAACATTTATTTAGCATATGTTTTTGTGGACTAGAGCCCACTTCATGAGATGCATGAAGTGGTATTCTCAGTTGGCAGTTACTCACATGTACATATGCATATGGGTATATAGAAAACAATGTAAACAGTGGGGCCAGATGGCCATGAAACGCAAATGGTACAGTCTGTGGCAATTCAATATAAAGCTTAAATGTATATAAGCACTGTAACATTTCACAACAGCAGTAACTGGTGACAGAGTTGGTGTCACGGGTTGGCCAAATTGCATCTAGCGCAAAGACACATGGCTGACCCCAAGGATTAAATATTTGTATGGGTGATGCTAGGAAGAGGCAGTGCTGCCATGAGTCTTTTACACTTCCACTGCTGTCTCCCACCTGCCTCCCCATTCAAAAACAGAAATGTCCCCAGAACCCCAGGAGGATATTTCCATTTCTGGATAGGGAGGTGGGTGGGAGATGACAGTGATGGTGTGAGAGAGACATACTGCCACTTCCTTCCTGCCTATTGGCAGATAGATTTTCTCCCAGAGGTCCCTGCATAACTTTTGGAAAGAATGCCCATTCACCAATAGGGAGGGAAAGGGGAGGGGGGGAGAAGGAGCTGCTAAGGGACTTACTGGCATTTCCTCTCCCTCTCATGAGCCCCTGGTGGCGCAGTGGTAAAACTGCCGCCCTGTAACCAGAAGGTTACAAGTTCGATCCTGACCAGGTGCTCAAGGTTGACTCAGCCTTCCATCCTTCCGAGGTCGGTAAAATGAGTACCCAGAATGTTGGGGGGCAATATGCTAAAATCATTGTAAACCGCTTAGAGAGCTTCCAGCTATAGAGCGGTATATAAATGTAAGTGCTATTGCTATTGCTATTGCTATGTGCCCCACTGGTAGATTTCTTCTTTCACCCTTGGCGGGTGCTACTGCTGCTGCTGCCACTGCTGCTGCAATACCCCATTTGCTAATGAAGAAGCTACTATTATCTTTTCCTGTAAAAACTACCTCCAACGGAAGAGGGGGCTGCTTAGTGCTCACATGCTGAGGGCCCTCACAGACCTAGTGCTTGGCCTGATTGATAACACAGTTTCCCCAAATAACACAGTATTAAGAGTATTAGGATTGTGTTATCACCAATTACTGCTGCTGTGAATTCTTATACATGATAGTGGATTCTGCTGTTTATCTTATATGTATGTATTGTAAGTTTTATATAGATTTACCACATTTAGGTTTTACATATTCATAGTGTGACTCTCTTGTGCTGCAATGGGTCTTTTGCACCACTGCTGCATTCCTCCCCTCCCCATATGCAAATGGAAATATCTCCAGAAGATGGCCATTTTCTTATTCCTTTTGCTTTGTAAACTGTTATGAGAACTTTTGTTGTTGTTGAAAATAAGTATATAAATATTGGCTGACATCTTGACATCGCAACATTAGCATGCTGGGAAGATGTGCCCATACAGCAAAGAGTTTTTTTAGTACCTCAGCGTGGGGTGTGTGTGTGAGTGTGATTTTCATCATTCCCTGCTTCCCCCAGTAGTGCCCTGCACCACTCAAAAATATGTCCTTGAGGGTCATACAGACCTCAAGGACATGTTTTTGGGTGGCACGGGGCACTTCCAGGGAAAGTAGAAATCAACTAAAATTGTCTCTCTCACCTTACGGACTCTATGTTGCAGTATTGTGGAAGTTTTTCGCAGTGTGTGAGTTTCTTCCTACTGTGCTGATGGTTTAGTCAGGATATCATCATCATCATCATCATCATCATCATCATCATCATCATCAATTTATTTATTTAATTTTATTATGAATTATACCTCTTATATTTCATGTTCATTTGGCCCCACTCTTTATCTTTTTTCTGTATACCTATCTATAATATATTCCTACATGAGAACACTTCATGCATCTGATGAGGTAGGCTCTAGTCTACAAAAACTTATACTGCTATCAATATGTTTGTCTTTAAGATGCTACACAGTTCTTTGTAATTTATCTTATTGCCCAAAAGAAAGTAAAAGCTAGTGAGGACCTGCTTTGTGACTAAATAATGAGAAGGCTTGCATACACTTAGATACCATCTGAAAGGCAAGCCAGAAATAGATATGTGATCAGATAGAAAGAGTCCAGCGTGATTAGGCAACCTGATGGGAAGGGATATGGTGTTAATGGACCCTCTGTCTTTTCCTATGCTGACAAGGGGGCTCAACATTCTTGACGGGATTTGCTATCTGGAGCAGAATAATTCTTACCTGCTCCATAAGCCTCCTGCAGACTTTGTCACACAGCATTATATCAAACTTAACTGGTCGCTTGGTCAGTGAAGATAACTGACACTTCAGATAGCACATGCTCAAAAGTGTCACTGTTATATAAACTCTGGCTGCCATAGCAACACCCAGCCTCACACAATTCACCTTATATTGTCACAAAGCCAGATAGCAGCCTCTCCATTCATTGAGTACAATCAAGCTTGGAGAGTTGTGATCAGAAGTCATGGATTCCTGCTCAGAGAAAACGATAATGGGCCTTCTAGGTATATCGACAATGGTATATCGACAATGGATCTAGGTATATCAAAAATGGATTCCCAGTAGATTATGCTGCTCCAGTCTTAAACTCCAAAAAGCATTTCTGCCTTAGAGGCTAGCAAAGAACCAGTTTTAGACCCTTTGAAGCTGCAGACAAATATGTGATATTCAGAGATGGGCAGTATCTAAACCATAAGTATGTAAAATACGTATCCAGTACCTTTGTATTTTGTATTTTGCATCTAAAGTACTTTTCAGAGAAGTATTTTGTATTGTGTATCTAAAATATATTTCCTCAGGTATTTTGTATTTTTAAATCTCAGTCACCACTGCTTTGCTTTCTTGCTTCAGGAGCTGCCTTTTTATTGCAAGCAGGCAGCTCATTGGCTTCCAAGCATCCTTGTGTGTGTGTGTGTGCCTCCCTCTCTGCCGCCTGAAATTTCAATAGTTTTACTCTGCTGCTGACTGGTCAGCCAGCCAAGTTGGAAAATCAAAGGGGAAAAAAGAAAGAGGCTGTCCCTGTGAGTAACATGGGAAATGAGGGGTGAGGGCATGAGAGTCCAGGGGGGACAAGAGGGAGCATTTTTTTATGCCCCCCAGATTTTGGATGTGAGAGAAGTCCCTACCCAACAACTCGCTTGCTGTAAAGTTTCTCTGTCCCTCTAGTTGCAACACTGCAACTAGAAACCTGACCTGACCAGAAGAGGCTGAAGTTCTTCTAGTCCAGTCTCTGTGTAAATCTGGTAAGTTGTTTACACATATCTCCTCATCTGTGCCCCCTATTGTTTATTGCAGACTAATGGTAGCAAATTTCCATTTCTTTCCTTTCTGTGAAACAAAGCATCAGCATACTCTCTGTCTGAAGTTTACCTTTAGAGAGCTTTGCGTTCTGATTGCTGGAGGGCATGCACAGTGCTTAGCCGGATTTCCACGTTACCTGCCTGTGGTGGGAGTGGGACATATTGAGGTGATTTTCATGATTGCTGAGATTGGGTGGGGAGGGTGTGGGGGAAAGTCTGCTTTTAATTCACCTTTCCCCCAGATGACCAAGCCCCGGGTTTTCAGCACACCTCCCAGGTGCCCAGACGAACAGCGTTCCATGGGGTAGCAATGAGTGATATGCAGCCAGAACTCATTGTTATGGCCACAATGTAGCCCACAATGCACTGTGTGTGGTGCATTGGGGATTTCCCCCATCTCTGTGACTCCTTGGGCTGCATGCACACACAATAGCCAGCAGCTGGGTTCGGGGTGCACTAGCACCCTTAACAGGCAAATAGCTGGGTTTAGTAAGGGGGTCAGGCTGCACACGAGCGCCTGGATCTGTGAGGATCCCAACACTTCACACAGCCAGCCTAACCCAGGCTGGGCTGCCCTAGCCTGGGTTAGGCTGGTTGTGAGAACAGCCTCACTATCACTGGGGGACACACAGAACAATACAGGAAATCAAGAAGCCATGCTTGCTTAGACTGGATTAGAAACTTCTAAAGTTTTAAAAGCCATATTTTCCCTCACCACAACCTGTAAAGTTGGGGAAAGAGAGAGAGAGAGAGAGAGAGAACTTTATTCAGCAGCTCTATTTTTGCCCTGCTCAGTTATATCGCCTCTGGAAGTCTTTGGTCATCACTGTTCATGTTATTATTTATGTTTCAGTTCGAATGTCTTTGATTATCATTGTACGTGTTATAATTTATGTTCTATTTTGAATTGTTATATTTGGTTTAATTATTCACTGTTTATCAGTGTTAGAATTTTGAGATTTCCTTACTAGTGGTCTATTGTTTATTAATACATTTCTCCATTGTTGGTTTGCTATATATTATTTCCATATACATTTGCTTTAGTCACGGTTGGGTTTTATCCCCCGTCTGTTTTGCTTGGTTGCATTTCCATGATCGCCCTTGCTTTTGTTTTGGACTCATTTGGCTATGGCAGCTATAGGATTGCAGCCCTTTATTTTATTTATTATTTATTTAGTACATTTATATACCGCTCCATACAAAAAGGTCCCTGGGTGGTTCACAATATAAAATAATTAAAACACTAACATAATTAAAACAATTAAAACACTAACATGATTAAAACAATTTAAAATATAATAAAAACTCTAAAACCGAATTTATAAAACTATATACTAAAAGCCTGACTAAACAGGCAGTTTTTAGATCCTTCCTAAAAATATTCAGAGAAGCGAAAACTCTGATTTCATTAGGAAGCACATTTCAGAGGCCCAGGGCACATCTAGAAAAGGCCTGGTTTCGAGTCGCCACCAGCACAGCTGGTGGCAACCACAACTGGACCTCCCCAGATAATCTTAAGATTTGGTGGGGTTGATGAAGAAGATGTGCTTGGACCCAAGCCATTTAGGGTTTTATAGGTAATAACCTATAAGGGAGAGGTTTGGGTCCAGACTATGTACCTGCTCTTTCCGGGGGAGTACAGCCCCATCCAGAACAGGCATATCTAAACCACTTCCAAAGTCTCAAGCTCCCACAATGAGTATCTCCATCTTCCTTGTATTCAGCCTCAGTTTGTTCTCCCTCATCCAGCCCATTAGTACCTCCAGGCAGGCATTTAGGGAGCATAGACCATTTCCTGATGATGCTGACATGGAGAAATAGATTTGGGTGACACCAGCATACTGATAACACCCTACACAAAATCCCTTGATAATCTCTCCCAGCGGTTTCATGTAGATGTTAAAAAGCATTGGAGACAGTATGGAGCCTTGAGGGACTCCATACTGGAACTCTTGTTTTGTTTTGAAGAGTGACACCATCTGGAACTTATCCAAGAAGTAGGAGCAGAGCTACTCCAAAGCCGTGCCTCCCACCCCCAACCACTTGAGGCACCCCAGAAGGATACCCTGGTCGATGGTATCCAAAAGGATCAACAGAGTCACACTCCCCCTGTCAATTCCTAATTGGCTGACCAAAGCCATCTCAACCCCATAGCCTGCCCGAAAGCCAGTTTGAAATGGGTCCAGATAATCTGCTTCCTCCAAGACAGCCTGAAACGGAGATGTTTCCACCCTCTCAATCACGTTACCCAATCATGGGCGGTTGGAGACAGGCCCATAATTGTCCAATTCTGAGGGATTTAATGCAGGCCTCTTCAAGAGTGGACTAATAATTGCCTTCTTGAGACAAGGAAGCATCCTGCCCTCTCTCAGAGAAGCATTAATTATCTTAAGAAGGCCCTCTCCAATAACCTCACTGCTAGATTGTATAAGCCATGTTGGGCAAGGGTCGAGAGAACAGGTGGTAAGGTGAAGTGTCCCAAATACACATCATTGAGAGTCACAAACTGAAATTGATCCAATTTAACCACACAAGAGGAGCTGCTGGACACCTCCACAATAGACTCTGTGGTAACTGTAGAGTCTAGTTCAACTCGAATACGAGAGATTTGCCCTGCAAAAACTGGAGTATTTCCAGCTTTTTAAACACTCAGTCAGACCAATAATTAACTAATAAGCCTTTGTCATGATTAACTTTTAGTTATTTCAGTGGGTCTACTCTAAGAAGGATTAACATTGGATACATCTGATTGTGTTTTGATTTCTATTTACTTAGCTCTCCACCACCCCCAGAAAAAAAAGCCTGCAGATGCCCATGTAGGGTAGTGAAAATGGGGAAACATAGCAAACATAGCAAAAAGAAAAGGTATTATGTTGTTTTGGAATTATTGGTCTGATTGAGTGTTTAAAAAACTGGAAATACTCCACTTTTTGCAGGGCAAATCGAAGTGCATTAGTATGTTGAATGGGTATCCCATTGTCCAATAGCTATTTAAAAAGATATAATACATGTCTAACATCAAGTAGTCCCATAGAACAGTTATTTTACTTTGCTGGGATGATTCACAGACCCAGAGGCACAATGTGAGTGATTTAATCTTTGAAAAACTTGTATTGCTTAAAGGAAATGGGAACAAGTTTAGATTAAGTAACCAGCATCTCAAAACATCTCATTGTTTCTTTTTTTCAGGCATTGTATTTTGTATTTTAAGATATATTATATTTTGTATTTTTATTGGTGGTTTACCAAGTAGTTTGTATTTTGTATCTAAAATACATTTTCTCAGGCATTTTGTATCTAAAATACTTTAAAAAATGATTTTGCCCATTTCTAGTGGCATTTATTCCCTTTCCCCCCCAATCCTGCTCTACCATTGCAATATAAAAAGGGGAAAGCCAACAGAGCTTTCTGGATCCAACAGAGCATATACACTCAGAGTTTGTCCTGCCTCAGACAGTGGTATAGCTATTATAATTGAGCAGATGGGTTCAAAGAACCCAGGGCTCTATACTCCTGAGGGCCCCCAGCTCCACCCCTCCCTATTTTCTTCATTATCTCCCTCACTCTGAGGGGCTGCCAGAGAGGGGTGAACATGGGCCTCATCTCCCCTAGCTATGCCCCTGCTCTCAGAGGAGCCCTGGAGCTCTTGGACCTGGCATCTCCCACTGAGGCTCTGGTCCTTTCCCCAGAACCTCCTCCATCGCTCCTGGAAACCCAGGAGCAAATAGACAGTAATGCCAAGTCAGGACCAAACTCTAGGGCGGCTTGGGGCCTCCCTCCTAGTGGGCCTACTCAGGAGGAGGGGAAGGCCAGTTCAGGCACATGTTTTGGATCAGGGCCACTTTACAAATTTAACCTGAAACAACACGGCAGTGTCCTGTGGGGAGTCCAATGAGTGTTTGTTTCAAATGCACTGGTCTAGCTCACTAATGGCTGGTACAGACTTTGATTTTTTAAGAGCTAATAGGGAACATGTAACTTTAGTTGCAAGGATTATAAAGCTTCCCCCCCCCCCCCCGCAGGCTGTGCCAGTTAAATCTGAATGATGTTTTTGGGTTTTTTTTTTTAAAAAAAAACCTTTTCCTCTTAGCACCACCTATTCATATCAGCTGTGTAAAGTGGTTGTGCATTTGTCATGAGCAACCTTTGGATAATATCCATGACCTCAATGATGCCATACAATTTTTGCCAGGCAAGCCTGCAAGGATCTTGATAGCTTGAATATTTTAATTTATATTTCTTTTAGTTCTTTTCCAGTTAAGCACTCTCCTGCTGTTTATTTGATTGCTCAATTAAAAAAACACTATTTGTTTGTTTGTTTGTTTGTTATATTTGTAAAAGTAAAGCATGCCGTCAAGTAGATTTCGACTCCTGGTGCCCACAGAGCCCTGTGGTTTGCTTTGGTAGAATATAGGAGGGGTTTACCATTGCCTCCTCCAGCGCAGTATGAGATGATGCCTTTCAGCAACTTTCTTATGTCTCTGCTGCCCAATTTAGTATCCATGGGGATTCAAACTGGCAATCTTCTGCTTGTTAGTCAAGCATTTCCCCGCTGTGCCACTTAAGGTGATTATATTTGTACCCCATCCTAAACTTCTGTCTCTGGACAGTTTACAACAAAATAAAGCAAATTAAAGCAGAAATCAAAACCTTAAAACAATTTAAAATCACAAGTTTAGCTAAAAAGCTTGGGTGAATAAATGTGTCTTTAAAGACTTTTAAAATGTTGTCAGAGTTGGGGAGGCTCATTTCAGCAAGAGAGCACATTTTAGAGTCTTGGGGTGGAAACAGAGAAGGACCGTCCCTGCGTAGCAACCAGAAGAGCTGGTGGCAACTGCAGACAAACCTCTCCAGATGATCTCAGTGAACGATGGGGCTCATGGTGAAGAAGATGTTCTCTTAAATATCCTGGGCCTAAGCTGTTCAGGGCTTTAGAGGTTATAACCAGCACTTTGTATTGTTGGCAGCCAGTGTAGTTCTTTTAATATGGTCTCTTCAAGATGACCCAGAGACCAACCTGGCTGCCACCTTCTGTACCAGCTGCATTTTCCGGTCTATGTACAAAGGCGGCCCCACACAGAGTGCATTGCAGTAGCTAAGTCTGGAGGTTACCAGCATATGTACTACTGTTCTGAGGTCATTCATCTCAAGAAATGGATGCAGCTGGCATATCTGCCGAAGCTGATAGAACACTGCCCCAACCTGAGACACAGGAGAGATTTTGGTCCAAAAACAACCCCTGACAGCATACCTGGTCCTTCTGGGGAAGTGTGACTCCATCCAGAACAGGCAGATCAGAATTGTCTCCTGAGTTCCGATCACACACAATAAGTACCTCCATCTTATTTGGATTCAGTCTCAGTTTGTTATCCCTCATCCAGACTATCACTGCCTGCAAGCAGTCATTTAGGGAGGTTATGTCTTCTCCAGATGATGTTGACATGGATAAATAGATAGGGACTTAGGAAGCTGCCATATACCAAGTCATTGGTCCATCTAACTCAGAATTGTCTACACGGACTGGCAGCGGCTTCTCTAAGGTTGCAGGCAAGAGTCTCTATCAGCCCTATCTTGGAGATGTCAGGAAGGGAACTTGGAACCTTCTGCATGAAAGCATGCAGATGCTCTTCCCAGAGCAGCTCCATCCCCTAAGGGGAATATATTGCAGTGCTTACACATGTAGTCTCCAACATTTCATCTCCCATTGATATGCAACCAGGGTGGACCGTGCTTAGCAAAGGGGACGTCATGCTTGTTATCACAAGACCAGCTCTCCTCCCATGGATCCTTCCATGCACCAAATCTCCCAATGATCTCTCCTAGTTGTGTCATGTAGATATTAAAAAGCATTGGAGACAGAATGAAGCCCTGGGGGACACGATATAAAAGTTCATGTTTTGAAGAACAATAGTCTCCAAGCGACACCATCTGAAATCTGCCCAAGAGGTAGGACTAGAACCAGTAATAATAATAGTCTTGGAGGATTATAGTCCATTGTCATGTCTATTACAAGGTGACCAGTTTCCTCTATGATTATTGATTAGAAAAAAATTTAGGGACACAAAAGCCACCTTCAAACGTCACGGGTAACCTTAGGCAAACACACCTCAGGTTCACCCTCCGTGACATCTGAATTATCGGGCCCATGGTTTCTGGACCCAACCACTGTTCCGATTCCTCCCCTGGAATGAATCCTCAGTTGATGTAAGGTATACTTATCAAATGAAGAGTCCGTAGGTCTAATGTGATGTCCAGTATGTGCAAGCTGCACAAAGTGGAGTTAAAAGGAGGAAGCTCCTCCCTCTCTCCAATGCAATTGGCTGCCGTGGCTGTCCTTCCTTCATTGGAGGAAGTCTGCACAGCCAGTTCCTTCCCCTTTGCAGTCTCCAAGACTACAGATTGTGATCATCTGGGAGTGGGAGACGACGCAAACTGCAGAGCCATTGAACCCGCAGTTTCAAGTTAAATTCGAAGGCAGCTAAAGTATTCTTTCATCAGGCAAATAAAATTATATTGATAGACTGGCAATTTGGTAGAACATTTTTACTTACCTGTAGTAATACTATGATGTTTTATAATGTAGAACTCATATTCAAAAACCTTAATGATATGCTTTCTGCACAGTATTCAGAAAGTAAAATTTTTAGTCTCATGATAGTTATTGATGTTTCACAATGGGATTGGCTTGCTTGTCAATTAAAAATAAGTAGTTTATTTTTGGTTCTAACAATACCTTGATCTGGGATAGCCCAAACCATTTCAGCACCGGAGTGGAAAATTCAAATCGTACCCTCACTCCAGGTAGAAAAATAATAAATGAAATAGCAGATAATTTGTCACCCTTTAGGGGCATCCAAAATCTGCCAGCATTTTTATTCTAATTCATGGAAGGGCCAGCCCTGAGCTCAGTTATTACACTTGCATTATTTGATGAATAAATCCGACAACTAGGAGGGGAAAAAAACCTATAACATAATAGCAGAGCTCTACACTGGAAGACTAGGTAAAAGAAAACAAAAAATGCCTCCAAAGAGAGAAATCATTTGGCTAATAGATTCCTCTATGCTTGTGAATTCTGGTTCACTGGTTTTAATAGCAGAACCATATGTTATTTGAGGTTTTGGCCCTTCTCCAATACTACAGAGCACAAGAGTAGAAAAAAATGCAAAAATAAGAAAACCTTTTAAATTAAATAATAACAAATACAGGTGCTATAGGTGTTTAATGAATGAATAAACTCTTCATGGCAAGCTGAGGGAATAGAATTAAAGCCATTAAGATTCCCCCCGCCCCAGTGCTATATACATGCATAGAGCAGGCAAATTCCAAGTCTTGAATTAAGGCAAATCGAAGGGCTGCATCATTCTACTGATGATCTATCAGGAATCTGAATGGACAGTCACAACATATGGTCTTGATAAAATGTATCATTCATGGTTTCTTGAATGAAAGCTCCTTTTTAAGTGCAGCCCAAGACAGCGGGATATTATTTGACAAACATTGTAAAACATTTTTGGTATACATGGAAGCCTCTTTGATCAGCTCACTGGCATGACTAGAAGATACTAAGAGAGACCTGAATTTGGCAACTTAGATTTTAGATTGTGGTAACTTAGATTGACAGTAACACAACTGAGATTGTTTTTATTTTCTACAGTGTCAATGGAGGGAGTAGGGCTATAGCAGAAGTAGTAAATAAATACAATGAATTAACATATAGTTCTTTCAATGCTGAACTATAGGAAAAGTCCTCACAGACTTGCTGCTGTATTTGTTGCATTTGTTGTTCTTATTAGCCACCTAATGGTGCAGCGGGGAAATGACTTGACTAGCAAGCCGGCGGTTACCAGTTTGAATCCGCACTGGTATGTTTCTGGGACTATGGGAAACACCTATATCAGGCAGCAGTGATAAAGGAAGATGCTGAAAAGCATCATCTCATACTGTGCGGGAGATGCCAATGGTAAACCCCTCCTGTATTCTACCAAAGAGAACTGCAGGGCTCTGTGGTTGCCAGGAGTCGATACCAACTCGACGACACTTTACATGTATTAGAGGGGAATGGAAGTAGTAGTACCACCAACATAAAGGAGCTGAGAGAATAGCCTTGGATTTCCATTCAAAGCAATTATAGTTGTACAGTAAGGAATATGTGCTTCTTTCATTGCTGCTTCTAGGTCTCATGCAAAATGGGGGAGATGAGTACCCCACTATGACTATATACATGCTCTCCCTTGTGTAGACACATATCTTCTTTAGATATACACATCACTCATGCCCACATACAAAATCCAGAAGCAGTGACAATGAAAGCATCAGTTATAAATGCTTCTTTTATTGCTGTTTTGGCTGAATGTCCAAAGCCATCCAGAAAGGCAACCAATTCCATGGCTATAATTTATTGGTTGGCCAAAAGCCATCCAAGTCAAATAAAGATGAAAATGCTCTGGAAAAGCAGGTAGGCCATATTTAGGTAGTTTACAAAATGACAGACATTTAATATATAAATATAACAACAAAAATTATAAAGGTTTGTTTAAATTGTCATTGAGAAAAATGTTTAAAATACAGAACCAAAATGTTTTAATATGGGAGGTAAGTGAATTTATGTTTTCTGTGAAGTACAGAACTCTCTAAATGTATTGTGTTTGTTTTGCAGTAGCTCATTTGAGAAATGGGGCCTTTATCATTTGCTTTTGTCAGCATATCTGGTTTCTGTCTTCAACTAGAAACCTAGTTGCTCTCAGACCTTAATATTATTTTGCGCTTTTTGTATGAGATCATTCTCTGCTTAAAGAGAAGATCATGGGGCATGCAAATGCTGAAAGACTGGCTTTCTCATTTTTTTCTTTCACACATTGAGTGTCTACTAAAGTGTAGGGATCACATGTAAGAATATGAAATGGTTTACAAAGTAGCCACACTTCATTCAAAATATAACACATCCAGAAATGGCAAATTCACTAAAGTATTATGTAATATTCCAATGATATTCTTAACTAGTTAATCTCCCTACAGCAAAATACATAGATAATTAACATCCCAGGCTGTCAGTAAACTTGGCGGAATTAAATCCTAGAGGTAGAAGCCCATAGCCCTGGAGGAAGACTGAGTGCATGCCTCCCTGTCATCTTTTCGGCTCATATCAGTAGTCCCAATGCTAGAATGTGTTGTCATAGCAACACCATCTCTTGCTTCATACAGGAAAGATTAGCTCTTGCTGTGCAGTGGAGAGAATTTAGGGGAAGTCAAGCTAATCCCTGGGTGCTCTGCAAGAGAAAGGTTGGACCTCGCCTGAGGGATGCTGTATCTACAATGATAGAATTGGCCTGCCACAGACTCTGGTATTTAAGTTGAAGAGCAGAATTCACAGTAAGTGTCAGCATCTCCCAAGTGGAATATTGAATCAGGGGTGTCTATGTCTTGTTGAAGAATGCCCCATGCCCACAGTCAAATAACATTAAGCAGCTCTGTCTAGAATTCCAGTACATCCACTAGTTTAAGTGGCATTTTAAACACAGATGTAAAGCTTTAATTCATAAATAAATGGAGAGGAAGAAGTGTCCATAACTATTCATAAGAGATATATCTAAAAATCTTAGTTATGTCAGTTTAGTAGCAGCAGTGAGCATGGGTTACAAATTGGAGAGAGCATTCAAGGGTATTGAATGCTTCAACAATCTATTGAAAACTTGAAAATCCCTAAAGTTCAGGCTGAGAAGGAAGTGAGAAAGAAAGCATGTGGAAACCTATTTGTGTGTACTACAGCAATCTCCACTACTCAAAGTGCTGAACTATAAATTTTGAACATGCAAGTTCAGGCATTAGTTTAGTGTTGATTTATGATCTTCATTTAAAAAACAGCACAAAAAAAGAAAAGAAAAAAGAGAATTACAATGTTAGTTCCTTAAGAATAAGTCAGAAAACTGATTTTAATATAGCGTAATGTACTTTATGTGGTGTTTTTGCGATACAATAACTTTTCTTCATCTCTCCATTTTATTAATACCAGGATGAAAAGCAAATATTTTAATTGTTTACATTCTGTTTATGTGCTTTCCTCTGCTACTTCCAGAAAGAGTTTGAGTATTCTGGCTTTCATCCATAAATTTTACAGAAAAATGTGAAATCAATAAAGTTTCTCCCCCAATTTCTTTATTGCTAAAATAGATTGTGTATGCAAACCACCAAGCATTATGTAAGCCTTTGTCATAAATCCCATTGTAAAAAGGAATGCTTTATGGATTATCATGGGAGGGGTACGGAACTGAAATATTCATGAACAAATACATAAGATATGAAGGTGCTCTAGTGTAACTTTATTTGTTGATTTTGCTTGTCATGTTAAACCCTACTTATATTGTTGCAATATACATTTATAAGGAATTTAGATTCTATTAACAAAGATATTCTATGAACAAAGATAGTTATTGCAATGTTTTTGTAAAATACATTATGAGTAATTCACGATATGTATGAGGTTCAGGATTTGAAAAGCTGATATAATAGTAGTATTAATTAAAGTGTCAGTTTAGATTCCAAAATATATTTTGAAACAAGTGTAACTCCTTTTTAATGTAAACAAACTGAATATGTTCTGTTGGTACACTATCAATATGCAGTTTGTCCTTTGCATAAAAAGGATCCAAAGGTAACTGTGAAGAGACAGTAGAACTCTTTCAAAAGAAGTCAGATGCTGCCATTGCTGTGTTCCAACAGATATCTCATCTTCAGCCTTAAGTAATTTACGGAATTAAATGACATGGGTAAACATGGGGAGAACATTCTTTCTCACACCAATAATTACATCCATTCTATAGTATTTTTCACTGGTTTTAGAACATACAAATAAAACTGAAAGAAAAATTAGTATTCTATTATATGGATTGTTTTCTCATCACACTGTGTGAGCGTTGGGAAGGAAGGAACATTTTTAAAAAGTGTCTAACAACAAAACTAACCTAATTTAATAATTCATTGGAAATTATTATCTAATGGATATATAAGTAATATAAAGGCACATGTACAGATAATGCAAATTATTTGTACAGTGAAACTTTCACAGTAAAATTAAACATATAGTACTATTACTCTGTACAAACCCAGAATCCTAAAGTGTGCAGCTAGGGTGACTGGTTGAATATATTCCCCAAACCATTTACCATAATTTTTTATTATTTCAGTCAATTCAGATGTGACAAAACTGGCAATATTTTGGAAAGATCTTTTTCCACTCCTTATCCTGGCACCCCAAGGTGCTAATATATTTCTCTTAGGCATACCAGTCGCCAATCCCATGTGTGGCAACTCTCATGAGAGTTTGTGAACAGCTGCCAGATAGTGATGGATGGGAGGGAAGAAAATGGCACTGGCTGGGCCAGGGGCCCCGAGGGGAAAAAAGACGGTGGTGAATGGCAGCAACAGGCGAGTTGCCAGCTAGTTGGCTGGCAGGCGGGCAGAGATAATGGTGGGGGCGGGCGGAAGAAGGGGGCGGAGGCTGGGCAGGAAGAAAACAACAGTGGTGGTGGCAGGTGGGTGGGGGAAGTGGCGGCAGGTGGGGCAAATGGTGACAGGTGGGCGGGGGAACAGCACGGGTGGGGGAAACAGCGGCAGCGGGGGCAATAGGGGGGAGCGACAGCAAACTAGAGGCGCAGATGCCTTGCGCCCAGCCCAGCTAGTACTATTTATTTATCTCTCTATATAATTATCTAAGGCGTACCCTTGGCTAATCCTGTGTGCGACAGCTCTCATGAGAGTTTGTGAGCGAACTCCCGGGAGTGGGAGAGGAAAGTGACAGTGGCAGCAGGGAAGAAAAGGTGAACAGGCAGGTGGGTAGCTGGAGATAAAGCGGCAGCAGAGGGGGGAGAAAGCAGTGGCCGAGGGGGGGGAGAAAACAGTGGCCAGGGGGGAAGAAAGCAGTGGTTGCGGGGGAGGGAGGTCCAGCAGAAGCGCATACCACCTCCAACCTGCAGCCTCCACTGTGAGCCAGTGGGAGAGCACACATCATCTCCAACCAGCCTACTCACGAGGAGGACAGCCAAGCAAGCATGGGAGAGGGTGGATAAGCCTCCTTCTTTTTGGCACTGAACCTGCTCCAAGGGGGCAAAATTGAAGGGGGACCCTGAGTGGGCACCATAGAGGAGTTGCACCAGTGGTTTGGCCTTGTAATTTGAGCACTGTGGGAATGTATTGGCCTCCTTTAGTCCGTAGGAATTTTAGAATGGTTGTGGAGCTCTTCTGAGCGGTAAGGGTGATATGGTCGCAGTGGGCCTTTCTTGAGCCAGAGGCATGTTGGACCACCCCCAGATATTTGAAACAAGTGACCTGTTTGACCTTGTGGCTATCTGTACTCCAGGGGTGAGTCTTGGGTATTCTGGCAAAAGCCATAACTTTAGTTTTGTGGTAGTTGATTTCTAGTTGATTGTACTTGCAGTACTGAGTTAGAGCCACCAATGCTCTTCTGAGACCTATAGGAGTCCTTGAGAAGATTGCAGCATCATTGTTGTACAGCAGAGTGGAAATGCTTGTATCTGCCAGTTTGGGAGGATGGAAGTCTAGGCTACTACGGTAGCTCACCATGTCATTGATGTAAAAGTTGGATAGGAGCGGGGCCAGGATGCAGCCCTGTTTGACTCCCTTCTGTGTCAGGACAGGGTTGCACCATTCCTTGAGGGTCGTATCTACATGAAGAATGCAGATGAAATAGAGCCGGCATTGGTCGATTGAAGAGGATTCCAACTTCTCCCATAGCTTGACTCAGGAGATGAAATCAAATGCAGCCTTAAGATCTATGAAGGCAGGGTAAAGGGAGACTGAGTTATTGGAAGAATATTTTTCAATAAGGTGCTGGAGCACCAGGCATTGGTCAGTTGTGGATCTACCCTCCCTAAAGTCGGCTTGCTCCCCTGTAAGCAGATTTTCTTGCTCTAGCCATTCCCTACGTTTCCCGTGAAGATGTCTAGAATAGAGCATGCTGATAGTGTGGAGCAAGCTGATGAGCCTATAGTTGGCGGGGTCATCTTTTATTTATTTTATTATTTATTTATTTTACATATTTTCATACCACCCAAACTTACGTCTCTGGGCGGTTTACAACAAGATAAAAACAATATTAAAACATTAGTTAAAAACAAAAACAAGAAATATAAAAACAAAACGATTTAAATTTTTTTAAAAACAATATTCTAAAACAACGTTTAAAACAATCAAAACTATCTGTTAAAAACCTGGGTGAACATTGAACTTTGAATAAAAAGTTATTTAAGATAAAAACCTGGGTGAACAGATGCATCTTTAAAGAATTTTAAAAAATTGTCAGAGATGGGGAGGCTCTTATTTCACCAGGGAGCACATTCCAAAGCCTCGGGGCAGCAACAGAGAAGGCCTGTCCCTGAGTAGCCACCAGATGAGCCTGTGGCAAATGCAGATGGACCTCTCCTGATGATCTCAATGGGTGGTGGGGTTCATAACGAAGAAGACATTCTCTTAAATACCCAGGGCCCAAGCTGTTTAGGGCTTTATAGGTCATAACTAACACCTTGTATTTTTCCTGGAAACATATCAGCAGCCAGTGTAACTCCTTCAATACAGGAGTAATATGGTCTCTCCTAGATGACCCAGAGACCAGCCTGGCTGCTGCATTCTGAACCAATTGTAGTTTCTGGACTACATACAAGGGCAGGCCCACATAGAGCACATTGCAGTAATCCAGTCTGGAGGTTACCAGCAGATGTACCACTGTTTTGAGGTCATCAGTCTCAAGAAATGGACGCAGCTGGCATATCAGCCAAAGCTGATAGAAGGCACCTCTGGCCACTGCCTCAACCTGGGACTTCAGGAAGACACTTGGATCCAGAAGCACCCCCAGACTGTGTACCTGTTCCTTCTGGGGAAGTGTGACCCCATCCAGAACAGGCAGATCAAAATCATCTCCCAAGTTTCGACCTCGCACAATGAGTACCTCCGTCTTTTCTGGATTCAGTCTCAGTTTGTTATCACTCATCCAGCCCATTACCGACTCCAGACAGGCATTTAGGGAGGTTATACCCTCTCCTGATGATGCTGACTTGGAGAAATAGATTTGGGTGTCATCAGCATACTGATAACACCCTGCACCAAATCTCCTGATGATCTCTCCCAGCGGTTTCATGTAGATGTTAAACAACATCGGAGACAATACGGAGCCCTCAGGGACACCATACAAAAGTTGAGATTTTGAAGAATAACAGTCTCCAAGGGACACCATCTGGAACCTGCCCGAGAAGTAGGAGCGGAACCACTGCAAAGCAGTGCCTCTCACTCCCAACCCCCTCAGATGTTCCAGAAGAATACTATGGCCGATAGTATCGAAAGCCGCCGAGAGGTCCAAAAGGACCAACAGAGTCACACTTCCTCTGTCAATTACCAGTTGGAGATCATCCATCAGACCGACCAAGGCAGTCTCCACCCCATAGCCAGCCCGGAAGCCGTTTGAAATGGGTCTAAATAATCAGTTTTCTCCAAGACTGTCTGGAGCTGGGAGGCCACCACCCTCTCAATTAACTTGCCCAATCATGGAAGTTTGGAGACAGGCCTGTAGTTACTCAGCTTTGAGGGATCCAAGGTAGGCTTCTTCAGAAGCAGTCTAATAATTTCCTCCTTAAGACAAGGAGGCATCCTACCTTCCTTCAGAGACGCATTTATAATCTCTACCAGGCCTTCTACAATAACCGCCCTGTCAGATAGTATAAGCCATGTCGGGCAAGGGTCAAGAGAGCAGGTGGTAGGCCGCACCATTCCAATCAGCTTGTCCACATTCTCAGGAGTCATAAACTGGAACTGATCCAACCTAACCACACAAGAGGAGTCGCTGGAGTAATCACATCAGACACTGAAGTAATTGTGGAGACGGAATCTAAGTCGGCCCGAATATGAGAGATTTCCCCCCACAAAGAATTCATCAAACACATCACGGCGGGTAATCAATGGTTCCCAATTCTGATTCAAGGGAGGAGGAGCACATACTAGCCATCTCACAACCCTGGACAACTCCGCACGTATTGCCTGAGCGATTTCTTCCCTTTATTAATATGGGGACAATGATCGCCAGCCCCCAGTCCTTGGGAATACGGTCATGAGAATCAGTGTAAGTAAAGAGCTGGCTTGCAGTAGTGAGACCTGGTTGGGCCCAGATGAGGATGTGGCCCTATCTCAGATGTGCCCACCAGGTTTCCATGTGTCTCATCAGCCCTGAGGCCATGGGCAGGATGGTGGTGATTTTCAAAGAAGATCTTGCATTGATGAGGGACCCTGCCCTGCAGACGACTGGTTGTGAATACCTTCTTGTGATGTTGGGCCTACGTGACAAGATTGGGCTTCTGCTGATGTACCGGCCGCCCCACTGCTCAACCACTGCCCTCTCTGAGCTCCTTGACCTCATGGTGGGGCTAGTAGTTGAGACCCCTAGACTTAAGATCTTGGGGGCCTTCAACCTTCCGGCCCTTGGCAGGGCTTCGGTGTGTGCTCAGGAGTTTATGGTCTCCATGGGCTTGTCACAGGTAGTCACTCATGTGAGCAGGCACACTTTAGACCTGGTCTTTGTCTCGGAGCAGTGGCGATGTGATTTGAATATGGGAGATATAGCCATCTCTCTCGTGCCATGGTCAGATCACTCCTTGATCTGAATGCAGTGGACCTACTTTGATGGTCCACCCCAGGTGCCTTATGGATCCTGATGGTTTTCAGAGGGCTCTTGGGGATATTCCCAGCAATCTGGGGGGCACCTCTCTAGCACAGTTGTTGAGGCCTGGAACATTGAGGCCACAAGGGCTCTGGATGAAATTGCCCCTAAGTGGCCTCTCAAGATTCGTGGATCCTGGCTTCCTTGGTTTACTCAGGTGCTTAGAGAGATGAAACGCCTTAAGAGATGCCTGGAGTACTAAAGCCGACCGAGCATGGTTACTCTCTTATCTTCAGGAGTATTCCATGGCAATAAGGTTGGTGAAGTCTGCTCACTTCTCCACTCTTATTGAATCAGCTGACTCTCATCCAACGGCCTTATTCTGGGTTACCTGTTCCCTGCCTGGGAATGTAGATCCAATGGAGGTTCCATCCGACCGCTGTGATATGTTTGCTAGATTCTTCGCTGATAAACTTGCTTGCCTTTGACGGGAGTTGGACTTCAATTGCACAGGATCTGATGAGATGATGGAAACGTCATCTTGTGATGTCATCTGAGATACTTTTGAGCCTGCTGAAGCCGAGGACATGGTCAGGATTCTCTCTGGTATGGGTGCTGCGACCTGTAGCCTGGACCCTTGCCCCTCCTGGTTTATTAGAGTAGCCAGCAGGAATGTAAGACTCTGGCTTCAGGAGTTGGTAAATTCTTCTCTTCGTGAGGGGTCTGTGCTGGCAGCCTTAAAAGAGGCTGTGGTGCGCCCTCTTTTAAAGAAAACTTCTCTCGATCCTGAGGTCCTCGATAATTATAAACCAATCTCCAAGCTTCCTTTCCTTGCGAAGGTTTTGGAGAAGGTTGTATGTGCCCAGCTTGAGAGAACTCTGGATGAAGCTGATTTTCTAGATCCTTGTCAGTTGAGTTTCAGGCCATGGCATAAGACAGACACAACATTGGTTGATCTGGTTGATGACTTGTATTGTGACCTTGAGGAGGATAGTGCCCCTCTCTTGGTCCTTTTAGATCTCTCAGTGGCTTTCAATACCATCGACCATGGTATCCTTCTAGAGTGCCTGCGCAGGTTAGGTATTTGGGGTACTGTTTTGCAGTGGGTTTTTTCCTTCCTTAGTGGGCGCTTTCAGTTGGTGTGTATTGGTGGCAAGTGCTCTGCCCTGTGGCCACTTCTTTGTGGGGTGCCTCAAGGCTCGTTTCTCACACCCATTCTTTTAAACATCTACATGAAACCACCGGGGCAGGTCATCCGTCATTTGGGGGTGGGATTTCATCAATATGCTGATGATACTCAATTGTATATTGCCACCCCAGGCCACTCCAAAGATGTCGTTTCTTGGCTTGCCCAGTGTCTGGAGGCTGTCAGCGTCTGGATGGGCCAAAACAAATCCCTCCAAGACTGAGTTGCTTTTGCTTTCTCCTTGATCTGGCCAATTGCCGAGTCTGAGTCTCTCCTTGGACATGGTTGCGCTGCCCCGAAGGAGTTGGTCCATGACTTGGGGGTTCTCTTAGACTCGCGGCTCCTGCTCAAGCAGCAGAGCTACCTTTGCCCAGCTTCAGCTGGTCTGCCAGTTGTGGCCCTATCTTGACTGGCAGGCCCTGGCAGCGGTAACTCATGCCCTCGTCAGCTCTTGTCTGGATTACTGTAATGCACTCTACCTGGGGTTGCCTTTGAAGATGACCTGGAAGCTTCAGTTGGTCCAGAATGCAGTGGCCCACCTGCTTATGGGCGCTAGGAGATATGATAGTGTGACACCTCTCTTGCCGTTGCTGCATTGGCTACCTATTTGCCTCCGGGTCCAATTCAAAGTGCTGCTTCTCATCTTTAAAACCCTTCAGGGCTTAGCACCTGCTTACCTTCAGGGCCGCTCTCCCAGCCCTGTTCTGTCCTGTGAGATCTTCTCAGGTTGCCCTTCTTTCGGTCCCTGGTCTCAGAGAGGTCCATAGTACTAGGGCCCGTGGAAGGGCTTTCTCTGTTGCCAGCCCTTGACTTTGGAATTATCTTCCCTCCCAGATTCCCTCCCAGATGCCTCCTCCCTTTCAGCCTTTAAGATCTTATTGAAGACATTTCTTTTCCGCCAGGGCTGTTCTTATTTGTGCACTGTCCTGAGTCTGTAGATTGGGCAGTATACTAAATCTCTTAATAAAGAATAATAATAAATAAAGAGCTAGGCCGAGACTGGATCCCACCATTCTAAGTTGTTTTTTATCAGCTCCAGAGGGATAAGGTCTTCTCCGGGGGCCTTCCCTGCTCCAGATTGGGAAAGAAGAGACTCAGCCTCAGCTGTAGAGACTGGTGGCCACAGGGGCAGGGCCTTTATATCTGGGGGGTGGGGGGCAGCTTCCGCAGTGGAGTCTTCATATAGCTTCTGTAAGTGCATTTCCCAGATCCCTGGTAGGATATGGGCATCTATCTGGACCATGCCATTGTCGGTGGAATTGGTTACCATGTTCCAGAACATGTCCTTTGCTTTGACCACCTGGATGAGTTATGACCAAGTGGCCTTCATTGCCTCTCTTTTCTTGCGTGCCGGTAGGTGTTTATATTGTTTCTTGAAGTACAGGAGCTGTGAGAGGATCATTGCTTACTTTACTTCCCTGTGTTTCAGCTCCTTGTATTTCTAGCTAACTGATTTGTATTTATAGGTAATTTGGGTCATTTGTCATATATGTTTGCTAATTATAGTAACAAAACCGCTTTAGATGTGTGCTCTGTCTCTGGAATCTTGTATCAGTTCTTCCATGTACTTTGGAGACCAGATGACTAACTCATATATGTTTTGAGCCTCTAAGACTTTTATCAGCTGCACTGGCTCCCATTTGTTGCTGGCATTTAAGCATCCCTGATTATTACATTGAGTATCATCCCTTTTGTTGCCGGTCATATGCCACACTCCACTGACTTCTGCCTATGCATAGGAAATGAGAGCAGAAACAAAGGGACTTGTAGTTTTTGAGTGAGCATGTTACACAGTCCGTCTTTCAAACTACAAGTGCTATAATTTGCAAGCATTCTCTTACTCACTCAGGGCCTGGAATGGGCCAGCTTCAGGTTCCGGGTGGCTGCCATTTTAAAAACAACATCAATAATACAATGTGCTTCCTTGGTGTTTAAATTTGTCGTAAGACTGCTGTTGTTGATTGTTTATGATGCCTGTTGCTTTAAAGGCAATTCTTTGCGCTATCAGAGATGGAGTGTCCTTCTCCCCCAACCCCCCAGTTCCTTCCTGTGGCCATAGTCACAGTGTGACTGTGACACAATGGGTACATTGCATTGTTTAAAAAAGATGGCAGCCACCAGAACCTATCACAAAGTGCCCTAGTCTGTTACCACTGCTCTGCCATCCAAGTAAGCCCAACTTTTCCCTTCTTGGTACTCTGAAAAAAGCCCATCCATGAATGGGCTTCCTTCAGTGGCTCCTGTGTCATCATGGATGGGGAGACTGCTTAGAAGAGACAGTGACAGAACAAGTTGCTCGGCTGAGTGACTCACTATATGGTTGTCCCTTTTCACCTTTTGCATCTATGAATGGACTTCACCCAGAAGTTCCTGTGGCCTCTCCAGGAAGCTCATTCATGAATGGGGGTAGGACAGTGGTAGACAGAGGTGCACCTAGGTAATTTTGGAACCTGGACCTAAAGGCCGCTGGAGGCCCTCCTCCCTTGCAAATAAAGCATTATCATGCTCCACCGGGTGACCACACTACCCGGGATAGACGAAAGAGGATTGGGGGGCCTTCTAAAGAGGATAGACTAAAGAGGATTTGGGGGAGCTGTGGAGGCCCTGGACTTCAGCCCCAAAGTCCAGGGGTAGGAGCACCTCTGGTGGTAGAGCAACTCTCTCAACTGAGAGTCATGCTGCTGTTGCTGCTCAAAATTGGACACTGGACAGGAACAAGGCTTGGTTGTGGGCCTTTTGATGACCTTGAGGCCCTGGCCAGTTCTGACTTGACTGACCCTTGATGGTTAGGGGTCAGCCTGGGCCTGGGTTAGCAGAATGTGTTTCACAATATTGCAAGTACACCATTTGTCTATAGAGGCAAACAGTGACCCAAATGTTGTGCCACACTATGAGGGTGGTGCTGATCTGTACTGCTGCAGGGACCTAATGAAGCATCAGGGGTCTTGCACTGTTGAACAAAAGTGCAAATACTTCAGGAAGTGTGCCCGGTCTCTGGAAGTGCAACTTACATCAGAAACACATTGCTTGACTTCATAGCAATAGCAATAGCAATAGCACTTACATTTATATACCGCTCTATAGCCGGAGCTCTCTAAGCGGTTTACAATGATTTAGCATATTGCCCCCAACATTCTGGGTACTCATTTTACCGACCTCGGAAGGATGGAAGGCTGAGTCAACCTTGAAACCCTGGTCAGGATCGAACTTGTAACCTTCTGGTTACAGGGCGGCAGTTTTACCACTGCGCCACCAGGGGCACCAGTCATTGCAACTCTCGGGACATCTTTTTGGAATGCAAAGAGCACTTCTCCAGGCAGGGGAAATCAGCAAAAATTGCTTCCTCTCCCTCTGAATGTATGCTCTGCTGCTTGGGAAGCCTCTCTCTGTAAGAATGAAGCTCCTGCTGTCCTCGGCTACTGCTCTAGATCTCTGCCAGTAAAAATAAATGTAGATCCATCCCATTTCAAAAAGGAGAATAAATAGTCTGACTTCCTCCAGCTGGAAGCAGTTTATTTAGTGTTTACTCATAGGATCTTGAACATAGGCAAAAAGGAGCTTACCAGTTGAAGTTCTGCTATTGGGAAATAAGAACTCAGAGCAAAAAGCCGTGATGTGCCACTGCTCTCAGTCAATGTATGTAGTTTAATTCCTGCAGATGCTAATATCAAGTCAATGAATGCTAATATGACTGGATTATTGGATTTGACTTCAGAACTATACTGCACTGAATAATTGGGCACTGTTATCACTGATCCATCTAAATATTATGTAAACATATAATATCAAAACTATTAAGAGTCTAAAAAAATCAGAATCTGACAGTGGCGGCAGGGCAGGTGGCGAGAGGCACAGAAGTTCTGCGCCTGGCCCAGCTAGTCTTTTATTATTTTTCACAGTTAATGCTGTTGTTCCAATTTGTTGTCATCCCTTTTCTTATTTGATATATTTATTCTGATTCAGAAAAACTTCATTGATAAGTTTCCTGAATATGTAAGAAATGTTTTAATCAAGTGAGGGTATCCTTTATCCAAACTGTGCCATATGAATGAAGATTCTATTATTTTGTATTTCTATTTTGCCTGGTAAAGTGGATTGGAATGTGTATCTAAAGCTATTGTCTTGAACCATGAGTGCAGCACCTCGTTGCATGTGATTTTTGGATTAAGGTCAATCAATCTATGGTACAGACAAAATGAACCTAGGGCTCCCACAGCCAAATTCAGCTCTTAAGCCATAGGACCTCATATGCTCTCATGTGTAGAATTAATTTTTATTCTTATATCAAATAATTCTATACACTACAATGAGTCATGGGTGTAGCGGGGTTCCTGACTGCCAGGGGGCAAAGTTAGGCAGGGGGCTCCCAGTGCCAAAACCATGCCCCCTTCTTCTGCAAGGCCCCCCCATTAATTACATCTGGAGTGGGGTGCCTCACCACCACTGCCAAAGTCATTGCCCCCGCTGCTACTTCACATCTTCACCTCCAGGAGAGCAGGGGCAGTGGACAGGCTTCTCCCTGGTCATGATTCCCCCCACTCTACTACTGGCCGGCGCGTGGCACAGCATGTGACAGTCTCCACACTCAAACATCACAGAAGTGCTGTTTGGAAGAAGGGAAGTCCACGCGCTGGCCAGTAGTGGAGTGGGGGGAAGCCTACCCGCTACCGACGCTTCCCTGGCGGCGAAGATGGAAAGTAGTGGTGGGTGCAATGGTGGCAGGGATGGCAGTGCAGCTCGGTGGCTCATGGACAAGGGGGGACTGCCCTGGGGGCCTCTCAAACCATGTGGGCCCAGGTGCAATTGTGCTCCCTTGTCCAATGGAAGCGACACCCCTGCAATGAGTATAGAAGGCAAAGTTAACTCAGCAAAGCAGGAAGTCTGAATTGATTAATTTTCTAAAATTTTAAAATTATGTGTGAATGTTTTTGAAATTAAAACCAACAAAATCATAGAACAGAAATTCAACTGATATAAATTCCACACATATGTCATTTTATCCTAATCTTTCTTTGTTGTTACAACAGCCCGCATTATCTTTGTTGCTAAAGTTCTTGGTAATCATTTCTCAATTTGAATGTATCTATGTACTGGCTTGGGGTGGAGTCACAGATTGTTTGTCTGCTCACTTGTCTTGAATTCAGACTGAGAGGTTCTCCCTCTCTCTGCATAAGAGACTGTTCTGTTTATTATTTTCTTAGACTATGTCTAATTAGTAATATTTATTTATTTATTTATTACATTTATATCCCGCTCTTCCTCCAAGGAACCTGAGTGGTGTACATGATTATGTTTGTCCTCACAACAACTCTGTGAGGTCACAACATCCCTGTGAGGTAGGTTAGGCTGAGAGATAAGTGACTGTCTCAGAGTCACCCAGTGAGTTGCATGGTAGAGTGGGGACTTGAATTCATGTCTCCCTGGTCCTAGTCCAGCACTCTAATCACTAAACCACACTGGCTCTTTTGCCAATATCAAACTCTTGTTTCCCAGTTAAAGTTGGCTTCTTGTTCAATTACTTATACAGGTCAACCCGGTTATCTATGGGGGCTCTGTTCTCTGCTACAGCTATGAATAATGGAACCATGGATAATGTGGCATTGTGGAAATGGGAATGGGGGGATTAGGTTCCTGGAGGCTGGGTAAAAAGGCAAAAAATGGGGGAAATGGGGGGATGCAAAATAATGTGCCGCTACTGTGCTCTGTGGGTCTCCCGCTGTCCAGAAATGCTCTTCACCCCAAGTCCATCAGTTTCCTGTGGAAAATCAGAGAAAATTCATTTTTTAAAAAATTAGCCACAAAATGGCTCAGTTTGACAAAATGGTGACTGGAAATTACCTTGGAGTTCATTTCTGACCACCCCAAACTGCAGATACGTGAAAAATACTCACTCCCTGCACATATTGTGGTCAGGTGTCCATTGCCCAACTGCAGATATGCAGAACCATGGAGGTCAGAAAGAATCCTGGCAAAACACTTTTATTATTATACATTTAGAAGAAACAAGATGTTTCTGTCTGTATGTTTGGTTCTGCGGTGAGCTAAATTTTTATTTAATTGGCTCATGATTTTCATTGAATAACAATTACTGTATTTACCTGAATCCAAGTCTAGGTTTTTTCCATGTTCTTTGATATCAGAACAGGGGATTGTCTCAAATTCAAGGTCCTCTTCTTTGTAAATGCTAGTATAACCTGTATTTAACCTCTATTTATAGGGTTTTTCTTAAATACAGGGTCATCTTCTATTTGGGTAAATATGGGTATTTACACAATAAAATACATATTACTGATGTTAGATATAATATGATGTATTATTGGGAATAACACTAAAGCTATATCTATATGGCTGTCATTATCCATTAATAAAGACAGATGTAACTTTTATCTTAGTAGCACAAACAGATCATTAATTGCTAGGAAAACCATACCGAACATATTGTTGGAAATCAGGTTTCTTTACAACAATCCCACCAGAACAACCACTTCTTTAAAGAAGATAAAGATTGCTTAAAATTGGTTTAAGTTCTAAATCTTTAATCTGGAATTACTGATTTAACATTTATAGAAGGACAGATTTGTGGACAAGGAATGGGAACACTCAGGGCTGCTTCACACATTGGATGGAGGGTTGGCCACCATGTCTACATCTGTTGCCCTTTGCAAGCATTCTGTCAGGGCTACACAGAGAAGGTCTACTTGTCAGTAATTACATGGAGGATCTGATGCTATCATTGGAGGAAAAATTGTGATCTTAGAAAAGTTGTTTTTCACTATAAAATAGACCAACTGCCCTGGAATGAAATGTACTAAACCTTGGGAATTAGTTACCTTGGTAACATCTGGTGGGGGAGCCTGTCGTGGCTAAAGCACTATTTTTGTCTTTATTCTTTTATGATAATATATGATTATATTTGTGTGGCGAAGCTATAAAGTGAAAAGAGAATAAGGATAGCTATATGTCAGAATTTTTATTCTATACTTGAGGAAAAGATAAGATAGATTGTGTGGAGAAAAGTTCACAACAGACTGTATATTAGCCATTTACCTGATAATGGAGACAGTTTGGTAAAAGAGTCAGTGCAGATGCACCCACCCTAGAAAAATGTGTGTGTGTGGCTATCTGTATCATTATGCAGAAATTATACCCTAAAATGTTTAGAAGCAATTACATTTCAAATTTAGTTTGAAAATAGACATACATAATACATTCTACTATACTGTACATACTGTTTTAAGAACTGTAATTCATAGTGCTCCTTCGAGACATGTCAAGAGCTCTCCCCCATATGACTTAAGTGAGTAAACACTTATGTCCTGCAGAAAGTGGGAAGATGAACCCTTCCTTCTTCCTCTGCTCAGGTAATTTGCCAGTCCGGTCTGGGGAATATTTCACTGAGAACCCTTAAGTGCTTGTTAGTGGCTAGAACTTTCAGTAACAAGAGAAACAGGGGTTTTGTTGCTGTATATGTACAGGGATAATGTTGATGGTATACCACTAAAAATCTGTAAATCCATATGTTTCATAGATGACTCAGCTGCAGAGAGTTTTAATGGCAATGAGCCTCCAGGACACAGTTCCAATGCTTCAGGGGGAACACACTGCAGGGAAATGACAGAAACCAACACTAATGGAAAAACAACTCTGGAGCCGGATGAACAGCCTCTGAACCTGAGTGACAGTCCCTTCTCTGCTCAGCTGACTTCAGAATACAGGTTAGATGACCAAAGCAGTGATGGAAAGAGCAAGTACAAGAACATCCTAGTATCTGATCTTAAGATGGAGCAAGAGGCAAAAGAAAATGGAAGCAAGGTAAGATGCTTCCATGTTCACAAGATTTTACAAATGCACATCTTAGGAAGGAGAAAAGTTAATTGTAAAGGCTCAAGAGCTTTGAAAGTTAGAAAATAATAGCAATAGTTGACACCAAGATATCTTGGTTGTTTTGCACACATACAGTGGCTAACATCCAGACTATTACTGTGCTGGTGCAACGATAGATGATAGAGCATCAAAAAAAGAAGAAGAAGAAGAACCCAAATATTATATATGAATATTTTAATATAATAGTGATAAAACTGTATGCTTTAAAAACACTGTCCAACTAAATAAGAAGTTATAAAACTGGATCAGTAAAAATGTATAACTATCATTCTCAATAAAACTAATACACAATGATCATTGAGACACTGGATGGGGAGGAGTATTTGTGATGACCTCCCTTTCCCTCTGAAGCCCACTGTGCCTTATTTATTTATTTATTTATTTATTTATTTATTTATTTATTGGGAAGAAAAGATTCTCAAAAACCCGTCCCCACTCGCTCACGCAACAACACAGCTTTAGTCTGGATGTCAGCCACTGTTGTACCAGCACAGTGCTAGTCTGGATGTCTGCCAGCATTTTTTCACGTGCATATGAATACACTAACAAAGGTCAATATTTTTTCAACCAGAAACACAGTTTTGTTGGGTTTTTGTGTCTAATAAGAAATATTTTGGGAAGACACGCGGAATCTTCTTATTGAACGACTTTCTCACACACAGCATATGTTCTGATTCACTATAGATGGATATTCTTAGAATGTGATGGCACTGAAGCTCTTCACTGCCGTTTATATATCATACAACCCACATGCATGCACATGTTTGAATTAAAGCTGACAAGTTCATTTTAAGAAGCTGAGATTTCCTAAGGGCTTTCCCCCCTATTGTTCTTCTTATATTGGTTGGCATATAGTAAGGTGGCTGTGTGTAGATGAAAGACATATTAAGCAGATTAGATAGCTAGCTTGATAGGGAGACATTTGTCATGAATCTGTATTGTAAGAAGAATGTAGAGATGGATTTAATTGAATAGGATTCTTCCAGTGATGTGTGCTGCTATTGCTGAAAACTCCAGCCTTCCCCCACCCCCGCCACCAATACTGCATACTGGATTGTCATATTTACCACACTATCCCTGAAACTGAGTACTGGGAACATTATTTTTTTTAATGCTGGATAGTGGCTAGCAGAAAGCTTTGAATGCCACAATATTCTGTTGTTGCTTTTGCTGGGATCAGTGTGGCTTTTTCAAACAGACAACCTGGCTACTTAATACAAGCAGTGCCACGGTGGGGTGCTGGAGGCGGGGGGCAGTGGAGGGGCAATGGAGGGGCAGGAAAGACCTGTCTTTCTCTAGTTAAAGTGACCGCTTTCTGCACCCCCCGGATGTGCACGAAACACTTCATGCATATCCCTATAGGCTGACATACTGCACACCTTTACATGCACCTTGAAAAATAACTATTGTGCAGTTGTGCAACAGTGTTATTGTGCTAACTGCAAGAATTATGCAAATATAATTGCACAATAGACAGCCATTATTTCCAATGACTGTCGACTGCACCAGCATGTATGCTCAACTCTTGCATTTAGTGCAATAGCACTCTTGTGTAATTTCATGAACATTATGTTGCAAGGCATGTGCAACATTGTGCAGTATGTTAGCCAGGGTTCCAATTAACTCTTTATAAGTCAATCAACTGTTGATGATTGATACACTGATATACATGCATATTCTTTTGCCAAAAGTACAATTCAGCCATTCCCATTTCTTCAGCAAAAACCAAAAATAACATGAAAAGAAAGCTATAACAATAATTACTCTGAATTCTGATTTAAATGATAGCATCTGCTTCTCCCAAATGTCTGAACAATCACCAGCTATAATCCACAAAGAATCGTAGGCAAACAAAATATACATGGAATAAGAGTACATGGACTTGGACAGAGGTTGAAATTCCCATTTAGTCATGAAATTAGTTGTATGGCCTTGGGCAAGTCACTGTCTCTCAACTTAACTTACACAACATAATTTTTGTGATGATAAAAAATGATAATCCCAGGTATACAATTCTGAGTTCCTTCGAGAGAGGGATGTATTCATGAATACTGCATCTATGGATTTTGTTAAGCAGTTAATCTTGAATGTTAGTTTGCAGGCTGAGGAATGGAGATGTCTAGATTCAGAAAGTAAGTTTCACTTCTGGTTTTGGATAAAATATATGAACTATTCCTTTACTGCAGAGTAGTCTTTAAAGATAAAGTGTGCCGTCAAGTCGATTTCAACTCCTGGCGCCCAGAGAGCCCTGTGGTTTTCTTTTGGTAAAATACAGGAGGGGTTTACCATTGCCTCCTCCCGTGCAGTATGAGATTACGCCTTTCAGCATCTTCCTATATCGCTGTTGCCCAATATAGTACCAGCAGGGATTTGAACCGACAACCTTCTGATCGTTAGTCAAGCATTTCCCTGCTGCAAAAGACATTTTACCTATAGATACTCAAACTGCTGCTTCCACACCTAAAACTCTATCCTATCCTATTCCTGGGAAACAGGGCTGATCCATCCAGCTCTGCCCCTTGCCAGGAATACCTGTACCTGCACTCTCATAAAAGTATACATGTATAAGATTACATCTACTTTCTGTTGATCTTAAGCAGCTGAAAAGCCATTGCTACAATTGTTAGAGATCCTGCCCTGTCCCCAGCTGCACAGCACAGTGGCTGACATCCTGACCAAATTTATTAGAGGAATTAGATTAGAGGAAATCCAACTGAAATTTAGTAGCCCTTTAGAGTAGGTTCTGGTAGTACTAGCAAATAATTGAGTCAGGATGTCAGCCAGCATCTTTACTTGGGCACCACTGTTCTCTGTGGTGATGTGGAGGGCAGGGACAACCCCAGTGGTTCAGCCCTAATGGCTTACACTGTTCTGTAATGTTTGCATATATATTCTGACACTTGCATTGTTTTCCAGATTAAAATCTGGGATATTTTGTGATGTTCTAATGTTATGGACAAAGTTGTACACTAGAGTTCAGCACTTCAGACTTAAATTACACATTTATTTATGTATTTACTGCATTATTTACGACAGTAGCCTACACTGATAGGCTAGCTTTCTGCCAATGTACTCAGGGCGGCAGTGGCAAGCACACACACATGCACGTGCAGGAGAAGAGAAGAAGAGGAATGAGGTTGGCAGAGGATGACACGGGGACAAGGAAGAGCAAGGAGCCTTGATGAGGACAAGGAGCCTTGAAGAAAAGTAGTGGCAGCGAACACACACACACAAGAACATGCAGTATGTTTCAGGCCACTCTGCCTCCACGTCAGCCAGCCAGCCAGCCAGCCCGCCCCATGCCACGCCACTATCAGCCTACAGCAAACTGGCTAAGCACATTGCTGACCGAGTCTGCAATTGTTGTAAACTGTCCAGAGACGTGAGTTTTGAGTGGTATAGAAGTGTGTTAAACAAACAAACAAACAAATAAATAAATAAGCTGAGCTCTGTCAGAAGGGCTCAGGACCAGATGCGGATGTGGACTCCAGAGAAAATGTGGGGGCAGCAGAAAACTCTGGAGAAGACATGGAGGCAGCGGATGGGAGCAGAGAGCTCAATCCAGCATATAGTTGAGCCTCTGCTGAGTACCACCTGGGACTCTTCCAAGTACCACCAGTGGTACTCATATCACTAGTTGGGAACCCTCTGGAGTTCATGTCCTCTGGAGCTTTAGAAAACTATAGTATTGGCATCATCTAGAATTGACACCCGCCCCCCCCCCCAGACCTGCTATGCTGCCTCATCGTGGTGGTGGTGTGTTCCTGGGAGGGGTGAGCGAAGTATGCTGGGAGGTTTACTCCCAGTAGAGTCATCCAAAGTGCGAACTTCATCCCAGCTGCACAGCTAAAGCAAGCAGGCACCTATACTGGACAGCAGCAATATAGGAAGGTTCTGGATGTAGATGATCACTTCAGTGACAATGACAAAGGTATCATCTTATACTGCATGGAAGAAGGCAATGGTAAACCACTCCTGTATTTTACCAAGAAAACCACATGGATAGACAAAATAGAATGATTGTCGATGTAGTGCCGGATGATGGGCCCCTAAGGTGGGATGGCACTCAACATGCTACAAAGAAGAGCTGAGGATCTCTCAGAGTACCGATGGTGTTTATAACATGGTTAGACTAAAGCCTTTTGGATGTTGCCGTGTGGGAAAAGAAAATCCAAAGCTGCAAAGACATAATTTCAATGGAAATGTGGAAATTAAGAAGTATGAATATGGGAAAGCTCGACACAGTGAAAGATGAAATGAATCAACTACAGATTGACATCAACCAGTCTTCTTTTGAAGGCATTTTATTGTCTTTCCATTTCTGCGCATATACTATTCTAGCTGCCGTGGTTGCATATATAAAAAAAGTTAAGTTTCTTCTAGAGAACTCTCCTTGAGTTATTCCCAGCAAGAAGGATTCTGGCCTCTTAGGAAATGTCATTTTAAACATTTTCTTCAACTCATTATATATCACATCCCAAAAGGCCTTTGCCTTCCCTCATGATCACCACATATGAAAGAAAGTTCCTTCACATTGTCCACATTTCCAACATTTATTTGAAACATTTTTATACATTAATGCTAAATTTTTCGGTGTCAGATACCACCTTGTACATCATCTTATAACAATTTTCTTTTAAAGTCTAACAGGCAGTGAACTTTAAATCAGTTTTCCATAATTTTTCCCAAGCTGCCATTTCTATATTATGACCCACATCTTGAGCCCATTTTATCATAGTTGTTTTAACCACTTCGTCTCTTGTCTCCTCCGAAAGCAACAACTTATACATCTTAGAGATTAATTTTTCATCATTTTCACACAGCTCCTTCTCAAATCTCGACATCTGATCCTCAAATCCAGCTTTAAGATTCTTCTTGTAAATTTCGTTTAGCTGATGGTACTGAAACCAGTTGCTAACCAAATTTTGGACTTCAGCTAGATTTTTAAATTTACAGCCCTTATCTTGAAAACATATCAAATCAGCCCTTATCTTGAAAACATAACAAATCTCTATAGGTACCCCATTCAGACTGCATATTTATCTCTTTACGCGCCAAAGCTTCAATTGGGGATACCCATAATGGTGTTTTAGGTTCCAGCCATGTTTTATATTTTACTCCTTCTTACATAGTGATTAAGAAAATCTTTATGCACTTGAGTTTTATCGTACCACAAATAAGAATGCCATCCAAACCTTCTATCAAATCCTTCCAATCAAGTATTCTGGGATTTCTTAATGTTATCCATTCCTTTAACCACGTCAAACAAACAGCATCAAAATACAACCTTAAATCTGGCAGGGTAAGACCACCTCTTTTTTTAGCATCTGTTAAATTTTTAAATTTAATTCTTGGTCTTTTCCCTCGCTAAACAAATTTAGTTATGTCCTTTTGCCATTGCTTAAAACAAGTTAACGTATTAATTATAGGAATAGTCTGAAAAAGAAACAACATTTTAGGTAAAACATTCATCTTGACAACTGAAATTCTTCCCATTAAAGGTAAGTTCATTCCAGTCCATCTTTGCAAATCAATTTTTACTGTATTCCATATTTGGACATAATTATTTGAAAACAACAAAGAATTTTTATTTGTCAGCCAGACACCCAAATATTTAATTTTCTTCTCCACTTTCAATTTGCTTATTTCATAGAGTCTATCCTTAGATTTCTGGTCCATATTCTTTGTCAACACCTTCATTTTAGTCTTATTTATATAAAACCCAGCCAATTGGCCAAATTGTTCTATTTTTTCCAAGAGCCTTCTGATCTTCTCTAATGGATTTTCAAGAAAAAATACTACATCATCCGCAAAAGCTCTAAGTTTATACTCCTGCTTCCCTATTTTCAAGCCTTGTATTTCATCATCTTCTCTAATATTTCTACAAAGGACTTCCAGAACTAATATAAAAAGTAATGGGGAAAGTGGGCAACCTTGTCTGGTTCCTTTTTGTATTTTGCAATTATTGGATAGTTCCCCATTTATAGTAATTTTAACATATTGCTCTGAATATATTGTCTTAACTGCTCTAGTGAAATTCTTGCCAACTCCCATTGCATCCAGTAGCCTCCATAGAAACTGCCAGGAAACATTATCAAATGCTTTCTCTGCATTCAGAAAGATCATAGCTATTTGTTTATCATTGTGTTTTTCATAATACTCCAATGCATTCAGGCCTGTTCTCACATTGTCTCTTAATTGCCTTTTTGGCAAAAAGCCTGCTTGATCTTCATGAATAAAAGCTCTTAGTACAACCTTCATTCTCCTTGCCAAAATGGCAGCAAAAAGTTTGTAATCATTATTTAACAGTGAGATTGGCCTGTAATTCTTAACTTGTGTTAAGTCTTGATCCAGTTTTGGAATTACTGCAATGTTGGCATACTTCCAAGACTCCAGCATATTTCCTCTTTGTAAAATATCATTCATCATCCATTGCAAAGGCTGTAATAATTGATCTTTAAAGGATTTGTAGTATGAAACTGGTAGGCCGTCGGGCCCTGGCGCTTTATTGGATTTGCTTGAGTTTATTACTTCCTTTATTTCCATTATTGATATTGGTGCATTCATAATTTTTATATGATCCTTGGAAAGTTGTGGGATATTTTGTGTCTTCAGAAATTTATCAATATTTATATCTTCTACTTTGTTTCCTTTGTATAATTCAGAGTAGTATCTAAAGAATTCCCTTTTTATTTCCCTTTTATCATAGGAAAGCCCATTTTTTGTTGATATCTTGGATATGTGCTTATTCTTTTTCTCATTTCTAATTTTCCAAGCCAATAACTTGCCTGGTTGGTGTGCAAATTCGAATGACTTTTGCTTTGCATATTTTAAATTCCATTCAATTTCATTTAATAGCAACATAGAGAGGTGCAGCTGAAGCATTTTAATAGCTTGAATAGTCTTCTGCTTGTCCTTAGTCCATAGCAGTTCTTTCTTTTTTAGAAATCTCCATCAGTAGTCCCTCTTTTTTCAATCCCCTTTGTTTCTTAAGATATGCGTTCTGTTGTATAAAAAAGCCTCTCATAACCGCTTTTCCTGCGTCCCAAACTGTTTTATTGTCCATTCCTTGGTTTAAATTCAGTTCAAAATAGTCCTTTAACTTTCTTTTGGCTTTCTCCACAATTTCAGCTTTTTTCCGCAAATATTCATTGAGTCTGCAACAAAAGGATACCATTCCCGTCTTCTTCCATGTAAAGCAAATTGCACTATGATCTGATAAAGTTCTAGGCATAATATCAATTCTTTTCATACATGACATGATAGATTTGGATGTCCAGACCATATCTATCCTTGAGTGGGATTTGTATCTTTCAGAGAAATAGGTATATTCCTTCGCGTTTGAATTTTTAATTCTCCACAAATCATAGAGATCCATGTGTTCTACTAAATCAAAAAAGGCTTTTGGTAGCCTACCTTCCAAAATCCTTTCAGACGTATCAGATTTTCTATCTAAAGTTGTAGAGACAACCCCATTAAAATCTCCCAATAGGACTAAGTTAGTATTCGATAACTCAGCCATCTTCTGTTCTAAATATTTATAAAATTCTACTTTTTAAAAATTGGGTGCATATATTCTGATTATCACCATTTTGAGTCCAGAAACTATAATTTCCAAAGCTATCACCCTGCCTTCTTCATCTTTAAAAATCAACTTGGGTTCAAATTGTTGCTTCACATAGAGCAATACCCCCCCCCCCGTTTGTTTTTTGTCAGAGGAAATGAATTCTTGGCCCAAGACCTTATTAACCAAATATTTTCTATCTTGTTTTCTAATATGTGTCTCCTGTAGGCATATAATGTCCAAATTTTGCTTCTTAAGAAAATGAAAAAATTTTGCCCTTTTGGTTCTATTATTTAAACCATTGACATTCCATGAGACTATTTTGTAATCCATTTTGACTAGTTGGAATTATGTGTTGAAGGTACTGGGTGCTCTGGAGTTAAAGTCTTTTTGTATTTACGCCAAAATTCTTGTGCTTTCAGGAGCTCTGTAAACCTATTCCTTTTCCCTTTGTTAAAAAAAAGGAGACTCCTTCAGGCACTTCCCATCTGAAATGTATTCCATTGGCATTTAAAACATCTGTTAAAAATTTGTAATCCTTACGTTTCGTTAAGATCCTGGATGGTATTTCTTTCAAAACTCTAACCTTTTTTTTTTTTTTTTTTTGGCCTTCAATGGTAAGGGCTTTAGCAAAATGTGCTTGCAGTATCTGCTCTGTGACTGATTTGGAGTTAAATTGAACCATAGAATCTCTTAGTACCTTGTTTGTTGTGGCATATACAGAATTTAGACGAAAAGCTGAATCTATCTGCTTATCCATATCTTCACTTGAGGTTCCCAAAAGAAGTGCAAGTTCCTCCCTAAGCACTTTCCTGATATCTTGCCCAGTTTTTTTCTGGGATTCCTCTAAACCTCAGAAAGAGCTCTTTTTGTCTCAGTTATAGCAAAGCCATCTGGTCTAGTAATGTTTCCCTATCATCTCTTAATGATCCCAGGTCTTGCTCCAAACTTTCTACCCTTCTTTTAAATTCTTTATTGTCATCAGTTAATTTTTTCACTGTCTCCTCAATAATTGATGTTCTCTTATTCAGTGTTTGTATGTCCTGACTTACTTGTTGTAAGGTCCCAGAGTTAGCTTCTAGTAGCTGTTTCATAGCAACTAATATCTCATTCAGCTCTGAAGACATTTCCCCTTCCCCCAAGCCTGTGTTTGGGACAGAAAGCCTTCTGGCTTGTGTTGGATTCTGTTGTTTAACTCTTTGCATTATTTTCAACTCTACTTCACATAAAGCAGTATGTACTGTAAATAGTCAAACCCAGAAACACAACTCTTAGAGCAAAATTCAGTCTCCTTGTTATCAAAAAATGTACAGGCCTCCAATTGTTTCCAAATAGACTCAGTTCCGGACCGCAGCCCTTCTGTCTTATCACCGCAAATTTATTTTCCCACGGTTCAATGGTCTGCCTTCTTCATCTAAGTGGTGTGGTTTCTGATAGACATATTCAACAGCAAATAGCACTTGCTTCTTAAGTTTTACTCTCTCTGGAGAATTCACAGAATAGTCCCAACTGCTTTACTTTTTAAGTTTTGGAATTTTTAACCATCAGTTCAATACTTGAATTGCAGCATTTAATACACAGATTCAGTTCCCAACCTTAATTTATGGTTGACAGACTCACGCAGACCTCTCAGCCACGGCTTGATGGCAGCTCAATCGTTACAGCAACAGCAGGTAAAATTCCAGCAATTTATCACTGATCACGCTTCGGGGTAAGCTTCTTGACCTATAACCATTAATTATAATCCAAACCAAAAGAAATTGGATGCCAGAGAAGCTTCTGTCCTTGGATTTCCAAAGGAGGAGTATAGCTTGATGAATCCCAGCCCCCACTGCTCAACTTAAATCAAAGCTGTACTTTCCATCGCAACTTGAGATAAGGAGCAGGCTCTGGGGGATGCAGTGGGCAATCTCAGTCCAAACCCTTTAATCCAGAGTGGTGGTGGTGGAGTTAAGAAGGCTCAAAAAACCCCAAAACAACTCCTCCTTGGTCTCCCCTGTCGGGAAGCATGCAACCTCTTCAGCCGTCCAACCAGAAGTTGGAATAGGACACTTTAAGTCAGAAAAACAAAGAAGGAACGGTGTTGCTTTCATAGTCAGAAAGGATATAGCAATGGGCACATTGTACTTGAGTACAATCCGGTCAGTGACTGACTATTATCAATTAGATTTCATGGACAACCCTTTAACATGACAGTTCTTCAAGTCTATGCCCCAATGACTGATGCAGAAGAAGAGGATGTTGATGAGTTTTATGCTCAAGTTCAGTCTGAAATTGACAGAACATGCATGCAAGATGTGATGCTGGTGGTTGGAGACTGGAATGCCAAAGTTCAACATGGTAAGGAGAAAAACACAGTTGGACTGTATGGCCTAGGAAACAGAAACGAAGCAGGAGAATGACTTCTTAGTTTCTGCCAAGCCAATGATCTCTTCATTGCTAACCCATTCTTCAAACAACCAAAGCGGTGCCTATACACATGGACATCACCAGATGGAGTACACAGAAATCAAATTGATTACATTATTGGTGCAAGGAGGTGGAAGAGCTCAGTTATAACAGCAAAGGTGTGGCCGGTGGCCAATTGTGGAACAGATCACAAACTGTTCATGTGCAAGCTCCAAGTCAAGCTAAAGCAGAAAAACAAAGCTATCCAGCTCCCACGATATGATCTTGAGAATGTACCCACTATTTTCAAGGAGAACATCAGGAATTGCTTTGAAGTTCTGAACCTCATTGATAGGGAACCAGAGGAACTGTGGAATGAAATCAAAGAAGCTGTTAAGGATGAGCGTGATAAGAGACTGCCAAAGACCAAGAAACAAACGAAAGCAAAATGAATGTCAGAACAGATGGTGGAGATTGCCAAGAAGAGGAGAGAAGCCAAAGTCAAGAAAGATAAAGACATGAGGAAGGAACTTAATAGGGAATTTCAGAAAGCTGTTAGAAGAGACAAAGAGCAGTATTACAATGACATCTGTAAAGACCTTGAGGATGGAAATAGACACAGAAAAACAAGGAAAGTTTTCCAAAAGATCTCTGAACAAAGAGGGAGGTTCCAACTTCAAACTGGTATGTTAAGGGATGCCAAAGGAGATAGTAACTGATTCAGAGTGTGCTGGTCTTAGACTGTAATAAAGATTGATTGATTGAACTGATTCAGAGAAGATCAAACAGAGATGGAAGGAGTATACTGAAAATCTGTACAGCAGGGACGTCAACATCCAAGATACTCTAGAAGATATTCCCTACTTTCAAGAACCTCTAATACAGGAAGATGACGTTAGATCAGCACTCTTGTCATTATCAAGTCAGAAGGCTACAGGAACTGATAGAATAGCTGTAGAAATATGGCAGGCAACAGAAGAAGAATCAAGTCAAGGCTCCATCCAAAACTATGCCAGCAAATTTGGAGAATGACACAGTGACCAACAGATTGAAAGCAGTCAGTCTACATACCCATACCAAAGAAAGGAGACTGAACAGATTGTGTAAACCATCACACAATATCCTTTATTTCAAATGCTAATTATTTCACAAAATAATTAGCATTATAAAAATAATATATACAAAATAATATATATATAATAATATATACAAAATAATGCTCAGGATCATCCAATGCAGATTAGAGATTTCCTACGTGGAAAGGAAATGCAGATTTCCTACGTGGAAAGGGAAATGCCAGGTGTTCAAGCTGGTTTCAGAAAAGGCAGAGGAAAAAGAGACATCATTTCTAACGCACACTGGATAATTGAGAAAGTCAAAGAATACCAGAAAGAAGTCAACATGTGCTTTATTATCTACAGAAAAGTCTTCAGTTGCATCAGCCATGTCTAGTTGTGGAATATCCTTAGGAAAATGGGCATCCCAAAACATCTCCTTGTTCTCATGAGAAACCTACACACAGGACAGGAAGCCACAGTCCAGACGGAATGTGGTTCCAAATCAGCAAAGGAGCAAGACAAGGCTGTATACATTTTCCTTATTTATTCAATTTATATGCTGAACATATATTGAGAGAAGCTGGATTGGAAGAAGATGAGCATGGTTTTAAAGTTGAAGGAAGAAAAATCAATAAATGGTGCTACGCTGATGACAACACTCTGATAGCTGAGAATGCAGATGATCTTGCAAGCTGTAGTAATGAAAGTCAAGGAGCACAGTGAAAAAATGGGACTACGACTAAATGTAAAGAAGACTAAACTTATGATGATGAGTACAGCAACCAACCTCAAAATTGATGATGAAGACATTGAAGTGGTGGATAGCTTCTGCCATTTAGGATCGACCATCAACAGTAAAGGATCCAGCAGTCAAGAAATACGCTGCAGACTAGCACTTGGTAGGGTTGCAATGAAGGCCTTGGAAAGGATATGTAGATGCTGTGATGTGTCTATATCTACAAAGGTTAGAATTGTTAGGACACTGGTTTTTCCTGTCACACTCTATGGATGTGAAGGCTGGATTTGAAGAAGCAAGATAGAAAAAGTGTTGACGCTTTTGAACTTTGGTGCTGGAGAAGACTTTTGAGGATACCCTGGACAGCCAGTAAAACAAACAAATGGATCATAGAACAAGTCAATTCAGAATTTTCACTTGAGGCACATATGATCAGGCTCAAACTATCATACTTTGGACACATTATGAGAAGACCCAGCTCCCTTGAGAAGTCCATAATGCTAGGAAAAGTTGAAGGAAAGAGAAGAGGACAACCAGCAGCAAGGTGGATGGACTCGATTGCGACAGCAATGAATGCACCATTGAGAGACCTTAAAGGAAAGTTGAAGACAGATCATCCTGTAGATAATCTATCTATGTGGTTACTAAGAGTCAACACCGACTTGACAGCACTTAACCAATCAATCAATCAGAATTAAAATCCTCTGCAGAATCCTCTTGGATCAAAGCCCTATCATTTGTTATATTCAATGCATTGTGCATGTACACTTACATGTGTTGTAAGTATAAACATGTACATATCTGTACACAAGTGCAGTTATTCATATGGTGTGTTTAATACCATAAGAATCTATCTATGTGGTCGCTAAGAGTCGACACTGACTTGACGGCACTTAATCAATCAATCAATCAATATTTAATGCATGTACAATAGTACACTTCCTATCTGTACTCTTCATTTGAGGGGACTTGTACCCAAATTCACATTTAAAATGATGATCATACAAAAACATGTACATGTGTACAGACAGTTGTATGCTTGTATGCTGTAATGTGCAGAGGCTCAAATTGAGTTTAGTAATAGTCGTTATAGTAACAGCAGGAAGTTATATCTATTTCCTGTAACAGCTTCAGTGAAACCACCATTATAGTTAGAATTTAAATATACCGACTGCATGGTTTTTATAATTTAGATACTAGATCTTTTCCTGCTGATTCCCCATATAAGGTTTTCCAGTTCTCTTCTCCCATAAAAGCCTAAAAACGCATTAAGGGAACTCTATTAAAATGTATAAGACATTTATATACATTTGATGCTTAGTGAGCATGAAGTCTGGTTTTTCTCATGCATGACCAGCTCATTCAGGTAGTTTGTAACAAATCGCTTATCACTTCTGCTTCTGCATAATCATAACCATAATAAGTACTGTAAATAACACCAGTCCAAAAGATTTGAACAAAACTGCATTTCTCTAAGAATCTTGTCTGTGGCAATCTGGTTTCTGCATAATTCTGACAATTCAAAGGGGCTGTAAAAGTGCAGCAACTCTCCAGCCACTCATTGCTCTGACATGGGACTATTCAAAGAAGCGTGGGAGAAGATTCTATGTTATATCTTCCAGAAGACTTTGAGGGAATGATCCAGCTCTCCCATCTCCACACACATCCAAAACAAATTGCTACATACTTCAGTTATTTTCCCCTCTTACAGGGGGGAGGGGAAGGAAATTCTGCTCTGAGAAAAGCTGAATCCTCAGCAAATTTCTGGAAGTTTTTCAGCAAGTTGAGCATATTTTCAGGATTTCTCTTACTTTGTTTCATGTGTTCTGCAATTTTTACAGTTTCCATAGTTTAATCTGGTATGGTTCGTAATGAAGAAGGGTGATGAGTGGCTGATATAATTGGCTTAGGTACTGATGCATCCAAGTGAGATTTGTACTTGCTGCTCCCACAGCACTTACCAGTCTTTTGCCACTCTTTTGTGCAGGTGGGAGAAGCTCTCTGCTAACAGTGCTGTGCACTTGACTTCCAGCACAGTATCATTAGCACAGAAGCTCCTACACCTGGGCTAGGAGTGGCAGTGGACTGGTAAATGCCATGGAGGCAGCAAGTCCTCTTTCCATTTGAGTGTGCAGCTTGCTGTACCGACAGCATCAACACTAAATCTGTATATTTCATTCTCTAAGGCATACCCGTGGCTGATCCCATGCGTGGCAGCTCTCGCGTGAGTTCGTGATCAAAAGCACCTGATTGGGCAGTGGGGATTCCATAGGCAGATAGGGAGGAGGAGCCTGTGAGAGCAGAAGCACAATGGTGATTGAGCAGTGGGGATTCCATATGCATATAGGGAGGAGGAGCCTGTGATGGTTAAGGTCAGTTGGAATGCAAATGTTACTGGTTGGAAGATGTCCTTGATTGTAGAGGAGAGGAATCTATATATATAAAAAGATAGTGGGCAGGAGTCTGCGAAGAGAGGGGTCGTGAGGGAGGAAAGAGCCCCTTCAGGAGAAGGAGGCTGCTGTTGTGTGAATTAGATGAGGAAACAAGATGAACATGATCTGTTAACTCAAGAAGGGACAAAGAGAGAGAAAAAAGAAAGAAAGAAAGAAAGAAAGAAAGAAAGAAGAAGGGAGGGGAAGACAGACAGGATAGTGAGTGGAGGAGAGAGAAAGAGAAAGAAAGGGAGTGGAATAGTGAAATAACAACAGTATCCCTTTGCTTGATAAGAAACAATTTTTCAGAATAATGATGTGGGCCTAATTAGTTTTTCTGTTACCACTTAATTCAGGACTGGATTGCCTCCTGCCACTTCTGCATCTTTTTGTTCTTCTGCTTTGGGTGGTATACAAGGCTTAAGCTGGGCTAGATGTATCTTTGGTTCACTCCAACAACAGAATACTAATAGAATATTCACCCTTCAAATAATTTACCATCACAGCACAAGCAATTGCATATGGAAGGGAGTCTTTCTTTAGGTGTGTAAGATAAAGTAGGTGCTTGAAAGAATTCTGGAAGACATGGGCAACTAGCAGAGAGATAAAAAGTAAATTTGAAACTTTTGGCCTGGAAACCAATTCTATTTCTGTACATTTAATTCACATTTTTGTTTAATTAAAACACTTTTTATGTACTGGGTCTCAAAGCTGCTTTTGTTAGGCAAGTCTTATTGGGTGTCATCTTGAATTTAGAGTTGTGTCTGCACCGCAGCTGTGTCTGCAGCTTTTTATGTTATCTCAGCAGTTGAGATGGTTTAGACCATCTATATTTTAGTTCTCCATTCTTATCTCACAGCTGGATATTTGGAGTGATGCAGTTCTAGTTTTGGAACAGTGGCTCTCACATGGCAGTGAACAAAAAATGGATAGCAGTGGATTAACAAATTGCTAGAAACCAATACGGATACTTCTAAGCACTGTGGTGCTCTTTCACAATGTATTGAGAAGAAACTACTGCTAAGAATACAGCTTCTCAAAGAGTGCAAGGTCAAAATCCAGTAGTTAAGTTCAGGAGCGTAGCAAGGTTGGAGTGGGCCCAGAGACAAGATTTTAAAATGCCCCCGCCCCACTGAAGCTCAGCTCATGACGTAAAGAAATCTTAAATTGGGCTGAATAGTGTTAACAAAAAGCATAGTAAAATTGTGTGTGTGTGTGTGTGTGTTTGTGTCTCCTATGTGCCACAATAGAACATCATCCTAAATTATTTTTTAAAAGGTTTTGTAAATTGTGTTTGATGCAAGTCATTTAATGGTACCAGAGAAAGACATGCTGTTCTGGTAGCTCCAGGTCTTAACACTCACGTCAATTTTGGAGGATGAATACAACTGAAGGAAGCCCGGGTGGGTGCGTAGCTGGAGGAGTCAGTCATGTGACTTGCCTCTGGGGGTGGCCAAGGCAGTGGGCCCCCAGACAACTGTCTCCCCTTGCCCGATTATAGTTACACCCCTGGCTTAAGTTCACAAGATAACAGAGAAGGAAGCAAGTGAGGTGGGGCAGGGAACAGGAATCACATTCTGTTGAAAGGAAACAAAAAGTCCTATAGAGGAAGGTAAAGGCTGAAAGGATCCAAAGTGCAAATAACGTGACAATATCTAGTTGCAAAGGGAGAATGGTGGATGTGGATCATAATAAATATTATGGAGATAATAATAAATAGTATAATTTGCTGCAGCTCCTCAAAGCATGTATTTTCAATCAAGTTAGCCTGTGAAGAGGTTGAACTGGTCATTTGAATACAGGATTCTTATAGCTATAACAAATAGAAATAGATTTTTCCTAACAGTCAAACTAGTTTTGCAGCTACAGATGATAAAATACAGTCAGAATAATTACCAGAAATAACATCAAGAGCAGTTCCCTCCTGGTTGCTAAGATACTTGTACTGTGTAGCTGAAAGGATGAGGTTTGACCAACAGTTGATATGAAGACAAAGCGGGCATTACTCCCATGGAAGGAATCATGCTGCATAACAAATATCTAAGAAAAAGGGCCATTTCATACAAGCATGAGCTGCCTTTTCTCCGCCATAGTTCACACATTATGTTTCTTCAGGCAACTCTGTACATTGGAAGGGATCACATGACAAGCAGCAGCCAGCTTGCATGCATCAAGCCATAACCCACATTCACACTGTTTTCAAGGTAAGAGCTGGTTGGGTGCTGCTTAACAGTTTGCAATCACTTCTGCCCTTCATTTTGCTTTTTGCATACCTTTGAATCCAATCTGGTTTATTAATGCTCAATAGTAGTCGTACGTGGTATTGTTTCTGTTCATATTTGTGATAGTTTTCCTTTGTTTATATGCAATCTCAAGTGATACACTTGCAGTTTTTTAATTTATTACAAAATGCCTATGCAAACACTTTTAAAAAAAAGAAAGAAAGAAAAAGGCAGTAATGGAGAGTACTATGCAAGAGATGATGCCTTTGCTCCCCTGCTTTGTATTCAAGAGTTCTTTAGGCTCTATCTCTTGGGGAACATCAGGTTTCCTAAGGGAGAAAGTTTAATAACCCAGAGGGAAGGTTTAATAACCTTTATCGCAATAAAGGAATGCTGAGTTGTAAATCAGCCAGTTAAAGGCGGCACCAAAGTCATCCTAAAATCTGGAAGAATAGCATCTCTATACCAAAGGGAGTTGAAGGCTCAACTCTGCTTCAAAAGTAACTACTTCTTTTTTTAAACTGATAATGATGCTAATAAAGGAAAAAACTATTCCTCTGTTAAATGCTACCATTATAAACTCTTAGGGCAGCAAGCAGAAATTGTATAGTGCCCTTGTACAAGTTATGTGCACAGTTAGGAATATGAAACAGTTTGCTGTGTGCGAAACGTTCTTTGAATGTAGCTTAACTGTTCTTGTGCATGAGCTACATTAGCTGCATGCACAAGGAAAGTGGTTGACCTCCACGCAGAAGATACTCGGGGTTATGCCTTTGTATGGATCAATCTCACTTTCAGTCCCATTTAAAGAGGTCCAAGCATTATATTTATTTTGGGGAAATTTTCCTTATTATTTTGTAGGAAAATGAACCTGTCACATACTCACCTAGTGTTTCTTAGACTTTCCCCTGGAAACTAATTTCTTTCTTTATTTTAAAATCTAAATATATTGGCTAACATTTGTGTAGTGTTTGGGCTCCATCCATAAAACTGCATCCCAGGGCTGCTCTGGATGTTTAAGGTAACCCTGATGCAGTTCAGATGCAGTGGCTGCAGAAGCATGTTTCTGCAGGTTTCAGGTCTGTAGCTAGCCTAAAGGTTTGGGGTGGGGATGTACAAAAAGAAGAAGGGTCAGCTTAGCTGCTCCCCATCAGTCCTAAGTGCGAGCAACATTCAGTTATTTAAAAATATTTGTTGACAAAAATCGGGGGGGTGTGTGTCAAAGAAAATATATATGTGGGGGTAGGCCCAACCATATATGTATATGTATACACACACATTATATATGTGTGTGTGTGTACACACACACACACACACACACACACACACACACACACACACACACAGAGTTAATGTATATGCAAACACATCATAATTAAAAGAGTAGCAAAACAAAAATGCAATATATGCCCTCTGTGATATATCTGAGAGATCAAATTGACACTTTAAGAACATAAGAACAGCCCAAGATCAGGCCCAAGGCCTATCTAGTCCGGCATCCTGTTTCACACAGGATCAGCCCACCAGATGCCTCTGGGAAGTCCACAGACAAGAGCTGAGGGTATGCCCTCTCTCCTGCTGTTACTTTCCTACAACTGATCTTTAGAAGCATCTTGCCTCTGAGGCTATTGGGTGCCTAGAGCCCTCAGACTAGTAACCATTGATAGACCTGTCCTCTGTTAATTTATCTAAGCCCTTCTTAAAGCCATCCAGGCTATTGGCTGTCATCACATCTTGTGAAAGAGAATTCCATAGGTTAATTATGCATTGTGTGAAAAAGTACTTTCTTTTGCCAGTCCTAAATTTCTTGGCAATCAGTTTCATAAGATGAACCCTGGTTCTAGTGTTATGAGGAAGTGAGAAAACTTTCTATTAACTTTCTCCACACCATGTATGATTTTATAGACCTCTATCGTGTCTCTCCTCAGTTGTCTGTTTTCTAAACGAAAAAGCCCCAGGTGTTGTAGCCTTGCCTCATAAGGAAGGTGCTCTAGGCCCTCTTGGTTGCCCTCTTCTGTACCTCCTCCAGTTCTAGAATGTCCTTTCTGAGCTATGGTGACAATAACTGTATGCATTATTCCAAATGTGGCTGCACCATATTTCATGCAGAATGGCATTATATCATTAGCAGCTTTGATTTCAATCCTCTTCCTAATACATTCCAAGCATGGAATTGGACTTTTTAACAGCAACTGCACATGACACTTTCAATGAGCTTTCAATGAGCTGACCACCATGACTGCAAGATCCTTCTCCTGGTCAGTTACCGAAAGCTCAGACCCCATAAACATATATGTGGATTTGGGGTGTTTTGCCCCAATATGCATCACTTTACTCTTGCTAACATTGAACCACATTTGCCATTTTGTCTTCCACTTTCCCAGTTTGGAGAGATCCTTTTGGAGCTCCTTTACAATCTGCTTTGGATTTCACTACCCTAAATAGTTTGGTGTCATCTGCAAATTTGGCCACCTCACTGCTTACCCCAACTTCTAGATCTTTTATGAATAATTAAAAGTCACTGGTCCCAGTACAGATCATTGGAGGACCCCACTTCTTACTTCCCTCCATTGTGAAAACTGTCAATTTATTCCTGCCCTCTGTTTCCTGTCATTCAACAAATTACCAATCCACGCATGTATTCGTCCCTTTGTCCCATGACTGCTAAGTTTCCTCAAGATTTTTTGATGAGGAACTTTGTCAAAGGCTTTTTGGAAGTCCAAGTACTGTATACTATGTCAGCCAGATCACCTTTATCCACACTTCTGTTGACATGCTCCAAGAACTCCAAAAGAGATTTGCCTTTGCAGATGTGATGCTGGTTCTCCTTCAGCTGGGCCTGTTCTTCTATATGCTTAACTATGTTATCCTTGCGAATAAAATCATTTTCAGGAGATTTCACAAATGAATCTGTTAACATAACCATTATTTTTTAGATCAATTGATGGTTGGAAGTGGTAATCAATAATGAGTAAACCCAAACAGCTATCACAAAATGGCAAGATTTTAGCCAATGGCAAGAATGTACAGAAATAAAAAATACATTAGTTTTGTATAAAATGGCTTTAGGACAAATAAGTGACCCTGGAGCCATTCTTTTCACTTCATCTTTTTAATGTAAAGGAGTTAATACAAAGAACAGAAAAGAAGAGTTACAAAGAAAAGAAGCAGAATTATTTGCTTTACTGGTGTGCATAAAGTTCAAGATGAGACTAATGGGACTTTCTCTTATTCCCTCCGATGTCAATGAGAGATTTGCTGTGGGCTTTCTTGCATTCAGGATTTGGTTTGGTCTGTGTAGAACTATGGAAGAGAAAGAATTGTTGCATTTATTAAAATTCATAAGCTTAAGCAAGGAAGGGGGAAGCAGTTGGTAAGGCATAACTGAAAAGGAATCTGCAGCTAAGATTTCAGTGCCAGCAACGATTCAAAAAATGTAATACAGGAATTAGTGGCAGCAAGGCATAGCATGGATTTTAATACTTTTGATATTAAGTAAATGCTAAGAGTCAAAATTCTACCTTTAATCGGTTGAAGGGTCTGGTGAAAAATTGGAACAAGAAAGAGTGCTTGATATTTTACCAGCAACATTTCAAAAAGCTCCTGTATTCTTTAGAACCACAGAACATATGTTGTATATATGTATTCTACAGCAAGAATAGGAGGGCAGCATCTACAATGCAAGTAGAATGCACACATCCCCCTCGCCCCCACACATACATTATTTGTATCATTTTGGAGGTTTACCTCTTCTCCTCCCCACCCCCCACATTTATAAATACATTCAGAGAGAGAGAGAGAGAGAGAGAGAGAGAGATGACTTCGCTCTAGAGTTTTTGCATGCTGCTTTTTAAATAATCATCTCTGCTGTTTCTTGTTGTTACTGGATATTGAAATATGAGACATTTAAGGCCAGTGACTTACTCACACTCGCACTGAGGATATTCCTCCAGAGTAGAGGGTCAGGCATGGGCACCACATTAATAGCAAAATATGTGACTCAGTGCTCTAGACTTGGGTTCATAGACCATGTACACCATGGAGGATCATTCCAACCATTTAAAAGGGGGGAATAATTTTATTAATCGGGCATGTGTGCATAAGAGCCTAACACATTTGAGTGCACTACCACATAGAGAAGTGCCTCAGCTAAGTGAGAGTGAGACCCAACACTGGAATTAAAAGGCGAAAAGAGTTTGGAGTGGTTAATGTACTGGCACTAGTGCAAACATTACTGCAGTCAGTAGTGCAACTATCTTTTTATGTGAATGATCTACTTTGTGAACTATGTAACATTGGGAGTGGCAGTAATGTTATAGCAGCTTTTCTAATCATGGAAGCAGAGCCACAGTCTTGCATGATCCCACTTCTTCACATTACATTGCTCATAACCAATGCACATAAGCAGTTATTTGTGTAAAACAGATGCAGTAAAAGCCAGCTGCTTTTGAAATTTTTTTGCAGCTGCTTAGTGCCTACTGCTTTTTATGATTGTGCTCTGTCATTTTATAATTCTTTTATTATTTTGTATTGTGTTTGCATTATTTGATTTTGTTTTGCAAGTCTCATTTATTGAGGTTGTTCTCACAACCAGCCCTACCCGGGTAGAGCTGTGCTAGCCTGGCTAGGGCTGGTCGTGAGAACCACCGGGCAGAGGCGTATCTAGGGAAAATAGTGCCTAGGGCAAGCAGTGAAATTGCGCCCCCTGTCCAAACATCTGACACCCATCTTTCAGTTAGCTTTACCATAATACCACAAGTCAAGCTCATTAATCTTTTAATATTTCAAAAATTATTTAGCAGTGGACATAGCCAGACCAAAAAATGCTGGAAAACTACAAATTTCAGTATGCTGGGGCTCATGAAATACCCAAATACTTTGTGGAGGTGTACTTGGAAAACTAAACAGAAGTGCTTGTCTAATTCTTTACTATGCATTGTAGCATCATCACAACATAAGTTTTAAAAATCAATGGAGAATTTGACTTTTCCCAGATACTCTGAAAATAATTAAAGGATATGCAGAGTAAACTGTGTCACTGCTTGGAATATATTCTACTATTTCAGAAAGACAGTTAAAATGAGAGAAAGAGAGCAAGAAACTCCCAGTGGGCCTTAATACTAAGGATTTCACACTGATTCAAAGACAAACTCACCATTAATAGCCATATTACTAAGACATCATATTTAACTCACTTATCACAAGAAGCAAAGTAAGATCAAATGAATACAATCCTATCTCATAAGCTTCAGCTCAGTATTCACAAGCCCTGATTCTCTGTACATAGTGCCAAACGAAATATGTGTACAGTGACTTATATTCTATTTTTTTTTTAAAGAATTACCTGTAGCCCCTTCGAGGGGCTTCCTAAGGGCCGTGGGGGGTGGTCTGCAAAGGTTCCCCATCCCCCCGCTGACCTCTAGGACCTCACAGAGACCATTTGAGCATGTGTGGTGGCCATGCCACCACACATGCTCAAATGGCCTTTGCGAGGCCTGGCCTTGGGCCTTATAGAGGCTATCTGCGCATGCGCAGTGGCCATTTTGTTTTCGGCAGCCATTTTTATTTATTTTTTAAATTTTTAAAAAATGGTGCCCCCTCTTCAAGTAGAGCCCGGGGCACGTGCCCTGCCTGCCCTACCCTAGATACGCCCCTGCCACTGGGTAACCTGGGTTTTTAATCCAGGCTAAAAGGAAGGTAAGAGGACGTGCATGTGCTTCCTACCTTACCATCTGGTTGTGTGGGTGAGTGGGCTGCTGACAGCTCCTTTCAGGTTGCTGGCAACCATTTTGTCCATAGAGGCAGGGGGAAGGAGCATCCCAGCAGCCAGGAGGTATCCCAATGCACGGCACACCTTGTGCAGTGTATTGTGGGGTATCTGGTGGCCCGGCTGCCTTTCTCCCACCTCCTGCTCACCATGCTGGTTGCCAATGTGTTGCTCATATGGGTGCACAGTGGGGTGGAGCCCAAGAGTGATGAGGATTGTGTGGGAGAAGGTAGGTAGGATCCTGCCTTCTCCCCATCCTACCCCAGCCCAGCGATCATCTGAACAAGCTTATTGATTTTTTCAGAAAAGCAGGATATGATGATGGTGGTGGTGGTGGTGGTGGTGATGATGATGACTGACATCCAGAGCAACAAAGCACATGGAGAGCATTGGATTGGAGGAAAGCAGTTGCACTAGCTAGTTGTGCTTGCACTACCATGGCATGCTTCATTTGCTTTAATGGATGCTTTCGTACAAGATCCCTATAGCACAATTCTCCTTTTTGTAGTACAGCTAAGTTAACTTCTTGCTCTAGTGCAAATGTGCTTATTCCGCAAATTTAGTGTTGCTCTGGATGGCCAAACCGTGGGTCCCTGAACTGGTTCAGTTGAACCCACCAGATGGGCCAGTTGGGTCAATGAACTAGCTTAAACCAATTCGAAGTGGTTCATGATCAAACCAATCAAACTGGCCTGGTTCGCAGTGGACTGGTTTGCGATTGAACCAGTTCTGCATATCCCTAGACAGCTCATCTGGAAAGATATCGTGATTGATGGTATCAAAAGCCACCAAGAAGCAAATATTTAGGAAATAAATAGTTGGAGGGGAAAGAATTAACTAGCCCGCTCACTTTCCCTCTCCTCATATTTCCAGACTCCCAAGGCTGCTTTTGGTCTAGAAAAACATTAGGGGAAAGATAGACAAGACTGCTTACCATGTCTATTTTGGGCCTGAGAGCGATTATCCCACAGAAGTGTGAGTATTAGGTGTAGACAAAATGCACCTAGCTTTGAATGGCTGCTCAGCTATGAAACAAATTGTGTAACAATGGAAAAGTCACTGGCTAACATTCTGACTAACAAAGTGCACATGTAAGGAGGCTCTGGGCGGATGCCCTCACACAAATCCTCCAGTCCTGTGTGCACACTCATGTGCCACAGGGCTAATACTACTGCTCATGCTCCAGAAGCCCTCTGTAAGATCTAAAACATGTTGCTGATCCATATATTGTGTTCCCAATCTTACAGAGTGCTACTGGTATACAGGAAGCATTCAGCAGTGCTAGCCCTGTGGTAGAACAGTGTGCATGTAGGACTGGGGGAGCTGCATGTGGGCTCCCAGCACATACTCACAGAGCCTTCTTACATGTGCACTTCATTAGCCAGGATGCCAGCCACTGTCCCAACATAATTTGCCATGCCAGCATAAGGGCAAGGCACATGCATTTAGAAAATATCCCCTACTCTCTGGCTGCATTCACATGTAACATGAAACTTGAGTTGAAGGGGCCTCCTGTTGAAATTTGTGTATGTCCAAATGTGTGTAACCGCAGTTCAGAATGAAAATTCTAAAAACTGTGTCTACCCACAGTTTTCCTCCCCAGACTCCAATTTGCAATTTATTTTATTTTATTTCATTTTATTTATTTATTTAACATATTTTTATACCGCCAAAACTTACGTCTCTGGGCGGTTTACAACAAAACCAAAAAAGTTAAAACATTAGTTAAAACAAATAAATGACAAATTAAAACATTGGTTAAAATAAATGACAACAAAAAGTTAAAACATTATAAGAATGTTTTCATTCCAGTTTGTCGTGAGTTTCGCCAACTCTAACTCTGGTTTTGCGGTGCCAGCATTTTGCGGTGCCAGCATCCAAATGTGGCACGGCAGTCCCAATCTGCGGCAACTGGAGTTGACTAAGGAAGCTCCTCCCTTGCTCTGGCTGCACTTGGCTTCTGGGTCTGACCTTCTGACCTGCAGTTTGCCTCCTGTCTGTTACATGCGAACGCGGACAGGAGGGGGGAGGGTGAGCGGAACTGCGGGTCCATTGGACCCGTGGTTCTGCATTATGTGTGAATGTGGCCACTGGATGGCTCCATTTTATTTATTTATTCATTTAAAATATTTATACCCCGCTCCTACAGTACCCTACTGCTCACAACAATTTTGCTGTTGTAAAGATCAGTTCATTGTCACACACTTTGCTATTAAGGGAAACCTGGCAATTACAGCTACACACTCCCCAGACATAGTGAATGAGAAAGTATGGGAAAATAGGATTTTCTTGAGTGTTGCATACTGAGAGGGTTCAGGAAAATAAAAATGGTGCAAATATGGACTGAATTCATGGCATAGACTCAAATTTTCTACCATTGTCTGTTCAATATGTACTGTTAAATATGTAATCAAATGGCAGTTATCTTTTATCACACATGGGGTTGTTTTTTTAGTAGTTTGGACATATTAGATTCATCAATGTGAATTTTTAAAAATTGTGTGTGATTAAAATTCTAGTTGCTCCAAATATCACATAAGTGAACATGCAACTTGGATTGGCCTTGCTGGAAGCACACTCAATTGCAGTCAAATTCCTTTCCATCAGTTAACCTCCTAGAGATTTGTTAAATAAATCTATCTGTTAGGCAAGAAGAGTCATTTTGCAACAAAAAAAAAATACCCTATCAAATCAGTTTCATGAAAGAGTTATTTCATGCCTTGAACAGATTTTATATAACCATCATTTTAGCTTTTCTGGCCTTCGATCAAGTTGTGAAGTGAAATTATATTAAATAAATATGGAAAGATTATGCCTCAGCCTTGTATTATATTGTGCTTTGCATAGTAATGGGAAGGCAAAAAAAATCACATTAGCGCACATTTCTAGAAAAACAGAAGACATTTTCAGAGCATTTATAGAAAAATACTCTGAGAAATACATTTTCAGAGTATTTCTAGAAAAATAGGTCACATTTTCAGAGTATTGTGGTTTAGATTAATATGCTAGTTTCATTTTTGCACTCATACTTTTTCAGATATTCTTCAGCTGAAGAAAAGTATGTACTAGACCTTATAAGCAAATTATTTGGCTTAAAAACTTATTTTTTGAAGGTGGTTCCCCCCCCCTTTTTTGTTTGTTTTGTAAATTTTGACAGTAGTGTCATCCTGAAATACTATTAAAAAAAAATTAACTAATGATTTCGTGTTCACATAGGATCATATTGTTGTAATTGGCCAAAGGACCATCTGCTTTAAATCTCCCTACCACTGTAAGACAATACAATCAACTCAAGAGAGGCCATGTTTTGCTTTGTAGTTCACAGGGAAGAATCAGCAGTGAGCAGAGGTATTGCAAAAAGCACGTGAAGAACTAATAGTTGCAGATAAGAAAAAACTACATGGAAAAATAAAAGTAGAACCACACCAAGATTATTACCCAATTTGTTTTTGTAAATAAATAAATAAATCTTGATTTTAAATCAAAAGTTCTTTCTCTAGTTGTGAACTGTGACAGACCTTGGTGCTTTAGAAAAACATTACCATAATTTTAAAAAGGATGGGGCTATTTTTTATTAAAACATTTATATCTTGCCCTTCCATCTCCAACTGAAACTTTCAGCCCAGTTATTGAAGGACACATTTTTCTGGTAGAGTTTTTCCTGGTTTTGTTTTGTTTTGTTATAGAACATAGGAACATAGGAAGCTGTCATATACTAAGTCAGACCATAGGTCCATCTAGCTCAGTATTGTCTACACAGACTGGCAGCGGCTTCTCCAAGGCTGCAGGCAGGAATCTCTCTCAGCCCTATCTTAGTGATGCCAGAGAAGGAACTTGGAACCTTCTGCTCTTCCCAGAGCAGCTCCTAAGGGGAATATCTTACAGTGCTCACACATCAAGTCTCCCATTCAAATGCAACAAGGGCAGACCCTGCTTAACTAAGGGGACAAATCATGCTTGCTACCACAAGACCAGCTCTCCTCTTTGGTAGTTGTTTTGTGGTAGTGTTTTGATAGTGTTTTTCCAACACAAAACTGGTGTGTTGTGTGGATGGTATGCTCTGCAGCCAATTGGTACTTTGGGGGCTTTACTAAATGCAAGACATAAACACATTCTATTAACTTGGCACTGCACTGCCCTCCATCTCACAGCAGTATCATCACTTCTTCCCCACTCCAGTGGGTGTTCCTACCATCATCAGTCCCAGAAGTTCCACTTACTATGGTTTCTCCACCCCAACCAGCTTTTTCCCATGACGTCTCCCTTGTCACACCCTCCTGGTGGTGTGCAGAGCATGTTGCTCATGACTTTCTGTGTTCCCTAGCCACTTTGGCTCTTCCCCTGGTGGCATGCACCCCCTCTTTTCACCCTATTCAGCAGCAATGTACCAAGTGCCACCACTACCACCACTTTTCAAAAGGCAGAGGGGAAAGGGGAGGAAGGAATTATGGAGTAAAGTGATAGGTTCGAACGCATTGCCAGGTGATGGAAGGAGCCAGGATGGAGACAGCCATTGGAAGTAATTCGCAGAGGCAGGATAGGTGGGAGATCCCTCCGCCGATCTGTCTCCTCCAATCCACTGCCTGAGGTGGTTACTTTACTGCACTTCAGTACCAAGATCTCTTTTTTCAGTAACTGCGAATTATGTGATTCTACGTGTGATTTCCCTCCCCCACCTCCAAGTGCATCACCTTAACACTGAATCACAACTATGCTTTATTATTGATTTTGTAACCACAGAAAGGAACACACTGCAACATCCTTTCAAAAACATCCTTTAAACATTTAGAGCTTCTGAATCACAACATAAGAGTTTTATCTCTTTTAATATTTTTACATTCTTCCATTCCCCAAATTTAACTTCTTCATGTGAGTCCCAATCTCTTGTTTGTAAATCTTACAATATACTTTATAGGGCTTGAAAATAAGCAATCTTTACCAAATTACAGACCACAAAAATATTTTTTTTTAAAATCACTTAGGGAAATTCAAGTCAGTGTAATAAAGTATGCAAGTTCACTTAGTACAGCATCAAGGATTAGAACATGGAGAATGGTTTTCAATCAAAGTCGTCCTCAGGAGAATGCAATAGGGATCTGCACGGAACCGGGCTGGGGAGGCTCAAAGGCGGGGGGGTTCTGCTTTACAGGCAGGGGAGGGTGCACTTACCCTCCCCTCCCCGCTTTCCCCCCTCCGGCGCTCCATGTTTTAAGTCCACTGGGGCGACAGCATACCTCCCTGTCGCTCCGTTGCCCCCTTTACCTGAAGTAGGCAGAAGTATCCGACGTGCCCAACGTGCACACTCGCCAGCAGTAATCTCAGCAGTAAATGCATTCCACAGTCCTGGGGCAACTACAGAGAATGCAGCTTGTTCATGCAGGAGTCACAAACTGAAACTGATCCAATATAACTGCACAAGAGGAGTTACTGGATACCCCCGCTAAAGACTCCATCATCTTTAGAATCCAGGTTGGCTTGAATACAAGAGATTTTGTCCACACAAAAACTCATTAAAAGCTTCACGATGGCTAACTGATGGTTATTACTGATCACATGGCACATCTGTTAAAGCATCAGCCCTAGATTCTAGTTTCTCAGCTTTTGGAGCTTGAGCGAAAATGAGATAGCCTTAAATTTGATCTTAAACTGGCAGATTTCCTGACTATCTTATTTCCATGGTTTGTGAAAAGGAAATTTATCATTACAGTGTTGGCAATCCAATACCCTCCCCAATCTCACATGTAGTATTACTTCTAGGGAACACTATATAATATAATGCCGTGAATTGCGTTATATTATATATATTTCTAGAACAGTTGTAGGATCCTTTGCATTATAGTCAAGCCTTACAATCATCATTGTGACATACTATTAATATTGAATACTATAGTATTTAGTGTCATCCTTTCAAGCACTTTTGCTGTGGAACTCTGTGTGAGGAAGATACTGGGAAGGCTACACTTCCCGGTGCTCTGTGTGTGCCTTTCAAGATGGCGCTAGGGCTTGACAGGGCTCTCTTAATTCTTACAGCCACCACCCCCATGCTGGGAAAAGCACAGCACTGCATGGAGGTGGGAAATTAGAGGGGTTTTGCCAAGGTGCCCTCTACTTGAAAAAACTGACCAATGACATATGGGATTTTTCCAATGTAAAAACAAAGACTCCCCCACTTCAAGGTCTAGGATATAGGAGAGAGAAATTGATGAGCTGGGAATTGTGGGATACATTGAGATTTGTTAATAGACAATATGTAGGCTAAATTTTGCTGTATTTTTAAATATTATTTCTTGTTTACACAGTCAGACAGGTGTTATTGACTGGTTTGTTTTATCCAGACATTGAGTCCTTCCCAAGGACCTGGGATGGCTGAATTTTATTGTCAATTGTTATAGATATCGTCGCAGAATATAGGCTGTTCCCAGTAAAGCTGCTTTTTGTAATTGGCTGATGGTGATTTCTGTGGCCCCTATGGTGTTGAGGTGCTCTTCAAGGTCTTTTGGGACTGCACCCAGGGCGCCAATTACCACTGGGATTATTTTGGTCTTTTTCTGCCACAGCCTTTCAATTTCAATTTGTAGATCTTTGTATTTGGTGATTTATTTCTATTTCTTTTTCTTCTATTCTGCTATCCCCTGGTATTGCTATGTCGATTATTTTGACTTGTTTTACTTTCTTCTCGACTACAGTTATATCTGGTGTATTGTGCGGCAGATGTTTGTCTGTTTGTAGTCGGAAGTCCCATAATATTTTTACATCTTCATTTTCTACCACTTTTTCAATTTGATGGTCCCACCAATTTTTGGCTACAGGTAGCTTGTATTTTTTGCAGATGTTCCAGTGTATCATCCCTGCTACCTTGTCATGCCTTTGTTTGTAGTCAGTCTGTGCGATCTTTTTACAACAGCTGATTAGGTGGTCCACTGTTTCATCGGCTTCTTTACAAAGGTGGCACTTGCTCTTTGTTGTTGACTTTTCTACTTTTGCTCTCATTGCATTTGTTCTTAGTGCCTGTTCTTGCGCAGCCAGTATTAAACCCTCTGTTTCTTTCTTCAAGTTGCCATTCTTAAGCCATTGCCAGGTCTTGCTGTTGTCTGATTTTCCACTTATATTGTGCAAATATTGACCATGCAGGGGCTTATTTCTCCATTTTCTGCTCGGTTCTTGACTTGTTCTTTCTTGTAGGCCTGCTTTCTTTCATTGGTGTTGAATAGTTTCACGTTATTGACCATTTGAAGTGCATCTTCTTCACTGTCCTTGATATATTCTTCAAGGCCTCTTTTCTCCTCCTCTGCTGTTTGATGGACTTGCAGCATTCCTCTTCCACCTGAGCTGCGAGGGAGGTATAGCCTATCGACATCACTGCGGGGGTGCAGAGCATGATCGATGGTCATGATTTTCCTGGTCTTACGATCCAGCGTCTCTAGCTCTGCCTGGGTCCAGTCTATTATGCCTGCAGTGTATCTGATAACAGGTATAGCCCAGGTGTTTATGGCTTGTATGGTGTTCCCGCCATTGAGTTTGGACTTGAGGATTTTTCTAACTCTCCTGATGTATTCACTTCCAATTTTTCTTTTAACTTCAGTGTGCGCGATGTTATCAGCCTGGAGAATGCCCAAGTATTTGTAATGTTCTTTCTCTTCCAGGTTCTTGATCTTGCTTCCATTGGGCAGTTCTATTCCTTCTGTTTTTCATATTTTTCCTCTGTTCATTATTAATGCAGCACACTTGTCTAGTCCAAACTCCATTGCTATATCACTACTGAATATACGGACAGTGCTTAGCAGTGATTCAATTTCTGACTGGGACTTTCCATACAACTTCACATTGTCCATGTACAGCAGATGGTTGATTTGACTTGATGTTTTAGATGTTTGGTATCCGAGGCCTGTTTTGATTAGTATTTGTGAAAGTGGAGTCATGGCGATTACAAACAACAGAGGGGATAGTGAGTCCCCTTGGAAAATGCCTCTTCTAATGCTAACCTGTCCAAGTGTCTCGCCATTGATTGTTAACTGTGTACTCCACATGCTCATTGCTTTTAAAAAAATAAATATCTGAATGTTTTTGCTGACACCAGTTGTTTCTAAACATTTTAGTATCCATGTGTGAGGCAATGAATCAAAGGCTTTCTTGTAGTCAATCCATGCAACACTTAGATTTGTTTTTCTTCTCTTGCAGTTTTCTAAAATCATTTTGTCAATCAGCAACTGGTCTTTTGTTCCTCTGGTGTTTGGGCAATTTCCTTTCTGTTCAACTGGAAGCTGTTTGTTAGTTAATAAGTGTTCATCTGCTATTATTCCAGTTAATAATTTGAACATGGTTGGAAGGCAGGTGATTGGTCTATAATTATTTGGGACTGCACCTTTTGCTGGGTCTTTCATGATGAGATGAGTTTTCCCAGTTGTTAGCCATTGTTCAATATCACCTCCTTGCAAAATGTGATTGAACTGTTTTGATAGTTGTTTATGAAGGCTTGTTAGGTGTTTAAGCCAAAAGCCATGCAGTTCATCGTTACCTGGCGCAGTCCAATTTTTAATTTTCTTTGCTCTTTTACTTATTAATTCTGGTGTTATTATTAGATCTTGCATTTGTTGGTTACATTTTTTGACCTCTTTCATCCAGCCTGCTTTTTTATTATAATCTATTGGATTGTCCCATAATTTCCCCCAGAATTGCACTGTTTCTTCTTTATTTGGTGTTTCTAGGTTTCTTGCAGTTTCTCCTTCTATGCTTTGGTAGAAACGTCTCTGATTTGACTTATTATTATTATTATTATTATTATCATCATCATCATTATTATCATCATCATCATCATCATTTCAATTTCTATACCGCCCTTCCAAAAATGGCTCAGGGAGGTTTACACAGAGAAATAACAAATAAATAAGATGGCACCCTGTCCCCAAAGGTCTCACATTCTAAAACGAAACATAAGATAGACACCAGCAACAGTCACTGAAAGTACTGTGCTGGGGGTGGATAGGGCCAGTTACTCTCCCTCTGCTAAATAAAGAGAATCACCACGGTAAAAGGTGCCTCTTTGCCCTGGTTAGCTGGGGCAAAATATATATATATATATATATATATATATATATATATATATATATATATATATTCCTGTCAGTATTCTGTCAGTGGGGTGTGGGCAACAGGATACTGTCAGCTAAAAGAAGTGTGAGGTAATTGTGAAGAAGTGTGAGGGAGTCACTCTCTGTCTGAAGATAAGATGGGGAGATAAGATAGGCGAGGGGAAGCAAATGATGTTGCAATCCCGGGTAGTCTTACTCAAAAGTAAGCCCCCAGACTGTTTTAACCACCCACCTGACTTGCCCCAACTGTCCATTCCATGTCTCCACACCCCCTACACTTCTCTGAGAGTTAAATTCTATTACTAATGGAATAGGCATTGTACTCACAATAGAATCCACTAGTTGTCTCTCCTGCCAATGTGGGGGCACTGGCAAATATGTCAGCATTCTCCCTTCATTGTCAAACTGGACATACTCTACATAACTTTACCAGTACTTGCTAGCCATACGTACATAGGAACATAGGAAGCTGCCAAATACTGAGTCAGACGACTAGTCTATCTAGCTCAGTATTGTCTACACAGACTGGCAGCGGCTTCTTCAAGGTTGCAGGCAGGAATCTCTCTCAGCCCTATCTTGGAGATGCCAGGGAGGGAACTTGGAACCTACTGCGCTTCTCAGAGTGGCTCCATCCCCTAAGGGGAATATCTTACAGTGCTCACACATCAAGACTCCCATTCGTATGCAACCAGGGCAGACCCTGCTTAGCTAAGGGGACAAGCCATGCTTGCTACCACAAGACCAGCTCTCCTCCTCTAATGCATTAGAGAAACCTTACTGATGTTTGAACCGCTGCTCAAAACTTCACCAAACCACTAAAAGGCACCCCTTTTAGACAAGCTTGAACAAAGTACATCAGTCATTTTCACCAAATTTGAAAGAAATATATGACACACTTGTCAAAAGATTGGACAAAAAAGGACCATGTCAGTTTCCAGCCTTTTTAAACTTGCTGTACTTGTGGCAATTTGTATCAGATTGCTTTGAAATTTGGCACATTTGTAGACCTTATTTAATAGACCACACATGCCAAGCTTTGTGTCATTAGCTCACAAATGTCATTTTATAAGCAATTCAGTTTTGAGGCTTATAATGTCATAACCCTTTTTTCTTTCTTTTTTTGGCTACTCACCTTAACTAAAGGAGCACTCCTGTGCCCCTTTAATGAAAATACTATATATGCCTTGTAGGTGCAAAGGTGATAACATGAGAAGTTTGTCTCCTTCAGTTAACTTGCTAGTAAAATCCAGGCAATTAGTTTTCTTTATGTGGCAATAGTAGATTACTGAATTACTAATTAGACGCGTAAATTGTCAGAACTTGCTCCTGATTTTAGATCCAAAACTTTCCAAGCTGAGTTGCACTAATGAGATGACTATCTGCTGATTCCGACCTGGCATGGAATAAAGGGCTTTGATGGCAGCCAAGTCTTCATTGGAAGAAGCCAAGATTGTGCATCCATCCTATTAGTTAAATAGGAAAGTGTTGTAGATGAGATATATATCTGTGAGTTCAAGGTTTTAAAAGCTTAAATAAATATCCCGTGATTTCAAATGAATCAAACATTAAATAAATATTTAATGTTTAAACATTTTCTATCTAATAATATTTAAGTTGTTTTACATATGTCAGTTGTAAAATGTGGCATGTTCAAAATATAGACACATACTATTGATCATCATCATCACCACCACCACCACCACCACTGTCAACGTCCAGACTAGGACTGCAGACTAGGTCTGCACTATTGCCGCAGTGCTAAATTGCTTCATTTTGATACTGGCTGCACTTGTCAGTAGGGAAGGGTGAAGAGTGTTACCACATTTGCTCAGATATGTAATTGTTACCTGTGACCATGTTTTTGACTTATGAGGGGGATTTAGCTCAAATGAGGTGCAATTGTGCACACAGCAATGTTATTTTGTAAGGTAGCTAGAAAACTGGTCATGAGTAAAGGTGAGTTCAGAGTTAGATTGCCTCGAAATGGGAGCCTAGGAGTTAAGACAGGTTTCTTTGAAAACAAGATGTTAAGTTTATTAAAGAACTTAACTAGAATATACAATGTGGTTAATGACTTCTCGAGGAGCCAGGGAATGACTAACTTGAAGGATGCAGGACCTTCAGTAGAGTACCAAATTCTAATGAATATGAAAGGATCCCCATCCCTAGCATAGAGGGATGGGGGGGGAAGATGGGGGGATTGATAAAGCAAGTAAAAGAGACATAGTCACAAGAGAATACCTATCCTAAGTTGTCAGCATAGCTGGGGTGTGATGATTGAATGTTGCCGTTGCCCTACTTTGGGTGGAAAGAGGTGGCTCAGCTGTTTCTTTGGCTTATGGAAGGGACTGAGGCACAGGCATAGGAAGCTCACTGACTGCCAGGGGACAAGGTCCAACCAGTGGCCCCTACACATCAACATCAGATGCAGGGGGTGCAGCCAGTATGAGAAGGGACCACTCAGCCTTAGTCTCAATTCTCCCCACTCAGCGCTCTGTTCCAGCCTGTCTGGGAGCTACTTCTTCTGCCTCATGAGGCAGAAGAAGGAACTCCCAGCCAGAATGGAACAAAAATCTGACCGGAGAGAATCAGGAGCGAAACTGAGTGGCTCCATTTCCGATACTGACCATGCCCCCTGCACCTAATGTTGACATGGGAGAGGGGAGCTGCTGGCTAGAAGAGGGGATGCTCGGCCCTTCTCCCAGTGCTCCCCAATCAGCACTTCATTCTCAGGGGGGGGGCTTTCTTTCTCTGCCTCACTGGGAGCAAGGCACCAGCCCACCAACACCAGAATGAAGTAGCAACTGGGCAGGAAAGGGGCACACCGTGTTCTCACAGATGGTGAGTGCTTCGTTCATCAGTGGGGTGCAGGAAGGAACAAGGGGGTGCTCTGGGGGAGAGGTGAGAGGTGTCTTGATGTCTTCTCCAGACCCCAGTGACCCAGGGATGCTCATTACCCCTTGCTTCATTTTCCCTACACCTCTGGGCTGAGGGGTCTAAGCATTTTAAACTAAGCAAGTGTGAAATATGTGCTGACCCCCTTCAGAAGAACCTCAGTGATGCAAGTTGTGGAGAATGGACTGAGTCAGCAAGGCTGTTGGTACAGTGGAAAGGCAGCTTGGACTTAGGCTACCAGACCCCCAACATTAAGCCAGAGCCTGCTAAAATTCAGGGTACATGGAGGACTCCAGTGGGGTTGGCAAAAGCACAAACACACGGAGGTTTGTGTGCTCACAAGCAGATCAGATTTGAGCACACCTTGAGGTTGTGCACCTGACCGCTTACCTGGGGGGCCAAGGAGGGCTGGTGGAAAAACACATTCCTGCCTGCCTCCCTGCACATGATCAACATTCTCACCGCTCAAGGCTCTGCAGCTCGTGTTGCATGCAAGCAGGACCACTCCGAGAGGCAGAGCAGGGAGCCAGAGGACAAAGTCTTCTGCCATCCTTCAATGCACTGTGCCAGGAGTGCAGTGCACTGAGGGATCCTTCCTCAGCCGGGCACCCTTGCTGCCTGGCTTGGAATATGCTTGGGCTGTGTGCAAACCCAAGCATATACACACAACCCCGGCACCATGGTTAAGGCTGCCCTTAACCCTGGCTAAAGGTCAGGGTAGAAAGTCTGGGTAATGCTAGGATTGGGCCTGATCTCGGCACTGCACATGAGCAGCCTAGCCCAGGCTGGGCTGCCCTAGGCTGGGCTAGGCTGCTCATGTGAATAGGCTTCTTGTGTTGCAAAGGGGACTCTGCTTGTACAATTTTCCTGCCTTCAAAGCTGGTTTAGGTCATCACCGATGCTGGAAATGACTGTTAATGGTTCAAAAACAAAGGCTTATTGGTTTGGAGCTCTCAAGGCTCCTTTTAAAAATTCAGGTACAGCACAGAACAAAATGCTGTCAAGTAGGTATCTCGATTTGAGTACTTCTGTTGCTAAAGAACAGAGATTCTCACACTGTATTCGGAATGTATTGTTTCCGCTTCTGTTAAAGGGAGGTGTCTGATTTACCTTGGCTATTCCCAACCACTCTCATCATGCCAGTCTCTGGAACTCCCTTGGGCTGAAAGTGGAGCAGTACAGCTATACTTATCGATCTGTATCAGTTTTGGTATTGTTATGCAGCTGGCTGCCCCAGTGCTGCTTCACTAGTGTTCTTCCTGACCCATTCTGAACTAGGGCATCAGGAATATCAAATCAAGATGGTAGGGGTGTGCATGGAACCGCCACACTGCGGTCCGGCACTGGGGTGGGGGGTCGCTTTAAGAGCAGCGGGAGGGTTTACTTACCCCTCCCGCCGCTTTCCCGATGTGGTGCCGTAAAGTTCTGAGTAATTGGGGCGGCAGGATACCTCCCTGCCGCCCCTTCCCCGCTGCTCCTCTGCAAACTTCCCAAGAGTCAGCAAAGTCGTGAAGACGTGCAAAGTCGTGAAGAGAAACATTCCGTATCCCGTTCTTCATAAAGACTTGGAGGCAGCAGTCTCTCAGATAACTCCCTGCCTCCCCTTCCCCGCTGCTGCTCTGCAAACTTCCCAAGAGTCCTTTGTGCGCGCGCATGCGCGCACATCTTCACGACTTTGCTGACTCTTGGGAAGTTTGCAGAGGAGCAGTGGGGAAGGGGCGGCAGGGAGATACGGAATGTTTCTCCCAAGTGTCCCTTTCAAAATTTCTGCAAGGCAAAAGAAGCTCTAGGAGGCGCCGTGGACAGCACCGGGGTGGGCCGAGGCTGCTGCTGCACCAGCTGTGCTGCCTGTTTCTGAGCCAGCTGGATCCTCTGGTAACAGACCCCCTGGGCAGTCTGCGGGCGGTACGGCCGGATGACCAGCTTGCTCGGGGCTTTGGCGTTCCCCTGCTTGGGCAGATGCGAAATCCTCCTTTTCTGGCCAGGAAAGAGAGTGGTTAGACTGTCCTCCGTCGACGTGCGCACGCACAACAGACTCTTGGGAAGTTTGCAGAGGAGCAGCGGGGAAGGGGCGGCAGGGAGGTATCCTGCCGCCCCAATTACTCGGAATTTTATGGCGCCAGATCGGGAAAGCGGTGGGAGGGGTAAGTAAACCCTCCCGCCGCTCTTAAAGTGACTCCCCACCCCCGAACAGAACCACCAGGGTCTGGACCGGTCTGGACCGGTCCGGAGGCCTTTTCAATGGCCTCCGGACCGGTCTGGGCCCATCCCTACAAGATGGCTGGCTGCATTCCCATTCCTGGGAGCCAGATCCTAGGCACAATGATATGTTCTGGGGAGACAAATACAGGGGTGCAGATGGCTGTTGCCAAGGGGCAATTTTTAATGATCTCCCCTTCCCTCTGAAATCCACTGTGCATCATCAAAATATGTTTCTGAGGGTTAGGCAACACATTTTTTGATGCACAGTGGGCTTCAGAGGAAAGGGGAGATCACTGAAAATTTCTCCTTTCCCTGCTTGTGCGATGGCACACAATTACCCCAGATCTTGGCACTGCTGCACTAGTGCAGTGTTAATTTGGGTAGAGCACCATCCATGCCCTTGAGCACATGTAAGCACCACCAATGGGACTGCACTGCAGGGCTGCAGGGCTCTGTCATAAGTGCAGTATAATGGATGCCATGTTAATCAACTGCATTCCTGGAATCAGAAGCACCCCTGAACCTCTGGGCCAAAGTCCAGGACCTCCACAGCCCCTGGGGGCCCACAAATCCTCTTTAGTCTGTCCCGGGTGCTGTGGTCGCCTGGCTGAGCATGATAATTCTTAATTTGTAGGGGAGGAGGGGCTTCCAAAGGTGTTTAGGTCCAGGCTCCAAAATTACCTAGGTGCATCTCTGCCTGGAGTGCTTATTACAGAGTTCTGCTGTCCTGCAATGCAACCCCATCAGCAGTGCTTGCACACGTGCAGGGGCAAAGGTGTGCTCCATCTGCCCACGTTCCCTTGTGTGGTATGCCAGCCAATAATACTATATTTATACCTCTTTTCAACAAAAAGGGTTCTCAAAGGGGCTACATAGCACAAGGAATGAAAAGATGTTTTCCTGCCCTAAAGGGGCTCACAGTCTAAAAAGAAACAGAAGGGAGATACCAGCAATAATCTTTGGGAGTGACACTGTGCTGAGCTGAATAGAAGCTCTTGCTCTTTCCTGCTAAATCAGAGGTGGAGGCACCAGGGTGCTCCAAATCAGAGGTGGAGCCACATAGGAACATAGGAAACTGCCATATACTGAGTCAGACCATTGGTCTATCTAGCTCAGTATTGTCTTCACAGACTGACAGCAGCTTCTCCAAGTTTGCAGGCAAGAATCTCTCTCAGCCCTATCTTGGAGAAGCCAGGGAGGGAACTTGAAACCTTCTGCTCTTCCCAGAGCGGCTTCATCCCCTGAGGGGAATATCTTGCAGTGCTCACACATCAAGTCTCCCATTCAGATGCAACCAGGGCAGACCCTGCTTAGCTATGGGGACAAGTCATGCCTGCTACCACAAGACCAGCTCTCCTGTTCAAGGAACACAAGCCACCATTTTCCTGAGGCGGCCCCGCAGTTCCTAGCCACACCTTCTGTGTCAGCTATTGATGAATGGAGCATGGCCAGAATGGAAAACGGGGCCACTGCTCAGTCCCATTTGTGATGGTCTCCAGTCAGTGCTCCTAGCCAGGCTGAAAAACAGCATTGACTGAAGAGCATCACAAACGGGACTGAGCAGGCCCTCTACCAAGTGGTGACCACACACCCTGCATCAATGTCAGATGCAGGTGGCATGGCCAGTATAAAAAATGGGGCTACTCAGCCCGATTCATGATGGTCTCCAGTCAGCGCTGCATTCCAGCCTGGCTGAAAATGCATTTCTCTGTCTTGCAAGGCAGAGCAAGTCACTCTTAGCCAGGCTGGAATGCAGAGCCAAATGAAGAGTATCACTAACAGGGCTGAAGGAACCATTTTCCATACTGGCCCCTGCATTAACCCCAGCCACTTTAAGCTTCCTATGCCCCTGTGCTAAATATAAGAGAGCTGTTACTTTAAAAGGTGCTTCTTCCCTAGACACTTTAAATTATCAGCTTTTGGAAGTAGAAAAACTGTGCTGAAAACAATGTGAATTCTCCATACACTACCCCTTCAGATATAAACCAGCCTCCATTCTCTGACTGCTTCTCTTGAATGAGGAAAAACCCTCCTGTAGACCTGTGTTTTAGAGCCCTGCTTAGCCACATATAACCCTATTTAATAAACATGTTAAGGTACCATGACCTGTGTGGAGCCTGAATCAGTAATCTAGGTTCAATAGACAACATCCAGGCTTCCATTTACTAACCCAACAAGCAGTATGAAGTGCACAATTGAGGGGGGAAACCAAACAAGCCTTAAAGTCTACATTCCTCCTTGATTCCTGTGTCCAGGCATATTTTAGTGTAAACAGAACTAGAAGAAAGGCTTGCTGTTTTTATTCTTCTGCATAATTCGCTGTCTTCTCCTCCTCATGAGGAGGAGGATAAAGAGATGTAATGGGCAGAGGTCAGAAATGGGAACAGAAATGAAAAAAAGCAGACCCGAGAAAGGAAATAAATGAAATTCAAAGAACTAATAAACAAGAACTGAAGCTCAGCCTCAGTTAATTGCTTTCATGTCTGGTTTCTCTCCCACGCTTCAATCCACACAGCCCATTCTGCACATTAGGGGCTCCTAGATGCCAAGTACCCTTTGCTCTTTTTTGTTCTCACTCCTTAACTTGCATCTTCGCCTCCCACTGTTGCCTTTTGAAAGCCAAGAAGTGGGATGATGGGCAATAAGATGCTTCATGCCCCTGACAAAAGGAGTAGTGTAGTGTGGGAGTCCACATTAACAGAATTAGAGATCTAGTCTAGCCCATCAGATGAGGGTGATAACACTCTCAATCACAGTGGTCTGTGATGTATATTCCCCACTTTGCACATCAGTATAGATCACCCATGCTGGAGTGCAGATCGCATAGACTATCACAGATACAGGCACTACTTGAGTGCTCCAGATCACCTTATTTGCATGTTATCTGTATGCATGTTGTTACATCTCTTTTAGTTACGTGGGTGAACTTGCATTTGTATTTTGCCTTGCTCCGACTTGCTGTGAAAAATATACAGAAAGAATGACAGGCTATCTATAATCTGAATCAGTTAGAGGAAACCTGAAGTATTTGATGCTGTTAGTAACTGCCAAGCTTTTGACACTGAGTGGGTAATTGTTTAATGAAATGGTCATGTGTGATTTATCCGGCAAGTCACTGATTCTATTCCAGAGGAAACTGTGGATCCTGATAAATGAAATGAAAAACTGTACAGAGAAAATGAAACCAAGTTCTGGGGTGTGTGTTTTTCCTTACATTGTTGCCAGTTGTTTTAATTTTTTTTACCAGTAGTATTGCATCTAGTCCTTGGTTAATTTCATAAAATGAAAAAATAAATCTCTATTTTACTATATAGCTTGACAGACGTAAGTATGGATTCTTAATGAAAAATGAAAGAATGAACCTCTTCTCCTTTTCTGTCCTCTATGCATGTTTTCACTGTATGAAGCCATAATAGTTGGCACTTTTGTTAATCATGTATTTAAGAAATAGCTGGAAGACATACTCTCAAAACAAATCTTTTTGTCTAGTGGAGAACCTCTTGTGAAAATTTAATTGCCATACACATACAGCTATACAATTATTCACTTGAGTTTCCTCTCCCTGATTGTTGTCTAAATGCACATAATGGAAGGCTGATGTACTTAGGAAAATACTTTGTGTTACAATACAAAATGGTGACTAGACAATGGGTTGGATTCGAAGAAGTGTGAGTGGAAGGAAAATAACTGCTAGTGCTGTGCTGAAAAGGTTTGCTAAAGGGCTTATAAAAGAGTTCACTTGCTGCTAGACAAGGTTGGTTCTATGAGAATTCTTGAGCTTTTGCTTGCACAAAAGGTTGCACACGCTCTTGTGAACGTGGAATATCATCTCTGGATTTAGTTTCACTTCTGTGCTGCAATATATGATGCAAGAGGTGTGAAACGGGGCTTCTATAAATGGAAAACACCATCAGTATAAAAAAGGTCACCTTTAAATCCATCCCAGTGTAAGGGCTGTCTAGATAACTATCACATTTCTAAAGAAGCTGTGTCCCTAACAGGTATACAGCTGGAACATTTGCATAAAGAGGGACAAACTGCAGTAGTTGTGGGGAAGGATTACTTTTGTCTTTAGGGAGTCTTTTTTTTTAAAGCATTTCCTTAAATGTTTGTTTATTGCATTTATATTGCCCCATATAAAATCTCTGAGCAGTGTACAGATTAAAACACAAGAATTAAAACCTTAAATCATATAAAACAAATTAAAATAGCCATCAATAAAACTTTAAAGTATTATAAACTAAAAGCTTGATAAAATAGATGTGTTTTGAAGAGTTGCTTAAAAACAGCCCTAGATAGGAAGGTTCTGATTTCATTTGGGAGCACTTTCCAAAGCCCTCGGGCAATCCTAGGAAGGCCCAGTTTTGAGTTGCCACCAAATGAGCCGGTGGTAACTGCAACATGACCCCCCCTGGTGGGGTTCATGAAGAAGAAGGCATTCTCTTAAATACCCTGGGCCCACAGCATTGTTTCAGTTCATTTTTAAAAATTAAGTGTTTGTTCAACAAAAGAAAGATTTAACCTTTCAGATGATTCAAAAACATTCTCCAGACATACAGAGCAGATTCCAACTGAAAGGAAAAAACATTGCATTTTAATTAAATGGGAAAGGGAGGGAAATATGCAGATTTAAATCTAAACAGAAGACTGTTTCTTAGAATACATTTTGTTATCAGGTTCCTATTCCTGAATACAGAACTCAGTTATATTATCCAAGTTATGAAGGCAAAACATTATAGATTAGGATTTTTCCCCCTTGTAATTTTTAAGATTGTGATTTTCCCCCCTTAGAAAATAGCAATAAGAAGTGACTATGAGAATAGAAGAGTTCCCAGGTGTTAAAACACAGTAATTTGCCTAAGGCCAAGCACTGATTCCATGGCAGACCTAGAACATCAACTCAGTTCTAAAGATCCACTAAATGAAAGGAATTTTTCACATTGTTCATATAGAAACCTGCCAAACACTTTGGGATTCAAAGGTGCAGACCTATTCCAGGGCTTACCACCTACAGAGATGTGGTTAACAATTACCCAGGACAGGTATTCTCTATGGTGGCCCCCTGATGTGGAATTCCCTTCCCCCTCAGGTTTTGATGGGCTACTTTCTCGGTGAAATGAAGTTTCAGGAACATTCACAAGCTTTTCAGGCTCACACGCTTAGCTGGTTCAAAATCTCATCTCCAAATGTTTTATAGATGCTTCCCTCACAAACACAAAATAATCTTTAAAAGATTTAACTAAGAGTTTATTTTGAAACACCATTTTCTCCTTCTCCTTTACCTCCCTTTTCCTTTCTGACTCCCCAAACAAATAATGTTTCTGATGTTAATGTTACATATAAATTTAAATTTATTTTATTCATACAGTGTAGGGTTGCCATATTCAAGCATCCCAAATCTGGGTGGCCTAATTTGCATATTATGCAAATTATGCAGTAACTAATCTGCTCTATCTATCTATTTATTTGATAGATTTGTATACTTTCCCCTCTGCCCTCCCATGTGATCGGATAAAAAATAATATCTGGGCAATCCGGCAGCACAGTTGAAATCCATGTAAATCAGGGTGGAATTTAGCAGCTGGGTGGAGGAGCCAAAATCCAGGGGCTACCCTAAATTCCAGGGGACATGGCAACCCTAATGCAGTCTGAATGTTACCTACCACTTTACAAAGAATGTTGATCTAAAGCTTTCTTTAAAAGAGTTCCTAAGCACCATTTCAGTTCAATAAATCCAATGGGAATTATGGCATTAAAAAAAAATAATAATCAAGGATTTATTGAGGTGAAGCAGATGCTTTCATCAGACACATTTTACAAAACAGTTTCCTTTATTCCTAGTCACCTGCCCATAGCTATTCTAGCTATGATTCTGGCAAGAATGAAAGCATGGACAGAGGTGCAGAAGACCTTTCCCTGAATCGAGGAGAGGAGGATGAGGATGACCATGATGACCATGAAGATGCTGAGAAGGCTAATGAATCGGATGGGGTAGAAGCTGAGCGTTTGAAAGCTTTTAATGTGAGTAAAAAGCTTTGTGAAAGCTTTTAATGTATTTTGTCTTTCTGAATTCTACTGTTTGATTTTGGGCTGTTGACTATGGGTAAACATGGTAATAAAAGAATTGTTTCATGTTATTTATGGAAAGTGGGCCTTCCCTCCCTATAGCACTTGCAGTCATCTTAAAGCACTTGCAATCAATCACCGGGATCATCAGATTTAGAAGTTTAAAGCACCTTTATTTGTAAGAGAAATCTCAGCTGTGTGTTTTGTATGTGTGTGCATGTTTGCCCAGTGGATGGAGACAGTGGGGAGGGGGCCTGCAGATAGTTCCTGAAGGGCATTTCAGTGGTCAGCTATTTTCTGTTGTTTTCCAAGTGTATATAATTTTGCATGACAATGCACACACAAAAGATGTTCACAGCAAGGGAAGAGTAAGAGACAGAGATCAGTAGAACAATGCAGCAATCATAGTGCATTGTTAATAACAGACGTGAAGCACTGCCTATTTTCACAATCTGTGTTTTATTTTCCCTCACAATTTCTATACACTACAGTCTAATCTTTTCTTGTCTTTTTTGTCAATCCTAAAATAAATTCTTTGTTTGCTTAACATTTCTGGCTTTCCATTACAAAAGCTCTTCACTGTGTAAAAAAGAAATGTCTTCCTATCTGTAATTGAGAGAGGAAGCTTAGAAAGAGAAGAGAGCACCCCTCCAAATCCTTCTCCTCTGTCTCCCTCTTGCCAACAGATGTTTGTCAGGCTGTTTGTAGATGAAAACTTAGACCGAATGGTCCCAATCTCTAAGCAGCCCAAAGAAAAGATCCAGGCTATCATTGACTCATGCAGGCGACAATTCCCTGAGTACCAAGAGCGTGCCCGAAAGCGTATACGTACTTACCTCAAGTCCTGCAGGCGGATGAAAAGGAGTGGTTTTGAGATGGTGAGTTTTGATCTAAAACCCAGCCCTAGTTTCCATCAAAAACCCCATATGTAAATCCATGACACTATTTTGTTTTCATCTTAGTGTCTCTTTTTTATTTGTATTTTTGGTAATGTCAGGTCAGAAGTTTTTCTCCCTCCTTTCATATTACCTAGATTCCCTCCCCTTTGTTCAGTACATTTGAAATTCCTTGGGAAAAGATAGCTCACAGTTATGTCTAGTGTAAAAATCATCTAAAATTAAGGCCATCACAAGATGTAAAGGCAGAGACTATATCTTGGTCATTCTTCTGACACCTATACAGAAGACGTACTGGCTTGAATCCAGAGATACATGGGTAAAGCAATGGGCTGGACGTATGCAACTATGTATGCATATGTTCCTGTGCCTGTCTACTCACTACCTTTGTGGGAGAGGGGGATAAATCCAGTTCCCCTCTCTCCCAAATCTGTTACTGTATTCTGACAAAGCTGACAGAGCCAACCATCCAATCAGGTCTGTATGCATGTTTCCTGTGTTTCCTGATACAAGAGTGGGAACCATGGTCCAACCCTCGATCAGGCAACACAGTGGCAAAGGGATCTGCCAGCATTCTGGTATAACTGCTGCCCAGGTGGCAGAATTGCCACTGATTTTTTCCCGGTGAGATTGTACTGTGTGTGGTCTGTGGAAACATAAAGCTGTTGAAGAGATGTTTACTGAAGTCATTCAGGACCACAGATATGACTAGCATTTTAACAAATAATTATATAAAGTTAAAGAGTTTGATGACTATACAAAAAATTACTTATGGACAACACACATTTAACATGAACACCATAGTACTGTCTATTAGCTTTATTTGTGCTTTTTTAGCCCCTTAGACAAATTAGACTTTTAAATATTTTTGAATTGATACATTAATAACATCAGAAGCTTTAAAAAAATTCCTGATAAATTTGCATTTATTCATATTCAGGTTCTCTCCAAGGAATAAAAAAGCTTTGGTGGCTGTCAACCACATTTTGATTTAAATCAATTTAAATCAATTTAAAATGTGGCAAGAGCACTTGCCACATTTTAAAAATACTACACACACCATGTCTCATTATAATAGAAAAGAAGAACCCTGTTGCAAATTATTATCTCTGTCAGCATTTACAAAAAAGAAAACCCTACTTCTCTTCATATTTCCAAACATCATCTACCGTTTAAATGTCATTTTTAGAAATACAGTACATCAAAATTCCATGTTTTATAAAAATACTCATCTCTCTCTCTCTCTCTCTCTCTCTCTCTCTCTCCTGATGTCCATTTATTTGTTTCAGAACTTTATGACTGTTCAAAACAAGTGAGCACATCTGCTATCAGTAAAACCAATAGCTTACAAAATAAGAGTGCAAATGCAGGAAGGAAGCTCTGTTTGTACAGCTATACATATGAAACTTTGTACATTTGTATTGCTTATGACAAAAGGTCAAGGTTGCTTATGAATAAGGAAAATATAAATTAAAAGGGAAAGAGATAATAAGAAAGTATCACGTGCCAAAATCTGATAATATGACTTGTTGAGCTGCTTACTCATTTGAAATAATTGATAGACAATACTTTCCTTCCTACCCTGCAGTAGATAGTATATTTTTGTATTTAATTTTACTAGTAATTACAAATTATTCATATACCAGAGTAAAAGTCTGTGTACAGCTGTCTGATATTGATAATTTTCCTATCTTCTATGGAGCCAAACTGTGTACCCTCCATTCATAATAATGATCAATTATGAACACGAGTGGTCTCTAAATGGCTACATTTCATCATGTTCCAGCATGACCAAGAAAAGATAAGTCTGTAGACAAATAGGAGTAGCAAGTTGGCCAAGCCAGCTGCTGGCTGTGAAATGCCATGGATTCCTTCTTCACCAGTGTTGACAGCTCTGTCTTAGAGCTGTTGCTGTGACTGAGAGAAGGAAAAAAAGGCTTCCCTGGGCTGGACCCACAGCTCCCTGATTCCACAGCTCCTTTCTTAAAGCTGCAGTACTGCCTGAGTGGCCACTGCCTCTGAGTCTTGGAGGTAGGGAACTTCCCTTCATAAGGATGACAAAGAGAAGGAATGAGCAATGTGGTTGAGGTTACCCACCATAGGAAGCCTAGCCTGCTGTTGGTTCAGTCTGCAATGGTCTTCCTTAAGGAAGATGTTCTTAGCTCACTATGGAGAGTAAGAATCTGCCCATGGCCACTAGCACGGCCAAAGATCTCTCTTGCACATTATATTTTTGTTGCACATCAATCAGTGAGCTTCATGGCAGAGCAATGGCAAAGAAACTAAATTCAAGTCTCCCCCACACCAAATCACTCAAGGTGTGCAGTCAAGGGAGTCGCAAGGTTGGACTGGGCCCCAAGACAAGATGGGCTCCTTCCCCTGCCCTGCTTTAGAGAGGTGTGAGGGGGAGACCAAAAAGCAAGCTGTCACCCAGCCAGCATTCTCAGCTCAGGGGCCCAGGGACACTTACCTCCGCCCTTGTAACAATGCCCCTGCCTGTACTCTACCTACTAAACTACACTTACTCTGAGGAGAATAATGGTGAGAATTTGATTAAGTTTATATTCATGCCACTCTGTTCATTGGTTATGCTTTATTGTCGGTGTTGTGCACTTTCCATTAGAAATGACTTCACCTTCACAGGAAGACCTAGTAAGACATGTGTTGCATCTCCATACTTCAAGCTCCCTTTCATCAACCACCACAGCAGTGACACAAACAAGGTGAATGGAAGGGACTCTTGACACACCAGGCTGCTGCCACAGAGTCAGCAAGCAAAGGCCACAGCTGGTTAGTGCTGAGGGAATGGGGTATTTCCTTGGGATCTGATAACTTTCTGGTCCTTTCCAGTCCCATAACATTAAATAACTATAATAATTCCAGCTTGATCTTCTTTATACAATTAGGAAGTCAGTATTGTGGGGTTGTGGAGGGGTTGCTTTAGCTGTTTGAGAAATAAATATTCATGGAAGTAGTCTTCATATCTTCAAACAGACTAAAGCTTTTTAAGTACAGCATAGGACTGGCCCACAGCATAAACACATAGCAACAGCCCTGCTGGATCAGGCCCAAGGCCTATCTTGTTTAGCATCCAGTTTCACATAGTGGCCCACCAGATGTCTCTGAGAAGCCCACAGGCAAGAGGTGAGGGCATGTCCTCTCTCCTGCTGTTGCTCCCCTGCAACTGGTATTTAGAGGCACCTTGCCTCTGAGGCTGGAAGTAGCCTATAGCCATCAGAGTAGTAGCCACTGATAGACCTATCCTCCATGAATATGTCCAAGCTCTTTTTAAAGCCATCCAAGCTAGTGGCAATCACCACATCCTGTAGCAGAGAATTCCTTATATTAATTATGTGCTGTGTGAAAAAGTACTTCCTGTTGTCAGTCCTAAATTTCCTGGCCTTCGGTTTCATGGGATTACCCCTGGTTCTAATGTTGTGAGAGAGGGAGAAAAAATTCTCTCTGTCCACACTCTCTACTCCATGCATAATTTTATACACCGCTATCATGTCTCCCTGTAGTTGCCTCTTTTCCAAAGTAAAGAGCCCCAGATGCTGTAGCCTTGCCTTATAAGGAAGGCGCTCCAAGCTCCTGATCATCTTGGTTGCCCTCTTCTGCATCTTTTCCAGTTCTACAATGTCTTCCTTAAGATATGGTGACCAGAACTGTCCAAATATGACCACAACATAGATTTGTATAAGGGCATTATAATATCAGCATTTTAATTTTCAATCCCCTTCCTAATCCCAAGCATGGGATTTGCCTTTTTTACAGCTGCAGTGCACTGAGTCAACACTTTCAACAAGCTGTCCACCCTGACCCCAATATCTCTCTCCTGGTCAGTCACTGGCAGCTCAGACCCCATCAGTGTATATGTGAAGTTGGGGTTTTTTGCACCAAAATGAATCACTTTATACTTGCTTACACTGAACCGTATTTGCCATTTTGTCACCCACTCACTCAGTTTGGAGAGATCTTTTTGCAGCTCCTCACAATCTCATCTGGATTTCACTACCCTGAATTGTTTAGTGTCATCTGCAAATTTGGCCACTTTGCTGCTTAGTCCAACTTCTAGGTCATTTATGGAAAAGTTAAAGAGCACTGGTCTTAGTACTGATCCCTGAGGGACCCCACTTCTTCCATCCATTGTGAAAACTGTCCATTTATTTCTACCCTCTGTTTCCTGTTCTTCAACCAGTTACCAATCCACACATGTACTTGTCTGCTTATCCCATGACTGCTAAGTTTTCTCAAGTGTCTTTGGAGAGGAACTTTGTTGAAAGCTTTTTGGAAGTCACACCTGTTGACACTCTCAAAGAACCCCAAAAGGTTACTGAGGCAAGATTTACCTTTGCAGAAGCCATGCTGGTTCTCCTTCAGCAAGGCCTGTTCTTCTATATGTTTAACAATTTTTGTCAATTTACCTGGCACCGAAGTTACAGGCCTGTAATTTCCTGGACCCCCCTCCAATCCTTTTTTGAAAATTGGGGTTACATTAGCTACTTTCCAGTCCTCTTTTACAAAACCTGATTGCAGGGACAAGTTACACATTTTTGCTAGGAGATCAGCAATTTCGCATTTGATTTCCTTCAGGACTCTTGGGTGGATACCATTTGGCCCTGGTGATTTGTTAATTTTTCAAGACAGTGGAGAACATCCTCTCTCATCACCTCAAATTGGCCCAGTTCTTCAGCCTCCAAGCCTGAGAAGCTCAGTTCCAGATTAGGTATATGGTCAGTATCCTCTGCTGTGAAGACAGATGCAAAGAACTTATTCAACTTCTCTGAAATCTCGTTATCCTCCTTAATTATCCCTTTCACACCCTCAACATCTAAGAGTCCAACTGCCTCCCTGGCAGGTTTTCTGCTTCTGATATATTTAAAGAATTTTTTGTTATTCCCCCTGACACTTCTAGCTATATGCTCCTCAAACTCTCTTTTTGCATCCCTTATTGTCACCTTGCATTTCTTTTGCCAGAATTTATATTCCTTCCTGTTCTCTTCATTTGGGCAGGACTTCCATTTTCTGAACGAAGTTTTCTTCCCTTTTATAGGTTCTCTGACTCTGCTTGTTAGCCATGCTGGCATCCTCCTGAACCTGGTGTTACCTTCCTTCCTTCTTGATATACATTCCCAATAGGGTTTCTATTATTGTAGTTTTAAATAAGTTCCATGCTTTCTGGAGTGATTTGACCCTCCTGACTTTCTCTTTCAGCTTCCTTTTTATCATTCCCCTCATTTTTGAGAAGTTTCCTTTTCTGAAGTCCAGTGCATATGTGTTGGACTTCCTTGGCAATCCTCCACTCAGATATAAGCTGAATTGGATCACACTGTGGTCACTGTTCCCCATTGGTTCTACAACTCTGACTTCTTGCACCAGGTTCTGAGCACCACTCAAGATTAAGTCCAAGGTCGCTTCTATCTGGTTGGTTCTGTGACCAAATATTCTAAGGCACATTCATTTAGCATGTCTAGAAATTTGGCCTCTCTGTCAGTACCCACACATGAATTTACCTAGTCTATGTGAGGATAATTGAAGTCACCCATTATTACAGCTCTTTGATGCCTCTCTGATTTGCTTCACCAACTCCAGGTCACTCTCAGCGTTTTGATCTGGAGGATGATAGCACATCTCTAATAATGCATTTCCTTTCAGTCTACGTTATTTTCACCCATAATGATTCTATGGAGGACTCCAGTCCTCCTAGGTTTTCTAGCTTGTTGGATTCTATCCCTTCTTTAATATACAGCACTGTTGCCAAAACCTAAGGGGTATACTTGTGGGTCAAATGGGCTGTAACCCAAAATTTGGCTTTAAAAAAGCCAAATCTGGCAACAGAGATATACAGTACTACTCTGCCCCCAATCCTACCCTCCTTGTCCTTTCTGTAGAGTTTGTATCCAGAAATAACAGTGTCCCACTGGTTCTCACTGTTACAAATACAATAAATATTTATATACCGCTTTTCAACAAAAGTTGTTTTCATTAGCAACCAAGCATTTCAACTGAAGTTGGCGTGTGCTTTCTCCCTTAATGCCATTTGACCTTTTTGACCAGCTGTCATGTCTTTCTGTCTGCTCTGTTCCTGGTTGTACTATGTCTCTTTCTGGTTTATCTGACAAGTTTGCACCCTCAACCTTTGGGGATTTTGCTTGCCGAACCGGATACCACTGAGTTCCTTTTGGCAATCTCCCAGGCATCATTTTAAAAGCTCTCTGTGATCTTTTTGATTTTAAGCACCAGCAGTCTGGTTCCATCTTGGTTCAAGTGGATCCTTCTCTTTTGTAGAGGCTTTGCTTGCCCCAAAATGTATCCCAATTCCTAACAAATTTAAACCTCTCCTCCTGGCATCAGTGTCTCATCTACAAATTGAGACCCCTCAGATCCGCCTGTCTCGCTGTCCCTGTGTGTGGATCAGGTAGCACTTCAGAGAATGCTACGCAGGCATAGGTATGTGCACAAACTCGGTTTGCTTGGTGTACTTTGAGTCCAAAGTGGGCTCGAACCGGGCTCAAACCAGGCAAGTTCAGTTTTGGCACCTGAATGAGGGACCCAGCTTGTCTTGAATTTGAGCCAGTTTGGGCACAGTTTGGGGGTACTAGGGATGATTTTTTTTAAAGGCAGACTTATCGCCTCTGAGGCCCTTGCGGGGTGCTGCTGGCAGCCATGGAGGGGTCTCTGTTTGTTCTCCTCCACGGCCAGCCTCCCCCCAGTCTTCTAAGGACCATTTTGGCCCATTTGGGGGGCATTCCGGCCCTTTCTGAGGTGGCGACCACACAAATGGGCAGGGCACATGTGCAGTGGCCTCCAAAATAGCCATTGCCACCTCAGAATGGATCCGAATTAGGGGTGAGCATTTTGGAATTTTCTTGTTTTGATTTGTATCCAAATCAAAACACCCCCGTTTTGTTTTGTACCCAAATTTTCTGAATCTGAATCAGCCCTGTTTTGTTTTGTAGCCGAATTTTCCGAATCCGAATCCGAATCGATTTGGATTTTTAAAAAGGGTCCCAGGGCAAAAAGAGTGGGTGGTGGTGGCGTCCAATGGGTGGAAGCTAGCAGCCAAATTTCAAAGGAATTAGGCAAAGGTATTTTTGTGAATTTTTAAAGTTTACACATCTTTAAGAATTTTCTCATAGGGAATAATGGAGGTTCCAGCAAATTTATCACTTCAAATCAAGGGGAAAGGGATGACCCAGAGCAGAGTGTGGTGGGTGGTAGTGCCCAATGGGGGCAAGGAAACTTCCAGAATTATTTCAAAGAAATTGGGCAAAGGGCTGATCTTTTGTGATTTGATGAAGTTTACATGTCTAAGATTTCTCCTATAGGGAATAATGGAGGTTTAGGTTTCAGCAGCCCCATAATTCCACTTGGGGGGCACTGGGGTTGCCCAGAGTGAGGGGTTGTGTAGTGCACATAGGGTGCCAACCACCCCCATACCCACAAGCCCGTGGGGTACTGGGTTTTGTTGTTTCTGAAGCGTTCATTGTAGATTCTCTGGTAGCATATGAGATTTTCAGTGAAAAACAAGAATCCACTCTCATATGCTACCAGAAAATCTACACCCAGAACACCACAGAATCAACAGAACCCAGCACCCCATGGGTTAGCAATGCTTCCCCTGGCCAATGTGGGGTCAGTAAAGAGTGGCAAGAAGCAAAAGAGCCAATGCGGAACAAGGAGGGAATTGTCAGCAGGTCAGCCCATGATTTAGGTCACCGATCAGAAGGCTGGAAGGGTGGGAAATTCAAAGAGATGTCAAACACAAAATGGAGACTGACTCAGAGAACACCACAAAATGGAGGTCCGAAACAACAAAACGTTTTGTAGCCGAAACAGGGACGTTTTGTTTTGTATACAAAACTTTTGGATCTGGAAAATTGGTGTTTTGTCTTGTCTACAAAACACCCGAAACAGGCTGTTTTGGGTACAAAATGTTTTGTATCCGAAACGTTTCACACATCCCTATTCCGAATGGAACCAAAATGGGCTGAAACAGCCCTTAGAAGACTGGGGGAAGGCCAGCAGGGGTAGGGGGAACCTCCAGAGACCCCTCCATGGCCACCAGAGAGGGAGGAGGGAGTGATGTTAGCAACTCTTCCCTGCCACCAAAAGCCCTTTCTACTTTTATAAATCGCTTCCTGAGGGCCAAACAACCCTTAGCAACAGATTTACACTAGTGAAAAGCACTTTTGGAGGAAGAGTTAATATATATATTAACGTACCCTTCTGGATGAGTCAATTTTGAATTGGTTTGAGATTAGCATTATTGCCTGGACAAATAGGAGTAATGTGCCTTCCTTGTTTCCGCATCATTCTCCATTCCATTTCACAAGCTGGAATTTGTTCTAAACCCAAATGATTAATATATGTGAAAGGATGTGAAAGGATAAAACATTGAATGGCTTTCCTGCTGGGAAATCTTATAATTTTGAAACATTTGATGCTATCTTTACATTGTAATTCAAATTAATTCCACTGTAATGTCATAACTGAAAGGTGTAATAAGCGGACTACTTATTTAACATTAAAAGTTTTTTTAAAAATTCAGAACAGTACCATTCTTGAATGGTGGCAATCCATCACTAAGACACTACAGCAGTGGCATATTGTATTGTAATTTCTGCAGAGGTCTTTTATATCACGAATATAATAAAGGTAGTTTTTCCACATAGGTGAAATTCTTCTTTTTGAATATGTAGGCTCAAGAAAAAATAGAATAGTTTTACAGGACAAAGTAGTCCTATTCAGACATTATGTTGTACAAGTGTACAGAATTTTATATGCTCATACATATTTTTGTGTGAATGACTATACCTGTGTTCATTTTCAAAGTAGGTTCAGGCCTCAAATGCATGGTAGAGATAGGAAGTATGCTGCTGTACCTGTACTGAATAAAACATGCGGATAACAGTCCCTGCTGCTGTGCACTGTACTTACGTATTTAGACACTGTATGTATGTATGTATGTATGTATGTATTTATTTATTTTTACACTTGTATCCTGCTCTTGCTCTGAGGCACTCAGAGCAGTGTACATGGTTGTGCTTATCCTCACAACAACCCTGTGAGGTAGGTTAGGTGGGAGTTAGGTGACTGACTCAGAGTCACCCAGTGAGTTTCATGGTTGAATGGGGATTTGAACTTGTGTCTTCCCGCTCCTAGTCCAACAATCTAACCACTACGCTATGCTGGCCCCTGAACATATGAGTGTTCAACATAATGTCTGGCTATAACAATCAGTACTACTTTTTCTAGTACATAAGTTATATACCTAAGTTATGTACATAATAATATGTAACAATTTAGTACTAATGGATGAATAGTATCTGTTGTGTGGTGCTGTGGAATAAAAAGATGCAACTATACATTCAGTTTAATTCAGATAAGATTGTGGTAATCAAGAAAAGGGACTGTGCCCTTGTCAATAATTTTACATGGGTAACGCCGAAGTTCTTCTGGGTGGTCTCTGTCCATCAACAAATGGGCTTTGTGCTTGCATGAAGACCTGGTCGGGAAAATTTCCAAGCTTCTTTCTCTCTATCCTTTAGGTGGTAGCTCCTCCCCTTATGCACTTCAGTCATGTGCTCAGCCCTTTTCCTCCTCAGTCTTTTGTCGTCCGCTGAAGGGTTCACACCTCAGGCCAGTCGGAAAGCTTCCAGCTTCTTTACAAAATAGCTTCTCTGTTACTCTTTTGTTCTTGAACTTCTCTTCCTTCTAATATACCTTTGTGTTCCTACAGTTCCCCCCCCCCCGACTTATACAACTTTTGCATTTTTATTTTTGTTGCGGTCTCTCCCTCCCCTCTCTCCCACCTGGGGGATGGTGGTGGTGGGTGGGTGCGAGTTACTCTGCTGCCGTTGTTTTATGGCTTATAGGACTCCCTTAAACCTTGCTCCGCTTGCAAGGCAAAGTTTCCCGTTTCTGACGTCCATCATCTTTGCCTTTTTGCCTCAGTGAATCTCGCATTGTACAGTCGTGCCCACACTGTCAAGAATTTATGCACCAAGCACACTGTAATCAAGCCTCCAGACTATGTGCCACTCTGTGGGGAAAGACCCTGATGTTGCTGGTAGCGCACCTATCAACTGCTCACAAACTAAAGCTACCTCCAGAACCATAGAGTCTTCTAACAGAGATGGAGCTAACAGCATGCCCTTCAACTCTGGCGATTCCACCCGCAACGGACCCCCGTGTTCTGTCTATCCCTGGACAGACTGTGCCTGCTTCTTTTGAACTGGCCGGGGAGATGAACATACAGAGAAATTCTGTTACGGGATTGATGCTACTGCATTGAAGGCTAAGAAGAAGGTCGATTCTAGAGAAGTGGAAATCCTGAATTAAAAGAAAACACCATCATCTGTTCCATTGCGGCTGCAAGGCGTGACACTGGATCATGGCTCGGTGCTGCATAAGGCGATGCAGAAGACTAAACATACCAGTGGCCAACACCCCCTTAATCGATCCCCGACCAGCCACACCTCCTTCTGACGTGCTGCCATTGCCAATTGATTCTGACTGTGAATCATTAGACGAAAACCCCTCAGGACTGAGAGGGTACTCCTTATGGCATGAGAGGGATATGTATACACAATCCTCACTGGAGGTTAGCTACAGGGTTGGCGTTAGCACAGACACCTACTCTTCTCACTCCTATTCGCCAAGCAAACATAACTACTTTTGTGATGACCACTGCAGTCCTGGTGCTAGGGACTGATATTATAGAGATTATGCCTCGGAGAGACATCACTCACAATGCAACCACCATAAAGATCAAGGCTATTGGCTCAGGGACCATTGCTGCTCACAATCTCCCTCACTACTGCTGGTGCTCTCACTCGCTGGAAAGCTGGACTCAATTGGCAGACAGCTATATTCTACATCCTCTATTCATTTGAAAATCGGCAACTCCCAGGCATGCATGTCAAGATACAACCATTTTTTATGGGAAAAGTTAAGAACATAAGAACAGCCTTGCTGGATCAGGCCAAAGGCCTGTCTAGTCCAACATCTTGTTTCTCACAGTTGCCCACCAGATGCCTCTGAGGAACCCACAGCCAAGAGGTATGTGGATGCCCTCTCTCCTGGTGTTGCTCCCCTGCAACTATTATTGAGAGGCATCTTGCCTCTGAGGCTGGAGGTGGCCCACAGCCACCAGACTAGTAGCCATTGATAGACCTGTCCTCCATGAATTTGTCTTTTAAATGACCCTTTTAAAGCCATCCAAGCTAGTGGCCATCACCACATCCCATGGCAAAGAATTCCATAGATTAATTATGCACTGTGTGAAAAAGTACTTCCTGCTGTCGGTCCTAAATTTCCAAACCTTCATTTTCATGGGGTGACCCCTGGTTCTAGTGTTGTGAGAAAGGGAGAAAAATTTCTCTCTGTCCACCCTCTCCACTCCATGCATAATTTTATACACCTCGATCATGTCTCCCCTTAGTTGCCTTTTTTCTAAACTAAAGACCCCAGGTGCTATAGACTTGCCTCATAAGGAAGGTACACATGCTGAGTACTTCTGGGTACTTCTGGCCAAAGAGGACACTGGGGCAACAGGGAGGTATGCTGCTGCCACAATGGACACTTTTTAAATGGAGTGCCAGTGGGGAAAATGTGGGGAGGGGAGGGGTAAGGGCACCCTCCCCTACTCTTAAAGGTATGCCCCCCCCCCGCCGGTTTCATGCACATCTCTATAGACTTGCTTTGCAACTTAGGACTCAGGACAAACTACAAAAAGTCAAACCTGACACCCATGTGTAAAATAATGTTCTTAGGCACCATATTTGATTTTATGACCACGTCTATCTTCTCGATCGTATGAGCCACATTAGAGATCTGGTTCTTCTTTTACAATGCAATGAGATGTTCTGTGAGGGAAATCCAGCAGATGCTGGGTCGTATGGCAACCATGACAGCAGTATTGCCAGCCATTGGCATGCCTGTGCATAAGGATCTTACAAAGATGGTAAATAGACTGTTTCAGCCCCCAGGTAGACCTTATGAAGGCATACCACAAGAGGTGAGAATGTCATTGACTTGGTGATTCATAATGGCGAACCTCTCAACATCTGCTCCATTTTGCAAACCAACGCCAGATGCACAAGATCACTGTGGACACATCAGAAAGAAGATGGGGGTGCTTGGTCAATGGTCTCCTTGAGAAGCAATGTGCCACATAAATTACCTTGAACTTCTATCTATATACAAAGCACAAAAAGGGTTTCAACCTCTGATTGCTGGTCAACATGTTCAGATCATGACAAACAACATGACTGCAAAGGCTTACATAAATCGTCAGGTCGGCACAGGGTTACAGTCTCTTTTGTGGCACACCATGGACATATGGGAATCGGTGCTTCACCACGAAGCATACCTCTCCGCCATTCATATCTAAGGACTAAGGAATACCCTGGTGGATCACCTAAGTGGGACCCGATCACTTTCCCACAAATGGAAGCTGCACCCCACCACTCTGAACAACATATTCAGAATTTGGGGCCAGCTGCAATTAGACTTGTTCACGAGCAACAGAATAAAAACAAAGTAAAACATTCATTAAGACAAAAATGGGGGGAGGGGAACACACACATTACAACAATTTAAAATTATATTTTAAAACAGCATTAAAACCATTACAACAACATTAATTAAAAGCCTGGGTGAAGAGATGTGGTTTTTAAAGACTTTTTTTAAGCTGTCAGAGATGGGGAGGCTCTTATTTCACTAGGGAGCGCATTCCAAAGCCTTGGGGCAGCAGCGGAGAAGGCCTGTCCCTGAGTGGCCACCAAACGAGCCGGTAGCAGCTGCAGATGGACCTCTCCAGCAGATCTCAGTGGGCGGTGGGGTTCATGCCGAAGAAGGCGTTCCCGTAAATACCCAGGGCCCAAACTGTTTAGGGCTTTATAGGTTATAACCAGCACCTTGTATTTTGCCCGGAAACATATCAGCAGCCAGTGTAGCTCCTTCAATACAGGAGTTATATGGTCTCTCCGAGATGATCCAGAGACCAGCCTGGCTGCCGCATTCTGGACCAGCTGTAGTTTCCGGACTACGTACAAGGGCAGCCCCACATAGAGCGCATTACAGTAATCCAGTCTGGAGGTTACCAGCAAATGTACAACTGTTTTGAGGTCATTCACCTCAAGAAACGGACGCAGTTGGCATATCAACCAAAGCTGATAGAAGGCACTTCTGGCCACCACCTCAACCTGGGACATCAGGGAGAGGCTCGGATCCAGAAGCACCCCTAGACTGCGTACCTGTTCCTTCTGTGGAAGTGTGACCCCATCCAGAACAGGCAGATCAAAATAATTTCTCGAGTTCCGACCGCGCACAATGAGTACCTCCGTCTTAGCCAGATTCAGTCTCAGTTTGTTATCCCTCATCCAGCCCATCACCGCCTCCAGGCAGGCATTTAGGGAGGTTATGCCCTCTCCCGATGATGCTGACATGGAGAAATAGATTTGGCTGTCATCAGCATACTGATAGCACCCTGCACCAAATCTCCCGATGATCTCTCCTAGTGGTTTCATGTAGATATTAAACAACATTGGAGACAATATGGAGCCCTGGGGAACACCATACAAAAGTTCAGATTTTGAAGAACAGCAGTCTCCAAGGGACACCATCTGGAACCTGCCCGAGAGGTGACTCCAACTCCCAATTCCCTCATAGGAACATAGGAAACTGCCATATACTGAGTCAGACCATTGGTCTATCTAGCTCAGTATTGTCTTCACAGACTGGCAGCGGCTTGCACTCACTAGTTCTGGCAAATGGGAATTTAGCTCAAAAGGGGAGACAGTTCCGATCAGCCTTAATTTGTGCAAGCGTATGAACTAAAGCGTATGGTTTTAAATTCTTAAAATGTTTTAACTTTTTGTTGTCATTTATTTTAACCAGTGTTTTAATTTGTCATTTATTTGTTTTAACTAATGTTTTAACTTTTTGTTTTTGCTGTAAACCGCCCAGAGACATAAGTTTTGGGCAGTATAAAAATATGTAAAATAATAAATACATAAATAAATAAACTCAAGAAAATTGGTTTGAGAGAGAGGTTTGAATTAGACAAAAAGTAGTTTATTAAAACTGGAATTAAAACTTGAATCAGACTAAATTACTATGTGGCCCTAGTTTAAAGGCACTGCAAATATGCTAAGAAACAGACTATTGTGAGGCACATTTAGCTTAAAGTTCCAAATTATGTGTAAATTCCCAGGCGGGCTAGAGAGGTACTTTAAGATAGAGGGGCAAGATTTCTGAAATAAGAGAAAGGGATAGATTCAGCCCTGAAGGAGCTGAGCAAGAGGCTATATCACCTGTTCTGAATAGGGGAACTCCAAGGTGGAGTTTCTTGTTGCACTCTTATGGGGTCTAGAGTGAGAGGCACAAGGGAACACTGAGATGTTTCACAGTGGTACACGAGGAAGCACACTGGGTCATGGGATTAGGGATACTTATATCCCAAAACGTGCCTTGAGGGAACGCCTTTTGTCCTGCTCTGCTGAACATGGGAGCCCAGACAACCTTTTTTGGGGAATCCATTGTTTCTTAGTCCTTCCTGGGTAGGAATGTGTGTGAATCGCCCATGGCATTCAAGGCTGATTGTGAGGACAATTGGAGTGTGCAGGTGTGTTTAATGAATATCCTGTGCTGGGAGGGCTTTCCACTAATTCTATCAAGAGTTTCGATGGGCACCTCTTCAAAGTTACATCACTAACTCATCCCTATTGTAGTGGAGGCTGCAAATAAGAAACGTTTCTTATCTGTCTTTTCTCCCTGGCCTGATAGCCAGGTATTGTCTCTCTTTGCGAGAGGAAGAGGGGAGTTTAGATTTCATTCCAAGGCTGAAATGATCTTAGATGCCAGACACTTGCAGTAGCTAGTCTTGGGAGTCTGCCTAGCTGGGCACCCCTCATAGAGAGTGTGAAGCTAATCCCCTTTCCAATTTGTGGGGCTTGTAGTCAAATCCAGGGACGACCAGTCCACTGCCAACTAAGCGACTTATCCCCATATATAACATAGACCGGGAGCTCACATTGCGGTGCAGCTCCTGAGCATAGCAAAAGTGTAATCTCCAAGCCTGGAGATGCAGTTACAACCAGGGAGGCTTCTGGAAGTAAGCAAATAAGCTCAGCTGGTAACAGTGTCTAAACTGAGATCTAATTACCATGTACTATTCAGATTCTGAAAGTAAATTTAATTTCTTAAATTTAATACATTATCATTTTTTATTAATTTAATGACTCCTTTAATAAATTATTAAGAACTTTACCATTACTTTTAAAATTATGAATCATGTATAATTCAATTTTAATGGTAAAGTGCTTTAAGTTTATTTATTTAATTAGTAGATTTGTATCCTGCTTTTTCACTAGAGTTCCTAAAGCCACCCGCTAATAATAAAATGCAATAAATATTTACAAAAATTTCACTGATGAAAATAGGGACATGCTTATGAATGTGTAGGGGGCATAGTATACCGTTCTGAATACAAGCATGCCATAAATGGAAAGCAGGTAATACATTGCATGTACAGCACATGAGTTCAGATTAGGAAAGTAGATGAGCCAAGCCCTAATCATCTCCAGGATTATTGCCCCAAGCCATGCCCACTTGTGGTGCTAACCTTCAGGGGTGCACGAGGGACTAGGGGTGTGCTGAACCAGTCCACTATCAAACCGGTCCACAGCAAACTGGGACGGTTCGGCCATGGACCGGACCAGCCCCAGAAATTGAACTGGACTAAACTCAGTTCATCTGTGGACCAGTTTGGCGGTTACTTACCTGGGAATCTGGTGAGGATTCCTCTTTACTTCCAAAGTTAATAAAATGGGTGGGTGGGGCGTTGAGAGACAGGCACATTTAAAACTGAAATAGAAGCCATTTACCAGCAGGCCTGCACAGTACTCCCCGACCTCTCTGCAGTAGGATACAAATGGCCTCTGCACACAAATGGCCTCTCTCTCACCACTCCCCCACCACCTTTTATTACCTTTGGAAGCAAAGGGGAACCCTCACCAGATTCCCCCTTTATAGGAGCTTGAATCAGGGAGCCGGTTTGGTCGGATGGACTGGACCAGCCAGTCGGTTCAACAAAACTGGTTCGTGGACCTGTCTCATCCAAATTTGGTCTGAATTAGGACCAAACTGTGCAAACCAGTTATGTGCACACCCCTACTAGGGACACTGTGTATCCACCCACCTATAGATTTAATTTCTAGAGACTCTGGGGAGGGAGCTGAATCCCGAAGAATGGTAACTTCATGAAAAGAATTGAACATCCCCCAAGAGGAAAAATGGGGACAAAACATATGCATTGATTTACCAAGGACAGAGTCCAGAAAATTGGGACTGACCCTGGTAAACAGGAACAGTTGGAGCCTATGCAGAGCCTAGCAGTTGGAGCCTATGCAGAGACATTTAAAAAGTACACTTAGAACAAAACAGTCCAACAGAAGAATGAGGCATAAGAATGAACTTCTTATGAGGCTAAGCTACAACACCTGGGGCTTTTTAGTTTAGAACAAAGCTGACTGCGGGGAGACATGATAGAGGTCCAGGGGTGTAGCTATATTTGGACAAAAGGGTTCAAAGAACACGGGCCCCCAGCTCCTGAGGGCCCTCCTGATCCCTCCCTCCCTATTTTCTTCATTATCTCCCTCATTCTGGGGGGCCGCCAGAGAGAGGGATGAACACGAGCCCCCTCTCCCCTAGCTACGCCCCTGTAGAGGTCTATAAAATCATGCATGGTGTGGAGAAAGTGAACAGAGCGAAATTCTTCTCCTTCTTACGTAACACTAGAACCAGGGGTCATCCCATGAAATTGATTGCCGGGAAATCTAGGACCAACAAATGGAAGTACTTTTTCACACAACGCATAATCAACATGTCGAATTCTTGCCACCTTCTGGATTTCAGCCCTTGCAATGCCTTGTAAGGTGGGTCCAGGTGAGCATTAACGCAGAGGCAGAGGAGGTGCCTGCCTATGGCCGCAAAATTTGAGGAGCGGTGGCGGCAGTAGATCCAGGGAGTGGGAGAGAGGAAAAAGCTCCCCCTTTACTTTGATTTGATAAAAAGCCACGGTGGCGGCAGTAGCTGCGGGGAGAGGGGCAACCAGGTGAGGGGAAAGTTCTCCCTTTTGCCTCTAAAGATTGCTGGCAGTGGTGGTGGCTGGCTGCAGCTGCAGGGCGTGTGAGGGGGTGAAAAGGGGAGAGTCATAGTGCCCCATTCTTTATCTCTAAGCCCGCTGTGCGGGCAGCAGCAGCAAGCTCCCTTGTCCTCCCCTCCTACTAGGTGACTGAAAGGCCGGGCTCTGCTATTTGCTGCCCTTGAAGACAGTTTGGAAGCTTCAGCTGGCCCAAGATGTTGTTTGCAAGGATGCTTGTGGGTGCTAGTCACTTTAGAGTATTACTGCCATCCTGCAACAGCTTCACTACTTGCAGCTTCTGGATTAGATTCAACATGCTGGTTTTGAACTTTAAAGCCCTACATGAATTGGGACAGGGGCATCTGTTGGACCACATTTCCTCATAATAATCTGCCAGGGCCTTGCAGTTTGCATCACAGGCCCTGCTTATAGCCCAGCACTGACTGAGATTTTACTGGTGGGCCCTGGGGACAGGGGCCAACATGATATGCAATAGTAAGTTGACCAGATAAGAGCTATATATTTGCAAAAAGCTTTCATAGGAACATAGGAAACTGCCATATACTGAGTCAGACTATTGGTCTATCTAGCTCAGTATTGTCTTCACAGACTGGCAGCGGCTTCTCCAAGGTTGCAGGCAGGAATCTCTCTCAGCCCTATCTTGGAGAAGCCAGGGAGGGAACTTGAAACCTTCTGCTCCTCCCAGAGCGGCTTCATCCCCTGAGGGGAACATCTTGCAGTGCTCACACATCAAGTCTCCCATTCAGATGCAACCAGGGCAGACCCTGCTTAGCTATGGGGACAAGTCATGCTTGCTACCACAAGACCAGCTCTCCTCCCTTTCAGCATCCCTGCACTGAAGGTTTCTTGTGCAACCCAGTGGATGCAGAGAATGAGGGGGAGTAATTTTCACATCTCTCTCCCTTGCTGCAAATGACCTTTCCACTTGCTCCTTCCCGCCCGCCCCCTATCTATCTATCTATCTATCTATCTATCTATCTATCTATCTATCTATCTATTGTACTTATTTTTTGTACGTGCTTTGAGTGCCTAGAAATGATGGAGGTTTATAGGCTCCATGGAGAAGCAGCAAGGGTGCCCTAGTCAAAGGTCAAGAACAACGTAATGGAATTCCTGCCATTCTGACTTGCTTTCCAAAAATCCAAATATCATAATTTAGCTGCAGAAATATGTCAATGTTTGTGTTGCTATAACTTAAGCAAGGCAAACATGCTTACATAGAAGTAAACTGAGTTTAGATTAACAGGCCTTATTTGCAAATAGTGTGGAACATAGGAACTTAGGGACATAGGAAGCTGCATATACTGAGTCAGATCATAGGTCCATTGTCTACACAGACTGGCAGTGGCTTCTCAAGGCTGCAGGCAGGAATCTCTCTCAGCCCTATCTTGGAGAAGCCAGGGAAGGAACTTGGAACCTTCTGCTCTTCCCAGAGCAGCGGCTCCATCCCCTGAGGGGAATATCTTGCAGTGCTCACACATCAAGTCTCCCATTCAGATGCAACCAGGGCAGACCCTGCTTAGCTATGGGGACAAGTCATGCTTGCTGCCACAAGACCAGCTCTCCTCTGGTCCTGTGTGTTCCAGATCAGTTTGATAGAATTGTTTGTGAGATAGGAAAAATTAATATCAGGCTAACAAAGTTTCTTAGCAACTTTACATTTCAATATAATATAGCTACTGAAAGCCCCAACTACATCCTGTTTAGTTAATCAGACCATGGGGAACATGTGGCTTCAGGCTAACCATGGGAAGAGTCAGTTAATATTGCTGGGCTCCTTCTCCATGTGGTGTTCAGCATTCATTACCTGTTGGTGGCTGCTTGCCAACCCTTCTTCACACTTCCTTGCCTTTACAAACCACCAACTTTGTCTGAACATCTGTCTCATGAAAAGATCACATCAGGTTATTATGTAATCCTAAAGCACAAATCTCAAGAGATATACCTGGCATATTATCCAAGCCGTTCTGTGTCAAAGTCTGTGTGTCTTTTACTTTTGCAAGAGTTCTGTTTATTTCAGTGAGACAGGAGTAAATTGGGCAGGATTTCTCACTATATTCATGCAAAATGGCAGGGAAGTATTAATTGGCCAAAATGTTCTCGTTGCCTTTCCCCCCTCTACAACTACAGCTTTTAGCAGGATGATGATATTGGGCAATTATTGCTGCAATACAGTCATATAGAGCAAAAAATAATTACTCTAAGCCTGGTGTCTGTGTTAAATAGTTCCACATTTTCATCTGTTATAAGCAGATAAGCCTTAGTCTAAGTAAAGTGGACTATGTCTTAACCAAGTTAATTTATATTTTGAAAATTACATTTCTTGTATTCTCTTTAAAAATACATTTTGTTGGCCTTCCTTCAGAATAATCAAATTAGCTAGGAAGTTTTCCTCATATTTTGATAACAGTTGCTGGGATGCTGCTTCAGACAGGAAACAAATGAAAATATTAGATGCCAAAATGCAGTGCTGCAGGCATTAAAATCATGAAGCCTTTTTATATTTACAATGAGAGCATATTAAATTAGCACAATATCAGTACATCCAACAGAGTGCAGTGCTGTTCTTCAGTTTGTAATGCAGAATGTTGCTCAAACATGCATATTGTGCTAGTTTGAACTGCATGCCTTATAGTAAGAGAGAGTTCTTTAAAAATATGCCACTATTCTCAAGAATCCTTTTTCCATCTTAATTCTGTAACAAGATGTTGGTGAGTATATTCATGTTCTGTTTAAGATATTCTGATTTCATTGAAAGAATATTCAGCATTTGAAACCATACTTACTATACATAAAATAGAAATACAGAGCACCATGTATTCCATAGTTATTTACTGAATATCTGTATTTTAAGGGGAAAACCTTCCTTGGAAAACATTTTGAGGTTTATGTTTGAAGGCATGGATTCCAAATAAACATCTGTGGTAAGGGCTGGTTTAAAATAAATGGGGTTGTTAGGACACAAGCTCATTTACTTTTAGAATTGAAAGACAAATGCTTAGTATTATTTGTCATTATGTACATGTTAATGGTTTTATACATAGACCATTTGTATAGGTTTCACTCCTAAATCTATATTTTGATATGCAGTACAAGTGCTAATTAATGCACTATATTTAATTATTCTATTGCAATCTAAATTCATACCTACCTATGCTTTTGCACTTCTGTCTTTGGGCATAAGAAAATATATAACAGATATTTCTATGTCCATCAGTTGAGAGACTTTAAAAAAACACTTACACCCCAATCTCAAACATATTTACTTGGAAGTAATTCCCACTGACTTATTTCCAAGTAAGCATACTTTGAACCTCAGCTTTACTTTTCAATATCAGGAAGTACTGGCAAATAAATGTCCCTTAACAAATACCAGCTTATACCATATTATATATTTTTTTTCTTGTGAGAAATTAGGTTTGACTCTTGAATGATCATCTGTAAATGTGACTGTAATTGTTGGTTTTGTCTGCATTATTGTTTCAGCATAATAGTTACTGATCCCATGATGGATGTAGATGAATCAAAGGATCACTTTTTAAAAAATTGTATCATAAGTTCTTTAAAAACACTGCTTGGTGAGATCATCATGAAACTATGTCATTTGAAGGGGTTCAGCACACAGTTGGCTGCATGATCACCATGGTTTGTGCAAGGCTTATTTGGTGTATTTCTTATTTGATGGGAAGGTCATATAATTTTACTTTCAATACACCTCACTAATTATATGGTATCACACAGTGTGATGAACCTGATATGCTAAGGAAGAGATTTAGCAATGAAAGTCTTAGTTAGGTTATGGAGAAGTTAATTGAAAAGACATGCCTGCTAGATTTATATTTTCTGTTCCTTCTACAACTTGGAACTTTCCAAAGTTCTTTGGAACAAGCACTTTGCTCAAATAAGATGTTAGGAAATAGGATGTATTCCACATACGTTGTTAAGTTGCAAATGAATTTTTAGTTTTCAAAACTTAGTTAAATTATGTTATTATTATATTCATTTATTTAGTGCATTCATATATTGCCAAACACAAGCATTCCATGGCAGTTGTCATTTACAATACAAGATGGCATCACAAAACACAGTGAAATAATTATCAGCCATGAAAGCTTGAATTATCAGCCATGCATGAACCTGTTCAGAGGCCCTTTTACAGGCCTCCGAACAGGTTTGAAAGACCAGCGGTTCGACAGGTTTGAAGGTGGGGGGGATAACTTTTAAGGGCTAGGGAGCATGCACTTACACACACCCCGCCACATTTTCCCCACCAGCACTGCAGTGTCAAAGGGTCTGGTGGGGCAGCAGCATACCTCCCTGCCACCCCATTGCCTCCTCAGACTGGAAGTGACCGGAAGTACCCAACGTGCATGCAAGTGAGTGTGACGTGCACATGTGTGTGCCAAGTACTTCTGGTCACTTCCAGTCTGAGGAGGCAACAGGGTGGCAGGGAGGTATGCTGCCGCCCCTCCAGATCCTTTTACACTGCAGCACCAGCGGGGGAAATGCACCCTCCCCAGTCCTCAAAGGTATCCACCCTCCACCCCCCCCTTGCTGGTTCCGTGCACATCCCTAGTTTCAGCCTGACAACCCTACCCTACTGCTGTTCCAGCCTTCCAGCTCACACAACACTCAGCAGCACACTCTCTCTCAAATAGAACTCTTCTCCCATAGCCCTCCTCCTCTTCCTGACTGTTCAGCCCTCCCTTTTATCCAACTTCAAAGGGATACATTAACCAATCATGGAGTTCCTTCCCTCAGGCAGCTAGAAACTTCTGTCTCTGCCTTGAGACAACCAATCACACTTTGTAACTTTCCCTCAAAAACTCTGCAGCAGACAACTTTTACCTCAGTCTTGGCTGTAAGGGGGTTGCTATCTCACTTTTGACAAGTGATGTAAGATCAAAACTGTGAGACTCCCAGCTGTTTCAACTTGTTACAAATTCAGCCTTCTCTATTTTTTTTATTGATACATCATGTTTCAATAGTTAAATATACTGCTGATCATTGATTTATCATCTTCCACTCAAGGGTTCCACCCAATGAGTTAAACATTATTTGAATTAATGGAATGGCTCATATTCACTTCAATAGGCTTTAGATCTGTTCTTAAATTTTAATGAAACAGCTGAATATTTGCAGAGGTACAACCAGCAGCTGTAAAACATCACAGAAACAGAAGCTACATTTGTTGTGAAGCAATGGGGATATATTAGAATGAGTAATAGACTGGATGACCTTGATGCAAATTAAGAATTTTGAACAAAAGTGGATTTTATATTATTCAGAAAAACATATTATTTCAGAACTACCAAAATAGGTCTGAAAAACTAATATTTTGGTTTTGTAGAAATGTAGAATTCCATAGATCCAAGAACCATTGGGTGGCTTCATACATAACACAAGTAAGGTTGCTGCACTGCGGGAGCCCTGGGAACATGCATGGATCCAACTTCCAGCATTGGGACGGGCATGCTGACAGTACGCACATCATCTAAACTTGCCAGTGTTCACCTGGTCTGCCCTACTTGTGGTTCCAAACCTAATATATGTAACCTACTTCAAATCTAGGTTGCAGATGTGGGATTTAGAACTGCAAGTAGGGTATAAAATGCTGACATTGATGGGTTTGGTTGATAAGTCCAATGTCAGCATGCCCATGCTGACACTGGAAGTCAGCTACATGTGTGTTCCCAGAGCTCTTACAGCAACCTTACTGGCCATGTTACGTGTGAAGCCACCCATACTTTGAGTTATAGAGAACCTGCAGATTACAGAGATGATTCTTAAGAGTTCAGAAGCAAAGCTGCCTCTCATTTGGGCAGACTGTCACCGAAGCATGACACTCAACTGTGAAATGCTAAAAAGGATGACCACTACTGGAGCACACCCTTATCAAGAAATACTTCCTTTGAAGATGGAACATCACAGCCTACAAGATGAACTTGCATCCAGTTTCTTGTAAAGTCCTAACAATGAAAGTATACTGAAGGTTGTCCCAAAATTTATGCCTCAACACTGAGACTGTTGTATCATCTAGCAATCTCATTAACATGACTAGCCACAGTTGCTAGGCAAAGGGAGCTGAGTTTATGTTGAAAGGAAAATAAAGAATATCAATATCCATGGCTATACTGGTTTAGTATTGTGACTAAGAGGCAGAGCTACAAATCAGGATTCCCCAGTTCAAATTTCATCTCTCCTATGAAATTACTAAGTGGTCTTAATTAATTCACTCTGCCTCAGCTGCAATAGGGGGATAGTAATATTTATTTAGTTTATAGGGTTGTTGTAAGACTACAACATAATTAATGTGAAGAGCTTTGAACACTCAAAAGCGTTATCATTGAAGCATGCATTCAAGAACAAAGAACAATGCACTTTTGATAGTCAACATTATTTCCAACTTAAGTGTTATGGATGTTCATATATCCATCAAAGGAACATACTAGTGTCTTCAAAATGCAGTCTCAGGAGTATATATGAACATCCATCTGAAAATAAAGTTGGTGGAGGAAAACATTTTTAAGGGATCGATGGATCAACTGCAGCTTTGACCTGTAACTAGTTTTCTTTCTTTTTTTCATTTTGACAATCTCCATTTCCACTTTCTGTTGATACAAAATACATTTCAATGGATTGACCTAGCTACATATATGCTAGTTGTGAGCACTACTGTGGATTTGGTCACGATCCTAATAATCTTGTCTATGTTCTGTTTTTTCTCTTCCATAGTCACGGCCCATTCCTTCACATCTTACTTCAGCAGTTGCTGAGAGCATCCTGGCTTCAGCCTGTGAAAGTGAAAGCAGGAATGCTGCCAAGAGGATGCGGCTGGATCGACAGCAGGTACAGTGATGGCCATGGGAAATGAGGGATACAAGATCCATATTCAGAACTAAGTGGAGTAAGCCATTAACATAAGCTTGGTACATTTCTTATTTGCTTTTAGAAGATCATTTATTTACTAAAAAAGGCAAGTATCTTGCCTTAAATGTGTTACATTTTTCCAGCTGTATATGGAAGTGCTTGGCTGGAGGCAGACATCATACACCAAGCACTGTGTTTTCACAGTGCCGCAAGCCATCTTTACAACTTAGCTAACAGACCAGCTCAGGGGCGTAACTACTATTAGGCAAGGGGAGGTGGCTGCCTGTGGGCCCCCACGCCTCGAGGGGCCCCCCAGAGGCAAGTCACATGACTATATATTGTGAAGTGTGTGTGTTTGTATCAGCGAGGGGCCCATTTTAAAATTTTGTCTCTGGGCCCACTCCAGCCTTGTTACGCCCCTGGACCAGCTTACCAGTGAATTGATCATGGGTTGAGCTCCATCAGTTTCTCTCCCCCTAGCTGAGGACAGAGTGCCCCACTGTTAGCCGCTGGTTGTTTGACACTGAAACAGTGCCTCTCATCTGAGGTGCTAAGTGTTTGACTTGCCCCAACTAGAGTCAGAGAAGGAGGCAAGAGAGAATGAGTGTGGAAAGGCAAGGCTGATGAACTCCAGTCAATTTACTGGCTTACTCATCTGTGAGTTTAGTTGTGAAGGTGGGTTTATAGGATGGCAGAAGAACATGCTATCAATTCTCAATGTTATTAGGTCTGTCTCCAGACTATCATTTGCACTATGTTTAGACAATGGCTGACATGATGCACTTCAGGCAGTTCTGCACTGCCTGTTCTGATGCAGGCATCTAAACCAGCACTGGTGCTGTTGCACAAGAGTGCTCTTGTGTTGATATGGAAAATTGTGCAATTGCAGTAGTGCAACTATGGCCATTATTTTCAGTGACTATAGAATTGTGCAGGTGTGATAGTGCAATATTACATATTAGCACAAGAGCATAGCATAGTTGTAGCACTATTTACTAGCAGAGTTTCCTGAAGAGTTTTCTATTTAAAATTGTTTCAATTTACTTCCAGCTTTATTGTAACACTCCTTTTTCATAATTACATAATACTTGCATTTATACATGTATAGGGGTTTGTAACATTACTTTGTTTGAGTATCTTAGCTCTCTGAATAGCAGGATTTTTATTAACAATTGTCACATTTAAAGTTTTTTTATTAACAGTTGTCAAATTTAAACTCATTGGCATCCCAGATGTAAATACAGGTACTCCCCAAGTTACAAACATCTGTACATACAAACAAAGCTCCATTACATATTGAATCAAGAAAGTCCCCAACTTACAAGCACCAGTCCACACACACCTACAAACAAGTTGCCATGCATGGGAACTATATGCATTTTGAGTAATGAACATTTGACTTACAAACAAACTTCCTGCTATAACTCATATGCAAGCTGGGGGCTTCCTATACTAGCCTATTTGTATGCAGGACAAAATGATTGAATCCGTGGTTTGTTAGGTTGTCAACATGTATGACCCAAACTAACTCCACACACTCTGTCATCCTCACTCCTTTTTCCTTGTCTTGCACACCCAGCTGCAAGGAGGGGATTCTCTTTTTAAAATCACAACTCTGCATGTCATCGAAATCTAGGAGCAAGCTTACAAACCAGGGTATGGAACAAAGATCCGATTCCGGTTTGTAAATCACAGTTAAACCACAACTCTCAGATTCAGACAGTCCCAGCACAGCATCCCTCCATTGGCTGTTGCTGGTGTCTGTCTTATGTTTCTTTTTAGTTTGTGAGTCCTCTGGGGACAGGGAGCCATCTTTATCTATCTATTTTTGTTTCTCTGTGTAAACTGCTTTGGGAACATTTGTTGAAAAGTAGTATATAAATATTTGTAGGAGTCATAGAACATGCATAGCTGTGTTTTAAGAAAGCAGGATTCTTGTGTCACAGCTCTGCATCTGAGGTGAGGAGGAAATTTGGCGGGGGCAGGGAGAAGTGTGGGTTAAATTTATGATCCAACAAACCATAGGAACATAGGAAACTGCCATAAACTGAGTCAGACCATTGGTCTATCTATCTCAGTATTGTCTTCACAGACTGGCAGCGGCTTCTCCAAGGTTGCAGGCAGGAATCTCTCTCACCCTTTCTTGGAGAAGCCAGGGAGACTTGAGCTCTTCCCAGAGTGGCTTCAACCTCTGAGGGGAATATCTTGCAGTGCTCACACATCAAGTCTCCCATTCAGATGCAACCAGGGCAGACCCTGCTTAGCTATGGGGACAAGTCAGGCTTGCTACCACAAGACCAGCTCTCCTCTCCCAAATGACTTCTATCATAAGAACATGGGGAGCTACCATATACTGAGTCAGATCCTAGGTCCATCTAGCTCAGTATTGCCTACACATACTGGCAGCAGCTTCTCCAAGGTTGCAGGCAGGAATTTCTCTCAGCCCTATCTTGCAGATGCTGCCAGGGAAGGAACTTGGAGCCTTCTGCTCTTCGCAGAACAGCTTCATCCCCTGAAGGGAATATATTGCAGTGCTCACACATCAAGTCTCCCATTTATATGCAGTCAGGGTGGACCCTGCTTAGCTAAGGGGGACAAGTCATGCTTGCTACCGCAAGACCAGCTCTCATCTCCAAGTTTGCTGGATCATCTGAATCAGGCCATTATAGGCTGTGTTGTTGTGCTCATATAGCTCTCTGTGCTCCATTTTTGTACCTTTTGGTGGTGTCTGAACAACATTGGAGGATTGGGAAATGGTTACAGTAGACCCCCAAATTGGACCAATGGGTTTAAAATAAAGCTTGCAAGGCATCCTGAGCAAGAAGCATAATTTTCTTTTAGAACAATAATCCATCTATTCACTTAAGGTATGGAGTGGCCACCATTCATGTCGGGTTTTCAAAAATTGTGGGTTTTATATAGGTCAGTAGATACTGAGTTCTTCTGCTTAACTGGTTCGTAATCTTGTAGGGTTAATGCATTTTTATTCTGGTAGCAGATAATGATCCCAGAACACTTAGTGTTAATGGGGTTTAATGAACCAAATCAAGAGCCAAACAGCAGCTAGTCTCAGAAATAAAAATTTCCATCACTACTGATCACATCAGCTCTATAACCTTATTGAAACTGAAGCAAATTCTTGGCCACTCTAATATGCCAAAACACTATTCTGTAATTTGAGTTTTCAAGTTTATTGCTCATAAAACTTAAACTGGGTCAAGCCCGGAAGAATTAAAGCTAATGAAAAACATAATATTGTGTCAAGATACTTCTTGTGCTAGTTTACATGCAAAAACAACACTGCCCAAAGAGGCAGGGCACACTAACAGCCTTACCCTAGCTAGTTTTAGTCATATGCAACTAGTCACATGTAAATAGTGGGCTCATATGGGGATATGCTTCCTCACCTACATCAAAAGTTGCATTCCCCCAGTTCAATTCTTGAACTAAAACGAACATGTGGCAAATTTGTCAAAAGCTTGTTAGTGTTTAGAAAAGCCATCTGAATTGTTGGAGCAAGATTCAGAGTGTCTAGAATACAGACTCATATCTGACCCAAATTCATTTTTTAAAAAATCAGTAGTAATCAATTCATAAGCAAATTGATAATTCCCCTTTGCAACAAACCCCAGACAAAACAGAACTAAACATAGTAGCTACATACCTAGAATATGTGAAATAAAATATTCAGCATTGGAGAAGGTTTAAAAATAATGTAAACCAACTGTGAATACAGAATAATAAAAATAATTTTCATTATTATCCAGCATGTTGGATAGCTGATCCAAATATACATTATGACTAGAATTTCTTATGTTATCATCTACATTCCAGCAGCCCCAAACCCAGTACAATTTGTGTAATAATAATTTCCTGTGTCTTATTAACATTATAAGTTTATAGATCTTAACAGTTCCTTATACTTTCAAGACCCAGTGACAGCGATTTCAAATGCTGCTGGTGTGGGAGCTGTTTCTGCATAGCTGCTATCCATGCTGTTCTGATAATGTTTGTAATCCTGTGTGGCTCCATGATGTGATTCTACCCTAGGCCTCTCTTTGGAGCCTAGATATGCTGGCATGAGAGGGAACTACATCATTCATTTGTCCCAAATGTCTCCTCTTTAAAGGCTACAAGAATAGTGTGTAACATGTAAGCAGCTATCTCACCAGTCTAAGAAAGTGTACTTCATGCCTAACTGATAGGAAGTCAGACTAAGTCCAGAATTGCAGTATAAACACTTTTAACACAAATAATACATTTATAACATCCAATTGTGAAGGAAGATATATCATCTTTATAACACCTCATGGCATTACCATGGGTTTTTATTCAACTTTCCACGACACTTTACACTCCACATATATTCTGGAATCCAGCTAGAATCAGGGGGGAAATCATTCTGTTAAGAGTGCTGAACTGGAAAAAGAAATATGATAGTTCCCTGTCCCAAAAGGATTCACAGCCTTAAAAGAACTGCCACCAGAAAGATGTTGTGCTGGGGTTGGGTAGGGTGAGTTGTTCTTCCTCTGTGAAATGACAGCCACCACTTTAAGAGATTTCCCTTTGCTCAGTTAGAAGGAGTAAATGGCAACAGCCCTTCCCTTCCATGGAATCAGAACAGCAGCCCCAAACAGAATGACATATGCAAATTCTATTGTCTGTTAGATCAATCATTACACCAAGTATATTTAAACAAGCCACCAGAAAAACCTGGAGACCACGGTAGTGTAATAATTATATGAGAATGCCACTCCATGGTGAGTTTTCTACCCAGGTCAATATACTAGAATTCTCAGAAATTAGTCAAGGCCTATCATGATTTGTTAAATAAAACTAAACATTAAACAACTTTATTTCCTTTATCACAATGGGAAATGTGGCCCCGTTTCCGGAATCATATCTGCCTACTACTAAAGAATAGTTTGTGTGATTTTGCTTTTCCCACTCAGTGAACAGAAGATGTACTAACTCTTGCAAAATTTCATAAAAAGAATTATGACAGGCTTTGGAAGTAGGGAACTGAGGAGAGATGCACAAACACAAGAGGAAGTGGCCCATTTGATGGTAGACTGCTTAACAATGGGAGAAAGGGATAAAATGTGTGGTTCTAATGTTGCAAGACATGGGCCAGACTTGTGCGCTTATGGAGAGGTGGATTTCTGCAAAAGTATCCATCTGGACAGTAACAGTCCCTCACCAGAAATCTCAAAGGAACAATCACATAAAGATATGAATGTTTATGAATAGCTTATCATCATTCTCGATCAGTAAAATTGATAATTTTCAACCTAGTCCTTTTAATGTACGGTCAGGTTAACTAATTTATTTCCACAATATTGTATGAAAAGGGCAGTATACTTTTACTATATAATTTAGTAACATTTCCTCCCAGATTATTCAGATATGTCCAACATGAAGCACCATGTTCCCTTCTGCTCCTTGTTTATGGTATACAGTCTAGGAATGAAGGGGTTAATCTGCATGAGAGTTAGTAAGAGCCCTTTTCATATGATGTATCCACGTTCAGTGGACATGTGGAGGGGGATCATGCCCTCTCTCTTTCTCTCTTAACTTCCATACATTCAGCTGAAGTTGTGCCACAAGTTTTACACACATGGTTTGGCATTACATGCGAAATGCAGCCATAGGCTCTCACCTTGTGTTGAGAAACCTATGTCTTATTGTGCATACATTGCTTATACAGTTGTATTGTGTCACTCTATTGATACATTCAGTTGAATGCACAGAGGTCAGGGGCAGGACCAGTGGGTGTGATCCCATTTCCCTCTTCCACAAGTATATTAAACACACTTCACACTACTTTCATATATCATATGAAAAGGGCTAATGGGGCCTGCAAGTGGGTTGGTGTCTACAGATCAGGGCAGGGGTGTGGGCTAATAGACTCTCAACTTCTTTCCATACCCATAATTCTGTGATGACTTTTCCTTTGTTATTTACTACCATCTCCTAGCATCCTTGGTGCTGACCTCTCTAGAGATTCTGCCAGTGTAGTTTTTGCTTATCAAGAAAATCTCAATTGATTCTCGTAGCAAGAAAATCAGTTCAAATTCCGATGTAATAATTTTTCTCTGTCTCCTTCCAGCTTTATCTGCATCTATAGCTGAGGTTTCCATGGCAAAAGGAATCCTTTAGGGCAAAGGCTGTAGGTATAGATAGGCTGGATACAGCTGGCTGTGCTGAAGATGCAAATGAAATAACTATAAACAATGTGTTACAGCAAATCTGTAGCCCCCATGTTCTTATGTTTTCTTTCTGGCAGATAGTGTCAATTAAAACCTAGTTTCACATTTTCTTTAACCTGTTATAAACGTAGTGCAGGGAAAGTCTATTAAACATTATAATGCCCTCTTCCTTCAAGGAACAAAATGCAGCAGTGATTTGACACTGTCCACTGAACCATTGTTCTTGCAGGATGAGGCTGCTCCAGCTGACAAACCACATAAACAGGAACCAACCCAGGTCACTTATTCAACATCAGCTGTTTCCAGCACGCAGGAGGTGTTGTACATAAATGGAAATGGGACCTACAGTTACCATAGCTACAGAGGGTTAGGAGGAGGCTTGCTAAATCTAAGCGATGCTTCTAGCAGTGGTGAGTATTTTTACAGACTTTTGCATTTATATTTGCATGTGTGATACCCCCCACCCTGCCCCAGAAGCATTTAAGATGACAAACATTGCCCCTTTTTATTACAGAAAACAAAGCAGCCCAAGCTTTTTTGTTTTAATTCCATATCTATGGGTTTAAACTGAGCACCTATACAGTCCTAATTGGCACATGTTATTTATTCAGATGATTTTTTTTACCTGGCTTCCCCCTAGAATAAGGCGATACCACTTATCTCTATATTATACAGAACATAATGGCCACTTTTGGATGCCAAGTGGAACGTGAGGCAAACTCACCTCAGGTTCACCCACCCATGATGTCTGTATGATCAGAACCATGGTTCCCGAACACAACTGCAGTTCCGAGTTTGCCCCCAAACCTCGGAATGAACCTTTGGTTTGTAGTGAGTTACACTCACCCAACCGAGGGTCTGTTGCCTCCAGCGTGTCGTCTGGTTTGTGCAGTTTGCACAACCTGGAGCTAAGGAGAAAAGCTTCTCCCCCTCTCAAACGCAATTGGCTGCTGCAGCTGTTCTTACATTGAAGGAAGCCCAGGCAGCCAACAACTCCCCTTTTGTAGGGAGTCCCCCAGACTGCAAAGGACAATTGTCTGGGATCACACTGAGGAAATGCAGTCAAACCGCAGGTCCATTGGACCTGCGGTTTGCCGTTAAGTCTGAAAGTGGCCAAAGTAGCCAATTAATATATGAAATACCTTCAGAACTAGCATACCCCTAAAATAATCCACAGCTCATTCACATCCAAACAAAGGTGTGGCTATAATTGAGAGGATGGATTCAAAGAACCCAGGGGCCTCAGCTCCATCCCTCCCTATTTTCTTCATTATCTGCCTCACTCTGAGGGGCCACTGGGGAAAAGGGAGAACAGGGCCCCCCTCTCCTCTAGCTATTCCCCTGCATCCAAATTAAAAAGGTCTTGCACTGCTTCCAGAGGATTCATGGGAGGGGGTGTCTTTGTTCTGCAGGAGGATGGGGTATCATGTGTTCCGCTAGATAGATCAGGGGTTCCCAACTTTGCATTGCAAGTTGTTATTGGAATACAACTCCCATCATCCCCAACCACAATGGCCTTAGGCTATCCCTTGCATGGGTGTCCAGAAGTGGGGCAAGGGAGACAGTTTCCCCCTAGATTAAGAAATTCCTGTTGAATTTAATGGGACTTACTCCCTGGTAAGTGGGTATAAGATTGCAACATCCCCCACCGCCAAAAATAAAATAAAATCCTGCAGCTGTCCATGTTCCCTCATATGAAGAAAAAGATACACAAGATCTCCCTAGCCTTGCTAAATGAACACTTGCAATCTTGACAGAAGCCATTGTTTTGAGTCAAGCCTGAGTAAATAGACTCAAATGTCTTGATAACTTTTATGTAGCAGTTTCACACTAGAATCTTCCTTTGAAGTTTCTTTGTTAGAAAATGCTGACTTTCAGATCAGCAGTAAAGTATCCTAGGAAATATGGGATACTTTAAAAAAAAATTGTACACCTCAACATGAAAAGTGAGAATATGACAAAACAGGGCCACTTCCATGTATGTGTTTGCGCCCGCATTATATCAGGGAGTCAAACCAGTAAAAATTTGGGTTCTATCCTGGTTCAGGTCCATCACATTTTGTTTTTTTAAATGACCCAGTTCAGATTTAAAAAGTGGTTCAGTTTTGAACCAGTTAGATTAATGTAGAATAAAATAAAATTATTTTGCTTGTAGTCCAGTTCTATTAAATGAGTATAATGATAGTAGGGGTGTGCAATTCAAATTTTTGGTGTTTTGATTTGGATCTGAATCGAAACACCCCTGATTTGTTTTTGGGTTTGAATCTGACCCATCCGAATCACCCCAGATTCTATTCGGATCCGAATTAATCCAAATCTGAATCCAAATTGATTTGTATTAAAAAATGGGTCCCAGGGCCAAAAGAGTGGCGTGGGGTGGTAGTGCCTAATGGGTGGAGGCTACCACCCAAATTGCAGAGGAATTGGGCAAAGGGCTGATTTTTTGTGTGAATTGTTGAAGTTTATGTATCTTTAAGGTTTTCCCCGTAAGGTATAATGGAGGTGTATCGCTTCACGTCAGGGGGAAAGAGGTGGCCTAGAGCAGTGTGGGGTTGGTGGTAGTGCCCAAGGGAGGCAAAGAAGCTGCAATTTGGGTGGTAGCCTCTACCCATTAGGCACTTAACTTAAACTGAGTAGTACCCCACTGCCTTGCAGGGTGGGAGTGGGGTGTAGTTGGCACATGGCATTTGACAGCTGGCACTGTAGAAAAGACAGTCAAAATGAATAGAAGAAATGAAGGTGTGTAATGAATCCTCATAAGGATTCACTGAGTGAAAGTTATTATACACCAAAGAATCCAAACACTTGAAAACTAGTGACCACAAATTTTGCTCCATAACTCTACTTCTATAAGGGCTAGAGCTTAGCTTTTTAAAAAAATGAAAGCTGGGAATCTGGGGGAATTAATAAGAGGGATCCGAAACTCGAATCGATTCAAAATTGAATCCGGCGCGATTCAATTTGTACCCAAATCTAGCCAATGGACCACAGGGGTGATTTGTTTTGTCTCCAAATCATCTGAATCAGCTAGGGAAGTTTGCAAATCAACTAGATTCAGGTACAAATCCATTTGTACCCAAATCAATTTACACATCCCTAAATGATAGCTATTTATCTTGGGTGGGGGAGGATTTTGTAGGCTAGCATACCCACTAGCAGAGCAAAGGCACTGTGTATAAAGCACTTCTGGAGCATTTATTAATCGAGTCCTGATGCACATTTGCAGGGGATTGATTTTCACTTATCTCTTCTTCCCCTGGAAGCATGTATCCCTTGGGGACATATGTAGAGGTGCTAAAGAGCCTTTTCAGGGGAAGAAGAGATCAGTGAAGACGCCACCTCTTGCACACACAGAAGGACTATAGATTGATAAACACTGGAACCGCTTGGCCTGCAGCGCCTTTGCAGCAATAGTGGGGATGTCAGCCATTATTTTTAAAACTGTTTTTAAATTTTTGTAAAGGTTTCTACAAACAAAAAACAGGCTAAAAATAACTGATTCATAGATCTCATCATAAGAAAACAAACTCCTTAAGTTTTCCCAGCCAGTGCAGTTCATTGATCTTATCAGAAAGCAGAAAGTAGGGATGTGCAAAAAATTTCGGGCACAGAACGATCTGTGCCCAAAATGAACAATTTCGGGTGATTCGGGGCCGAACTGAATCACCCCCGATGCCCCCCGAATTTTTTCGGGCACGAGCCGAATCACCCGAATTTCGGGCACAAAAAATTCGGGTGATTCGGTTCATGGTTGATTTTTGGCGATTTTTTAAAGTTTTAGTGACTTTGGGGCAGTTCGGGGGCATAGCATGGGATTTGGGCAAAAGGAGTGGGGTGGGGTGGTAGTGCCTAATGGGTGCAGGCTACCACCCCAATTTCAGGGGGTTTGGGCAAAGGGCTGATTTTTGGTAAATTTCTGAAAATTTCATGTCTTTGGGGCAGATTGGGGCATATTGGGGCAGAAAGTGGGGGCTGGGGCAGAATAGTGGGGTGGGGTGGTAGTGCCTCATGGGTGCAGGCTACCACCCCAATTTCAGGGGGTTTGGACAAAGGGGTGATTTTTTGAGAATTTTTGAAGTTTTGGTGACTTTGGGGCAGTTTGGGGGCAGAAAGTGGATCTGCCCCAAAATAGTGGGGTGGGGTGGTAGTGCCTCATGGGTGGAGGCTACCACACCAATTTCAGGGGGATTGGGCAGAGGGCTGATTTTTTGAGAATTTTTGAAGTTTGGGTGTCTTTGGGGCAGATTGGGGGCAGAAAGTGGATCTGCCCCAAAGGAGTGGGGTGGGCTGGTAGATAGTGCCTGATGGCTGGAGGCTACCACCCATCCCCAATTTAAGAGTGATTGGGCAGAGGGGTGAATTATGGTGAATTTATTTGTATGAGGTTTGTCTTCATAAGGTGAAGTGTGCTAAATTGATTACTTCCTCATATTATTCATAGTAAAGGAAAGTGTGAAAAAGTGAAAGTGGGGTCATGAGAGTTGTTTAATTGAAAAAAATCTCATTTGCTATGATAGAATGAGAATTCACACCTCAGAAGTTTTTTCTGAGGTGTGAATTCTCATTCTATCATAGCAAATGAGATTTTTTTCAATTAAACAACTCTCATGACCCCACTTTCACTTTTTCACACTTTCCTTTACTATGAATAATATGAGGAAGTAATCAATTTAGCACACTTCACCTTATGAAGACAAACCTCATACAAATAAATTCACCATAATTCACCCCTCTGCCCAATCACTCTTAAATTGGGGATGGGTGGTAGCCTCCAGCCATCAGGCACTATCTACCAGCCCACCCCACTCCTTTGGGGCAGATCCACTTTCTGCCCCCAATCTGCCCCAAAGACACCCAAACTTCAAAAATTCTCAAAAAATCAGCCCTCTGCCCAATCCCCCTGAAATTGGTGTGGTAGCCTCCACCCATGAGGCACTACCACCCCACCCCACTATTTTGGGGCAGATCCACTTTCTGCCCCCAAACTGCCCCAAAGTCAACAAAACTTCAAAAATTCTCAAAAAATCACCCCTTTCTCCAAACCCCCTGAAATTGGGGTGGTAGCCTGCACCCATGAGGCACTACCACCCCACCCCACTATTCTGCCCCAGCCCCCACTTTCTGCCCCAATATGCCCCAATCTGCCCCAAAGACATGAAATTTTCAGAAATTTACCAAAAATCAGCCCTTTGCCCAATCCCCCTGAAATTGGGGTGGTAGCCTGCACCCATTAGGCACTACCACCCCACCCCACTCCTTTTGCCCAAATCCCATGCTATGCCCCCGAACTGCCCCAAAGTCACTAAAACTTTAAAAATTCACAAAAAATCAGGACTTTGCCCAATCCCCCTGAAATTGGGGTGGTAGACTCTACCCATTGGGCACTACCACCCCACCCCAAAATTTTGCCCCTGGGCCCCTTTTTACCCCCCCGAATCGATTCGGATTCGGATTCGGATTAAATCCAAATCCGAACCGAATCAAGGGTGATTCGGGTGACCCAGATTCGGGCACAAAACAGAACGGGGGTGATTCGGCTCGGGTCCGAGCCGAATCACCCGAAAATCCGAATTGCACACCCCTAGCAGAAAGTGTGCTAGTATGAAAACATAAGTAGCAACATTCATTAAAATGCTCCAAAAACATGATAGGCTTTGCTGAATGTAGGCAGCCTTGGTTAAAGAAGAGGAAGTCTGCAATTCACTGCTATCTGTGAACATTATAAATTACTTAGACAAAGCTCTATTATACTCAAGTATTATCTGATTTGATCTAACCACTTCATTATGGTCCTACTGCTGCTGCATAAATCCCTTTTTAGTATAAACTTGGAAGGTTAGCCAGGCTCCATCTCTTTCTAATGGGAAAACTGCCCAATTATTATTATTGTTGTTGTTGTTGTTTACACAGTCAGACAGGTGTTACTGACTAGTTTCTTTTATCCAGACATCAAGTCCTTCCCAAGGACCTGGGATGGCTAGATTTTATTATCAGTGTTGCTGCTGTTATTATTAGACATATTGTTGCAGAATATAGGCTGTTCCCAGTAAAGCTGCTTTTTGTAATTGGCTGATGGTGATTTCTGTGGCCCCTATGGTGTTGAGGTGCTCAATACTTGGTCTTTTGGAACTGCACCAAGGGCGCCAATTACCACTGGGATTATTTTGGTCTTATTCTGCCACAGCCTTTTAATTTCAATTTGTAGATCTTTGTATTTGGTGATTTTTTCTATTTCTTTTTCTTCTATTCTGCTATCCCCTGGTATTGCTATGTTGATTATTTTGACTTGTTTTTCTTTCTTCTCAACTACATTTCATCTGGTGTATTTTGTGGCAGGTGTTTGTCTGTTTGTAGTCGGAAGTAAATATTTTTGTGTCTTCATTTTCTACAACTTTTTCAATTTTATGGTCCCACCAATCTTTGGCTACAGGTAGCTTGTATTTTTTGCAAATGTTCCAGTGTATCATCCCTGCTACCTTGTCATGCCTTTGTTTGTAGTCAGTCTGTGTGATATTTTTACAACAGCTGATTAGGTGGTCCACTGTTTCATCGGCTTCTTTACAAAGGCAGCACTTGCTGTTTGTGGTGGATTTTTCGACTTTTGCTCTTATTGCATTTGTTCTTAGTGCCTGTTCTTGTGCAGCCAGTATTAAGCCCTCTGTTTCTTTCTTCAAGTTGCCATTCTTAAGCCATTGCCAGGTCTTGGTGATGTCTGATTTTCCAGTTATATTGTGCAAATATTGACCATGCAGGGGCTTATTTCTCCATTTTCTACTCGGTTCTTGACTTGTTCTTTCTTGTAGGCCTGCTTTCTTTCATTGGTGTTGAATAGTTTCTCATTATTGACCATTTGAAGTGCATCTTCTTCACTGTCCTTAATATATTCTTCAAGGCCTCTTTTCTGCTCCTTTACTGTTTGATGGACTTGCAGCATTCCTCTTCCACCTGAGCTGCGAGGGAGGTATAGCCTATCGACATCACTGCGGGGGTGCAGAGCATGATTGATGGTCATGATTTTCCTGGTCTTATGATCTAGCGTCTCTAGCTCTGCCTGGGTCCAGTCTATTATTCCTGCAGTGTATCTGATAACAGGTATAGCCCAGGTGTTTATGGCTTGTATGGTGTTCCCACTATTGAGTTTGGACTTTTGGAAGTCAATACATCAGGAGAGTTAGAAAAATCCTATTTTTCTTTTAACTTCAGTGTGTGCGATGTTATCAGCCTGGAGAATGCCCAAGTATTTATAAGGTTCTTTCTCTTCCAGGTTCTTGATGTTGCTTCCATTGGGCAGTTCTATTCCTTCTGTTTTTCTTATTTTTCCTCTGTTCATTATTAATGCAGCACACTTGTCTAGTCCAAATTCCATTGCTATATCGCTACTGAATATACGGACAGTGTTTAGCAGTGATTCGATTTCTGACTGGGACTTTCCATGCAACTTCAGATCGTCCATGTACAGCAGATGGTTGATTTGACTTGATGCTTTAGATGTTTGGTATCCGAGGCCTGTTTTGTTTTGTATTTGTGAAAGTGGGGTCATGGCGATTACAAACAACAGAGGGGATAGTGAGTCCCCTTGGAAAATGCCTCTTCTAATGCTAATCTGTCCAAGTGTCTCGCCATTGATTGTTAACTGTGTACTCCACATGCTCATTGCTTTTTTGAAATCAATATCTGAATGTTTTTGCTGACACCAGTTGTTTTTAAACATTTTAGTATCCATGTGTGAGGCAATGAGTCGAAGGCTTTCTTGTAGTCTATCCATGCAACACTTAGATTTGTTTTTCTTCTCTTGCAATTTTCTAAAATCATTTTGATGATGATGATTAACATTTATATCCCGCTCTTCCTCCAAGGAGCCCAGAGGAAATCTACATACTTAGATTTCTTCTCACAATAACCCTGTGAAGTAGGTTAGGCTGAGGGAGAAGTGACTTGCCCAGAGCCACCCAGCAAGTATCATGGCTGAATTGGGATTTGAACTCGGGTCTCCCTGATCCTAGTCTAGCACTCTGGCCACTACACCACGCTGGCTCTCAACTGCTGCAAGAATTTGCAATAACTTCCATAGTTTCTTTGGAAATATCAATTCTCCAGCTATCAGAGGCTGCATTTTTCTTTTCCTTCCTGAGGAAGGTGGAGCTAAACAGCTGCTATTGCTTTTGAGAGCTCTTGTGGGAAGAAACACCAATAATTTAAGCTGGGGTCAGGAAGTTTTGAGTTCTCTAAGAAAACAGAAGTTCTAGGCTGAAGAATTCCAGTGCTGCTCAACCATGTTTGTGCTGCTGCCTCTGTGAGGAAAATCAGTTCTTTGCAGGGGAGTGGCTTAGAACCACATATACAAATGAGAACAGAAACTACAGCATTGCGCTGTCATTAGCTCAATGAGAAAAGCCAACACAATAGGAAACAGAAGGGGGTGGGGTTGAGGCACTGGGAAAAGATCAAACAACTTCTACAAAGCAAAGTTTGCCTGTTGGATGTCCTTTCCCCAGTACCAGCAATACTTTAGGTGAAGGGAAGGCAGGACTAGAACCCAAGCCTCTCATATCAACATGTAACATTACCTTATCCTGAGTGAAACCATTAGGTTATCTAACCCAGTACTGTCTACACTGATAGCTGTCCAGGATTTCAGACAGCTGTCTTTCCTAGCCTTACCTAGAGATAACAAAGTCTGAATCTAGAGTCTCATGCCCTGCAAAGCATCAGCTCCACCACTGATCAACAGCTGCAGAAGATAGATGGGGCCTTTGCAGTCTCCCAGAGACCCAGCCTGGGATACACTACATTTTCCTTCCCCCACTCTTATTTATGGCACCACAGTGGACATCAATTTAGGTCAGGCCTAAATGTAAAGCTGTTTCCATAGCCCACAACAGTGCAAGCTGAGGTCCCAGGTTCGATTCCGGGCCATGGTCTCACAGGAGAAAGAGCTGGGAGCAGCTACACACCCCAAGGCAGAGCTGTGATACAGCCAATCCTAGTGTGTGGTGCAATGACCAAAAGACCCCATTCATGTAATTGTCATGCCCCAGAAACCATGTATTTTACACAACCCTCCTTAGCCTATGCAGCCACATCCCCCATTTTGGTTGATTGACAAGGCGCTGGCCCTAGCAGACCTTGTGATCAGTCTTTTCCCCTCTCTGCCACATGGGAACACAACTGCTAAGCTTATTGTAACAACAACCACTTGGAAGCAGGGAACCAGGACACTGAGCAGTTGGGGACCTCATCTTGTTTATTTTCCACAGCAAAGTCCTGCCCAGCATTCAGACTCCAGCCCTATTGTGCTGGAAAGCCTATTTGCCAACTTGTGTGTGCCCCCCCCACCCCACTGAAAGACAACTGAGATGAATAGGGCTGCTATGATCATCTTCCAGGTTTGATTTCTGATGTGAATGTTGCAGTTCTGCTGGTGTGGACAAATATCCTAGACCAGGGATTCTCAACGTTGGGTCCCCAGATGGTACTGGACTTCCAACTCCCATAATCCCCAGCCCCAGTGGTCTTTGGTTGGGGATTATGGGAGCTGAAGTCTAATAACATCTGAAGACCTAACGTTGAGAATCCCTGTCCTAGACTGTCCTTATATCCAGTTCTATCCAATTTATTTTCTGTTGGGGTGGAGAAATTATCAGCTGCAGTATGTGCACAGCAAAATCTATCGAGAGAGCGAGGGTTGACAAAGGATTGTCTACTGTTAGTTTCACTTCTACAGTGAAAAGGCTGCTCCGACATTGCAGGGGTCAAGAGAAAGTGTGTGTGTTCGACCACTGCTCATTGCAGCCTTCATGCACAATGCATCAGGTTTTATTTGCTGCTACCTCTGTGCTTCTATATGTATGAGATGTAGCAATCCTGCTATTACAAAAGCATACAACAAACAGCCTGCAGTTCTTTAGGACATCTATCTGCCACCATATACTGATTTGCCTCCACACGCAAATGAATCAAATAGCAAGGATGAAATCAATCCAAGGGCTAACAAAAGACATGCTTATATCATCATTTGGGCTATATGCCCTCAAGTCCAATGACAACACGCAAACTCCATCTGAAGGTCTGTTAAATCCCTGGCATCTCTGGGTACGGCTGGTGTAGTGTGGCTACTTACAGAGTTTCCTGCAGTATTACAGATCCCAGCAGTCTTTGCAGCAGAGACAGGATGTGGCTGCAGAGATAGGAACTACCCGCACAAACAGAGATTCAGAGACTGGTAGGAAACAAAAGGCTTAGTAAAAATGTTAAATTAAATATTGTTGTTATTAAATACCTTAATATAATTTACAACTCTGGAGCTATTTGTTAATGATTAAACAAGAGAGTATGCAACAATTGGCGATGAAGATGGGATATCAAACAATCACAACATGGCTCACTCTGGCCTTGAAGCCCCACAGCTTCTGAATATTAATGCAGATTACCTGTACACTGAGTACAAGCTATTGATGGATTCATTCTTCCAAGGAGAATGGAGGTCTCTGGGAATGAGGATATCATTTGGAGGAAGAGGGAAATGATGTCTTAGAAGGTAACCCTTCCATGAATGATGAGCCCATATACTTTTGCACAGGGGATACCCCAAGGGGGGGGGGTGTGGGAGCCTCCTATTAGTGGGCAATATGATCACTAGGGGTATAGAGAGATGGGTCTGTGACGTGTGTGTAGACCGCACAGTGACTTGCCCGCCTGGTGTGAAGATTGTGGACATCCCGTGGCATCTAGATGGGCTGTTAGGCAGTGCTGGGGAGAAATCAGCTGTCGTGGTGCACATCGGCACCAGCGATGTTGGAAAATGTAGTTGGGAGGTCCTGGAAGCCAAACTTAGGCTATTAGGTAGCATATGGGTCTAGGATCCCCCAAGGTAGCATTCTCAGAAATGCTACCTGTTCCACACTCAAGGCCAGCAAGACAGGCAGAGCTGAGGGATGAGATGGTGCTGCCAGGAGGAGGGGTTTAGATTTTTTAGGCACTGGGATACATTTTGGGACAAGAGAAGCCTGTATGAAAGGGTTGGGCTCCACTTGAACCAAGATGGAGTCAGACTGCTGGCATTTAAAATAAAAAAGGTTGCAGAGCAGCTTTTAAAATGATGCCTGGGGGATAGCCAACAGGAGCTGGGCTGTATCCAGTTCAGCAAGTGCTATCCTTTAAGGTGCAAAGGTGTAAATGACTCAGATAAAACAGAAGGGGATAGAGTAGAACCATATAAAGAGCAGGCAGAAGGATGTGCTAGCTGGTCAAAGAGATCAAATGGCCAAAAGAAAGATAGCTAGCACGAAGCAGGTAAGAGATTTCAGTGTATAGGTGCTTACATGCCAAAGCCATGGGAACATAGGAAGCTGCCAAATACCGAGAGAACATAGGTCCATCTAGCTCATATTATCTACACAGAATGGCAGCAGCTTCTCCAAGGTTGCAGGCAGGACTCTCTCTCAGCCCTGTCTTGGAGATGCCAAGGAGGGAACTTGGAACCTTCTGCTCTTCCCAGAGCAGCTCCATCCCATAAGGGTAGTATCTTACAGTGCTCACACATCAAGTCTCCCATTCATATGCAACCAGAGAGCCAGCATGGTGTAGTGGTTAGAGTGCTGGACTAGGACCAGGGAGACCCGAGTTCAGATCCCCATTCAGCCATGATACCAGCTGGGTGACTGGGCCAGTCACTTCTCTCTCAGCCTAACCTACTTCACAGGGTTGTTGTGAGGAGAAACCTAAGTATGTAGTACATCGCTCTGGTCTCTTTGGAGGAAGAGCGGGATATAAATGTAAACAACAACAAAAACAACCAGGGCAGACCCTGCTTAGCTAAGGGGACAAGTCATGCTTGCTACCACAAGAGCAGCTTTCCTCTGGAGAGGAGAGGCCAGAAGCCTCCAAGCCAAGATGGGTGAGCTAGAATGCTTGGTTGCTAATGAAAACATGGGCATAATGGAAACATGGTGCAACAGTGAGAACCAAAGGGACACTGTTATTCCTGGATATAAACTCTATAGAAAAGTTAGGGAGGGGCAAATTGAGGGTGGAGTAGCACTGTATGTTAAAGAAGGGATAGAATTCAACAAGCTAGAGAACCTAGGAAGACCAGAGCCCTCCACAGAAACTCTAAGGGTGACAATACAAGGCCTGAAGGGAAGTGTGGTACTAGGGATGTGCTATTGCCCTCCGGATCGAAACGCTGACAGTGTTTATGATGGTATGCCACAAATGCTGAAGAGCTCTGCAATAGATTCAAGGCAGATTCTGAGATATTCCAAAAGAGAGTATTGAAGCTAAATAAAAATAAATCTCACTTTGGCCTCAACAAGAATGTGATCTTAGGCATGTTGTTGTCAGCTGAAGAGATCAAGCCTGATCCAGAGAGGCTGGGAGCCCACAAAGCCAAAGATTTAGAACTACTGCAGTCCTTTTTGGCAACTTGTGGCTATCTCATAAAATTTATTCCTAATTATTCAGATGTTTCTGAACCACTTCATTTACTGACTAGAAAAGGAGTCACTTGGAATTGGAATAATTTACAAAATCTTTAACTGAATATGTATATTGGCAGTATACACAATGGCCACAAGGATAATGACCCTGATGTTTTGAGGAACCTGTTAAAGTATGTAGACTTTCTCTCCCTTCCTCCTTACTGTATATTCACTTCTCACCTATATGTCCTTCAGATTTTTTTTGTCCTTTTAAGAGATGATGGGCTGATTCTGACAAACAGGGATATCACGTAGAACGGGCCTGTATGGTTGGTAATATGATTAAATGTCAAACTGTAGTGAATGGCACTGGAGGAATCCCTCTTATGTACACATAACAGCTGCTCCCTAGGAATCCCCATCGCTTTCTGTAAATTACGTTCAACCATTTTCCCTGGATAACCACTATCCAGAAACTGTTGTCTGACTATTGTGGATTCTTGAACAAATGATTGATCAGTGGAACAATTCTGTCTAACCCTTAAAAATTGTCCATATAGTAAATTTTCCATGTGTGGTTTGGAATGGGAGCTATCAAATCGCAAATAGGTATTCCTAGCTGTAGGTTTTCTATATAAAGTAGTCGGTAAACTACCATCCACCTTTTTGATCAAAAAATCCAAAAAATTAATTTGTGCATAATCAGACTGAGTATCAAATTGAATATTGGACTCCCTATAATTGACCCATTCAAAAAAAGAACACAGTTCTGCAGCACTACCTCTCCAAATGAAAAATATGTCATCTATGAGCCTGAACCATACCACCAGATTGGACTTAAAAGGATTATCAGAAGATGAAATATGTTGGCGTTTCCATGTACAGATTAGCAATTTCTGAGGCCATGGGACATCCCATGGCAACACCCTTTATCTGCCAGAAAAACTGGCCATTAAATTGAAAGTAATTCTTTTTCAAGGATATCTCAGCTAAACTAACAAGAAAATGGGTGGGGGGAAATCTAAACTCTCTCCTCTCTTTCCTGTACAATATCCAAAGCTCAATCTTGATGAATGTTGGTATATAAGGACCTAACGTCCATGGTTACTAGGAGATTATCTTCATGTGTTGTTATCCCACTAATCTTATTAATAAAGTCTGAAATTTATTCCTAATTATTCAAATATTTCTGAACCACTTCATTTGCTAACTAGAAAAGGAGTCACTTGGAATTGGTCTGCAGTGGCTGACTCTGCTTTCAAGCAACTAAAAAATGCATTAACTAAGGAACCTTGTCTGGCTTACTATCACCTGCATGTACCTACCTACTTTTGTGGTGACAGATGCTAGTCCTGTGAGCAGAGGTGCCATTTTGCTGCAGACTCAAAAAGATGGCTCTCAAAAGCCTGTGGCAAATGCTCGTTGCTTGCTTTTTGCTACAGAGTGGCAATATTCTGGGGTATCTATGGGTTGTAGAACATTTTAATGTGTACTTGTGGGGTCGCCCATTTGTGTTACTGACTGATCACAAACCACTTATACACCTCATGCACCCACATAAAAGAAGTATTTTACCACATCGCATTCAGCATCTCAGTTGGAGAGTGCAACCTTATGATTTCACTGTTGAACACATCTCTTGCAAACAGAATGCAGCTGATGCATTGTCACAACTTCCTCTATCTGACAAAAGCTCAGGCTCATTGGTGGATGATTGTGTCCATAGGGTTATCAACATGTGTATGCTGGATTTTGAGGCACTGTCTCTTGAGGAAATTTGACTTGCTTCTCAGCAGGATGCTTCATTGACTATGCTTCGACATATTCTTCAACCCAAAAAATGGCCACAGAAACTTCCTACTCCATTGCATCCTTTCAAGTGTATTGCTGCTGAGCTTTCAGTACATGATGATCTTCTGTTGAGAGGTGAGCAGATTGTAATACCTGAATCTAAAGTGTGTAGACAGTTGAAGATGGCTCATGAGACGGACCAAGGGATAGTAAGAATGAAGCAAATTCTGCATGCCAAGTATTACTGGCCAAACATGGACTTGGACATTGAACATTTTGTCAAGAACTGTGCAGTTTGTGTACAAACTCAACCCTTGCACGAGGATCACCAGTTATGCCCTCTTCAGCTACTACCTCATCCTTGGACCAAACTGGGTATATATATTGTTGGACTGATCCAACAAAACTATGTGCTTACTCTCATTGACTATTATTCCTGTTACCCAGAAGCAATCATATTGCCAAACGTTGCTTCAGACAGCATTATCAACACACTGCAAGATATTTTTGCTCATTTTGGATATCCTTACTCATCAGTTTGTGGGTTCCCTTATGGGACAGTTTTTCAACCCTTGTGGTATCAAATTTATCCATGCTTCCCCTTACTATCCAGAAAGTAATGGGAAGATAGGACGTTTTCATTGATATTTAAAGAAAGCCCTCCAGGCAGCTCACTGTGAAGGGAGGAACTGGAAAACAGAATTGGCAAAGATTCTAATGGCTTATTGTTTTACTCCGCATAGGGCTTCACAGGAGACACCAGCCAGATTGTTTCTGTCATGTGAGATTTGCACTAAACCTCCTGGTTTTGGCATTCAAAGAGTGATGGTTGATTCACATGTTAGATATCAGCACCAAAAGTAAAGGAACCAGATGAACCATTATGCTGATGCCACCATAGGGTTAAGGGCCATCATTATAAAGTTGGGGGTCTGGTGTATATTGCTAACAATACTGCAGGTGACAAACTTAAGCCAACATACAGAAATGTACATTCAGATTCTTTGGAGCAAATCAGATTCTTCCTTTGAACTTGTCAACACACAAGATGGCAGTGTTTTGATTAGAAATGTCAAACATCTGAGAAAGTTCCATCTCAACCAAAATGTGATGATTTAGCAGTCTCTAGTAACTCAGATTTGCATATTCCTGTAATGCAAGACACTGAGGAACTCTCTGAGAACAGTCACAGCAGAACAGTTGATGAAATTGATACTCCTGATATAGAACCTACTCGAGGGAAGACTACGAGAAGTGGACGAGTGGTTAAAAGACCTTCCCGATTTAAGGATATGGTTATGTAGGTTTTGGAAGCATGTTAGGAAGAAGTGTTATCTTTTGAAAATGTTTTTAAAGCTGGACAGTGTTTAGTGGTTATGTTTGTTTAATCTAGCAAAGGGAGGGGTGTAGTGTAGCTGCCTACAGAGTTTCCTGCAGTACTACAGATCCCAGAAGTCTGTGCAGCAGAGACAGGAAGTGGCAGCTGGGATAAGAAGTACCAGCACAAAAATAGATTCAGAGACAAAGACTGGTAGGAAACAAAAGGCTTAATAAATATGTTAAGTTAAATGTTTGTTATTAAAGACCTTAATATAAATTTACAACTCTGGAGCAATTTGTTAAAGATGAAACAAGAGAGTACACAACAACTGGAAAGACTCCTGCCTGAAACCTTGGAGAGCCACTGCAAGTCAGTGTAAACAATACTGAGCTAGATAAACCAATGGTCTGGCTTTGTATAAGGCAGCTTCCTATGTTCCTATAACACAATAAGTAGGATTGAACCAAATTTTCATTAGTTTCTATGTCAGAATTTGCATTTGAGAAGAGAATTTGTCATCAAACTGATATGCAAATGAACTGAAAACCCAAATTGTGTTACTATTTTTCACCAAGTCTCAGACACAAAGCACTGATCACAAGGAGGGCTATTTTAAAAGAATCCAGGGACCTATATTTCTCTTAGGTGTACCTGTCGCTAATCCCATGCATGCCAGCTCTCGCGAGAGTTTGTGAGCAGCTGCCGGATAGCGATGGGACGAGCGGGAGGGAAGAAAATGGTGGCGGTGGCAGCAAGCCAGCCAGTGGGCAAAAAAACCAACAATGAACCAGCGGCAGCGGCCAACTGGTCGTCCGGCAAAGGTGCGGAAGAAGGCAGGCAGGAAGAAAATGATGGCAGCAGCGGGCAGGCGGGGGAGGGGGGGGGAATGGTGGCAAGCAGCAGTGGGTGGGGAAGCAGCAGGGGGAGGGTGGACAGGGAAGACAACGGTGACAACAGCGGGGGCAAACTAGAGGCACAGATCCTTTGCGCCCGGCCCAGCTCATTATTTTACACTATATCCTACTCTATTTTTGAGAGTCTCAAAGCAACTTATATTGGGTTTTCATGCAGGCACTTATCAGGCTAAGATCTGCTTAGTTTTTTCTTATTATTTATTTTTCTATGAAAATGGCTTCGAAAACTGTTGAGTAAATAAGTAGTAGTAGTAATGTGACATCATGATGTGCCCTCTGCTTCTGATTTCAGTGGATGAGCATAGGAAAGGGCTAAGAGGGAGAGAAGGGCACATTTCTACTGTAGGACAACACCATACAGTAAAAAAAATAACAAATATTAATGATGACAATGATGTCGTATGTATGATATGAACATGTTCCTGAAAATGACCTACTGACAACATGGCCTCTCAACAAGAAAGTCTTTCTTTACCCTTGCCTTAGAACTATCTATCTGTGGTATTACACTCCCGCCGAAACTGCTGAAACTAAAAAGCCGTGAACAAAGTATTATGACTGAAATCTAGAAAGCAACCGCACCAGCAATAAATTTGCCAGCACTGGTGGTTCTGAAGTGGTTATGGTTGTGCCAACAGAATCATAACACTGAATCAAGTTTGATATAGACATAAATGAAAGAACCCATGCACTAATGAAGCAGTCACTAACTGAACAGTTTTCCCTAAAGCATGTTTCCTCCTTCTTTGTTTGCCCATACATTTGGTCTGTTCTTGTGTTGCATCTAGGAAGTCATAATGAAGGTATCCTGATGTAGTTTCCATTTGTCATTTGACAGGTCCAACTGATCTCAGTATGAAGAGGCAGTTAGCAACCACTTCTGGATCTTCCAGCAGTACCAGCTCCAGACCTCAGCTAAGCCCAACCGAAATTAATGCAGTACGGCAGCTGGTTGCTGGATACCGAGAATCTGCTGCATTTTTATTACGTTCTGCAGATGAACTGGAAAACCTTATTTTGCAGCAGAACTGAGACACACAACCATCCTGCTGACCAGTTTTATCACAGAATTTCCACTAATGACGTTTTGATTCCCCTAAGCAGATCCTTCAATTACTGCACAGTCTTGTTGACGAGTTAATTACCATAATGCCACAGTGTTTTTGATGGGGGGTTTTGTGTGCTAAGGTTCTTTAAGTGAACTTGGACCTCTGATATTTCTGAGGTACTTTACTATATCCAGCCTATTGCTTTATGTTTGTTTGTTTTTCATGTGTCAGCATCAATAGCAAAAAGTGGCTAGAAATGTTAACTCGTTCTAACATGGACAGAAACAGAAGATACTGGGGGTTCAAAATTGGTCCAAACTCCAAGTGCAATATTAGTGGAATGTGCTATTGACTCAGTGGACTCAAAGCTGCATTATACGGCAAAATGTTGCCAAATGCCCTGTTTTTAACAGGTTGCTATTGCAATGAAAAGGATCTTGTATTTTAAAGAAAATGTAATTTTTATAGGAAAAAAACAAGACAAAAATGTTGGATCTCATTCTAAATTGATCATTTTTACTTTGGTAAATTTTTCACTGATTTTTCAAATAATATTTTGAGGAGTTATTGTAAATCCTCTTCTCTGAAACCTCTTTCCCCCTCTCCAATCCACATTCGTTCTACAGCAAGTACCTTTTCGTGCTGGGCAGCCCATTCCCTGGTGGATCCCTACACAAATATCTCTGGAATGACTTCCAAAGGAAGCAGACATTTCCTGAACTCGCACTGTTCTCCCCTCCATTTCATAATGAGTTGCAGCTTTATTAGCAATTAATAAAGAAGTAAGGGTTATTTTTAAAAGGACATATCATTAATTTTTGTAAAGTGGTTTCTTACAAACTAGCTCACTTAACTCCAGGATTGCTGCTGCTGTCTTGTGCAAGTCCTTCTGGTAGTGAATGGATGTAGATGACTGAATGTGAAGAGGTTGCAAGTGACAATCGGAAAATTTGCACTCTTGTGTGTATTTATTTCTTTTTTCTTTTTAAATGAATACATAACTGAAAAGGGCCATTGACACTTCTGATGTGATTTTATAATGCTAATACTGAACTAAAAACTATACAAAAATTGTAAAGGATGCAGCTGCCACTTAAACAAAACTCTCTTTCCCTGACTTCCCCAGCTCCCTATTTCTTATTTTATGATGTCAAATACACATCAATGGTGTTTTTGTTGTGTGCTAAGGAAAGCTTATTTTTATGTATTTAGAGAAAGGTATTTTCGTTCATGCCTATTGTAATATCTGTTTTGTTTAGCTTTTGTTAAATAACAAGTTCCTTGTGCATTCCTGAATTTGCCTTATTTTGTGTACAATTTTTATGTAATTTGGTTTTTGACAATGAGTTTAAGGCATCGGTGATATTTTCTATCTACTTGTTACATATAGTTTTCCAAGTAATGACTGTGATTGTGACAAAGTAATGTGCACTTTTTCTTGTAACTGTGGACATTGCTATGCTTTTTCCCCTTTAGTGTTTCTAGATTACTGTTGCTTACAGTTATGTTTTAAAAAAAAAGACAACTTTTGTGATACTGTTGGTGAATATCAATGTGAAAAAGCCTATTGAAATTAGTGTTTTGGAGGTACTTAAATACACAAACCTTTCTTTTTAGTTGTGGACTCAGTGTTCACAAATTTAAATGAAATTCAAAAAAAAAGAGGGCTGGAAAAATTCCTCTGTTTTGTTTGGGTAAATAAACAAACATATGTGTTTCAATACAGGCCTGAGAAACTGTTTTAGCATACACAAAGGTTCATCTTTTTTTGAACATTGTTCTCTTCTAAACAGGAAACTACTGTTGAAAATCTAATCTACACAGAGCTGGAGATAATTTCTAATAATATATATTCATCCAGATGGGTATACCAGTTAGATAGCATCAAAACAAGAATATATTCTGTAAGGGAAAAGGTAGGCTCTGTATAAATCTTGTGTGCAGCATTGCTTAACTTTTAGCTGAGATGGAGACCAATCAATTTGGCTAGTGAAAGCTAAATTTCAAGTGACTGGATTCCACGTTTGCGGTACAATGTCCCTCTACTTATATAAAGGGCTGCAGTTTCCCAAGGATGGATCCTAATGGCTGCAATGGAAACTGAGGGCAGTGCTGGCACTGGAAGCCCTAGTAGCACCAACACTAACTTGGCAAGCTATTCATCATCATCAGTTTTATTACGGTCATTGGCCAGCAAAAATGGTAGTAACAAATATACACAATACGTCAATAAAACAATGCTAAAACACAATATGACAGATTACAATCAATAATAATAAATTATTTAAAAACAACAGACAACTCTCGCAGTTAGGCACTTAATAGGGACCTCAACCTAATGGCAATATAGAAAAATTTAGCCACAACTGCTGTAGTCCCAGGGCTCGAATCCGCGAGGCAGTAATAAGTGTAAAAGAGATCACACCTTCCGGGAAATTTAAGTAACAAAGGGGAAATGAGCTCTTCTCTAGCGTCCCGATACAACGAGCAGTACAACAACACATGGGTGACAGTTTCCAGAAGGCCAATGCCACAAGGGCAGAAAACCGCAACAGGATGATCTTTTGCAAACCTCCGATCCAAAAGAGAAGAGGGCAACACATTGAACCGGGCCCGGGCAGCAAGCTATTCACCTTTGCACAAACTAGTGTGACAAATGAGCAGGATTAAACAGCAATAACAACAAAGAGTACTGTGGCATCTTCAAGAGTAACATTTATTTCATAGAAATGGAATTATGAAGCAACACATGCAGTCACTCTTCTGCTCAACTGATGGGCTTTGATTAAGGCAGTTAAAGCACAGGAGAGTTAAAGCATGGGCTGGGAGAGATTCACAGTAAGTAATCCCCTGAGGAATGTTGCCTTTGCTGTTTATCAGCAGGGGATCTCTATTAGGGCAGTTGAGATGATAGCCTGATTCTGCCTACCAGGCTGTGTACTGTAAATGTTCAAGGTCTTTGGCTTTAAAATGCAATCCATTCTGTGCATGCCTGCTTGGAAGTAAGTACCATTGGTTTCAATCAGATCTTCTCTCAAGTAAGTGTATACAGATTTGCAGCCCTAACTGAAAAGCTGTGCATTTTTGTTTGTTTTGTTGCTGCTGTTAATATGTCAAACTTAGTGTAGTCTTGATTTATTTTCTATAAACATTATTTTGTTTTTGTGTGTGTTAAAATTTTGCTTTAAGCCGCCATGAATTTTCCCTGCCCTTTGTAAAGCCTATAGACATTTTGGTGTTACATTTTATGTATTTATCTCAGGACATAAATGGTGACTGTGACGAGGCTTAAGCATGACAGCCTTAATCCCTAGGGCCAGTTTTTTAGGGACAACTGTAGACTTTAGTGGCAATGAAAATGCACGCAGAGTCAGCACTGCTCCTTTATCTTCATCATAGGGAATAATGGGGATACAAAGTGGCCCCATTACTACCCGTGGGTAGCGTCAAGGTGGTCCAAAGTGGGTTGTGGGGGGTAGGACACATTGGGTGCCAACTATCCCTTACCTGCAAGCCAGTTGGGTGCTCAGTTTTTAAAAAGGAATTTTTGGAGTGTTTAGACTCTTTGGTGTGTGATGATTTTTCCTCATAATAAATCCCTATGAGGATTCATTACACACCAAGTAGTCTAAACACTTCAAAAATTCATAAAAAAATAAACTGAGTACCCCACTGGCTTGCATATGGGTGGGAATTAGTGGTGCCCCATGTGCCAATGACACCCCAACCCACAAGCCAGTGGGTTACTTAGTTCATTTTTTAGGAATTTTTGAATTGTTTCAACTCTTTGGTGTGCAATGAATCTTCACAGGAACTGCCTTTCTGGTTCAGGGGTAGTTAGCACACAATGTGCCCTACCCCCACCCACTTTTGACCACCTTAGCACAACCTGCAGGGACTAATGGGACTACTTCAAATTGCCCAAGGTTTCAGGCTGGATTCTCTCCCAGCCCTATCTGAAAATGCCAGGGAATGAACCTGGGACCTTCTGTGTGCAAGTAGATGTTCCACCACTGAGCTACAAGTCCCATCCCCTAAAGGGAATATCTTACACCAGACAGTGTTCACAAATAGCACCCATCTAAATGGGGACTAAGACAGACCCTGCATTGCAAAGGGGTCAATCTATGCTCTCTACTGCAAGACTAGCTTTGCTCCTCAGAGTCACAAACTGACTGAATAATCCATGTGGGTTTGATAGGGCAGAAGGCTACAGTGAAAAATGGGCTCCTGTGCCTGGCTCAAAGCATTAACAACATTGCTGGGGGAACTGAGGGTGTTACAGTATCATGCAGGAGTTTAGACAGCTTGGGGTCTTTATTTTTCTTTTTAAAATCAACATGTTTGTAAACTATTACTACCTGATTTTGGAGAAATTTCATCAAATGCAACACTGTGGAAGGCTGACTCTTGATGTGAGATTCAAGGTCTGAGTTCATTTTTTGCTGTTTGCTGCATAGGATGCTGGCAATCAATTTCTTGCAAAACATGTATGTAGCACAGTCTCTCATCCTGCTCTGTGATGTATGTTAATTGTAGTGGATTTTAAAAAGAATTCTCTCAGGTAAAATACTGTCCCTGAGTATGATGTTCTCTTGCCTTTAGAAAGATGGAAGTTAATGTTAAAATATATTTGTTAGTCTTTACGGTGCCACAACACTCGGTGGTGGTTGTTTTGCTGCACTTGACTAACTATTCCTCTGGAAGTTTAAACAGAAATGAAAGCTGACAGGAAATGTATTACAAGAAATGAGAGAAAAATTGAGATGGCTAATCATCATATATTTTGAAAAATGAAAGCATTAAATTACATGGTCCACAGTGGACACAAGTCAGCCGTTTCAATATACGAAAAACAGTGTGTGTAGGAACTCTGCTTAGGTATATACCGTAATTACCCAAACAGAAGGACCATGGATTTAAGATGACCCCTTTAAAAACATAGAGGTTGAATACAGGTGATACTTGTATTTACCCAAAAGGAACAGTACTCTGAATTTAAGATGACCCCCCACATACACACCCCATTTCTAACGTCAAAGAACCTGGGGGGAAACTAGCCTTAGATTCAGGTAAATACAATATTGTAACATCTCTCCTGGGCCATCCTGGCCTACACTAGGCATTCCATTGCTATGTCAGGAGTAGGGATGTGCATGGAACCTGGTGAGGGTGGCTCAAAGGGGTGGGGGTAGGACTTTAAGGGTGGAGGAGGGTGCACTTACCCCTCCCACCCACTTTTCCCCTGCTGGTGCTGGAGTCCTATAAAACCTTTTGGGGCGGCAGTGTAGCGCCTCTGTCCCCCTTTGGCTGGAAATGGCTCGAAGTACCAGGCACGCATGCACAGGCTGGGTGCACACACATGCCGCAATCATGCATGAGCCCATCTGATGTGCGTGCGTGTGTGTGTGATGTGCGCATGCATGCACCCGGTGTGCGCGCACACCCAGCATGCGCACACACGCCTGGTACTTCCGGATGAAGAGGGGAAGGAGCAGCAAGGAGGTACACTGCCGCCCCGAAAGATTTTACAGGACTCCAGCACCGGCACCGGGGGAGAGGAAGCGGGGTGAGTACACCCTCCCCCACCCTTAAAGTCCTACCCCCACCACCACTGCCAAATGTTCGAACTGGCCAGTGTTCAAACCTGTTTGGAGGCCCGTAAAAGGGCCTCTGAACAGGTCCGTGCACATCCCTAGTCAGGAGTGCTGCAATATATTGGCCATTCATAGTAAATTATGAGTCCATAGTTTACTATGGTAAACTAGAAGTCCATATGCCACCTTGCCTGTAAGCACCCAGTGGTCTCTTCTTCTCCAGGACCCTGGTGCAAAAACCACATGCAAGAGGAGTGACACCAAACACAAGGTCCTGGGAAAGAGTGGACCAGTGGGTACATGTTAACAAGGCACAGGAAGGCCTCCAATAACCATGAATGGCTTGGAAAGTTGCAGCATAGCTGGCAAAACAAGAACCAATTTAGCTGGTATGAGATTGGCATGATGGGTGAAGAGAGAGATACATTCCTATGCAGAGTTCCTCCACATCTGTCTGTGGGGTACTCTTCTCTCCCAGGCATGGCCCCAGTTATACGCATGCTGATCATTATTTTCAACAGGAAGCCCATATGTGCATCTAGGGCAGCATCCCTCTCTTACTAGATGCCCATAAGTACATCTTTAGAAGCCCATAAGTACAGTTAGAGGAGCACCTTGGGCCCACAATTTTTGCATGACCAATTGTCAATGGAGGAGGAGGGCAGAAGGACCCATTGCGTACTCTGTTGAGCTCCTTACAAGTGCACACAGCTGCCCTTGGTGTTGGTATTTCCCTTTTATATAATAAGAAAATTAAGGTATGTGTGACATACGGAAACATCAGTGCATGTTTATCATACAAAACAAAGTGCTTTGGCATAAAATAAATGGCACCATGCTTTACAAAGAAGAGTAGCAAAACCAGGTTCTGTGCCTGTACCATGTTCTGCCTAGCCATGCATCAGTTCTGGCAACGAGTTTCTGGCAAGGCTTATGTGCCTTTGAAAAGCGATGTGATAAGCAGAAAGTCAGCCGTCAAGTTTTTCACAACATACAGATGCAGTGATGGGAAAAGCTTAAATTTGCTCAATTTCCTCCTATGAGGTTACAGGATCAAGAGCCCTTCCAAAAAGTTGGTAATCTTAGCTGTGGACTGATTTCCAAAAGTATTCACATGTGTAACATTTTTAGAAATCAATACACATATTCTGTCCAGTTGTTGATATTCAGTGGCCTAATGCAGAGTATGGGGAAAAAACGTTTGTTGGTATCCTCAAGAACATCTCAAACTATTCTTTGTCTTCATTGTCATTACAAAGTCTGAGCAATTTAAGGTCATGGTTCTTAGCTAGATATTTCTGTTTCTCTTCTGTGAAACTGAGGGTAGAGTTTGAGGAAACAGAGAACAGTTTCTAGCTGAGAAAAAAACTGCTAGTGGCCTAGTCAGCAGGAAGCTATGATACAGGAATCCATTTCATGGAACCACTACCTGGAAAGTGCAAATAAGGGGTGGGGGAGAGTAACATGCCGGTCAGTCTACCAGTAAATACAGCCACATAGCACATATTGCTATATTTTGCTTTTATATCAGCCTTGCAGAAAGCAGATGTGCAAACCAAATAGAGACAGAAGGCTTATTACTACAGTCCATGCTTCCCACGTTGAGGCCCCAGTTCAAATCACAGCTTTAATGGGTCCAAACTACACTCATGAAATTGGGCTTTAAGAATGAGATATAAAGCTGCATTTTGAACTAAATACATTGTGGTAATATTTCCTTGGGACTTTCAGTGACTGAGTGGCAGCTGTTACCACATACAAGCAACAGAAAACAGAAAACATTTACTCTGAAGTCAAAGAGTATTATTGGCACTAGTGAAATTTAATATAAGCATAATGACAGACTTTTGAGACTCATTGCTTTAATCTCCCCAAAATAAGGGTGAGTTTTTACTGTAGTTCTTTCAGGGAAATCTCACCATGAGGTGTGAACTCTCTTAATTATTTCAAGATTATTTGTTCTTATAAATTTAGTCCCACAGTGGGAAACAGGTATGCAAACATAGGAAAAGTTCTCCACCCCAAATCTGTGGAAAACAAGATTAAAAAACACAGTAAATTAAAACATACTCTTGCTTGCTTTTGTCATTAGTAGCAATATGCATGTGGGTATGGTTAACGATCTAATCCTCTACCTGCTACTACTCAGAATGCTAATTACTGCCCATTTAGGATGATCCTTGTTTAACTTTTAAAAGCCCTTCTAAGATCTCTGCTTTACTGTGAACATCAGTGTTTCCATAAAAAGGACAAAAATCTTCACAGTAGAAGATTAGTAGTAGAAGAAACTAGACAAATGTAGCCAGCAGATGGAAATGATAGCTAGAGATACAATACAATGAAGTTATGTTAAAATGCATAGACTGGTGGTTTCCTGTTGAAATATACAGCATAACAAGACATTGTAATTACCTGATGTATTATTTCCTCCTCTGCTTCATGGTCTTTTCTGCTTTCTGGAAGTACAGTTACAATTTAATGAAGAGGTCTTATTTGCCACTTTACAGTCAGCACTCATCAAATAATATTTGGTATGCTGATTCAACAAAAGGCATTCGATTTTTTTTAATGCCTTTCCCCCTAATGCATCCAAAGATCTATTTTGTTGAGTAATAATTGGTTGTATTCTTCGGCTGTATTGATCTCCTAGCATAAAATGATTCAGCATTTTCTTCACAAGCATTAACTGTATTTTGCATTCTAGCCTCATGTTGACAGTCCTGAAGCACCAGCTGTAAATGTGTATTAATAATGTCTCAAATTGACTTAAACTACAACCAGAAGCCGAAAACAAGAAGTACACAAAGAAACAAGGAAAAGCTCCCTGGAAGGTTTACAGTACACATCCTTAATAAGATGTTCTGCTCTAGTTTCTCCATTTCCACTGAAGGATAACAGATCTTTCCATGTAAGCTCCTGCCTCAGTTATAACACTTGAGAAGTGGGATATTATTCAAACACCTCAGTGGAACAATTACTCTGTTAGGAAGGGACATGCAGAGGCGTATCTAGGGGAAATAGTGCCTGAGGCAAGCACTGAAATTGTGCCTCTGTCCAAATATCTGACACCCATCTTTCAGATAACTTTACCATAATATCAGCTCAAAAATACAAGTTCAGACACTTTCAGGAGAAACAGGTTGTAAGCAACATACACATGCATACACACACAAACACATACAACCACGCATGTGGGTAGGGATGTGCAAACTGGTTTGAATTCGAAATGGTTCAGTTTGATGGTTCGAATTAGAACCGAACCAGCCATCAGGTTCGAGCTGCAGGTTCGAATTCAAACCAAACTGGGGGTGGTAAGTTTCAAACTGGTTCAAACCTCCAAATTGGGTGGGGTGGTATCTGGCACCCATGGGTACCTACCACCCAAACCCCCAAGCAATCGGACACTCGTGTGATTTTTTGTGAATTTTTGAATTTTATTTTTATTTTTTCCTCATAGGGTATAATGGGACTCGAACCAGCCCATTATTCCCCATTGTATAGCACCCATGGGTGCCAACAACTATCCAAACCCCAAAGCAATCAAAAACTCCTAGGATTTTTTAAATGAATATTTGAAATATTTTTAATTATTTTTCTCATAGGGTATAATGGGACCTGAACCAGCCCATTATCCCCTATTGTGGAGCACCTAGGGGCACAAAATAGGGGTGGGTGGTAGTCACCCAGGGGTGCCTACCACCCACAAAACCCAAAGGCAATCAGACACTCCTCCAATTATTGGTGAATTTTAAAAATATTTTTGAATTCCTCATAGGGAATAATGAGAATTGCAGCAAATGTATAGCTTCAGATCGGGGGGAAAGGGGTGGCCTAGAGCAGAGTGTGGAGGGTGGTAGTTCCCGGGGGGGGGGGGCAAGGAAGCTATCAGAATTATTTGAAAAGAATTGGGCAAAGGGCTGATTTTTAAGTGATTTTTGAAGTTCACGTGTCTTTAAGGGTTTTCTCCATAAAGAAGCATGGAGGTGTCAGCAGCCCCATAACTGCACTTGGGGTGTGCTGGGGTGACCCAGAACAAGTGGTGGTGTAGCACACAGAGGGTGCCAACCACCCCCATGGGTTGCTAACCCATGGGGTACTGGGTTTTGTTGTTTGTGAGGTGTTCTGAGTGTAGATTCTTTGGTAGCAAATGAGAGTGGATTCTTGGTTTGTCATTGAAAATCTCACATGCTACCAGAGAATCTACACTCAGAACACCTCAGAAACAACAGAACCCAGTACCCCATGCATTAGCAACCCATGGGAGTGGTTGGCACCCTCTGTGCAGTACACCACCACTCTCTCTGGGCCACCCCAGCACCCCCCAAGTGCAGTTATGGGGCTGCTGAAACCTCCATTCTTCCCTATGGAGAAAAACCTTAAAGACACGTAAACTTCAAAAATCACTTAAAAATCAGGCCAGTTTGACTGCTGCCGTGTTAAGTGTTATACTCTGCCATAAGCATTCCATTCATTTCAAAAGGTATTCAAAAGGTAATACCGTGCCAATGATATTACGAGATGTCTTCAGCCAGGTATTTCACTATCTTTCAAACTCGGTGAAGAAGCATCATTTTGTGAAAATCTACATGATTAATTCTGTGTTACCAATCTTTTTAGACAGGCCTTCAGCACCTCATTGCATATGTGATGTACTTGTAGTTGAAAAATGTTTAACAGGTGATGGCCTGGAGTCCTACACTCTAAGTGACCAATTAAGTCCCACCTGGAGGTGCTTAACAGAAACCTAGCTAGTCAGATGGAAAAATAGTCCAAAACTGGAAGAGGTCTCTGAAGAGGCTGTTTTGTCTGAAAGAGATGGGCTTCTGCTGTCTTTGCCAAAGAAAAGGCCTGGGTTATTGGAAACAATATAGGCTAAGACTAAACTGAGATGAGAATATTAGGCCTGTGCAAAATCAGATTTGCAAATTTGGATTTTATCTTAAATTGCCCCAAATGGGTAAAATCCAAATCCAATATTTTTAAAATCAGATCGATAAGGTCAGAATTAATTCAAAAAATATCAAAATTAATTTCAGAAATACTTTGGAATTCGCAAAATGGAATAGGATTTTTCCCATAGAGGTGAATAGGAAAATTAAAAGAAATTCACTAAAATTCACCAGTTGGCCCTAGAGCCTTAAATCTTGCCATTCATGTGGGGAGAGTCGTTGCAGGGTCCACCATAGTAAATCTGAAGAGGATTTCATGATCCCCTGAGTTTTGGTGATTTTTAAAAAATGACTAAACATTGTGAAATCTGGCTTGTTTCAAGCCAGAACTTTAAAAAAAACTTCTGAAACTGAAGCCCTCCTTGTACCATCATTCCACCCCCATGCGGAGGAATCTGCCCTTTGCCTTCTTCAAAAGGGGTAACAGCATGTTCCTCCCCCCACCTTTATATTTCTGGAATGGATGGGCAAACATTTATGAAATCTGGCAGACATGAAGTCAGCATTCGCAGGACTCTGTGTGATTTTGTTCTAAGCTATGGGTCAGTCTTCTGGGTTTTTTTAGGAATTGGGGGGGGCATTAAAAATATGGGGGCGGGGGCTAAAACTGGCTTCTTTCAAGCCACAACTTTAGAAAAGGTTCTGGATCTGAAGTCCTCCCTAGGACCATCATTCCACCCAATATGAAGGGAAAGGGACATTCCTTTGATTTTATATTAGTTTTTGTCTTCCCTATTACAGCTGCACACAGTAAAAGTGAAAGTGCTTTGAACGTCTCTGGTTTTGTGGTTGGAAAGAATGTCTCACTTTCCCTACTAGCCATTAAGGGACTAAAAGGGATTATGAAATTATTTTAATCCCTTTTAAAATGTCTGCCTGTTCCTGAAACTAATTACATTGGGAGCTCCGAATCCAAAGCTCCAATTTAACATGTCTTTTCTCTAAGAGAAACACAACTGCCTGCAGATTCATTTAGGCATATTCAAATACATAGCATACACGATTCCCAGTGCTGACTGCTTATTTCTTACTATTATTTCTCCTCCTCCACCACCCAGTGGCGGAGGGAAGCCAGCAGTGGCTTGGGTTCAGCCCGCCGCCGCGGCCACCCTAGCCCTGCCCCCTGCACCAGACGTCAGAATCTGACATCAGATGCAGGGGGCGAAGGTTAGCCACACCCCCTGCATCTGACTTAAGACGCACGGGGCGTAGTAGAGCTCCCAAATGGGATCGGGCAGCCCCATTTGCAAGCAAAATCAGCCAGCACTGCATTTGCAGCACAACCAGAGTGGCTCTCCCTGCCTTCAAAATGCAGGGTGAGCTGCTTCTGGCCATGCTGAGAATGTGGCATTGACTGGATTTAGCTTGCAAACAGGACCATGCGGCCCTGTTTGCGAGCTAGACCATGGCCCTGGCATCAGACACAGGGGATGTGGCTGGGGCACAAGTCACGGCCCTTGAGGGGCGACGGCCCAGGTTCTTTGAACCCTTTTGTGCAATAGTGGCACCACCTATAATGGCTCCGCCCCATCTCCACCTATAAATGTGATCCCAAATGCCCTAATATTCTTCTGAAGGAAATCTCTTTAAAAGGCTGCCCTAAACTTTCCACAACTTGGCAGAGGGAAAAGAAAAATCACACCCTACTGTCAACTTAAGAGGAAAGGGATAGAAAGTACAGGCATTGGATTGTGACTCTGAATTCAATATTCAAACTAATAATCTGCATTTGAATTTCATAGTGAAAGCCATTAACTCACATATATGTGCTCTTGGGCTTTGCTCTGCTGAACCGATCAGAAAAATCCTTCATTCAGATTCCATCATATTTCAAGTTTCAGCACACAAATGAATTTTGGCTTCAAAACTTCACATCAGATAGGAAAATGCTGATTTTAAAATGACAGGTTTTGGCAAGACTTCATTTTTAAATTAAAACTTCTTTTGCACAACAGGCAGCTAAGCATAACACCAAGACCAGTGGTTTGATTTTATGCTTTAAACAACATCCATTTCACTTCCTCAAGGCAAACCTGAGAGTTTCATAAGTGTGGCTATGGAAACTGCTGCCTGTGACATCACTGCTACATCAGTCAGCTCCTGTTCACTGAACAAAGAGTGACTTTTTCAAGTGCTGGCTCTAGTCTTACATTTAGCAGAGGGATAGCCATTGTCCCTGTTCAGACGAACATATAGCATCTCGCCCAATGGCTGTAGCTGGTGTCTCCATTGTGCTCCTTCTAGAGTGTGAGCCTCTTTGGGACAGGGAACAGTGTCCAAGCCTTGGGGAAGAACGGCGATTTGAGCAAGAGAAACTAGGGAGAAGCATAGTCTGACCAAAAGGCTATAAACATGGCTTCAATATTTTAATAAGGCTACCCAAAATTAAGCAATGCCAACAAGATAGCAACTTGCAGGCATGGATGAACTAAGTTGAACTTGAATTGGAACCACATGGGTAAGATCTCCCATCATTTTCTGTCTTGGAAGCAAACCTCTAAGGATGTGTGGCTAATTATAAAGTAATGCCATCTTTTCCAAAGGAATACAGTTAATTCTTCATCTATTTGACAGAATATATCTTCATTGAATTGACAGATGGAGTGTGACTCTGTTGCTCCTTTTGGATCTCTCAGTGGCTTTCAATAGTATCGACCATAGTATCCTTCTGGAGCATCTGAGGGGTTGGGGGTGGGAGGCACTGCTTAGCAGTGGCTCCACTCCAACCTATCAGGCAGATTCCAGATGATGCCCCTTGGAGACTATTGCTTTTCAAACGCTGAACTTTTATACGGTGACCTCCATGGCTCCATATTGTCTCCAGTGCTTTTTAATATGAAACCTCTGGGAAAGATCATCAGGAGATTTGGTTTCTATTTCTCCATGTCAACATCATCAGGAAAAGACAAAACATCACTAAATGCCTGCCTGGAGGCGGCAATGGGCACGATGAGGCATAACAGACTGAGACTGAATCCAGATAAGACAGAGGTACGTATTGTGCAGGGTTGGAACTCAGGAGACAATTTTGGTCTGCCAGTTCTGGATGGCGTCACCCTTCTCCAGAAGGAACAGGTACACAGTCCAGGGGTGCTTCTGGATCCAAACCTCTTCCTGGTGCTCCAGGTGGAGGCGGTGGCCAGAGGTGCTTTCTATCAGCTTCAGCTGATATGCCAACTATGTCCATTTCTTAGGATAAACTACCTCGGAACAGTGGTACATATGCTGGTAACCTCCAGACCTAACTACTACAATGTACTGTATGTGGGGTTGCCTTTGTACATAGTCCAAAAACTGCAGTTGGTACCGAATGCGGCAGTCAGGTTTGTCTTTGGGTCATCTTGGAAAAACTTTTTTTTTTAAAATGTTATTGGTATTTTTGTTGTTCACCATCTATAGTCTTTGGAGGAGTTGGTATATAAGAAAATTGTGATAGATAGATAGAAAGAAAGAAAGAATATTACTTCTATAGTAAAAGAGCTGCACTGGCTCCCAATAAGCTCCCAGGCAAAATACAAAGTGCTGGTTATGAGACTCTGAGACTCTGTCTCTGGAATGTGCTTCCTGCTGAAATAAGAGCCTCCCCCTCTCTGACAACTTTTAGAAGTCTCTAAAGACATATTTTTTCACCCAAGCTTTTTAAATGGACTGTGGTTTTAATGTTTTCATTTTTCATCTGTTTTATATTGTAAACCACCCAGAGATGGAAGTTTGGGGCAGTCTACAAATTTGATAAATAAATAAGATCTGGCTAAACTACAAGTGAGCAGTTTGTTCATATGATGGCAGTCTGCAGCCAAACATGGCAGGTAGTGGGCATTAGGACGGTGTAAAGCTTCAGATTGCTGTCCAATTTGGCTGAGAGTTGTGCCAAATCATGCACTGAATAACTAACTCTGAACCAAATAGCAAACTGAATCAGCAATATCCAAATTGATTCAATGAGAAATGGCGATTAGAATTACCAAATCAAAGCACTGAATTGAATAGTACATGCTCTGAATGCTGAATTCAAATACTTGGGGTCGTGGTGGACAGCTCATTGAAAGTGCTGACTCAATGTGAGGCAGCTGTGAAAAAGGCCAGTTCCATGACAGGGATCATTAGGAAGGGGATTGATAATAGAACTGCTAATATTATAATGCCCTAATAAAAACTATGGTGCGGCCACACCAGGAGTACTGTGTACAATGCTGGTCACCACATCTAAAACAGGACATTGTAGAACTGGAAAAGGTGCAGAAGAGGGCAACCAAGATGATCAGGGGCCTAGAGCACCTACCTTATGTAGGCAAGGCTAAAATACCTGGGATTTTTTACTTTAGAAAAAAGATGACTGTGGGGAGGCATGATAGAGGTCTATACAATCATGCATGGTGTGGAGAAAATGGATAGAGAGAAATTCTTCTCCCTCTCACATAACACTAGAACCAGGGATCATCCCATCAAATTGATTGCCAGGAAATTTAGGACCAGCAAAAGGAAGTTTTTTTTCCACACAATGCATAATCAACTTCTGGAATGCTCTGCCACAAGATGTGGTGACAGCCAACAACCTGGATGGCTTTAAGAGGGGTTTGGATAACTTTATGGGGGAGAGGTCTATTAACAGCTACTAGTCGGAGGGCTATAGGCCACCTCCAGCCTCAAAGGCAGGATGCCTCTGTGTACCAGTTGCAGGGGGGTAACAGCAGGAGAGAGGGCATGAACTCAACTCCTGCTGTAGGCTTCCAGTAGTATCTGGTGGGCCAGATACTGTGTGAGACAGGATGCTGGACTAGATGGGCCTTGGGCTTGATCCAGCAGGGCTGCTCTTATGCTATTATACTCTACCAATCATTTTTCTCCCTCTTATTGCCTCTCTTCATCTATTCAAAGGTCAGAAACATATATCTCAACACACACACACCCCTCTGCCTCCTTCCATTCCAGTCAATTTTGAATAGAATGCCCATGATTTTTCTCTCTCCTCACAAACATCTATGTATACAATACACTAAGGTTGTACGTGGCAAGCCCCACCTACATAGTGCTTTACCAATCGGAGATAACAGAACAGAAGCACCACAGTGAATGGGCAGTGGGGATTCCATATGCAGATAGGGAAGAGGAGCAGGTAGGGGGTGAGTAAGTGAGTGAGTATGACAGGGAGGGGGCAAGTGAGTGAGCAAGCAGTGGGGAGGGGGCAAGTGAGTGAGCAAGCAGTGGGGAGGGGGCAAGTGAGTGAGCAAATGGTGGGGAGGGGGTGAGCAAGTGAGAAGGCAGAGGGGGTAAGTGAGTGAGGGGAAGGAGTGAGTGAGTGGGGAGGGGTGAGCAAGTGAGAGAGTGGTGGGGAGGGGATGAGTGGTGGGAAGGAGGCAAGTGAGTGAGTGGTGGGGAGGGGGTGAGTGAGTGAATGAGCAGTTGGGAGAGGGCAAGTGAGATCGAACGGCGAGTGAGAGGGTGAGCAGCGGGGAGGGGGCGAGCAAGCGAGTGGTGGGGAGAGAGTGGGTGATTGTGCGAGTGAGCAGCTGGGAGGGGGCAGCCAAGAGTGGGTGGCTGACACTGAGCAATAAAGCAGGGGATGTGGCGGGGTGGGGGGGCAAGGAGAGCAACAAATTCCTAGCTCACAGATGATACTAGTTCTATTGAATACTCTTGGCTAGCTGTAACTGAGCACGTAAAAATCTGATGTTACCATAGCAATTGTCTTAATTTTTAGAAATTCAAAATATTTTTGATTTTGAAGAGCCCATGAAAGGCCCTTGTACAGCAGATAGACTATTGAGACTTTTCCTGAAGATGAGTCATTGTGGGCTTCACTATTAGTACATCTCCAAATGGAAATATAGAAGAAGAAAGACCTGACTGTAGTGTTGCAGTTTCATGTGTGCTTTTCAACTTCTGCTCCTCATAACTTAGCCATTTCCCCACAGAATCATTAAAAAAAAAATCTAACACACTTGTTCAGCAGGGCATTCTGAGCTTTAAAATGCCTGTGCTTGCACAAATATTGCAAAAGGAAATATTTGAGAAATCAAGGGAGGACAGCACTGGTTGAGTGAAACAACCTGATAGAATGCTGTTTTACATCTCTGCCCATAATACACAGGCACTTGTGTACCTGTGTAATTAATTATATTATAATACAAGCCAATAAATACTGTATGCATTTGCACCTAGGAGGATTGGATTTTATTTTATTTTTAAGCTAGTAATTGGATGTTTTTTTCTTTAGAAGACAACTGGGTAACTCTTTTGGGCAACTGAAGTGCAAATGCAAGTTACCTTCTATTGGATTGATAGCCCAAATAAATAATTCATTTCTGCTGAATTGTCTCTGTTAAATACAGTTTAATATTATATGCAGGACTGAACAACATAAGAGTATTTACCACTGTAGTAAAAAACAGACCAGATGCTATTTTCAAAAATTCATAAAAAGTTTGGAGTTGCTTAGTTACTGTCTTGTTAAGAGAAATGAAGGAATGAGGGAAAGGGAGTGATTCAGATGATATGTGTTAAATCTTTGCAGAGGAGCTGCCAGTACACTGACCAGAGCAAACATTTGTGCAGCCTCTTCTGCCTTTGTTCTGTCTCCTTTCCCTTCCCAGCTTATACAGCTAGCCAGCTAATGTGGCCAGGTGAGGTGGATGCCTCAGGCAGCAGATTGGTAGAGGTGGCAGATTGCTCACTGGCTGCCATATGGCTACCTCTGCTGGCCAATCAGCTGAAGCAGCTGTGGTGCACCAGCCACCTCTGCTATGCTCCTCTGCTTGCCTGCCTGGCTTTTGAAAGTGGAGAGCAAACGAGGAACTGGAGGAGAGTTGGGTGGATGGAGGCAGTGGCTTACCACTAGCTTAGCCCCACCCAGACTGCAACCACCATGTTTATGCTGAATTAGAGAGACTGCAGCCCCAAATTTACTGGTGAGAGGTTAGATCATCTGAAGATCATCTTACCCCAACAGTATTCACTGAGGCTATTCTCATGACCTCAGAAAACTGGGCTAGGGGAGACCAGCCCCATTTTCGGAGGTCATGTACTGCAATGGGAGCCAGGCAGCTCCTGGCAGCAAACTTCCTTAACTGCCCCCACCCTTAAACAAGGCTAGCGGGCTCTCCGCCACAGAGACCCTTCGACCAGGAGGATCCTACAAGCCTCCCAGCCTTGGGAGTCTCCCCAGAATGCCCCGCACAATTGTGTGGGGCATCCTGGGGACCAGGTGGCCCCCAATCCCATCTGCCCCTACCGGCTCCGTGATGGAGCCGGTAATCATGTGGGCAGTCGATCTGGCTGCCCAGGGTGAGCTCCCTACTCATCTGCGGGGAGAGCGGGCTAAGTCCCCCACAGAGCCCGGTTCGGCTTTGCACATGGACCGTGTATAGAACCTCACTGTGTATTTGGGGAGTGGCTTCAACCAGTAGTTGCTCTCCTTCCCAGAAGTGGCCATCCTCCTGTTGTGGATCATAGAGCATTGCAGGCCTCCTTAATTCCCATCTGCAAATGACAGCTTTTGGGATGGTTGCTTTGGCTGAATTTGGATTTGCTTGGAGATAAGCCAAGGCATTTCCTGTTTTGTTTTGTTGAAAGGCAGCTCAGCTTATTTCTAAATGCATCCTGTGGAGTGCATGGGGAGCTTATCATCAGAGCTTATAAAGTCACCACAACAGGATTTGTTTTTGTATATTTGGATGTATGGAGATAATGTGGTATAACATGAACATATGAAGCTGACTTATACTGAATCAGATCATTGGTTTATATGGACTAGTATCGTCTCCTTTGATTGACAGAGCCTGGAATCTAAAGCAAATATCTTCTCCAGTCTTGCCAGTTACAATCTTGTTCATGCAAAGCATGTGCTTTGCCACTGAGTTATGGACTCTCCCCTTTTGAACATGACTATAAGAAGATAGGACTACATTCTGCTAAAAGTCTGGGATATTTCAGAAGCCCAAAAGGATGTGGTGTCCAGTGCCTTCTCAGTTGGACTTCTTCAGGTCCTGCTAGTGCTAATAACACTAGACATTCTTGAGCTGGTGGCAAGCTTCACACCTGCCATTAATGTTAGTTTGTGGGCTAGCCACAGAGAAAAATATTGCAAAGGTGGTTTGTCAGTTTCCTTCTCCAACATCACAGTTTTTGCATAAGCACCCAAACGCCTAAGTCAAGTTTTAAATCTGGCTTCTTCTCAGGGCTGAAAGGCCAGTTTCCTTTAATCCAAGAACTGATTGTTCAGTTTCCATTTTCCATCCTTCCTAACTAGAGTTCCACCCACAATTAGAAGTCCTGCTTCGTTCATCCAAAAATTCAGTTTAGCCTTGAGTATATGAAGCGAAAGTGACAGCCTGAATCTGCCAAGTCACTCAACAGAGAACAGAAGCATTGCATGCCGTTCCTTAAACTGACAGTTATGTGTCTCTTGTCGGGTGTCAGAATCTTAGTATGGGAAGATTTACACAGAAACTGTTCCTTTTAATGTGATTTTGGTCACAGGGCTGTGTATCATTTTAGCTGCATAAGATATACATGTAGAAGGACTGCCTCTTTACCTTAAATTTTCTTTGCTAGAGATTTCATAATGAGCTCTTCTGAATTTCTTTGCAGAGCTCTGCAAAACGTAATCTGCAGTGGAACGTACATACTTTGATGGTTAATATATATTGGATTGCTTGCTGCTCTAGGCAGAACTCAGACAAATGCCCTTTTATCTGTGGAATAGGCTGAGTGATGTGACTGTGAGAAGAGAGGAATAAATCCTCACAGTGTATAATTAGTGTCACAGAATTGTAAAAACACAGAGCTGTACGGACCTCATGGGTCATCAAGTCTAACCCCTTGCCAGAAGCCCGAATCCTTGTCAAAGGATTACCTACCCTCATCTCCAGTGATGGGCACCTTTGGCTATATGACTAAAATTTAATCTTCCTGCCTCAGGGATTGAATCTACCTCAACTAATTGAACCCAGTGCTTATTAAACCTGCTTTAAGGCCTGCTCTGGACAAACAGTTCATCAGGTGGCAAAACTCTGAAAGACATTTAGCAATTCAGATTGCAAACAAGATTGCACTGTGAATGCTCCCTCATAAACAAAATCTCTACATGTAAAAAGGGGAGAGGGGAGAGAGAGAGAAAGAGAGGGGGAGAGAGAGAGAAAGAGAGAGAAAGAGAGCTTCCTTATTTCCCTTCCAAGCCTTGTCCTGTATTATGAAGTAAGTGCTGACCCTGGGTGTGTAACCATGCAAATCACTGCATTCCCAGCTTTGCCTTTTCAGGACACTGCCGCCTGCACTTACACAACATATCCAAAAGTATGGCCACTCATCAGCTAGGGTTTCTCTATTTTTAGTTAAAACATAAGATGGAGTTGAAAACCACCCTAAACTGCATTGATTGTTTTATTTGGAGTAGTTTCCATTCCAGCCCAATGGCAAGTCAAATTAGGGTAGGAAAATACTTCAATTATTTTTGGAAACTTAAGTTTTATTTCCCTTTGCAAGCTCAATTGACCTTGAAAGGTGATCATGTCTGACCAATAGACTGAAGCACTGCAGAGTTCTGTGATTCCTAGTTTGGGCAGATGAAACCAGTCCCTTCCAGAATGTCAGAGCTAGTGTTTGGAATGAATCAGTCATTCAGAACCATCTGACCTCACAGAAGCAGGGATTTTAGCCACTGCAATCAAGGCAGAGGGATTAAAACAGGCAGTACCCACAATATTTTTGCTTCATTAAGTGGATCAACTGTCAAGAGCATGCATCTGGTCTTTCCCCCTTTTTCCAGGTGGTACAGAGCCCAACAAAGGAGGTGGGGTGGAGCTTGGCTCCAGGTTTAAGAGCAGGAAGTTGCATGGCACTGAATCATCTGATGGACCTTGCTCACCTGTCATGGGTTATGGGTTACATGACAGGCAGGAATGGAAGAAGATGGTCTACCACAACCAGCAGGGGTGGAGGGATGCCAGCGGCAGCCCGGGTTCAGCTGCCACGGTGGACTCCTAGCCCCACCCCCAGCATCTGACATCAGATGCAGGGAGTGTTTAGCCATGCCCCTACATTTGACGTCAGATGTGCGGGCATGGTTTAGCTCCCAAACGTAAGATCAGTCCATGCTGCATTGGGAGCATGGACCAGAGTGACTCTCCCTGCCTTTTAAAGGCAGGAAAACCGCTCCGGCCACGCTGCCAATGCAGCGCAGGCTGATCTAACTCCTGAACGGGGCCGCACAGCACACAAGAGGAGAAAAGAATGATTGACAAGCTGGTACCCATTAAAAATATCTGGACCTTGTTTGGGCAGCTGCTGTACCAATGATACATTCCCAGGTCCAATCTAACAGTTGATGTGCAGTTGATGGATTTCTGTGGGCGCTGTCCTTTCTGGCAATATATGTCAAGCATCAGCTTGAAAATATGTTGGAGCTGTGATGTAGAAGCATCCCAACAAGATTGGGAAACAATCTGGAGAGCCACCACAAACACAGACAGACCTGCATGTTGTGCACCAGCTTGTGCAGCCATGGGATAACACTTGGAGGAATTTGGTGGGGGATAATGTTTTTATTAGTGTAGAGCTGGCAAAGGCTCTCCTAAACAAAGAGTTGACTTTGGAAGGCGCTAGGAGACACAACAAGCCAGATGTACCCCCAGAGATGCAACCACATTCACAAAGGGAACCATGGTCATCTGTGTTTGGCTTTACTGGACAGAAGACATTGGTAATGAAGGGCTCAGACAGCCAGGAGGAGGGTGATGTGACTGAGTACCTTGGTATTTCAACTGGTCTGGAATTCTCCTCAACACCGGGTAGAATTGAGTACATATAATTTTCTCCATGGTTAGTATGGAGGTTTTTCCATACTTGCTTTGGAAAATATGGTTTTGTTGGTTTAATGGGCATATGTCACATAATTATTTCGATTATTATTATTATCAGTCAACTACTAGCTCATCCCAAGTCATTCCAGCAAAGGAGATAAACTAGGTTTAGAAAGTTGTAGTCAAGCACACTATAATGTGCTTCATTTTCTCTTAGCTGGTCAGTGTCCCCCTTGAGAACAATTATCTGACAGAGAGCTGCATAGCCTTTAGGCTGTGATAAACATTTATGTAGACTTTAGGGAGCCAGGCAGGAAATCCAGAATCCCTAACTGGCTCCTAAGGGGACTCCCACCCCCACCCCAATGCTGTTGGTGTTAGAAATCAGTACCTAGTTTGGATTTATATTTTACATTTTATATATATATATATATATATGAAAAAAATGTAAAATATAAACCCAAACTAGGTACTGATTTCTAACTCCAACAGCATTGGGGTGGGGGTGGGAATCCCCTTAGCAGCCAGTAAGGGATTACTATTACTAGGGATGTACTATAGGAACTCAAACATTACTGCTATAAAATATAACTTCATATATTTTATAGCAGTAATTTACAAATGCTGGTTTGAGTTCCTATAGTAGGTAATGCACAGAGGTAATGAATCCAGGTACAGGAACCAAAATTTCCCTTGGCACTGCACACAGGAAAAAATCAAGTTGTCCGAGCAGCCACATTCTGTATGCAAATTTATGTTTTATGTATTTTTTGTTAAATTTATATACTGCCTTTCATTAAAAACAATCGCAAGGCGGTTTACAAAAGTTAAAAAACATACAATAAAATGACAAGAAGAATATCAAGCTAAAAATATAAAAACAAACCAAATTTAAAATCTATAAAATACAAGCATAAAAACTACACACAGGTAAAAACACATAGAAGCAGCAATAAAAACAATCATGTAAAAGCCTGGATAAAAAGCCAAGATTTAACAAGCTTTCTAAAAACTGTGATGGAGTCTGAGGAGCGAATGGCCACTGGGAGAGCATTCCAAAGTCTGGAGGCAGCAACAGAGAAGGCCCTGTCCCGAGTGCATGACAGCCGAACCTCCCTCATTGTCGGCACCTGGAGCAGAGCCCCTCAGATGATCTCGTCAAGTGGGCAGCAACCCTTGGGAGCAGACGGTCCCTTAGATACCCCAGGCCCAAACCGTTAAGGGCTTTAAAAGTCAAAACCAGCACCTTGAATTGGACCCGGAAACGAACTGGCACCAGTGCAACTCTTTCAGAATGGGTATGATGTGCTCCCACTGGGCAGTTCCGGATAAAACCCTAGCTGCCGCATTTTGCACTAGCTGCAGTTTCCAGATATTATTCAAGGGCAGCCCCACATAGAGGGTGTTACAGTAATCCAGCCGTGATGTGACTAAGGCATGGGTAACTGTGGCCAGATCTGCCTTCTTGAGAAAGGGATGTAGCTGGTGCACTAGCCAAAGCCGTGAAAGTCACCCCTGGCCACCGCCTCCACCTGAGCTTCCAAAAGCAGAGCCGGGTTCAGTTGTACCCCCAAGCTGCATACTTGCTCCTTCAAGGGGAGTGCAACCCCATCCAGAACCGGTAAAGTCTCCTCATCCCGATTGGCTCTCCTACTGACCAACAGTACCTCCATCTTGTCCGGATTCAATTTCAGTTTATTAGCCCATATCCAAGCCACCCCAGCCTCCAGCCCCCGTAAGGTAAATGAGGTAAATATTTACCTCATCATTAGAAAGTGGTCCCCGTCCCCCCAAATCTAACTAGTAGCAGACAGTCTGTTTCACACTTCCCATTCTTAACACATGACTTGGTTGAGTTGCTAGAACACTTAGCACTGGAGAAGATGCAGCAGAACTGGCAAAAGAGTGGCGGCTTATAGGAACAATGAATGGGTCCTTCTGATTGACTGGAGCTATTAACCCCAAACCTAACATAGTGCTAGCATTGCCTGGTAAAAGACGCTGGAACCAGCTATTTGGTGGGGGAAATTGAAGTAGGAACAGGAAGTAATGAATCCATTACTCCATTCACCTCACTGCCTGTCCCAAATACCTTATAGCAGGATGTCAGCTTACACATTACAGCACTCTGGTTTGAACTGGGGAACTGTGCACACAGCACAGCCATTTGTTTCCATATACCTCTAGTCCCTAGCTTGATCAGAACATATGTCAGATATTCAGTGAAAGCTTGCCCCAACTGCATTACAGCCTAGGCACGATAGTCCCATCAGTCACCAAGAAAGAGAACTGAAGTAGCCCTTTCACATGTAATTGTGGAAGGTTGTTTTACTGCAAGATAGCTGTACTGCTGTAAATCATTTCTATATTTAAAAAAAATCAAGGTAAATATACTGTAGAAAAGAGTCCTTTAAAAAAATTAAACAAGGCAAAACGTCCACAAGCTAATGAGGAAGGGGTAGCCATGTGGGTGTTGTACTCTATTTTATTGTTATTTATTGTTAAATTTGTATACTGCCTTTCATTAAAACAATCCCAGGATGACTTCATTATAAAGCTAGATTAATATTACTATATTGAATAAAATGTTACAGTGGGGAAGAGCTCAGTCTCTAAAGCACCATCTTAATCATCATCAACCAAAAACTTACAATATGGCTTATTATTGCATTTTATATCCCACTTATTCCAAAGAGTTCAGTGCAATGAGCATGGTTCTTCCCCTTCCCATTTTATCCTTACAACTGCCCTGTGAAATAGGTTAGGCTGAATGATAATGACTGGTCCAAGGCCACCAATGAGCTTCATGGTCAAGTGAGAGTTTGAACTCTGGTTGGTTTGTTTATGCGATTTCTATACTGCCCTTCCAAAAATCGCTCATGGCGGTTTACACAGAGAAATAACAAATAAATAAGATGGATCCCTGTCCCCAAAGGGCTCACAATCTATAAAGAAACCTAAGATAGATGCCAGCAACAGACACTGGAGGTACTGTGTTTGCGGTGGGTAGGGCCGGTTACTCTCCCCCTGCTAAATAAAGAGAATCACCACATTAAAAGGTGCCTCTTTGCCAAGTTAGCAGGAGTTTCCACAGCCCAAGTCTGACACTCTGTCATTACACCACTCTGGCTCAGGAGGAAGAAGCTGTCTTGTGTTCATATAGTACAGTAATAATAATATTAGTAATTCTAGAGTACTTTTTTTAAAATCTTCAGAGCTCTTCACACAAATTATCTCAGTAAGAATTGCAACAATTGTCTGAAAGTACTCTTGTCCACCCGTGGGTGGTTGCATGGGAAGAAAGCAGCTAACCCAAGGACATTCCAGTCAGTAAGATTTGAAGGTGATATCCCTGCAAGCAAAGTGCAGCTTGGGTAGATGTTTGTACTACACACAACAGATAGATAACAATGACACATATTTATATTAAACTGATTATCTGGAATACTCTTAGAGAGAAAATGCTGGTGTGCCCACTTCATAAATGCTTGGGACTCTTAATCAGATTAATTTTCAATCCAGTATGTGGTTACGAAGATCAAACTTATATTAAAATTACCATTCATTCCCACTCTGCTAATCATATTTCAAATGTATTTGAGAACCATGTGGCTGTAAGAAGTAACTCTGCAAACATTTCGGTACAAAACCATCTTAATCGAACAAAAACTGCGAAAGTGGCTGCAAGTCTAACTCTAGCTACCAGCACCTACCCCTTAGATATTGTAAACTGGTGTGCTCTCACTTCAGTTGATGGTGTTTGGCTCATTTACGCCACCTGGACATCTGTCTTCATCATATTGAAATGGCAAAGTCTACTATTATCATGGGATTTCAAACACATTCTAATCTCACACCTGTTGAAAAATAAGGAAGCCCTTCTCTGCCTATCTTATCTTGTGGAACTTTTAACTTGACAGCTCATGAGCTCACAAAGCTGTCAGCTAAACCCACAAACGGTTTAATGGCAGGTACATAACAGCCCGTTAGCTAAAGTTTGCTTGGGATGCTGGCAGGTGTTTACGTGAAATTTTGCCCTGCTTGTCATAGCATACAGGACAGCCGGCACCTGGCAACCTCCCCTGAACATATTATTTAATTGCTATGAGGCAGCAGCTGCTAACCTTGTTAAATAAACAAGAGGTTCTGCACCTGCTGAACAAAACCCTGACCTCACTCTCTACTAAGCAGGTGACAGTCAGGTAACTTGGCTTCCCTGCCCTAGCACACAATGGCCTCGGGGATTAGTAGGAGTCTATCAGCATTGATTTGTCCTTTCTCTGCTATGATTCCCCCTGCCTTTCTCTTGAGAGACGTCTATTCAGGCAAGAGAAGTGAAAACATCACTAATTAGATTTCTGCATTACAGCCAGTTCCACCTGCCATTACACACACAATCTCTCTCTCTCTCTCTCTCTCTCTCTCTCTCACTCACACACACACACACACACAGAAAAAACCATAACAGTATTAAGAAAGAAAATGACAGAGAATATGTGGCAGCTAATATCTTCATGAGGAAACTCATTATAATACAAAATGATTACAGGGTGGCAATTTAAAAGACTTCATTTCATAAAACAGAGTTGAGTGAAAGCCTTGGAGTTTGCATGGCATGAGTTGGCACTGAGCCAACAAAGTGATGACCACTTTGCATCAGATAAGCCCCTAAAAACCACTGCTTTATATTTATGAAATCTTAATGCTGGGCAATGGCATCTGGGCATCAATAATAATCCAACATTACCAAGTTGTTCAGTGCAAAAATCTGCAGCGCACACTAAAGGACATAGGGTTTAGCATGGATCTTTGCACCCGGCTCCCCAATAAAGACAGGACAGGCATGTATGGATGAAACTTAGGGCCACTTTGTTTATAATACTTATCAGGATCTGCAACAAGCATAACAATATAACATAACCCAGAGTGCGGGCAACCCCACCCCCCAAGGGTAAGGCCAGCCTCCTAAGAGGGCAAGCGTTCCCTTACTGTTGGGAGAAGCAGCCGGGCTTGGCATATGCCAGCCGATAACTTTGCGTGGCCCTGCCAAGCCACACAGTTACCTGTGTTAAGGAGGTAGCCATCCATGTCAACACCCACCAAGCTGCAGGACTCTGAGTGGGTGAGTTGGACAGTGCCCCCAAAGTGGTCCATTCCCAAACACCATCCGAGCCACAAGACCCTGGGGGGCTGTTCCATGAAACCACTAATCACCCACTCACAACAGTGCACCAGCTGATTTGCAAGAAGCACCATGTGCCCCAGGGAGGCACGCTACATGCAATCTCCCTAAGGGCCAGGTACAAAGTCTGCCCCCTCCTCCAGCCCAATGGGTGTTGGGATTGAGTGGGGCTCTAATAGCTAGCTAGTGACTGATTTAGGAACTACAAAGAGTTTAAGGCTCCCCACATGAGCAGTGTGAAGAGCTGGAAGGGGTTTGGCGGGGAGAGCAGGCTTGATCCACACTCCCTGCACACGAGCATCCAGCCCTCCCTGGGCAGCTGGATCGGCCACCTACATGATTACTGGCTCCATCACGGAGCCAGTTGGGGTGGCAGGGATTGGGGGCCACCCGGCCCCTGGATGTCCCAGAGTGCACAGGGCATTCTGAGGAGCGCCCTGATGCCAGGAGGCTTGTTGTCGCTTCCTGGTCGGGGGTCTCCTCGTGAGTCGCCATGGTGTGGAGCCATGTGGCAGCAGCACACAATCATCAAAACGGGGTTAGCGGAGTGCTCACTCCACTAACCTCGTTTTGGGGGAGGGATTAAGTGGGCTTACCCCCAGGAGTTCCCGGCGGTTCACACATGGACAGGAAACCGGGCTGGGCTCCCTTAGTTAGCCTGGTTTCCTGTGCGCATGAGAATAGACTCTTTGTATTCTTTCTATAAACAAACTTGTAACATTAACCATTATATTTACATGTATTATTGCATCCTTTCCTTATTTAGAGTGGCCAACATGTTGTGCAGTCTTATGCCAGCGTCTCCAATTGGCGCTACTGCAGGCATCTAAAGGAGTGCTAGTGGTCTTGCATAAGAGCACTCAAGTTGCATACCAGCACTTTGGGAGTGCAACATATTTTGTTTCCAGTGGATGATGCATTTCTGAAGTGCAGGTACTCAACTTTAAGTATTTGTGCACTTGTCTGCCAATGCTTCCTTAGATGCCTGCAGCAGCATGAGCCAATCACAAACACGGCTGTTAAACTACACTACACACTGGCCGGTGTCTTTAACCCTTCCTTTTGAGCCAGCAACATTATATGTTAACAGGAGGTTAACTTTCCCCACTCTCCCTTTGAAATGAATATGCTGTATCCTGAGGGATATATGCTCCATAAAAGTAACCAAACACCACTAGCAGCTATTGGCTTTTTTTCATCATTGTGGATATAGTAAAGAGAAGTCTAGATAACTTCTAGCATGATAAACCAGGAGAGCGATTCCTCCTTCTGACATAGTTGACTCAGTCTAGCTGGGGAGCATATATACACGGAAGGCCTATGTACCCTGTTTCCCCGAAAGTAAGACCTAGCAGTAATTTCTGATGTACCGCTAATTGCCCTAGTGCATTTTGGGGGGTTAAAATTAATATAAGACACTGTCTTATTTTCGGGGAAACACGGGTATATACATTCCAAGCTGATGAGAAACTGAACACAAATGGATGCTGTCAACATGATTTCTCCCTTGATCTAGCGGTTGCAGCTTCACACACACACCTTTATTAGAGAATTAGTAATAGTACCCATCAACTTTTTAGGAGTAAAGCCGGGGACTAAATTTTGGACTGCCATGTAGCTGGTCAGTGCAAATGCCAGACGTTTGACACTGACTCCTGCACAGGCACACATCTGGATTAGAGCCATTGGCTGGCAAACACTAATGGTGATCATCCAGAAGCAGTCATCACAAACACCCGCCTTCAGTGTTTGTCCAAAGGCAAGCACATGTGAATACTGCTGAATACTACCATGTGATGGTGGCTCCATGGGGAAGCAGGGAATATCAGCAACTTGCCATGCAGTTTGGACTCAACATATGATGCACCTTCATGCCAGTGTTACATCTCCCAAGCAGCCGTTGGTGCTGTAGTGGGTTTCACATGATCTACCTTAATCACAGTTTGTCTGCAGAATGCCACTATGCAGAAATGTGCTTTGGTGGTACTGAAGTTGAAAGTGTTAGTGCCTGAAATGGTCCTCAGGTTGTATAACAGTTTTGTTAACTGCTATGGAGGCATTTCTTTATTGCTGGTACTATATGAATACTTTTGGTCACAGGTACTCACTCTGTGCATAGTAGTTCGGCTACTGCAGTCCTTGGTTGTATAGACATCCCTGCAGGAACTAACAAAACTGACAATGTATCTCCAGTGTTATTACAGTTACTCACTTTTGCATCCAAAACAGTTAGAGCAATGCTATGCCAGATTTTCATTAGCAAACATTTTTGCTACAAAAAAGAGATTTTCACTGGGGGCCTGAAATATTCCATCTAAAATGCAGGTCTGTTTTGTGCTTGCAACTATTTGCTGCTCCTCTCAGCAGCTGCTCCAGCACCATTGCATACTCACTCTCTCTCTCTCTCTCTCCCCCACACACACCACCTACCTCTTCTTAGCAATCACATGACCAACATCATTACATCATGGCATCATGTACATTTGACTGTGTCAAATCAATTGCAAAACTAATTAAGAGAGAAGGCAGGAAGCATTGTCAACACACTAATATGGAAATACCTTGTTTGTAGCCAACCACCAAATCAGCAAAAGTGCAAGGTGTTCATTGAAGGCACCCCATCCCATTTTGGCTCATCTCTAGTGAAAAAAAGGTAAGGCTAAAGGCCAAAGGCACCCATTGATCAACTGCCAGTCTGATGAACGGAAGAAATTTTTTTGCCCTGTTATTCACAGACCACTCACACTCAGTAAAACTACTCCAATATAGATTCCCTGTGACAATCTGCCCTGGTTAAGGAAAATGCTATGTGCTGTTTAAAAAGAGGATATATCAAATTATCCACAGAAAATATATGTCTAATATATGATCTTTCTGTGGCGCACTAAGATTCATAATTAAAAGGAGAATTATGCTAATTGCCCTGACAGCTTTTGCCCCATCCTAGTCAGATAGTTTTCTCAAATATTAAAAGAACAAAATCTTAGAAGGAGCCTTCTCTCAGTTTTAAGGGAGAAAGAGGACTGAATGGCCATCTTCTGGAACTTTAGAAGGAACAAGTATTGTGTCAATTTTCCTCTAGGACACTTAGGACCAGTTTGGATGAGATGCTGGTTGCATACACAATAAAGATGGGATCAAGCCAAGAACATGCACGTCCTGACATCATCAGAGATATTTCATGTTAAAACAGATATTTGGAGTGCATGTCAAGGGGTGATGAATACTCCCCTTGTGCAATTAAGGGATGCCCCAAGAGCACATCGGGACAGTCTCTGGTGATGTCAGGAGAGGCATACTTTCAGCGTGACTTCATCATGTGTGTAGCCAGCATCTCATGTGAACCAGTTCATAGTAGTAACAGGCACATAATCCTGTGATGGCCACACAACAGCAATCCCTGAGATTTAAACAGTTATTTAAAGCACACAATTCTGTTATTCAAACAGAAGTCTGAGGCTGCACTGTCTGTCTAGTAGGGGAAGTTGTTAACTCCTGGTTATTGCTTTGTCCAGAAAACAGTTTTGCGGAATCCAAGATCTTTTTTTCTTCTAGTTACAAATCTACATAAAGGATTCCCAAGGAATATCCCTTACATTTACTTACTTTTCAGTGATTTTGCCCTAATGTAGTAGAACTGACACATGAGAATGCACATTAATTTAAATAATTATCATGGGTGAAACACTGAATTAATACTTAAGTATTAAAAGTTGCATATCATAATTAGCTGCAGGTGCAATGACAGTATTCAACTGAAATAAAACACCAAGTGCGGAGTTTTAAAAATTCTACACAACTTCAATAGAAATGATGTGCTCTTAAAAAACCAAAACCCTAGATATGATTTAGCCTCCTGGTGACTATCTCCAGTACTACAAGAATATGCTTCAAATACTGTTTTTAAGAAAGTTTCTGGAAGATTTAAAATTACATGTGGATCTGGGAAAGCAACTTAAAGGTTCAATGGTCTGAGGGAAAATCTAAACACACCCAATATTGATACAGAGAGAGAGAGAGAGAGAGAGAGAGAGAGAGAGAGAGAGAGAATCTGCGTACAAGGTCCTGAGCAAATGATAAACAGTGCTGGCATGACTGAACTGAATAACAATAAACAGATCAAATTTTCACTTGAGATGATGTAAAACTACAAGAACATTATTTCATATGAGGGCAGTAGGTAATGTTATAGGTACTGATGCATGCATATATTATGACATCAATATTCATCTATCATCTTCCTATAAGACAATCGCCCTATTTGCATGTAACACCAAACCAGAGTTAAATGGGGCAGAGTTTGGAATCCGTGTATGTCCAATTGTGTGAAACAATGATTTCACGACAAAAGCAACCTGAGATTTTCATTGCCAGACTCCAATTTGAAGGTGGCAGAGTTATGTCCAAATGTGGATGCCCCTATAACCATGGTTTTGCGCAGTTTCTGGACCCGAAATCATAGAGAGGGTGGCTCAGACTCACCCAGGAACATGCCTGTGACATGTCTGCTGTGCTTCTCGCTGGTTACCTCTCAGAGCACTTCCTTGTCTTCTGTCTCTGTGCTCCTTCAAGCTGTTTCCCGCAACAAGGCCTTGCCCCATCCCAAGCTTCTAAGCCTGTCAAAGGGGAAAGCAACATTAGGGGGATATCCACTTTCCACTGTATCTCCTGTTCCCCACTGGCAACCAGAAGAGAAAGGGGGCGGGATGGAAGGATGGGCACGATGTGTTTTGGTCATCAAAAACAAAGCCATGAAGAAGTATGGTCACAAGCACATGTAGTTGTGGTGGCACCATAAACTGGACAACCTTGTTGGATTGTGGCAAAGATGACATATGGCAGGGCAGCGATACCCGGGGTTGGGTTTAAAGGGCAGCCCCACTCAGCAATGCTTGAACGTCTCTGCTCTATTTTTTGTACAATGAAGATGGGGTAGGGAGCCAAGTCCCTTCCCCTTGGGTGCAAGCATGCACTCTATGGCATTACTCATGAGAAGAACCATCCTGAGGTACACAGAGATCAGGCTAAATCAATGATGTCTGATGATGCCCCTTCTCCCAAGGACCACTCTCTCATGTGAGTGAAAGGGCTTGGAGACACACATGTGGGCTGGTCGGAAGATACCGCCCAGCCTGGTTGCTTGACACAAGCAAGCCATGGGGATGGGTACCCCAGCAACACTTTTTGCTGCCTTGGAGATGCCACAATAAAGCAGTCCAAGCACTGCCTCTGCCACTCTGGTCGTCCATTGGCACATATCCATGTTTATATTTGGCCGGTACGGCGACCCTACTTTCCTGGGATCTCTGATAAACAGGGCTCCCCACTCCTGCAACTCCCTCCAGTGGCCAATCTGCATACTATGCAATGCTGGTCCAAAACCAGGAAATTTGAATTAGAGTAAAGATCTATCTCCGGTCTCACTGTTTCCCTAGTCTGCTCACACATTACCGCCTGGACATATGGTGTGGCCACTATTGATTGGGGGTATGAAAAGGTTGCATGGAGAGGAGGGGATCATGGTGTGCAAGTGCTATGATTTACCAGAGAGGACAGGGGCCCCAAACAAGCAGAGCCCCTTTATTTGGATGGCCTAATTGATATGAGTGCAGCCCAATGGAGCACCATAGCTGAATGAAACTCTGGTCCTCCCTCTCATGAGAGGGCTAATCCCCAGGCAGCAGGCTGACAAGGGGGCAGGAGGGTGCTTGGGTGTTCCTGAACTGCTTTGCTGGGGTCTGCCATCACAAGAGCATCCTTGGTCACAGTGGACCAGACCCCGGGATCCTTTGCCATTCCTCATATACGTATTCCTTCCTAGGAAGCCATCATTATCCCTTCCTGGAGTAACAAGAAAATAGTGTCCCCCTGCATCTCTGCATTGCCAGTAATTGTGCTTGCATGGGACTGTTTTGTTCTGGGGCTCTTATGAGGGCGGCAGTAGGGAGAAGGGCTTAAATGCCATTTAAGGTGATTTAAATGCTCTTTCCCTGCCAAGGGCAGGTGGTGCATTCTGAATAGGCATGATCACGCTTGGTACACCCCCTTGAAGATCATGGCCAATGGCTGCTGCCCTGAAGACTTTCTGATGCCTAGCCCAGAGTCTGGTGACATGACTGCTATGGAGCTTGCTGGGATGCAGCCTTGGCAGACCAGGGAAAGGGAATTGCTCCCCTACCCTGAAACCAAGGGTTCCGGGTTATGGTTGGACAAACATCTGCAATGCAATTCATCTACCCCATTTGCCATTAAGTGTGAATGGGTTGCTACTGGCATTTAAACTGAAGCATTGGAATCAGAAAAGGTGTCTGTACCTCTTGCAATGGTGGAGTTGAATGTGGAATTCCCCGACAGTTGAGAAAAGCACTCATTAATAGAGTTGCTAGGGAGCAGAGTGCACCCACACTCCTACCTGCTGTCATAATCCACCTAGGCATACTTGAGACAGACATGGAAGAAGAACTGGCTACTGCAAAACCCTCCATGCAGTCCCCCCTGTGAGGGAGCCCCTAAAGAATTCTCTGAGGGGGACACGTTTTTTGATGAACAGGAAAGTACGTTGCCAGAGGCAGATCCAGTACCACCAGAACCCAGGGGGATCCTCAGCCCCCCAAACCCCACAAAGAACCCCAGAATAGAAGTAGGGACTCTGAAGCCCACCCATTACCAGCAAGGGAGCATGAGAGGCTGACCCCAGACTCAGACCCCCCCAAAAGGGTCCAGCAGCCACATCTGCCGAAGCCAAAAAGCCTGGACAGAACAGCAACAATAATGTAAACCTGAGCCTTTTGGAAGGGCGGTATAAAAGTTTTAATAAATTAAATAAATAAATAAAGAAGAGAGAGTGCTTTGCAGCCAGGCCAGAGCTATCGCAAAATGGGTCTACTTGTGAGTAAGGAACTCCTCAGATTCAAAGGCGGGACTATGCACAGCTGTCTGGGCTAATGAAGGCACTCACAGCACCATAGCAGCAGGCTATATAACCTCCCGCAGGCCAATCACACCCTGCTCTACAGTTTGCTGCCTCTGGCCCCAGAGATCTCACTGTGTTCTGAGACTCCCTGAACCTACAGTTGCCTCCGAGGACTGTCTTACCTGCAGCCCCTTTGTTCTGCCTCCTGTTCCCAGGACCTTGCTTCATTCCCACCACTGCTCCTAAGAACCGAGCCCCATGTCCTGTGCCACGAGAGAAACTGTGTCACTTGGTTATCTAAGCAAATTCATATAATATGCAAATAATATAGAATTATTATTTCCGTTGCATGTACTTCTGGTCGATATAAAACCATTTATATTGATAGGTGTATGAAGACTGCATCATTTAAAAGCAAAACTTAAAAACAACAACCTGGTATTGGTCTGCATGTTAGATACGAGTAAAGCTAATATTACCCTGGCATCAGATGAAGTTAAACATCTAAACACTGTTTCTGTTAGATTTTAGAGTCTGCAATCTTTATTTTCTTTGATTCATGCATCAACTCAGAGCCAAGTATGCCTGGGGCTTGCCAAGACTCAGCTGTCCAAATTAGCTCTGGATCATGCCCATAGGCATCTGCTTTTTCAAGTAAACATGAATAAAGTAAGTAACCAGATATTTCATAGGAACACCTGGGGAAGGCAGCAACTGAACAAAATTAACTGGTGGAAAAGGCAACAGCATTACAGCTGGAAATCAGTAGTAGTTAAAGTAGCAGAAAAATCATTATAGAAATATAAAATGGATCACCAATTCAGGAAAGAAAGAAAAAAGTGATAATGTAAAAAATTTAAGAGCCCTGTTCCAAGACAACCAAAGAAAATGAAATGATAGTTGCAAGAGATAAGAAGAAACACCATAAAATTATATAACTGTCTGTATGTGGTTGGTCACATAATTTTTCCTCAGTAAAGATGTTAAGTCCTAGGCCTGTGCACGCTCGGAAATATCATATAAGATCCAATCTGATAGATATTGGTAATAAGCTGGAAATTGTACTCACATTGACAATTGTGGCAAAAAAGTGATGCCACATCCAATAATCATAGGGAAAGTTATGTCAGAACTCATAATCCCAAGTGAAGTGATGTAACACATGAGAATCTACCACTTGCTTTTTAAAGTAGAATGTAAAAATTAAATTAAAAATAGCCTACATAAATAAATAACAGCATGGGCAGGCAGGTAGGCAGATATGGGGCAGAAGATGGATTCCACCCCCCCAAGCCGACAACAGGGGGGAAATGCAGTCTCTATGTTGTATTTCCATTACCATTTTGTGCTTCAATATTCCAATACTATTTCTGATATTTGACCTGATATCCCTAATACAGTATTGGATAATTCTGATCTGATATAGGCTTCCTTATATTGGATCAAATTTATTTCCAATAGCTCCAATATTAGTTGATATACCGGCAACGCAATATGTATGATGGATCTACACCAAATTCTCCTCTCCAGACCTCTTTATTGAATAACTTAAAATAAAATATATATAAAAGTTGCAAGTAAAGAACAAACATTTTGATGTACAGATGCCAACTTCAGTGTTCCATATCCCATTGTTTAAAAATCCACACTCTTATATCCCAAACACTCTCCCTAAATCTAATCAGGCACCTGGCACATGAAGAAAGAGGGGAGGACGGCAAGGCAGAAACTGATGACTCACAGCTTTGCCTGCATATCAGTAACTCTAACAGAAAAACGAAAGAGGGGAGGGTGTGAACTGAAATACTGCTTAATCTTTAATAGCATGGGCAGGCAGGCAGGCAGTTCTATGTATTTTAAGACTTCTTTAAGTTCTTCCTTACCATTGACCTCAGGCTGTAACTTGTCTAAAAACAGTGCTTCTCTTATCTTTCTTTTGAGTGTACACTGTTCAGATTCTAAGATGTTTACTTTAAGAGGCATTGTTTTTCCATTGTGTTTATTTTTCCAATATTGGAAATCTAATATTGCACAGGCCTATTAATTCCTTCTAAGCTGTAACCTATGACTCAATGACCTGTTCATATGTCCTTATTGCTGACTGACTGAGTCATTTTCCAATTATAACACAACATCAAAAGTGTAGATCAATGTAGAAGTACTGTGAGGGCTTGGCTGCAGCTGGCCCTCAATCTAACCATCCACTACCACCAAAATAAGAGCTGTAGCTTATGTGACTGTTCCACTCCTAGACACTGAATGCTCTTGTCTTTCAAAAATAATATCAAAACCCAATAGTGTGGTAAATTCAAACCAAAACCCTTTGGTTTAAAATGAGAGTCAATTTGCTTTACATTTTCACTTATGCTCTGAAAAGAATGGAAATTGCAAATTAAGGTGCCCATCTTCACTTCCGTGCCATATGAGCTGTAAAGAATTTGTCCAGTCTGGGTCTGGTATATGATGGTGGCTTTAGAAATGAGGCCCCATGCACCCACACTTTGCCTTGATCAGAGAGGTAGGCAGAAAATCATCAGGGGCATCTTTAGGAAGTTATTAGGGAAACTGCACCTGTTAAATGTCTGCCTGGATGCATCCCTCCTCAGCCCAATGTCCAACTGAAAGACCAAGACAAAGTGTGGCTGCATGGAGCCTCATTTCTAAAGCCATCATCATATACCAGGCAGTACAAAGTCTTTACAGCCTATATGGCATGGAAGTGAAGATGGGCACCTTAACTTACAATTTCCATTCTTTTTAGAGCACAAGTGAAAGGGTAAAGCAGCTTAACTCTCATTTTAAACTGAAGGTTTTTGGATTACTGGATTTCCAGGCATTTTACAAAGGAAAATCTGGTTAGACACTATGGGGAGGAGCTTCCCCAAACCACAAGGTAGAATTTCCTGATGTTGAATACAAAAAACTTTGTAAAAACTTCAGGTAAGATAAAGTCAACCCCAAAACATGTGCAGCCCCCTCCCCATTAAATGAAGTTAGTGGATTCAGTAATAGGGACAGTGTGATCCCACCTCAGCAGTGAATAAGGACACAAGAAACAGGTTATCTGTGTTCACTAAATCTGTATTTCATTGTTTCCTTTTTCTTAAAAATACACACAGACACAAACAACAATGATAATTAAAAATAACAAATGCTTTAACAACCATGTCGAAAACTACAGATTATCTTCCTAGAAATTTCCCATAAACCTCACAGTTCTCCTACTTGATTTAATTTCCTTCAAGAATGGTGTTATCAGCAAAACAGTATAAAAGTTGTACACAAGTGACATAGTCATTCTCTCTCTCTCTCTCTCTCTCTGACACACACACACACAACATATTGCAGCCATTCACACACAGAGACACAGACACACTACCAGCTGTCCCAGCCCACACAGGGCTGAGATGGCCTCTGTGCATGTGCAGAATCCACACATGCACAGATGCTATCTTATTCCTGGTGGCCAAGGCCGGGGCAGCCAGCAGGCAATACTGGCTTGCCAGGGCCGGGGGCCAAGGCAAGGCGCATGCTGGAACAGGTAAGCGGCCTGTGCCAGAACGGAGCAGCGGGCAGGAGCAGCGGCAGCAGGTAGCAAGAAAGCCAGCCATTGTCCACAAATGCAGCACCATCTGAGTGTTAAGAGCGGGGCAGCTGGAGGAGCAGAGTGGCAAGGTCAAGGAGACCACAGCTACACTGGGCCAGCACCAGTATGCAGCAGTGCAGCCCTGACGAGGCTGAGTGGGCATCGGGTTAGAGGAGCAGGGTCGGGGCAGCTGGAGGGTCTGAGTGGTGAATCAGCCACCATGTTTATTGTAGGCAGCGCTGTGGGCAATGTAACCTGAAACTTGCTACTGCACAGACTCTTTTAGCACTAAATATGCATTTTCCAGCCTCTTGAAATGCAACTTTGATCAACTGTGAAATAACCATTGATTGGGTCCCAGGGAGATATCCAAAAGGCACTTTTCTGGCATGCAGTCTAAAGCAGTGGTTCCCAACCAGGGTTCCTCCAGATCCTGCCCAGCAACATCTCCAGCAACCTATTGTGGCCAGGGATGCTGGGAGTTGTAGTTCAGCAACATCTGGAGGAACCCTGGTTGGGAACCATTGTCTAAAGTTTGAAACTATGCAAATGGACTACAAAATCGTTTAAATGGCACTTCCTCAGTCACACCAACTCTTTAAACTCCTTTCAAAAGAGAAAAAAAATTAAACTGCTCTATCTAAGCCATTTTCCCATGGATCTTCACCATATTTGCAGGGGAGGTGTCTCTTGTCACCTAGTTACTGTGTGCTGATGGCCAGGCAGATAGGCCAAATACTTTTGATTTTATAAGCAATGGAATGTTCAGGGCTTAAAATAGTGGAACACTGAAAACACTCTCCAGCTTAACTATACTGGCACAATCATGCCAGTATAATACAATGGGCAGGTAGGCATGAGGTGGGACTAAAATAACAGACAGACACACCAGTAAAATCATATTAAAACAAGAACAGGTTTACTAGGAAAAAAGCCTGCAAAAATAAAAAAAAAGTGCAGGAAAAAATGTTGAAAGGTTCAGTTGGCAAGAGTACAAAGTTCAAAAGTTCTCTCCCAAGGCCTAGCAGGTTCTAGTAGGACCAGCTCCCTCACTGCTACCTTCCCTAGTGGTTTCAGACCTATCCTACCCTGATGATGTTCCACCCTTCTCTCCCACAGCCCCCTCCTCCTGGCTGTTCAATCCTCCTTTTTGTCTAACTCAAAAGGGATACATTAACCAATCAGGGAGTTGCTTCCCTCAGGTAGCCAGAACCTTCTGTCTCTGTCTGGAGATAACCAATCATAACACATAGAAGCTTTTTCCTTGGTATGGGGAGGGCATCCTAACGTGACGGGTTATCAAGCTCTGCATGCTCCGAGACAGGACCAATCAAAATTCAGGTCGATCATATGTATCCAGACAGCTGTCACTCATCCCCAGTTCCAGTCCTGTCTCGCTCTGCAGACAGAGCTTGAGTATTGCTGTGAGGAAAAATTTCACAGCCTTTCTCCTTTTTTATTTTAATAGTTTTTACTTTGGGATTTCCTCTGTTGAGGTCTCTCTTATTCGCAATATGGAGCCTGATTATATGAGGGATATGTTGAAGGGTTCCCTTCTGGAGGGCCCCTTCACAGAAGCCGCGATTGTTCCCTCGGTGGCAGGGACAGCGAGCTTGGGCCTAACGGCCATTGATAAAGGAAAGGAGGCTACTGTGAGCCAGGAGGCTTCTATTCTGCCCGCCCCGCCGCCCAAGAAATCGAAAAAGAAAACTAAACACCTAAAGGAAAAGGGCATTGTTAAAAAGAAAAAGCATATATGATCCCCTGGCAGCATGCCACTGAGCGATAAGTCTGCAGTTGAAGGCAGTTCGGGCGCAGCAACCTTCCGCTTTCCCGCCTGATTTAACTGCCGAAGGCGTGGTGGCCATTTTAGCTCTCCTCTCCAAGTCTAGCCCTGCCATTCTTTTTCAGAGCAATGGGGAACCTGGGCGCAGGACGCCAATCTCTGAACCCTTCCAGGGTTCTGTGTCTATTAATGACCTCCCGCGGGGTCCGATTAGTGCGCCGGAGGCGGTCGACCCTCCTCAGGGTCCTATTAGCACAACAACTTCATGAACCACCCTCGACCCTCCTCAGGTTCTGTTTAGCGCGCCGACGCCACTCACAGTCCTCGACCCTCCTCAGGGTCTGTCTGCTGCTGCTGCTATGTCTACCACTGCAGGTGTTGGTTTGTCTAATATGCCTCCACTCCCTGGCGGCGAACAGCCGTCCCCGGGTGAGTTAATTTGGTTGGGGGAGTTCGTTAAGAGGCAATGTCTGGCATGGGTATCTCCTCTGCTATGTCAGTCCGCAGACATAGCTTGATTAGCGCTGTGAGGAAAATCTTCACAGCCTTTATCATCGTCTTTCACTTTCTCTGACTACTTCAGGCCAGTTTCTCCCTTCCTTTCTTCTGTGTGCAAGGGTGGGAAGGGAGTCACTAATTGCGCTCATATAGCTGCTTATTTTGATTAATTTTAATTTTGGATTTTGGCCAGATTATTTCCTCTGATTAAGGCTGTATTATTCTGACTATGGAGCCTGCTTATATGGGGGATATGTTGAAGGGTTCCCTTTCGGAGGGCCCCTTCACAGAAGCCGCGCTTGTTCCCTCAGTTGGAGGGACAGTGAGTTTGAGCCTTTCGGCTAATGTTAATGGAGAAGGAGCAACTGTGAGCCAGGAGGTTCCTGTTTTGCCCGCCCTGCCACCCAAAAAAGCAGCTACAATAGAGCCTCCATTCTGTGGACTAAAGAGCTTGTTAAGCTGATACCTCCAGAAAATCTTAAACTCCGCCAGGGTTTAAATAAATTGGCCAGAGTTTCTGCCCTTATGGCAGACTCAGGTCTGGACTGCATACAGCATGCCTCTCGTGCCATGGCAGCCAGGGTGGCACTGCGCAGAGGGTTATGTTTAAAAAATTGGCGGGTAGATGCCAAGTCCAAGGTTACCTTGGCTGCTACTCCCTTTCAAGCCAAAAGGGCCATCAAGGATGTCTCTCAGGAGACTGGCACACCTTCAGCCGCTGGCTTGGATCAGAAAGGTTTTCCATCAACCTCTATTTCAGCAGCCACTATACCTTTTCCACCATTTTAAAAAGATGTTATGTTTGCAGAGTGTGGTGTGCCGGGGGCCACTAAACCTGCCATATCCTTTCCCAAAAAATTGTATGCCTTCCTCCTATATAATGGCTCTTTTGACAGTTCCTGTGGTGGATGGACCTGTGGCCCAGCTGGTCATCGGGGCTCTGGTGAACAAGGAGGGAGATGACCTTCTTAAGACACCAGAGGAAAAGAAAGCGTATCATCTGCTACGTATGGCTCATGAGGCATCTGCAACTGTCATAAGGGCAGCTGCCACTAATTTTATTTTCGCTAGAGCCTCCATTTTGTGGACTAAGGAGCTTGTTAAGCTGGTACCACAAGGGAATTTAAAACTCCTCCAGGGTTTGAATAAGTTGGCCAGAGCGTCTGCCTTTATGGTGGACTCTGGTTTGGAGTGCATACAGCACGCCTCTCGTGCCATGGCAGCAGGCGTGGCAATCTGCAGAGGTTTGTGGTTGAAAAATTGGAGGGCAGATGCCAAGTCCAAGATCACCTTGGCATCTACTCCCTTTCTGGGGGGGGGAAGTTATTTGGCGAATCCTTGGATCCTATTTTAGTGGACACAAAGGACAAAAAGAAAACCATGCCGGTTGGGCGTGGTGATTCAAGGAGGAATTTCAGGGGAAATAACACCTTCCAGAATTCCTTTCATTCCTTCAGAACTTTCAATAGACCTGCCAATACAGAGTTTAGAGACAGTTACGGAGGAAGAGATGATCGTGGATCTTCCTTCAGGGCTAACTGGTGTCACCCCTGGAATAACAGGCAGAGGATCGGGAAGAGCACGTGCTGGAGGTTATGTCAACGCACAAAACCGTAAGCAATGACGCGATATCAGTCGGTGTTGAGAACAGTAAAGGGTGTTGAGAACAGTAAAGCACGGCTATGTTATAGACCTTGTGGCAACTCCTCCCGATTTTCTTTTTTTAACACCTGTCTCCAAGGTGAGGTCCAAGAGACTGTTGATGGACCAAAAGCATCCAACACTTATTAGACATCCAAGCGATAGAACTGGTTCTGTTGACAGAATTATGTGCAGGTGTCTTTTCTTTTCTCTTTTTGGTGCCAAAAAAACCCACAAAACAAAACAAAACAAAACCCGACTCCTGGCACGTGATTCTGGATTTGAAAAGATTGAATCAGTTTGTGCAAAAACGCACGTTTTGAATAGAGTCTTTAAGGACAATAAAGGCAGCCATACACCCGGGGAATTACTTGTCCTCGATAGACCTTTCAGAGGCGTACATACATGTACCGATTCATCCTGCCTCTCGCCAATACCTGAGGTTTGCTTACAACAGAGACAATTCCAGTACAGGGCTCTACCCTTCGGGTTGTCCTCAGCTCCTGGCGTATTCACCAAACTCATGGTGGCGGTGATAGCTTACATGCGCTTGCGGGGGATCCATGTTTACCCGTATCTGGACGGCTTGCTCGTGAGATCTCTGTCCTACCATCAAGCCTCCAAGGACATAGCTCAGGCCGTCCATATACTAGAGGATCACGGGTTTGTCATCAACCGTACCAAGAGCCACCTAAACCCATCTTGTGTACTCCAGCATCTGGGAGTCATTTTCAACACAAGATCGGGCACAGTTTTTCTCCCAATGGACCGAAGACAGAAGATTGCCTCACACATCAGGCCATGGCTGTCCAGGAAATGGGGTTCCCTCATATCTCTGGCTCAACTCATGGGCTCGATGATCGCCTGCCTAGAATGCACGCCCTGGGCCAGTTGGCATTCGAGACCACTTCAATGGTTCTTGCTTCCTTATCAGGAAGCCATTATGGCAAAGAAGCAGATAAAACTTCGCTTACCACAGAAGGTCAGGAATTCTCTCCTTTGGTGGCTGTCGCCGGCGATAGGAAAGTAAATACTTCTGGAAACTCCCCAGAGGATCGTGGTGATGGCGGACGCCGGCCTCTCTGGTTGGAAGGCCCACTGCCTGGAACATCATGCGCAGGGGTTGTGGGTTCAGAAGGATTTGGAGAACAATATCAACTGGCTAGAGTTGAAGGCAATTCGATTAGCTCTTCTGCAGTTCTGCGATCTGTTGATAGGGAGACATGTTCTGATAAGGACAGACAACGTGACCGCAAAAGCTCACGTAAATCACCAGGATGGCACAAGATCAAGGCCCCTCATGCAGGAATCTGACTTACTATTCACATGGGCGGAAATTCACCTACACTCCATGATGGCAGAACATCTGAGCGGCACGGAGAATCTACAAGCGGATTGGCTGAGCCGCCAAACAGTGGATCCAGCAGAGTGGGCCCTGCATCCGGAAGTCTTCAAGGAAATTATCCACAGGTGGGGTCGTCCACAGCTGGACCTCTTCACGTCACAGGAAAACGCCAAACTACCAAGGTTTTTTGCAAGATATCTAACTCCTCACACAGAAGTGGATGCTCTCACGTCTCCCTGGCCACGGGGATTACTTTATGCCTTTCCCCCGATTCCAATCCTGAGCTCCTTCCTAAGAAAGTTCCCATTAGAAGAAGCAGAAGTCGTTTTGATAGCTCCTTATTGGCTGCGAAGACCCTGGTTTTCGGACCTCCTGAGTTTCTCAGTCCAACCGTTGTGGCCTCTCCCCCTAAGGAGAGATCTACTATCACATGGACCTCTATGTCATCAGGATCTGGTCTGGCTACGCCTTCACGCATGAAGGTTGTGCGCATTACCCTAGATTCCAAGGGATATTCCCACCAGGTGCAAGACACTATCACAGCGTCAAGAAGGCCGTCCACTTTGCGCATTTATCAGGTTACCTGGTCAGCCTTTTGTTCCTGGGGGCGGAAGCAGGACTTTGTTCCATCCTTGGAAGGGGTTGCAGAGGTGCTGGGGTTCCTTCAAGCAGGTCTTGAGAAAGGTCTGCGTCCCAGCACATTGAGGAGGCAACTTCAGCCTTGTCCTCGGTGCTGGACTTAGCGGTACCTGGTTCATCTTCCTTGCACCTTCATATTAGATGTTTTCTAAGGGGAGTGAGCAACTTGGCTCTGCCTCCCGTACATAGGTTTCCCTCCTGGGATTTGAATTTAGTTTTAAATGCTCTTACTAAGGCTCCGTTCGAGCCTCTTCGTTCAGCTCCCTTGAGAATTTTGTCCTTTGAAGTATTGTTCCTTGTGGCCATCACCTCGTCAGGAAGGGTTTCTGAACTAGCTGCCCTCTCCGTGCGCGATGTGCTATGCATTTTTCAAAAAGAGTGTGTTGTTTTGAAGTTGGATCCCACCTTCTTACCCAAGGTTAATTCCATCTTTCATAGGAGCCAAGATTTAGTATTGCCCTCCTTCTGTCCTAGTCCTGCTCACCCTAAGGAGCGTGCTTGGCATACTCTGGATGTGCGTAGGGCACTTAGATTGTATATTAAAAGATCCAAAACCTTTAGAAAGACGGATTCCCTTTTTGTTTCCTTTCAGCCATCTTCCCTAGGGACCAAGGCGTACAAGGTTTGCGTGGGTCAATGGATCAGAGCTGCCATATCGTTGGCTTATGAGTCTCTTCTCCTACCCGTTCCTCGTGACATTACTGCCCATTCCACTCGCAGTGCCAGCACTTCTGCGGCCTTTTCAGCTCACGCCCCCTTGGAAGAAATTTGCAAGGCGGCAACTTAGGCATTACAAGATTCTGTCTTTTCACGCTGCTCAAGCGGCAATAGGAAGGACGGTATTGCAACAGGTTGTCTAATCATTCGCTCCTGCCCTTGGGATTGCTTTGGTACGTCCCGTCACGTTAGGATGCCCTCCCCATACCAAGGAAAAAGAAACATTGGTAGACTTACCGTGAAGGGTTCTTTTTCTGGGTATGGGGAGGGCATCCGTCCCACCCGCAAATGTTTACAAAGGATATTCAGGGAGGTGGGGTGACTCCCAGGGTTGCTTAGTTCTTTCCTGTCACTGTTTACTGTACAACTTCATCCCTTGTGGACTATTTTTTCTCTCCTTGCTCTCTGTATTTTCTGTGCTCAACAGTCCTGGAACTGGGGATGAGTGACAGCTGTCTGGATACATATGATCGACCTGAATTTGGATTGGTCCTGTCTCGGAGCATGCAGAGCTTGATAACCCGTCACGTTAGGATGCCCTCCCCATACCCAGAAAAAGAACCCTTCATGGTAAGTCTACCAATGTTTCTTTCCCTCCAAAATTCTGCATCAGACAACTTTTACCTCAGGCTTGGCTGTAAGAGGTTGTTACCTTTTAACCCCTGCAGAGCCTGGAGGGGACACAGAACAAACTAAAGACAAACAAACCATAAAACAGAACAGGAAGAACAGTGATTCCTTGACAAACACTAAACAGAAAACACAGAAAAAAGCAGAGTGGTGCCCTACAGTTGTCAAACTGAACATTTGTATCGCAGCTGAATGCAGACGTGTCCTGAAGGACACAATGCCAAACCTCAAGCTTCCAGTTACAGGACCTTGGGCTTCTGTGTTCCATCTGAAAAATACAAGTAAAAACAACTTGTGAAGAGGCAACTACAGAACTCTCTTAGGAAACAGAAGTAGCGCAGGCCAGCAACACTTTACAGATGATTAACATTTCCAGATATTTCCTTTAGCCCTATAGTCACATTAGCCCCAACTCAGGGTCAATAATGTGACATCTTGTCCTCACATACTGGAATAGTGTCCCTTGTTGCAGGAGGAATAGTTTTAGAGTTGGGAGACAAGCATACTTATTCCAAATGCTAAAAAGAAAGAGCAGACAGTTTTCATAAAATTATATGAGCAAAAGATGCATAAAATGAGCCCACAATTAGCATCCTCATGGCCATTTGGTTACTAGTCACTGTAGCCATGTACAGTAATCATATTGTAAAAATTAGCTTTCTAGGAGAGGGAGAGAAAAAAGAGGAAGAGAATAGAGAATCTCTCTTGAAATACTTGTGTGAGAAGCCAAAAGGGTCAATCTCAATTATGCAAATGTGTACTTTCACCACTGCTTTCCCCCACCCACCACTCCTACTCCTAAGAATGGTCTATTGTGAGCAAAATGTCTGACTTGCAAACTCATGCAAGATCATGGCTGCTCTTGAATGAATGGGCAGGGGGTGGGCATTCAAACCTTACAACTTTCCAGTTCAGAGAATAGACGAGGTAATGTTAGATCAGTGAGTCAAGTTCAAGTTTCAAATCACTTGTATTGCATTTAACCATAGTCCATTACAATGAGACACTCATTCTACAGATAAAAGGCAAGATTATTAGCATGAATACACAACAGGGCATTAAATGAAAGAGTTGTCTAAATTGTTAACAGTCTCTATTCATAGTGTGCATTTACCTGATTTTTATTTTTATTTTATTTTATTTTATTTTTGCTGCTTTTGCAAAAAGGAACATTGTATGCATGGTATAGACATTTGCTAGTTATTTTCTAGTGTAAACTGTGTTTGCTTGACAGCCAGGATTGATAAAAATTGATGGTGTTTTGTTTGTTTTTTAAAAAAACTGGCTTTTAAAAATTTAAATCAGATTTTTAAACATTTAAATCAGATATTTTAAATTTAAATAGATTTTTAAAAAACACAATTCATTAAAAACCTAGATCAAAGATATAATCATGAATATTAATCATAACTTCTAATCAGGAGCATAGCTAGACCCCCGGAGGCCCAGGGACAAAGTCTTTGTAGGGCCCCCCTCAATGCACGTGCGAAGCGTGCATGCCCCAAGCCATGCCCCCTGCATCTGACGTCAGATGCAAGCCACGGGGAAACAAACATCCCCCGCCACTGCTACCCTTGCCCTGCTCTCCCTGCCCTTGCCACGTCGCTGCTTCTTATCTTTGCCCCCATGACGGTGACAGGTGCTGTGGCGGGGCCAAGCCGGGCCTCTCCAGTTGGCCGTCATGGGCATGCGACGGCCATAGTCAGACTGTGCAGGTGCACAGTTCAGTCAGTGAGAGAGAGGGGGGCACACTGGTTGCTCGTCGAGGCCCAGCCCAGCCACAGTGTCCACCGTCTAGAGTGGTGGGGTGGTCTGCTTGAGGACCCCTTGGGGGACCCCTGACCCTCTGGGCCCAAAGACATTTGTCCCTGCTTGTCCAATGGACGCTATGTCATGCTTCTAATTAATTGGTGCTAGAAAATATGACAGGGTAACACCTCTCCTGTAGTCGCTGCACTGGTTACCCATTCACTTCTGAATTCAATTTAAATTTCTGGTTCTTACCTTCAAAGCTGTGCGGGGCTTGGTGCCTGTTTACCTACAGAACCGCCTCTCCCACCCAGTTACATCCCATCCTATTAGATCATCTCAGATGGCCCTTTTGTCAGTCCCTGATTTTTGAGAGGTTCAAAGTTCTAGGACCTGTGAAAGGACCTTTTAGGTTGCTGCCCCACTTCTTTGGAACTCTCTTCCCCTTCAGGTTCATCTAGCCCCTTCCTTACTGATCTTCAAATCTCTACTGAAGACTTTTCTTTTTCATCAGGCTTTTGCCCTGTAGTCTACTTTATTTGTCTTCCGTTAGCTACTTTAGTTTTTAATTTAGAATGTAATTCTTAATGTTGCCATATTTACATGTTTTTGAACACCGCCCAGAGTCTTTGGAGTGGGTTTTTGTACACTGCCCAGAGAATATTGAATGTTTCTAAGAAAGAAAGAAAGAAAGAAAGAAAGAAAGAAAGAAAGAAAGAAAGAAAGAAAGAAAGAAAGAAAGAAAGAAAGGCATAGAATCCAACAAGCTAGAAAACCTAGGAGGACTAGAGTCCTCCACAGAATCATTATGGGTGACAATACAAGGATTGAAAGGAAATGCGTTACTAGGTATGTGCTATTGCCCTACGGATCAAAACACTGAGAGTGACCTGGAGTTGGAGAAGCAAATCAGATAGGCATCAAAGAGAGACAGAGCTGCAATAATGGGGGACTTCAATTATCCTCACATAGACTTGGAAGATGCACATCTGGGTACTAACAGTGAGGCCAAATTTCTAGACATGCTAAATGACTGTGTTTTAGAACAGTACATTGTGGAGCCAACCAGAGAGAAGGTGACCTTGGACTTAATCCTGAGTCATGCCCAGGACCCCATGCAAGATGTCAGAGTTGTAGAACCATTGGGGAATAGTGTTCATGTCATGAGCTTACTCGACGGAAGATGCTGGCCAGAAATATATGACACGATAGCCGGTAGCTCAAGTTTCAGTTTTACTGCTAAACAGTCAGATTTAACAGTCTCACCAAGAATACAAAAGTGAGGAGTGAGAAGCCCAAATTCCAAAGTCGCAATCTCTCCAACAAAAGCTCCCAGCAGATTTGACGTGTTGTTTCCAGCAGTTTGTTCAAGGCACAGGCTACCCGATTTACAGTCAGCAGCCACATGCACTTAATCAACACTCCACCCCCACCAGCTGCCATAGATTCAATCCGGCTTCTGTCTTCTAGCCAGCCAATTACTCCTTTGTAATTCCCTCACTTGCTACTGACATTTTCCCCATCTGCATTCTTGAGGAGATTGTGGCTGTTCAAACTCTGACTCACATCCTGACCCTTGTCTCCAAAGATTGCCTGGCACTGCTGGCGCCTCCTGTGCCAAACACTTGCCCTGGCCTGTCTCAATTACCTCCCCATTCACATTACCGGCCTGCTCTTCCTCAGGAGCCTCCCCACTTTCTAGTAAGTTGCCTGCCTCCCACTCCTTTCCAATGTCCTTGAATGGGGGCATGACAGACCATAGTGTGAACCAATTCAGCTTATATGCAAGTGGAGCACTGCCGAGGAAGTACAACAAAGATGCATGTGAGAGGACTTGTAGAAAGGAAGCTGAAAGGTAACATCAGGAGGTCAAACCATTCCAGAAAACATGGAACCTATTCAAAACCACAATAATAGAAGCTCAGTCAATAAGGAGGAAAGAGACCACCAAGTTCAGGAAGACACCAGCATGGCTAACAAGTAGAGTCAGGGAAGCAATTAAAGGGAAGAAGACTTCCTCAGGAAAATGGAAGTCCTGCCCAAATGAAGAGAACAAAAAACATAAACTGTGGCAACAGGAATGCAAGGAGGCAATGAGATTATTCTCGATTTGGGGGCGGGGCCTACGTGCCGAAAGGGAGCTCATTTCTTTAGCTCCGCGTCTCTCAGGTTATTTATAAATAATCAACTCGAAGAAGTTGAAACAGAGGCAAGAAGCTGGTTTTCCACAATAGTGAAGATCTTCTGTATCTGTCTAACTTCTTTTTGAAGAAGTTAGGGCGGTAGGAAGTCTTCACTCTGGAATCCTTTCTTGGCATACCATCTGCTGCTGCCCGCATCTGAGAAGACAATGCTGGAAGAAGTGAAACTACAGTTACTATTCCCCCTACCCGCCCTGTGCTATTTTTATTTCCTATATTTCTACTACCACTGACTATCAGACTCAGCTGATTTTACTTTCTATTCACTTAAGGAAAAAGCTTTTTCCTCTCCCCCCCCCCCCCTTTATCCACTATAGCATTTTTGGAGTTGGGATAGATTAATTTTTAAGAACTGTTAAACTTCCACTTCTTTGTTATCCTGATTTATGAGTTTCTCAGCATTTAATTAGACTAAAGTTACTAGTCCACTAGATGGAGCTGATGACTGGAAAGAACTAAGACCTAAAAGATTCAGGTTTGCTTTCATCCCCATTACAGATGCAGTGAATTCTTAAAAGAACTCATTGGTCTCGAAATATTGTGCTTCTATTGACTTTTCCTTACCAATTTAACCAATCTATTTTAAAATTATAATTGGTTTACAATAATACTCTTATATCTATATGTTTCATCAGTTTATTTGACCTTTTGAGCAACCAGGTTAAAAGTGTATACATTTAGTTTATAATTATTAAGGTTAATAAGATAGCTCAGCATGTTCATTCCCAGTTGTTATAACTGCTGGTAGGATTGTTTATTGTGAAGAGGGAAATTGCTTCATACTTTAAGCCTATATAATAAGTGTAATTATTCTGACTTAATCCCTGTTTTTAAACTGCTATTACTAAACATAGTGTGAAAGGGAATTTTTGTTGTTATCGTTGTTGTTGCTTTTTTAAGGAATAATAGGTGGTGTCTTTTGTTTGCTAAGATAAAAGTGTATACACTTAGCCATTGCCTTTGACATTAGGTTAAATACTAATAGAAAAATCCCAGTGATTAAGTAGCAATTATTAAGTATTGTGTGAAGAGGGAAATCTATATGGATATAAGTATATGAAGGCTGCTGAGTTGACTTGGCTGAGTTGGTTTGGAAGGGACAGAATTTACTGATTACAGCCGAAACAGTTATTGGCCTGTCAATATAGATTTATGTACTGATACCTATCTGCAAAATCTATTAGAAGCATGCATAAAAGAGCGAAAGCACTGAAGTCCAAAAAAGGTTCAAATGAAGAATGAGATACTGAGACTATTTCCGGCACAGCTCTTTTGCTAAATTTCAAGAGACACTTTTTAAGGAACTCCATAGTGTTTCTTCACGAATTCAGGGCTTGGACGCTAAATTTGACAACTTCCAGACGGAGGTCACAGCAAAACTTCCTGATGTTACTCAAAAACTCTCACAATATGATCAACTTACCTCTTAAGTTAATCAAGTCCAACAGGAACTAACAGAAGAAAAAACATCCTGAGAGGCAGATTTTAAGCGATTAGAGAATCAAATTGAAATTTTGGAATCTAAACAACACACATCCAATTTAAAGATTCGAGGATTGCCTGAGCAGTTTGGAAGAGAAGATCTTCATTCCTCCCTGGGAACTTTGCTTTTGGAATATTTGGGTTCTGGAGATTCTTTAGATATTTTGGAGGCATACAGGTTGAACTCCAAATACTCCAGGGAGTGGAAAGTACCTAGAGACATTCTAGTTAAATTTTTGAGTAAAGATACCAAGGAGTCAATCTTTAAAGCACAAAAAAGAGCTCCTCTTGAGTATAACAATATTCCTTTACAAATCCTTCCAGATGTTATTATTATATATTATGATTATTATTATTAACATTTATATCCCGCTCTTCCTCCAAGGAGCCCAGAGCAGTGTACTACATACTTGAGTTTCTCTTTCACAACAAGCCTGTGAAGTAGGTTAGGCTGAGAGAGAAGTGACTGGCCCAGAGTCACCCAGCTAGTTTCATGGCTGAATGGGGATTTGAACTCGGGTCTCCCTGGTCCTAGTCCACCACTCTAACCACTACACCACACTGGCTCTCTCCCATTGATATTCTACATAAACAACGAGAATTAAAATTTCTGATGACTGTGCTTCAAGAAAAGAATATAAGTTACAGATGGCAGATTCCCTTCTGTCTTGAGGTTTTCTTGGATCGAGGGAAGGCACAAATTTTTAATCCAGCGGATGCTACTCATTTTTTAGAGTCTTTACACATTTCAGAAACAACTACCTTAGAGCCACCAGTTGACAGCCTTCTGGAGGAACAGAAAAGCGATCAGGCCTCTGCAAATTAGCATATTGTTTAACACTAGCTCTTGGACATGGTGGATTTTCCTAGGTAACTGATTTCCACAAACATTAATGGCTTAAATACTCCATCAAACGAAGGAAGATTTTCTTAAAATTGAAGAAAGAAAGAGCGGACATAATTTGTCTTCAGGAGACACATATTAAGACAAGCAATGCCAATTTATTGACTTGAAAAGCACTGGGTCAATGTTTTGTTGCCTCTGATTCTAAGAAGAAAAATGGCGTGGCAATTTACATCAAAAATTTGAACTGGTCTTTAGAGAAACAAATACAAGATGATTGTGATCGGTTCATTATATTAAAATTTTGAACTACCCAGCAAAACAAAATTACCATTGCTTCTATTTATGCTCCAAATGATAATAAAGCCCAATTTTATAAAAAAAAATATTTCAGCTTTTGTTGGACACTGCAGAAGGTGAACTGTTAATTTCAGGTGATTGGAATGCTGTTCTTTCCCCATTAATGGACAAATCAGATCAACATAAGAAGAATTCTGGAAAGTTGCCTAAGAATGTATTGGACTATATGAGAATTTTATCAATCGAAGATGCATGGAGAAATAAACACCCATTGGAGAGAGATTTTACTTTTTTTCTCAACCTCATCAAACACACTCTAGAATTGACATGTGTATGGTCTCAAAGTCATTGCTATCTAGAATATATGATGTTGAAATCACGCCTTCAACATATGCTGACCATAACCCATTGATAGTAAAATTCCAATACTTGGACACCAGACAGAAGAGATGGAGATTGAATAATTTTCTTTTACAACAAGAGAAAATTCTTTTGAAATGCAATGAAGAACTGTTACATTTCTTCCAAAGAAATAAGACACCTGATGTTTCTATTTTTTTCTGTTTGGGACTCCAGCAAGGCTTTTATGAGAGGAATCTTCATCTCTGAATCTTCAAAAAGGAAGAAAGAATTACAAATACAAAAAGATCAGATAGTTATTGAATTACCCTGTTTAGAAGCTCTTCACAAGATCAATCATTCCCAAGATATTTGGCAAAATATTAGAGAACTTCGTAAGCAAATGGATCTTATAGAATCCAAAGAGACATTTAGGAACATGACTTATGTGAGATATTTTGAGAAAGGTAATTAGCCAGATAAGTTGTTAGCATATCAGTTAAGAAAAGAACAGGAAGAGAGAATTATAACATCGTTCTGGAATGGCAAGGAATTTGTTATGTCAAATCAAGAAATGTCTGAACAATTTGTACAGTATTATTCCAAACTATATAAAGAAGACAAGAAAGATCCTGAGAAAATTAAACAATTTTTAGAGGAAATACAATTGAAGTCATTCTCAGAAGAACAGAGGAGCTGCTTAAATAAACCTATTTCTAGGGATGAAACCAGGGTGGCAATATAAAATCTTAAAAATAACTCGCCGGGTTCGGGTGGATTATCTTCATTGTACTACAAAACGTTTCAGGACAAATTAGTTGGACCTTTAACAGAAGTAATGAATGCGATATTATCTCACTACACTTTACCAGTCTCTTGGCAAGAAGCATTCATTTCATTAATTCATAAAGAAGGAAAAGACCCAACACGACCAGAATCATACAGACCTATATCCCTTTTAAATGTGGATTACAAAATTTTTACTTCAATCTTGGCGGCAAGATTAAGAAATTTCCTGTCTGAAATAGTCCATACTGACCAATTCGGTTTTATCCCGAAAAGACTTATGAAAGATAATTTTGAATGCAATTGATAAAGTAACTATGACTCGTACAAAAGCAGCTATGATTTTCCTAGATGCTGAAAAAGCCTTCAACAATCTGGAATGGCCTTTCCTGTTCTCAGAGTTGGAGAAAATGAATTGTGGCCCTCATTTTTTTATCCTGGATTTGTAGCATATATCAACAGCAATCAGCAAAAAATATTGTTAATGGATCCTTGTCTTCAAAATGCATCATCAATAAAGGTACTAGACAAGGTTGTCTGCTTTCTCCGTTGCTGTTTATACTTGCTCTTGAACCTCTGGCAGCGAAAATTAGACAAGAACAGCGGATTCAAGGTATCAAAATGGGGGACTGTAAACATAAAATAAAACTATATGCTGATGACGTATTGCTTTCTGTCACGCAGGTCAAAGACTCTTTGGATACATTAATGACACAGATACATAAGTATGGCTCAGTTTCTGGCTATAAGATTAACAGAGATAAAACTCAGATTATGACATGGAATCTTTCAGAAGAAGATAGAATACTTTTCTAAAGTTTTAAGATTACAAGTAACGAAGAAGCCAATAAAATATTTGGGGATTAATCTTACGAGGAGCAATAAAGGTCTGTTTAAGGATAACTATACTCCAATTTGGAAATCAATTATGGCTGATCTAGATAGATGGAAGAAGCTGACCTTATCTTGGCTTGGGAGAATCTCTGCAGTAAAAATGAACGTATTACCTAAGATGAACTTTCTTTTTCAAATGATCCCTATAAAGATAGACAACCAGATATTGAATAAATGGCAGAGTCAGCTCAATTCATTTATTTGGAATTATAAAAAACCCAGGATTTGATTTAAGGTGATGCAAGATTCCAAAGAAAGAGGTGGTCTTGGTGTTCCTAACTTGACACTTTATTATCATGTTAGTAGCTTGACTTGGATTTCGAATGGGATTTTATCCCTATACGGAAGTTTTACCCGAATGGAAGAACTTGGTCTTACCAGAGGTTTGCATAATTACTTATGGATTTCTGGTTCGAGGAAAGATCTGGAGATACAACAACATACTATTCAACATAGTCTTTTTCATGACTGGAATAAATACCAGAAAAGAATAAGTCCTAGATTATCACTTTTGGCCTCAATACTGAATATTTTTTTCCATGAAGAAGAATTTTCTTCAAAGTATAACTTTTGGTGAGGCAATTTATACTCCTTACAAAGTTTGGCCCAATATTTAGCTCCGGACAAATCAGTTTCTTCCAGGCAATCAACTCAACAAGCATCCTGGCTTCAACAAGCTCAGATCAGCTCAATAGTTTGGAAAGAGTTACAGTTACAGGGTGGGAAACTTAGAGATTTGACTGAATTCGAAGAATTAATCACCCGAAACACTGATCATTTATTAGGCAGAATTTATAAGCTATTACTGAAGTATGAAACTGAGACTGAGCAGATAAAAGAATGTATGATAAAATGGATGCAGAACTTTAATAGATCGATCGCTCTCTCTGATTGGGAATACCAATGGAAAAAGAATGTGAAATTTACTTTGTGTACCAATCTAAGGGAAAATTGGTATAAGATGTTCTTTAGATGGTATATAACTCCTTTGACTTTTAACAAAATAGATTATTCTTTCTCCAAGAAATATTGGAAATATAATTCACACTTAGGTTCATTCTACCATATGTGGTGGAGCTGCAATAAAGCTGAACAGTTTTGGAAACAGATTCATATGAAAATTGAACAAATCTTAGAAGTTAAGATTTCCTTTCTTCCAGAAATTTTTCTTTTTATTGTAAAAATCAATAAAAATTTTAAAAGCAGAAGAAATTTTTCTTTTAAGGATGATAAAACCTTATATTCCTGCTAAATCAAACAAATTGTGTGTATGTATGATTACAGTGGCCAGGATTATATATGCATCTAATTGGCGTATTTTGGAAATCTCTTCCTTAAATGATTGGTTTTTGAAAGTGTGGGATTATGCTTCAGTTTTGAAAGTCTCAGCTTATGTACATGGCATGTCTACTGAATCATTCATGTCTGTCTAGGAACCTTTTATAAATTACAATATCTGTTAAGGTCAAACTTTGTTCTCATTTTCTGGATTTCATTTATAGTGTTTTTGATATGTAATTTACAAGAAGCTGATCAGATTAGATTTTACAATTCTAAGAGTCTGGATTTCTTTTGCTTTATCTTGTTCTAGATACTTTTTCTCTATTGATGTAATTAATTAGAAAAATGTTTTTTCATCATGAAGAATGATTGGTTTTAAATTGTTTTTATGGTGATTTGTCTTTGTCCTCTTTGGTCTATTTCTTAAAAATTCTAATTTTAAAAAAGAGATTATTCTCATGATTGCTGGAAAGCGGGCTAAGGAAGCCCAGCCTGCTTTCCAGCAGTTGTGAGAAGCACCAGGCTCTTGGGCGAACCCGGTGGTTCAGCAGTGGATAGCCTGCCTAAATACCCCTCCCCTAAAACAAGGTTAGTGAGCACTCTGCTAACCCCATTTTGGTGACTGTGTGCTGCCGTGGCGACGATCAAGTAGACCTCCAACCAGGAGGCTGAAAAAAATTGTTGGGGGTCCCCACAGAATCCCGGGTGCACCTGCAATGGGCATTCTGGGACTTCTAGGGGCCCAGCAGCCCCCATTCTCCACCCCCCCAACCGCTCCATGACGGAGCTGGTAATCGTGTGGGTGGCCAATCTGGCTGCCCACAGAGGGAGGAGTGCTCATGTGCGGGGACAGCAGGCCAAGCCCTCCTTGGCTCTCCACACTGCTTGTGTGGAGAGCCTCAATAAGGGATGCAAAAAGAGAGTTTGAGTAGCATATAGCTAGAAGTGTCAAGGGATATAACAAAAATCTCTTTAAATATATCAGAAGTGGAAAATATCTAGGGAGGCAGTTGGACCCCTAGATGATGCAGGCATGAAAGGGATTATTAAGGAACAGATTGCAGAGAAGCTGAATGAGTTGTTTGCATCTGTCTTCAAGACAGAGGTTAATGACCATATCCATGCACTGGAACTGAGCTTCTCAGGCTTGAAGGCTGAAGAACTGGGCCAATTTGAGGTGACGAGAGAGTATGTTCTCAACTGTCTTGAAAAACTAAAAATTAAAAAATGGCCAGGGCCAGATGGCATCCACCCAAGAGTTCTGAAGGAACTCAAATGTGACATTGCTGATCTCCTAGCAAAAAATATGTAACTTGTCCCTACAATCAGTCTCTGTACCAGAGGACTGGAAAGTAGCTAATGTAACCCAAATTTTCAAAAAGGGATCCAGAGGGGATCCAGAAAATTACAGGCTGGTCAGCTTAACTTCGGTGCTGGGTAAATTGATAGAAAGCCTACTTGAGGAAAAAATTGTTAAACATATAGAAGAAAAGGCCCTGCTGAAGGAGAACCTTCATGGCTTCTGCAAGGGCAAGTCATGCCTCACTACTAACCTTCTGGAGTTCATTGAGAGTGTCATGTGGATAGAGGTAATCCGGGTGACATAGTATACTTGGACTTCCAAAAAGCTTTTGACAAAGTTCCCCACCAAAGACTCTTGAATAAACCTAGCAGGCATGGGATAAGGGGACAGGTTCATGTGTGGATTTGTAACTGGTTGAAGGACAGGAAACAAAGGGTAGAAAGGTCAATTCCATGCTAGGGATCATTAGGAAGGGGATTGTGGGGGAATGCTAATATTATTATGCCCATATGTATATCTATGGTGCAGCCACATTTAGAGTACTGTGTGCAATTCTGGTCACTCACCATATCTTAAGGAGGACATTGTAGAACTGGAAAAGGTGCAGAAGAGAACCAAGATGATCAGGGAACTGGAGCACCTTCCTTATATATATATATTTAATTATTTATTTGATTTATATACCGCCTGACTCCAAAGGCTCTAGGTGGTTCACAAAAACAAACACAAGAACAACAAAACGAAACAAACTATTAAAAACAACAGTTTAAAAATTTAAAACATTCAGCAAGGCAAGGCTACAGAATCTGGTTTTTTTTTTTAGTTTGGAAAGGAGGTGACTATGGGGAGACATGATAGAGGCGTATAAAATTATGCAAGGAGTAGAGAGAATTGACAGAAAGAAATTTTTCACCCTTTCACACAACACTAGAACCAGTGGTCATCCCATGAAATCAAAGGCCGGAAATTTTGGGATCAAAAAAAGGAAGTACTTTTTCACACAGTGTACAATTAATCTATGGATTAATTAATTAATGGCAGAATTATCTGCTACAGGAAGTGCTGATGGCCACTAGCTTGGATGGCTTTAAAAGGGGCTTAGACAAATTCATGGAGGACAGGTCTGTCAATGGCTACTAGTCTGGTGGCTATAGGCCACCTCCATCCTCAGAGGCAAGATGCCTCCAAATACCAGTTGCAGGGGAGCAACAACAAGAGAAAGGGCATGCCCTCACTGCTTGCCTGTGGGCTTATTAGAGGCATCTGGTGGGCCACTGTGTGAAACAGGATGCTGGACTGGATGGGCCTCATGCCTGGTCCAGAGGGTTGTTCTTATGTAATTATATTCTATGAACATGTTAACAGGAGTATATGGGGATGAGAGAAAACAGACCTGATCAGTCCTATTCTGCAGATGGTGTACATGCAGCACGCGCGCGCGCGCACACACACTTGTCTTTGTCACCCCACCCCCACCCTTTAAGTGTATTTAGGGGTGGAATGGAGTTGATCTGAGCAAGGAGGAAGAGTCTGGATATATATGCACAGGGTGGGGATAGGAGGGGAATAGAAAGTGAAACCAAAAGTAAACAGAACATACTCTCTACTCCTTGCATAATTTTATACGCCTCTCATGTCTCCCCATAGTCGCCTCCTTTCCAAACTAAAAAAAACCCCAGATGCTGTAGCCTTGCCTTGCTGAATGTTTTAAATTTGTGAAGTCCTGAGGAAACGTTTTCCAAGAATATCCTCCATTGTTGAACAGAAACACCTATCATGGCAGCAGGCTGTAAAAGAGACGCCATTTGGAAATATTTTAATCAAGTTCCTGTACCTGTGGGTGAGAGAAGCATGCGTGCAAAATGCAAACAGTGCAACAACAAAATGCAAGGCCTCGTGGCCTGAATGAAACAGCATTATGAGAAATGTGTACCTATTATAGTGTGTACCTACCTTCTAAAAATGAAGCCTACATCTATCTCTAAATATGCATTAAGATTATAATAGACAACAAGAATGTGCTTTTATAGAAAATAATGATTAAATAAAATCTTCCTGAGTAGTAATTTAAATAGAGATTTAAATCAAATCAACCCTGTTGACAGCTGCAGTTGAGAGACCCCTGGTGGTAGAAAAGGGAAATCTCACTTAGAATGTTGGGTAAGGCTAATGACAGTAGAGGAGAGGGACAGTAAAAATCAGTTGGTGGTTGGTGAAGGAAAAGAGAGATTGAGAAAGGGAATAAGGAGCTGAACGCTTGTTCTGGACTTTATATCTTGAACTGATGGGACTTCTCTGGTATTGAGAGGAGATTGCGAAGAGTGGCAGGTGATCTAGTCTGCCCACTGAAGCATGCTGGATCTTTGTTCAGGGAGAACTCTGAGGGAATGATCAACGAGAAAGGCGGGGAGATAAAAAGAATTCCCGCCATTCTTACAAGAATACAGAGATAGGAAAGCACTGTTTTTACTAATGTATGTGTAACCAGAGTTAACAAAACTGTTATGTGTGGTCACCTCTTGTAAGTGTAACCATCTGGCTTGAAGCACCTGTAATTTTGGGCAGAAACGCCACATTGGCATAAACACCACAGTAAAGAAAAAAGGCTGAAAAATTGCAGAAATGCTGCATCGGTGTAAACAACGCAGTTAGAGGGGGATATCATGCATTATTTTTTCAGTTGTGTTGAATGCTTAAAATTTTACTACAGCTTGATCCTGAATTCTGGTGTAAACGCTGCATTGGCATAAATGCCGCAGGTGGCAATAATTGTTTTAAAATAATGTACCCACCACGGCCTTTCTAACCAAAATTACGGTACTGTGATAAACTTGTTTAATTTCATCAAGAGCTGTTGACAATCCCCCCCCCCACGCTATCTGAAGGGGAAAACCCTCTACCATGCTACTACAAAGAAATGGGGGGATATTGATATCAGATGCTGAGTTTTTGGGAAACCTGAGTGGTGGCAACAAACGGCACAGGGAAAATTTTCCCCAAATACCATAACATTCTGGCAGCCATTATTCTAACTTCTATTCATGTATTCAGAGGACCTGGATTGAACACTAGATTCCAGAAAAGCCTGCCTAAGAAAGGTAGGCAACTGGAGCACAAGTGGAGGAGAACTTGGCTCGCAATTGACAGAACACAGCATGGAGCCCAATTGAAGGTTTATGCGGAAATGGTGCATGCGGCAAAAAACCAATTCTGGTCCGCATGCATTGCTTCTGCAGGTTCACATTCAGCAGAGCTGTCCTGGGTTATGAGGAGTTTGATTCAGGTTCCTTCCATTTCAGACCAGTCTCCAGAGACTTTGCTCTGCTGCAATACTTTTAATGGGTTCTTTGCAGACAAAATCTCTTGTATTTGGGCCGAGTTGGACTCCACTGTTTCTGCAAAGTCTATTATAGTGGTGTCCAGCAATCCCTCTTGCAGTATCAGATTGAATCAGTTTCAATCTGTGATGCCTGAGGACATGGACAAGTTGATTGGGGCAGTGCGGCCCACCACTCGTTCTCTGGATCCTTGCCCGACTTGGCTGCTTCTACCTAGTCAGAAACTGTTGGAGATGACCTAGTTAATATCATTAACTCATCGCTGAGGGAGGGAAGGATGCCTCCTTGTTTGAAGGAGGCAACGATTAGACCACTTCTTAAGAAGCCTTCTGTAGATCCCTTAGTGATGGATAGTTATAGGCCAGTCTCCAATCTCCCATAGGTGGGCAAGGTGATTGAGAGAATGGTGGCTAACCAGCTCCAGGCAGTTTGGGAGGAACCCGATTATCTAGACCTATTTCAAACTGGCTTTAGGGCAGGCTATGGGGTTGAGTCTGTCTTGGTTAGCCTGATGGATGACCTTCACCAGGGAATTGACAGAGGGAGTGTGACTATTGGTTCTTTTGGATCTCTCGGCGGCATTAAATACCATCAGCCATGATATCCTTCTGGATCGCCTGGAGGAGATGGGGATAGGAGGCACTGCTTTGCAGTGGTTCCATCTCTCAGGCAGATTCCAGATGGTGCAGCTTGATTACAGTTGCTCTTTGAAATGGGAGCTATTATATGGAGTCCCTCAGAGCTCCATTCTGTCATCAATGCTTTTTAATATCTACATGAAACCGCTGGGTGAGGTTATCAGGAGATTTGGTGCAGGGTGTTATCAGTATGCTGATGACACCAAAATCTATTTCTCTTTATCATCACCATCAGGAAATAGCATTCACTCCCTAAATGCCTGCCTACAGGCAGTAATAGGCTGGATGAGGGATAACAGATTAAAGCTGAATCAAGCAAGACAGAGGTGCTCATTGTGGAGGATCGGAAACTGATGAATGAGTTAGATCTTCCTGTGCTTGGTGGGGTTACACTCCCCCCAGAAGGAAGAGGTATGCAGCTTGGAAGTGCTCTTGGATCCAGGCCTCACCCTGTTATCTCAGGTGGAGGCTATGGCCAGGAGCACTTTCCATCAACTTTGGCTAATTCAACAGCTGTGTCCATTCCTTGAAGAGAACCATCTCAGAACAGTGGTGCATCAGCTGGTAACCTCCAGACGTGACTATTGCAATGCACTCTACGTGGGGCTGACTTTGTATGTAGTTTGGAAACTTCAGTTAGTTCAAAATGCGACAGCCAGAGTGGTCTCTGGGGTCACCCGGAGAGATCATATTATGCCTGTTTTAAAACAGTTGCACGGTCTGCTGATATGTTTCCGCACAAAATACAAAGTGCTGGTTATTACCTATAAAGCCCTGAACGGCTTGGTTCTGGGCTACTTAGCTACCTCATTATTTATTTATTTATTTATTTATAAATAAATAAATAAATAAATAAATAAGAAAGAAGAATGTTAATTCTTGTAAAATACTGGGGCCTAGTGCAGTCTTTTAAAAGCGTGCGATACTATCTAGAGAAATTAGAAGCCTTAAGCACTATGATGTTCTTCACCGTGGTCTCTGTCTTTTACACCAATGGGCTATGCACCTGCAGAGACCTCATTGGAACCTAACAAGCTCAATTCTCCTGATGTAGGTGGGAACCCCACCCCCAGCCGCTATATGCAGCTGCACCATTCCACACACCCTCAGTCTTCGACGTCTGAGCTTCTGTAGACATTGTGGAATCTTCGGCTCAGCAATGAGGACTGTGACTTTATTAGTTCTCTTGTTTTTCTTCTGTTTCCCTGTTTCCACACCTTATTGTTTTTTCTTTACTTCCCACAGTAGCATCTTTTTCTTGGTGTTTTTATTTTTTCAGACCCTCCCCCGCTTCTTCCCCTGTTCATTTGGCTCTGGTCCCAAATGGGACGGAACTTTGTGGCCAGCTGGCCAGGAACTTTCTATGCCAGGCATGAAAAACTTTTAAAAGTGTGTTCATTGTGGATCCAAGATCCCTTCCCCCAATACTCATACCGAGTGTCTTCTCTGCTTGGGGAAATCCCACGTGGTAGAGACCTGTGTCCATTGCCAAAGGTTTACAAAGCAGACTCAAAATAATAGGGCTTCTCACTTGCGCGCTGCCCTGTGGGACCTGGCTCTCCGTTCGTCAGAGGCCTTATCATTGAAGCAGTCCTTTAAAATGGCTTCTTTGGTACCATCAGAGCACTTGGACTCCGATCCTCTGGCGCTAGAACATTTGGCATCGGTACCAGTACCACTGGTGCCTACTTCGGACCCACCTGTGGTTTCAGTTCCTTCTGCATCATCAGACGGGTTGCCTGGGCTGAGACTACCTCCGTCAATATTCTCCAGACTCTTTCTTCTTGCCCTTCGGAACTGCTGAAGAAGAAGAAGCCTCTGCCATTTTCTTCTTTGGAAGTGCTGTTGGTGAAGAAGCCAAAATTGGTCTCGTCGACGCCAGGCTCGGGAGCTGTTAATCGGGCATTGGCGAGTATGCCAGCCTCATTACCAGTGCCTCCGGTACTGAAGACTGCTGGTTCTCTGCTTTGTACTAATTCCCTGGTGGGAATAGCTTTCCCAGAGTGGAACAGGAAAGCTTGATGGCAGCCGATGAACTGAACTATGCTATTTTGGACTATGAGCTTTATTCGCTGGACAGGGGCAATGCGAATTTGACGTGGCTTCCTAGACGTCATTTGCCTCCTGAGTGCCGTATGGACCAATCCCTCCATGTGGATCAGGGGGCACATTGGAAGACCGCTCCTCGGAATGCAGATATGGAAGAGACTGGGATCGACATGGTCAGTCATACTCAGGTCAATACCATGACTCTATGCGGGGTTCAGTGTACCATGCAGGGATCTAATCCCCCCCTGTGGAGATGGTGCTGAGAAGAAGGCACGTATAGACAGTTTCATTCGGACTGTCGTTCTGGTTATTCTGACCCTGGAAGGTCGCGATACGGATCTTGGTATCGGGAGGAATCCATTACTGGTGACTGGGGGACTAGACGTGCTTTACATAGGGCCCCTTCGCATTCGGAAGGAAGGCTTCACTCTCGTTCTCCTCAACGAGACCTGCGGGACCACACTAGTGAGCACATGTCACCACTGGAAGTTCCAATACAACTGTGGCACAGCCCTTGCCGATATCGGCTACGGTGGTGGATGGGTCGATACTGTCCCCCTTGGATAACCCTTCGGAGGTCCCAACTGTTCCTCTGGACTTGGTTCCAAATCCGGTTGTGCCTCCAGAGACGGAAAGTGAAGGAGGTGACCCTGACTCTCCAGACTGGTTTCTTTGGGATCGTCTCCCTTGGACATTCAATTGGACTCTAAACCTGTGTCTCCATTGGAGGATCTCAAACAATACTCAGCCTATGTGGCCCATATGGACTCGGCTCTGGGAGTGAGCCTTGATGTGCAGCAGAAAGGGGAACTGGACCCTTTGTTCAGTCTGATTGAAGCGGAGGCTAAAGTCCTGCGTCTTTGCCGCTTAATACAGCTTTACTGGGAGTCATGCGTGGGCATTGGAAGAAGCCAGCAACCCTTTCCCAACCTAAGAGATGTTTGGAGAATTTCTATAGGGTGCAGATGCAAGCAGATATCATGGCCTTTTTAAAGAATCACCCCACACCAAATTCCATTGTAGTGGAGGTCTCCCTGAATAAATCTAAGGGTTGCACTCACTCTGTGCCAGGTGATAAAGGGGGGAAGAAGTTGGATTCCTTTGGGAGGAGGCTTTACTCGGCATCAGCTCTATGTTTAAGGGTTGCCAACTATCAGGCCTATAATGCTAGGTATAACCATTTTCTGTGGGAAAGGTGGCTCCCTTTTTGGACCTCTTGCCCCAGGATAAGCGAGATCCAGTGAAGGCCTTCCTGAGAGAAGCTGTGCAGGTGGCAAAGCAGGAACGCTACTCTGCAAGGCATTCCATGGAGCGTGCAGCAAGTGTAATGGCCACGTCTGTGGCTCTCAGGAAGCATACCTGTTTGCATTCCTCCGGATTGACCTATGAGGCTCGGGCTAGAATTGAGGATCTTCCCTTTGAAGTTTCTAGCCTTTTTGTGGAACTGACTGATGAGGCTTTGCTGAAAGTACAAAAGCTGAGGAGTACAACCAAGTCAATGTCTTCTTCTTCTTCTTCTTCTTCTTCTTATTATTATTATTATTAATAATTCGATTTCTATACCGCCCTTCCAAAAATGGCTCAGGGCGGTTTACAAAGAGAAATAAAACCAATAAGATGGCTCCCTGTCCCCAAAGGGCTCACATTCTAAAAAGAAACATAGGACACACACCAGGAACAGTCACTGGAAGTACTGTGCTGAGGGTGGATAGGGCCAGTTACTCTCCCCCTGCTAAATAAAGAGAATCACCATGGTAAAAGGTGCCTCTTTGCCCAGTTAGCAGGGGCAGTTAGTTACTCTTACTCTACCTCTAAGCCGCAGAAACAATCTAGATGGTCTCCTTAACTGCAGGCTAAGGCTCCTCCGCAGCAACAATCTTCTTCGGAGCATTCCTTTCGTGTTCACAAGTTCCAGCCTCAAAACAAGTCTGGTTTCCAGGCCAGTAAACCTGCCTTTACCTTTCAAAAAAAGCAGTGACTATTGGGCCTTACAGACCCACCTTGCTCCCTTTGCTGCAAATTGGGACAAGGTGACTGTGGATCAGTGAGTCTTTACTATCATACACATAGATTATGCTCTGGAGTTTCACCAGACACCACTGTTGTCTGGAGTCGTGACTACACAGTTGATCCCTGCGCTAGAGGAGAAGGTCTCTGCCCTCCTCTCGAAGGATGCAACCAAAAAGGTCACCAATGCATCAAGTCCCGGGTTCTACTCCCAGTACTTCATCGTTCCGAAACCAGATGGCAGCCAGTACCCTATATTAGACCTCAGGAGCCTGGACAGGCACATTGTCTACAAGCAGTTCCGAATGTTGTCGGTGCCAACCATTTTGGCCCTATTGGAGCGGGACTTGTGGATGGTCTCCTTAGACCTGCAAGATGCGTATTATAATATCTGCATATGCCCACAACATCGCCGTTTTCTGTGGTTCAAGACAGGGGGAATCACTTATCAGTTCCAAGCCCTACTGTTTGGCCTGACGACGGCCCCAAGGGACTTTACAAAGTGCCTTGCCCCAGTGGTGGCTTTCCTGCAAGAGAAGGGGATACAAATACAGCCGTATCTGGACAATTGGCTCATCCATGCAGGTTCAAAGAGGGCTGATTTGGACTCTCTCAACGCAGTTATAGACACTTTGGAGAACCTGGGCTTGCAAGTCAACTTCCAGCAGTCCCAGTTGGAGCCAGTTGGCATAATTTTATTTATTTATTTAACATATTTTTTATACCGTCCAAAACGCAAGTTTTCTGGGCAGTTTACAAGAGAATAAAAACAACCAATAAAAAGTTTAAAACATTTCAACAATTAAAATTTAAAAGTTAAAACAATTAAAACACAATTAAAATAGTATCTAATTAAAAGCCTGAGTGAACAAATGCATCCTGACTGCCCTTTTAAAAGTTGTAAGAGATGGGGAGGCTCTTATTTCAGCAGGAAGTGGGTTCCAAAGCCTGGGGGCAGCAATGGAGAAAGCCCGTCCCTAATTAGCCACCAGATGAGCCGGTGGCAACTGCAGACGAATCTCTCAGATGATCTCAATGGGCGGTGTGGTTCATAGCAAAGAAGACGTTCTCTTGAATATCCAGGGCCCAAGCTGTTTAGGGCTTTATAGGTTATAACCCAAACCTTGTACTTTGCCCAGAAAGATATCGGCAGCCAGTGTAGATCTTTTAAGATAGGAGTGATATGGTCTCTCTGAGATGACCCAGAGACCAATCTGGCTGCTGCATTCTGGACTAACTGAAGTTTCTGGATTACGTACAAAGGCAGCCCCACATAGAGCGCATTGCAGTAGTCAAGTCTGGAGGTGACCAGCAGATGTACTACTGTTCTGTAGTACCAGAACACCAATGCGTAGGAGCTCAGTTGGGGTGCTCATATGGCCCACTATTGCCTGATCGGCCACTGGGCTGCAAGACAGGAGGGCGGGCACATCAATTATTTGGAACTGATGGCCATCATCTATGCCCTCAAGGGGCCTTTACCAGTAATTGCAGGTTGCTCGGTGACGGTTCAGACCAACAATACAATGGCGAAAGCCTATTTAAATCGACAATGAGACACGGCTTCAAGGAGCCTCCTGTTCCTTTCCATCGACCTGTGGCTGTGGTGTGTGGTGCATGCAGTGATGCCGCATGCAGTCTACATTCAAGGGGACCTGAATGTTCAGGCAGACATAGGGACATAGGAAACTGCCATATACTGAGTCAGACCATTGGTCTATCTAGCTCAGTATTGTCTTCATAGGCTGGCAGTGGCTTCTCCAAGGTTGCAGGCAGGAATCTCCCTCAGCCCTATCTTAGAGAAGCCAGGGAGGGAACTTGGAACCTAGATGCTCTTCCCAGAGTGGCTCTATCCCCTGCGGAGAATATCTTACAGTGCTCACACTTCTAGTCTCCCATTCATATGCAACCCAGGCAGACCCTGCTTAGCTAAGGGGACAAGTCATGCTTGCTACCACAAGGCCAGCTCTCCTCTTTTCTCCAGACACTTTGAGCAGGCTGAAGATGATCTCCCACAAGTGGATGTTGGATCAGTGCATGCTTCAAGACCTTTTTGCAGTGTGGGGTGTTCCGGTTCTAGATGGTTTTGCATTACAGGACAATGCCCAGTGCACCCTCTATTGTTAAGAGGAGGGAGAGGGAGGTACTCTCTGGGGGGTGCATTCATCCTGTCCTGGAGGAGCCGCTTCGTTTACCCTTTTCTGCCGTTCCCACTCATACCGAGTGTCCTTCGAAAGCTGAAGGAGGACTGCTCCTGGGCCATCCTGATAGCCCCTTGGTGGCCCAGAAGGCCTTGGTCTGCAGCTCTGATACAGTTGGCAGTGACTTATGTATGCCTCCCCTCACTACCTTACCTTCTGTCACAGGAGAGGGGTCAGGTGCGCCATCTGTAAATCTGGTCTCTTCATCTGGCTGCCTAGAAGATCTTACCATCTTCCCATTGAAACTCAGGGACATTCTGATTGTAGCTAGGAAGCCTTTGACAAGAAGGTTGTGTGGACATAAATGGACTTGTTTTCTTGGTTTTGCTGCTCAAAATGGCTTTGATATACTTAACTTGTCTGTTCAAAATGTTTGTACTTATCTTTTGTATTTGAAAGAGTCTAGTTTGAAACTCTCCTCTCTCCGAGTACATTTGGTGGCCATTGTGGCACATTCACCTGTCACTGGGGTTTTCTGGTTCAGGGATCCACTGGTGAAGAGGTTTCTGAAAGGGCTGTCACATGTTTTGCTGGATGATCCTGTAATGTCGCCTGCTTGGGATTTGTCCATGGTGCTGGCTAGTTTGTTGCACCCACCCTTTGAGCATTTGGCAGCTACTTGGGCGTTGTCCCATTCTTTTATTCGTCATTATGCTATTGATACCAGATCACGGAATGATGATAAATTTGGCAGGACTGTTCTGCAGTCTATTTTCACTTGATGTGCTTTGTTTCTTTGAAATAAATGCTTCTTGCAGAGTGCATCCATGTTTCTGTTTGCTTTTTCCCTCCACCTTGGATGCTAGCTTGTTATGCGCCCATTGGTGTAAAAGACAGAGACTACATCGAAGAACTACAGGTTGCTTACCCATAACTTTGGTTCTTCTAGTGGTCATCTGTACTTTTATATGCCCTCCTATCCTCCCTGCTGGATTTACTGAAGGCAGACTCCATGACTGAGGAGATGTGGAGTGGCACAGACACTGGGGGTGGGGTTCCTGCCTAAATCAGGAGAATTGAGCTTGTTAGGTTCTGACGAGGTATCTGCATAGGCACATAGCCCATTGGTGTAAAAGGACAGATGACCACTAGAAGAATCAAAGTTACAGGAAAGCAACCTGTAGTTACATTGTTCATGCAAATAAGCCACTACTTGCAGGAGTATTTTTGCATGAAAGTTTTTGACCAGCATATTGATGGAATATATTTAACAAAGAAATTACATTAACCAGGCTGCCATGTAATCAAGCATTCATGAAGACAGAGGGGTGTGATGAACATAGATTATCTCACATGGGATGGGTGGGAGCAAAGCTAGGGGGAGTGGGAGCAAAGCTAGGCAAACACGAAGCTGTCTTAGACCTAGAGATGTGAAAGAAAGTAACGTAGTCATCACAGTGGAGAGAACCTCTTTATGTATTATTTCACAATTCATTACAAGAAGTGACAGCAGAAAGAGATTAGCTGTTATAGTTAAATGAACTGGTTGCAAGGAGTGACAATTAATGCAAACCAAAAGTAGAGGTGGTATGCAAGTGTATAGAACCTAATTCAACTTATTGATTAGGTTACTAATGAAGACTAGGAGAGGCCGAAAGGCATCTGGCCAATAATTTATCACTGACAGACTGTCCACTTGTATTTTGGATTAGCACTTCCTTTTTTCTTTTATATTCATTAACAATTTTAAGATCTCATACTTATATTATTTGTATACTTATGTCCCCCACCCCAGAAAACAACTCTTGCTTTGGGCTATTTGGTGAGCTGATATGTCGGCAATGCCTATTTGGTGAGATTTTATTTAATTTAACTGTTTTCTGACATTTTGAATTATTTGAATAAATGTTAATGCATATTTAGTATATACGTATATATTTTGTCCTGGTTTAGAGGACAAAATTCATTGTGTTAGCCCAGGCTTAAATTTCTCTTGGTTCTGAATTTCACTGAGTGAGACCATTGGCCATCAAGCTCAGTATTGTCTACTCTGACTGGAAGCAGTTCCCCAGAGTTTTAGACAGGAATCTTTCCCAGCCCTACCCAAACAGCAGGGATTGAACCTGGGAGCTTCTAAGTGCAAGCAGATGCTCTACCACTGAATTCCAGTCCTAAGCTCACAGGGCCAATCTACATATTATGTCAAGCACATCACTGACCCTGGAATGTTTGTTTCCCCCCTCTAAAAAGCAGCCATGGGAGGCCTGATCCATATTGGGACTGTGATGTGGGGAGAGAGGACCAGTTGCTATTTAAGGGTGGGGCAGGGCGGGGGGCAGGATACACCAAACACTTCAAGGCTAATGTCATATCTTCTCTAACATGTAGTTTGGCCCTGAGTAAACATATGAGTCAGGGCCTAGTGATCTAATATTGGCTAAACTAAAACATCATCAGGAATTATAAAAGTTATCTCTGAATAGAAAAAGGTGGATTTCATGGTTTGGGTTGATTTTACAGTGGATACTGAGCTGTTCCAATAAATGTGCATAGCAACCGCAAATAATTTTGTTTTTAAAAAGATGGCAGAACTAATGTATCCACCACTGAGGGCAACATTTAAGTAACCAGGTGTCATTTTGCCAGGAATTCTATAACTACACCATTGACAATAAGGCACTTTCCCCAATTACCAGTGGGCCCATTCGCACGAAATGCAAAACCGGAGTTGAACAGGGCAGAGGTTGGAATTTCTATACATCCAAATGTGTGAAAGCACAGTTCCCTCGCCAAATTCCAATTTGAATTTTTTTTTTTTTTTTGGTTGTGAGTTCCGTTGCTCCAACCTGAAGTTTGAAGGTGGAAGCATTATGTTCAGATGCAGAAACCACTACAACCATGGTTTTGCGCTGTTTCTGGAACCAAAATCATACAGAGGGTGACCCAGACCCACCCGCAGGAATGTGCCCACTCCATGCCTAACTGACTTCCCTCCCATTCTCGCTGGCCGCCTCTCCAAGAGCTTGTCCTGCCCCCCCCCCCACCGCACTCCTCAAGCTGCTGCCTGGCAACAGGGACCCTGTGTTGTTCCATCTCAAGCTTCTAAGCCTTTCAAAGGGAAAAGTCACATTGGAGGATGCCCGCTTTCCACTGTGTCTCTTGTTCCCCCCTCTGGCAATCAGAAGGGAAAGTGGGCTGGATGGCAAGAAAGGGACTCTGTGTTTTGCTCTCCAAAAATGAATCGATGAAGTAGTATGTTCATAAGCACACGCGAACACCATAAAATGGGCAACCTGATTAGACTGTTGCGAAGACAACACATGGCAGCGATACCCAGGGATCAGGCAAAAGGCAGCCCCACCAAGTAATTCTTGAAAAGCTCTGCTCTATTTTTTGTACAATAAAGTTGGGGGAGGGGGCCCAGCCTCTTCCTCTTGGATAAAACCGTGCAGTCTCGGGCATTACTCATGAGAAGAACCATGCAGTATTGGCTCCAGTAAATGGAGAGATTCTTCCTGTGTGATGATGACGGAGACTGAGCTGACCACTCTCTCATGAGAGTAATAGCCCACTGAGATATGCATGTAGGCTGTACGGCAGCTGCTGCCCAGTAGGGATGTGCACAAAACTGGTTTTGCCAGTTCGGTTCAAATCCTAACCGGATTTGAACCCACCCAGCCTGGTTCTGGTTCAGATTGGTTTGACTTGGTTTGGTGGTCTACTGGTAAAGGGGATTCCGGTGAGGGGCTACTGGTAAAGGGGCAGGGGTGCTTCCCTAAGCCTAGAGGGAATGGGAGGGAAGTCAGTTAATACTTACAAGCAACAGTGGCAGCAGAAGGGGGTGGCAGCATCTCCCTCCCACCATCCCAAAAGCCTCCCCCAGAGTAGTCAGGGCTGCCACCAGCCCAATTTGGGCCTCTGCCCATGTGTGGAAACGATTTTCATGATCTCTGCACATGCGCAGAGGCATTTACATGACCACAATTTTTGTGCATGCATGGAGGTCTCATGCGCAGAGGCTCGAACCAGGCTGCCGGTGGCCCTGGCTACTCTGGGGTAGGCCAGCGGGTGTGTGTGTGTGCGCGCCTTAGCCTCTGCCACACACACACACACACACACACACCCCACGGCTGCTGCCACGACTGCTGCTATTACTTCTAAGTACTAACTGACTCCCCTCCCACTACTTCTAGGCTTATGAGAAGCCCCCTTGAACCTTTACTGGTAAAGGGGAATCCAGACCATCGAACCAAACTAAACCAGGGCAGTTTGGTTTGAACTCAGACTAGCACCCCTCTTGGGGGGGGGGGCAGTCTAGTTCAAACTCGGACCACCTGAACTGGGCTGGTTCGATGTCAAGCCCCACTCAAATTGAGCCAGCTCACACATCTCTACCGCCCAGCCTGTTTGCTCAACACAAGCCATGGGGACAGGTACCCCATCAACACCTTTCCCTGTCTTGGCAACTGCTGCAATGAAGCAGTCCAATCAGTCCCTCTGCCAGTCCGGTTGTCGATTGGCACATATCCATGTTTGCTTTCGCCCAGTACAGCGACCCTTCTTTCCTGGGATCACTGATAATAGGGGCTCCCCTCTCCCGTGATTCCCTGCAGCGGCCGATCTGCAAACACTGCAACACCAGTCCAAGCCTGGGAAATTTGAATGAGAGTAAAGATCTATCCCCGGGCCGGATGCTTCCCTCGTCTGCCCACCTGGTACTGCCCAGACAACATGGAATGGACACTACTCAGGAGTTTGAAAGTGTTGCCTGGAGAGGAGGCGAGTCACGGTGTAGAAGTTATCTTATTTACCAAAGGAAATGGGGGCCACACACAAGGGGTGGGGGGGCTTGATCTGGATGGCCTACCTCATGAAAGCACAGTCTGATGGAGGACTGAATCTCACTGAGCATTTGGTCCTCCCCCGTGGACTGGCCTTCTCATGAGAGGGTTAATTCCAGGGTGGCAAGCTAACATGGGGGCAGGAGTGTGCTTGGATGTTCCTGGATGGCTTTGCTGGTGTCTGTCATTGCAAGAGCATCCTTGGTCACAGTGGACCAGACCCCAGGATCCTTTGCATACAAACTCCTTCCTAGGAAGTAATCACAATCCCTTCCCAGAGAAAGAAAAATAGTGCTGCTCTGCATCCCCACGTTGCTAGTAATTGTACAAAACGGTTTTGCTGTGGGGCTCTTACGAGGGCGATGGTGCAATAGCTGTCAGGAGAAGGGCTCAAATACAATTTAAAGGGATTTACATGTCTTTTCCCTGAGCGAAGGGGGTCCATTCCGAAAAGGAACAATTGTGCTTGGCACCCCCACCCCCCGAAAATCGTGGCCAATGGCTGCTGCCTGCAGACGTTCTGACACCTTGCCCAGAGTCGGGCGACACAAGTGCTACAGATGCTGGGATGTGGCCTTGGCAGACCAGGAAAAGGGAGTGGCTTCCCTGCTCTGAAATTGGAGGTTGCTGGGATGTGGTTGAACTTTCATATTCCAGGCTATTGACAGGAATACCTTCTATTCTTGGGCTATTTCGCCTTTATTTCCCCCTAACCTAATTTTACAATTCAAATAATCTGAGATGTTTGTAGTTATAATCCAGGATTCATGTCTTCAGTGTTTTACATTTACATTTCTTCAAAGCAGAGGGATGGAAAACTGATACTATAATCATAGGAGAGATAAAAATGAACCAATATTCTGGCTAGAGATAACTCAAGAAGCCTTTTACAGTGAAGGAAGAAGCAGCAAGCATATTGCATTGGAAATTCTTGTCCTGAGACAGCAGAAATTGAAAGCTGGGGGGAGAGCTTTTATGATTCACTCAATTCTAGATTTAAAAAAAAACTCAGACAACTTCATTCCTCAAAGTATAGGATGGTTTTTAAATTATTCATTAATTATTAGCTAAATTGACACATAAAAGTGACTCCCTGAAAGATTAGTGTCTGATCTTTATTTAAAACTGGAAATTATACAGAGATTTGAAAGTCACAGGGCTTTTCTGTCCGTGAATATACATTATGAAAGATCTAGAATGTTATTCTAAATTAGTATTTCAATATAACTTTCTCTCTCTCAAAAGAGCTGTGTGGGTGAGGGGATTGAAACACCTCTTCTTCATCAATTTCAGACCTTCCCCCCCAGACAGGATGAAAAAAGTGTCTGAGGTAACAGAGCAGAGTGAGGTAAGTCAAATTATTTAGCTTACTTCACTTGCACGCCATTTAATGTAAAAAAAAGATCTTTACCTCACCTTTGCAGTATATGTTACTAGACTACAAACAAACAAACCTGACTGCTCTGTCACTTTTAGCATGACCTTAAGAAAGTACCATTTTATATTGGCAAGCTGCTGATTCAGAGAACCACCTAATTTTGGCTTATGAGTCAATTTTAATGAGCTCTTCTAAGCAAGCTGAGTGCTTATATTGGAGCCCAACTATTACCAATATATTTTAGTTCAGAGGAGAGTTGCCTCTGCACACAGCACAAAATGGGGGAGAAGACAAATGAGTCGAGGTCAGGCTGTGGTCATGGTTGCAACCTTGGAGAAGGCTCCATCACAACCATATCGTTTCATATCCACACATTATGAGGCATTGTGAATGGTATTGCCACTGGCAGACAGTGCAGCTGGCTGAACATGGCCACCTGCCAATAACTGGAAGGAGGGGTACCTTCATTGGCTCAAATCCATTTCAGTATGGCAAATATTAAGCAACATTAAATATTACTGGGTATGCAAAAAGAAAAAGAAAAAATCTGATGTTTACCAAACAGCCCTTTTGCCAGCAGCCAGCACCATTCTCAAAATAGCACTGTACTGATGGTACAAACAGCACCTGACTGAAATTTCACTTTTATGTAGCTCTTAAAAGTAAAATTGCCTCTTGCAGTGTGAACCTAGCAACTGTATGCATCCCTGTCTGGAGAATGAAGAAGGTAATTGTATCCCCATGTGAAAAAAAAAAAGAGCCTGGCCAGTGTCATTCGTGCATTTATAATTTCTAGGAGTGAAAGTGTGTTAACACCTTGAAAACCTAAGCTGATGCAAGTGCCAGAATTGCCCTTCTGACAGGTGTGGGGAGGTGAGAAGGTAAGCAACCCATATTGTAGCAACTGTATTGACTGCCACTTAGTTTCTAGCCACAATGCAAGATGTTGATTTCAGGACCCAAATATTGACAGCTACCTCTCCCTATGTGAGACTTCTTGTGTATTTTCTAGTAACTTTAAGGTTTTAATTTCTGTTTTATGTTGCTGTAAGCCACCCAGAGATGAAAGTTTGGGGTGGTGTACAAATGATAGACAGACAAAACTTCTTTTAGACAAGTTGGAATAAAGTTTGGGAGAAGGACCTTCTTAAAGCTGGGAGGGCTTTGGAATGCCCTCCCAGGGGTATGGCAGCATTCTTCCTTGCTGAGTTTTCACAAAAAAGGCCTATTTGTTTTTACTATATTTGGAAATTAAATAAAGGCTTTTTATCACAGTTCTGCTGCTGAAACTGACTACACCTATGTTTTTACTGTCCACTGTTTATACTGATGTTTAGGAGTACCAATTTACTAAACCCTGCTAACTAGTGGTTCTCTCATAGTCTACAGCGGGACTGTCCCTATTTATCCTGGGACAGCATCTCTCCAATGTCTGCTTCTTAGTATTTCCCTTGTATCTCTTTTTAAATTGTTTTGATTTTATGTAAACCTCTTAGAGAACTTTTCTTTGTTGAATATGCATTGAAATAACACATATTTCTGTAAGACCTCCTGAGTCATGGGAGAAAATGTATATACATTTTAAAATGAGAGTACAAAATGTGTGTAAATGAAAGTAAATATGAGATGAGAACTTCAGCTTCAATGTACCTAGTACCAAAAAGCTTCTTTTGTTGTGACTTATGATCCAGTTTTAATGAGCTCCTATGCAAGCTCATGAGTGCTTATGATAGAGCCTGAGTACTACCAATGTAGTTTGGTCCAGAGGTTCTACCTCTTGTACAGCACAAAATAGGCAGAGAGTGTGTACATGATAGGTGTGCTGAGGTCAGACTGGGGTCACAGTTGCAATCTCAAAGTCTCCATGGCTAGCTGAACATGGCCACTTGCCAATAATTGAATGCAGATGTAATTTCACTTGGCTAAAGTCACACCATACCACCCAACCTGTAAATATGCGTATCTACAGAATCAGAGAATTCCACTATAAATGTGTCAATGTAATGCTGGAAATTCTTTAAATTCTTCAGCATGTAACTAAATCAGGCTAAATCAGGGTGGTTGTGAGATAACTTTAGAGATCTCCAAGTCAATTTAATTTCCTTATTTATATTTCGATCTGGACATGCTTCCATCATGGAACTCCAAGTGTTATCCATAGAATTCCCAGATGGCCTCCTGTCCAGGCACTGACCAAACTCAGACCTGCTTGTTTCAGCAAGGTTACTGTATCATGTGCTTGTGAGGGTGGTGGCTGACCAGCTCCAAGTAGTCTTGAAGGAAACGTATTATCTAGACCAGGCCTGCACAACATACGGCCCACGGGCCGCATGCAGCCAGCGAAGCCTTTTTTCCTGGCCCCCGGGGCTATTTCCCCTCCCCCCCGCTGCTCCCCCCCCCCCAAATTCCAGCCGCTGTGCGGCTGAGATGGCTGCGGGTGTTCTTCCTTACCCTCTCCCACAGCAGCAGCAGCGCACAGCGGCAGAAATCAGAGCGACGCTCAGGCCTGCCATTTGGCCCGGTGTTGCTTCCCAACTGTGAGGCGCACCTGAGCAGTTAAGTCTCTTAACTGCACAGGCGTGCCTCGCAGTTGGAAAGCGATGCCGGGCCAAATAGCAGGCCCGAGCGTCGCTCTGAATTCTGTCACTGTGTGCCTCCGCCGCCGCCATATGGGAGGGTAGGAAAGGACACCCACACTGCCACAGCCATCTCCTTGGCCGCACAGCAGCTGGAATTGGAGGGGGGGTTAAGCAGAATGGGGAGGAAGGGGAAATAGCCCTGGGGGCATCTCCTCAGCTGCGTGGTGACTGGAATTGGGGGGGGGCGGCGGCAATGAGGTAGGAGGTGGACAGTGGCCCCACGAGGGAGTCCAGTGGTGGGGGCGGGCAAAAATGGCAGGGACGGAGGGAGCCCAGCGGGGAAGAAAGTGTTGCCAAGGGATGGGGAGGGAAAACTGTTAGTGGCAGGAGGAGAACGGGGACCTCTGGAACAACGAGGAACGGACTCTCTCACCAAGATTGCTCCATTCATTCTCTCTCTCACCCACCAAGATTGCTCCATTCTCTCTCTCTCTCTCTCTCTCACCAAGACTGCTCCATTCTCTCTCTCTCTCTCGCTCTCTCACCAAGACTGCTCCATTCTCTCTCTCTCTCTCTCTCTCTCTCACCAAGAGTGCTCCATTCTCTCTCTCTCTCAGCACCAAGAGTGCTCCATTCTCTCTCTCTCTCACCTACCAAGACTGCTCCATTCTCTCTCTCTCGCCAAGACTGCTCCATTCTCTCTCTCTCTCGCCAAGACTGCTCCATTCTCTCTCTCTCACCTGCCAAGACTGCTCCATTCTCTCTCTCTCTCTCTCTCACCAAGACTGCTCCATTCTCTCTCTCTCACCCACCAAGACTGCTCCCCCCCCTCTCTCTCTCTCTCACACACACACACCCCAAGACTGCATTCTCTCTCTTGCCAAGACTGCTCCATTCTCTCTCTCTCTCTCGCCAAGACTGTTCCATTCTCTCTCTCTCTCTCTCAAGCCAAGCCTCCTGCTGCATCCTTTCCATCTTTCTTTCCCCTTCTCCCTTCTTTTCCAAAATTATGAGAAGAGCTTCTCATATTTTTTTTCCATTAATTGTTCCATGTTATGTGTGATGATTTGGCAGAGGTGGAAAGGAAGAACAATGCATTTTATTATGTGTTTTGTACAGATTGTATAATATTTATTTTATTAGAATGAATTTTAATTCAGCTTGTTTCATATTAATTTAAATCAATCTTGGCCTGCCAGAACATCAAAATTTAAATATTGATTAAATGCATTTTTAATTCATTTAAGTTTAATTTGGTTGGTTGATTGATTGATATTAAGTGCTACTCTAATAATTAGCACCCTAAGAATTGACCTCGGCCCCCATGAACCAAGTCACAGTTGGTTTCGGCCCGCCAGGTCATTTGAGTTGTGCAGGCCTGATCTAGACCCATTTCAACCTGCCTTTAGGGTGGGCTATGGGGTTGAGATGACCTTGATCGGCCTGATAGATGACCTTTGTCAGGTGACTGACAGAGGGAGTGTGGCTTTACTGGTTCTTTTGGATCTCTCAGTGGCTTTCAATACCATCGGCCATGTTATCCTTCTGGATTGCCTGGGAGGTTTGGGGATAGGAGGCACTGTTTGACAGTGATTCTGCTCCTATGACTTGGGTACATTTCAGATGCTGGTGCTTGGTGACAATTATTCTTTAAAAACTGAAGCTGCTATATGGAGTCCCTCAGGGCTCTATTCTGTCACCAATGCTTTTTAACATCTACATAAAACCGCTGGGTGAGATCATCAGGGGATTTCATGCTGGGTGTTATCAATATACAAATATGATAGATAGATAGATAGATAGATAGATAGATAGATAGATGACAACAAAATCTGTTTCTCCTTGTCATCAATATCAGGAAATGGCATTAGCCCCGGGCTGAATAAGGTATAATAAACTGAAGCTGAATCCAAGCAAAGAGGATATGCTTATAATTGGGGGTCATAATTTGCATGGCAGGATAGAACTTCCTGTTCTGGACAAGGTTTCACACCCCCAGAAAGAACAGATTCACAGCTTGAGAGTGCTCTTCGATCCCTCCCTGGTGCTTCAGGTTGAGGCTGTGGCCAGGAGTGCTTTTTACCAGCTGCGATTGATTCAAGAACTCCACCCATTCCTTGAGAACGACCTGAAAACAGTGTTACACCAGCTGGTAACCTCCAGGCTGGACTACTGCAATGTGCTTTATGCAGGGCTGCCTTTGTATAAAGTTCAGTTAGTTCAAAATGCGGCAGCCAGATTGGTCTCTGGGGTATCTCAGAGATTTCACATTATGCCTGTTCTTAAACAGTTGCACTGGATGCTGATATGTTTCCAGGCAAAATACAAAGTGCTGGTTATTACCTTTAAAGCCACAAATGGCTTAGGTCTGGGTTACCCAAGAGAGTGCCTTTCCCTACAAGATCCCAATCACTCATTAAGATAATCAGGAGGGGTCCATCTTTGGGCACCACCAGTTCATTGGTGGCGACCTGGGATCAGGCCTTCTCAGTTGCCGCCACTAGGTTGTGGAATGTGCTCCCCATGGATATAAGAGATTTATCTTCCTTTGAGGTCTTCAGAAGAGCCTTAAAGACCTATCTTTTTAGCTTGGCTTTTAATGATATCTAGTTTTAATTTTTATGAGTTTTAATTTGGTTTAAATATTTTTTAATTGCAATTGTTTTATTATGTGTTTTTGATTTTAATGTAAACCATTCTGAGCCGCATTAGGAAGGGCAGTATATACACTGAATAAATAATAATAATGTGCTATTTATACATATCTTACAGGATGTGTTCCCAGCCTTGGTTCCCCAGATGTTATTGGATTCTAACTCCATGATCTTCAGCTACTGTGACTGGGAATGATGGGAGCTGTATAACAACTTTGGACTCAAGGCTGGGAACCCCTGTCTTATAACATGTATCAATCTGGAGCCTTTTTTTAAAAAAAGAGAGCAGGTAGAAACAATGATATACACACCATAGAAACCATACAGATGGTTGTGAGTTTTAAAATATGCACATTCTCCCACTTTTAGCAACAATATATATCGGGTACCCAAAAAGTAACTTATTTTCACATAGAGTGTAATATTAAAAAAAACAATTAAAAATTCTTTAGAATATTTTAATATTGAAGCCCAACTTGTTATTTTCAGGGGATTGGGAGGGTAGAGAGCAAACATGTAGACAGAACCAATCTTTTTCATTTAGTTTTATAGTCTTGTGATCAGTCACTTTTGTATGCGACACATGTTTCTTTTTTAAAAAGAAAGACAAACAGCACCATTGATGAAAGCATGATCCCTGAATTCTAAACCAAACACTCTTAAAAAAAAAACAAACAAAAAAACACTCAGTCACATTTAGTCAGGTAATAAAGCAAGCATAACAGTAAACCGTAGCAATGCCATTGAAATCAACTGCTCCCCCTTCTGAGAATTTGAAGAATTTATCCTATGGGTTTTTTTTTCTTTGGTAGAGGACTGAAGGGAGGTTTTCTATTCTATATATAGATGCAAAATATCTATGCATGATGGGGAATACCCCAGTCTACACAAATGTTATGTTCCTCATGCAAGTTAGATATGATTTGATTTCACATTGCTCTTATCCTGGGCAGGAGAAACACTACCCTTAAAAAGGCATTGAATGGCTAGTGTCAAAGAGATGTAAACATTCAAAATACTGACAAATTAAAAAAAAACATACAAAACCTGGTACCGAAAATGTCAGTCGATTTAGGTTTTTGTAAAGCAGGAACAATTTTTTTTTTACAGCAGTACAAGAGAATTATGGCAACAAAGTAAAGCACTTTTCTTGTAACATTCATGAACAGTACAAATACAACAAAGTATTCTACAGGCTAAATTATCTTTTAACTATCAAATATAGTACAAAGCGAAATATGTGCTATAAAAGAAGCAGCTCCTTTAAATTAGACTAAAAATACTATTTTTGTTGTTTTTACAATGACAAAGCATGATGTCTGAAGACAACAGGATTCTCCCCCCCCCCTTTAATTCAGAAACATTTAGCTACGCAGGTCCATGATAATCCACTGAAAAATGTTATTGGTCTTTCCCCCAGTGTTGTGCAGAACTAATGCTGTCACACCAAAAGTCATTCAGTGTCTAATGCACAGCCTCACATATGTAAGCTAAGATGCCCCTGTTAGGTGGTATTTCTGATCTTTTGTCTTGAGTGTTAATCCTGGGCCTTCACCATACTATGCAAAACCAGAGGCTATAAACATCATCTCTGAAATTGTGCGCATGTTTGTAAGGGCTGCAGCATAAGGTCATTTCACTTTAGAAACTGCATTATAAAGCACCATATGCACCAGTTTAAAACTGAGCAAGAAATTCCAGGGTCCTGAAAACCTACCCTGGCAACACATATCACTTTAAAAAGGAAACCTATAGTACAGAGGAAACACATTTTTGCTTTATGGCTCAACCTTTTTCCTTCTTCAGATTAATTAATTTCATGCACTAGACCACAGCAGATAGATGGAATACAAAATTGGGAGTGTCCACTTCACCAAGTCTTTACATAATTTCAGATAAGGGACCAGGGAATTTCAGTGTGGAAAACTCTTTGCAGGGACACACACACACAGAGCAAATGTCTCAATATTACATACAGACCTCAGGGATATGTGTAAAAAATATCAGAAGGCAGGAAGAACACAATGGAGTCTTATAATTTCTCCTTCAAAAAGTGCTGCAACTAAGCTGGAAAAACTCTGGATTTTTTTTTTTTAATCTTTACATATATATTTTCCCTCATGGGTGAATGAATGATGATACACTATAAATACTTTTACACTTGTTCAGTTTTATATGGTCTATTGCCAAAAGTATGAAAAAGAACTAGGGCATTCTGCACTTTCCCCCATGCTTTGTTGTAAGTTATCCTTGGAAAGCACTTCACTTCCAGGATTTTTTTCATGTGCAAGATCCACACTTTGTGATAACTGTATTTATCAAGGGGGCAGTGGCGTTACTCACTGCCACCATGTAAAACACAAATGATAGAAAGGTGTTTTTGAATCCCCATGTACATATGCCTCAGAGTTCCAACTGGACTGGAGCCTCTAGATGCACTTAAGCAGGTATCTATCTAGGGATATGAATGCGTCATTCACATCATGTATTTGTTGCACAAAATATCAGTGTACCCATGGGAAACTGGATACTAAAGCTGCTTTTAGTATCCTGTTAAACTTTTCTGTAAGTTTGTCTCATTCAATAGGATGCTAAAAGCTGGTGCAGACATTGGCACAGCTGGCTAACTCCCCAAAATAACTGCTCACATTAATAGTCTACTTGTGTAAGAAGCAAAGTAATCATTATGTCTTGACTACTCAATATCCCTTATCTCATATCTCCTAATAATTTCAGAGACCTCCTGTAGGGACCCTCCAGTTTATTGCCCATTGCATTAAAATTATTTGGTGTGTGAATGGGTGCATGCATTTCCTTTTATAAAGCCCATAATCCTGAGAGGAGGAAGTATGTAAGTAAGTATGTGAAATTCAAAAAGTCAATACTGGGACAATTTGAAATGAAAATAAATGTGATGAAAGGTGCACGGTGCAGGCCGTCCAATCACAACCACACATGCAGAATTGTTGTGAGCTTTTAAATTGCTTTCCCCCGTTTGCTCTTCTTCAGTGCGTAAGCTTTCCAACCTCAGTGCCATAAATTGCATTATCATGGGAGTCCTGGTGACATGAGGCTGAAGTTTGGCGGGGGCGGGGTGGGGGCGGTGGAGGACAGAGAATACACAGGTAATGTAACAAACTGCTAACAGGATACTTGTTTTCTTCTAGATAAGGAACAATTATCATAAACCACTACTGCCACCATCAGGTGTTTAATGAAATTAATTCCAGGTGCAACATAAAGAAACAGTGTCTTGAATTCCACTAGGGAGACATTTGGATGAACAATAAAATATAGCACCATTTTGTGCAATGCCCTTTGTGAAGAACACTCTCTCATATGCTAAGTAAACTAACTGCAATCATGCTTCCTTCATACAAGCATGCATTCAAAACCAAAAGGGTGAATTTTCAATCATTAGCTGCATCTTTAGTACCAAATGAGTGATGACAGTAGCAGTTCCATAGATTTAAAGCTGAATCTGCTGAAGTCATGTAGAAAGCAAAGGGATGTGTTTGCCTGATTTTAACAGCAAAAGGAGCACAGGAGGGTAGAGTGCTAAATCCTCTCCTGCCCACTGCTTATTTCTCTCCTGCCCACTGCTGTTGCTCTCCCCCAAGAACTTTCTCCCAGCTAGTCTCACTGTTGGTTTTGCAGTTCAGCTGAGGAAAAGTGCCCTGTGGGAGAGGCTGTAAGGAGATAAGTCATAGGCAGCGAAGGATTCAGTGTTCCTCATCTGAATGCTACTTTTGCTGTTAAAGCCAGACTCCAGATTTCTATGTGATTGTGGCATTCCTAAGTTTAAGCAAATGAATCTGCTGCCTATTATCTGCATAATATCTCATTTGACCCTTATTCCAACATTTAAAACAGAACTATAAAACTCCTGTTAACATTTGTCAGCCACAACAAAGCCATACAATGGATGTAGACGGGAGAAAGCCAGGCATACTAAAACTCATTTAAGTCCATGAGACTGACCAATCCTATGCATGTTTACTTGGAAGTAAGACCACTGAGTTCAATGCAGCTTACTCTCAAGTAAAAATGCAGAGGACTGCAGCCTTAAGTGCTTAACTTTCTCTAGATTGTGCCCAAATACTTTTATAGTATGTTTTTGGAGGTAATAAAATGATGTTTTTACTACTACCAGTTCATAAGACAGAAGGCACAATTCTATCTAAAAACTGGTCACTGTGGTTATTTTAATAAAAGAAAGAAATATACCCTGCCTTAACTCAGACATAATCCTGGCTCCAGTGCTGTTAGGAATTTACTGGAACTGGGATTTCATCCACTGTGTTTAAATCATGATAATAAAATATTAATTTAAAATAATCTGAAATTTAACTAAATATGCAAGCACATACATGTTTAACAATGACTCCATTTAGTCATCTATTTTGCACATTACAAAAAACATGCTTTTCAAATCCATATTTAAAAATATTTTCAAGGATACCTGAAAGTGCTGAAAATAGGCATGTATTAATCCTCTACAAAGGAGTGCTTTTGAACTATAACATAACATCGCCTCTCAGTACCAATTCTGGTAAGGCAATTATTGTCTAGTCCCTTCATTCTGTAGGGTTATCAAAACAATCTATAGGTCTTGCTATGAAAACAAATCCAGTCAAATCACATGACCTCTGGTTAAAGGAATGTAAGTCCTACCTATTCCAGCTCATTAAAATAAAATTAAAGGAAATGGCAGATTTCATGTTAAATATGGTCCCACGAGAACATAAATGTGGGTTTCCAAACAGTAGAAACTCACTCGCATGTACAAATGCCTGGAAGGCTTATGAATTATGATTTAGTAACAAAAGATGATAAGCAAATACAATGCAAAGTATATTTTATTACCCTTATTACACTAATGGTTTAGAATAAAAATAATGTAGCACTATTTATTTCACATAGTAAAATATCAATACTTGGAGACGCCAGTACAGCACCTTGCCATTATAAATCTTTCATGAGCGGTGGGAAGGAATTTCCAATTTTTTGCATGGACTGCCAGGCATTACATTAGTAAGGTTCTACTGTGTGGGCAGGAATAATGTATTTCTCTCACGTTTACTTCGTTGTGATGGTTAGATTCCCATGACAGCATGCGAGTTACTTCTAGTCTATATTTTTGACCTAATCTTTATGTTTTGTGTTCTCATTAGGAAAAAAACAAAATGATTTTAAAGATAACCAAGTATCTCCTTTTGTCAAGCTCCACATTTTTATCCCTTTACAATATTTTCCTTATAAGTGAGAAAAAACAAACAAACCCAACCCTCACAAATTGCCACATATCTGCTCCAATATTTTGGCAGCTAATATGTCTTGAATATAACTATCAATATAAATTGCTACTAAGTACAATAGTGAGAGTTTAAAGATTTGGGATCCCTTTAAAATCTCTTCATTCCTACAGCCATCCTACAAATACGTGTAGTGTGAATTTTCTAACACACAAAAAGGTGGTTACAAGTAAAATTTTAAAGGTAATTTAAAATATATCAAGCTGTAAACATATTTTGAAGGACTGTAAATCACATGATTGGGGGATCTACATAGAGACAGAATTAAATGAGATTAATTTTAGGCCACTGAAATAATTTCACTGCTCTGAACATGCTTGTTGCTTACATAATATGGTTCATATATGTATATATGATAAGTATCTCCCTTCAGGACAAATTTAGAGTGAGATTTGGGGATGAAAAATTGACTAGTACATTATCATAGCTGCATTTATTCTCCCCACCCTCACCCTGGACTTCTAAAATCATGTAGATTCCAATTTATTACAGGTGGTCAGACTCCTTTACACCTGCCTTAATTAAAATCACTTCCAGGATACCAGATTATCAAGAGACCAAACTACTGACATTTCACTCCTTTTTGCCTATAAGTCAACTATGGATGGCAACTGTGGCTTCAAGAATGCACTCATCATTACAAAAACTGTCAAACAGTACTTGCTACAATGGTCTGCAAGTGGTAGCAGAATATTACTCTCTCTGCCCATAGTCTCTTCTTTATTGATTAGGGTTCTTCTCCATTCTTACACTGTTTCAAGCGCAAACATCTAGAAATTATAATGTGTAATTCTGTTACTGGGAAGATGTGTTACCTTTATAAATGGGAAAAACATGTCCTGCACTTTGCGCATATAAATAGAAATGAAAATGCTATTTTTTACTTTTTAACACAGTAAGAAAGCTTGAAAGATTTAACGTTTTTTGTGCACATTTCTTAAGGGGTTGTTCTTTCCAGGGAGAGCCATGCAAGCAGAAATAACTCAATTCCAAAGAAAAAAGTTTCCCCAGAATCATTTTGTATCCAGATACAAAACGGCCTAAAATATTCCAGTTGTCCCTACATTTTTTTTGCTTTGCTCTCCCATGCTAACAAAGGATCCTGCATCTTGGCTTCAAATTCTACCGAACAACTAAACAGGCAACACACAATTTTGAAGGGCCTATGCAGTCATCATGACAGAAGGCTCCACAGCCTTTGCACACGATCATGGCTTTCAGCCTGCAAGAGCATTTCAGTTCCAGCTCATCTGCACTGCTGCTGTCAGCAAATTTCTGAACTGGAATCTGAGTGTTCTGAATAGATAGGCTTGAGGCTGTGTTTGAACTACTTCCTAAAATTCCAATAGATTTTTCAATTGCAGATGCTGCCCTTTTGAAGCTTGTGCTACCAAAGTGTATAGTAGGATAATTTCCACAGAGCTGCTGCTGCTGCTGTTGGGGCTGCTGCTGCTGCTGAGTCTGTATTTTCTGAGCAGTTAATTGGGCAAAAGGCTTCTGTGGCTCAGAAAGTAAATAGGAAGGGAAGTCGGCATTTTTCAATGCAAAGGCTTTCAACTGTTCTTTTACTTCATTCTGATCATAAGATGCTTGTTTTATGCTCAGCTCACAGCTGCTGCTTAAACCTTCCTCAAAAGAAATGGGTTCAGATTTTATATTGCTACAGACGCTTGCCGGCTGAGGCCAACTAAGTCTTTTAGTGGTTTCCATAGTAACTGCTGGTTGTTTGTGATCAGATGGAGCTTCTGCATTGGGAAGAGGAGGGGGTGGTGGAGGTGGGGGCAGTGGAGGGGGAGGTGGGGGCGGTGGTAGAGGTGGAGGGGGATGTACTAATGATTTATTCTGCAGAGTCTGTGAGGCACTAGAAATGTCATCACCTTCCTTAATTTGAATGTTAGGGGGGAAAACACTCCCTAGCCTCAGCTGGTGAGGCGTTGTAGACATGTTGACCTCTCCCAACCCCTTCTGCTCTAGGTGCCTGCTGAAAGCAAAGGCACTGCAGCCAGATGGGGCCTTTAATGTTGCCTGCATCAAAGCGGCTGTAGGAACAGCGCCTCTTGAAGCCATTGGCATTTGGTAGAAATGCTGTCTATGTGAGGTACTTGCTTCTGCATGGAAACTGCCATTTTTGTCAACATTAAATAGGCTCTGCTGGTAACTACATGAAGGCAATGGCCTCTTCTGCTGCTTGATCTCTGGGCTGTGTGAAATTCTGCTTTGAATAGCATGTTTGCTTGGCCACTCTTGTTTAAACAGCTGACTATGACCAAGTTGGTTCATGCTGGAACTGACAGCACAAGGACCCACTTTGACATCTGAGTCCATCAATGGCTTCCCAGGCTCACATTTAACTTCCCCTGCTGTCCTCACCATCCTCTTTTTGGGATGGTTTTCACGCTTCCTGACTTGCAGTGGGGCTACACTGGTTGCTGTAAATCCTCTGCCATCTGTATTTGGAGAGTTGGAAGGATTTTCAATCACATTTCTCTCAGATGTTGCTGATTTACATACTGAGGTAGTTTGCAAAGGCAAGGGAAGCCTGTTAATTTCCAGCTTGGCTCCTAACCTGGGCTGTGGCAACACTTTCTCCAATGGCAGGTTGCCTTGCAATAACTGTGTCACTAGAGGGTTGTTGGCTTCTACTGTTGACAAACGACAACTAGAGCTTCCAGCACTTGTAACTCTTTTTAGTGTTTCTGTTGTCAATGACAAAGAGCTCTCCATGGAATCTGGAACAGATGCTTTGGAGCTTTGTGCTGGCTGTGCACTTGCGGCCATTTCTGTAGTCTGGAAAGACATTTCAGGTCTTGCAAAATCTTCAGTGTCCATCCTAAAGCATTTGTCGGATTCATTAGTTTCCGATTTAACGGGCATGGCAATATTTGTCACAATGTTCCTTGAATGCATCTCACTCAAATGTGCAAAGCCTGAAGGCTCAATTTTGACATTTTTCAAACAGTTTTGTTCGGTGTAGTCTTTATGCTTATTTGGGTTAAGATGGCTGCCCAAAGACTGGTCAGTGTTCATGGCCTCATCATCATTCCAGCATATTCTGCTATTGGTGTTGTATGGGTTGGCACAGACAGCATCTGTTTCATTTTTGAAAGCCAAAGGACCTCGTAACTGTTCAGAAAATCCTTGGCTAGGAGGAACTGCCTCAAGTCTTTTGTCTTGAGGCGCAAGAGGCACTTCTCGAAGACTGGTACATGCTGCTTGCAAAGGTTTGCCATCTTGCTTCACTGTAACAGTGGAAAAGCCAGAGGTGTGCTCCAGATTCTCATTTGTAAGCAGCTCCGGCCTACTTATGACAGACACTTGAGGACATGCTATGTTTTGTAAGGCAGTTTCTGTCCTAACAGGCCTGCTTTGCATATCTGTGCTGTTTTCTGGGGTTTCAACAGAAGTACCCAATGACAAATTTGAGTTCATTGTTGTTGTTGTGTGGTCAACAATGACTTTACAAGGTATAGATCTATTCATGGGTGCCTGTGTATAACCTACTGAGGATTTACCAGACATATCTATTTGGCTTCTCATTCCAGAATTTCTTTCCACAGCATCAGCACTGATTTTGGCTGGGTTCTCATAAGAATTTACTGTCATCATATTACCAGCAAACACTGAAATGGAAGTCCTGCCAACAGAATCTGCTGCTGGAAGTGCATCACTGCAATGTAAAGCTGCCCTAACAGAGGTGGTGTTTGATAATGAACTTGGGTCATTGCACCCAGAAATGGCTATCTTATCGTTGGAGTATCTATTTGTAGATCCCACTGGAGGAATCAGAACTGAGCTACCAACCAGATTATTTGGCAAATTACTTGCAATGGATGAAGTTGGCACAGTGGTATATTGACTAGAAATAGCATTGTTTGCATTGCTGCTTGCAATTGGCAATCTCTTTTCATCTATGGGATTTGACAAGACTGTACTGTCTACTGTGGTTGGAGCAGTAGGATTCTCAACACATTTTGGCATGATGGCAATGCACGGAGTGTCAGCCCCTTGGATGGATTTCAGCATGTTTATATTGCAAGCCTTTGTGTCTGTACCTTCAACAGACATTAAAACAGAGGATTTATCAACAGAAGCTGCAAATGGAAGTTCCTTAATTGCTCCCGACATAGCAGTGCTACACACAGACATGGGGACTGAGTTTTTATTATATAGCACTGACACACTGTTGCTTTCAGCAGAGGTAGATGAAAGAATTTTCTCACACAAATGAGACATAGGCATATTTTCATCAGGACTGTGCACAGAGATGTCAGTACTAGCTTCCGGTAAAGTAGTAGTATTAAGTGACTGCTGCAATAAAGCAGTAGCTTCACGAAGGTGAGCAGACTTGTTGCTAGGAGACCTGCAGTTAGGATTAACTATAATTACTCCAGTAGAACCTTCAATCTTTGTTTCAGAAGAGGCAGAGATCTCCAAGGCTGACGGACCTTCCTTTGAGGCATGTTGGGATTTCATTTCTTTATTCTGGAGCAAGTGGGCTCTTGCTTGGTGTTTTGCAAACAATTTGGCTTTTGTCTGCTCCTTGATATGTGCCAATGTCCTGGTCTTTCCACCTTCACAGGGGCTTCCTAAACCTCCAGAGACAATGCTTGCAGCGGCTGCCACTGCAGCAGCAGCTGCCGCCTCCCTCTGGGCTCTAGCTTGCTGGGCTCTTGCTTTGATATCTGCCAGTGTTCTAGCCCCTGTGTTCCTCCCACTGCTGACTGATGTAGTTGGAGAAGCCCTAGGCTCTAGTTTGGAAACAGGCTGGCTCTTGATAATAAAAGGTGGGCCGATTTTTGAAAGCTGAATCTGAGAAGGGGGAAAGGGAAAAAAAAATCATATTAGGTAACAAATCATACATAATGAGTTTATCTAATATCTTTAAAATATACGGTATCGATGGCAAATCCCAACACCTAGCACAGGCAAAAGTTTATTATTATGTATTCTTGGCTATAATAAACCATAAGCCTATTATATCACTAAAATGAAGAGTTCCTTCATTTATTCAAATTGTGGACCATTACCTTTAAAGCTCCAAACTGTTTGGGCTTGAGTATTACTCAGACCATCTACTCTCATACAAGCCTACTTATCCATTTAGATCTTCAGGGGATGTTCTGCTCCATGGGTCAATAACTGCTGAAGTTGGCTGGAGAACACAGCCAAATATGGAGCAGGGTTTTTTCCATGACAGCCCCCCAGGCTTTGATACTCCCTCCCAAAGAGGTCTGTGCTGCTCCATCCCTTCCAGGCTTTAGACAGCTATTTATGACCTGTTTGTTTTGCCATGCCTCTCGGATAAAATGATCGTAGTTTCTTTTTATCCTTCTGTATGTTTACTACTGGCTTTGTTATATTTTTAAGCTTAAAAGCAGTACACAACTCCAAAAATAAGATAAAGCCTCAAGAATATTCAGAAACAGCCCAATGCTCAGCATTCAGAACTCAGCACATTCTTTTTTGTGGAACAATTCCCTCCGCCCTCAGTCTCTCACTTCCCAAGTAAAACTCAGCAGTCCACAAGTTGTGTATCATGTTTGCGACTGGTCTATGCTGCTGCAATCATTTAAGGAAGCATCAGCAGTCTTGTGCAAGAGCACACACGCAAAAATACTTAAAGCAGTGTGCTTCCACTTCAGCAGCACTATTTACATTGGAAACAGTGCCCTACATTCTCTGCAGCATCTGGAGGGCAGAGCAAGACCTCTGCCCTTGCAGGTAGCCAGGACACTAGCTATGCTGACATCTTGCTGTGCAGCCCAGTATGTGAGGAGGAGGATGGGAAAGCTGTTTTTGTTCCTTTCCCCTCCCTGCAAGAGCCCTGTTTGCTGTCAGAAATATGTCCCTGAGGATCATGCAGCCTTGTAGGGACCTGCAGTGGCAAAGTAACTGCACAGCTGCATACATGGCTTATCTCATTTAGTCTTCTTTTCAGTCTGCCAGGTCAACACTTTGAATTTTTTTTTTGCTATTTTCATGAACAGATTACTATACATGGCAGCAAAACAAGTTTCTACAAAGTGCTGTAATGAATTCTGAGATTTTTAAAATATCACTTTATAAAATAAAGTACTTCACATTGCTAGCATGTCAGTCCAATTACTCAGGTAATTACTCAGGCAATGTGGAAATCTGTTTATCACTATTATAAAATGAAACCAGGATCACTCTGTGTATGACAATGAATAGTCATCAGATGCTGGTTACTTTGTTGCGGTAGCTAGTGCACTATTTATTTATTTATTGCTAGACTGGTAGTAGGCTTCACTATCTAGACATATCCTTTTAAATTGTGAATACTCCAGAAAATGTCTTTTGTGGGTTTTCCATCCCTTTACCTTAAGAGGTGGGACTTTGGGCTCTTCTCTAGGTGGTGGCTCTCTCTCAGATGAACTTGTTGATGCATTACGATGAAATTGGTCATCTTCAATTCTAGCTCGCTTCTCTTTGGAGATTCCAAGACTATGGTGTTCAGCAGTCTTCCTTTTTGGGATCTCCAGGTCTCTACTTTCACTTCTGAGCTCAGGTGACTTGGTGGGTTCTGATGACTTTGAAGAATATGAACCTTCAAACCGATTCTGTGCAGTCCCTTGAAGTTTATGAGACTTATTTCTTCCTGCTTCTGGGAACAACAACTTTTCTGATGATGATAATGAGGTATATAGTTTATCATGTGATTTAGATGGAAGAGAATCACTATTTTTGCACCCTGCCACTTCTGTCAGAACTGACACTTCCAGTTGAGAGACTGTACCTTTTTTTTCAGTTCTTTGCTGAGCACTGTGGTTTCTAATTTTTATCACTTCTGGAGAAGAATGTTCTGCAATAGAAGAAATGAAAGATTTTTCTATTTCAGTATGTGATCTACATGGTTGATTAGTAAGGTTTCTAGACTGGGGCTCTTCTACTGCTGAAGTTTCAGACATGGCAGCTTTCATGCCTTCAGGAACACCCTGGAGCTGTTTCTGTTGTGAAACAAGACTCTCCTCTTGAGAAACATTAGGAATGACAGGAGCTTCTTCTTTCAGTGGTGACAGAGATTCTTCAGACAAACATGGTGATTTTCTTTGCTGCAGAATAAATCTTTCACTCATTGGGGAATTAGAAAGTGGTGATGTTTCTGAAGGTAGTGGTAAGCTGTTTGAGTGAGATGTTTCTGAAGCTAGAAGAACAGAAGATACTGAAGAGGTTTCAGATGTTAAGGGCAAATCAGACATTGGTGAGGTTTCTGATGGCAAAGCTAAGTTTGAAACTGGTGATGCCTCTGAAGTCAAAGGCAAATTTGACATCAGAGATGCTTCAGAGATTACAGGTGAGGCAGGCATTGGAGATACTTCAGACATCGATGTATTCAGATTATCATCAATAGGTTTTTGTTGACTATCAGCTTCAGTATTTTCTGTGCAGGACACATCAGATGAACAAGCTGTTTCCAGAGATACTGGAGTACAAGGTTCCTCTGAAGTAGATTGTGTGTCACCACCAGGAGAAGCAATACTGACACATGGTTCCTCTGGGCTTTCAGAGGAAAAGGATGTTTCCGAAATACAGGCATTTTCAGATGACTGTTCATCAGGGTCACTTTGCAGCTCCATATGTACAGCAACACTTCCACCTGTGAATAAGGAACCATTGAGGACTGGGGAATATTTTCCATGAGGACTTAGCTCTTTTGTGGAATCCAGGTCTTTTTCCTCCATATTACTAAGAGAGTTTGTAGATGAAGCAGACTGTGAAGGTGATAGGCTGCTTTCCAGTTGATCAGTCATGACTGACATTTCTTCCTGAGGATACTCCAATTTCTCTTCCACTTTAATTTCAACATGAGACAAAGTGCCTACTGCATTGTTCATCACAGCACAGGATTCAGAGTTTCCTGTAAGTGGCAATGATTCTGAGTCTTCATTTGTACCAATTGGGCTAACTGGTTGTTCAGAATTCACATGTTCTGCTTTATGGTTCTCCTCCTGACATTCACAGATACTTGTCTCAACCTCCTCAGCAATCTCCTCCTGAATGACAGATTCTTCAGGTATTAAAATGTCTTCTGTTTCTGCTATTAGATCCTTGGATGGAACATGTTCCATGTTGCAAAGGGATTGAGAGAATTCTCTCTCTGGCAGTGGTGATAGCTGGTTGTTTTTCTCTTCATGGTCATCAAAAGCTGCCTCCCTGGAAGGACCAGGCAAATCAGAAGGTCCGCAGAGTGAACTGTCTTCATCTTCATTATTGTTCTGTACAGAAGTTAGCTTCATAGATTCTTCTATTGACATTCCCAATCTAGACAAAAAAAAATCACACAGATTATCCATTCATCACAATCACATCAAATAAACACTTAATGTTTCTGAAGGAAAGATCAGGATCTCTGGATGCTACAAAATACAATCTATGGGTGAATCTGTATGGCTACAGCTAGGTAATTAAGAAAATAATCATCATTTATTGCATTTACTCTTAAAATACAGAATTTTACTCTCAACTATTTAAGGTATTTATATAATGATCTGGAACGAATTTCTCAAAGTGGTTTACAAGTAAAAGGTACTAGCTCTAAAAAAAAAAAAAAAAAAAAGGCACAATGTCCATGATTAAAAAGATCTGCTTACATTTTCATAACAACATTTCACACCGAGCTAGTGCTTTCATAGCTGCAGTCATGGTTAGGATCAGCTAGGCATAAGTACTTAGAGAAAAGTGTAGCTAGAAGTATAGCAGCTCAGTTTGTGTGACATCATAAATTCAGCTAAGATCTTGGAACAATCTGTGTTAACTTCAAATTTTGTCATTTTCTTATAACTTTTTTTTTTTTTTTTTGGAGAAACGGGCAAAAATATTACCTCATGTAACATTTACAGAGTCTATGCTTATCTCATTCATATATTTGTGATCACATTAACAATGCAATTCTATGAATGCTTTCTTGAAAGCAAGTCTCCTTATTTTCAATGGGGCTTACTCAAGTAATTATCCATAATATTGCAGCCTAAGTCTGAAATTGTCATACATACATTGTGCTCTAATGAGAAATGAACAGATGATACGATGGCTTATATCAGAGATGGGTAGACTTAAGGCTTCTAGGGACCATTTTATTTTTATTTTTTTTAACAGAGCTTTGTAAGTTAACAGCTTGGGGAGTCAGAGCCAGTCACAAAATGGCAGCTTGGGGAGGTGCAACCACTGCAAAATGACAGCTCATACCCCGTATCAACAGAATAAGGGATTTTAAACCTGAAACTCCTGACTTCTAGGATAATTTTGCTGCAGGAGAGGAAAGGAACAAGAGAAGTTGCTTTGTTGGGGAAATAAACTGGAGAAGAATTAATCTGAGAAAAAGTGAAAACAACCCTGAGCATTTGGAGAGAAAAACTAAACATGGTGTGGGCATAATCCCACTCAGGCAGCCAATCAGATCTGCATATTGTCTAGAGGGCTATTTAAGAGAATTCTGGGAGCTACCTGCAGCTCCCAGGCTACCTAATGCCTGCCTCTGGCTTACAGAACATTCTAGAAAATGTGTAAAAGTTGGTTTTGGAGAAAACACATGATAACTTAAACCAAGGCAAGAAGCATCATAAGGCTCATGGGATATAGTGAAATTGACTTAAGTAAGCTGGTCCACAGGATCTGAGAAACTGGCACAAATCCCCTATATTTCACACCTTCCCTTATTTATTTTTTCCACTAATAAATAATGTGAACATCTTTGATTCAATGTTAGCTTTTGAAGGAATAAAGCATGGTCTTATTTAAAGTCCATTTTGGGGCCAAACTATACATGATATATTAGCAAACAGAACTATGTCTTTAAATGCTGTCTCTGTTTAATCACATTTAAGGCGCGAGTTCCTTTTTAGTGAACTAAAAGTTCTAAAGGAATGTATGGGGGAGGTGCTGAACCCCCCTTACTTTTACACACACACACACACACACACACACACACACAGTCTGTCGCCCTGCAATGTAATTTTTGCACATGTGAGATGTGTCTAGCTGGGAGAAAAACCTTGTGTCAGTGGGAGGACCCCATGTGCCTCCTTTGTGCTTTATACTGCATTTGCAACCCTCAGCTTTACAGGTGATTAGGACAGTCCTGCATATAAGGAATGTGCTGACATGCTGCTATAATTTTATTCAGTATTTACAATACCAGAGCTACTGCTAGTACTGTAAATTATCTACAGTTATCCACTTCCTCCCACATTTATCACCAACAGAAACACAAAAATGATGTTTCTGCCCATAAATTTACAGTTTAGATAAGACAGTCAGGACAAAGCGAGTGTAGGGCATGGTGAGCATAGCAAAAATTACAAATAAAAGAGGCTAGAGATATCCAAATAAGGTTTTCCAAATAAGTCGATTTTAAGGTGAGAGTATGGAAAAGAGTAGAAATCAAGAGTGGGCAAAAACTGAAGAAGGCTGTTAAGAACTGAAAAGGTGAAAGAGCTAAAGCTACTGCCATCATAACTTTTATCAAAGATTTTTTTAAAAAATAAAAATTTTACATTGATGCTTACTTTTCTCCATAAAATCTTTCAAAGAACTTTTCTTTCCAGGGTTCAGTTTTCTTTTCTTTTTCTATCTCTTGTCTGATACGCAATTGCATTTCAGGAGTAAATTCTCCTAAAAGATACAAGTAGTGGAATAGTGAATACAGATTCCCAAAGATTTATCTAAGGGTGCAATCCACCAATAATTTCAGTTGAAATTTATGTGCAGAAGCAAGGTTGTGCAAAAACTGCTTGGAAGATTGTGCCATAAGATTATCAATCATAGACGGGCAAAGTTCCAAAGATTCTTCCAACTATAGTTCCTTGTACTGTATTAGATACTGCTTCGAAGGTCGCCCAACTTTTGGGAGCAGCTTTTCACGTAGAACAAGTAACTGTAGAAGTAAGGGGGCCTTACAAGTTCTGTGTGTGGCCCTTTAGATCACATGAGTTATATTTATAGGTTCTTTATACTGTTGTTTGCATTACACCTTCAGTCGTTCAAAAGTTATTTCAATCCAAAAGAAATCAGAGTGAAACCAACATGTTATTTGTAGTGTTATCTTTAATATTTCCAAAGTATATCAGTAGGATTTAGTCACATGCATTTAGGTTTCCAAAGCTGACATTGATGAAAATGCTTATTCATATTTTAAATAAGGCCGTCCAAATAAGCTCCCATAGTCAGATAGCTAGATATATGTGCTTAGATCAATTTGAAGGTGAATCTGTGTACATAATTTTAAAGTCCTGCTACTTTACATTTTCCCTTTCAAATGTATTTTAAGTCTGTGTGTTCTTGGCTATGACACAAGGAGATCTCTTTTCAGTTTTTAAAAAATCACTATTTGGTAGCTCTGATAACAAGTAGAAAATTACCTTCTGCCAATCGTTGTTTCCACCCTTGTGCTGCATATGCAAAGAATTCATTATTTAGAGCGGAACTACTGAGGCGCAAAACTCCATCACTTCCCATCTAGAAAATAAGCCGGTGGTAGCAGAAAACACTGTCAGAGACTGCTTCAACTAAGAGTACATAGTACATAAGAACAGAGTTCCAATTATGTGAAACGGAGAAGGACAGAAAATGGGAATAACAAAAGGAATAATATCCTAATATTTAAATAGCATTTTCATTATAGTCATCATATTAAATGCAAGTGGCCTAATCCAGAATCAATTTACATTAATGATGATCAAGTAGGAATGATTATTCCATTTCACTTTACATGACCTAGCCTCTTAGTAGCAAGTCAAACAAAAGTTGTTGAAAGTGTGGAGAACTCACAAATGCCCAAAGGGGGAAGCATGGTTTTTGGCATTCCTCACTTCCCTCTGCTGCCTCCTAAAAATAAATCCCTGGGGCTACTGCAGCCTTTTGGGGGGCATTTGGGGGCAGCAGAGAGAAGGGGGTTCCCTTGCCCTTTGTGTGCACAGAATTTTGTTCTGTGCACATCAGTGGATGCTGGCCAGCATTTCTTTTTTTAAAAAAAGTGTTTGGAACTTAGAGAAGTTAATTACAGAATCAACAGGAGGAAAGGCAACTCTTCAAGTAATGCTAAACAATGCCTAGACTGCTGCAAGATATAAGCATTGCTAGATTTCTTAGGAATAACAGCTAACATTCAGAGCAACAAACCACTTGATGAAGGACCTCACACTAGCACAAACTGTTGCACTAGCTAGCTAGTAGTGCTTCCAGACTAGTGCTGTGCTACTTGTGCAACAGTTGTGTAACTGCAGTATGCCTCATTTATTTCAATAGCAACTTTTAACAAAGGCACTATAGAGCTCTTGCACAATCCTTATTTTTAGCACAACTAAGCTGACTGCTTATGTTGCTACAGATTTGCTTGCTCTGCGAGTGGTTTGCTGCTCTGGATGTCAGCCAGTAAATGCAACATGATCAAGAAAAGTCAAGAACGAAAGGGGTGGGCAGGTCCTTCTTCAAATTCTTAGCATCAGTCTGAACCTCTTGCACCACTGAGTGGTGAATGGGAGCCACCCCATCATGAGGACTATTATCCAACAGAGCTACCAGAGAAAAAGAGCAGTAAAAACTCCAGCAGATAGGAGCAATAATCTACTACAGAGTACTGAGCTCTTACTGGAAAAATCTAAAATATGGAAGTGCCATTTTACAAGGAATACCAGATCAAGTTTCTCACTTCCCATTCTCCAATCACTCTCACTAAAAAAATAGAACAGTCTATCAAGAATTTAAGTGAAGGGGAAAGAAAACAAATACAGAAATATATGCCAAATTAAACACATTTTTTTCTATTTAAAAATCAAAATTAAAATGTGGATAATCTTCGTTTCTCAGATACCTTAGAGGGTATATTTTCACCTGGAATAAAAAAGTATGAGGAAAATCTTAAAATTCTGGTTTTAAAGGAGATATTTACTTCAGGAGTCCATGGCCATGGAGATGGCACAATTAACCACTATAGCTAAATTAGTATTTGGAGAAACATGCCAATAAAGCACTTTTTAAATACACTATTAATTTTTATGGTTTTCAAGAAATGCTGTCCAACAGAGACAATGCTTTAATGAGCCAGAACAACAAATGTTTTTTGAAAGGTTGGTTTTTTATTCTGTTGGGTTTGGAATTCTGGTTTTGTCTGATTAAGCACAATAGAGATGTTAATTCCTAAACACAAGCAATTATTTTGTGAAGAATCCACACCAAAACATTAACATAATTATTTTATTTTATTTTATTTTATTTTATTTTATTTTATTTTATTTTAGGGGGGTATGGACATTTGTCATAGCCCAGTGCCTATTTTCATAAGCCATGAAAATCAAACATTAGGAAACAGAACAGCAGCCAGTCAGTTAATTTCCTATTGATGCCTAATTTAACTCCTTTGCTACTGGAGTCCACTGCAGCATCAGTATGTTAAACAAATGTGGTAAAATTCAAAATACATGCTACTAAACCCCAAATGTTCTTCAGGAAGGATATGACTTTATTTTACAGGTGTTCAGGATCTTCCACAAGGCTGATACATTAAGCAACACTCAACCATCTAAATCCACTACCCCTCCTCACAACCCAATTAGAAACTCCTTTTGCTCTCATATAAAGCTAAGCCCAGGCTTTCTACACAATTGATATGTAGTAGATATATTTCTCAAATAAAATATTTTGTTAGTACAGGTAGTGATTCTACTATTAACATAGTCAGCAGTACATTCTATGTACTGTTTAGCTTACCTCGGTAACTTAACCATATATTTTAACATGGATTCCTCATTTTTAATAAAGTATAAAATATCTGTTGTATTTTTACATTTTTAGGGGAAGGGGAATGTGAGGCAAAAGGGATTCTATATAAGTTCTTGAAGACATTTTAAGAAGGATTATTGGACACATTGACAATAGCAAGCAATATTTTAAATTTATAAGAGATGTTACATCACACAGAAACTAAAGGAATACATATATGTGGGAACAGCCTGTAAAATAATGCTGAACAATTATCCTCACAGTCCGGTCAAATCTCCTGGGAGCTAATTTGTCAGACATGAGAGATGTGAGCTCTCCATATCACAACAAAGCTTGGCCGCAATACAGTTTGACCTTTAATCCAGTTACCTTCATCAAGTATGAGATGCTTATGAAGAAAAAGATCTGGAGATCTACCACATTTTAAATGCCATTATGTAAAATAAATGAATGTGCCACATCCCTTCTCCACCTTCCTATTATTTCATCCTTGAGATTCAAATAGATAATAAATGCTAGCAAACAAAAGAGAAAAAAGTATTCATAGCTTTTGAGTCCAGAACAAAAGGAACCCCACACACAGAGCAATAGTTCAACTGAGCAACTTCACTGAAATAAAAGCTTTTCAGTAGGTCAAAAGTATAGACTGTGTCACACCACAGAGAGTGTGGTGTGACAAAGACTCCATAACTGCAAAGACATACTTCAAAACAACATATTGGCTTGGATCATAAAATGGATTTTGTCCAGAAGGAGGGCAGTGTAGGTCCATTAGAGAGAGTTTCTGCATTTCATCCTAATAGACTCTTAGTTTTACATATTGGATGGGAAATGAAAAATAATGCTCCAAATGTGTGTGTGTTTGTGTGTATGTATGACAAACAGCTGTTTTCCTTTCCAGTGTATTCAGAATATATACCAAGAGAGACTGCAAAAGTCTCAGTCTAACAAACTTACTGAATTCAGATAAGATGGAGATACTTATTGTGTGGGGTCAGAACTCAGGAGACAATTTTGATTGGATCAGTTGGTGCTTAGGCTCAGAGTATTTAAGAGAATACCTTCTTCACTATGTGCCCAATTTCCCATTGAGATCATCCAGAGAGGTTTGTCTACAGTTGCCATAGGCTCATCTAGTGGCTACACAGAGACGGGCCTTCTCTGTTGCTACCTAGAGACTGGAATGAGCATCCTACTGAAATAAGAGCCTCCCCATAAATGATTTTTTTTTAAAACAATCTATAAAGACTCATTTCTTCACCCAAGCTTTTTAACTAGACTTGTGGCTTAAAATCATTTTAATTAGGGATGTGCACACATTGATTTTTTTCAATACGATTTGTACCCAAATCAAATCACCCCCAATTTGCTTTGAGTCCGAATCTGCCCCCCAATTCACCCCAGATTTGATTTGTACCCAAACATTCCTAATCCAAATTGATTCAGGGCAAAAAAAGGGGTTCCAGGGGCAAAAGAGTGGGGTGGGTGGTAGTGCCCAATGGGTGGAAGCTACCACCAGAAAATTCAAATAAATTGGGCAAAGGGGTGCTTTTAACAATTTTTTGAAGTTTCCGTGCCTTTAAGCTTTTTCCTATAGGGAATAATGGGGAATTTCAGCAGCCTTAGTTATAACTCCACATGGGGGGGGGCACCAGGGTGGCCCAGAGCGGGCTGTGGTGGGTGGTAGTGCCCAATGGGTGGAAGAAAGCTACCACCCAGATTTTGTGGATGGTAATGTTTTGCACCCGAATCTGGGCAATTATTTATTTATTCGATTTCTATACCGTCCTTCCAAAAATGGCTCAGGGTGGTTTACACAGAGAAATAACAAATAAATAATAAATAAGATGGATCTTATTTGACCTACTATCACCACAATTTGTGGCAGAGAATTCTACAAGTTGATTATGCATTCAATGAGCTGTCCACCACGACCCCAAGATCCCTCTCTTGGTCAGTCACTGACAGCTCAGATCCCATCAGCGTATACTTGAAGTTGGTTTTTTTGGTCCAAATGTGCATTACATTACACTTGCCAACACTGAACCGTATTTGCCACTTTGTCACCCACTCACCCAGTTTAGAGAGATCCTTTTGTACCCCCTCACAACCCGTTTTGGATTTCACTACCTGAAAGAGTTGGTATCATCTGCAAATTTGGCCATCTCACTGCTTACCACTACTTCTAGATCATTTATTAATAAAACAAAAGGCACTGGTCCCAGTACAGATCCCTGGGGGAACCCACTTCTCACTTCCCTCCACTGTGAAAACTCTCCATTTATCCTTACCCTCTGTTTCCTGTCTTTCAATCCGTTAGCAATCCACACATGTATTTGTCCCCGTATCCCATGACTGCTAAGTTTCCTCAGGAGTCTTTGATGAGGAACTTCGTTGAAATTTTTTTTAGAAGTTCTGGTATACTATGTCAACTGGATTACCTTGATCCACACACTTGTTGACATTCTCAAAGAACACCAGAAGGTTGGTGAGCCAAGATTTACCTTTGCAGAAGCCATGCTGGTTCTCTCCCTGCAGGGCCTGTTCTTCTATGTGCTTTACAATTTTATCTTTGAGGCCGCTTTCCATCAATTTGCCTGGAAAGGACATTAAGCTAACCAGCCTGTAATTTCCTGGATCACCCCTGGATCCCTTTTTGAAAATCAATGTTACATTTGCTACTTTCCAGTCCTCCAGTACAGAGCCTGATTGCAGGGATAAATTATATATTTTAGCAAGGAGGTCAGCAATTTCACGTTTGAGTTTGAGGACTCTTGGATGGATGATATTTGGCCCAGGCGATTTGTTAGTTTTTAGTTTTTCCAGATAGTTTAGAACATCTTCTCTTGTCACTTCTATCTGACTCAGTTCTTTAGCCTCCATCTCTGAAAAGCCTGGTTCAGGAATAGGTATTTGCTTAGTATCCTCTGCCGTGAAGACAGATGCAAAAAACTCATTTAGCTTCTCTGCAACCTCCATATCCTCCTTAGTAATTCCTTTCACTCCCTCATTGTCTAATGGTCCAACCACCTCCCTGGCAGGTTTCCTGCTTTTGATGTATTTAAAGAAGTTTTTGTTATTCCCCTTGATGCTTTTAGCTAAATGTTCCTTAAACTCTCTTTTTGCCTCCCTTATTGTCACCTTGCATTTCTTTTGCCAGAGTTTGTGTTCCTTTCTGTTCTCTTCATTTGGACAGGCCTTCCAATTTCAGAAGGAAGTCTTCTTCCCTTTTATGGCTTCCTTGACTTTACCTGTTAGCCATGTTGTCATCTTCCTGGACTTAGTAATACCTTTCCTCCTTTTGGGTATACAATCTATCTGGGCTTCTAGTATTGTTGTTTTGAGTAAACTTTTTGCATTCTGGAGCAAAGTGGCTCTCCCAATTTTCCCTTTGAGCTTTCTTTTCACCATACTCCTCATTTTGGAGAAGTTTCCTCTTCTGAAATTCAAAGTGTCTGTATTAGACTTCCTTGGTGATTCTCTCCCCACATTTATTCTGAATTTGATCACACTATGGTCACTGTTCCCTAAAGGGTCGATGACACTGACATTGTGCACCAGGTCCTGGGTGCCACTCAGGATTTAAGTCCAAGTTCTCCTTCTCTCTGGTTGGTTCCAATACCAACTGTTCTAGGGCACAGTCATTCGATGTATCTAGAGATTTGACCTCTCTGTCATAACCCAACTGTGAATTTTTCTAGTCTATGTGCTGGAGTCACCCATTATTACTGCCCTGCCTCTTCTTGATGCCTCCCTGATTTCCTACTGCAACTCTCAGTCACTGTCAGTGTTTTGATCTGGAGGGTGATAGCACGTCCCCAACAGCACAGTTCCTTTCAGGCCTTGTCTTGTCACTCACAGGGTTTCTGTGGAGGACTCCAGTCTACCTAGGTTTTCTACCTTGTTAGATTCTATCCTTTCTTTAACATACAGTGCGACTCCACCTCCAAGGTACCCCTCCCTGTCCTTTCTATAGAGTTTATATCCAGGGATAACAGTGTCCTACTGGTTCTCGCTGTTCCACCATGTTTCTGTTATGCCCACTATATCTATTTCTGTGTTAGCAACCAAGCACTCCAGCTCACCCATCTTGACTCGGAGGCTTCTGGCATTGGCATATAAGCACCTATACGCTGAATCTCTTCCCTGGTGTATGCTATCTTTCTTTTGACTCTTTGACCAGGGGGCACAGGCTTCTGTCTGCTCTTTATGCGGTTCTGCTTTGTCCCCTTCTGTTGTATCCGAACCCTTTGCACCCTCGCACCTTAAAGGATGGTGTTTGCTGAACCGGATACTGCCCAGTTCCCGTCGGCAATTCCCCAGGCATCATTTTAAAAGCTGCTCTGCAACCTTGTTGATTTTAAGCACCAGCAGTCTGATTCCATCTTGGTTCAAGTGCAGCCCGCCCCTTTTGTACAGGTCTTGCTTGCCCCAAAATGTATTCCAGTGCCTAACAAATCTAAACCCCTCCTTCCAGCACCAACGTCTCATCCACGCATTGAAACCCCTCAGCTCTGTCTTTCTCACTGTACCTGCATACAGAATAGGTAGCATTTCTGAGAATGCTACCTTGGGGGTCCTGGACTTCAATATGCAACCTATCAGCCTAAATTTGGCTTCCAGGACCTCCCAACTACATTTCCCCACATCGTTGGTGCCGACGTGCACCACGACAGCTGTCTGCTTCCCAGTACTTCCTAAGAGCCTGTCTAGATGCTGCGTGATGTCCGCAACCTTCGCACCAGGCAGGCAAGTCATTGTGCGATCAACAAGCGGGTCACAAACCCATCTCTCTATACCTCTAATGATAGAATCACCCACTACAAGGAGGCCTCCCCCCAGAAGTACCCCCTGTGCGAGAGGATATGGGCTAATCTTCCACGGAAGGGGTTCCTCCTAAAGGAGCATTTCCCTCTTCCTCAGCCCGATATACTCCTTGCCCGAGACCTTCATTCTCCCTAGCTGTCAGCCCTGGAGTGGAATGCCTCTACCAAGTCCCTGAAGGTCTTGTCCGCATGCCTCTGTCTCTCTGAGCTTCTCCAGATCCGCCACCTTGGTATCAAGGGAACGAATTTGTTCCTTAAGAGCCAGGAGCTCCTTGCACCGAGCACACACCCATAACTTCTGCCCATGGGGTAAACAGTCATACATGTGGCACTCTGTGCAATACAATGGGAAGTGCACCCTCCCCTGCTGACTTTCTATCTTCATATCGGTTTTGTTGGCTGTTTACAGTATTTAGAGATAGTTTATTAGAAGGATAGGTCTCTACTGTAATGGTCAGCTATTTAACTGTCCAATCAGCCTTTCTCAAGAATATGAGGGAGGGATTTGTACTTATGTTCTCTTCTCCACCGGGCTCCTTGTAATCAGAGGGATTTGTTCCAGGCTCCCCCAGACACTTCCTGCAAAACTCCTGAAAAACTCCAGTGTACTGTTTGCTGTCCCTGTCTGCTATGCTCTGTTCGCCCTCCTTATACAGACCTGGGTATTGTGCTTATTTTGTTGGCTTTCTTAGCTATTAATTGTTTGGCTCCTTTTGGTTAATTCTCTTATCTGAGTTGGTGAATGAGTTATTAAACTTATATATCTATATTATTGTTAATAAATTAAGTATATATACACAGATCTGGGGGTAGTTAAATTTATTGAACAGCAGTATAAACAAATCATTTTTTTTTAAAAGAAATAAGATACACACACAGACAGGAGAAATATTTAAAATTTTTAAAAGGAAAGCGGAGGGAGGGCCATTGATTTTTAGATATTTTGTTAAAGCCATGGCTCCCAAAAAAGGCCCAGGGAAGTCTAAGGGTAAAGGGAAGGCACCAGCCGCTAGTGCAGCCACCAGCTTCTTCTTCCTCTTCTGAGGATGAGGGATAGGTAGTTATGGTTTGGATTTCGTCTTGATGCACTGGAGGCTAGCAAAAAGGTCACCGGGGATGAATCTTCTGGGACGCAGGCTAGGAAACCACAGGCAACAGGTCAGGCTGATCAACGGCTACAAATCTTGCAATCTATTGAAACCAGGCTTGACGCTTTGGAGAAGGGCTCCAGCAAGGAGGTGGCCGTTGCTGAACCATGCCCCACCCCCGTGCGATCTTCTCATCGCAATACACTTGACTCTGACACTGGCCCTATGGGTGAGTATGATATAATGGAGGACTGGACAAGTTGCCCCAGGTATGTGTGGGGGATGTTTGGCCTGTTTGTCCTTCTGGCCCTGGTTTCCCCCCTGCCACCTGGGCAGGCATTTTACTTTCTAGTGATGGTTCTTGCAAGGCCAAAAAGTCTTCGCTTGCCTCCCAACTATCACCTTGGGAACGGAAGTGGATGGGTGGTGATAGACCATTGGAGCTTTCTGCAGGCTCAAGGGAAGCTTCTGCTGATGAAGGGGATGAACGGATTGAATTCTACCCTCATGGTGGTGTATCATTGCCCTTGGGTGATCATTTACTCCTTTCCATGCAGGATTTGGAAAAAAACAAATTTGTGGACATGTTCTCTTTGCTATATCGGGAATCTGAGCCCCAGGATGATGGAAAAAGCTGATGCCAAGTTCAAGGTCAAAGCTGTTGACCGTAATTGGTCAAACTGGTTGGTAGAGTACATGGTTTATATGGGAGTGGCTGTACAGAAACAGTTGTCACGGGCTGTCTCTATGATAAAATACTTAGATATCATTTACCATGCATTTTTGGAGTTCAGTGGGCCTGCTTGGGCCCGCTATGATGAATCATTTAGGTGGTGTTCAGCATTGGATCCTTCTCTCCCTTGGGATTGCCCCCAACCAACGTTGTGGTTGAGGATTACAACTTCTAATCGCCCAGTTTGGGGGGAGTATTCAGACAGTGGCCATTTGGTGGTTAGGTCATCAGCTACTCCTGTCTGCAGCCAGGCACAGGCCTCGGGTGGTTCTTTTCACCTATTGTGTTGGGCATTCGGGGTTAGTGGTGCGTGCTCATGGCCCATTGTCTGTATCATCACACATGTTCACATTATTTTAGTAATTGCCACAGGATAAGTGTTGGCATTCTGGTCGTAGGGATTCAGCTGGGTTAAAGTGACACACACTTCAGAAGGGACCTAGTCCAATAAGGTTGGTCCCGCTTTTGTCTTTATTGCAATGCTATCATGTTATCCAGGATAGTACTTATTTGTGGGAAGGCTTCTGAGATGGTTTCAGGATACCTTACCAGGGCCTGAGGGTGGCCTTCTGGGCTGATAACTTGAAATCCATAAGGGATATGGAGCACATTGTTTGGGCTAAAATTAAGAAGGAAGTTTGGGAAGAAAGCATCTTGGGCCCCTTTTCTGCGCCACCTTTACCTACTTTATGGGTTTCATCCTTAGGAGTTGTTCCTAAGAGAGCAGTGGGGAGATATCGTTTAATTCATCACTTGTCATTCCAGGCAAGCAGCTCCGTGAATGATGCTATTCCTCCACAATTGGGCTCAGTGCAGTATGCCTCATTTGAATCAGCTGTGAATATGGTTCGGTCTCAGGGAAGGGGGGCTTTGCTAGCAAAATGTGATATTAAATCGGCTTTCTGGCTTTTGCCAATCCACCCTGTTGACTTTGATTTGTTGTGATTTTTGTTCAATGGGGCCTTTTATATAGATCGGGCTCTGCCTATGGGAGGCTCCATTTCCTGTTCTGCAGTTGAGAGTTTCAGTTCCTTTTTACACTGGGCAGTGCATGAGCACACAGGTCTGACATTCGTGGTGCATTTTCTAGACTCTTTTCTTTTTGCCAGTCCGGGTTTCTCCTTGATTTGTGAGCATCTCATGACTTCTTTCCAGGATCTGACTCAGGAGCTGGGGGTTCCCTTGGTGGAGGAGAAATCTGAACATCCAGCGACTTGTCGACCTTTTGGGGCACTGAAATTGATACTGTCCATCAATATTGTCACTTAGTGGCTGATAAGATCTTGAACTTGGGCCAGCTCCTGGGTAGGTTACTGGAAGCCAAAAAGATTACATTGCGGGAGAAGCAGAGTGTTATCGGTCATCTGAACTTCACATGCTGGGTCATAGCGCCCTGTAGGCCTTTTCTAAGGCATCTATGTGATGCTACTAAGGGGGTTTCATGCTCCTCATCATCATATTTGTGTGACCCGCGAGATTTGGGATGATGCCAGACTCTGGTCTGAATTTCTTTCGGACTTTGATGGCATTTCACTTTGGCATTCTAAATTTGTACTGGAAGCCAAGCTGCAAGTGCATTCTGATGCAGCTGGTGGACTGGATTTTGTTTTTTTGTTGTTTTTAGGAATGAATGGTGTTCAGCCAGGTGGTCAACTGATTGGGTTACATCTGGGATTACTTGTGACCTAACCTTTTTGGAATTTTTCCCTATTATGGTGGCTGTACATGTGTGGGCCCGTGGGCTTGCCAATCATACTGTTCAGTTTTGGTGAGATAATTTGTCAACCATTCATGTACTAATTAATTCTGGGACTTCTCACAATCCTCGGGTCATGCGGCATTTTATTTTGCAGTACTCACAGCATATGTTGTTTACTGCTTGCCATGTTCCAGGTTTGGACAATAACATTGAGGATGCCTTGTTTCAGAGGCAGGAGCAGCATTTTCAAACCCTTGCACTGATGGCCAAAGAAGCTTCCGAGAATTTTCTGGTCAAGTTGTGGAACCTTAGGAGGCAGAAACTGAACAGGCTATCTACCTCTCTTTGGCTCCTAACATCAGGAAGTGTTATGCTGTGGCAGTATGTGAGTTTTATGAGTTTAGGAATTCGTCCGGATTTGAGGAAGTTTGGCCTATTCCAGTGGAACAGGTGTTACACTATTGCGTTCACTTGCGTAGCCGAGATTTGGCACCTAGATCTATAGATGCCAGCTTGGTGGCTCTGATCTTCCAGGCTAAGAACAGGTTCTCAGACTCCACCTCTGAACTTTGGGTGTGTCACACTTCCAAGGGTTGAGCAAGGGCGGATCCTGATTCTGTTCGCCCTGATTCTCAGGTGCCAATCACCCCTTTCATATTGGATAAGATTTTAACACATGTTAATTCCATATGTTTTTCGAATTTTGAAGTTTTGTTATTTTGGTCAGCTAGTCTTGTGGCATTTTTTGGTGCATTTTGGGTAAGTGAACTTGGACGGGCTAAGACTGACCAGCATGGAATGGGGGGCTACTGTCTGTCTTTCCCATGGTGATACTGACTCGTTGTGTCCTGTGTCTGCAGTGGTAGCCTACTTGCAGGTCCAGGGACACGATCAGGGTCCCCTTTTTTGTCATGATGATTCTTCTGCACTTACCTGTTACCAATTTTGGATGGTAGTTCATAGTCTGTTGCGCAAGGAGTTCGGAATCCGGCAGAGTTCAGTACCCACTCTTTTCGTATAAGTGCAGCATTTTCTGCAGCAGTGGTTGGCATGTCGGAAGGTCAAATTCATGGTCTGGGTCACTGGCCCTAATCTGCTTGCCATCGGTATATTCAGCCTTTACGCCATTAGTAAGTACCATTACGACTATGAGGTACTAACCTGTTTTGTTTTTTAAGGGTGCAGACGCCATCCCTAGTTCAGATTCTTATTTTTGGCCACAGTTTCGTGTTCTGGGCCAGTCGTCGGGCACATCAGACCAACATAGGCATCCAATTATGCCTAGCCGGCATGGCTGAAGTGGAATGGCTTGGACATCGTGGGATGACCTGGAGCCTCTTCATGCCCATCTTGGATGAGTATAGAGCCATACATGGCGTCCCTCATCATTACCACCCAAATGCATGGGTGGTAGTAATGAGGGACGTCATATATGGCAATATCATCACCACCCAAATGCATGGTGGTACATAAAAACAAAAATGGTACACTGGACTATATAGACTTATCCAGACATCATTTACCAGAGTACAACCTCTGAGAAAGCCCCATCTAGCACATCAATAACTTCTTTCTCCTGATACACTGCTCACACTTACAGCTTTTTTCTGAAAAGAAGAAGGCTGTAAACGTGATAGCGGGTGGTTCAGGCACAGGAACCTCCTGATCATGGAAGCAGCTGCCATCATGCTTACAGTCTTCACCCCTTCAGATGAAGGCTGTAAGTGCAAATTTACAGAAAAGAAGTGATTGACATGCCAGACAGGACTTCTGGGCTCTTTCGGAGGCTGTACTCAAATACAGCCTCCAGTAAATAATGTTTGAATGAGGCTTATAAACATAATGTAACAGCAAATATATAAACCTAGACCAAGTTCCACAAAATGTGGTTTCCTAGGGTATACAAATATAACCATTATATGAACGTCTTACAGAGTACTAAAATGTACAACCAGCCAACATGATGTCCATACATGTGAGATCATGTAAATATTGGAGGTGAGGGTGATGATCCTTTGACAATTTGAAAGTTATGAACTCATCAGTACTGAGAACCATTCAGACATTATGCATGCTGACATTAGGGTTCAGTGGACAAGCACCAAAGTGAGGTACTTGTTGAATGATAATTTGACAGCTGCAACATTTACTCAGTTTGTTGCTATTATAGGCATGAAGTGAATAAAAGTACCTATTCAATTCAAAGGTAACTCTGGATTAGCATATATATGAATATATTAAGTTACTTCACAGTGCCTCAGGCCATTGCTCTATCTCACCCAATATTGTTTATTCTGGCTGCTGAACCCTTTAACTTGAGATGCTAGTGAATCTGGGATTTTCTGCATTTCCTTCTGAATGCAAAGCATGTGTTCGATTGCAGCTATGGCCCTTGGAAAATAAATCAAATGATGATGGCTGCACCACACAACTTAACTACAATGCATATCCCATCAAGCTTCATATCTGCATATACAGAGACTGTGTAAACTAGATCCAAGTTGTTTGAACTTGGAGAATAAGTAAAGATGTCTCTAAGAAAACTTGCGAATAATCAAAAATTCCGCTTACCATAAGAAACAAAGAGTGGATTACAAACAGGTTTCTTAAACAAAATGGCAATATTCAAGGACAGTCCTCCCATGCAGCATGTTTGAAATAAGTTGCTTCAGGTAAGTATTTGAGAGAAACATAGTGGAAGAAACTGCTTCTGTTCCCTATGCAAACCTAGTGGAGCCACCACCCCTGCTCCACAGAATACCACAGAGGTGCTGGCACCACTCTAGTCAAACTCTATGGCTGGAAATTCCAAATCCACTCCCTGCCTCCTCTTCTGTTGCCTCAACCTCATCCATGGCTGCCATCACTGTCAGGTACATCAGCATTCTTGTTCACCACCAACTTAAGCAGTGAAGAGTAGAAGTGGTGTGTCAGGAAGAGAAAGTAAGGAACAGGGAATGAATGTGCATGTGTGGGGAGAATGGGAGGAACCATTTGGCACCACATTTGAGATACCAAAATGTCTTGGACTAGCCATGATCCAGAAAAAACAAAAGGAAGCAATATATCTGTTTAGTGGAGGAACATCTTACTATGTGGAACTGGCAGTGGAAGGGACTGCAGTGCCAAGGAAAGAAAAGAGCTCCTCGGGGTATTCTGGACTGTATCCAACATTTTATAAATTTTTACATTACACTATGGTAACTGAATGATATATAAAAATATCAGACATAAAAATGAACTTTCTATATTAATGAGGCATAAAAGCACTTAAGAGGTTGACTTGCTGCTTCATTTTTTGTTTTTAATGGAATGTTGACTGCTTCTTGAAGAAAGTCTGGGACAGAAAAATGTATCTTAGGTACTCATATTGATTTGTAGTCATGTTGTAGTCTGAGTGCTTTTGGAAACTCCATCACTTACATTGCATTAAGCGAACTGATGCTACGGTACAGTTGAAAGAAGCATCTTTGGTGAAAATGCTGGTGAAATTGGACTGATTTCCTATCCCCTTCTCCAATATAAGCCCTCTAAAACACAGACGCATCTTCTAAGGTTCCCTAACAGATATAAAGTGTATTAACATAACCTACTGGGAGGATGAGTGGCGGAGGGGGGCGGGGAGGCAGGGTTTCACCTTCCTTCCCCCAGACGATAAAACAAAAGGCAGACTGCACTCCCAAATGATCCATGCTGCACCAAGCAGCATGGATCTCCAGAGGCTGAGACAAAAAGTCCTGGCCTCTGGATATCCCACAATTCACTGCATGATGAGCAGAGTGCATTGGGGGAATCCCCCAGGAGACAGGCGCTACTAGGGAACACTAGCACAGATTTCCAGATCTAAGGAGAAATTGTCATCAGCACATTAATACCCCTGCTAACTGGGCAAAGAGGCACCTTTTAACATGGTGATTCTCTTTATTTAGCAGGGGGAGAGTAACTGGCCCTATCCAGCCCCAGCACAGTACCACAAGTGACTGTTGACAATGTCTGTCTTATATTTCTTTTTAGACTGTGAACCCTTCGGGGACAGGGATCTATCTTATTTATTATTATTTCTCTATGTGTTTACTTTAGAAACTTTTGTTGAAAAGTGATATATAAATTGTACCCTAATCCTATCCCTATCCAGCCTCAGCACAGTACCCCCGGTGACTGTTGCTAGTGTCTATCTTAGGTTTCTTTTTAGATTGTGAGCCCTTTGGAGACAGGGAAGCATCTTTAGTTATTTATTATTTCTCTATGTAAACTACTTTAGAAACTTTTGTTGAAAAGCGGTATATTAATTATTTTTGTTAATTATTGCTTGGCTCCTTAATGCATCATCCACAGCAAATGCTTTTCAGTCAAGGGCATTGGTGGGTTATGTTTTTAATGATTCTGTAACTTGGTCTGGCAAGTTGCTCACATAGCTAAACCTATTTCCAACCATTAAATATTGATTTCACATGCAGCTATGGAAGCTGGGCTAGTGAGGAAAAGAGCTCCAGTAATCCTGGCCTGTGCTGCTCTCCCTTATATGAAGGTTTCAGCACCTCCCTGTTTTTCTGCAGAAGATATCTGTGGGGAGAGGAAGGGAATATTGGATGCATTTGCTTTTCTGAAAGACAAAGATGAAGGAAAACACTATGTGAAAATAGGGACAGGGAATGGACAAAATGTCCTGCATTGGTGAAATTAGATTTTGGGCTTAATGTTTATAGAGGAGTTGTTATAGGGGCATAACGTTGGAAGGCGGCTGCTCTTCTTGATTATATTTTATATTATATACAGAACTTATCAATCTTCTAGTTCCCATGATTATGTATCTGAACAGTTTTAAATCCCTCTGTGCCTTGTTACTAGCCCCAGACTGAGTTCTGCTTTCATAGGAGCCGGACCTTAAAGCACAAGACTACAGGAAGTACAATAAAGTTGTGGCCTCTGCTAAGATTCACTCTGGTTGCTTGTGCAATACTTTGGATGCTTAGGTATGGCTGTATTCAAAGGATTTTTCCAAGTCATAACTATTCCTGAGTAATATATAACACATTTGTAGTGTTTATTTGTGTGCATGGAAGTGTTCTTTTAAGAAGCTGACACATTTCCAAGAAGTTGGAAGCAAGGGACCATCTCTGCCTTTCTTAAGAAAAATAGAAAAATGCATATTTTAACTATGAGCCCCATTGCCCACTGAAATCATCTAGAGAAGTTCTGCAGTTGCCACCAACTCATTTGGTGGCTACACAGGGACAGGCCTTCTCTGTTGCTGCCCCAAGACTCTGGAAGGTCTCCCTACTGAAATAAGAGCCTCCCCATCTCTGACAACTTTAAAAAGGTCTCTAAAAAACATTTCTTCACACCAGCTTTTTAACTAGACATGTGGTTTTAAATTGTTTTAAGATTTTCATTTCTGTTTTAATTTGTTTTATGTTGCTTTAAACTACCCAGAGATGGAAGTTTGGGGTGGTGCACAAATCTAATGAATAAATAAATACATTTCCATAGGTCAGAATTTATTTATTTATTAAGCATATTTTATACTGCCAAAACACACCTCTCTGGGTGGTGTACAATGACTTCCTCAAATCCTGGAAGGAAGCTACACAAACCAAGGAAGGAAAAATACCTAGAAGCACCACCATGAGACCATATGAACTTCAATTTCTAGGCACAATGGGGTGCCATTTTAATGATTTCTTAGCGTTCTCAGTTGAGTCTTTGGTGCAAGAAAGTATACAGCCTACTCTACTCTCCTTTGTACTCTTGGTTTTTTCCCAGGTTTCTGTGACCTGAAATGTAATTTGCTATACCTACAGGTTACAGAAACATTTGTGCAACCATTATAATAAATTCAAGGACTAAGAATGTGTTAAATGCTACAGAACTATAACAGATAAGAAAAAAGCAGATATTTGTGCAATGAATGTTACTCCCTCACATTTAGATGCGCATCCAAAAGCAAATATTGGTCCTCTGCACTGCATTACTTTCAACAGAGTGCATATATAGATGTGCTTTCTAGTGCAAGGAAGTGTCAGTCCAGTTGCCTTGGCAACAAGGACAAGTTCCCTCTTTTTCCCCAGCTGCTCAGAAAAAGGATGTGATGGAATGGAAAGTGGGGAAGCAGCAAGTATTTTCATGCCCCTGTGAAATGTCAAATTTTGTATTGAAAAGCAAACTTCATAAACTTCTGGTAGAGTAGAAAAAATCCTTGACATGAGTTTAAGCATCTCTTTGGATCCCAGCTTCTGTGGCTACTTCAGACAATAGCATTCAAATCCCACATTGTGGGATGAAGTCACTGAAAAAGCAGCTCCTTCACTGGTCTACGTCTAAAAGATACATCATCAATAAGGAGATTCTATTCTTTGCTGTCAAAGCTAATAGCCTTTGTTACAACTTTTCTTTTGTGTCTAATCCTTTTTTGAAGTCACCTACTAGTGCCCATCACAACTTCCTCTGACAACAAATTCCATAAGTTAGTTATGCATGGCGTCAAAAACACTTACTTGTGTCAGTGAGTCTGAACAATATAACAAGATAGGCTGTAGAAAAACATTAATTACAAAAGAATTACTGCAGAACCAATTACTGTGTATTTTACTTACCTGTCTGTCTACCTCTGGAAGCAAGAGGAGGAGGTATTGTTGGAAATGCTGAGGTAAGGAAAGAAACGTGTGTTTGTTTATTAAAGCCCTCAGGTTAGTGTTCACGAGAATGGAACCTGGAGTTTCTATATCAATATCCTCGGCTTTGGTCCATTTCAAGTGTCCTGGATTAAACAAATAAAACAAATTTAACTTTTACCAGAAACACAGGAAAAACAATCCTTCTTTCCATTAAGAGCAGTTCTTCAACTGCCAAAAGGTGTATCCATCTCGGCCTTAAAACTGGAGGAAGAGGTAAATAAGGTGGAGACCAGAGTGTGGTTGGCAGTATTTATTATTATTATTATTATTATTATTATTATTATTATTATTATTATTATTATTATTACATTTATATCCCGCTCTTCCTCCAAGGAGCCCAGAGCACTGTACTACATACTTGAGTTTCTCTTTCACAACAACCCTGTGAAGTAGGTTAGGCTGAGAGAAGTGACTGGCCCAGAGTCACCCAGCTAGTTTCATGGCTGAATGGGAATTTGAACTCGGGTCTCTCCGGTCCTAGTCCAGTACTCTAACCACTACACCACGCTGGCTCAGTATTTAAATACTGGCTGAAAAAATTTCATCCAAGAGGATTAGCACCCGTAGTTTGGGAGGATCAGATTCATTCTAAGTGGTAATTAAAGTTAATGGGGAAACTTCGGATAGTTGGACTCTCTTGTGAATCTAATTGCTATGGGGTTCGAACGGGCTAACAGAATCCTGGAACAACGTATTTTAGATATTGAATCACAAGAGAGAAGTAATCTCTCTAACTGATTAGAACTGGTTTAAGCATTAAGAACTGGTGGGTTACCTCAACATCAGCTCTGGAGAGTTATTTTTATAATCTGACATGCCCAACACACCGGAAAGCCTTCACCTTAGTTCGTTATAAATTTTTTCCATCGGCTTGGTTGGAGGGAAGATATAAAAAGATACTCTATCACCTGAGCAAGTGTCCTTGTGGATCAGAATAAGTTGAAAATTTGGTTCGTATTTTACTCTGTTATTTTTTACTCTGTAATTTACTCTGTAATTTTTATAGCATTCCATGCAGGAACATAGGGAAAGCACTGCCAGTCCCAGTTCAGCTTGCTGCTGGCGGGCCCCCCGAGCCATGCCCCCTGCACTTGACATCAGATGCAGGGGGCATGGTGCACTCGCAAATGGAGCTGTGCACCCCATTTTCAAGCATATCCTGGCCAGCGCCACATTTGCAGCAAGGGCGGGAGTGGCTCTCCCTGCTTTAAAAGGCAGGGAGCCATGTTCCCAGTCAGCGGGAATATACTTGAAAATGGGGCACGCGGCTCCATTTGTGAGCATGCCACGCCCCCTTGATCTGACATCAACCGCAGGGGGCATGGCTGGGGCACAAGCCATGGCCCCTGAGCATGGCAGCCTGGGCTCTTTGATCCCATTCACTCAATGGTGACTCTGCACAAGATTCCATGTAGTAAACTGATTTTACCCCTTTTAGAGGGTTTATAGGGAAGATCAGTGGATTTTTACACAACTTTTCAGCAAGAAGAGTATATGTGTTACCTCTTGTGTTGCCAAATTTTGTGCCACTGCATATAAGATTTGTCAAGTCATGGCAAAGACTCCTCCTATCAGTTAGGTAAAGATGTGTTCCTGGTTGGGGTAAACTTCTTTTATCTAAATTTAACTATGACTATTGAGACTTTGGGTACAGAGTGTACTGAATGCAAATATTGGACTATAGTGATGTTATCCAGTCAAGTACTGCAATAAAGATCTTTGACTTTGATCCTTCTTTTCAAGCCTCATTTATATTTTATGGAATACAGTACTCTTCAGGATGATGGAGAGAAATGTTGCCTTTTCCAAAATGCTAAGACAAGAAAACAATGGTCTTTATAAATGCTTGACAGATATTAATGCCTGAAAGAGGGGAATGTTTGTGTTTTTAGTGATGTAGATAACTAATATTAGTCTTCTACACTAATCATTTACCACACAGCAGTGCACATTTTAGGTCCCTCTGTGTCACTCATCTGATCTGTGTCATCTGCACTGAAAATACCCAAGAAGGAAAGCAGGTATATATCATCATCTATGATTATTACCATTTCTATCCTGTCCTTCTTTCACAGAGCTTGGGGTGGCATATATAGCTCTCTCTTTCCCCTAGGCTGAAAGACTGTAACTGGCCCAGGATCACTCAGTTGAGCTTCATGACTTGAGTGGGGATTAAACCTGGATCTTCCTCAGAGGCCGCTTGTTGCCAGTCACCACTTGAAATGAGTCACAATGTTCTGCCTGCCCCACCCCATGGCAAGCCCACTGCTGACATATCTCCACTGTCCCCATGCCAGCTCTACCTGCCAGGCCAGAGGCGGGTGCTGCCACTATCCCTCGTTCCCCCGCTTCTGGGAATGCACTCTGTCCTGGGACTGGTGTGCATTGCTGCTTGCTGTATTTACCTGAATCCAAGACTAGGTTTCCCCCTCAATTTTTTTGAAACTAGAAATCAGGAGGTCATCTTAAATTCAGAGTCCAGTTCTTTTTGGGTAAATGCAGATATAATTTGTATTTAACCTCTACTTTTTAAAGGGGTTGTCTTAAATTCAAAGTAATCTTTGATTCAAGTAAATAGCACACGTGCATCCAATTTTGCCTGCAAGGGACCAGCAAAGCTGGATGCATGCTGCCTACTCTCACTGCCACAGCTGCTCCAGTACCAGAATCAAGTTCATTTTCTCCCAATGTCTTTCCCCTTCAGCTCCAAAAGTGGACAAGCTTGGTGCTAGAAGGTGGGGAATGTGGCAGCAATAGGAGACAGAGACTGGCAAAATTGGGTGCACATATGCTGTCTGATATAGCAAGAGGCTGCATATTGACCCCAGGACAGAGCATGTGCCCAGAAGGTAAGGGGAAATAGGGGCAGTGTCAGCACCAGCCTCTGGCCCAGTAGGTGAGACTCACAAGCAGGAAGTGGGGCTGAGAGGGGGAACACTGGAGAAAGACCAGTGGCAGCAGCAAATATGAGATGGAGGCAGCAGCAGGCAGGCAGAAAATGCCTGCAGCAGGGGGCAGGATGCCTGCACTTGTCACCTCGTGGTGTACTTGCCACCTGAGGCAATCATCTTTCCTTGCCTCATGGGGAAGCTGCCCCTGGGCTCCCTGCCACAAACAGATGCAATGAAACTCAACGGAGAAAAACTCTCACGTTTTTAGAGGGCACTGAACAGACAACCAGGTGGGCAGAGCCAATCGAATTCAGTGATGAAGGGGGGAGGGAGGGCTTGACAACAAAAAAAGGAGGAAGTTTCTCAGCTTGAAGAATACTCCCTCGAGACAATCACAACCTCTTCTGCTTCTGTGGGGGAAAGGTTTCCAAAGCTCTTTAGTTTTTCTAACCAGTCGTTTCATACCTGTGTGTTTCACAGAGGGAAGGATTTCATGTGAGGGGTTAATCAGCTATTGGTGTGCTTGGGTGGGTGGGTGGGGGGTTAATCCACTCCAAACAACAACAAAAAGAACTGTATGTGTGTGAAGTCTCCAGAGAAATGGAGGGAAAGTTTCATACAGAATCTGCTAATCGGTGTATGTACATACACACAAACAGTCACACAATAAAGCAGCAACATTCAGCATTAGATATAACCTATTCAACAATCCCTATACCTCAAAATTTTGTTGCGGGTCTATACTTGTCTGAATATAATTAACAAAAGCCAACAAACCAAACAAAACAGCCATCACTTATCACAGGTTTTCCTGCTTACTCAAGAAATAGTGAGATTTGAATGTACTCTGAGCTTAAAAAAATATGCTTAAAAATCCACAATGAAATAAAAACATACACAGAAACGTTTTTTGCACATGGGCCACTTTGGATTTTTGCCACTTTGTATACCGATTTTTGCCACCAATGCATACTATTGCCATATTTGGCAGAATAATGCTATCTTTCAGACACACAAACCAATTATTTTCTGAACTGTCAGAAGAGCTTCACTATAAAGTAACACAATGCTATAAAGTAACACAATGCAACAGATTGAAGTAAGCTGCTACTTCATTCCTAAGTGAAGAAAGCAAAATGAAATTTAGAAGACAAGTGTGACTAAGGTAGATGATCTACAACTATTCTAGGTTCTCAGCTTGGTTGGTTTTTAAAATATACAGTTACATATTTAAAAGAGAACAACTTCAAGAAGAATCAAGGAACTTATTGAATCTAACAATACAAGTAGAACGGTACTAAGAATCAAGGAACTTATTGATGATGTTGTTACTATGAAAGAGAACACCATTTAATGACCCACATGTTTCCCAGCATTAGGAGGCAGAGCCAGTGCTGTGCCCTTGCTGAAATCCTGCTATGGAGTTCAGCCAAAGGCTTGTCCTGCAGTTGAGCACATGTGGAGGGGGAAGTGATTTTTGTTGATCTCTTCTCCCTCCAAAAGTACTTTTTGTCCTCCAGAAATGTGCACCTGAAGGTTACACAGTCACTTTTTCAGCCAGCAGTAATATTATAAAAGATACAGGCTGAAAATAAAAGTGAACACAGTTCTGCAAGATCTTTATTCAGGATTTCTGCAATAATAAACAATAGTTTCAATGATAATTCAATTTAGGTCAAAGTTAGTTCACTTTCTGGTCTCGTTATTTCTAAAAAAATAATTGGGAGAGATCTGATACAAGGAAGTCTATCAACCACTGACACACAAAAGGCTATTTCCAGTTCAAATCAATGCCACGTGTGCTAAACAGCCACTCTCCAAATATTGATTATGGTCTACAAGGACTTTGTAGTAGAAAGAAATGATCACATTTTATCTGGATGAATTGGGAATAACATCCAGTACTCCAGTACTGAATGGCAGTTTAAGAATGGTTAACACCAGGTTTAATTATCAAGCAAAACATGTATTCTTTAACAAACAGGGGAAACCCTTAAGTGTATAATTAAGAACCAACTTAAAAAACAACAACATATTGGTGCCATAGTCAACAAACTGATTGTTTCAAGGATAAGCAATCTCTCTGAACTTATTTCTTCCTTCTCAGAAATACCAACTTCATGAATAGGTCACTAGGAATGTGCACCGGACCGGTCCGGGGCCATTGCAGAGGCCTCAGAACTGGTCCAGATTGGGGCCAATCTGACGCAGGGGGGACATATAGCTTTAAGGGCAAGGGGTAGTACTCACCCCTCCCACCACTATTCCCCCTCCGGCGCATGACTTCCTAGCAAAGATTTTGGGGTGGCAGAGTTCCTCCCTGCTGCCCCTGCCCCCATCGTTGCCTTGCAAAAGCGGAAGTTGAGAGCATGCATGTGCCCGTTGCGGCACGCGCACGTCACACGTGTGCGGCGCACGGTGGTGGCAACGAGCACGCATGCCACAACGGGTGCATGGGTGCTCTCAACTTCCGCTTTTGCAGGGCAACGACGGGGGCAGGGGCAGCAGGGAGGAATGCTGCCACCCCAAAATCTTTGCTAGAAAGTCGTGTGCTGGAGGGGGGAAGCGGCGGAATGGGTGAGTATTACTCCCCCCGCCCTTAAAGCTGCATGTCCCCCAGTGCCGGACCATGCCTCTGTGGTTCCGTGCACATCCCTACAGGTCACTACGAACAAGTCATATGATTCCACGGACAACTGAATATGGACTTTACTCCAAAGAGGTTAAGAAACAAGTTGTACAGTATCACTTTTCAAAAGATTACATACTGAACTGTTTTTTATGCAAAAAAGAAAAGAAAAGAAAAAGGGAAAAGAAAAGAAAACTGAAGAAAGGAATGAGTCCAGAGTGTGGATGAAAACACCCTATTTCTCAAGAGAGCATTGAATTATTCCCCACCACACAGCAGAAATGCTTGCCTTTCCAAGTGTTTTATTGAGACATGTTGTCACCTAGGATAAGTATTTGCATATAAATGAGCAACAGGGGAAAAAACCAACCAACATGGTGTACAGAAGTCTAACAATAGGTGCAGCATAATATATGGGTCTATAAATCAAGATTAAAAACTCAGTTATCATGGCCTCAGTATGGTATGAAAAACGAAAGTCAATGTTAAGGAAATGGATGCAGTCCACCAAGAGAAATACGTAACAATATGTTATTCCACTCAAGAGTAAGGCAAAACATAACAGGAGGTAAGACTATTTCCCTGTTAGAAGATGAAGCAAGAAACAGCTGGCTGCAAAATGGCCAATTTAGGACAGCTTGGGACTGTCAGATTGAAAAGGTCAACTGCAGAAAGGCATGCTGGGGGGAAGGTCCCAATAAGAGGGCACTCCTGCAGAGTTCAGATGGATGAAGAAATAGCTAAGAAAGGCACTTGTGCACTGAAAATATCCAGAACAGCAGAGGCACAAAATAAAACTTTCCATAGTGAGTTTACTCTGTGTGTGTGTGTGTGTGTGTATTCTGTAACCTAAACAAACAAAGTGGCAATTAAGACATTTTAGAGACTTACTCACCTAAACCAGATTTTTTTAATCTCTTTAAGTGCTGGCTCATTTGTTTTCCGGTTGGAGATTTTTGCCCATGTTTCATTTCTTTATCAGAACTGTCTGCTTCACCATTTTTAGATTCAGATCCTTTAAAAAAAGAAAAAAGAAAAAAGGTTATACTGAAGTGCTTCCCCACTTGGGGGGAGAAACATAAAAACAAATCTACTATTATTAGAAAAAACCCACTGAGAATGACATCTTCATCTGCTACTCTATTTAAAGGTAATGTTTTCTGCTTGACAATTTGATTCCCTGTCACTAGACGCGATGAAGCAAAAGCTCATAAATCCATTAAGTGGTGAAAACAAGTTGCTTGAATGTAGCAGTCAATAAAGACGTTTGCTAATCCAATATAAATAAGCCTCTTCTCCGATAGCTGGGACATCTTTAAAAATAATCATGCTGTCATTAAAGGGGGACAAAGAAATAAAAGGAAGCAGGGAAAATCCTCCCTTTGTAAAGTTAAATTTTTCCTACATTGGGCTGTGTGTGTGCGTGTGTGTAACAATCAATCTAAAATAAAAAGTGACACAGATCTCTGTAGAATCCATTCACAATGAGGCATGTAACTACCAAAACTAAAGGTCAGGCTTGCACTGTGGTGATTAGGACGGTCTCAGAACACAACATCTTATATAAAGGACAACTGCTATTGCAACACAAAACTAAGAGAGCAATTCATACTCTCAGAGGAGCTATGATGGTTATTTATTCTGCCCCCTGATGGCACTGAATGCCAGCATGTAGTTCTCTCATTAGGAATCAGCATCCCAAAATACTACTTTCTATTCATGTTAAGCAGCTCTTGTAATGTTAATTTTTTAAATTATTACATCTTTTTATTTCCTTTTTTCTCTTAATAAAATGGAAGTGAATTCTCCCTCCTTTGAATTAATAAAATTAGTCAAATAATTAAAAAGTCAATCAAAAACCACTCTGTGGGAATAGCATCATTATTTTCACTTATCCTAAATTTGTACGCTATAGCTCTTGCCCACAGGGAAGGCTCTTTTACTAGAAACTGGTGTCGCAGATAGTCCTTTAGCTATTTACCTGAAGGTGAATCCGACTGCTCATCAGACACCTTTAATGGTGTCAAAACAACACGAGGAACAGTCTTGTTTACCATCATTGAGACTCCATTTCTTCTTTTCTGCTGCTGTCTCAAAGCCTACAAAGAACAACAGAAGAGAAAAATGTAACACAAAATGCTGCTTACAAGTGAATTACAAGAAACATTTGCCCATCATTCAATAGAACCTCTTAAGATAACAGTATTTATCTAGATGCAAGTTTGCCAGGCTTCAAATAGTTCATTTTAATTCCATTTCCTTAAATATTATGTTCATTTTATATGGAAAGCAGGCTTTTGGCTATAAAGAGAAGGAAGATGCACTTTAAAATCATTTTCCAGAACAATTTTGACAACAAAGAAGCATATATAACTGTTTGCTCTACCTTAGCAGCAGAAACATGAGAACCCATAGATTATGAGCCTAAGACTTCTAAGTAAGATACATGTAAAATAAATTTTTCAGACTCAGACTAAAAATGTGTGTCTGTACATCTCTTGCAGGTGCATCTTCTCCCGTATACTGCTCAGTCAATCAAGTTAACACAGTGTCATCAGTATGTACAGCATGTAAGGGCTACAGTATTGATGCACTCACTCAGCCGTGAGTAGTGCTGCACAAAATCACTGCACATGGCAGGAATCATTTATTTCTGCGAAGGGAATCGGTCCTAATCTTGGAAAACCTTGCAGCACTTGGCTTCTGTCTGCTTGACTTTGGGCATTAACCTTCAGAACACGAACATGATGGTGTTCTGGCAAATCTGGGGGAAAATGATACAAGAATAAATATCTTAAAATGAGAGGAGTGTTTTGTGTGTTTTATAACTGGATCAGCTACGGGGATGATAATGCAATACAGAATACGAACAGAAAGTGAATAGCTGCCAGGATCTTTTAATACAGTAAACGAGCCCAGACTGGAAGGTCAGGAAACATATTAATGCAAAAATTTGCCCATTCTTAAGCAAACAGAGATATGCAAGCTAAGCAAGTCATAACAAACCAGTTTGCCGCTGATTATCTGGTACCTGCTTGTAATCTTCATTTTTTATGTTTCTCATCTTTGATTTGTGTGTGGATTTAAAAAAAAAATTATATTCCACCAATGGAGATCATGCTTAGTACAAATTAGTATCCTTTGTCTCCTTATGAGCACTAATGACTAATGACTTGTGAGGTTAATTTTGTAATTGCAATACAGCTGTAGTCTATTTAGTTGACAATGGTTCGCACAGGACACTTCAAAAGCAAAAAACAATTATGTTTGTTCCATTGAATAATACTCTGCAACACAGATTCAGCCACAATAAAACACAGCTGGATTATTTTATAGCTATTTTAATAAAGAGTTTATCAGAGGGGCATGAACAAAAAAAGAAACAGGGCTTTTTTAAAAAGCCTGTGAATCAATTTAAGATATTTCACTGATTGAGTTTATTAAAAACAGTTACACAGAACTGCAAGTCATCTAAGTATCTCACTATAGATGCCTTTTTAAAATTATACAGTATTGAAAGAAAGGTACAGTTTCTCTTAAATGCAAAATAACTACAAAATTCAGCAAACAAAAGCTACCACTTATTAGTGGAAGAAACTGCTACCTTCAATATTTTTTCTTCATCAATACAGAAATGTGAAATATAGTAGATCCCTCTTACAGTGACATACTATAGTCAAAATGGCTTCAAATACGAATGTTCAAATCCCATCAGTATAGAGGCAGTTTTAAAAGACATATTGACATTGATTTCAGCTGAGCACTGTCAGGTTCAGTTGCCTTTAGTTATTATTGCTAGAAGGAAAACCATAGTGGTTTCAACTCTGAAATGCAAAGTATTGGCTAGCTTAGTATACGGAAAACAACACACAGTAACAACATTCTTTAGGAGTTTGTTCATGAAATCTGGCAAAAGAAAAAGGAAGCATAAACATGTAGATAGCAACTTGCTCCTCAACATCAACTCTGCTGATTAAACAGGGAGCAACCTTCATCCATGAGTAGCGCTTTAGTTGATTAACTCAGCTAAAACTTGTGGCTCTGATCAAGATCAATACACAGTGGTGGATATGCAGAGTAATGCTATGCTAGTACAAAAAACAAGGTTGCACACACGCATAGCTGCACAGATGCTCAAAGATGCAATAACTCTCGTGATCTCAGTCCACTTGTGCAAGAGTTACATTTGTACAATAAGAATAGCAGGACAGGATACAGATGTCTACTGCCACACAAGCTGAACCCCAAGTTACCAGTTCTTTGCACCACTCCCTGCAACATATATGGACTGAGGAAAAGGTTTCCAAGCAGGAGGCATGCCACAAGTTCTGCACTCTATAATTCAAGCAGAACACTTGTCTGGAATGCAAACTCATGACTTAGCAGAACTAGCTAGTGCTAATGCAAATTGTTTGCACAAGCACAGCATTAGTCGGAATGTCAGCCAGTATTTGGAACTGATACACGCTGGACAGGATTCAGACTAAGTTAGTCATGATTAAGTCCCATTTCTAATTTATTTCAATGGTGCTTGGTGATGACAAATTTTGTTTGGATTGTATCTGAGGCAAATTTGCCCCTTAGAAGGACACACCGAATATAGCTCTCTCTTTTTAAAAAAGCAATCAGACAAAACTAATCAGAAGTGCCAAAACATTTTATACCAACTTTGCATGTCATACACAAAATTCCTTCCAATGTTTACTTTAACCCATACAAATTGACAACAGTACCATCAAGTAGCATTCAATCTATATGTTCACTTTCATATACATTTATACAAATAATAGAGATGCCAGAAACAGATTTTGTCATCCAGAAATGGAAGACAGAGTAATAAATTGGCCAAAGCACGCATTATGAACCTCATGTTATACCAGGACATTACTCTACTTGTTGGAACACGTGGTGGAGTCCTAAATAGCTAAAGACTATGCTAAATAATCTTTGGGAAGATTTATTGGTCACGATACACATGTATCAATGACACTAGAAAATGGAAAAGGGGAGAAAACACTGAGATAGGATATAAGAATAGTTCCTTTTGGGGATGCAGAATAAGTTGGATAAAAACCACAAAGCAGAGGATAAGAACAAACATATATACCTTAGAATGGGGGGAAACAGAGGAGTCTCTAAAGAATATGTAATGGGAAATATGCTATTGAACTTATTCATATCCTAGTTCCTTGTGCTATATCAACAACAGATTAAACAGAAAAACAGTGCCAATCTGGAGATACATTCTCACCACTCAACTCCAAGTCCTTAGTAAAAACTCAAATTTTGGAGAGAAAAAACCCAAACTCTACCTCTCTCCTGGACATAAAGATGATTACTAGGTGACAGAAAGTACTTTCTAACCAAACTCCAACAATGCAAAGCATCAAATATTATATTTGCAGTTGCAAAATATAGTATTCAGACATCTGTATTTGACAAATGGGGCAATATTTCTGCTTTATTTGTTCTTTACTGATATCAAAGTGACATAATATATAGATACCTAAAATAAAAGCACACTGATTTCAAGACTATGAGATCTATAAATCTCTACATGCTGAACGTTCAGTAATGAAAATAGTACAGTATAGTTCAGAAAAGAATTTACAATTTCCTAGAGGAAATCTACCCCACAAAAGACTGAGACAATATCATTCACATACAACCTAGATTAAAACAAATATCTGTTTTATCATTATCACCAATTCATTCCACATCCAGGAACTCAGCTAACAACATTAATTCAAGCCTGAAAAACATTAATTCCCATTCCTCCCTTAAAACTTTTTACATCATGTTTCATGTAGTAAAGAATCAAAGTACTAAGCATAAAAGCTGAATATGTCTGCAAGGCTACAACCATTTTATTTAACACAGAGTAATAAAACATGCTGACCTACAAAATTACCAAAGCATCTGTATCCTTAAATACATTTCATAAAATCCTCTCCCAGTATACAAAAGCTAAGACCCCAAATAAATGACTTGGTTTAACCTGAATTGGATTTGTAGGCAACTGGTTGATATTTATCCCTTACTAGCAATGAGGCACCTTTTAACATGATGACTCATATTTAGCATGCCACTACCCAACCACAGCACAGCATTTTTCCTATCGCTATTGGTGATGTCAATCTTGCGTTTCTTTTTAGACTGTGAGATCTTTGGGGACAGGGAATCATCATATTTGCATACAAGCCATTTTGTGAACTTTTTTGTTGTTGTTGAAAAGCAGAATTAATAATAACAATAATAAATAATAAAAATAGATATCCAAAGAGGAAAATTTGGGAGATGTAGCCCATTCCAGTTAAACCTACGGTAGGGATGTGCATGAATGGAGAGCAAACCGGTTTGGCGGTGCCGGTGGGGGGAGCGGCAAGTGGGATCTTTAAAAAAAGAGGAGAGCAGGTCCCTACCTGCTCTCCACCTTCCTACGCAGATTCCTGCTGTTTCAGCGCTCCTTCCAAGAACCCATGCACAGTGCCAGCACACACATGGCATCTTTGCATGCACGGACACCATGTGCATGCCAGTACTACGCGTGGGTTCTTGGGAGGTGCACCACCACAGCAGAAAGATGCATGGAGTGCAGGAGAGCAGGACCTGCTCTCCTCCTTTTAAAGATCTCACTCTCCTCCCCTCCCCACCACTGGTGGTACTGAAGCTGTGCACAAACCGAAGTTCTGCACATCCCTAACTTGCTGTATAGTCTTTTACAGTCACTTTACCACATCATTGATGATATCCTAATTTTCATTCCTCAACCTATTTTGCATGGGTTGACAAAACCCATTCTTACATTACCTTTATGAGATGAGAACTCCAGCAGCCCCCTGGAACAAATAGGAAGAACCCATTCTGTAGCTGCTCCCATACCAGCATTGCCCTTCTCAGAAACAGGGGCAACACTGGATGGGAAGGAACCACAGCCTGGGCCTTCAGAGGATACCTTTGTAGTACAGGAAATAACAGTGCTGCAGCAGCTCTTATACTGTGAATGTAATCTGAATCGCAGCCCTAAGAGCTATTCTACACATTATGCAGAATGAGGTAATAAAATGAAGTAACAGATTTCTAGTTTGTACCATTTCAGACATAGGTGGAGGGTGGTGGGTTTTGTTTTTTAAAGTTGTTATTCCTTTGATACATTTATGCATCACCTTTCTGCCTCAACATTCAAGGTAGTTTACAATTTCACAATATCAAAACAAAAACTTTATAATATAAAACAGATATCTCTCTGTTTTGTCTCAGATCAGCATTGGACCCTTCGGGAGATAGCTTTTTCTTCTTTTCCCTCAGGGCACAGAGATCGTAATAGCTTCTGGAAGGGTGAGAGGTTGCCTCAACAATTCTCTCAGGCCAGTGAGAGGTGTTGTTTGTTTGTCTTAAAATCGCCGCATGTAGTTGAGGAGTTGGGGGCACAAGTGGTGCTTTCATCAATCCTTCCCATGGAAGGTCATGATGCAGAAAAAGGGTGCAGAATCCTAAATGTGAGCAGCTGGCTATGAAGATTGTGTCACTTGGAACATGAAGGCCTCTCGGAACTAGATAAGGTGCACCTCCTGAGGACTGGCAAGCACATGTTTGGCAGGAACCTTGCAAACCTCATCAGAAGGCATTTAAATTAAACCTGATGAGGGAGACAAAAGCCCAATACTAAGTATAAAACCAAGTACTAATGGACATGAAAACATGTCAAAGGCAGAAACAAAATGGTGGAGGGGCATTCAAAATTCACAAATCACTCCAGCAAGCAAGTCAGAAGAAGGTGATACTCACTAACACACAGTGAAATCAACAGGAGAAATTTGAAATCCTAACACAGGAAGGCAAATATGATCTAATAGGTATTACTGAAACTTAGTGGAATGAGACTCATGACTGGAATATAGTACTTGAAGAGTATAACTTGTTCAAAAGGAATAGACCCAAGAGGGAGGGATTTACATCTTTATTATATGTAAAGAATGTACACCCCTGCACAGACATCCATGAATCTAAGCAAGGAAGCCCAGTCAAAAATTGCCCGGGTAGCAATACAAGCAGAGAGAAGTAAAAACAATACCACCATGGGAGTTTATTAATGACCATCTGGCCAAGTAGAAGAATAGATGATGCTTTCCCTAGATTGCCAGATTATTGGAGGCAAGAATTAGTAGTAAGGGGGGGGGCTTGAACTGTCAGTACATTTGACGGAATATAGCTCTGCTAAGAGTGGGAGACTCATTAAGTTCTTGACCTCCCTTGCGTATAACTCCATATTTCAGAAGGCAGAAGAAGGAACAAGGGGGTAAGCTACTTTGGGTTTAATCCTGGTTGATGAAGTAAAACTGGAGGGAAACCTGGGAATTTCATGCCATGTTGAAATTCATGATATCAAAGGAGGGAAAACTTCAGGAAGTCAGACATGTACCCTGAATTTCAGGATAACTGACTATAATGAACTCAGAGAAAAACTAGACAGGATCCCATGCCTAGAAAAAAAAGATGAAGAGGGATGGAAGATCCTGAAAACCAAGACACTGAATCCACAATCACAAACAATTCCCATGAGAAGGAAAAGTGGGAGACATCTCAAGAAACCAGTGTGGATACACAAAGAACTCTCTGAATTAGCCGAGAAGCAGAAAAGAACACATACAGTGAGGGAAATAAGTATTTGATCCCCTGCTGATTTTGTCCATTTGCCCTCTGACACAGAAATGACCAGGCTATAATTGGAATGGTAGGTTTATTGTAGCTGTGAGAGACAGAATAACAACAAACAAACCCTCAAAAGCCCAGTGCCCAAAAGTCAGCGATGGATTTGCATTGTAGTGAGGGAAATAAGTATTCGATCCCTTCACAAAAAGATGTCTTAGTACTTGGTGGCAAAACCCTTGTTGGCAATCACAGAGGTCAGACGTTTCTTGTAGTTGGCCACCAGGTTTGCACACAACCCAGGAGGGATGTTGTCCCACTCCTCTTTGCAGATCCTCTCCAAGTCAGAAAGGTTTCGAGGCTGATGTTTGGCAACACGAACCTTCAGCTCCCTCCACAGATTTTCTATGGGATTAAGGTCTGGAGACTGGCTGGGCCACTCCAGGACCTTCATGTGCTTCTTCTTGAGCCACTCCTTTGTTGCCTTGGCTGTGTGTTTTAGGTCATTGTCATCCTGGAATACCCATCCACGACCCATTCTCAATGCCCTGGCTGAGGGAAGGAGGTGCTCACCCAAGATCTGACGGTACATGGTCCCGTCCAACGTCCCTTCGATGCGGTGAAGGTGTCCTGTCCTCTTAGCAGAAAAACACCCCCAAAGCATAATGTGTCCACCTCCATGTTTGACAGTGGGGATGATGTTCTTGGGCTCATAGGCAGCATTCCTCCTCCTCCACACACGGCGAGTTGAGTTGATGCCAAAGAGCTCGATTTTGGTCTCATCTGACCACAACACTTTCGCCCAGTTCTCCTCTGGATCATTCAGATGTGCATTGGCAAACTGCAGACGGGCCTGTACATGTGCTGCCTTGAGCAGGGGGACCTTGCGGGCACTGCAAGATTTCAGTCCTTCACGGCGTAGTGTGTTACCAATTGTTTTCTTGGTGACTATGGTTCCAGCTGCCCTGAGATCATTGACAAGTTCCCCCCGTGTAGTTCTGGGCTGCTTTGCCACCGTTCTCATGATCATTGCAACTCCACGAGGTGAGAACTTGCATGGAGCCCCAGACCGAGGGAGATTGACAGTTATTTTGTGTTTCTTCCATTTGCGAGTTATCGTGCCAACTATAGTCACCTTCTCACCAAGCTGCTTGGCGATAGTCTTGTAGCCCAGTCCAGCCTTGTGCAGGTCTACAACCTTGTCCCTGACATCCTTCGACAGCTCTTTGGTCTTGGGCATGGTGGTGAGTTTGGAAGCTGAGTGATTGCTTGCTTCTATGGACAGGTGTCTTTTATACAGGTACTGTAACAAGCTGGGATTAGGAGCACTCCCTTACAGAGGGTGTTCCTCATCTCAGCTTGTTACCTGCATATAGTGAAAAGACACCTGGGAGCCTGAAATCTTGCTGGTTGATAGGGGATCGAATACTTATTTCCCTCACTACAATGCAAATCCATCGCTGACTTTTGGGCACTGGGCTTTTGAGGGTTTGTTTGTTGTTATTCTGTCTCTCACAGCTACACTAAACCTACCATTCCAATTATAGCCTGGTCATTTCTGTGTCAGAGGGCAAACGGACAAAATCAGCAGGAGATCAAATACTTATTTCCCTCAGTGTATAGAAAATGGAAGCAGGCGCGTGCGAAACCAGTTTGAATCAAACTGGTCCAGTTCGACAGGCTCAAGTTCAAACTGCACTGGCCCCTGAAAAGAGGGGCTGGTCCAAGTTTGTCTGGACCAAACCCAGTTCAATTTGAACCAATTTGATGGTTCAAACGTGGCGGTCTGTTTACAACGGACCAGCGGTCTGGCAGACCTGTTACAGAGGTCTGTTTACAAAATTTCAGGCCTCCTGATTAATTTTTCAGTCACTGCCTTCCAAATGCCTAGCTATCTCCTTTGCTCTGGTTGGCTTATTGACATTCAAATCAGAGTGTTATCTAGGCAACTCTGCCTCCAATAGCTGGGGTGTGTGGAGAGGGAGCAAAAAGGGAAGAGCCTTGGCTGTAATCCAGGACCAGCTGCTAGTTGATTTTGGAGGACTGCTCTGCTAGTCTTCTGCATTTTGGAGGATTGCTCTGCACCTTGGTCTGCTGCTCTGTGGACCCCATGCCCCCCCCCACTCCTGCTTCTTTGATCTGCTCTCCACCTGCCTATTGGACCACTGCCTGTCTAGACCCCCACCTGCTGCCACAGCCTGACTCACCTGCCTCTTGGATCCCTGCCTCTGGGAGCCCCAACTTGCAACCGTCAGCTGACACACTCGCTTTGCGACTGCTTGACCAGCCCGTCAGATTGGTGAGACACCCCCCCCCACTTCAACTTCTTTTTATTTCTTGGTTAGTTCTAGTAAGTTCGTTTTTTATTTGGTGGTTCTTTTTCGGTTAGAGAGTGCTTATGTGGTTTTGTATTCTCTAGTGCTGTTGCTGTTGGATTGGCTAGGTTTTAATGCTTTTTGTAGTGGTTGTGATAGGGGTTTTTTGTGGGGGGGGTTTTGGTGTACTAGCTTCTGGTTCAGTTTTGTAAATGCTTTGCTGTGTACCGGTTTTTCTTGTTAGAATGGGCCTAGTTTGGGGGGATGTCTAGGATGATGCAGGGTAGGTCTCGTAGCAGGGTGTTCAGAAGGGGGGTAATGCTGGTTGGGGGGGCAGTGAGAGGGGCCTACTTCCCAAGTTGCCCAAATCCCCCTAGAGGTCATTGCATGCAGGCTCACCTTTCCAGTGGCGCCTGCTGCAGCACAGCCGCCTATGGTGGCTGAGGTGATGGTAGTAGAGGACAATCCAGCCAGGGAAGAAGGACCTTGTTTCCTTGGTGTGGAGGATGGACAGAGGAGGTGGTGGGCTCTGCTGCATGTGGAGCCACTGGTGACCACACAGCAGATGAGCTGTCGGCGTTCATCAGGTGCCAGGCAGAGGAATGGCTGTCTGGGCGGTCAAACCTCCATAGGTCTTCTTGGTCACCGACAATGGTGCCAATGTTCGGAGGGCAGCACGTCAGCTGCAGTTTGTGTCTATAAGCTGTATGGCACATGCTCTGTACGTGGTTGTGATGGATGAACTTGGTATCAAGGAGGCGAGGGAGCATGGGAGACTCCCCCCACAACGGGACTTCTGCTGCCATGGTTGCCCTTGTGGACAAGTGCTGCAAGATCACAACCTATTTCCACCGCAGAGAGGGTAGGCGGGTGCTCCAGGAGTTGCAGTGTCAGCTCGGCCTACCATCTCACATTATCCCTTGCGATGTTGAGATGTGGTGGAACTCCACTTTGCTCTTGCTCCAATGCATGCAGGAGCAAGGGTCGGCCATCTACGCTTGGGCGAAGAACTGTGGCTTGGGAGTGTGCGACCTGTCCACCATGGACTGGAAGCTCATTTCCGAGCTGGTTTTGACACCCAAGCCATGCGATGAGCAGTTTGTGTGCTGAGACATCAGCTCTGAGTGAGACTTTGCCCACCACTCTTCTCCTGGAGAAGATGATGGGAGAGCTCCAGGCCTCTCAGAACACTGGGGAGGCACATTCCCTGGCAGGTTGGTTGAGGGCTGTAGTTGTGGAGCAACTCAGTGCCAGGTTGGGTCAATTGGCAGAGCTTGTTCTGGCATGCCTGTGTGACCCAACCATGAAGGGCATGGTGCATCAGGCAGAAGAGAGGAGGCTCAGTAATAACCAAGAGGAGGGTGCTGGCATGCCTACTTTGAGTGTGCAGTTCAGTCCCAGAAGCAGCAGCATCACTGCTTCCCAATCCAGCAGCGTGACATCCCTGGCAGCACCAATGCAGCCGGCAGTTCCACCATTCCACCCTATGGTTCAAATGATGTTGCCTTGGCACTTGCCAGGAGTATGGGAGGTGCCAACCGCTCCCTGCAGTGGTGCAGAGCACAGTGTTGTGCAGTACCTGCAGGAACTGGTGGTAGCAGCGGACCCTGAGATGGACCTTGTCCAGTTTGGGATAATGTGTTGCCAAGGATGGCCAGACTTGGCAGCAGTTGCCAGATGGCTCCTCTCCTGTCCCCGGACCAGTGTCAAGAATGAGAGGGTGTTCTTCATGGCCAGGGTGACACCCCACTGCTCGCGTTTGGATGCTGGCTTGGTTGAGCAGGTGGTCTTCCTGAAAGCCAACCTCCCCCTGCTGGGCTACCCTGAGCTGGTTGTGGAAGGTGAGTGACTGATGGTCACCCCCACCTGCTGAAACACGAGATCATTCTGGCCAACCAATGTGTCATGGTCTGCCTGTTAGAGCTGTTGACACATGCTGACACGCACGCATGCCAGCAGCTCATGATGATGGACCAGTGCCCCAGGGCCAGCACTAGGGATGTGCATGAACTGTTCGTGCACTCCCTGGGGTAGTATTTTAAAAGAGCAGCTAAGGAGCTCCTTACCTGCTCACCCCCGCTGACCATGCAAATGGCCGGCGTGCATGCACAGGGCTGGGGTGCATGCTGATGCTGATCAGGGCTGCAGGAAGTAGCGCTGCAGCCCCGCGCTTCTCTTGAAAAACTGAGCACCATCGAGGAGGAAGCTGTGGGGGCAGGGGAACGCAAGTAAGGAGCTGCTTACCTGCCCTTTTAAAAGGCACCCCCCACCAGTCAAGCCGGTGCTTCTTTTTGGAAATGCCGAACCAGCTCGTGCACTTCCCTAGCCAGCACCCATCAAAGGTCATTGTGGAGCAAAGCTGAGCTTTTTTTGGATTGCTGCCTGGCTTGTATTTGCACCGCCAGGCTTGTGATGATGCACTGGCGCAGGGCCAGCTCCCATCAGAGGCTGTGGTGCAGCACAGGTGGGGTTGTTTATTTATTTATTTATTTTAAAAACCTGCTGCTTCCTGGGTGGCTTTCAATTGTGTTGATTGTTTTGGTTGCTTGTTAATTGTTTTTTTTGTGGTTAGCTCTCCTGCAGCACAGTTGCACATGCACACACACACAGAGAGAGGCCCATGATGAGTCTAGACTGGTTCCCTGGCATGTGTCAGCCGGGCCCAGCCTTACCTGAGGCCAACTTACTGCACAAACAAAAAGAAGACATCTCATGTGGTTTTCTTTTTTCAATGTCAGCGTGCACACTGCGCGCACACACACAAATTCATTTTTTCTTGCTCAGTGAGTGATCTCACTCAGATGGACAAAGGCAGAAGAATTTGGTTGCCTTGCCAGGCTTGCATGCCCTTCCTTCCTTCCTGAGACTTGAGGTTCAGTCTGTTGTGGCGAAATCTCTACCTGCTGTTGATTTATTTTCGGTGTGAGACATGTGTCTGTCATGTGGACTATGGTCTGACTCTGGGCATTCTGAATGCACGCTCAGAATCAGGGGCACCTGGTAGGCCACTGTATGGATCAGGATGCTGCACTAGATAGGCCTTGAGCCTGATCCAACAAGGCTGTTCTAATGTTTTTCTATCAAAAGGTTGCTGCCCACTGCTGCTATTGCTATGGAATAATTGTGTGTGTCTGGAGAGCAACTTGTGGCACTAGCAATGATGTGTCATCGGGCACTGGGCAGGGTGTTGTGGCTGGCACAGAATCTGGGTCAATGATTATTTATTGGTCTGCTTTGCGCTGTGTTTTGTGGGAGAATCTCTTTTTAAAAAATTTAATGTATGAGAGTGAACTTGTGCTGTTTGTTTCTCCCATATGGAATAATGGGAATTTGAACCAACCCATTATTCCCTATAGGAAGCGCCTAGGGACACCAAAACGGGTTGGGTGGTACATCATGATGGGTGCTACCTACCACCCATCCCACAAATTGGTCAGGCTATTTTTTTTTTTAATGAATTTTTCCAGGGTCAATATGTCAAGGGTAGACCTGATGATCCTGAAAAATTCAAAAATTCTTTGAAAAGAGCCCACTTGCCTGACTGCTTTGCGGGTTGGGTGGTAAGTAGCACCCATCATGATGTACCACCCAAACTGTTTTGATGTCCCTAGGTGCTACTCATAGGGAATAATGGGCTGGTTTGAATTCCCACTATTCCCAAAAGCAGAAACACTTTGAAAGTGGTTTGACCCCGGTTCGATAGAACCGGTACTAAAACCAGGGACCCCGGTTCAAATTCAAACCAAACTGGGAAAACCAGTTCTGTGCACACCCCTAAATGGAAGCAGGGGACCAAGGAAAAGTACCAAAGAGTGGCATGAACCTGTAGGGATGGTTTCAGGAAATCTAAGGCTCAGAATGAGCTGAGACTTGTGAGGGATACAAAAAAGAACAAAAGTAGTTTTATACATATGTCCGAAACAAAAGGAAGGTCAAGAAGAGTTGCTTGAAGAAGATGGTGCAATGGTTAGAGGGTGAAAGAGAGAAAGCAGAGCTGTTTAATCCCTATCTTCTCTGATGAGGCAGGTGTGGTCCAACAGAAAACAGTTGCACATTATTAGATAAGGGGAATGCACTTCAAGATAGGTAAAGCGATAGTAAAAGAATACTTACTGTAGATACCTTAAATAAGTATAAATTTCTAGGTCTAAGTCACCTAATGGTGCAGTGGGGAAGCAACCTTTCTAGAGAGCAGGAGGTTGTTGGTTCAAATCCCTGCTGGTGTGTTTCCCAGAATATGGAAAACTCCTATATCGAGCAGCAGTGATATAGGAAGATGCTGAAAGGCATCATCTCATAGTGCGCGGGAGAAGGAAATGGTAAACTCCTCCCATATTCTACCAAGAACTATCATACTCTGGACACATTATGCGAAAACCCAGCTCCCTTGAGAAGTCCATAATGCTGGGGAAAGTTGAAGGAAAGAGAAGAAGAGGATGACTAGCAGCAAGGTGGATGGACTCGATTATGACAGCAATGAATGCACCACTGAGAGACCTTAAAGGCCAAGTTGAAGACAGATAATCCCAGAGAGAATCTATTTATGTGGTCGCTAAGAGTTGACACTGACTTGATGGCCGTTAATCAATCAATCCTACCAAAAAACCACGTTGCTCTGTGGTCGCCAGGAGTCAACACCGACTTGATGGCACAACCTTTCCTCTCCTTCCTTTCTAGGTCAAAATGAATTACATCTCCCAGTACTTGCTGATGAAGGAACTTGAAGTTAACCATTAGTCAGAATAGTTCATTATTACTCTCTTCCTGATATGCTACATATAGTTCACTAATGAAGGAGGCTTGTTATGAGGCAATATGTCCTCCTTCCCTGGCAGCTTTAAATGGTCCAGAATTCCACCATTTCAAACTTCAGTCTCATTCTATGTAATGTATAGAATGGGTTTAAGTGTTGATGTTTTCGTTGTCTTGACATATTTCCACAGCATCTACCAACAACCTGTCCCAAAGTTCAGGGGCATTACTCATCCCCACTGTACTACAAATTATAATTGTTCATATTAACACATGCAGATTCTGCTAAAATCTATTAGCACAATTGTGAAACATCCAAAGGTTTAAGCTGCATTTCCCCATCCCAGCAAAAAGCCTGATTCACAGCTACAAATTCCTCCTATCTTAATAAAAAAATAAATTGTTGGTTGCTTTCCAATAGCACAAAGAAAAAAACATGCATAAGCTTGGATGCATGGCTTAAATCATCATGCCAAGTTTCACATCAATGAGAACAAGAAAGGCAAAGTATATCAAGTTGTTCATATCTTCATTTGAGATTTTTTGCTTTCCTGTTTTAAAAAGGACAGGTGTTCTCTCTTGAAAAAATGATTTTAGTATTAAGCTGTTAATGTGGTCAATTGAAAAATGTCCTGTGGGGAAATATTATCTCTCTTCCACCACAGCACAAAAGCAAACAAGCTAACTAGGAAACTGATTGCACCCTGCTGCTTTTAATGGCACTGCTGTTTGTTATTTCAACAGTAAAACAAGTTTAGAATCAAAACAACATTTTTCTGAAACCAATGTTGCCAAGCAAGTGATACAGAAAACCAGGGTACTACCATGTAGTTTCTTTCGAGCCAACATGTGTGCTGAACCAACATTCAGTAAACAGGTCGGATAGCACATTTTCTGGGAAAGAGTGAACAGCATTTTGTCCTGGACATCTTGCTAAGATGGCAGTTTTGTACCATTCAATATGTGCAAAATCAAAGTACAGTAAGCACAAAGACTTAAATCAGACATCACTCCAAAGCACATTTTGCACTAGCCATATTGCACTACCAAAACCAGGGTCTGAGTTTCAGAACAACAGGCAAACAAGGGTTTAGAGCAGCTTGTGTACTTTCATTTACTAACTTTCCCCCACTCCTGTTCACACATCCTTTTGCAATGGTCTCCAGAGGTCCAACAGCCATAGCACATTAAACCAACACAAACCATGGTTTGAAAACCCACTTCAAAATTTAGTTTCCAGTTTGCTGGTGGATGACAAACTATGTTTTGTTAATTCAGACATTATGCCAAACTATAATTAAGCTTCCTTAGTTATGGTTTGGTGTGATGTCTGAACTGATCCAATGTCAAATGTTCTCAGTCTATTTCACTGAACTAGTGAAAATACTTTCAATAGTTTTTTCTTGAATACTCTCAATACTATCTAGACCAGGCTGCACAACTTTGGCCCTTTGGGGTGCTTGTACCTTCTCTGGGAGTAATTCAGATTATCTCTGAATAATATGATCCTGCCTCTTCCATTTTGATAATCAGCTATTATCCAGCTATTATTGGACTACAACTCCCATCATCCCTGGGATCTTTATAAAGTGCAGATTATCTTAAGATGGCTCTTGTATGGCTTTTCATTTGGGGCCAGAAGTGAGGATGGAGTGATGGGATATGTCCAGGGAATCATTAGTATTTTTCATCTTTGTTCTGCCTTTTGATGGGAAGTGAAAAAATAATATTAGGGAAATTTCCTAATATTTTTAGGAGCTGTCTTTTTACAGCTGTTAAACTTTCAAGGAAGGTATTCAGCACAGGCAGTTCTTAAATAACTATGATTGCTCTCATTATATTCCCTTGATTAAATACTATAATGAGAGAGATTTTTAAACAGGAAATAAATTTGTGCATTCCCCATTTTTTAGGAAATTTGATTCATTTTACTCCAAGAATATGTCAGAAAATGTCATACCAGGACTATGATATGACAGCAACCAAATTTGACCATGACATATTTATTGCGGGGGGGGGCTGCTTGTTTGGACTTTCTGTGGCAGTTCTGGTCCAGTACTTGCCACCAGGCACTAGTAAATTCTCAGTCTAGATGATGAGAATTTCCCTCTCCACAGCCATGGCAGTCAGACTAAAATTCGGTTTTCATCATTTCAATCTTGTCTAATCCTCAACTACACAACTGTGCCTTCAAGAGAGAGGAATAGAAGAGTTTTTCCTTAGGAAGTTGCTGCTGCTTCTTCTTTGAAATAATATATTATTGGGTAGCTTACTGAACTCCGTTTCCTGTGTCATCATTGAGTCTCACCCTGGAGGGGAGGGTACAGGGTAGCCTGAAGTCACAGTTATTCCATGAACTGGGGCAGCCATCCCCTGTGAGGCTATCAGCTTTGCAACAGCCAGAACAGCCTTCCTTGCCTCTATTAACTTCCCTTTTAACTGCTGCTGGCAATGTTTTCAATGGCTGTTGGCACTGTTATTGTTGGGGTAAGTGCCATGAAGAAGGTTGTGGCCAAGACTGGAATGAAGAGGAGGCCTGTAATAGTTCCTGCAGCCCCTTTCATTCTTTCCACAAATCTTGTTCCTCCTCCCTTTCCAGTCTTGCCTTCCTTTCTAGGACTGAGGACTAGTGCAGAAGCTGCTGTTACCTCTCACTCCTTTCTGGTACAGTTGTGTTTACTTTCAGTTAGGACCATCAGAATAACATTTATTTATTTGTGTCCCATCCTCCTCCCATGGAACAGGGTGATTACTTGAGAGGTTATCCCATTTTATCCTGACAGCAATCCTATTAATCAGGTTAGGCTGAGAGACAATGACCAATGCAAAGCTTCCCATATGACGACCAACCCAAAGCTCCCCATCTATGAAGAACCCAGGTCTAAGTCCAACATGCTATTGACAAATTACACTGTTTCAAAGAAAGGTAATTATCTGTAATAACATCTTACCGATTGGGAAGAGACCAACAATTTTAAAGGCCCATCAAGTGTAAATCAGTTTGTCTCTCATTACCATCACCCTTCCTTGGGAATATTTTTTTAAAGCAAGCAGAATAGAGCTAGCACAAGTAACAGTGAGAGTTTGCCTTCGATTAACAAACTGACTGGAAAAAGATTTCTGAATTCTTTCCAAGGTATTATATTGAAAGGAATCTCTGTGTTAAAGCTATAACAAAAATACATTCAAGCCCGCATTGCTTCTGGCACTCTACAATGTAAGCAGTTTATTCCCAGAACATGTTAAAAGTTCAGCTCCTGTTACTGCAGAAAAGATCCAGTAAGTTAATATCAGGTGGTGAGTGTCATATACAATTCCTTAACATCTCTGTGTATTCAGAGGCACTGTAGGCTATTTGTAGTGGAATGGAAGCACATTATATGTCCATAAAAGCAATACAAAGTCTGAAGAGTGGATATACAGTAGGAGAACTAACTCCCAACAGCAATTTTCTGAACAAAAATTGCTGCTTAAAGTTCATTCACCTATCAGATAGGATTTACAGTTTTGTATTAAATCAAATCCAGCTGCTTGCATCTGGTTGTAATGAATACCTGGAGTGCAAGAGGAAGAAGCTGGGGGAAGGGGGAACCTCCTTAGGCCAAAACACATCAACTTAAAATATTCAATACTGGTGCATGGGGAAAAAACTCTTTGCTGAGATCTGCTATAATCATTGTTTTAGACAGCCATGATTGTTTTAAAACTGAACAACTTTTCATTGATAACCTTACCATATGTACTTATTCTGCATAGAAGTATGTGTAGTTTCTCCCTGATTTTTTATGTTAACAAAGAACCTGTAATTGCATTTATGGATCCCCGCCACCCCAATTGATATTGCTCATTTTGTCTTGTTATCATCAGACCTAGCAATTCTCATCAAAGTAGTTAAGTTTGTCTCATTTAACTAGTGGCTCTTATAACAGTGATTATCAAAATGAAAGAGGCAGGATCATATGATCCCTTTCCATTTAGTTTCCCTTTCCCTTTCCTGAGCTGACAAGGATTCTCACCCACCTATATACTCTCCAGCTTTTGTTGTCTTCTGGAGGATCATGACACAGTAATATGCATGCATGGTTTATTTTCTGGCATTTCCTTACTGAGGTGCAGAAGTTTAGGCTAACAGGGGCCTGTATGAGTAATAGCATAACTGGTGTTGTACCAATTTCGAGACCCAAACTTGAGTTAAGTTCATTTGGCATATTAGTGACAGACTGGAATAAGCAGACCCAGCCGATTCCACTCGACTCAGACTTCAGAGTGATTTGTGAAATGCTCCAAGCTTCAAGCATAGTGAAGGGGCTGATGCTTTCAGGAGGCCTTCAAGGCATGTGAGGTGGCATTCTAGCATGCCCTGGGGATATCCCTCACATGCTCCATGCCACTTCAGAGGCCTAAGGGGCACGCAAGACAGGGGCCTAACATAACACCTATACCCTTGTTGCACCTGAGTTCTCCGATTATCTTGGAGAGTCTTGGCTCCATTCCAAAAATGCTTCTGACCCAGTCAGCACCTGTGGTTCCAAATCCAGATGCCTGGGTGAAATCTGGCAGGATCCTTTATACCAGAAGGAAAATACATAGGTAGAGACAAGGTAGAGACAAGATATCAGGTAGAGACAAGATATCAGTACAGACAGGTTGACATTAACTTTAGTTACAATATCTCAACATCTATATTGTTAAAAACAACTATATTGCTTTTAAAATATTTTGTAAACTTAAATAAGCCACAAAAAGGAATCTGTGCCAAAGTGATGCCAATGTTCACTTACCTGTTTAAGTGCCTTTTTGGTGTGCTGCTGGAAGGAAGACACTAGCTTGCTTTGCATTTGTGCATTTGTAAGGCTTGAGTCCCGAATGGAAGACACTTCTTCAGATGTTTGCTTTGGGCAAACTAAGAATATAGAAATAAAACAAAGCACTGAGAATACAGGGAAGTCAGTCTGAAATGTTAATTTAATTTTATTTGAGATTTTAAGATGTCACAGGACTTTCTGAATGGGGAAGGACTCCAGAGTATACTGATCTGCAATTTAAGAAAGCAGACAGCATGAAAGACATGCAAGATTGCCTCTGGAAGAACATGGCTAATGCTAAGTAAGACACAACCACCAATGCCAGTTCAAACTACCACAGGCTTGCCTAATGCTTCTTCAGGGAAACCTCAGAGATTTGCCTAAATCAGCCTGATCTTTTATTCCTCCTAGTAGAACATAAGCCTCCATGTATACAAGGCATCTGCATGGCCACTGGCAATGAAATTACACAAAGCTCAGTTTTGTCAAGATGTAAATTTTCAATTGTGTGCTACCAACATATGCTACATTCGGTGAATGCCTTGCTACAAACAAATTAACATCTGTGAAATGTTTTTCACTATAATTTGAAAAAACACTCTTCTGTCTGCAGTGAAGTTTAGAAGTAACCTGAACACAAGTGAGAGCAAAACAACCAATTCAGGATGCCCATCATCATCTTGTGAAACACTACAGAATGTAATAGACAAAGATAATCTAACAGTCTTAAGAGATCTTTCGACCTGGCGGGTTAGCGATGAAGCTCAGCCAGAGAGAAACATGGGCAACACACAAAATAAATTCTGTCCAATGTTCTAGTTTCCAGTTCAGATGGCAAGTAATTGTAAAGCTAAATATATATATATTTTATTCTTGTGAAATAGAGCTTAAATAAAAGTCTAAGTTCGCATATACCTAGCAATAAATAATACACATTTATATAGCACTCTGAAGTCTTAAAAGTGCTTCACATACAATGGTCTGTTTTAGACATTGTGCGAAGCTTCAGAAGTGTACATTCCCCTCTGCTCAGCACATAAAAGGAGAAATCATTCTGCTTCTGATCCTGGCTTTGAACAAGCACACTGAACAACTTGGTTTTTCTACATCTACTGATATGTGTGGCAAGGGAAGGAACAAGGCAGTGGATTCTCTGAACCGGAGCTTGGATGTTGTTCTAGACTGGATGGGGGCAAACAAACTGAAACATAATCCAGGTAAGATGGAAGTGCTCATGGTTGGTAAAACTGATCATCTGAGTAGCAAGGCAAATTGAGTCTTGGACAAGGTCATGTTCCCTCTGAAAGACAGTCTTCAGTTTGAGGGTGTTTCTGGACCTGACACTGTCCTTGGAAGCCCAGGTGGCGGCAGTGTGCAGAGGTGCTTTTTACCAGCTATTGCTGGTACGCCAGCTGTGACCCTACTTGGAGAAGTTGGACCTGACCTCAGTCACTCATGCTTTGGTAACATCCAGATTGGACTACTGAAATGCACTCTATGTGGGGGTGCCCTTGAAGACAGTTTAGAAGCTTCAGCTCACCCAGAACGCTGCTGCAAGGATGCTCATGGGCATGTCACTTCATGAATGTCACACCCATCCTGCAGCAGCTTCATTGGTTACCAGTCAACTTCCAGGCTAGATTCAAGGTGTTGGTCGAAGCAATATATGGCTTGGGACTGGGGTACTTGTTGGACAGCATTTGCCCATATGAACCTACTAGGGCCCTCTGCTCGGCATCTCAGGCCCTGCTCATGGTCCCGCCACTAAAAGAGATCTGGTTGGTGGGGACTAGAGACAGGACCTTTTTAGTTGTGGCCCCTTGGTTTTGGAACACCGTCCCCAAAAAGCTTCGCCATGCTCCCTCCCACAGTGTATTTTAAAAACACAATTAAAATGCATCTTTTAAAAGAGGCTTTTAAATGTTTTATCTGCAGCTTATATCTGGCAGGTTCTTCAGTTTTTATAGTTCTCAGTTTTTCACTTATTAATAACGCTTAATTTGAAACTTTTTTTAAAAAAGTGGTTTTAGCCTGGTCTTTTAAGTTATTTAACTTTATTAGACTTTTATTTTACATCGTATCTATTTTATTAATGTTGTGAACCGCCCCAAGCAGTAGTATGTTGGAGAGGCAGGGTATAAATATTTTCCCCAAAAATAAAATAAATGAATGACTGATTGAATGAATGAAAGAATGAATAAAACTGGCCTTGCAAACAATAAAACATTTTTACTATTCTGTGGCAGCTTCTATCTACATTCCTAGATTTAAGCTAGTGTGCTGTTTATTTATTTAGACATATTTTATACCAACTCAACATATGTCTCAAAGCAGTTTACAGAAATTAATTTCAAAGACGATAAAAAACACATGAAAAATAATAAACTTTTAAAAAACTGCTTAAAAGTTAACAAAATGTCTGGTTAAGCATATATATTCTGAGCATTTTTCTGAAGGCTGCCAGATACATTGAAGCTCTTGACAAGGAGCATTCCAAAAACTCAGTCTGACCATGGAGAAGGCTAGTTAGTCCATTAGAGACAATATGGTTATGCTCGCACTGAATCTAGTTAATGGTAAAATTTGGACTGGCTAATCAGTCAAGGACAACAGATTTTGAGGAGTAGGCATTTGTCAAACATTATTTATTATTATTATTTTTTATTTTATTTAAAATATTGCTATACTGCCCAAAACTTGCATCTCTGGGTGGTTTACAATTAAAATCATTTAAAAGATTAAAAACATTTAAAACCCAGTATTAACATTATTTAGAACTACAAGTCTAATTAAAAGCCAGGGTGAATAAATGTGTCTTCAGTGCCTTTTAAAAAGTTGCCAGAGATGGAGAGGCTCTTATTTCAACAGGTAGCGCATTCCAAAGTCCAGGGGCTGCAACGGAGAAGGCCCATTCCTGAGTAGCCACCAGATGAGTTGGTGGCAGCTGCAGGCGAACCTCTCCAGATGATCTTAGCAGGCAGTGGGGCTCATGGCGAAGAAAATGTTCTCTTTAATACCCAGGGCCTAAGCTATTTAGGACTTTATAGGTAATAACCAGCACTTTGTAATTTGCCTGGAAACGTATCGGCAGCCAGTGGAATTCCTTCAACACAGGAGTAATATGGTCTCTCCTAGATGACCCAGAGACCAACTTGGCTGCCGTGTTCTGAACCAACTGCAGGTTCCAGTCTATGTACCAAGGCAGCCCCACATAGAGCGCATGGCAGTAATTCAGCCTAGAGGTTTATCAGCATATGTACCACTGTTTTGAGGTCCTTCATCTCAAGAAACGGATGCAGCTGGCATATCAGCCGAAGCTGATAAAAAGCACCTCTGGCCACTGCCTCAACCTGGGACACCAGGGAGAGGTTCGGATCCAGAAGCACCCTGAGACTGTGTACCTGTTCCTTCCAGGGGAGTGTGACCCCATCCAGAATGAGCAGATCAAAACCGTCTCCTGAGTTTCGACCCTGCACAATAAGTACTTCCATCTTCTCTGGATTCAGCCTCAGTTTGTTATCCCTCATTCAGCCCATTACCGCCTGCAGGCAGGCATTTAGGGAGGTTATGCCTTCTCCCAATGATATTGACATGGAGACAATAGATTTGAGTGTCATCAGCATATTGATAACACCCTGTGCCAAATCCCCTGATGATCTCTCCCAGCGGTTTCATGTAGATGTTAAACAACATTCGAGACAATATAGAGCCCTGAGGGACACCATGGGAAAGTTCAGATTTTGAAGAACAACTGTCTCCAAGCGACACCATCTGGAATCTGCCCGTGAGGTAGGAGCAGAACCACAACAAATCAGTGCCTTCCACCCCCAATCCCTTTAGATGTTCCAGAAGGATACTACAGTCAATAGTATCGAAAGCTGCCAAAAGATCCAAAAGGACCAACAGAGTCACACTCCCTCTGTCAATTTCCAGTTGGAGATCATCCATCAGGCTGACCAAGGCAGTCTCCACCCCCATAGCCCGCCTGAAAGCCAGTTTGAAATGGGTCTGGATAATCAGTTTCCTTCAAGACCATGTGGAACTGGGAGGCCACCACCTCCTCAGTCACCTTGCCCAACCATGGAAGGTTGGAGACAGGCCTGTAATTATTTAACTCTGAGGGATCCAAGGCAGGCTTCTTCCGAAGCGGTCTGCCTCCTTAAGACAAGGAGGCATCCTGCCCTTGCTCAGAGAAGCATTTATAATCTCTACCAGGCCCTCTACAACATCCTCCCTGCCAGATAGTATAAGCCATGTCAGACAAAGATCAAGAGTGCAGGTGGTAGGCCGCACCATTCCAAGTAACTTGTCCAGATCCTCAGGAGTCACAACCTGAAAATGATCCAGGGTCATCACATAATAGGAGCTGCTGGAAATCTCAGCATCAGACTCTGTAACATTTGGGGAGTTTGAATCCAAGTCGGCCCAAATACAAGAGATTTTGTCCACAAAGAACTCATTAAAAACGTCACAGCGAGTAATTGTTGGTTCTAAGTACTGATTCAAGGGGGAAGAGGCGCACATTAGCCCCTTCACGACCCTGAACAACTCTGCTGGACATGAACTTGCGGACTCAATACCAGATGAAGAGAATCGATTATTTGCCACAAGTATCGCCTGAGCATAGATCTTCAAATGCTCTCTATGTAATAATCTGTCAGATTTGAGTCAAGTCTTCCTCCACTTGCGCTCTAGTCGTCTACCTTGCCGCTTCAGGCCCCGTAGTTCTTCCGTATACCAAGGGGCCAGTTTCGAAGCGGGTTGGAGAGGACAATTAGGAGTGATCGTGTCCACTGCCCTGGTGAGTTGATTATTCCAATTCTCCACGAGAGTGTTGACAGAGTCACCAGCAGATTCAACACTAAATCCCTCCAAGGCTTCTTAGAATCCTATTGCATCCAGTAACCTTCTCAGGCGGACCATCCTAATGGGCCCTCCACCCTGCGGAGGTGAGACGTGGTCGTGAGTTCAACCTTAACCAGATGGTGGTCCATCCATGACAAAGGGGAAATCACCGGAGTCCCCCCACCCATGGAACATCACCCTGTTCATAGTGAAAGACCAGATCAAGCATGTGATCAGCAATATGTGTCAATCCCGAGACCACCTGGGATAGGCCCATAGTTGTCATGGCTGCTGTGAACTCCTGAGCCGCCCTGGACAAATTGGTCCCAAAGTGAACATTGAAGTTCCCCAGCACTCCAAGCCTGAGAGACTCCAACACCAAACCTGAGACCAAGTATGTCAGCAAAGTTAGGGACTCCGTCAGGCAGTGGAGTGATCCGTACACCAACTGAAGTCCCAGTCTATCCCTGGTCCCCAAACTTAGGTACACACATTCTATATGGTCAGACATTTCGACAGAGATCCTGGCAAGAGAGATATTGCTCTTGTAGAATACAGCCACTCCACCTCCCCACCCACTTACCCTCCCCTGCTCCTCAACAGAGTACCCTGGAGGAAGAAGCCAGGACCAGATCGGACCACCAGCATCCACCAACCAAGTCTCCGTAATACATACCAGATCAGCCCCTTCCTCCAGAATCAAATCTTGGATGATCGATCTGGCATTACAAAGGAGCAAGACGAGGCTCTGTGAGTGGTTAGCATTGCTTTCCAAGGTCAAAGAACTGGCAGGACAGCCAGAAGGGGAAATAGCAATTAGGTTTCTGATTTCTCTTTCCCTGCAATGGCCTGCTGACCTGTCAACGTTACTCTTTCTATTCCCCACCACCACTGGAATAGCTGCCCCCTAATTAGTGGATACACTCCCTGTCTCCCTATCTCCAGACAGACCTAGACACATTAAAACTCAACTTACCCAAGATTACAAGGAGAAGCCCAATTATAATACCCACCCTCCTTTACACACCCATGAGGGATCTTGAGCCAAACAGCCTGGCCCTCCCCCTTGTTATACCCTGAAGTGGCTGCCCCAAAGGAGCAACAGACAGTGTTCCTATGAAGCCCAAAACTGAGCAGGTGACCCGAGGAACTGCTGAGTCACCCAGGAGCTGGTCCCAATACTGCACACACTCCCCATAGATGTTACCCAGAGGCAGCAGCCCCACAGGGGAAGCAGGAGCAGGCAGGCAACAGCAGAAGGAACCTACAGCACCCACAGCACAGCATAGTTTGATTCCTCCGATTCATCAGATTGTGGAATTGATTATTCCACTGCGGGTGGAATTGCTGAGCAGATCCAGACTAGCATTGTGCCAGTGTAACACTCTTGCACTAACAAAATGACATATGGCAAGAGTGTTGGGCAGAGAAATGAACCTGTTTTCCAAACTAGTGCTTGTACTAGCAGATGTTGTTGTGCAACCTCTAGTGAAACAGCACGCATTAGGTACATGTGTGCGTGCATGTGTAGGTTGCTGTAATTGTGTTCCAAATATTTTTGGTACTACTACTAATAGCAAATAATAGGAATTATTGAATTGATACTGACTACCAGTATTTGGCCTTCGTTTGGAAAAGGTTTTGAATTGCATTCAGCACAGCAGTGTTCTCTCTATTTTTTTTTCATGTGTGTGTGGAATGAGTTTTGTTCTGGGTGGCAGTATCAAGGCAGTGCATGCGCATACACATTCATAGTGGGGCCTTCCTGATCCAACCTGAGTGGAATCTAAAATTAATTGAGCAGACATCAAAAAACATGTGAGCATGTGCACGCCTTAGAGGGAACACTGCAGCACAAAACCTTAGACATTAGATATTAATTTCACAGCTTGTGATCATTGTAGGGCACTGCTAGTGGAAGCCGATTTCTTTCATGAGCAGTTGTGCCATATTGTAGAGGAGCACAAATCACTTGGAGGAGATTTTCTCATTTTACACTAATGCAACATTAGTCTGGATAATAATCAATATTTTCAACAGTCTTTCTGCAGCCTAAGAAAGTCCATCTTTTTCAGGTTGCTTTGTTATGAGAAACAGTCCACACTGGCCCTTACGTAGGCCACAATTCCATCCTTAAAAACTAGGACTGACATTAGACAACAAAGGGATACTTGAGAAGAAGAAATGAAATGGTAACAAAAATAGCTTAAGATTCTTGCAGTAGTTCTTATACAAGCTTGAGTGTCGCTAATTTTTCCTATTATAAAGGATAATTACTAGCTCAAATACATAAAAGAACCAACTGCCATCTAAGCCCACCTTATAAATATTGTTTGCTAAAATAAGAGTGCATGCATTGAGTTACTAACTGCTGGACAGAGAATGGATGGGCTTCATAATCCCAGGCAAAAGGATGTTGCTCTTTTTCAGCTGCTAAAGAATACATTTAATAATGAATATCACAGTATTTACTTTAAACAGAGACAGGGCAAGTCACTGGCCAAATCTGGATATAATGCAGACTCTGGCAAATTATGGTTTGTAGAGAGGCAATCAACCTCATGACTGTGCATTCCTATTAGCAGTGAGTTTGCTTCTCCCCACCTCCTCTCTCTCTCTCTCTCTCTTTTTTTTTTTTTTGACCACTTTGGGAACCAGAGGCTTGCCACAGGAGTATAGCCAGCCATAAAATTCGGCATTTGGTAGCCTAAGAAGTCCAGGACTCCCTGGGCAGAAAACCCAGAGGGAACCCTTTGAGGCGGAGTCTTCCGCAAGTTAGGCCTGCCTGATGCTTGGGACCTTCAGTGATCCCCCAGAGTGTTGTGAACTCACATAGAGCTAGTCTTGGGTGGTGCACTGACACCCCCACCCTCCTAGCCTTGCCTTCTGCCAGGAAGGTCTAAAAAGGGGCTCTTGCCCAGCTTTCCACAGGTAGAAAACATTCCTTGGCATCAAACATAAGAACAGTAGACCCAGGAAAAGTATACAAAGTTTTTCCCACTGCTTTTAACTCTATATTTTGGCCTCTCTCCACGCTCTTTTGTCCTCTCCCCATTTGGTATATCCACTTAACCACCATGCTATATTTATTGTATTGGTGCCTGCACAATATTGTCTGCATAGATGGTTTGTGTTTTTGGTGCAACCAAGCCTGCAAAATACTCCCGTTCTGAGTTGTGCATCTGTTGCTTCAATACATTTCCTTTCTTGTTTCACAGTGCCTAGTCTCTTGCTCTTCTAGGGATGTTCTAACATGGATATTTGCCTTTGCCTAGATTGTGATCCTTTGTTATTGCACACCTGAGAATTTGGTTTCAGAGCTAATTCCCCCAACTTGAGTTACAGATAGAGATGTGATAGCTGACATGCATCTGAGCATGAGCGGTAAAACTTCATTTCCCCTCCCACACAATCCCTTTTCATTATTAACTATGGCTTTGCATTGCATGCACACCAAAAACAACAACAACCCACAGTTAATGAAAACTATGGATTCCCTGGCCACATCCAGACATACACTATATCCACAGTTACAATTCATAACTACAATTTGTGCCACAGATGTACATACCACGATCAGCCTAACTGGAGTTGAAGGAAAGGGCAGTTGCTCCCTGCTGCTCAGCCTCCCAGCCCCATCCCAGCCAGCTCAGTGGTCAAAGCAACACTACATCAGCTGCTTGACTGTGGTTGTCTACGATCTTGAATGGGTGTGCTGAGTGCGATTGTGCATTTTCTGAGCAGGGGAAGCACACTGAAAGCCCTTTAAATGCCCTGCAATGCCAGCACTGCTTCTGCCAGGAGCGGCGTTGGAGCTTATGTAGATCAGCCGCCGTGGGGAACACCGGGGTGAGGGGAGCTGGCATTTTCAGTGATCCCTGCCAAGCCTCATGGGCATATGTGCTTTAGGGCGATTTGACTGTCAGAGTGAGAGCTTTTAATCCTGCTGACCACCAGCCACCAAGACCGGGAAAGGTGTTGCTGGGGAACCCTTTCCTGGGGCTTACAGGGACATAGTATCCCAGCTGGGTGGCTGCAGCCCTCTGGCCCACATGTGTGCCTCCATGGCCTGCAATTCTAATGAGAGAGCAGTCCTGGCTTGTAATGGCAGCACAATATCTAGATGTGACACAGGAGAATTCTGATCTTTTCCCAGGATGGCTATTCTCATATGGTATGGTCAATATTGCATGTGTACAACCCAGGGGAAGGGGTTGAGCCCTTTCCCCTCCAATTCTGTGTAAAACAAAATAGAACTGCCTTTTGTCCCCCTCCCTCTCAGCCATCCCCCCCTCCCAGCACCATGATGGGGTACCCTGCTTGTGCTGCCACTTGGAGTGTTTGTGCTTGTTGACATACTGTGAGCTGTGGCTTCCTTCTCGAGGAGCAAAGCACTGAGTACCTGTCCTGTCACCCCATGCCTTTACCCTGCCACTTGCCAGATGGGGGGAGCAAGGTATGGAATGGGGGGAGTGCCCCTGACTGGCTGTGCATCTTGACAGGCTGGCCAATCCAGGATGTGGGGGGTGGCCGCATCCCTACAGCCGGGCAACTCCATAGCTGGATAGCTGAAAGGAGGGGCATAGACTTTTTTCCAAGCAGCTGCCAGCAAGAAGTGCCAAAAGCATGGAGCACCCATGTTCTCAGGTGGGTCTGCACCACCTCTATGATTGGGGTTGGAAATGGGCAAGAAACCACGGTTATAGCTGGGTCAACAGTCAGATGTAACACTTTTGTTGGCGAAACTGCAGCTGTCAGCAGCAAAGCTTTGAGAAAACTAAAGGTCTCAATTTGAATTTGGCAGAGCAAAATTGAGTTAGCTTTCAGACCATAACCATGGTTTTGAACATTTGGGCGTACTGTAGTTTCTACCTCGGACAGCTATAACTGCAGTTAAAGTGTACAGTATGTGTGAACTGGACCCTTGTAAACCAGAGACTGAGAGCATAGCTTGAAGTGAGTTCCAAACCAGTTATATGAGTGGAAGTAGTTTGCATTAATTTTTCCCTCCTTTCCCAGTGTTAACTGTGGTTCTGCATTACATGCAATGTAGAACTACAGTTAACCCTGGGAAGGAAGAGAAAATTGCTCTGGAAAAGTAAACAGGAAAAGTGTGCATTCACAAGGTTAGTTTCTGATTTGCAAACCATAGCTTGCTGCAGAACAGTGCTACACCTGCATTGGGTCACTAATATTGCAATTATATGCACCCTTAGTTGGGAGCAAGTCTAATTGAACTTAATGGGCCTTACTCTTCAGTGAACATGCATAACACAGCCTGCAAGAGTAAAAGTAAAGTTACTTCCCACTCCTCAATGATCTGTACTAGGGATATGGACGGAAAGGGATTTGCGTTCTGTTCTGAGCTCAGAACAGAATGCAAATGCCTGGAACATTCTGTCGGAACAACCAGTCATACGGGTTGTTCCGATGGAATGAGCATGGAACATTCTGCATGTTCCAAGCTGCTCTGAGCACTATTTTGGAGGCATGTTTTTCTCGATTAGTTTGCAATCTCCTTGCTTCTTGGTTTATTTGTTATCATACAGTTGATTTGGAGATTGCAAGCCAACTGGAAACTAGTGCCAAAACAAGTCAGCAAGGGAATAACACACCTCCAAGATAGCACTCAGAACACTCAGAACATTTAAACTTGGAACAGGGTTGTTCCGTTACGAGCTCAAAACAGTCCCTTCATTTGAAGAGTGTTCTGTTCCAAGCTTGAAACAGCCCATTTAGAGTTAGAACGTTTCGAGCTCAAAATGTTCTGCACACCCCTAATCTGTACTTAATACTTAGGATACAAAAACAGCAAAGAAGATCATATTGGTTCTATTTGTTTTTCAGGTTTTAATGAAATATGGGGGTGGGATGAGATGAGCATCAACAGCAGCAGCATTAATTACTTTATGCTAAATATTACTATGCTTTGGGTATTCAACACACTAAAATGCACCAAATGCTCGCATATCTTGTTGCTTATGGAGTACCAGCAGTTGTAATCTGATAACCTAAAGCATATGAAATGGATCTCAAGGGCCAGTTATCATGGACCATTGTCTCTTGTGACACTGGGAGATATCCTAACAGAAGAACAGATACGTCTAGCACATGTGTGTGAAATCATTCTATAAAGCTGTGAAATCACTCTAAAAAGATAACTTGCCATACCCATTCTAGTTCTCTGCATACTTACACAGGCCAATGGTGTTATAGTATAACATAAGGACATTCCCATGGATACATTTCAGTCATGTACTTTAACTTGTGAACTTTTTTTCAGTTCTTGATAGAGACTATCAAGACCTATCAAAGTCTTGATAGAGCACACTGGATGATTATTTGGATTTCTGCACTGCTATGAAATGCTATAAAAAGACACTGAAGTGGTGGATAGCTTCTGACTTTTAGGATCGACCATCAACAGTCAAGGATCCAGCAGTCAAGAAATACGCTGCAGACTAGCACTTGGTAGGGTTGCAATGAAGGCCTTGGAAAGGATATTTAGATGCCGTGACGTGTCTACACCTACAAAGATTAGAATTGTTCGGTCAATTTTTTTTCCTGTCACACTCTATGGATGTGAAAGCTGGACTTTGAAGAAGCAAGATAGAAAAAGCACTGATGCTTTTGAACTTTGGTGCTGGAGAAAACCTTTGAGGATACCATGGACAGCCAGGAAAACCAACAAATGGATCAGAGAACAAATCAATCCAGAATTTTCACTTGAGGCACAAATGACCAGGCTCAAACTATCATACCTCAGACACATTGTGCAAAAACCCAGCTTCCTTGAGAAGTCCATAATGCTAGGAAAAGTTGAAGGAAAGAGAAGAGGACGACCAGCAGCAAGGTGGATGGACTTGATTACAACAGCAATGAATGCACCACTGAGAGACCTTAAAGGCCAGGTTGAAGACAGATCATCCTGGAGAGAATCTATCTATGTGGTCCCTAAGAGTCAACACTGACTTGATGGCACTTAATCTATCAATTGTTACTTCCTGATTGAGTTGGAACAAGCATGAGCCAAATGAAGCTCCACAATGAAGGACCTGCTTATTCCTTTCTATAAATAGCAAAACTTTGGTACGTGCAATGGTATACCCCATTGAAGCACCAAAGTTTCCCTTCTCATAGAGTACAGGAAGCATCTGCACACGGGAGGAAGCAGTACCTCTGAGAATTGAATGATACGGGATGTGAGAAATTTGTAGTCAAATGTTCCAATATCTATCTATCGATCTGTCACTTCCAAACTGCTGCAGAAGGCATTTAGTTTGATTGGGCTGTGCTGCTTTATGAATCAAACTCACCTCCTAGATGCTTCTATTAGGCACTTGTATTTCCCTCCAAAGCTAACAACATTCTTTGGGGGTGATGTAGATTGTGGAATTGATGCAGCGGGGAAAGGGTTAAAATGCCCCCAAGTGCTGCTCCAACCATCAAATTAATTTAAAAAACAAACAAACCCAAGGCTGCTTTGAAGTAAAGAAAAAGACACCTGGAAATACAGTCACAGCCTAGGAATATGCACGGAACTGGTTTGGCTAGTTTAGTTCGAATCCAGACCGGATTCGAACCAATGCGGCCCAGCCTCAGGCTTGGCTGAAGTAGTGATGAAAATGGCCTCTGTGCATGCATGGAGGTAACAAAAATGGTGTGTGTGTGTGTGTGTGTGTGCGTGCACGCAGAGGCCCGAACTGGATCACAGCCAGCCTGGGCTGTTTTTGGGGGGCCGGCGAAGGGCTTGGAGGAGCCCCCGCCTCCCCTGATGCTTCTCTGCTGCCGCCTCCTCTAAAGGGACGGAGGCCAGCGGAGGCTGTGTTCTCTCTCCACCCTGCCCCCCTTAGCATTAGGGATGCCCTTTTTACTTATAAAGGGGAATCCTCAAGGATACCTCTTTACAGGTAGACCTGAGCCAGCCTGCAAACTGGTTCTTAGAACCAGAGCCAGTCTGGTTTGAACTCAGACCAGCTCCTTTCTGTGGGGGGACCAGTCCCATTCAAACTCAGACTGCCTGAACTGGGCTGTTTCGGTGTCGAGCCCAACTCGAATAGAGTTGACTCAGACATGCCTATCACAGACTCCCCACATCTTATCTCAGTTATGGCATTTAACTTGATAATAATTGCTACATATTTTTACTTTAAAAAATAAGCCTATGGTCTTATGTGCATGTTACTTATATCAGTACAAGCCCTGCCCATTAGGACCATCTGAGGACATCATCCTGCATGTACTGCTGCTCACTGAAGCATGTTTGGGGGTACGATTTTTCATTAGTGGCACCCAAGTTGTAGAACAGCTTACCTCAGAGCATTCCACCCCCACCCCGATGTTTGCTTTTGCTGCTGCCTGATAATACATCTTTTAAAAGTCATTTTTAATATGGGCTTGATTCTTCTTTTTATAGTGAGCTTTTGAATGCATTTGTAGGTTCTGTCTCTGGCAGTCAGATTTCTGTTTTTATTGTACTTGGATTGGTTATATTGTTTTAACGTATTGTTGTAAGCCACCTTGGGCATTTCCAAAAGGCAAGGTATAAATATTTCAAACAAAGAAATAAAAAATGAAAATAATATTCTCAGAGTGGAAAAAGCCAGCATTACTGGAAGATTTAGAGATGAAAAAAGGCTTTTAATTTTTTTTAAAAAAACATACATAAGAATTAAGTAAAGCAAAGTACGCTGTAATGTTCCTCCATCATAGTCTCAACCAGATTTTTTTTAACCTGTTCCAAAATGTGTGCCAAAAAGACAATGGGAAGTTACCAGTTTCAAGTGTATGTATAAATTATCTGTATTATGTAGGGCAAGCCCTTAGGTTTTTGGCACCTTCGGCTAAGTTTGACTTTGGCGTCCCCCCAAGTGAGAAGTGCAAAGTCCTAGCTTTAACTTGAGCTGCACAGGATGATCATCCACCAGGGCGGGAGAGAGCGCAAAGCAAAACAAGGCAAGGATGGCTTTGCTCACTCACTCCTCCCCCTGAGCTCCTTCTCCCCAACCCCCTTTCCAGAGAGGAGAGTGAATGGGTACTCACAGCTAGCCAGTCATGTCAGTGGTGATTTGGAGAGGGAAAGGAAGGCAGGTAGCGCCCCCCAAGCATTAATGCCCTAGGTGGTTGCGTACATCTGTCTACTGGACACAGCCTGATAAGAGAGCATGAACCACCCCATTTCCCCCTCTAAAACTAAAATAGTAGTGCCCTTGTTTTTAAACAAGCCAGGGTGGTTTTGAATAAGATCAGAAGGCATTTTCTTTCACTGTTATAGTAATTTGAAGAGAGGCGGAAATTGGAGATTGCCAATTTGATGGTGGAAGCAGGGGAGGTGTACATTAACACTTTCCCCCAGCTCCATTTCCCCTAAATTGCCCCAAAGGCTGCTGCAGCTGCACTGGGGGTGTGTGTGTGTGAGATGCAGGTACCTAATTAGTAACAGCTGGAGCTGGTGGCTTGGATCAAGAAAATCCCACTAGTGTAGGTGAGGGGAGGGAGGGAGGGTTAGAACACCCCCAGTACCCAACCCCAATTCCCAGCAATACAATGCATATTGTAATATTTCGGATGACAAAACCTGTTGCCTATCTCAAGCAGAAAGCAACTACCCAGTATCCTTGAGATACTGAATTGTATAACACACACCCTTAGGAACAGAAACACACATATAAACCTCTGGTTAAAATATCCTATAAACTCAGTACTTTTTCTTTGGATGACACAGATCTATACATGTATTGACATAAATGGTCATGCACTGTCAACACACATATATCAAGTAATCACCTAAATCACTCATATCTCTAGAGCTTAACTTGAGAAATCAGAAGCGGTTTTCTCCAGCCAGTCAGCCTGGCTTTTTAAAAAAGAAAGGAAAAGCAACCAGGCACTTAATACAGTACAGTCAAAAACAGGTGTATTCATCTGGGACAAATAAGAGGCTTTAAATAAACCATATCGCTATTTTGTGCAAGCTACTAAACATTATCATTAACAACATCTAAGTGTCTCTTTGGGAAATATAATATGGATATATCTTTAGGATGACATGGTTACATTAAAAAAGAGAGACCAAAGCAGCAGGAGATTTCTGTAGTAGAAAAAGTACAATGGATATTAGATATTAGCAAATTATCATACTTTGCAGAAGATAACCCAAACACTCACTTCCTCTTTGGATCTTTTTAATGACTCAATACTATAAATGGTGGGGAACTCTACTGGGAATGAGGCAGGCATGTAGCAGGGGACTCAATGTCCCTGGGTTGGCAAGGCAAAGGCGCTCTCTCACCTTCCTCTGCTCCATTATCCCTTCCCTGCACTACAGTGGGTAAGAGTGGGGGGGGGTGGCCCTTTGCCTGCTACAGCCAGTGAGGGCATTGTTCGCCGGCTAGGAGTTTCCTTTTTCTCCCTCATTGGCAAGTGAGAAAAAGGAAGCTCCTAGCCGATGAACAAAGTGCTTGGTGGCTAGAGAGGGACACAGAAAGTAATTTTTCTGGACCAGGCTGCACAGCATATGCCCAGGACAGTGGTTGAGAGGAGAACGAGGAACCAAAATGGCCAAAATTCCAGTTCTGCAAAAATGGTCCCAAAAATCCAAAATATCAGGGTCCAAAAAACCTGAGGTGCCTCAAACCAGAGGGGCTTTACTGTAAGCCTGTAGCACTGCAGGTGGATCCACAGAAAGCTCACAGAAGCACAGATGAACTGGTTCTCCCCTAATGCTGCACAACATGTAGACTGCTATACTTTGTATACAAAATTTAATAAACTTGCACAGAGAAATGGGATTCTTTTATGAGATCAACAGGTTTGACACAACAGTGCAACTATGTCAGCTAGTTTGTATCCAATTCTTCCTCCAAGGAGTTAGGGCAACATACAAGGGAGGTATTCCAATTAAATCCTCACTATAAGAATAAATGTGCCGTAGACCCTATATAGACCCTGTTTTGGATTTCACTACCCTAAATAGTTTAGTGTCACCTGCAAATTTTGACATCTTGCTTACTCCAATGTCTATATAATTTATGAATAAATTAAAAAGCACCAGTCCTCAATACAGATCCCTGGGGGACCCCACTTCTTACACCTATTCATTGTGAAAATTGTCTATTTATTCCTATCCTCAGTTTCCTGTCCTTCAACCAGTGACCAATTCATGAATGAACTTGTCCTTTGATTAAGTTTCCTTAAGAGTCTTTAATGAGGGACCTTGTCAAAAGCTTTTTGAAAGTCTAAGTATACTATACTTAGTATACTGTCAACTAAATCACCTTTATTCACATGTCTGTTGAAACTCAAAAAGAACTCCAAAATGTTAATGAGGCAAGTCTTATTTTTGGAGAAGCCATGCTGATTCATCTTTAGCAAGACCTATCCTTCTATGTGTTCAAGAATTTTATCTTTAACTATGCTTTCTATAATTTACACAGAACAAATAAGCTATGTAATTTCCTGGATCCCTGTTTGAAAATTGGTGTTACAATGGCTACTTTCCAGTCCTCTGATGTAGATCCTGATTGTAGGGACAAGTTACATATTTTGGTTAGATCAGCAATTTCACACTTGAGTTCTTTAGGGACTCTTGGGTGAATGCCATCTAGCCCTGGTGATTCGTTAATTTTTAATTTTTCAAAATGGCTTATATTATTATATCTTGTAACTTCTAAGTGATTCAGTTCTTCAGCCTTTCTTCCTGAAAAGCTTAGTTCAGGCACAGGCATATGCTTCATATCCTCTGCCATGAAGACAGATGCAAATAACTTGTTTAGCTTCTCTGCAATCTCCTTATCCTCAAGTATTCCTTACAACTCCTTTCCCTTGTCATCTAATGGTCCAACCACCTCCCTGACAGGTTTCTTGCTTCTGATATAGTTAAAGAAGTAGTAGTAGTAGTTGTTGTTATTATTCCCCTTGGTATTTTTAGCAATAGCAATAGCACTTACATTTATATACTGCTCTATAGCCGGAGCTCTCTAAGCGGTTTACAATGATGTAGCATATTGCCCCCAACATTCTGGGTACTCATTTTACCGACCTCAGAAGGATGGAAGGCTGAGTCAACCTTGAGCCCCTGGTCAGGATCGAACTTGTAACCTTCTGGTTACAGGGCGGCAGTTTTACCACTGCGCCACCAGGGGCTCTTGGTTATTGGATAAGGGGCTTGGTTAAGGGGCTCTCTTAGTTATTTGTTCCTCAGACTCTTTTTTTTTTTTTTTTTTTTTGCATCCCTTATTGTCTCCTGGAGGTTCCCCATAGCCATTGATAGATTTATCCTCTATGAATTTGTCTAATCCCCTTTAAGTCAATCGAAGCTAATGAACATCACCATATCTTGTGACAACAAATTCCATACATACATGTAAATGTATGAATGGAATGTATATTTATAAATAATGATCATACTGTACTATGATTAGGGAGGCTGCGCAAGACGGCGACCGGTCAAGTAACCTTTTCAGAGAGCTACCTTGCTGAGTTATAGTTTTAGTAAGTTTCTCAGGTCTTTTGCATGCTATACTATGATTATTTATTGAATTTCTATTAAACTATTGTTAAAAAGCTAAAAGTGGCAGGTGGCACTTTGCTGTACAAAAATACATCCAATTAAAAAGTTAACACAGTTGTTAAAGTTCACAATATAAACAATCCCTCCACAAAAAATGAGCCATAAAGTGGCTCTCACAGACAAAATGGCGGCCAGAAATGACCTCTGTGGTCATTTGCAGGCTTCTAGGAACCACGGATTCGGGGGTTTAAACCCTTTAATATCCAAAGATAAGGTGGTCAGGTGTCTATTTGACACCCAAGGATATATGAAACCGCAAATAACGGTTTTGCATATAACAAGGTTTGCCTGTATCTAAAGGAGTCAGGACTCAGAGCAGAGACCCAAATAATGATCTTAAAGTTCAGGCAGGTTCATATGGAATAAGGTCCTTGACATACGCGAGTCCTAACATGTTTAGGGCTTTAAAAGCAATTGCCAGCATTTTGAATTATGTCTAGAAATGAATTGAGATCCAATTAAGGTGACAAAGCACTGTAAGCACCTAAATATTTACCAATTTCTACTCTAAGATGGAACTAGTAGATAGACTTAATTCTACTAGAAGAAAAAGAGCGCTTAAGATTAGTTTCAGTTAGTTATATCTAAATAGTTTCAATCTATTACAAATAAATGTGGTTTGCTGGTGTTTTAGGTGCTTAAAGCTGTGCAGAATCAACCTCTACTTTGGCTACTTTGAGTGGATACACAATAATTTGCCTGTTTCTGTTGAGAGTTTTGGAAATGTGATCTACATAGCACGGAAGGCAACATTATACTTCTACTTAATTTCAACATTCTAGATCACACTATTTTTTTTAAATTTTTGTTTTACATTCACATCTTGCTTCATAAAAGCAGAAAGACTGATCAGGATGATGTATCCACCAGGCCATCCTAAATATGTGGGCAAGATGTGTAAGTGTGCATGCCTCCCCTCCCACTCAGTGTGCCACCCTGCTGCCACCTAATTGCAGACAGGTGCTTCATGTGAACTGCCCCAGAATGCTAGAATTAGATACTATATGGACATGGTATTTAATCTGGAAATGCAGGTACAGTTCAAATGAACTGCCCCTTCACCACCACCCCCGCACAATTAAGTGGCCGTTGGGATTACGTGTAAGCACACACTCCTACACACATTTAGGATTAGCCAAATAATGTATCATCCAAACCACTTCAATGTGTTGTTTTGAATTAACCACTTTTAATGCATTACAAGTATATTGTATAGACTGTAGGTTTCCCCCTTACAGTTCTGAACAGGGTAACATTGTAAAAATCAAACTCTCTTACCCTTCAGGTTCAAGAGACAAGGCTTGAAAACATGGCATCAAAAACAAAAAACAAACTGAAGCAAGAGGCCACATGCATTATTTTATATTTCATGATCTGTCAAAGACTAAATCAGGGTTGGTTGCAATGTTTCCTCTAATAAGAATTCCAAGACGTTGTTGACTACAACTCCCAGCACCCCAGCTGCAATAGACTTTGCTTGGGGATTCTGGGAGTTGTAGTCAACAACATCTAGGAATCCCTGTTAGAGGGAACACTGGTCAGTTGTCATGGGTTTGGGTTTTAAAAAAAACACATTTTAGGTATTAGCAACTATAGCACCATCGCTGTATACAATTGTAACTTATGACAAATGAGCTGCAACAACAAATAATTGACCTAGTATGCAAGTGCTCCAATAAGACCACAATCAAAATATCTACCTCCATTTTCTTCTCCATTGCTATTGTGTGTGTCAGCCATTTCAGTGCCCTCCAACTCAGATTCACAACCTAAATCCAATGTTCCATCTGCTGGGCATGTAGAATCTTCCTTCTGCACAGAACAAAGAAATGTGTTGCTTGTTACATTTCAAAATTAATTTGCTTCTTATGTAAGGGAGTGCTGCAGAGATAAGTAAAATGTTATTTCTGACAAGCTCAGAAATCAAAAGAGCTGCTCTGCCAAGTTACATTGCATATTCTCCTAGAAAGTTGTACATCAAAATACTGCTCATTTCACATCTTTGTGTGCAGAAACAAATTTGCTGTTTATAAATTCCAGCCATCTAGCTGAATGCCATGGCTGCCACAGAGAAGTTCCATAGACTTTTATGTTCCCCTGTTGCCAGTGCCTGTTTCCTGAATTCAAATGCCCACAATTTCAAGTTCACATGATTGTGGATATAAAGACTCACCCCAAGCTCTGTTTATTTTTTTAAACAAGCCTAAATATACAAAACTAATCAAATAAGAAACAAATCTTTGAATCTCTTTCATTTGCAACAAAAGAACTCATATTTTTAATTCTCAGAAAAAGTGCTATTGCATATTGACTGCTTCAAATTTATGCTCCCTTTTGACAATTTCAGAATTTTAAAATTAACAATGCTATATCAAATTGGCTCCAAACCAAAACTTTTTTGTCCTTGTCCCAATTTACTCTCTTATAGTTATCAAGTAACTGCATTCTGCTAAAGCAGCAATCCAATGCACACTTAACTGGAAGTAAGCCCTACAGAACACAGTGGAATTTACTTCCAAGTAAACATGCATAGGGTGGTTCTATAAAGGTCTCAGAAAGGAATTCTATTCATCCAGCAAAATGTAATTTGAATCATGGCTTTATAATTTCAGGTTCTCACTAAAAGCCTAGGATTGTAATATGTAATGTAAGAGTTTTCCAAATAAAATATTCACAAATATTCTTGTTACATTTTAAGCACCAATACAGGCAGCACATCTTAAGAATATCAGGGATACTCTTCTTATAAAACAAATAACTTTTCTAAGCTCTGAAAAGACATGATTTTAACTCAGCTATGTACTTTAAAAAAAAATTCAGGAACATGCACTCTTCTTGCTAGAAAACAGGCAATGTTTACCTGTAGCATAAATAAGTTTATACAACATCTGAACACAGTTAGAAAGGACTTTCAGATCATTTCCTTGTCCAGGCTCCCTCAATCTAATTTGTTTATTTTCATATTTTACTAAGATGTACATAAACTGTCTTTGTGGCTCTGTGTACTTTTATTTCTAAAAATCCAACTTACTTTGAGAGCATAGAGTCCTGCCTTGCCAGGGATTTTGAAGAATGTCCCATCACCTACACGAGTGTTAGTATGAAGCATTGCATTCAGACAAGCTAATGGAGAAGTCCCACTGAAAAACAAAAATGCAAAAAATAAAAAAGGAGGCTGATTGAGCGTTTTTTTGTAGAATTCTTCCCACTTTTTATTTTTAAAACCCCATGCTTTCCTCTTTTCTTCTCCCCCCCACCTTTTTCTTTTTGGAAAAAAAACCTCCCAACCCTGAAAACATCTACATTACAATAACAGGCCAGTTGAAACTTAATCATATGCATCTGTCCTTTCAGCTTCAGGCAAAAACTCTGCAAATTATAATTATGCTATTTTCACACAGTAAACAGCACTACATTTTAAAAGAACTACAGACCAAATATTTATGTGAAATTACTTTGCAAACAACACCATGAAGCCTCATTTTCAGAACGTTACAGACAAAGTGGTTGTTGCACTTGAATGATCAAAACAGCACCAAGTTCAAGGGCAGCTGCATCCCATAGGATGAAAAGGCAACAAAAGAATAATAAAGACTCCAGGAAGAACACATTCAAAATTGAAGGGGTTAGCTATGAACAAGTATGAGCAGCATTTCCTTAACACAGTCAATGCAAACACACATATTTTATATGCTTTAAACAACGACAGTAATTTGAAGCTTTTAAAGTGATGGACAACTTTGCTAAACACATTCACTGGGAAGAAAGACCCTTTGGTTTTCAAGGGAACGTACATCCAAATCAAGTGTTTAGGATCAATTGTTGCCTAGGAGACTGACAAATCTGAGGAAGTTATCACACAGTATTTTACAGAATGCATTTTAAGGCTGTTTTTTAAGCATAGAAAGTCAATCGATTTCCAGACTTAAAAACTGGACAAGTATATAATGCAGCATCCTTTATATTCAGGGTCAGACAAAGCAAGTCAGGAAAACTAGCCTTCCTCTCATGATATACACATACAAAGATAGATTATTTTGAAGAAATTTTTCATGAAAAAGGAGCATTACTTTGCAGCACTCCATCTTTAGCCCTCATAGCCATGGCCATTCACATTTTATTAAAGATAGGTTTAAAAGGGGGCAACTCAACTTGCAACTTTTTTTCTTCATCCAAGTTCTAATCAAGCAATGCTAATATTAATATATAATGAATGGAGCTAAATCAAAGTAATCTTTTCATTCAATGACAGAGGGAAATGCTCCTTTAGAAGGGCCTCCTTCCGTGGATGATGGGCTCATATCCTCTCACACAGAGGATACTCCTCTGGGCGGTAGGGCCTCCTTGTAGTGGGTGATTCAATCATTAGAGGTATAGAGAAATGGATTTCTGACCCACGTGTTGACCGCACAGTGACTTGCCTGCCTGGTGCGAATATTGCAGACATCACACAGCATCTAGATAGGCTGTTAGGCAGTGCTGTGGAAGAGACAGCTGTCGTGGTGCACGTCAGCACCAACAACGTGGGGAAATGTAGTTGGGAGGTCCTGGAAGCCAAATTTAGGCTGACAGGTAGTGTATTGAAGTCCAGGACCCCCCAAGTTAGCATTCTCAGAAATGCTACCTGTTCCACGCGCAAGCACAGTGAGACAGACAGAGCTGAGGGATCTCAATGTGTGGATGAGACATTGGTGCTGGAAGTAGGGGTTTAGATTTGTTAGGCACTGGGATACATTTTGGGGCAAGCAAGGCCTGTACAAAAGGGATGGGCTGCACTTGAACCAAGATGGAACCAGACTGCTGGCACTTAAAATAATAAAAGGTTGCAGCGCAGCTTCAAAATGACGCCTGGGGAATAGCCGACAGGAGCTGGGCAGTATCCGGTTTGGCAAATAACATCCCTTAAGGTGCGAGGGTGTAAAAGATTCAGATAAAACAGAAGGGGACAGAGCAGAACCACAAGAGCAGACAGAAGGCTGTGTTAGCTGGTGAAAGAGATCAAAGAGCCAAAAGAAAGACAGCATATACCACATAAGAGATTTATTTATGTATTTATTTATCATATTTTTATACCGCCCAAAATGTGAGTTCTGCGTATTTAGTGTATAGGTGCTTATATGCCAATGCCAGAAGCCTCCGAGTCAAGATGGGCAAGCTGGAATGCTTGCTTGCTAATGAAGAAATAGACATAGTGGGCATAACAGAAACATGGTGGAACTGTGAGAACCAGTGGGACACTGTTATCCCTGGATATAAACTCTATAGAAAGGACAAGGAGGGGCACCTTGGAGGTTGAATAGCACTCTATGTTAAAGAAGGCATAGAATCTAACAAGCTAGAAAACCTAGGAGGATCGGAGTTCTCCACAGAAACCCTGCGGGTGACAATACAACGCCTGAAAGGAAACGTGCTACTGGGGACGTGCTATCGCCCTCCAGATCAAAAGGTTGAAAGTGACCGGGAGTTGCAGAAGGAAATCAGGGAGAAGTCAAGGAGAGGCAGGGCAGTAATAATAGGTGACTTCAATTACCCATGTGCCACCAAATGGTGCAGTAGGGAAGCAACATGCCTAGAGAGCAGAAGGCTGTTGGTTTGAATCCCTGCTGGTGTGTTTCCCAGAATATGGGAAACTCCTATTCTGGGCAGCAGCGATATAAGAAGGTGCTGAAAGGCATCATCTCTGTTTTAATTAATCTTTTAACTTTTCTTGTGTTTTGTTGTGAACTGCCCAGAGACATAGGTTTGGGGCGAAATAATAATATCTTAAATAAATAAATAATAAATCGTATATTGCGCAGAAAAGGCAATGGCATTCTACCAAGAAAACCACAGGGTTCTGTAGTCACAAGGAGTCGACACTGACTTAATGGCACAACCTTTCCTTTTCTTTTCAATTACCCACACATAAACTGGGGAAATTCAGTCAGGTAATGACAAAGAAGTCAAAGTGGAGAGAGCAGAGAAAGTGGACAGAGATAAATTTTTCTCCCTTTCACATAACGTTAGAACCAAAGGTCATCCCATAAAATTTATTGCCAGGAAATTTAGAACCAACAAAAGGAAGTACTTTTTCACACAATGCATAATCAACTTGTGGAATTCTCTGCCACAAGATGTGGTGACAGCCAACAACCTGGATGGCTTTAAGAGGGGTTTTGATAACTTCATGGAGGAGAGGTCTGTCAACGGCTACTAGTCAGAGGACTATAGGCCACCTCCAGCCTCAAAGGCAGGATGCCTCTGAGTACCAGTTGCAGGGGAGTAACAGCAGGAGAGAGGGCATGCCCTCAACTCCTGCCTGTAGGCCTCCAGTGGCATCTGGTGGGCCACTGTGTGAAACAGGATGCTGGACTAGATGGGCCTTGGGCCTGATCCAGCAAGGCTATTTTTATGTTCTTAGTAGCATAAATGACAAGTCATTTAATTATTGTGAATCATGGTTATGTGCAGGTAAATTATTCATTTGGCAGGAAGTTAATCAGCAATAAAGCACTAGTGTGTTTCATGCAGACAATGGCCAACATGTCCTAAAGCATAACGTGGGAAGTTCAGAACTGCCCACATTGCTGCGGGGCTCTCACACATATGCCCATGGTGCTGCATTGTACTGTTCCAGTACAACTCACTCTTCTGTGATCTGAGGTCACACACTATTTGCATTGGGAATAATGCAAACGCAACCTGAGATCACACAAGGGTTAGTTATGCTGGAACAGCACTCTCGTGCAGCACTGTGATGGTGCGTGTTAGAGCCCCGCATGTTGTCAGACAATATTTTTCAGAGGTTTTGTATATACTGCCTATAAAGAATTATAATAGAATTACTGGTGCTTAATTTAATTAATTAGCTATTGCTTCTTTTGTGAATTGTGTTTTGATACATATTTTGTTTCCCATCATTGTTAGTTGCCTTGTGGATAAAAAGCATTGTCTGGCATACACACAGTATCACATTTTTGTCCTCAACCACCCTGATAGAAGAATTAGGCATAAAGTTACTCATGAGCATCAGGGGTCTGAGTCTAGGTCTCCCAAGACCAACACTGCTACTTTTTGTTTTTGTTTCATTCCACAATATATTTAGTATGACATATTCAGTCTTCTTATAGAACTCTGAACTCATGTAAGTCATTGAGGTGCATCTTTAAAACCCATCTGTAACAAATACATTTGCCTTTTAAAGAAAAACCTTAAGTAATATCTCTGACCTCAACTAATGCATCAGCCTAGTTATCAAAGAACATTGCAAATGCAGTTAATGTACGATTCATAGAACAAGATGCATTAAAATGCCTTGTCATTCAGCAATTATGAAGGCGGAACTCAGAAATACACATTGCCTTCCCTAGGAATTGTCTTCACTGAGTTAATATCTCTTACAATTAAATTGTAAACTGCCTTGATATTTTAATATAGGGTGGTATTACCCTATATAAGACCAAAAGAGTAATATTTTCTCTAGATTTCCCACCCACCTCCACCAGCAGAGTTAGTAGTAATAAAGTCAGATCCTTGGGGTGGGGGCGGATTGAACACTGCCATGGTGCTAAGAAAGCTGAATAAGATATGGAATTTTGATTACCATAACAACATTAAAGGTTGAATTGTTTCATTTCATTATTTGGCTTATTCTGAAGCTCTATCATTTCCCTTCTCAACTCTCCTCTTGCTTCACTGGTGCTCTCCACAGACCAAACTGGTCTACATTCGAATTTTAACAATCAGTTTGATAAACCAGCAGTTGCAAGAAATGGCTGTTGATGCAAGAATGGGTGGGGTGGGGGAGAAACCGGGGTACATTACCCAGTCCCCTGACTGGATTATGCTGAACACTTATAGTCAAAGAGATATGGTCAACAAAAGAATGCAAAATGAACTAACATGCAACCATATCTCATGATTCCCTTTGTTCTCATATATCAAACAATGGAAACCAATGGCTGACATCCCGACCAAGGCAGTGGTAGTGCACCAGAAGATGCACCCATGCTACAGCAGGCTTCCAGAACTCTACAGTTTGGAGAGGGCACAGAAGGGTGGGCAATTCCACCAATCTCTGCTTCTCCTTGGAAGTGCCCTGCAGCACTGAAAATATGTCCCACGGGGCTATACAACCCTCACAGGGTATATTTTCAGAGGACATAGGACACTTCTGGAGGAAGCAGAGATAGGTGAAAACTGCCCCTGCACACTACGCACTGGAGAGCTCCAGAAGCCTTTCGCAGTGCAGACATCTTCCCAGTGTACTGCCACAGCCTTAGTCAGGATGTCAGAAAAAAGAAATAGAAATTAATGCAAAACTATGAAGAGAAAGAGAGCTGTACAATGTTTAGCAATACATACTGTAGTTACTTATTCTGATGACTTAAAACTAGATGCATCTTTCTTATATGCAGATTATTGGTTTGGGCTTGTTAACATAAATCAGTAGTCTTGCTTATGGCAAAATACCAGTTTGTATATACTTGATATGAATTGTGAGATCACATTGATGCTGCACATCAAATGTCATAGCCATGGCACTGCTTACAGGAACAGTAATATTAAAATGAAGAGTGAGGCAAAATTCTATTTACACAGGAGCTACTATACATACTTCAGCCTTGGAGCCTCCCCCAGACTGCCCCATGGGGTTTAGGGAGGGGAGGATTTTGTCTCTGCCCCTTCAAGGATATAGGTTGAAACAGGAGGAGAGCTGGTCTTGTGGGAGCAAGCATGAATTGCCTCATTTGCTAAGTGGGGAACACCCTAGTTTGCTTTTGAATGGCAGACTATATGTGTGGGCTCTGTAAGATTCCCCTTAGGGGATGAGGCCACTCTGGGAAGTACTTCTGCATGCTTGCATGCAGAAGGTTCCAAGTTCCTTTCCTGGCATCTCCCAGATAGGGCTGCCTGTAACCTTGGGGAAGCCACTGCCAGTCTGTGTAGGCAAAACTCAGCTAGATGGACCAACGGTCTGACTCAGTATAAGGCAACTTTCTATGTTCCTGTGTAGGACTTTAGCTGAGCAGCTGAGATCAGGTAGCCAACTATTCAGGGGCAGGCACTGGTTGCACCTTTTAAGATGGCCATGCACCCCCAAACCTGTAGTTTACAGCCACCACAGCCACCCAGTTCTTGACAGTGCAGAATTAGTTGCTTGCTAGTAGGGCCAAGTAGGGATTTTTGGTTCCCATTCCTAAACTAATCACAAGGGCTTTTCCTCCTATTCTGAACCATTGCTTTGGTTGGATTCAGGAATTGTCTTCATTTTTTATTCATCACCATATTAATATGGTGAAAAACACACCATATTGTTTTTCTGTGTTTCAAGAAATGCAGTGGCACGGTTGCCAGCCCTCTAGGATTGACCTCGAGTCTCAAGGTCACTACTGAAAGCAATCCTGGAGATTCAATAGCTTGTTATTATGAAAAATGCTGTGGGAAATATTGAGGGGGAAATTCCAGAAATAAATAGCTTCAGTCAGAGTGCCAACCTTCAGTTGGCAACCCTTGACAGTAGTAAGCATCCATAGATATTGGAATGGTGAAAGGAAGATTAGCGACACCAACCTCTCAGAGCTTACAGGCCCAAGGGGGCTTGGTCTAGGGATCCCCCTTTAAACCTTGGTGGTCTCACTGACCCTAAGATTTCCCTGCTCAAAAGCTGACAATGCTAACAGAATGTCCTCTGCATATTTTTCAGGTGTCTGGGCAGTGAAGAGAAAAAACCAATTATATGACTACTTGAAACCAGGGCGGGGTCACCCATCCAAAGTGAATAGCATGAATGATATTCCTTGCCTTTGCCTTGGTAGCAAGTACACCTGTACAGAGTTTGGGGAGGTTGGTTTTAACTAGTTAAGGATACTGCAGATCAGACATGTAAATGAATTAAATTGTGATGCATAGTTCAGCCTAATAAATTCCTTGTGGCTTCATTTTGAAAGCAATAACCTTTTAAATGATAGAAGCTTATCAAATACCAAAATGAGTTATATATCCAGGCCAATGGTACATGCACAAAACCCCAAACCTCCTGATTTGGAGTTATGGTATAAAATGAACTTGGCAATCAATACAGATTAAGTAATTTGGAGAGTATAGCCTCAATTCCAGAACCAGCATTATTCTTTTGTTAATCAGTAAACAGTGCACATCACATGCAGTCATGGAGCCACTAATTACTACTACCATGTTATGTGCCTGAAAGGAATGGCTACACATATATGATATTCATATAATGCCATTTTTTACTTTACTAGAATTCACTTCACTGCTCTAAACTTATTCCTGCACTAAACTTTAAATAATCAGGACATTTCTGTTCATATTTCACAAAAATCTGCACATTTTGTAAATGTAAATTTTGAGCCCAGAACACATTTACAGGAAAAAAACTACATTTTTTACTGTTTTAACTAGTAGCCTTTAATCATTAGCAGCAAAGGATTTATTTACATGTTAGATTTTCTTTGTGGCACTGTTGCAGAAAAATGCAGTTATAACACTTCACAGCATTTATCAGATCTATGAGCCTTGCAATATCAAAGGTACCCACTAATATCTTTTAGGATTTTGACCCAAAATGTGTTTTCATCAGTAAAGTTTGTTAGCTGTCAGCACAAAAACCAAACAAAAAACATCCATGAAACTATGAAACACATTAATGCAAACTTACTTTCTATAATGAAGAACAGTTGCCAGAACCCCACCAGACGCAAAACATGGAAGAAGAAAAACAAAAACAAAACAACTAGTTAGACAATATTTCATGATTTCCTCCTAGTTTAAAATATGCCATCAACTAGCTTGTTACAATTAGATATTGCCTGCAAACCTATTTTAATTTTGAACTATCTTCATTTTAAACGGCCTGTGTGCTACATTTCTACCAACAAATGCACAATTCATTTCAAGCTTCCCTTCACACTCCCTCCATATAAAAGCCTCCAAAATCTTGTGCCTTTGAGCACCCTCTGCTGGGCTGTGCCACAGGAGTTCATTAATGTAATCAAAATGAACAGAGAGCAAGGCAGGAAATAAGGTTTCCAGAATTCAATTAGAATACATTTAAAAAAAATCCAAGGAAACTGAAGGAAAAAAATCAGTAAAAACACAACATATGAGTTACATGATGAAAAATAATTGTAATGAAATCAACATATATCTACGTTCAAAGTTATGGCAGTTTTTTAAATTATAACATTCTTCTTTATCCTAATGGGTTTGTAGGAGCGTACTCAACATCTTGTTTTAAAACTAATCAGCAGAATCAAGTCCACTACTTGATTGTAGACATAGCATCACATTACTTCTCTCCTCCACAGCGCAAATAATGCTGCATGGCTCTGTGCACAGGGAGATCATTTGCAAGGTTAAGAGTAGCTTGTGGTCAACAGAACCTTTGGATGGTGCTTGTTTCACAAATGTTCATAATGAAGGCATCAACTTACTTTTGATAATAGAAATATAGCTTTCAAAATAAAACTAGGTTTGTTAAATCAATCAAAACTAAATTATTTTTACAATCCCACAATTTACCAGGATTTGGGGGGCAGCTATACCACCCAGGGAGAGAACCATGCATACAGATCCACAGAGACAATAATGCATGCTAATTTCCTGAAGGAAGTTGTAACACTCTTACTTACTCCAATGAAAAGTTAGAGAAAAATTGTAATATATCAAAGTGTTGTCAGAGAGGCTCCTGATAACTAGCCATAATTTCAACCAATATACATCAACTTCAATACAAAATCCTACAATAACCATATTCTTCCTCAACATGTATGCCTTCCTTATTCCTTACTATAACAACTCTACTCCTGTGATTCTCCATCACTGGAAACAAGCCACAAGCTCACTGTTCCCCTTACCCTCACAACTTCACTTTCAGTTTCCTCTTTAGTACTCACCAAATTGGTAAACTGTGTTTTGTGATTGCCTTCCAAATTAGAACTGGAAACTATGGTAAGAAAAGGGTCTCCAATTCTGCTTTGGAGGGTAAGTATAACTCTCCAAATTTGGAGGTCACTATAAACTATGGATGGTGTAGACAGGAATCTAAATATGAGGCTGTAAGAGAGCGGGGAAAGGGAGCATGTCAATCCTGTTTGAAGAATGTTAACTGTAGTTACTCTGTGGTAATAATCTTCACAGTGGAATTTGGTGGGGAAAAGAACTTTAATTTTCTGAAAGAAATATTAGGACAATACATTTTTAAAAGGAAGAAATTAAAAAGACAAAAGCAATTCAAGCCAGCCCTTCCCTTCTTTGCCAGAAGGCAAGGACAAGGGAGAACTATGGAGATGGCAGGGAACTATTGGACAACATAAAGTCTCGGCAATCAAAAATGTTGTCTTCATGCAAAGTTAGCAAGAAAAAATGAAGCCATCAAAAGACTAAGTCCATTTTATAGAACTGTATCACTGAAAAGATCTAAAAGTCCAAATCCTTGCCTTCAACAACTATCAACAGCACACTATTTTTACTCCAATTTCTGCTGAAATCCTTGCAAGCATCTTCCCCTTTTAATACCCGCAAAAATGAAAATTGTTTTGTCTAAAGAACTTTAAAAGATGTATTCTCTGCCGCCATTTCAAATGTTCAAATTTTAATTACACAACTGGTTTTAGAGTAGAACCTTTACAATACCAAAAACCCCACTGCACTTCCACGACAGTTAAAGCATTTGTGTGAACTCACATCAAAACTTTTAAAATAAGTTCTGGTCATCATCTATAGAAAAGCCTTTATCCAGTTTCAATAACAAACACTAGTCGAATGCACTGCAAAAGGGAGCATTTAAATAATTTAACTTATATAGTCATGAATCAGACTGCACGTTTACCCATTTGCAAATCTCCCCACATTTTCTGTACTCTTCCCCTTCTCTCAGAAGGCATTAAGATGAACCAAGGACACTTCTGCCTGCCCAGTGCAGAACAGGTCTCAGAAGAAAGCCAACACTTACGACTGCAGAAAAATTAGAAAGAAGCTGGTCACCAAAATCAGAGGTAATGGGCCCTGCTGCCACTTCCTGCCCCTGACTTAAAACACGTTTTCTACCTCACTTACTGTCTTTGCAACAGACCTCAAATATTTTGTGCCTTGGTCTTCTGGCCCCAGCTAGGTCCACGATGAAACTGTTGCTGCTGCTCTCTGAACCTCTGCTATGTTAAATCTGCTGATAGCACAGGGAAAGCTCTATTGGAGCTCAGCTACTCCTTTGTACTCTCTCAGCTACAGCTCCTCTTCTAATGATGGAGCAAATGCCTTTGAGAAATATACCTGGGGAAGGGATGGGTAATGTACACTGGCAAAAGAGAAAGTGCTGATGTATTGAATCTGGCTGTAATGGAGTAAATCCACTGGCACAGCCTGGCCAATTATTAGGATATTGTACTGAATCGGTGGAAATCAAGCAAGGTCTTTTAACATTTTTCTACCATAAAATGTTATGCCAAAATAAATCATCTAAATCTTTTGTCATTCTGAATGCTAATCTTTCATATATGTGCATTGCCTGGTAAAACACAGCTTTGGTCTAGATGGTTACATTACTATTTTCAAAACCAAATATATTCAAAGCCAAAATGCAGGGTATGAAATTAAGTTGATTTTCCCCCTCCTTCCCCTCCTATACTGCAGGCTCAGTTTAGCAGCCCATGAGAAAACAGCTGTTCATTTCTGCCTTAGGTTTACAAATTTCATTGCATTCTCTCTCCCCCCCCCCTTTCTCTATCTCTCTCAATGAAATAAAAAGCATTTCTTTTGTCTAAAGTACTCAGAGTGTGAATGTAGAGAGATATGTGTGACTGTACTCCTATTAGGTGCCATTTTAAACAGTCAGTTAAACATCCATCTCAGGACTTCTTAAATGATCACAAAACCCTCAAGTAATTTTACAGGATGATTTATCGAACATTTTGTTGTTTGTTTCCCTGTTTACCCAAGTTCAAATCCCTTCTTAGCCTTGAAACTCAGTGGGTGACCTTGGGACACTCATTCTCTTTCAGTCAAACCTACTATACAGGGTAGTTGTGAGGATAAAATGTGTGTGTGTGTGTACACGCGCACGTGTGTGCATGTATGTATGCCACCCTGAGTTCATTAGAAGGAAGATGGGACAAAAATGTAATCAATCAATCAGTCAATCAATCAAGTGTCCATGCTCACATCACTGGACACTTAATTGAACTCTGAGCTCCTCCATTACTTCATATGCTAGACAAGGAGCAATTAACATGGCAACTTTCATTATATGAAACAACAGAGAGTCAAGACTGCAAAATATACCCTTATTTTGTATTTATTGACACTAGCCTACAGGAAGCAAGGTATCTTGGATAAGAATCTTTTGAATATATGGGGACAGGCAAAGTACTTTGAGCAGAAACGTTTTTACTTGTATACAAGGCTGAACTGAGCCTATAACAGGTGCTGTAAGCAACCCCTTATTGATCCATTTAGCAAAGCAGAATTCTTGTGGTACATAATTCTAGAAGAATGGCAGTGTTCATCTTTTGCAGCAAAATGATGATGATTTCATTTCTTTGGCATCTTACAGTCTCTTGCCTTTACAAAATAATGACATAACAACACTGTATCATGTACTTTCCAGTGGTGGCTCACGGAGATGGTATATGTGCAAATGTATAAACAAATAACTCCGGATCTCTAATTGGGTACAAATTCAACAAGCTTTGGTTGAGTTTTCAGTAGCAGATTCTTTTATTTTAAAGTTATGGCTTCACACTAACACAAAAATTCCAACTTTCAAATTCTCCAATAAAGAAATAAGCACTAAAACTTACATTTTCTATCTGGTGTTTAGAGGATTAGTGTTTTTAAAAGGTATACAGGGCAATATGAGTGTAGAATCAAGTCCCTAAACTCTGGTTACCCTATGTATAAGAATGTGAAAAAGTCCTAGGAGGAATTCCATTATGAAATCTCTTGCTTCTAACAATTGATTGATTTGTGCCTGAAGGGTTAAGCTCTTGTTTCTTTCCTAAATATATTAATTTTAGCTTGAAAAATATAAAGTATAAATAGTATAAATTTTAATAGCTATGACAAACTAAACAGTGTTTTAAATGTCAATTTTATGTGCAAGATGATTATTTCTACACAGCATCTCAAAATAACCATAAGAACATTCTTATACATTCTTTGTTTCAGATAATATCCTGTATAGAATTAAGAAAAATTGTTCTCGGCAAGTTACTGCAATGCTTTCACATTCCAGAATAAGCAAAGAGAGACTAAAGCAATTTGATCTCACAGCAAGAAAGAAAGCCAGCTGTAAAAATTCAGAGAGCCATATGAATATCCCCACTAGCAAGCTTTAAATGAATTTTTAAAAGTTATATTTAAAGGCGTCTCATTTGAATTCGAAGTTGCAACTGCATATGATCCATATCAAGATTCTCTTACTGAGAAGATCTGTAATTCGCTTGAATGTTTTCTACAGAGAAAGGTTTTGAAGGCTAAATCTCAGCGGAGATATTAAAAATAAGAATTCTTTTAGTATTTATCTTTCCCCAAATTTCAAAAAACATTCATGTTTATAAGAAACACATCAATTTATTCATACTATATATCAATTGTTATAGTATCCACATATAAAAGAGTAATTTGTACTACACATTGCTTCATGGGTGTCCGCAGGAATTTTTTGGGGGGCAGAGGTGGAATATATTCATACAAATATACGTAAAATAAAAACCTAAATGGTTTTCATATCTGGCCATGAATCTGGGGGGAGGGCCACCTCTTCCACAGGCACTCATATATTCTTTTAAATTAATAAAGATGGCTCTCATATTAAACAATAAACTCCTCCCATTTGCCAGGAACAGATGCAAGTTCTCTGACTGAATCTTATTGTAGATCAAATTGTGATGATGATCTGCAGGTTTTAGTGATCTGGAAGGATGATGTGAAACTGAGTGGGGCACCTATCTTTGAGGAGGACTAGGTCTCCTCTGCTCTCTTGGCTTCATAGTCTCTGAATGCTGCTGGACTCATCACTGCTTACCGTTCACCACCATCATATGATGAGAAGGCTCCAACCCTTTAATTTCATATTCAGCCTTTCAAAACATAATAGTGGCTGATATCCTAATGAAGTGCACATGTAAGTAGGGTGTATGGGCACAGAGAAGCATCCCTCATGCAACTACCCCATCCTCTTGCACACATGCTGTTGCGCAAGAGGGCTAAGAGTCCAGAGTGCTCCCCATGCAGCGTCTTCTCCGCTATGTGACTCCAGTCTTACTAAGCTCTTCCAGCGCCTGAGGACTGCTCCAGACACTTAGCCATCTTGTGCAAGGCTGTGAATACAGGACGACATAGAGAGTTGCATTAGGGGTGCTACTGTGTGCCTGCACACTCTTATATGCATGCTTTGTTAGTCAGGATGTCAGCCAGTGTCTTCATACATCATTGGTCTATGTTAAGCCATCTTTGAAGACAGTTTGGAGCAGTCACTAACACAAATCATGATTATCTGGAGCAGTCGTGGGCTTATCTCATCTCCTATAAAATCCCTGGCCAACATCTTGACTAATGCTGTGTATGTGCACAGTGCAAGCATCCATGCTTCTGAAAGTGTGGGTTGATGTGTGGGGCGAGATGACTTTCGCCAGTTCCCCCTCTACACAGAAGTGCTCTGTGTAACCCAGAAGTAGGTCCTTGAAAGTCACCCAGCCCATAGGTGCCTACTTTCATGTTGTGCTGAGCGCTTTTAGAAGAAGGGGGGATAGGCAAAAAATGCTCCCCTCTCACATGAGCACCTGCACTTCAGTGCAAATACTAGTTCTGAACACATGCTTACTATGCTTACAAGGGTGAATGCCAGCCCCTATATCAATGCACAGTCAACAATATCCTCTAGATTATATACTTGATGGCCACTAGAGAATTGATAGCTGCTTTTTTAGTCATTAGGGTTAAGCTGAATCTGGATAAAGTTAGATTAAGACATTTTCAATTTTTTTAAAAAATGTAATACTTGCTTATTACATACATTTCAGTGCATTATGTTGCCCACTTCAGCTTTTCTGAAACCACTTGATCTTTGACTCTTCCCCTTTCAAAACAGTCACCCTCATGGTCCATTCCGCAATTATGTAACATTCTGGAAGGTTGCTTTGTGAATGTACATTTTTTCTTTCTCCCCATCCCTTTTTCCTTTCATACTGTGTCTATTAGATCATACATATTATTTTAAAATGTGGGCTACCTTTAAGTGCATTGGCAAAAATGTGGTATATAAATGTAGTAGTTTTAATTATTTATGTGATTTGGCAGGTTTTTAAAACTACTTTTAAATATAATGACTACTTCTTACTACTGTTACTGAACATTTTTAGTGCCAATAGTGAGCCAAAACACTGCACAAAACAGATATAAACTTGTTTGGAATAGTACAACTTTTGGCTGACTCCCTGAGCTACAACAAACAACATCACAAATAAGCCCACAAAGACTACATTTTTAAAACTGGCCAACTTGCCTACATATATAACTACATATATTAAAAAGACTACATTTTTAAAACTGGCCAACTTGCCTACATATGTAACTACATATATATGTAGTTATAAAACAAAAAAACTTTTAAAACAAAATGTTTACAACACGTTGATGCAGCTGTTCTGGACAGGAGGATTAAAAAAAAAAAACCCAAAGAAAGAAATCAACCAAAAGAGGGAAATGTTTTATGCTTCTTCCATGAGATAACCTCAAGCAATTCTTCTCACATTTCTCCCTCAAAGGGCCCAAGACCAAAAAAACATTCCTTTTTCTCAAACCAACCTTTAACTCTGCCTTAAGATTTGTTCACAGCAGTTCTTTGCAATATAAAGGTGGACACTGCCATTATTCTTTCCTTTCCCTAATTTGAGTCCACATGTTACAGTTCTAGAACTTATTTTCCATGCCAGAGCTGAGCAACCATACAGATCTAGAAACAGTAGTCTGATTATATACTGCATATAAAGAACTTTTCCCAGGCTGCTTTCTCTTAAGAAAGAAGTAACGGAAACCACTTCAAATACCAAGAACTAATCAAATTCAGAACAATTCCAAATGACTGTGCTTCAGGGCATACGGGAGAAAGGTCAGTGACAGCTCAGGATTGGAGAGCCCTAGGGAAAGGCACCCTCCATGGGGCCCCTTAACCTGTAAATGGGGAAGAGGGCAAGCTTCCTTTTGCCTCCAGCAACCCCCACTAGTAGGCTGGACCAATCCTGGCTCTTTATTCCCCAATGGCTGCAGAAGCCTGAGAGGAAGACACAAGCAAGTAGAACAAATGCCAGTCACTCTGAAAGGGGAAAGAGAGCTTCCACAAAAGAGCAAGTCAAGATGCCACCTCACTTGGCCGGCCAGCCCTGGTGGAAGCAACTGGGTTGGTATCTCTTACCTTACCACCTTGCATCAGCTCTGTTGCCCCCTGCCTGATAATCAAGTGTCCTCTTTCACTTCTTCCTCCCTTTTAAGGTGGGGCTGTATGGAACTTGCAAACGCAAATTTTTGCCATCATTGCCAATAGCCTCATGGCCACCAACTGCCAGTTTCTCCTCAAAGCCACTGCCCACCTGAGCCTGGTGAATGACATCAAGAAGCTTGTGTGGTGGGCAATGAGACCGGTGCCCCACAGCTGGGCAGGCTCCAGAAGCAGTGAGTGACTGCAGCCTCCTATATTAAACATGTCACCACCATCACACTCATTGCTTCAAGCCTCACACACACCTCAGAAGGCCAAAAATGACAAGGTCGCAGCAGCATCTCAAATTGACAATAGGCCTCCTGCTGTCCAGAAGCCATACCAAATGCTGATGCCAAGTTTCAGAAAGGTAAATTGCCTACACATACCAACTAAACTCACACAGATAAGCACAAACCTTTATGCAGGTTATAACAGTAACCTGTCATACAGGAGTCCTCCTGTGTTGCTATTAAACAAAGCAAAATGTTTCTGGCATAGAAATAAAAGCACTAGCTCAGTCAAAGGAATAAAAAAATTCACTCAGTGCTTGGCTGAGCATGTGCAGAATATTTTATTTTATTTTATTTTTAAAAGATTGGCTGCATGCTGAAAACTAGCTTCAAAGAAGGGATTCTAAGTCAGAACTGGTCATGTGGGGATCAATGTATACTCATCCCAAGTGAACAAGTAATTCTACTAATCCCAGTCATTATTTTCTAATCTAATCATACGAGTATCATTCATACATATTGTCTCAAATTCTGACCTAAGCCAAACAGACCAAGATCATTTATGATGGTCTTCGCTAAGCCCAATATAATAGACTGACTAGGCACTAGCAAGGCTTTCTGCAAGGGAATGCAACTGAAGCAATTCAGATGAGTTTCTGCTGCACTGGATGTCAAGGAACATCAAAAACAAAGAAAGAACCTGTGGTCAGGAATAAATCAAAGGATTACATGTATGGAGCCAAGAGTGCCCAACAATCCTTATGTTTACCAATTGCATGAAACTGGTATTGGGATGAAAGTCTCTGCTTTCTCAATAGACCCTAAATGTAATCACAATTTATTTTGCATGTGATTATCTCATCACACAATTACTTTGAATTGTTCAAGCTTATCAACTACAACTATTCATCCACATGACACAAGAAACCCATATCTCCAATTTTCTCATCTTAGCAATAGACCTTAAACCTCAATTCATATCACCACCAGTGGTGTGTGGTTGCTTGAAAGTGAAAGTGTGTGGGACACCATGAGTTAAGTAGTTGTGTGAAGCGACTTTCCCCATGATTAGAACAATACAAGGGCTCTTTAACTGCATAATACCAGTATATGTTGTTGCAAGAAGCGATGAACCAATGGACTCACTTCAACCTCCGTTTGTTGAATTAGTACACATAATTCTAATACATCATTTATCTCATGTCCATTCAGAAGTTTATACAGTACCCATGCGTATAGAATTATCCTGTCTCACTGTAGTGACCAGCCAGCCCGCCCCTAAAGAGTCAACTGGAAGTGAACCCTGTCCTGACTGACAGGCTGGTGAACTCCAGAGCTCACTCAACCAATCAGCACACCAGGTGGGTGGGACCTAGAGAGCCATTGGGAGGAAGAGAAGGTTCCTTTGTTAGATGAAGCTAGACTGGAGATGAGAGAAGCACAGGCAGAAGGGCTTAGTGAGCAGCAATGGAGTTTTGCTCCCTCGTGGTCAAAAGCTAGCCTGGAGATTTCTCTCATGGAATGACCTCTGCATTGAATGACCTCTGAAAGACAGGTGGGCAGGAAGCTTGAATTCCCATCCAGGATTTGGTGAGTTCAAGACAAAAGAAGCCAGGACTTTGGCTTCTGGAAGTTTAGACTAGGGAAAGTTTGTTTAGACAGAGTTGGCATTAGACTTTCTGTTTTCTTTTGTGTGCGTTTTGTGTATTCCTGATACTGGACTGTTATTATTCATCTGTAACTAAACTATTAGCCTTCACCCATCCAGCCAGGGCATTGCAAAAGCCTCTGTAAGCTTTTAAAGGTGCTTTTGTATTTCTCTACATACCTGTTCCTTGCTACTGGGTAACCATGATTTTTAAAAGATGCCACCCCAACATTATCTGGGGTGCTTTCTGAAGCATTCTTGTGACCTACTGAGTATTTTTACCTGTAACTAAAAGCTGAGAAAGCCACAGACGGAAGAAATCTGTAGCATTTGAATAAACTTGTTTTTCTTTTCTTTTCTTTACAAACCTCAGCCAAGTGGATTTTTAACTCAGGAGAAAGGGGGGGGGGGACTGAAAGGGGACTTTTCCTCTGGTGCAACACACACCTCAGGAGCTCAGCAGTTATTCGTTTTCTCCCCACGTGTAGGCTTGCATGTGGAAGGTTGAGGGTGGGGGGTTGTACTTTTCAAATAATAAAAGAAAGGGTTTTCCCTGGGATTTCCATCCCAAGCCCAGGGAGGGTCAAGCTCTGTAATAGAGAGGGGTACTGGTGGCAGCGATTTTTGAGCCTACCAGAAATACAGGAAAGTAAGGAAAAGCCCTGCTCGGAAAGCACAGATGGGATGATTCAGCATTTTTCTTCCCCTCACGTGGGCTTGCTCTGAGACAAAGGCTTTAATCCGCTACACTCACACTTCAGCATACAGAGCGAAACGGCGGGAGGGATCAAAACAAACAGCAGTTGGAAGTTTTCAGTTTCCCTTTCAAATATGTTAGGTGAGCTCGCTTAACCTTTTCAGTCCTATTAAATGTTCTTTAAGAACTTTCCAGCCACAAGAGAACAACAAATTGCTGATTTGATGAGGAAGAACTTCCTGAAAGTCAAGACCTATTCACATGTTATGACCAACCCTTGTATGACCGTACAGTGTATACTGGTACAGATCTGTATGTATATATAGTAAATACAGGTACAGCAGTACACTTCCCCTCTCCCACATGCATATGAGGAGCCTATGCACAAGTTCATTTTTAAAATAAATGCAGATACACAAAAATATGTACATACAACTGTACACTTGTACAGCATAACGTCTGAATAGAGTGTAAGTAGCATCTGAAATATATATATATAGCTACTATTACTTGTAACTGTAAGGAGTGGATAGAGAAATTTTTTTTCTCCCTCTCTCACAATACTAGATCCAGGGGTCATCCCATGAAACTGATGGCCAGGAAATGTAGGACCAACAAAAGTACTTTTTCACACAGTGAATAATTAATCTATGGAATTCCCTGCCACAGGATGTGGTGATGGCCATCAGCTTGGATGGCTTTAAAAGGGGCTTAGACAAATTCATGGAGGGCAGGTCTATCTATGGTTAATAGTCCAATGGCTACAGGCCACCTCCAGCCTCAGAGGCAAGATGCCTCTAAATACCAGTTGCATGGGAGCAAAAGCAAGAGAGAGGGCATGCCATCACCTCTTGCCTATGGGCTTCTCAGAGGCATCTGGTGGGCCACTGTGTGAAACAGGATGCTGGACTAGATAGGCCTTGAGCCTGATCCGGCAGAGCTGTTCTTACTTCTGTCTGTGCAATTCCCCCAATTACTTTGCAATCAATATTTGTTTCTTTACTGTTTTCATGGTAACATTAATAGGATACCTTTAGTGTAGTGGTTAGAGTGCTGCACTAGACCGAGGAGACCTGTGTTCAAATTTCCATTCAGCAATGAAACACACTGGGTGACTCTGGGCCAGTCACTTAACCACAGCCTAATCTACCTCACAGAGTTATTGTGAGGATAAAAATAATAATGTACTCTGGGCTCCTTGGAGGAAGAGAGGGATATAAATGTCAAAATAAATAAATAAAATAGTCTAGGCTAGCATCTAGACTAGTCTTGTGATAGGATACCTTTAATAATTACCACACTGGGGGTGGTGGGGGCTAAAACAATAACTATTAAGATACACACATTGTTAGAATGCATGATTATATTATCCCCAGGGTGTGGTCTAAAGACACCTCATATAACATCCTTGCTGAGGCTGAATCCTTGTTTAAGCAGGCCTGGGTCTGACCATTGCCTGCATGGGAGACAACCTGGGAACCCCATGTATAGCACCTTCAATGTATAGAAGGAAGGAAATACATGTTATTACATATAATGTTTATTCTTTCTACCTGACAAAGCAAAGGTAAGATCGACAGACTGTCTGCAGAATCTACCTCTTGAACAATATCCAGAAGGGGTTTTTTGACCCAGAGTCACAGAGATGAGGTTTCTTTCCCTTTCTTTCTAAAATACTTTTACAAATTATGTTGTAAAGATAAGTCACTAGAAAGGGATTGATTTTTAAAGGAGCACCTATGATAGGAATGGTAGCAATTTTGCTCTATGGAGAATTACAGGAGTCACATAGTGCAAGTTTTCAAATATAGCTTTTCATCATGCGATAGCTCTTGTGCTGCCACAAATATTCTTAAGCAAATTGCAACCCCAGAAAGTGAAAGGTAATTGGAGAGCACAGATCTGAAGTAGTATAACAAGCCTACGAAGCAGAAATACGAGGCACTCCAGTTCACATCACTTTCATGAATCAAGAACTATTATCTTTCAAAAATTCACAAATATATGCATAGATTTATTATTAGACCTAAATATAAGTCATACTTTCTAAGCAAAATGTTTTAACATTTGTTCAAGTACAATTACACAGCTTTCTGCCGTTTCACATTTCCAAAAGCCCCATTTATCACAAACGAAAGTACTCATTTGTTATAGATCTCTGAAATCATGCCACTGAGAGGGTGCTTCTTTACAGTCTTTATTGCAGCATGAAAGTGCCATGAAAAGGCAGTTGTGCAACACCTGCAGAGCAAGAGGGGCACAGGGACTCCCTTGTGCGATAACCAGTAAGACTTCTGAGTCCCTCAAAGCTAGAGAGGTCAGCACAACCCTGCTGAGGCCTCAACTGGAAGAACCGGGCAGAGGAGCTGCCAAACTCACAGGCAGAGTCAATTTCCCCCCATTACAGGATGCACAATGATGTTTCAGCTGTGGTGATGCAAGTCACTGATTGCACCATAGCAATTAGGAAGGCTGTTTTGGAAAGGGCACTAGGTCAAATTTTGGAAAATCCTGCTATAATAATTTCCCCCATCCCTCTCCTCCCTACAGAAGCTTCCTCCCAAAGGACCATTCCTGAGGATCGAGGGACTTTCAGCAATGGCATGAGCATGGGGTATGGTGCAGGGGGAAATCCCAGGAACCACACAGTGGGCACATTCATCTTACACCCCCTGTAGAAGGTGACTTCATCTGGTTTCCAGGGATTCATCCTGACTGCAGCCCCCAAATTACACCCCATGCTTTTGCTAAGGGTCCCTGCCTTGATCCTCAGGAATGGCTTTTGCGGGAGCTTTGGAAGCTGCAGTAGGAAGAGAAGGACAGGAAAAAATGGCTTGCACAAGTACTGTTGCATCAGTGCCACTGTGGATGAGTGAATATGCCCACAGGTTAGTATCTTGACTAGTCTTGTGCTAGCACATGTGTTGTGTTAGTGTAAGGGTATAGTGCGAATATTGTAGGACAATATTTGTGTGAAGAAATTTACCTGTTTGATTAGCTTTCGTGCTAGTACGACAACCTGTTGCATAAACCCATATATCTATATCTATGCAAACGGACAACTACTTGCACAACTTGGGTTCAAGTGGTTCCTCTTTTGGTAGCAGCAATGCAACTCTGTGGAGCACCACAACCGCAACAGTCCTTCTGAGAGTGCCACTATAGATGCTACCCACAGTATATCCATAGACTCGGATCCAGCTGAATTTAGTGATGACTAAGTCTCATTGAACACAATGGGACTTAGCTCCATGGGACTTGGGTTTAGTCACAACTATGGGAGTGTGAATAACTGCAGCTGGATTAGGGCCACTGTTTCCTTTATGCTTGGTAGACAACCAGTATCTTGTTCTCCACAGCTGATCTGTGGCTGACTGGATTTCTATACTGTTGTATAGAGAAAGGACTTCATTCCTAGTATCTTTCCACAGTCCAGGTGCTATTTCTGGTATAAAGAACACGAATCTTTCAGTGCCCCAGAACTGTTTACCTTAAAAGTTGTTTTTCCTTCCAGGTACAGAGAAGAAGACTGCCCAGATGATGATCTTTTTACAACTGATTGTCGCAGCAGGAAATATATTTAAAAAAAAACAAAAACAAAACAAACCCTGAAATGTGTGTCTCAAACAATATAGATTATGTGTGTGCACTTTCCAACAAAGATTGTGCTCATATTGCATGTGGATTTTATTTCTGAGATGGACTTGGGCTTGTGGTCATATTTCTGTTTTTTAGTTTTTCTCCCTGCTGCACTTCATACTTGGGGTATGGCGGGGGCGGGGCAGATCTACCTGCTGATGCATTTAATACCTTAAGAAAATAAGAGAGAAACAAACGTCACGTTCTCACTGCTATTCAATTCTGATAATGTAACTTGTAACGTCTAAATTGATAAAACTAAAGGGAAGATCTACTTGCCTCTTAAAAATCACCACACTGAATAATTTTCTGATAATATAGGACATAGTTAAGTGAAAGCTTCCATAAAAAGCCCAAGTAAAATCACCACTGGGATATGGACAGAAACACCAAAAACAAAATTACCCTTAAGAGCTGAAGACCTTCAAATCAAGACAAGCCAAAAGCTCTTCAGAGATCTGTGGCATGCTGCTGATCCCCTTTGGAGTCTCTTCAGCCAGCAACAATGAAATCTGCCAATAGGTGCCTGTCAGTTTAGTACTTGTGCACTTCTCAGCTGAGGCTACTGCTTTCTAACTGAGCTTTCATCAGGTTTGGGATGAAAGTGGCAAGACAATGCTGAGATAGGTCTGAACCAGAAAATGGTTGCCACAAACAATATCTGGGCTTTGGAGCTTGCCAATCTAGCATTTTTAAGACAAGTTAGCAAGCTTTTTATAAAAATAATATTCTTTAGAACAGAATCTGAAGACAACTCCACAGTACTGCTATATTAATTACTTTAGGCCAGGGTCCCCTTCTCCCCACCCACTAGTTGTTCTAGCAACCAAGGGCTATATCCACAGTACTGCATGCTTTATTCCTCAGCTCAGTTTTCCTTCTTCTCTTCAAAGCCTGTCCGGTGGAGCATTTCGGAGAAGGGGACAACACTTGTCTCTTCTCCTCATGGTGCACAAGCCACTCTTTCCTCTCTCAACTTTACTTTAGTGCTTCAAGCCAGCTGTCATTGTCCCTTGCATACAAAGTATTACATTGAACAGCAGAAGACAGAGCAGAACAGAAGCTAGCTCTTCACAATGTTAATGGCTTCTCCCACCTAGCCCTCAAATTGTATGACTCCACTGCTACTGGCCATGCCATGCCCCACCCAATGCATGAATCACCAGACTGCAATATCTTGGCAGTGATACAAGTACCTCCAAGCATGCATTTTCCTCATGAGTGGATGGATTCGAGTATGGGCTCCTATGGCCAAGAACAGCTGCCTTGACTTCCAGCTATACCCATGGAAAGAGAGGTTTATCATCTGAATTACAAGTGTATGGCTCCCTTTACAATGATGTGATAGGTTTTTCTGCAGAATGTGCCTTAAAGCTCTCATACAAATAACCCTTGGTAAGCCAAAAGTTACCTTTCCTGCTTAGTGCAAGTGAGTCATTTCCCAGCGTATGTCACTGCAAGCCTGCCTAACTCAACTCTTTGAGAGGAGCAAGGCATCTTGTTCCTCCAGTGTTTTTATTTTGCATCACATGCAACTCTTTCTGCTGTAATGCAGTGATGCTCTATCTGCAAAGACTTCCCTTGTCTCTTCACTGGAAGGGACAGCTCTGCTATGCACAAAGAACTAAACTGAATGGCTGTTAGGTGTCTAGTCTTCTCTCAGAGGCTATTGTGGTTTCTATTGCTCCGCAACAGCTATAGAGAGGCATCTCTGATATGGCAGAATTGCCATATTGCATAGCCACAGTCCAAAGGCAGACAAATGGCCCTGGGGTAAACCCACTTCCAGAGCAACCTGCAGTCCTTTCTCCAATAGACAGGATAGCTGGTCAGCTCTTCAAACACTGCTACCTTAATTCAGGGAACACTATGCTTGCTTCCCATCCTGGCCAATCCATTTGACTATATCAGCCTCTTTGATAAACCTTTTCCTTCTCATGCTTCCTTGTCCTTAGATGCATTCTTAATCTCAGCTCACCCTTGACATCATTTGTTGCCCAGACTAGATCACAGTAGCACCACTTCAGCCCTCCAGCTGTTGTTGGACAACTCCCATCATCTGCAGTCACAGTGGCCAATAGTCTGGGATGAATTATAGTCTAACTCTAGAGCAGGGGTGGGGAACCTTGGCACTCCAGCTGTTGTTGAACTACAACTCCCATCATCCCCAGCCAGCTGGGGGGGCAAGGTTCCCCACCCCTGCTCTAGATGGTCAAAGTTGTTCAGCCCTGCTCTGGATGGATCCCAGTGATTGACCTTGGTACAATCAGACCCAGTTTCTCTTGTTATGTCCTGATCAGCAGCGTTATCTTGCCGTTTCACTCTGTGCCTCTCTTCTACCACTTGCACAGAACTCTATACCACACCCATGCCCAGCAGAAGCTACCAAAAGGAGGTCTATCCATGGCAATGGAGCTCTGTGCACATAACTTCAGATTACAACTGAGGGCAATAGGAATCAGGGCAGGGAAGCGTCATGGTTTAAACAACTGGATATTTTTCTTATTATACCCTGTGTCTGTGCTGGTTCTGCTTTTACAAAAAGGACTTGGTCCAATAAACATATCCATTTTATGTCCCTCCCCCCACCCCCGCTCCAGTTAACACCACCTTTTCTTGGCATTTGTTAAAACAAACACCAAACTTCACAGGTACAGTTCATTCCTCGCCAATGGCCGTTTTCCCAATCACAGTTTTGATTATCCGCATCTGGGAACATCCCATCTTGTGCATCTTGATTATCCACATCTCGCCAACTGCAACCTGAGTATCTGCGGTTTGTTAAGATTTTTTAGTGACCTGGGGGGGGCCCAAAATTGGGGGGGGGGGTTTTCAGAGATTCAATCCACTCATTCCTCTGCTGACCCTGCCAACTCCTCACGATTTAAAATGCTTTTGAGTGATTTGGGGGGGTTCAAAGGTGCCTTTGAGTGATTTTTTTGGGGGGTGGGGTTCACAATTTTCCAGATAATCAATTTGCTCACTCCTCTTGCTTATTCTTGGTGACTTTAAGGGATTCCAGGTGATTTGGGCAAATATTTTGTCTGGTTTTTTGCAACCACAGTTCCCCTAACCCACTGATTCCCATTGATTTTAATTGTTCTCCAACTGCAAATTTGCCAACAGAGAAGTTTTGCCAGAACAGAACCCTCGTAGATGGCGAGGGATGGCTATACATCTGTACACAAGCTTACAAGACAGTACAAACTGCACTCTAACACAATTCATGCAGAAATAAACAGTTTTGCCTTTCTAACTCGTCACTGGGAGTTTATGCATTTCCACCACATTGATTTTTATCTTTCATTTTTTATGAATGCACTGAATGACCCAGCACTGAATTGGTCATTTATGCTACCTAAGTGTTGTTTCCTAGTTTAAAAAAACAACACTTAGAGAAGATTTCCTTCCCCGCCCCCACTTCTTCTCTTCCAATGACTTTCGTTGCCATTTCCCCTGTACCCAGTCTCTACACAGCACGTTTTCTGAAATGCAATAATCTGTGGGAATAAAGATGGTGAAGATGGCATCCAAATCAAACAGTGCTACTTTTATAGCATTAATAATTATATCTGCAACGGAAGCCAGAGTTCGGTCCTTTCATGTCACAGAGCAAGTAAAAAGAACCAACAACATATTTCTTAGAGTTGAGTGGGGAAGATCATAATTGAGATGATTGCTGCATGGCACTTCATTTTTTTGGTCTCCAGATTTATGTACCTACATTCTCATATTTATTTCTTCCCACAGCTTCTTTGGCACTTGCACCAAAGATCTGTCAATACAGAGTGTATTTCTAGGACTTCAGGAGCAAAATTCCATCTCTACTTCCACTATTGCAGTTCCTTACAGTGCTGTTTCCCCCAGGCACTCGCTTATTATAGTTTATTACACACAGTGTACAAGTAAATTGCATAGTTATGTATTGTAAATGATTTGGCACTCCATTTTCTCTCTCTTAGAAATGCAACTGCATGACAAGTAAATGCAATGCAATCTCTCTCTGCTAGTTTCTTCTGAATGAAGTGTGGTGGCAGAATCAAACCTGGAGAATGTGCCGAGAGAATTACTGTCCAGCTTGGTATTTACATTTAGGAAGGTGCTTAAAAGGGTGATTTTTTTTCCAGCTTCAAAAAAATACCTGGATAACATCCAGTTTCTGGATCCCCACCAGGCTCAACCAGGGGATGGCACTGCAGATGCATTTTTCGCTTTTATTGGTGGCTTTTGATAACAGAGTGAAAAGTTTATTCTCTTGATCTTCTCTGACCTTCTGATGGCTTTTGTATAGTTAATTAATCAACAGGTGTTAATTATGCATTTGTGAAAGCTGACAAATTCAAGGCTCTCGGATAGCCTGCTTCCTAGTAGACAGAGGTATGCTCTCTGGGTGGGAGCAATTGCTTTTTACCTTCTTTTCTGCAAGGTTCCACATCACTCACCTCCTGTTCAAAATATGTACAGTATGAATATTTACAGTATGAGGCCACTGGGAAATGGAGATTAACTGCAAAGTGCCATCCATATGGTGATAACACCAAACTGCCTCTTCTTTTTATTCTATGCAGATTCTGCATAGGAGCCCTACTCAGACATTACACTGTACATGCATACAGGTGTCTGTATATGTTTGTGTATGAAGGGCCATACATATGTTCATTTAAAAATAAACCTCGGTATTGGCCCCTTCAAATGTAGGATACTGATAGGAAGTATACCACTGTATTCATGCTGAACATAATTGTGAATAAAACTACATGTGTAGAGATCTGCATGGATGCACTCTTGTACACAGATTGTACGTGCATTGAACATAATGTATTAACAGGCCTGCAGTTCAGTCTCTTTCTGACCATGGAATGAGACTAAATCCTAAGCATGCACTCTTATGCCAGGAAGAAGCATCCCTCCTACAGAAAGCTTCGGGGAGGGGGTGATTTTCACTGCTCTCCCCCTCCCCCAGAAGTGCCCCGTGCCACCTGAAGATATGTCCCTGAGGGTCAGGCAGTCCTCGGGGACCTATTTTGGGGAGGCACAGGGCACTTCCAGAAGATCAGCAAAAATCACACAAACCTGTGTGTGGCAGGCTCTATGCAGCTCAGGAAGCTCTCCTCAGTGGGGACACTTCCTCTTGGCATGCAGGTGCATCCTCATGTTGGGATGTTGCCCCGTGTATCTAAGCCAACTGATGTGAAATTCAAACAAAAGTTATATTACTATTAGACATTCATTGCCACCAGCTGAGGAAGGACAATCATCATAGATGGAGTGCAGGTTCTCCTGGGTACTATAAAGTCTCCATGTCTTTCTCAGTCATCTGTTGATTGACAAAGAAATCTAGGTTGCAACAAGTAGACTAGAGTGCCTCCTTCCAATTTCATCTGGTGAAAAGGTTATGAGCTTCTCTTTTGACTTGGACCTGACTCTCATTATTTATGATTTTATAAAACTATATGCTGCTGAATATGTTCTGCATGAAGCTGGCCTTGAAGGCTGTTCAGAAGCTTCATCGTAGTCCAAATTCTGCTCTTTCAATTTGAAAGAGCAGATATATCCAAAATGTTAGAAATTCAAAAGGAAGGAATACATCTTAGTAACTCTGGCAAGATTAGGTTTATTTTTTGTCCTTTGGGATCTCACTTTCTACCATCTATCAACATCCGGCCCACCTTTGATACAAATTTGTTTGTGGAAGAGTGTCCCAACTTTCTTTATGGTAGTGCAGCTTTGGGACATTCTTCCCCGGGGAAGTTCACCAGTCCTCACTCTTGCTGCTTTTAAGCATGCTGTTTAAATTTATTTGTTCCACAAAGCTTTTATTTGAAGTGTTTTAGCTCCATTTTTATCTGGGTGCTGTTTTATTGTATTTATGATTTGTAGTTTTTGGATTTAATTATTGTTGTTAGCCACCTTGTGAGGACTTAGCCCTGAAACACAGAATATAAATCTTTTAAATAAAGTATTAAAATGTCTGTCTATAGTGCTTCTATTTATAATGTCAGTCAGACATTTAGGCTCCCTCTGTGGTCACAGGCCCACAAACAATGCTCTCCAATATACTATTTATTGCATTATGAACAGCATATCCCTGGCAGTATCTCCAAGATAGGGCTAAGAGCGATTCCTGCCTGCAACCTTGGAGAAGCCGCTGCCAGTCTGTGAGGACAATACTGAGCTAGATGGACCTATGTTCTCTTGGTATATGGCAGCTTCCTATGGTTGATATTAACCACAAATTAGATTCCCCTCCCCCCAAATGTGTAATATATTTTAAAGTCAAATGTCATAGAAATACTGACCTTGTTTCTTTCAGCCCTTCTTTCTGAATTACTTCCAATATTTGCTTTGCAGTCATCGGCGAGTCGGGGTGTTTTTCCAGTGCCTAAAAAGAAATATATGTGTAAGAAGGTAAAAAGTAATCATTGCATCCATTACAACTACTGCGTTATCATGCACTCTGTAAAAGGTGGGAAGCTGTAGTGCCAAGGGGTCTTCTATCAAAGGCAGAACAAGCAACTGTAGCTTTAAAATGGGTTAACTTGATATTCGTAGGCATCAACTTACTGAAATGCACAGAAAGAATCTTACACGGACAGGAAGGATGAAATCTGTTTTAAGATTATCAGTGAAAGAAGCCATTCCTTTCAGGGTGGGGAATGTAGGGGAGCATATTTTTGCTACCTCTTGAACAGTTTAAAGTCACTAATACTGCACTTGCAGGAAACCCTTCTGTTTGCATTAGAGGGGCTACTCTTGGCAATAACATAACATGATAGGTTTCAAAATTTAAAAATATGAAACATTCTTAATATGAACAAATCAAACTATCACGGTTGCATCATAACTTGTTGCTGAAATATACTTTCCAGTTCAGATCAGTTTTCCACTCTTTGCCTTTTATGAGTAAGTCCCAATAATAGCCCCATAATTCAGCCTGTTTGGTATGAAAACTTCAGTTTCCTTTGCTACCCTTTGCAGCTAGCACCTCCTCCGTGTTTTTATTCTCACCTAAGCACACCCCAACCATGGGAATTAACCAACCAAGCACATGCAATGGTGGCAGCATTCACTGCTTCTAAGCGTATTACCAACTGACTACTATTACAACCTGCAAGTCTACACAAAGAGTAGGCAGTTAGCTCAGCATCCATACATAGTCACTCCTAGGCTACATTTCTGGTCAGAAGAGCCATAACTACCAACAACCATAAGCATGAACAAGTGGAACTTGTTCACCACAAAGAACTATAGTGGGAGGAGAGCTGGTCTTGTAGTAGCAAGCATGAGTTGTCCCCCTTTGCTAAGCAGGGTCTGCCCTGGTTTGCATTTGAATGGGCAACATGTGTGAGCAACGTAAGATATTCCCTTCAGGGGATGGGGCCGCTCTGGGAAGAGCACCTGCATGCTTGCATGCAGAAGATTCCAAGTTCCCTCCTTGGCATCTCCAAGACAGGGCTGAGAGAGACTCATGCCTGCAACCTTGGAGAATCCGCTGCCAGTCTGTGTAGACAATACTGAGCTAGATGGACCAATGGTCTGACTCGGTATAAGACAGCTTCCTATGTTCCTATAGACGTTAACAAAATTATTCAGTATAAATGACTGAAGAACAGATGAGAGATTTCTTCAGTCACTGAGAACTGTGGCTTTCCAACTGCCCACAGCACTGCTGATTCACCACCAAGATACCCCACAGGAGTCAATTATGACTGTTGACTCCTAGTATAATGCTTCAAGGGTGCATGCCTATCATAGGCAGCCTCTGCAAGTGTGTTACATTACAATATGTTGAACTGGCAAGGCTGCAAAAGTAATTCCCTAGCAGTAGCTGTATTCCAAAACCTAACAATCAAGATATATACATATGACCTGAACTCCAGATACAAAATCTTACATCCACTGACATTATAAACAAACAACTCTTCAACAGTGACAAGAACTTAGCACAAATCATCTTTTCCCCATAGCATTCAGTTTAGCTAAGTAAGCCTACTCTTATTTCACTTTTATGGCTAAACTCCCTGTGCTTCCCCCTTCTGAATCACAGCACAACATACCAGTCCATTGCCCAGCACCATATTCCATTACAGATCAGATCTTTACTCATTTTAATGAACAAGAAATTATTGATTAAAACTGAACCAAACATTTGGAGAGCCTAAATGAACTTTCAAAGTAAGAAACATCAGGGATTTTGTTGTGTTTTTTAAAGCTGAAAAGTTTGTTGCATGCAAGGCAATGCGCATGTAGAGTAGGTCTAGGACCTGAATAAACATAAAAGATAAAGATTTATTAAAAAATAAATAAGAAGGAGGAAGATGAGATGAAGTATAAGGCAAGAAGGAAGCAACTCAACTGAACTGGAAACATTCCAGAGTTTAAACTGCTCAGAATTCAAAAGGGTAGTAGAAGAAACTATACTGGACTGGACAAGGCTATGAGGGATATTGGGTGCACTCGAAGGGGGGGGGGTTACTCACTGTGGAGGACTCCCTGTTTCTCTTCTCGAGTACAGGCCCTCAGCACACCTGGGCAGCTCCTCCCTGCAATTGAGAGAATTTGGGTAGCCCTGTCCCCTTCTCTATGACATCACAGCCTATTCTACAGAGGAAGTGGTAGCATCAGGTGTCACAGCACAAGTTGGATGGAAAGGGAAGGACAATTTCGTGTCAGTCTTGCCCTTAGAAAAGAGAGGAGGAGGGCAGAGGCTACACTAAACTGGCAGGGAAATGATAGGCAAGACGCAGGGATGGACACAGAAGATCATCAATACAAAGACACAGCACAAACAAAATGAAGCTGACCAAGCAGAATGCACAACACAAAGACTGTAATCAAGCCCACAAGGCAGCATTGCAGCCACCACAACAGGAAACAGACAGGGCAGGACACAATGGTATCCCAGAATGCAGAATATGTTCAGAACCCAGAGTGTGAGGAAGCAAATAGTAGCCCATTGTGTCAATTGCTTTGGTTGTGGCATAGACTAGTGTGGGCTGCAGTTTTAAATATATTGCTGAATTCAAAATTTTATTCATCCAACCTTTTAGAATAATTAATCACACACACACACAAAAAGAGACATTGCTTTCTATAGCAAGAGGCAAGTATTTCTTGATTCTGGACATTTTTTAAAAAGTGAGAAACCAAATATATCCATTGGAAAGACCAATAGCTTGTTATTACAGAGTACTTTAAAATAAGCTTGTTTTTCATGGACAAGAAGAAAGCTCTGCGACCTAAAATATTGCTTACATGAGAAGAGCAAAGCACAAGATAAATACTTCAGTGATATTTAAAATTGGACCAAAGTGGTCATAATAGTACAGCATGTTACTGGAAAGGTGGTAAATGATCCACTAAAAAGGCACAATACTCCATCTTTCTATCACCCCCTGTTCCCTCAAAGTTTAATGTGTTTAAAAATGAAGAAAAATTAGCTAAAAATACAGTCCATTAAAATGATAAAATCAATGAGATAAGTAATTTTCTCTTTAATAAAAGAGATAAGGAACATCCCTCCTTCCACAAATCACCAACATTTGTACCCTGGGAAGGTACAAACAGCATAGCAAATATAAGTTTTGGGGGCACTGGGGCTTGACTACTCTCAGGTGCCAGGGAGCAATGGCACCTAGAAATGTAATCATGGCACTTAGACTAGGATATTCAGAAGCAGAGATATTAGAGGAGGTAAAGAGAAGCCCATCTCACCTGCCCACTCCACAATGTTTGTCACTAAGTCAAGTGTCCATTGTCAAAAAATCTCCCCCATTTTTGGGCTGGCTTCTAATCCAAAGAACTGCAACCTTGGAGAAGCCGCAGCCAGTCTGTGAAGACAATAATGAGCTAGATAAACCAATGGTCTGACTCAGTATATGGCAGCTTCTTATGTTCCTATGTATGACATGCCTTAAAGAGACACAGGGAAAACAAAGATTTCTCTTTTCTTTAAGGGACAGGAAATGACAGGTTTCATTGTAGTCAGTTTGTGCCCTGTGGATTCTATAATGTATCATTACACCAAGAAGTGTATAAGATAGTATTCCATGTTGTAAAGAATTCTATAATACAGTATTACACTGCAGGTGTCTCCCTCAAAAGACTAACTAGCTTTCAGGATTCTTATGAAGTTACTGAACAAGCCATTTCAGTGACCAAAAATACAAGGTACTTTATTGTATTTGAGCCACACATACACACTAGTGTGGCACTGCTGTTGAGCTTTAGCAGCTTCAAACCTTGTGAAAAAAACTTTCAAATGCAATCCTAATTTACATTATTATTTGAATGTTTAGCACATTCTCTCCTGAGCATCTTGGAGCAGGAAACCATTATAAGCATGTTCCTCGAACTCCAAAAAGGGCTGAAGCATCTCTTACAAGAAACAGAAGAGTAAATTCAGATACCAAAGAACCACCAGCTCATGCAAAACCACAAAATGCTTGCCCAGATAAAAAGATCTTATATTACTTCCAGAAACTCGTTTGACCACTGAAAGAAAGAAAGAAAGATCTAACGGAGGGTATTGTTCCCTTGCCATTCAGATATTACCACCAAGGGGCCACTCTGTTTATAAGAAACAGAGAAGAGGGTAGTCTCAAAAATAGGTTGGGCCCAAGCTGGTTTAGACATCAGAGCTTAATGCTGTGTGTGCACTTATCTGCGATAAGCCTCACTGAACTCTACTGGACTTGCACTGGAGTAAACATGAATAGGAACGCAATCTTAAACCAACATATTGATTTGTGTTTCACAAACTATAGGAAGCCTATGCATGATCAAAACAGGGCACCTCAGCTTAGATTGCAGTCATCAAATTATTATTATTTTTGCATTTATATCCTGCTCTTCCTCCAAGGAGCCCAGAGCGGTGTTCTACATACTTGTGTTTCTCTTTCACAACAAACCTGTGAAGTAAGTTAGGCTGAGAGAGAAGTGACTGGCCCAGAGTCACCCAGCTAGTTTCATGGCTGAATGGGGATTTGAATTCAGGTCTCCCTGGTCCTAGTCCGGCACTCTAACCACTACACCACACTGGCTCTCTAAATGCAATAAGAATTGTTGTTGGAGAAAAATCTGAAAGGTCACACACTAGTCATTAGACAGAGCCTATGAAAATTATTTTAGATGCAATTACAGTCTGAAGATGTAGGGACAGGAAAGAGGAGAACCCCAATGCTAACCTGAATGACGAGGAGAGGCTGGACTCTGATCAGTAGCTGAAGTGCTGACAAATTTGTTGTATATGTGGGTCTTACATTCATTTCAATGGAGGGAACTAATGTGCGAGTTTAAAACAAACAAACCAGCCCATCCGGATAACAGTGTTTAAATCACTGTTACTTCAGAAATATGTAATGAAAGACCATGTGTACCCAAAAAACGGATTTGCTGTGATAACTTACAAGTATAAATCACAGCTTCTTATTTATTTATTTATTTATTTATTAGAAACATTTGATATACCGCCCACTCCGAAGACTCTGGGCAGTGTACAAAAACATGCAAAACAAGACAGCATTAAAATTACATTCTAAATAAAACTAAAGTAACTAACGGGGGGGGGGACAAATAGGTAAACTACAGGGTAAAATCCTGGCAAAAAAGAAAAGTCTTCAATAAAGATTTAAAAATCAACAAGGAAGGAGCTAAACGAATCTTCTCTCATATACATGAGCAAGGAACCCAGTCCTTTTTTGTTCACTACTTGTATCATGAAGGAGGGAAAGCTATTCATACTTGCCTTTTAACAATTTACTTGTTAATGAAGTTAGGTGTCATTACCCCAGATCCATCCCCGCTTGGAGGATAAGGGAGAAATTCAGGGGATGCGACAGGATGGCAAGAACATATGACCACATGCTGCTGGGACTCCTCAAACCAGAAAACTGAGAGAACTGGAAACAGCACTTGTATCCAAGGATACAGCCCACCTTCATCCTCCAACTCGGAGTCCCATGAGGACCTACCAGTATTAACAGAGCTACCCACCCACTCCAAGGGCTGTCAGAGCCAATGCTGACAAAATCAGGCAAGGCCTTTTTAAGAAGAGATATTTTCCTGGCATCAACAGACGAATTCATCAACTGACTAGATATTTTCCTAGCATCAACAGACTCTCATTTCGTGGTGGGGGCCACTGGCACGTGCACGCGCGCGCACACACACACACACACACACACACACACAGTCTCCTGTTGGCCTGTGCATGGCCCAGTGACCTCCCCATCAACAGCATGCACCCCAGCAGCAAGGGGGGAGGGCGCATGCTGAAGGTGCTGCCAGGCATCTTCCTGTTTTCCCTGCTGCTGCCGCTCCTGCAAACTGGCAGAAGCAGCAGAAGGCACAGGGCAGGGCTTGCACCCAATTGTGGAGTGCAGTGGTGGGGGGGAGGCAAGTCAGGGGCCACCAGAGGGGTTCCTGCAGGCCACCAGCAGTCCGTGAGCCACACAATGAAGAACAATTGCAGCACAAGTGGAACCCATTTGTTCAAGAGGCCTCCCATACCTTCTGAATGTTCTCCCATTCTTAACAAATTTAAACACATGCTATTTTAAATTATTTTATATTCTCTCTCTCTTTTTCTCTCTCTCTTAATTTTATCCAGGAAGGCCAGAAATAAAATTTCTGCCACCTCCTTTTAAAAAAAAAAAATCTCCACAGTAACTCTGGGAAGTAGCTTAAGGTTTAGATCTTGGTTAGACAGCCATAAATAACCACAGTTAGTGTCATGGTGTAGATCTGGACCATAAAAGCATTCTAGGTTGTATGAAGTAAATGGAGGTTCCACATTTCTGAACGGGTCCTGTATCTCGGAAGAAAAAAATACTATATAACTGTACACAACTGACAGGTCTTGTGCCAGGAATCAGCCAAGTTGAACCCTGGCTGAAGGCCCATGGCTATCATCTGAGGCCCCAGGATTCATGTGGAGGATGCTGAGAGGAGACAGTGATGCAACAGGTCTCATGTTGCTGCTGCCATGTCCCCATCTGCAAATGGGAATGTCCCTTGGAACTTTCCCATTTGCAGATGGGAAATAGATGGGAAAAGGCAGCAATGGTATGACAGCATCACTGCTTCCTCCCACCCTCCTCCTTGGTGAAGTGACTTCCCCTCTAAGCCTCCTGTGATGACGCAGGGGCCTCTGGGAAGAAGACACACTTAATGAGGGAGAGGGAAATAGCAACCACTGAGTGACACAGCAGCAGATCCTTTTTCTCCTACCCTCTGACAGAGAGGAGGAAGAGCTTCTACTGTCACAACATCCCATCGCCACCACAGGTGGGAGGAGCCATCCAGGCCTATCTACTACTGCTACCACTCCACCAAGTTCTTCCTCCCTCCCTCTTCAAGTAATTTAGAGGGATACTCCAAGGAGCATGGAAGCGCTGAGGAGGTGTAAGCACCATAGGAGACTTTGTCCCAGGTATCTCCACAATTTGTCAACACCTGACACATCAGTGCCATCCCAATGCCAATCCAAGTTTTGCACAATATGGCATGCTACTGCAATTTTACTCCCCTTTGAACACAACTATTTGCCACCATTAGCATTCAGGATCTCAGATTTAGAATACTACTTCAAACTGTACAAACATCAACCCAGTTCCTTAACTCTATAACACCTGTAGCTGTATAAATGGTTCACTGTATTGAAAAGTATTGCCTACAAAAAACCAATGACTGAAAAGCAGTTTCAGAACTAGTATATTCTAGTATATAGTCAGTGCAAAATCTAAGGTTGGAACTGCTTTTCAGCCAGTCTCAGCTTTTAGAAATGAAGTGCCTCCAACTGGAACAATTCTTCTGCCTAAGAAGATAGACCGAACATTATTGGAAAATAAGACTATTTATTTCCTATATTAATTGTTACCAGTTCTCACAGATATTTGCTCAATCCAGAGATTTGTTCCTGGCAGCAAGAGTTCCAATGTGCACACAAAGATAACCTATGAAGAACTGTTCCATATTAACTTCAACAGTGGGAGCCAATCCACACACATTTTCTTTTCTTTTGGAAGAAGTACAGTATATTAGTTCCCTCCATTAAAATGAATGGAAGTGCCACATGCACAACGAATGTGTGAGCAAATCTAAACAAGACCAATTGATTAAATGTTTTTCATAAACCACTGATCCTGGGGATAATTTCGACCAATGGTGTGGCTCTGTATAAGGCAGCTTCCTATGTTTTTTTTTTTTTAAGTCAAGATATTCTAATAACTGCCCTGCATGTATTTTGATCATAAATCTAGATCAGGCGTGCTCAACTTAGCACCCCCCGCCGCTGTTTTTGAACTACAACTCCCATAATCCCCAGACACAGTGGCTAATAGTCAGGGATTATGGGAATTGTAGGGAAACATCTGCAGAAGGGCTGAAGTTGAGTAGCCCTGATCTAGATGATGCAACTGGACCAAAATGCTCTTCATATGATCCAAAACACTTCCAGTCGACATGCATAGGGAAGAGTGGCACTGCTGTGCAAACGCTGCCCTCGCTGTATGCACTTTGTTTGCACCTCTGCAACTTGAATTGCATAGAAGTTTGCAAACCTAATTGCAGACTCAGTCTCGGTCTACACAAGCCTACAGGCATACAATTGGTACATTCAAAGGCACACTGCAGATGTGCAAGCTAACATGCAGGAGTGAGGCTATGATCCCACTCCCTCCTACACATGGACTGTATGTGCATTGGATTGCATAAAGATGGCTTGTGCTTTTGAGACTTGAAAAGCAGGAGTAATTATCTTTCATTTCCAGAAGCCTAAGTTAACAAATCAGTACCTATAATTCCTCACAGAAGTATTTCATGAACTGACTTTAGTCAATGCTTAGTGAACATAGAATACAAACCCCATTAGAACATTGGTTACTATTATAACCCAGGCTGAGCTTCTGGCTACCGAGGGGACTATTCTTCATTAGGCCTGGGAACCACGGTTGGCTCCCATTGACCTTAAGTGCAGCACACTCTGACTAATTGCTTATTAGGCTGTGCAAAGTTTCAGCCAAAGCTTAATATGCCACACAGCTTCCTTGGCACTGTGAAGAGGTGATCATACCCAATGCACAATCCTGCACTTTCCCCAGCATTGCTGGGACTACTTTAAGGGAAACAGAGCCCTCTCAATCCCAGTGCCATGTTGGAAGGTGCACATGGAGCACTCTGAAGGACTATACGCCCCAGCAATCTATGCACACCTTCTAAGATGTTGCTGGGGCTTGAGAGGGCTCTGTTTTTCTTGAAGTACCCTCCACCTCTACTCAGCACTGGGAAAAGCACAACACTCATCTTGCGCTGAAAAGTTGTGTTTTGTTTTTGCCAAAGTGGCCCTCGCTTGGAAAATAGTGATCACTGACCTAGAGACTCGGGGGTGGGGGGGGCGTTAAAATGCCCTGGGGGTGGGCTAAAGACTAAGGAACTGGAGAAAGAGAGAACAAGGAAAGGAGCAACAAAAAGACTCTCACAGAGAAATCCCAAAATCTGTGTGTTTTTTTTTTAAATGGGCAGTTTTCCTCTTTAGGGGCCTAAAAAAAAACTGGACTGGCAAAAGTTCCAGGCCCTGATACTTGTCCTAGCTATCAGTTTATAGGAGAAAGCATGTGCAAATACTATATCAGTGTCTTCATCGTCTCAGTGGAGCTTAGTTTCACATCAGTTGCTACAATCTAAAGAGCTAGTTTAGATACAACGGCTGATATCCTGAGTAACAGAGCACCAATGCAATGCGAGAAGCACAGGTTTTGCACCAGTGCTTCTGAAACATTCCAGACTAACAATGCATGATTGCTAGAGTATGAGTGTGTGAACCTCCCCTTCCTCCAGAAGTCCTCTCTGTCACCCAAAAATATGACTCAAGGGCTGTTAAACTCTCTGGGACGTATTTCCAAGTGGTGCAGAGTGCTTCCTGGGAAAGGAATGATGGTTGAAATCTGCCCCCACCCAGTAGCAGCCTTTATGGGCAGAGCAGGAGAGCAGTAAATAAGCTACGAGTGTTGCTTGTTCCCACTATCCTCTCCTGCCCTGGCTGCCTGGTTCTACCTTCCGCACCAGTGTTCCTTCTAAAGCGTGTGCATGTGCACACAGGTTTTTTGATGTCCACTCAGTTTTAGGTTCTGCTCAGACTGAATCAGGAAGACCCCATTCTGAATGCACATGTGCACACTGCCAACCAGAACAAAACTCATTTTGCACATGATTTAAAAAAACTTAGAGAGAACATTGTCCCCCCCACCCTCATCATGTTAATCCCAAGTGCACAGGCTGTTCATTTGCTAGGATTAGGTAACTGAGCAAATGAACAGCTCACACACCTGGACTTAACACAGCAGTGGGGGAGACAAGACAGAATGAGGCACCCGGGCAGGGAGAGGAGAGTGAGAACAAGCTACACCTGCAGGTCATTACCCTCCCCTGCCTCCTCCTATATGCACCATTAAAGCCTCATCATGAGTAAGCAGTAGAGTCAAGTTATTTGTTCTTGTCAGAAGTTCTGGTGCTTCTGCTATTGCATTGGTGCTTCATAAGTCAAAATATCAGCTACTGTGATTTTTAATAGAGGTCCGAGACACTTGGCTCCAGAGGCAATTCAGCACTGAGAAGCACCCTCTATCGCAGGGATTCTCAACGTGTGGGTCCCCAGATGTAATTGGACTTCAACTCCCATAATTCCCAACCAAGGACCACTGGGGCTGGGGATTATGGGAGTTGAAGTCCAATAACATCTGGGGACCCACACGTTTAGAAACCCTGCTCTATCGTGTCAGTTAGGAGAGGCTGTGTGAGAGTAGAGAAGCTGAAACGGGGACTGTGTACAATCCCTGATCTGTGGAGCCAACGTGTGATCTTGCTCCCTTTTGTTAGCTGCAAAAGAACCTTCTCCAGATGGAAATCAAGAGCACCACTGGTACTGTCCGAAAAGTATACCAACAAACTCAAGGCTGAAGGACTGTGTAGGGCCCTAAGTTTTTTTCCTGATCATGGTTCAAAACGTAACGATTGTGTGGGGCCCTCTAGATCTTTTTGTTATGTTTTCCCTACAGTTCTCCTACTTCATTCTTCGCACCCGTAAATTGCTCGATTATGCATATATATAAGGGGTGTGAGTTATATCATACTCACCTTTAAAGTGCAAGTTAACATTACATTTTCCAGATGATATTTCAGAGATTTTATTTCAGTTAAATATAAAAATCAACAAGAACAATACTTCTGAAACACACACACAGTTTATTTTTTAAAAATAACACTACCCTCCACCCCCCAAAAAACAAATATTAAAAGTGGGAACACTACAATAGGGAAATTCCTACCTGCCTGTATAGGTTAACCTAAAAGACAGTACACTGGGATTTTATTTTATTGCACCACTGGTCTGCTAAAGGGGATCCTATAGCAACATATCTTAAAATCTAATCTTAAATGACATGGGCGCTTTCTAGACTAAGCTGCTCATTGGCAGCAAAATGCCTCTTTTTGGGCAAGTCTCATTCGGAACGGAAGCAGCAGGGGGAGCAATCTCACAGCAATTAACAATCCGACAAAACAGCAGCTTTTCCATGCCGGATGTATGGTGTCGTAGCTCCATTTCGCAGCGAATACATTTGAAACAAGGCATTTGAAATCTGAACAGCACCTGCTGTCCCCATAGGGACTACGGTGTCAGGACACAGGAAGTGTGGAAGCACACTTCCGAGATGCATCCTGACCCCATTGCAGGGTCTAGTCTGGAAAGCGCCCTGGAACCAAAGAACTGAGCAACTGTTTCCATGTGGTCCAAAGAAGAATTGGACTTGGGTGCACCTTAAATATGTCTTTAGATCCCTGCTATTTGCTTTAAACAAAGCTAAACTGTTTCGGTGCAACTTACTTCCAAATAAGAGTTTTTAGGATCCCATTCTTAATATGTCAGATGTGAAAATATAAAGCCACAAATTTGGAATTCTAAAATGTTTGTCCTTCAAACTAATACCAAATAAAGTCTTACTGTAGGCTCTTGTGTTTAAACAGCTTTTCTGGATTAGAGTTACTCATTTAATTCACAAAACATGACAAGTTCTGTGTTATGATCAAGGCAGGTACTGCTAGAATGCAATGTGAACATTTCAGAAACACTCATATCTGGTGTTGCCTATATGAAAATATAAAGTCACATATGAAAAGAGCAAGGAAACTGAAACAAGGAAGAAGAAAATGATAACTTCTCCCTTCCCACTGTTGATCCAAAAAGATTTATGTTCCATTCCCATCTGCATTATTATATTTGGGGACCATGAACAGAAAATAAGAACATCTGCTTGCAAAGAAATGAAATCTCTGCCTGTGACTTCAGAGAAGGTGCTGCTCCATTTTGCAATATCTACTCCCTCAAATATGAAGTTACTTCAAACTTAGCTCTTCAGAGCATATAATCGCTAAAAGTTGTGACAATGTCCTTGATGTGGACTTGTCAACTGCTGGTACTGTGAAGTTCCTGAGCCCTCAGATCACAGGGAAATAAGGTCCCAATTATTCCCTTCTGCGTGCTCCACACATTCTCTGGGCACCTTAAGCTAGACAAGGTTTTGTCTTTGGCCAGCTCTCTCCACAAGTAGCCATGATGCCTTCATCTTCCACCCACCCCCCCCCCCACATGAACACACCCTTCCAAGTGCTGTGTACACTCATAACAAGGGGCTGTAAAAATTGCGCATGCCTTGTAGAGCTAGCTGCAGTCCTGCTAGTTTCGCATCATGAGACGGACATCTGGGTTTTATCCCCAGCCAGATGTGTTGAGCCGAGGCTGGCCACATTTCTCTCACGATGGAAGTCTCGCCTTCTGATGTCTCAGCTGCCGTTTTCTCCTATAGGCTCTCTCACTAGTTCTGCAGCCCTCGAGGCACAACAATGTTGAACTATTGGCCATTAAGTAATAGAATTGTGACATTGTATCACCAGGCAATTATTTTTGTTTGCTGATGCAGACCAAATGTATTACCTAAAATGTTCAGAAACTAAATATGACAAGTCGGGGTTCTGAACTAGAGGCATGAGCTGCGAGAATGCTCCACACATACACGGATGCTTTTTCTAGCTGTCAGTGGTATTTTGCCACGTTTATTAAATGTATAATGGTTAGTGTCATAACAAAGATCAGCCATCATGTTATGACATTTATCTTCATAAATGAGGAGAGGAAGGGCATCTGCAAGTTATTCCATTGCTTGCTATGAGACGATTAATGTCATAGGGAATAAATCAGTATTACAGGACGTGAAACAAGATACAGCACCCGAAATCACAGGCCTACTGTTTAAGCAGATGCATGTTACAACTAGTATAATAGCCACAAATGTACAGCTATAAACGACTCATGTAAGTTTTCAAGCAAGAATAAAAATCTTAAGTATATTAGATTTGTATCATCAGTACAGTTACGCTCTTTAACCCTTTAAATTTCCCCCAACCTTTTCACAGTATAATGTATTACAGAAATAGGCTTATTAGGATCAATCATTCAAAATAGCCTACAGAGTGGCTTAGCAAACTGTCACCTCTGGTGATTTTGTTATACCAGGACAAGTTCTTGATACAAGATGGTGTGGCACAGAAAACACTGGTAAGGTCTACACATTTGGGGAACACCAACAAATATCTATTATATTTGTACCCACCCCAAACTTCCATCTCTGGGAGGTTTACAGTTAAAAAGCTTGGGTGAAGAAATGTGTCCTTAAAGACTTTTTTTTAAGTTGTCAGAGATGGGGAGGCTTGTGCTTCAGCAGGGAACACATTCCAGAGTCTCGGGGTGGCAACCGAGAAGGCCCATCCCTGTGCTGCTGATGGCAACTGCAGACAAACCTCTCTGGATTATCTCAATGGGCGATGGGGCTCATAGTGAAGAACATGTTCTCTTAAATACCCTGGGCCTAAGCTGTTTAGGGCTTTATAGGTTATAACCTGCACTTTGTATTTTGCCCAGAAACCTATCAGTAGCTAAAGTAGTTCTTTTAATATAGGAATAATATGGTCTCTTCAAGATGACCCAGAGACCAACCTGGCCGCCACAATCTGTACCAAATTCAGTTTCCGGACAACATACAAAGCAGCCCCACATAGAGCACATTGCACTAGTCTGGAGGTTACCAGCATATGTACCACTATTCTGAGATTGTTTATCTCAAGAAAAGATGCAGCTAGCGTATCAGCCAGAGCTTATGGAAAGCACCTCTTGCCACTTCCCCAACCTGAAACACCAGGGAGAAGTTTGGATACAGAAGCACCCCTGGACTGTTTACCTGTTCCTTTTGGGGAAGTGTGACCCCATCCAGAACAGGCAGATCAAAACTGTCTCCTGAGTTCCAATCCTGCACAATAAGAACCTCTGTCTTATTTTGATTCAGTCTCAGTTTGTTCATCCTCATCCAGCCCATCACCGTCTCCAGGCAGGCATTTATGCCTTCTCCTGATGATGTGGACATGGAGAAATAGATTTGGGTGCCATCAGCATACTGATAACACCCTGCACCAAATCTCCCGATGATCTCTCCAGTGGTTTAATGTAGATGTTAAAAAGCATTGGAGACAGTATGGAGCCCGGGTGGGGGGGCATATAAATTTTGAAGAGCAACAGTCTCCAATGATACCATCTGGAATCTGCCCGAGAGGTGGGAACAGAACCACTGCAAAGCAGTGCCTCCCACTCCCAACACTCTCAGATGGCCCAGAAGGATATTATGGCTCATAGTATCAAAAGCCACCAAGAGATCCAAAAAGACCAACCAAGTCACACTCCCTCTGTCAGTTCCCCATTGGAGAACATCCATCAGACCGACCAAAGCTTCTAAACATTGAAGCTCCAAGTTTACTTATTTTCCTCTAAAACCCGAGAGGTAAATAATCCCTTTGGTGTATTCAGTCTCACTAGCATAATTCCCACAGATTTCAGTGGACCATATTAGCACACATGCTTACCCAACTTGTATAAGAACCTATAGCAGATAGGGCAATATATATTTATATTAAGGAATATGAAGTAGAGGAAAAATAGGAATGGAGATGAAAATGTTTCCATTTTATCTGAACTGAAAACTTGGTCAAAATGGAGTTTTGAGAATAAAAAACTTCCAGTGAAACATTTTCTCTTTCAGAATGATCAGTGGAATGATCATCCCTCATTGACAACAAAAAGTTATGTTCAACATATCTTAGTGGGCAGCAACTTAGAGCTTCACCTCTAATACATGGTTCATTTGTAATTATTATTTGAACAAGAAAAATAATACTTTTTTACTTCATAAGTACCCCAAACAGTGACCAACATCCAGAATGTTTTCTGCACACCACAGACGAGGAGCCATTTTTGCCAATCCCTCCATCCTTCTGCACCTCTCAAAATCATGTCCCTGAACCTTGTAGGACTCTCGGGGACATATTTTCAAGAGCTCTAAATGGCTGCAGAGGAAAGGAGGGGATCACTAAAAATGACCCTTTCCACAAAACATTATTCTGTGCACACAGTGTTAATTTGGCTGCTGGCCACTATTGGTTTATGTTCCAACTCCTGATAATATACAGTGAGTTTCATATTCCTGAAGTATTAAAAGGGTTTAGATTCGACAACTCTGTCCATACTGTATATTTCAGATTTCTTTCCAGGTTTTTTTCTTGGCTCCAAGATTTCCAGAAATTCTTTCTCAAATCTAGTGGGCTTAAAAAAAAAAAAGATTTTATTAGGAGGTGGTGGTTGTTTCTATTTTTTGTATATATATTTTAGAATGTAACCTGCTTTAAGCTTCCTGCCTGGATGATAAACAAACAATGAATCTAATAGTTCAGATACCAATTAGGTCTTGTGATTGTGGTGTGCTCCTTATGGGTTACAGGAGTGGGTTCAGTCCCCTCAACCTGAGATTGCAGGTAACATTTTGTGCAGCCCAATCAACATCGATTCCTCATCACATATACACACTAAGTTTGGATGTTTATCCACCTTTGGGGGGCAGGGGTCATGTAAACCAGGATTGGACTCAATCACCTTCTTGCACAAAGCACCAGCTCATAGAATATGTCAGCTGCATGGTGAGAGGAAGGGTCTAGTTCACTCTCATTCCATACAAGCATGGTGCCTGTCCCCTTGTATGGATGTACATACAAGAGCATAAGGCAGGGCAACATCCAATTCACTCTTCACTCTTCCCCATAAGAGCAAAGCAGGCAGGTGGAGACGTGATGGTGTGTTAGTTGATGGCCCTGGGGCCAGTGGGAGCATTTCCTGTCTTCCAGACGCCTTTTGTTTCCTGTGATCACCAATTCAGGTTCATTTAAGCATATGGAAAGTTCACAGGATCCCTGTTCCTTAGGAGGCCTACCTATATGGGACAAGTGTGAACCTAGCCAGCTGCTGAGAACTAATTATTTTGTGGTAATTGTCCCCTTAGGGATGTTATCCAGGATGCTTTATCCCTGCCCCCACTGCTTAATTTAGAAAGGATCACTAGGAGTATATCCAGATGGAGTGCTTTTCAAACTAGTTTCTATGGACTTGCACAAGGAATTGCATGGGGAGTCATCACTACTAGGTCTTGTGCTTGCTCATCCAACTATTTTCTCTCTGCATTAGGGACAGAGTGTTGGGAAACATAATGCACTTTGATCCCTCCCACCGAGGTTTTTTTTTTTTTTTTTTTAGTTTATGTTTTCTTGTTGTGCACTTCTGGTTGAACACACTTCCGACTTACAGAACTTCTGCAGCATTCCCCCCACTCCACTTCTGCCAAGGCTCCAGTGGAGCTTGGAATAGAACAAACAATGTTTGAATGTGGTTTTCAGTGTCTCCTTGTTCTCTTAATAAATCACTTGCTGAAAATACCACCTAATAAACCGCTTCCTGAATTTACATTGATTTGTTTCCTGTTCCTCCTGCCTCACCATCTGAAATGACTGCTGCAATCCTATGCATACTCTCCTAGAATGAATGAAGTCCCATTGAACCTAGTGGGACTTACTTCTAAGTAAAAATGTATCTATTCTGCTGATATGCCTCAGTTTCCTCCTTCTTAATTTTAGCCTGCTTTCCTTAAGAAAAGTAAGCTTATGAGATACCGTTTGTGTGTGTGTGTGTGTGTGTGTGTGTGTGTGTGTGTGTGTGTGTGTCCAAGCCTTGATCAACTTCGCAATGCCTGGACCAATACTAATCAAATTTGGTACTGTTGTAGGGACACCTCAACGATGCAGTTTGTGATTATGTCTTCCACCCCAATTCAAAACGGCAAATGCTTGAATGTTTGGAGGAGCCAGAGGGAACTGATTTGGACCAAATTTAGGGAAGTTGAAAGGACACGTGAGGAAACCGCAACAACAGTGTTTGTGATTATGTCATCCACCCCAATTCAAGTTGGTAGATGCGTGAATGTTTGAGGCAGAAGTGGCAATTATCAATTAAGGAAAGTAAAAGAAAGTAGGCAGATTAGTTCTTACCAGAACTTCTTGTTTGATGTTATATTTATGCTCTTGCACTTTTTCAGCTGGAGGAAGGGTGCAGAAGAAAGATATATAGCACAAATACTGCTTACAGCTATAGACCATAATGGAAAATCATTAAAAGACCTATAGCCAGTTTGTTTCTTGTCCAAATAGGATGACAACTGGATGCATGGTAGACCCCTGTGAGGCCACTATACTAATCACGTTTCAGGTACATAGATTTGAGGATTTTTGTACAGGCACACCTTGAAATTCTGAACAGAGGCGTAGCTAGAGAAAATAGCACCTAGGGCAAACAGTGAAATTGCGCCCCCTGTCCAAGCATCTGACACCCATCTTTCAGATAACTTTACCATAATATCAGCTCAAAAATACAAGTCAAGCTCATTAATCTTTTAATATTTCAAAAACTATTTAGCAGTGGATGTAGCCAGACCAAAAAATGCTGGAAAACTACAAATTTCAGTATGCTGGGGCTCATGAAATACCCAAATACTATGTGGAGCTGTACTTGGAAAACTAAACAGAAGTGCCTGTCTAATTCTCTACTATGCATTGTAGTATCACTATTACATACGTTTTTAAAATAAATGGAGAATTTGACTTTTCCCAGATACTCTGAAAATAATTAAAGGATATGCAGAGAAAACTGTGCCACTGCTTGGAATATATTCTAGTATTTCAGAAAGACAGTTAAAATTAGACAAAGAGAGCAAGAAGCTCCCAATGGGCCTTAATACCAAGGATTTCACACTGATTCAAAGACAAACTCATCATTAATAGCTATATTATTAAGACATCACATTTAACTCACTTATCACAAGAAGCAAAGTAAGAGCAAATGAATCCAATTCTAGCTCATAAGCTTCAGCTCAGTATTCATAAGCCCTGATTCTCTGTACATAGTGCCAAACTAAATATGTATACTCTGACTTATATATTATTTTTTCTAAAAAAATAAATTTACCTGTAGCCCCTTCAGGGGGCTTCCTAAAGGCTGGTTGGGTGGGGTCCTGCAAAGGTTCGCCCTCCCCACACTGGCCTCTAGGGCCTTGCAGGGACCATTTGAGCATGTGAAGTGGCCATTTATTTTTTTATTTTTTTAAATGGCCACAAAAAACAAGATAGCCACCACGCATGCTCAAATAGCCTCTGCGAGGCCTGGCATGGCCTAGGGCCTCACAGAGGCCATTTGAGCATGCGTGGTGGCCATTTTGTTTACGGTGGCCATTTTTTAAAAATAATTTTAAAAAATTGTGCCCCCTTAGAGTGGCTCCCAGGGCATGTGCCCTGCCTGCCCCACCCTAGATATACCCCTGATTTTGAACTTTAGCTTTTGGACATTTAAATGGCTGTGATCTTGAAGAGTAAAAAAGAAACTATGTTTGCAATGCCCTTTTGATGTTCTACTTAGAAAGAATTTCTCCTGGTTGCAACACTGAATCAAGGCAGCAGCAATCATTTGGAAGGAGCGGTGGGGAGAAGAAGAAAGCCAACTTCCCTAAAGAAGAGCACAACTGGGGGGGGGGGACCAATCATAATATTTATCAACTGGCCTCAGTTAAATAAAGGGGAAGAGATGGCTACAAGAGAACCAGAAGAAAAATAAGTTCAGATGCAGGAGTGAGGGTGCATGCAGGGGTGTATCTTTGGGAGCCAACGTGTCCATACATTACCACCTAGACAGCTAACCAGTCCTCTACAGGTCGAGCTATGGTCCATCTACACCTTCTCCTCCTCATGCAAAATTTTCCCCTTCCACGATCAAGTCAGAAAAAAAATGTAATAATGAAAAGGCATTGGTGTTTCATGGACTGGCAGGTAGATCACACAATCAAGCTTTGCAATGCTGAACACTCTCTCCTACAGAATCACCCAGAAGAATCAGCAGTCATGTTAGAGTCAACCACCATCTGGAAATACCCTATGACAATGACTGTGGATGTCTGTTCTAAAGAGAGCCATACCTATAAAACCTCAGCAAAATCATAAAAAGAAAAGGGATAAATCTGATTATTTTCTGGAATTCATGTCTTTTCCTAGTTAGGACTGGGAATACACATACAGATGACAACATTAGAAGCACATGTTCCATATATGTCAAGAGATGTATTATCTAGAGCCATCAAAACATTTCAATAATTGTAAAATAAGAATGGTGGTCTCTCTTCAAGCCATATATTGGAAAGAAATAACATATGCATTAATATGCCAGACAAGTACAAAGATAGCCTTATAAAACAATTCTGAGGAAACCCTAAGGCAAAATATAAAATAAAATAAAAAATCTTCAAAGCTTCCTTGATTATGGATCAAAGAGAAAGGCTATCAAAACCTCCTAAAGCAGCAGTTTTTCTGCATGTCTAAAAGAGAATTAACTTAGAACAAATATGGAAATAATAGAAGGTCTGTGTTAAGCCAACAACAAAGTCCTCAGTATAGTAAAACAAAGTCAAATCAAATCCCCATTTTATAGCAGCATGAAACTCTTTTCACAATAGTTTAAATTCTATTTATAGTAGCAAGAGTCAACACTTGAGATAAAAGTCAAAGGGATTAAAATCAAAGCGTTCACGATACATAAGTTATGATCCTGATTTTTGGTGTCGTTTGTGGCCTTCAAATATGAAGACACAGCACGAAATATTCCCTTACTGCTATATGATTTAGCTCAACTTTACTATCTCAGCAAAACAGAAAAAGAGATGGAATTGCATTTAGGTTTGAACAGCTAGATATGAACCAGTAAATGTGCAGAACAACAGCACACACATCCCAAACACCCTGCAATTAGCAACCATTCCTGGAACTGGTGAGCAAATATTAAGGGTGTTTTTTTTTACTTATAGGTTATTTTTATTGTATAAAGAACAGTAACATACTCTCTACTACATTGGAGGGTATGCTGCTTATGGTCTACTGCAAGAAATTCCAGCATCAGAGTTTAGATCCAGATTTGCTAAAGCAAACTGAATGCAGTACAAGAGGAGATCTCGAGGTGTTTAAATTAAGTGTGCTGGGCCGGTGAGGACATACAACACCTAAGGCCCTTCCAGGTGCCCATTCATGTATCAATCAAGCAACTTTATTACGGTTAATGATGAGCATAGGTAAATGCATACTACTATCAATGAATATAAAAATGTATAAAAAGTATAAAATATTTAAAATAAGCTATAAGATATACTAAAGGGTAAGAGCGGGATAGCTAAACAATAAGGGAAGACAGCTGATAAGACTGATAAAACAACTAACTAATATAAGCAATTTAGTGCAATCTATATAAAAATTGGTCTATAGGGAAATACAACTCTAATGTGATGACTATTAGAAAGAAGGTAAAACATAGTTAAATATCTAAGTACATACATAACTGTAAGTTAAAAGCAATGAAGATAGAAAAAGTATTTAAAAAGACATGTTAGAATAAATTGGTCAGTAGTTAAAATCACAGGTTATGGGCTGGTAGTCAGGGTCCTACGGATCTTGTACGCGGCCGCGCAGAACCCATTCATGTCCAATGAATGCATAGAGCAGCATCACGGGGCAGGCTGTATCCCTGTCCTCATTAGAATGACTGCAAGGGAGCCCCTGCACAGACAGACCTTCTAAGGATTGGACGCAAGTCAGAGGTGGAGCCTGCTGCCTCTCATGCTAGTTGTTTTATAGCCCAAAGCGTATCTGCAGATAGTCACTAGTCAGATACTTGAATTAATAAAGCAGCACTGACTTCACCATTCATGCTTTAGAAACGTCTATTGCTTTACCTTTTGGAGATGAATCGGTTGCTCTTGGATGCCCTCCCACCAGATTCACCCCACCCTGCTCCCTTTCTTACCTCTGCCAGAATCATGGACAGACAACATAGAATTTGCCATAACTTCTAAACAAGTGCAATTAAATTATTTGTAGTGATTTTTAAAATACTAATTTTTCCTCACACACACAATTCCTATGAACCACTGGTCCCTTACAATCAAGTCCATGCCAAGAACCTGTGTTTAAACACTCTAGACACCACAACTGGATATATCCTCTGTAACTTTCTCCTTGTCCACAAACTGACTCACTGCCCCTGCCTGATGACGCCAGTAGGACTCTAATTTTGCTCCACAGCAGGCAGGAGTGACGGCTAACAGCTTAGTGCAAGAGCTTAGCGCAAACATTTCACTTTCCAAGCAAGCCTTGCCCAGCAGCATGGCTACATCACTAGGGTGGCCTGCTTCCTCTCTTGCCTCTGGCTTGATCTGCCTTCCTACCTGTCTATGAAACCTCACAAAGGAGCCTCTTGAGAGACTGGTGGACAGTAACTGACAGGCTGAGCTATGAATCAGGAACTCCCCAGTTTAAAAAGTCTGCTGTGAACTCACTAGCTGGCCTTAAAGGTGAAGTGTGCCATCGCAAGCTAAAATATCTCAGCCTCAGCTCTTTCCCACCCCTGCAATGGAGGAATATTAATAATGAACCAGGGTTGTTGGAAGAGTAACACTATAATTTATGTACTCTGAACATTTAAATGGCTGTATGAATGTTCAGTATCTAAATCACACCGGGAGAGTTGTTCAGCATCCTAAGGTAGACCCACTCCATGTCTCACACACACACACACACACACACACACACACACACACACACACACACACGCCATCATAAGCCACCATGTCTGTGTTTGAATGATTTCAAGTCATTTCTAGTTTCTAGAAAATTTAAATTAATACACCTTCGTACGTAATTGTTCCACTGCAGACCAGAACACACTGCAATTACTTAGAACAGAGATGGTGGATATTCAGATACCCAGGAACTAGGCTGGTAAGGGCTTTACTAGGTCAGAACCTATATAACTAATATTTTCCAGTTTCTGAAAGAGCCGCATCACCATTATGTATTTGGGCATCTCAGCTGTGGTTTAGTCTAGTACCTTTGACATTTCATCAATGCCTATGTTGGTTGCTGTGACACTGGAAACATGGTGGCAGAAGCAATTACAGCAGAGGCATATTACTACTAGTATTATTAATTTAGAATACTTATATACTACTTTTCACCAAAAAAGTTCTCATAGTGGTTTACATAGCAAAATAATAATAAATGGTTCCCTTCCCAAGAATTAAACACAAGATAAACACCACCCACCACTGGAGTGCACTAGGGTTTAACCCTTACCAGCCTAGTTATAGCTGGGAATTCACGGCGCGCGCACGGCAGCGTCAGAGACGAGCGCACGGCGCGCAGGGCGCATGCGCGCTGCTAGCGCTCGTCTGTGGGCTTTAGGAACAATGGGGGCAGCATTGGAGGCATTTTAAGACGACAGGGGCAGCAGAGAGGAACTCTGCCGCCCCAAGAAGATTCCTTGATCGGAACAGCGCCGGAGGGGGAAGAGCGGCGGGGGGGGGTAAGTACTACCACCACCACCACCACCCCCGCCTAAAGCGACAGGCCCCCCTGTGCCGGTCCAGGGGGCCTCCGAATCTTGCACACCCCTATAGGGTTAGATAGGCACAATTGCTCTCCACCTGCTAAATATAAGAGATCCACCACTTTAAAGGATGCCCCTTTGACCAGTTAGTGGGGATAAGCTCTCAAGTAATTGATATTTAACATTTATTATTTTATTTGTTTATTTATCAGATTTGTACACCACCCCAAACTTCAGTCTCTGGGCGGTTAACAATAGCATAAAACAAGTTAAAATATATACAAAAACTTAAAACAATTTAACAATTTTAAAATCACCTACAAATTAAAACCTTAAAATTTTAAAGAACTTGAAAAGAACTGAATCTCTGAAAAGTTCATGAGACATTTGTCTCATGTCTTATAAGCACAACTATTTGTTTCAACATCTGCTTTGAGGGGAGGAAAGGGCATGGGAGCTCATTGCTCCTTCACAGTTCAGTAAGCCATAGTTTGCTGGATCATTTGAACTTGGTCTGTCTGCCAGTTGTCGTCCTTTCCATTTATAATATGGACACAATAATACTGACCCCTTACGCAGGGCTGTTGTGTATACTCTGAGATAGAGTCTATAAAGCAGTTGATTCTAAGCACAAAGTAAGTATCATTCGATGTTGATGTGGTTATTGTTATTGTGATGTTTAATGCCCAGTTCCTGCTGCTTGGTTGAGCTCATTCTACCAAACTGAGGCTGCAATCCTATGTGCATATGTCTGGGAATAAGTTCCACTGAGCAGAGTGGGGCTTACTTCTGAATAAATTTGCACAGGATTGTGCCATACAACACGTGGTGTTGTATTTGAGGGCTCAGCTAAAGCTAGTGTCTAGCTTCATCCAGCATTCTTATTTATTTTCTTTTGATGACCATTTCCTTACTTGGATTCCACAAAATTTCTGTCAGAAAATGAAAGGCCACTTTGCATATGACATCCTTAGCTCATCTTCTGTAGGAAGGAAGGGTGTTTCACTTCAATACTGTACACAACTTTCAGAACTCTTTTACAATACCTTGAGCTTTCCCAGACGGGCAACTTTACTGTAGCAGGAAGTGCCTAAAGTTAAACCATTGTGAGCACTGCACCAAAGTGCTACTTTTTAAGGGTGCATATAATGTGTAGTAACTGTGAATCATCAGGAGCGCAGCTGAATAATGGCATTGGCTGCATAAACGGCACCTTCTGTCACCACGCTAATGTAGCTGCATATGGTTCCCTCGTATGAACTCGCCCCCAACCCCAACCTAAGCATAGTGAAGCTTCATTCAATCGCCATATGGAAAAGCTCTGGGAGAGGCCCTGGTTCCCTGTTGCATGGTACATCTTTCAAAATGCACATTTGTCTCTCATAATAGAGCAGTTTACTACGACCATAAACTGGGTAGAAGACAAGTTCTATCCAGTTTCAGGAACTGCGTATGCTCCTATTTTGTGATTGTATGTTAGATAAGACACAAGGCCTGAGGTGGGGAGTTTGCCTGCCAAGCCTCCACTGGGCAGGGTGATTTTTCCATCTTCTTCATTCAGAAGCTGGAGATGAGGCACACTCACTCTACCCAGCTGAGGCCTGACAGATGATCAAGCTCCCCACCTCTAACCTGGGTTTCCCCTCCCCTTCCCCTAACACACAAATGCAAGAGGGCATGCAGTCAGATAGAACCCATCTCCTACCCAGTGCATGGTTGTGTGGACTGCCCTAATGGCAAAAGAGCAACTAGAAAGGAAGAAGAAAGAGAAAGGAAGAAGAAAGATTAACAAAGCTCACTGAAATTTAAACATTCTCTGGTATGAACCTGCCCATCCACTTAGATCATCACTGAAGGCCCTGCAATGGGGATCCCTACCTTTGGAGGTTGGGCACTAGCAACTGGGAGACAAGATCTTTACTGGAGAAACACCAAAGCTTTAGAACACCCTCTGTGATGATGTCTGCCTGATGCCTACATGACAGTCATTTATGCACCTGGTGAAAAGCATTTTGTCCTCTCAGGGCTTTGTTTAATCATACATATTGCTGTTTTGCTGCTGCAGTGTTTAGTATGTGATTACTTATTCTAGAATTGTAAATTGCTTTGACCATTGTTAAGGAAAGAGCAGGCTATCAATATTTATATTTTAATAAATACCATCCTGGGGAAACCAAACCCAAAAAAGGCATGTTAGATTTTGCTAAAGCCTAGTACATTGGGGGGAAAAAAATCCTGAAAGGGCAGAAAGCAATCCAGGAGAAAATAAATTATGATGTGGTACAGAGCTGATCCTCCCCTCAAGCAGGCTATGCTGTCTGTGCAGTACCCACAAGTCCCTGAATCACTCAGTCAATAGAGGTTCTGTATGGGTATCATGTAGGTTATACCCACAGTGCTTTCAACATGCCCCTCCCCTCCTAAACCATACACGAATACTAGTTTCAGCTTACAATATTGTTATTTTGTGTCAAAAGGTGTTTAATCTACTGCTCTATGTATCATATATAGTCAAGTTTTAGTTACATATTCAAATAGAGATCACCTGAAGCTGCATTTTTATACATATTGTTATACAGTTTATCCTGTTAGAATACAGTAGATTTTCCCTGAGCATAACAAAATTTGAGTTATAACATTACGCTGTGCACAGCAGCTTTAGAAATGGTTGATTATCTATAACACAAACCCCAGTTAGTATGCCTGGCCTACTATAGACACAAGGACTGGGCTGTTTCCTCACCCCCACCCCTGCAAAAATAAAAATAAAAATCACAATAGCCCTCTTTAAAACTGCACAAACTAATATATACAAAAAAGCCTGCAGCCAAAAGCAATTCAGCTCCTGTCCGGCTTCTTGCCCACTTAAAGAGAGATGGCAGAGGCCACAATTATATTCCTAGAAAAACTCTCCCTACTTGGCTCCCTCCTTTGCCCATCCACTTCTTTCCTACTTATACAGCAAAATCCTTGTCCAGGTTTCCAGTTCGGTCCCAGCTCTAAATGCTTGGCTTCACCTTCTTCAACTCTATGTCCTCACTGCCCATCGTTTCTTCCAATTACTGCTTTTCAAGTCACTGCCTAATTTGTCCTGCTTGTTTTATCCATCCTGTCCTTTGACCAGCCTTTAGAACACTCCCTCCACCATAACAGGTCCTTCTTAAGCATGGTGATGCTTCTTCAGCCAGGGGTGTAGCGAGACCCCTGGGGGCCAGGGGACAAAGTCTTATTAGGGGGCCTCCCCACTGCATGCAAATTATGTGCTCCCCCAGCCCCCTAAGCCACGCCCCCCTATGCTTGGCATCAGACGCAAGGGGTGGGGCAACAAAATATCCCCACCCCCTCCCTGCCACCACTATTTGTGTAGGCCGGGGGGGGGGGGAGTGAGCCGAGTGGTGGTGGCACGTGCTGTGGCCAGCCAGCTGGCCTCTCTGACAGCCCTGGCCTGCTGCCCAAACTGCGTGCTTGCGCAGTTTGGATATGGAGTTGCATTCCCGTGATGTCGCATGCCCGTGCAGGCACGCAGTTCAGGCGGTGATGTGGGCTGTAGGACAGCTGGCCGGCCACAGCACCCGCCGCCGCCACTCGGCTCACTCACACACACACACACACCCAGGCCAACACAAATAGCGGTGGAGGAGCAGGGGCAGCAGCCACACAGTTTGTCCAGAGAGGCCAGCAGAGAAGCTTGTCAGCCACAGCAGCCACCGCCACTCAGCCAGGGGTGGGGACGGGGCAGGGGCAACCTGCTTGGGGGCCCCCTGACCCAGGGATGTGTGTCCCTGGCACTACGCCCATGTCTTCGGCACCTCCTCTCGCTTTAGCTCCTTCATTCCTCATTTCCCCATCTTGTTAAGCCTCTTGGCCAAACTAGACAAAACATTAGTTGTGTCATTTATTCCTGCATATTTGTTTTAATGTAAATAATAGCTTCAGCATATTTTGATCTGGACTAGGACCATCCAATGGGGGATGAGGACTTGAACCCTTTTTCTCAGCTACAGTCCCAGTTCAGATTGCATCCCCCAGAAGTTGCTATTTGCCCTGGGAAAGAAACTATCATGGGGGGAACTGTATCAGCCAAGAGATTTAAAAAAAAAACAAAAAACAAAAAACCTTCTTGTAGGGAAAACCCCTTCTTCCCACATCACAGTCCTAACTGAGGGCCACCAAGGCTGCTATTCACATCTAAAAGACACATACACATGCAGGGTCAAACAATATGACATCTAATTTGTTTTTCATGTTCTACCTCCCTTTCTACCTTTTTTCCAGCCCTTTTTTTTTTAAGTCCACCAACTACTCTGCATTCTTCCTTCAGTCTTCTTGTCTCTGAATTCACTGTTCCTTGGCTTCCCTCTTTTCAACCCATATTTGTATGAGGTTTTTAACCCAGACTGACAACTTTCCATTCCCTCACAGAACTTGGATTGCAAGGTGCAGCATTCTCTTGGCAACTAAACACAAGACATCATACTAACTCAGGCTGTGTCAGAGGCTTCACTTCAGCATTCCCAGAAAGATAGAGAAGCTAAAGAAATCCAGAAGCAAGGAGACTGAAGGAAGGGGCAGAATCTGTAACAAAAAGAGGAACGTGAATGCACCGTAGGTACAGCACAGCAACCAGATTCAAAGTCTGAAATGATTATAAGATTTGGGGAGTTTGTTTTACTTTTTGATCCTGCACTGCTTGTTGGCACTTATATGCTAAAATGAGTGACTGTGCCCTACAAGGAAACCCGATTCTAAATATCTGCACCAGCATAAATATCTATAATGTATAAGGGTTGCTGTAATGCTAGTGAAACAACATACTTTGAGGTTTTGCTGAAACAGCACTTCATAATAATCCATCTAAAGAACCTGGCTGGAATAGGGTCATAAATCTCTTTGGAACTTGCACTCCATAACAGCACCAAAGGGTTAAAAAATACACTATTTTAAGGCTTTTATTTGCCTCAAATAAAAATAAAATGATTAACATAGCATGATAGTGTGAACACAGGGCATGACAAAGAACAGGAAGAAATCCAAAATGGTACAAACAAATGTTTACCAAAAGTTCCTACACATTTCAAGTCTCAGTGATTCCTCAGGGGAGTAACTTACAAAGCTTCTCTATATACTCAAAACATGTACACTGTACAAAGAAAAGAACACTTTGTTTAAAGACAGACTGCTTCCCTGGTGCTCCTTTTGGGGCTAACCAACCGAGAGCAGGTATCAAGGCTACTTTGTTTAATGGGATTGTTTCTGAGCACATAGAGAAACTTCTAAGTTATGCTCCTAAGAAAGAATTGGGGTTTGTAACATATCAGGCTCTTTTCATTAACACTGGTCTGCACCAATTTCCTTTGCATGGTCACTGATTTCAGTTCAATGTAAGAACATGCTTGCACTGAGTGCAGGAACTGTACAGAGTATTGTTTATTTACTACATTTATATCCTGCTTTTCCTCCAAGAAGCCCAAGGCAGTAGACATGGTTATCCTCACAACAACCCTGTGAGGTAGGTTAGGCTGAGAAATAACTGAATGGCCCAAAGTCACCAAGTGAGTTTCATGGCTGAACGGGGATTTGAACTCTTGTGTCCTTAGTCCTAGTCCAACATTCTGATCACTACTATATGATGATGATGATGATGATGATGATGATAATACAAAAAATAACTGAGCACATGAACCAAGCAACCACCAGGGTTCGACTTCCAGCTCTAAAAACGGTTGCCAAAAAACAACTTGCTCAGGTATTAAAAGATGTCAATGCTGCACTTGCAGAAATAACAACCAATAATTTGCCAGAAACAAACCAACTCATGTACAGTGCAGCAACAACAACAACACAAGAGCTCGGATATAAGATCAATGGACCTGTAAAAAAAGAAAGCAGTACATCACCTAAATGGAAGATTAGACTAGAAAATAAAATCTCCAGGCTTAGATCAGATGCTGGTAAATTGAAAGATATGAAAGAAAAGAAGCTGAAGAATGAAAACACCAAACAGTATCTGATCCAAAAATACCACCTAGATTCAAGGAAAATTAGAGAAGTCCTGGAAATAATAAAGCAGCAAATAACAGCAGTGTCAAAGAAGATTAGCAGATATGAAGCCAGAACTACACAACACAGGCAGAATCTCCAATTCCAGTCGAATCAGAGACGTTTCTACCAAAGCATAGAAGGAGAAACTGCAAAAAACGTAGAAACACCAAATAAAGAAGAAACAGTGCAATTCTGGGGGAAATTATGGGACAATCCAATAGATTATAATAAAAAAGCAGGCTGGATGAAAGAGGTCAAAAAATATAACCAACAAATGCAAGATCTAATAATAACATCAGAATTAATAAGTGAAAGAGCAAAGAAAATTAAAAATTGGACTGCTCCAGGCAACGATGAACTGCATGGCTTTTGGCTTAAACACCTAACAAGCCTTCATAAACAACTATCAAAACAGTTCAATCACATTTTGCAAGGAGGTGATATTGAACAATGGCTAACAACTGGGAAAACTCATCTCATCATGAAAGACCCAGCAAAAGGTGCAGTTCCAAGTAATTATAGACTAATAACCTGCCTTCCAACCATGTTCAAATTATTAACTGGAATAAAAGCAGATGAAGTCATGCAACACTTATTAACTAACAAACAGCTTCCAGTTGAACAGAAAGGAAATTGCCCGAACACCAGAGGCACAAAAGACCAGCTGCTGATTGACAAAATGATTTTAGAAAATTGCAAGAGAAGAAAAACCAATCTAAGTGTTGCATGGATTGACTACAAGAAAGCCTTCGATTCATTGCCTCACACATGGATATTAAAATGTTTAGAAACAACTGGTGTCAGCAAAAACATTCAGATATTGATTAAAAAAGCAATGAGCATGTGGAGTACACAGTTAACAATCAATGGCGAGACACTTGGACAGGTTAGCATTAGAAGAGGCATTTTCCAAGGGGACTCACTATCCCCTCTGTTTTTTATAATCGCCATCACCCCACTTTCACAAATACTAAACAAAACACGCCTCGGATACCAAACATCTAAAACATCAAGTCAAATCAACCATCTGCTGTACATGGACGATCTGAAGTTGCATGGAAAGTCCCAGTCAGAAATCGAATCACTGCTAAGCACTGTCCGTATATTCAGTAACTATATAGCAATGGAGTTTGGATTAGACAAGTGTGCTGCATTAATAATGAGGGAAAATAACAAAAACAGAAGGAATAGAACTGCCCAATGGAAGCAACATCAAGAACCTGGAAAAGAAAGAACATTACAAATACTTGGGCATTCTCCAGGCTGATAACATCGCACACACTGAAGTTAAAAGAAAAATTGGAAGTGAATACATCAGGAGAGTTAGAAAAATCCTCAAGTCCATACAAGCCATAAACATGTGGGCTATACCTGTTATCAGATACACTGCAGGAATAATAGACTGGACCCAGGCAGAGCTAGAGACGCTAGATCATAAGACCAGGAAAATCATGACCATCAATCATGCTCTGCACCCTCACAGTGATGTCGATAGGCTATACCTCCCTCGCAGCTCAGGTGGAAGAGGAATGCTGCAAGTCCATCAAACAGTAGAGGAAGAGAAAAGAGGCCTTGAAGAATATATCAAGGACACTGAAGAAGATGCACTTCAAATGGTCAATAATGAGAAACTATTCAACACCAATGAAATAAAGCAGGCCTACAAGAACAAGTCAAGTACCGAGCAGAAAAATGGAAAAACAAGCCACTGCATGGTCAATATTTGCACAATATAAGTGGAAAATCAGACATCACCAAGACCTGGCAATGGCTTAAGAATGGCAACTTGAAGGAAGAAACAGAGGGTTTAATACTGGCTGCGCAAGAACAGGCACTAAGAACATATGCAATAAGAGCAAAAGTCAAAAAATCCACCACAAACAGCAAGTGCCGCCTTTGTAAAGCAGCAGATGAAACAGTGGACCACCTAATCAGCTGTTGTAAAAAGATCGCACAGACTGACTACAAACAAAGGCATGACAAGGTAGCAGGGATGATACACTGGAACATCTGCAAAAAATACAAGCTACCTGTAGCCAAAAATTGGTGGGACCATCAAATTGAAAAAGTTGTTGTAAATGAAGATGTGAAAATATTATGGGACTTCCGACTACAAACAGACAAACATCTGCCACACAATACACCAGATATAACTGTAGTCGAGAAGAAAGAAAAACAAGTCAAAATAACCGACATAGCAATACCAGGGGATAGCAGAATAGAAGAAAATCACAAAATAAAAAGATCTACAAATTGAAATTGAAAGGCTGTGGCAGAAAAAGACCAAAATAATCCCAGTGGTAATTGGCGCCCTGGGTGCAGTTCCAAAAGACCTTGAAGAGCACCTCAACACCATAGGGGCCACAGAAATCACCATCAGCCAGTTACAAAAAGCAACTTTACTGGGAACAGCCCATATTCTGCAACGATATCTATAACAATTGACAATATAATTCAGCCATCCCAGGTCCTTGGGAAGGATTCGGTGTCTGGATAAAACAAACCAGTCAATAACACCTGTCTGACTGTGTAAACAAGAAATAATAATAATACATTTACATCCTGCTCTTCCTCCAAGGAGCCCAGAGCAGTGTACTATATACTTTTCTTCACAACAACCCTGTAAGGTCGGTTAGGCTGAGAAAGAAGTGACTAGCCCAGAGTCACCCAGCAAGTCTCATGGCTGAATGGGAATTTGAACTCAGGTCTCCCCGGTCCTAATCCAGCACTCTAACCACTACACCACACTTGTTTGCATTAACAGCTAAGGCTGAAGATTAAGTGCATAAACATAAGGGGCAGGTATTATCTATCATTCTAGGTAGCAAACTCACCCTTAGTCATACAGACAGTAGCTTGCAACCTTGCATGTATCAAGAGTCTCAGTTTGTGCCTATGAGCTCTTGCACAAGTGTTACAGTTTCCGCCTTAGCTCTGCTGTACATAATATATAACCAATATTTAATTCAAAAGAAAGCCACATGGCTAAATGTATTTTTATCTGTAATGCACGAAGATACTATGTCAATGAGGACTACAGAAAAGAGAAAGAAAGGAAATCATCTATTAGTGAGGTGTGGCACAAACGAAACATCAGGACACATACAAATGAATTAAAATAATGTTCAACAGCTGTCAAATTTGTGCCACAGATCCCACGGGAAAATACTGTATGGTGTTTAAAGATTTATTAAAATCAAAAGGCAAGAGATACCTGCGCTGACAACCTTAACTAGAATTTCTGAGCATGTTACATCCTTTAACATTCTAGTAATGTAGGGCAGCTTTGTACAAAGTCTTTTTGGGAAAAAGAATAGCATTCCTACAGACAAGAGTGTTTTAAATCTGTGTGCTAATCTGCCCTATCTGTGGCAGATTAAGTGCATAGTAATTCAGTACTCATACAATTTTGTAGATCAAGCATTGATCAAGCCATCAGAGTTGTCGTAGCTCGAGAACGTATCAGTCTCAACTGTTTACTTGTCACTAGAACAGAAAATGTTTCAATATTGCCTCAAACAAATTATTGATGAACCCCAAGAAAGCAGAACAAACCACCAGATGCCTACCGGCGAACACTTTATGTAGACAACTTCCAGAGGGGTAGCCATACAAAGGCTGTTGCAGCCATAAACAACAATTGCATAGCACCTTAAACACATTATCGAAGCAGAATTCTTCATAGACCAAAACCCACTTCATCAAATGCATGAAATGCTATCCTTAGTCATCAGATATACAGCAAGTCTTACATTTTCTCTAGCTTTAGAAGCCAGCCCCAAAATTTAGGGGCCAGATTGGCCTCTGCTCCAGGAGGGGGCCTCCTCCCTTGCACCAGCAATGCCTTCTGCTTCAAGGGCAAGGGAGCAGACTCCCTGCGTTGCTTGCTCACTCCTCCTCCACCTGGTCACGTCTGGCTGGCTCAAGCAGGCCATGGATGGGGATGCCCAAGAGAAGGAACCAGCAAGCAAGACAGGCCTCATGCAGGCAATGGACCGATGTGACCTGCATGCTCATTCTTCTTGATTGTGTCAGTCCATCACCTGGGTCAGGCATCACACTTAAGTTTCCAAGCAGCATGGCAGGCTGCCACCTAGGAATTGCCAAGCCCCGATTGCAGAGGATGGGAGGGTGGGTTGTAAGCAATGGGACCCAATGGTTATGAAATGCAAGTGATGCTATCTGTGACAAACGCTATGTAAAGTTTAAGTGCAAGAAATAAGCACAGTGACAGTTCACAACAGCAGTGACTGACAACAGAACAGTCCTTCTGCCAGTGCTAAGTTAGTTAACACCTGTAGTGAGATAGGAAACCATTGTCACAGTTCAAATCTGACACATTCTGATTTTTAGACTGGGATCTTCCTTTGGTGTTCCTGTGATGAAACATGTTAAGTTCCAGGCCAGTAACCATCCTGCACTTTCTGAATGTCCCAAGACCAAACTGGGACTCAGGAATAACCTACTATAGGACAAACTCAGAAGAAAAAGTGAGAGAACACCACTTATACTCATGTACAGTTCCCAGCTAAAACCATTCAGATATTTCAAGAATGACATACAGTCCATCGTGGACAATGACACATCCCTTTCAGGCCTTGAGTGGCAGACCTGCCCTTTCTTACAGACAATGCCCAATCTGAAACAGCTATTCACTAGGAACAGCAAGCCACATAACAGAGATATGGGCACAGGGACCAGACCCTGCAATAAACACATACATCAACTCTGTCCCCACATCCACTCAGGCAACATCATTATGGGGGCTCCTTCACTCCCCAGTGAGATATATATATAACATCATCTTCTGTCATTCTGCTGTCTACATAGGACAAACAGGTTGATCTCTATGCAAAAGAATAAAGACAGAAATCTAAAACTGAATGAAATTGACAGAAATCACAACTTTCAGAAATCAATAGGACAATATTTTAACATCCCAGGATACTCTCATATTGAGAATGGTGAAGGTCATCATTCTTGAACAAAGAAACTTCAAAAGGAAGACTTCAGCATGAAAGTGCTGAATTCAAATTTATTAGGAGGTTTGATTCGGTTTGTTTAGGCTTGAATCAAGCCTAAGACAATAGTTTCCTGTCTCACTATAAGTGTTAATTAACATAGCATAGCCAGGGGAAAATGTGTTGTCAATTACTACAATTGATAATTGTAGTCTTACAATTTCATTCTTATTTCATGTATTTTACACAGAACTGCATTACCATTTGGCCCTGCTTACAATTGTTTTCAATAACCTTGACAATATCAGTTGTCATGTGACCCAATGGGTAATACTTCATGCATCTGATGTGGGCTGTAGTCCACAAAAGCTTAAGTTACAATAAATGTGTTATTCTTTAAGGTACTACAAGACTCTGACTTGAGAGTGATCCCACCTTAAAATAATCCAGATCAAACACCAATACAATTACAAAACCAGAGCCAATATAAGTAATACTGTGTACTATCTTTCTATTGTATGGGCCAATTAGGAATTACTGAGTATGAAGGATGCATGCCTTTGTGCAGGGAGGTCAGACTAGCTGACTTTCACATATACATTTGTGTCTAAAGGTCCATACTTGTCTCTCCTCTTGTAAACAAAATCTAAACAGGGACAGAAGATTGCTGCACATTTGCTGTAAGAACCAATGGTTCATACTGGCCAGCAATTTAAACCTGACTGGCAGCCACAGATCTCAAACTTCTCACACATTTATATCCCCATTCTTCTGCTTGTAAGACCCCTTAACTGGAAATTACAACAATTACGAGTGGGCATCATGATTGCCAAGCATATATTCTACAACTAAGCTACAGCATCATCAGTCAGGCTTGCATAATTTCACTTGCCAACAGTGTTCCCTCTAAGGTACGGCACATGTACGTGCACTCACAAGTTTTCTGATGTCCGCTCAGTCAGTTTTAGATCCCGCTCAGGCTGAATCATGAAGACCCCATTCTGAATGCACGTCCGCACAAACTGCCTTGATACTACTGCCCAGAACAAAACTCATTCCACACACAGATGAAAAAAGTTAGCAGGAATACTGATTGCCTAGCTCACAGCAGCAACTGTGGCACCATCTACTGGTGAGCATGACACGCCCCTGCCTTCCTCCCAACTTCGGAGCATCATCCCCAGTTGTATGGTGAACCCCTTCCCTTCCTCCATCCTGGGAAGAAGAGTAAGAGTTGTCTGGTGCTGCGCCGCCATGGTGCTTGGCTGCGCAAGGTCAAAGCTCACCTCACTTTCTTTCCTATTCAACTGCAGGTAAAGGAGACAGGGGAAGCCACTCAGCCATGGTACTTCAAAGCATCTCAGCTGAGCAGTAGCCTCAGACCCCGCCCCCAAATCTCCTTGCTGAAGGTAATGGGAAAGCAATAGCTATGTAGGTTAGGCAGAGAGTATGTGGGGGTCAAATTAATATATCCAGTGTGGTTTCAGACTGGGAGGCATGGACAATTTCCTAAGCTTAGAAGGGGATGCAGTTTCATAGAGTTTGAAAAACTGTGTGCCATTGATACAATGTAACACATCACCATGTTTCATAGAAAGTAAACACTGTCTCTCTCACCTGAGTGAGGCCTGGGCTACAAAAAGAAGGATGTTATGTGAAGCACGAGAAAGACTATGTCTCTCAAGCTAGCTCTTGTGTTGTTTATGAGGACTATGTCTTATTAATGAATCTGCCTTAAAACATCCCCTCATTTATGCAAACAATCACTCTTGCCATTCACCTTTGTCATTCTTGACAACTTATATCTCAAATATTGAGGATACAAACAGCATGTAAGGTAGTCAACTGCAGCTTTTTAGCACAAAGAAGTAAAGTTAGGTCAGTATTTAAAATGAATTTCTATGTTGCTCAGTAGCTTAAGAATCTTAAATATAATCAATACCCACCACTGGAACACTGTGGCAAACTTAGGGGTTTAGAGCTGAACAGATTGTTCCTTCTCCCCCCTCCACCCCCTTGTCCAGCATCTAATAAAATGACATATCATTGTTACAACTATGGTGTATTACAGTTAATAACAAGTTTATGCAACAATATGTATGCTATTCTAACACTAATGGCTATGAGGAAGATTGTATAACATTTTCATATAACTTATACATGGAAGCTTAAACTATCACACAGTGCCTTATAATCCCACAGAACATAGCACAAAACATATTTTTAAACATAGTGTGCTTTGTAAGAGATGATGCAACAAAAAAGAATGTCATTACCAATATTCACTAAAGTAAATATTGGTAATGACAATGGGGGTAAAACAAAGCATTTTAAAATATTATGCTATATAGCCAGTAGCTGATCTTCAAGCTGTTCTTTTTCCTTTATGTTGCTACACTGAACTGAGAAACTTCACAAAATACACACATAGCAGTGTACAGCAACATACTGTTCTGTATGAAGCAATAATGCAGGGCCAGTTTAATTTGCAAGATTGAATTCCAAGATTGAAAATCAATTTTTCAAGCATGAACTAAAACAGTACAACAAATCACAGAAACAGGTGGGGGAAGAACAGACAGATTTCCTTTATGGATGAATAATAATGTCCTTTAAGACATATTTGACTTTTGAGGAATTAGATATTTGGGTATTTTCTGAAAAGGGAGAATCAGAAACCTTGGAAACTCCACAGTGTGCAAGAAAATCCCTCAACATTTAAGATAAACATATGCATGCTAAAATATGATTATAATCCTGGGGTATTTAATTTTACAATTACACAAAGAATTGGGGTGGTGGGAAGGAAGGGAGAATCCTGGACAGTATGGCCAGGGACATACCATTGCTTTTTGTTGGGCGGAGAAGTATGCAGAGGGTCCTGGATAATCCACTCACTCTCATATACATATTAAGGAAGAATCTTTCTAGGTATTTCACATTAGTAAAAAGGAGTAAACACTGCTTATTATACACACACACACACAATGGGAGTTAATTACAAATACACAAAATAGAGAGGGCATTTCCCACACTACTACACAGGAATTACTCTCTGGCACACGTGTCTTTACAAAGGGAGGTGCCCTGTGAAAAATACTGTTTTTGTTTGCACATACACACATACATACAAATGAAATGATCATAGAAGCAGTCTGCACACCAAACCCCATAATCAGGAGAGAACTGGAACCCCAACTCCAGGCTATCACCTCCACATATGCCCCAATCCCAAAAGATGAAGAATGAATGAATGAATGAACGAACGAACAACTACAAGCAAGTTATAACCAGGATAGGAATGCCTTTCTCTATTACCCCAGACGAGGTACCCTGCCCCTGGCTGTAGTCACTGCCCAGGTGAGGAGGAAATCCTGCCTCTTCATCTAGCTTTCAGATCATCATTGTGGGATTACCCCCTTACCCTGGAGTGCTTGCTTATTGCTTGACCAAGTGAGTGGGGCGGAGGCTCCAAATCTGCCACCCAAAGAACTCGGATCCCCAGTCCTATGAGTGTTTGGTAGGTTAACTCCCCCTGGCCCCTAACTGCGTGGCCTTTTTACACCGGAGGTTCCTTCTTGGTAACTACCTCATTATGGGACGTGGCATGCAGATAGTCCCTAAACAAAGTAGTTCCCATAGAACACCCGATGCAAAGACTTCTGCTCGGATCATTGTTCCACGAGAATGCAGCCTCCGCTTCCCGTCTCGTCCCGCATATATAGATCCAACGCTCCCGTGAAGCTCGAAGGGAATTGGTTGCCCCACGCGCAGTATTGCACGGTCACTCCGGCATCCCCTACCGTCTGCAACAATGCAAGCGGCTCGGGTGGGGAGTGGGCTGCGCTAGGCGCCTCCCCGACTCGCCCCGGGAACAGCAGCCGGGCGGGCCGGCCCCGCACACACGAAGCTCCGGTCGCACCTACCAGGCGGGCAGCCTCGGCCCAGGTGCGGTCCTTCTTCTTCCTCTTGTCTTTCATGTTTGCATCTCATTGAGATGGCTCTAGAGGGGGCGGGGGCGGGACGGAACGTGCAGGGAGGGGGTGGGGGGAAGGAGGGGGAACCCGAGGGTCCCGCACAGACAATGACACGGTGACGTGGAGTTCTAGAACCCCTGAGGGAGGGGCGGAGGAGCGACAAGGAGAGGGAGCGCTGGGCCGGCTTGGGCTCGCGCTCCCGCGGCGGCGGCGGCGACACAGCTGACAGCTTGAGGGATGCTCCGCTACGCAAGTCACAACAATGCACTGTGACGTCACACAAGGGAATGGCGACTGCACAAAACATCCCAGCCAAGGCAGTCGTGCTCGCGAGCAAACCGCACGAGACGCACAGAAAAGAAAGAGCTCCCAAAGATCTCGCGAGAGCTGCTGGAGACCCTCTCTTCAACCCACTCCCGTCCCCCTCTATCCCGTTCTCTCCTTCCCCCTCCCACTTTAGCTTTACACATAGGACGAAATCGTTAAGCGAAGACTACATTTCCCAATGCGCAACGCTCCCATGCCCCCACTAGCAGATTGGGGTTTTTTTTTAAGCGAAAAGGCAGAAATCCGGCTTTTTTTCAAATGCTTTTGGCTTCACAAAATCCTTCTGGCTCTCTGGCTTATTTCTGGCTTTTCCCCCACGCCATTCTGGCTCCGAAAACCAATTTGGCTTGTTGGCTTTGGTTTGGCTCTTCCTTGGCTTTTTTGGCTGCGTGCCTTGGCTTTTTCTCCGCCCCTCCCCCAACTCTGCTGCAGGGCAGGAGGAGGGCAGAGGGCAACTTAGGGCTATCCTGTCACCCTACCCCCTCCCTCTGAGTCACGCACACACACACACTGTCTCTCTTCATCTTCTTGTCTGTCTGGGTCAGTCTCACAGGAACACTCCCCCTCCCCCCGCCCCGGAAAACAACCACCAGTGACCACCACCAATCCTGTAGAGGCTGAGACTCGCCACTGACTGCAGCCAGGACCACCCAGCCACCCACCCACCCCCGGACCGACCAATCAGCACGCCACCCCTGTGGTGCACACATGACGTCAGGAGGTGTGTGCTCTGGCCAAGTTTAAAGAGCCCGCGTCACGTGCGCTCGCTCTCTTCTTCGGACTTCTTCGACTCGAGGAGGATGACCAGAGGCGAGGTGAGCACTAACAGCAGCACAGCAGCAGCAAAACACACAGCAGTACAACAGTGGCGGCGGCACCACCACCACATGCGAGGAGGACTCTCGGAGCGGCGGAGCGGCAACGGTGGAGACGACGAGAGATCGAGATTGAAAGGCAAGTCCCCGGGCTGGCGGCCGACTTGTTGCACTTGTGCGCACGTGGCTACCCGGCCTGCCGCCTGGCCTGGCCCTGGCCAGCCCTGGTCTCTGTCAGCCCTCATTGGGTGGGTAATTATGGAATCAATGGATGGAAGCGGGACAGGATGGGAGGGGGTTGGGACTCGGGAGCTGCTGTGGGAGGGTCGAGAGGACCCTCGGGTTGGGAGAGCTCAGCTGTGCTTGCTAGTTTGATCATGATGCTGTGCTGCTGCGGCTGCAGCGGCGCCTCTCCGCGCCCCCCCCAGCCCCCACCACTGTTGTTCGTTCACCACAGGCCGCCCGGCGGTGAGGCGACTGGCCATCAGTCGCAGGCACACTTGCCCGCACGTGGCTGCCTGCTGCCAGCCTGGCTCTGGCCTGGTCTCTGCCCTGGCCCCCTGCCCTGCTGCCCTCAGTGCCCTGGCCCTGTCTGGGCCTTTCTCCTCCAGTCCAACTCCTCACTCAGAGTCTCAGGGGGAGGGTAATGGATCTGGATGGGATGAGAGCGGGACGGACGGAGCGGCTGCACCGGAACTAGGGAGGGACTGCTCATGTGAGTGATGATGAACTTTATGTGCTGCAGCTCATGCCCTGCCGGCCACTTCGGTGCCTCCATGCCCCCCCACCACCACTGCGCTGTTCACCGTATGACTCTGGGCTGCTGCCCCAGGGGGCCCGGTAAGGGGCAGGGGGGCCATTGAACTTGAAGCCTGCCTGGCCCTGGCGGAGGCCGCCGGTCACGGTCAGTCACCCAGCAGGCGGGCAAGTTACTATGTGGGGGGGGGCTTACTCACTCACTGTGCTGTTTGTGGGCATTAAAGGTGTCCCGGGCCCCAGCGGTGAGGTAACTCTTAGTCCGGTCGCCGCGGCCGCACTTGCGCGCATGTGGTGGCTGCCTCGGCCGAGTCCTGCCGGGCCAGCCTGGCCCTGCCCGGCTGGCCACTCTCTCTGCCCTGCGTCAGGCATTGCCTTGCCACCTCCTCCTCAGGGTCCTCCAGACTAGAGATTCCAGGGAGGTCATGCGGGGTCGGTGAGGGGCGGAAGCGGGACGGGGTGGAGGAGAGGTAGCGGCTGTGGGAAGGGAAGGTCGGGACACAGCACAGCAGCTGGTGAGCTTAGTTTGATGATGATGCGCTGCTGCCGGGGTGCCACTCCACGCGCCCCCACCCACTGTCGCTGTTGTTTACCCGGCGGCGAGGCAGCGAGTACCACTCACACCATCGGTCAGTCGCACTCTCCCTCCCTGCACATGTGGCCGCCCGGCGGCCTGGCTCTCTCTGCCCTCCCCTGCCCCCCTGCCAGTGCCTGGCCTGGCTGCCTTCTCCTCAGGGGGTCGGGAGGGTAATGGACCCGGGACGGGACACAGGACAAGAGCGGCTGCAGGAGGGACTGCTCAGTGCTTAGGTTGATCTCATGATGCTGCCTGCGTGCCGCTGCTGCGGCGCCTCTCAGTCTCTGCGACCTCCCCTCCCCCCCGCCACCGCTGTGAAAATAGTACTAGAAAAAATGAAATGCACTAGGAATGCAATGTACTTGAAAAGAAAGAGTGCAAGATTTTACTTTCTTAATTATCTTTGGATGGTGATCAATATTTGTACTGGAATTTAGTTCTGATTTAGGGTGTATATGTGGGAATTTCAAATGGATAGGTCAAGTTGGCCTTAAAGGGCTCTTAATGCATGTAATAAACATATGCTCTGCTTTTAAAGGCAAAAAATGCGGTGTGGGGCCAGGCTGTGGCATGAGGAATTAGAGGGGGGGCATTAAAGGTGTCAGTCCTCTTTTCTTCTTCTGCCACTGTGTTTTTCCATCCTTAAGAGTACTTGGGGGGGGCATTAAAAAGGGTGCCTCTTTTTCTTGGGCTTCAGTGCTGCTGTGTGGGCAGTGCACTGGCAGTGACTGTGAGCAGACTGTGTCTGTGAGGGCCAGCCCAGCAGTGCCCCCTACTGTAATTTTAGTAGTACATGTCGCTCTGGGCTCCTTGGAGAAAGAGCGGGATATAAAATGTTTAAAAAAAAATTAACCCTGTTTTATAGTTTCATATCATTTTGAATGTTTTGTAAACCACCTTGAGATTGTTTTAATGAAAGGCGGTATAAAAATCTAGTAAACAAATAAGTGAATAAATAAATAAATAAATTTCTCTTGGCGAGGTGGGGTGGAGAACAGCAAAGCTGACAGAGCTTCAGGTGTGTGTGTGTGAGACTGTGTGTGTAATTTTCTTTTCATTCTTTACAGACTTCTTGTGTCGACATCCATCAATTTGTACGCATCCATCCAAGTGATACTACTTTACTGTGGAGTTTGAAGCCAGGTAATCTATTTATGTAAATTGTGATTCTTTAATGGAGTGTTGACCACAGTGATGGAGCAATCATACTTCCTTAATATTAGACTAGAATTGGTCTAGTTCTACCAATAGTGGTCAATACAGATTTATTTTTGCTTTGAAGAAATGCTACTTTGTAATGGAAGTGTTATCCAAGAAGACACTAATAAACACTCACTCTAGTACACATTTCAGTAATTTCATCTAATTCCACTCTTAGTTTTATTCCAATAGTTTGATTAGGGTTAGGGATCTGACATTCTTGGACATATTGCACAATTGGCTTTGCTCTGTTTCAGTTACTGCGGCCACTATCCCAAACAGCAGACTTCACATTGCACTGCCACTGATATACTTGTTTTGTGTTTATTACAACAGGGAGTCGAGACAGGCAGTGCAGCAACTGCGGCAGCACCCGGGAGCAGCAGCACCTCTTCGCGCGGCTCTTTTGTCCATAACTTGTCACCATGTCCAAGTGGAAGCCTTCCTATGACAGCAGTCACAAGTACAACACCAAATGGGAAAAAAACATTTGTTTGGGTCAAGAAGGCAGCAGATGGCTCAGAGGACGCTTACTGCAAATTGTGCCACTGCACCATTTTGCCAAGAACGAGCAACCTTCACAACCACGAGAAATTTATTTTTATTTTTTATTTTATTTTTACATTTATATCCCGCTCTTCCTCCAAGGAGGCCAGAGTGGTGTACTACATACTTAGGTTTCTTCTCACAACAACCCTGTGAATTAGGTTAGGCTGAGAGAGAAGTGACTGGCCCAGAGTCACCCAGCTAGTATCATGGCTGAATGGGGATTTGAACTCGGGTCTCCCCGGTCCTAGTCCAGCACTCTAACCACTATACCACGCTGGCTCAACAGAAAAGCACAAGCAGAGAGTTCCCTCACAAGGACAGCTGCAACTCAATGTAACAAAAGCTCCCAGCCAACTTAATTAGAAGATTAAAGCAGCAGATCTGCAAATAGCTGTGAGCATGACTTGCCATTGTGCGATACGTTCAGTTGACCACATGACCGAGATCATGGCAGCACAAGGGAAGTGGAGCACACTGGAGCACATAAAGCTACGTAGAACAAAATGCTCCTGCTTGATCCAAAATGTTATCTCGCCTGCACTTAAGAAAGAGCTCATTGCAGACTTAAAGGACAAGAAATATGCTCTCCTTGTAGATGAATCAACTGACCGCAACACAAAGACACTTGTGCATGCTAGTTCGATTCTTCAGTGAGAGGAAGAAGGGAATTGTGACTGAATTTGTCGGTTTGCTTCCGGTTCAAGAGGCCACAGGAGAAAATATCTTTAATTTGATTGATCAGGAGATAAAAAGATTTGGCCAGACTCTTGCAAATTGCATTGGTTTTGCATCAGATGGTGGATCTAACATGATTGGGTGCAACAACTCAGTGTGTTCAGGACTAAAAGAAGAATCTCCTTCCAGTGTTCAATTCAGATGCATTTGTCATTCACTGGCACTGTGCATTCAACATGCAACATCCAAGCTGCCATCAAATATTGGATTTCTGCTGTCAGAAATACCCCGTTGGTTCCTCAAAAGTGATTTGAGGCAAGAGGCATTCAAACAGCTGTTCAGAGTGATGAACACAGCCACAGAATTTGCGCCTACCCGAACTGCTCCCCTCCCCTTCAAAAAACCTTCAGCTACACGGTGGCTTGTGTGTGGAAAGGTCATGTACAACATTCTGATGAACTGGGAGGAGCTGAAGGCTTATTTCACCGCTGCTGAACTAGCCCAATGCACACCTGACACTAAATTCAAAGCCAGACTCCTGAAGGAATTGCTGTGGGACTACAAAAACTACTTATTCTTTGAGTTTGCAACACCTGTTGTGCAGGAATTTGAAAGACTGAACAGCTCCTTTCAGCAAACCAAAGCTGACCCTCATGATCTGCACGAACAGTTATTCCAACACCAGAAGAGTCTGCAGATCAGACTGCATGATGCCAGAGGGTAGAAAAAAAAGATTCATCAAGTTGATTTGGGGGTCAAATTCCTAACAGCTTGTAATAAGTTCCTGCAGGAGAATAAGAACAGTGCTGAGGCTCGTCTAGAAATAGACGATGTCAAAGGGAGATGTCTGTCCATGCTGGAAGAAGCTCTGAACCAGATCACACATTGACTTCCATCAGCCAGAGACACATTTAGAGGCCTATCAAAACTGTGCCCTGTGATAGTCTTGAATCAAGCTTCAAGGCCTATGTTTTCAGAGTTGCCATTCATACAGCTGCTTGCAGGAAATGACATCTGCACAACTGAAGAGTAGTACAGAAAATTGCCTTTTGTCGAGTGGAAAGAAGAACCTGAATTCGAGAAAGATGGACTACCGACAGACACTGAAAAGTTTTGGCTTGGTGTCTTCCAGCATCTGGCTTTTAAAGAGCTGGCCAACTTCGCCCTGACATATTTATTTTATTTATTATTTATTTATTTGATTTCTATACCACCCTTCCAAAATGGCTCAGGGTGGTTTACTTGCCTGACAACCCCTGTCAGCAATGCTGCAGTTGAGAGGGTATTCTCCCTCGTATCCTCTGTGAAAACCAAGGCAAGAAACAGGATGCAGCTGACGATCCTTGATGCCATAGTCAGAACCAGGTCAGAACTGCTGCTTTCGGGCAAATGCTGCAAAGACTTTACTGCCTTGCATCCCAGGATTTGTAGTTTGTTGGAACAAAAAAAAAAAGTACCAATCTTGTTTTATTACTTACTAAGGCGTTTTACAGGTGAAACTCGAAAAATTAGAATATCGTGCAAAAGTTCATTAATTTCAGTAATGCAAATTAAAAGGTGAAACTGATATATGAGATAGACGCATTACATGCAAAGCGAAATAAGTCAAGCCTTAATTTGTTATAATTGTGATGATCATGGCGTACAGCTCATGAGAACCCCAAATCCACAATCCCAGAAAATTAGAATATTGTGAAAAGGTTCAACAGTCTAGGCTCCAGGTGTCCCACTCCAATCAGCTAATCAATCCATAACACCTGCAAAGGGTTCCTGAGCCTTTAAATGGTCTCAGTCTGGTTCATTAGGAATTACAATCATGGGAAAGACTGCTGACTTGACAGTTGTGCAGAAAACCATCATTGACACCCTCCATAAGGAGGGAAAGCCTCAAAAGGTAATTGCAAAAGAAGCTGGATGTTCCCAAAGTGCTGTATCAAAGCACATTAATAGAAAGTTATGTGGAAGGGAAAAGTGTGGAAGAAAAAGGTGCACAAGCAGCAGGGATGACCGCAGCCTGGAGAGGATTGTCAGGAAAAGGCCATTCAAAAGTGTTGGGGACTTTCACAAGGAATGGACTGAGGCTGGAGTTAGTGCATCAAGAGCCACCACACACAGATGGATCCTGGACATGGGCTTCAAATGTCGTATTCCTCTTGTCAAGCCGCTCCTGAACAACAAACAACGTCAGAAGCGTCTTACCTGGGCTCAAGAAAAAAAAGAACTGGTCTGTTGCTCAGTGGTCCAAAGTCCTCTTTTCTGATGAGAGCAACTTTTGCATCTCATTTGGAAACCAAGGACCCAGAGTCTGGAGGAAGAATGGAGAGGCACACAATGCAAGATGCTTGAAGTCCAGTGTGAAGTTTCCACAGTCTGTGTTGATTTGGGGAGCCATGTCATCTGCTGGTGTTGGTCCACTATGCTTCATTAAGTCCAGGGTCAACACAGCCGTCTACCAGGAGATTTTGGAGCACTTCATGCTTCCTTCCGCAGATGAGCTGTATGGGGATGCTGACTTCATTTTCCAGCAGGACTTGGCACCTGCCCACACTGCCAAAAGTACCAAAACCTGATTCATTGACCATGGGATTACTGTGCTTGATTGGCCAGCAAACTCGCCTGACCTGAACCCCATAGAGAATCTATGGGCCATTGCCAAGAGAAGGATGAGAGACATGAGACCAAACAATGCAGAAGAGCTGAAGGCCACTATTGAAGCATCCTGGTCTTCCATAACACCTCAGCAGTGCCACAGGCTGATAGCATCCATGCCACGCCGCATTGAGGCAGTAATTGCTGCAAAAGGGGCCCAAACCAAGTACTGAATACACATGCATGCTTATACTTTTCAGAGGTCCGATATTGTTCTATTTACAATCCTTGTTTTATTGGTTTCATGTAATATTCTAATTTTCTGGGATTGTGGATTTGGGGTTTTCATGAGCTGTACGCCATGATCATCACAATTATAACAAATTAAGGCTTGACTTATCTCGCTTTGCATGTAATGCGTCTATCTCATATATCAGTTTCACCTTTTAATTTGCATTACTGAAATTAATGAACTTTTGCACGATATTCTAATTTTTCGAGTTTCACCTGTATATACTCTTGTCCTAGCTCATGCTAACTTAAGCCACTTCCTCCCGCTGTAAAGTTTGCATTCTAGAAAAGTTCAAACAGAGCCAGTTCCAGGTTTTGGAGAAGCCTTGTCAACATGCCTTTGGTTTGTGGGACCCCATGTTCCTCCTGGCCGAAAGGTCTCACTGCCTGGAAAGGGATTCATCTTGCTTTTACTCTCTGTGGGCGGCTATACTTAGGAGCATTCTCCCTTGCTGGGCAAGCAGGAGCTTCTCAATGCACCTCCCCCACCAGGAAAGATCAAGCAGAGGGGCTCTACAACCCTCCACTGGCTTGCTTTCTCCATCACCTGCTACGCTCTCTTGCTTGCCTGTTCTCTCTCTCTCAGAGGACCAAACCTCACCACAGTTCCACTCAGAGGGAGAAGGTAAATGGATGGTAAAGTGTCGGCTGCTTGCTTCTTGCTGATGCTGCCTATGCTTGCTTGCTCACCCGAGCACTTTCAGCAGGCAGCATATCAAAGAGGAGGAGGCCTACCTATCCGAGGAGACCCCCAAACCCGACAAGAGGGCCTCCAACCCATGCTGAAGGATGGTGCTCCTCAGTTTGGTCAGGGGTCAGCCTTGGTGGACTCTCTTTCTGGATAGTACAGCAGTTGGGTTTGGAGCAGAGAAGACCCCTGTCCTCACTACCATGCTATCCAGAGAACAACTGGCAAGCCTTGTCCACCAGTGGACCCAATCCTAAATGTCCCATTGGTTGTCCCTTGTTCACTGCCACCCCTGTTCACTCCCGGATCTCCTCTGGACTACTTAGCAATGTGGAGAATTTTCTGGATGATGATGATGATGCAGCTTACTGCTGTGCTACCTAGAGAGAGAGAGTGATGGGCAGCAGGTGCTCCTGACTGCCTACGACCACTACTCATCCGCATTCTCTCAGCAGGCCTATCCTCACCACCACACTGCCTAGAGGAAGTTGGCAACTGCTCTTTGCCCTCAATTAATGAACTAAATATTGCAGCCCTAGTTCCAAGGTTTCCAGAGGGCATCAGTTATTTGTGTGGTGGTGGTGGTTAAAGGGGCATGGATGAAGTTTGATATCTTCTCTACTATGGGATTAAGTGGAAGTGTTTGACACTCAGCTATTATATTAAGGATCCCCAATGGCAATTGGAAAGCACGGCTTCCTTTTGAGAAGCCACATGAACACATGTTATCTTCTGAATGGCTACATAAATTGGAAGGGCTATACCAGGAAACTAATAGTGATTTTCTGGATAGGGAGTGTCTCCAGATGTTTGTTTATCATATTTATATACCACCTGATTTCCCAACAGTTGCCTTGCTGTCAAGCCAAATTATAATCTTTTTAAAAAAGAAATCTGTATAATTTATATAAGTACTAGCTGAACCTGCACAGAGCATCTGTGTGCTAGGACTTTTTTCTCTCTTCTTGCCCCCGCCCCGCACAACCCCTGCTTTATTGCTCAGTTTCAGCCACTCACTCTCAGCCTCCCCCTCCCTGCCACTCGCTTGCTCCCTGCTCGCTCAATCACTTGCCCTCTCCCCAATGCTCACTCACTCACCCCCTCTCTGATGCTCACTCGCTCCCCTATGCTTGCTTTCTCACTCACTCCCTTCTCGCTCGCTTGCTCACTCGCCCCCCCTGCTCACCCACTCACTCGCCCCTTGCCCACTTGCTCACCAACTTGCCTGCTCACTCACCCCCCTGCTCACTTGCTCATCTCTCCCCACCACTTGTTCACTCGCTCACCCCTTCCCCAATCACTCACTTGCCCCCTTCCCACTCACTCACTCATGCCCTACCCACTCCTCCTCAGTATAGAAGAGGGAATATAGAACTGCATATAAAAACCCCACTGCTCAATCTCCACAGCGCTCCTGCTCTGTTACCTCCAATTGGTAAAGTACTTTGTGGATGGGGCTTGCCACGTACATCCTTAGCAGGTGTGTGTGTGTATACACACACACACACACACACACCACACACACAGAGTTGGAGAAATATATAGTGCCATCAAGTTGGTGTCGATTCTTAGTGCCGACCACATAGATTCTCTCCAGGATGATCTGTCTTCAACTTGGCCTTTAAAGTCTCTCAGTGGTGCATTCATTGCTGTCATAATCAAGTCCATCCACCAGGCTGCTGGTCACCTTCTTCTTCTCTTTCCTTCAACTTTTCCCAGCATTATGGACTTCTCAAGGGAGCTGGATTTTTGCATAATGTCTCTGAAGTATGATAGTTTGAGCCTGGTCATTTATGCCTCGAGTGAAAATTCTGTATTGATTTATTCTGTGATCCATTTATTTGTTTTCCTGACTATCCTGGGTATTCTCAAAAGTCTTCTCCAGCACCAAAGTTCAAAAGCATAAATGCTTTTTCTATCTTGCTTCTTCAAAGTCCAGCTTTTGCATCCATAGAGTGTCACGGGAAAAACCATTGTCTGAACAATTCTAATCTTTGTAGGTACAGACAAAAATATATCTATTATAGATATAGATATACTGAATCTTCTGAAAGGCAGCAGAAATGCACTGGCCATAGAACTCAGAGGATGATTATTAGTTGGTTATACAGTAATGCTTAGAGAGTGCCCCAAGTTTCCAAAGTGATGCTTTGGTGAGAAGTCATATAAACACCTTTTCCTGCTGAATAGCTATAGAAATGAATGGAAAGAAGACACTAAATTGTTTTAACAATTTAACAAATTGTTTTGTTAAACAACAAACAAACCAAATTGTTTTAACAATTGCAAAATTGTTTTATGAAACCTACAGGACCCTCCTCCCATCTAATCATATAGCCACATGAATAATAAGTTAGCCACATAATGGTTAATGCATGAGTGAAGTGTCACCTCAAGGTCCTGGAGAGGCCTTCATGCTTACTGTGCCACCTCTCCCCCTGCCACTCCAAATTCCAGTGGAATTTTTTTCAGGAGAATTGTAAGATCTCAAAAACTGAATAACAGCAAAGTTATGTTGAGTGAAGTGCTGGAAGACCAGAGGTGAGCAAATTCCCTGTCTTCAAGAAGTGTTCTGCCTAGTATGACTTACACATCATGGCAACCTTCTTGCAGTGAGTGGAGCACAGCTGGGAAGTCTCACAAAGGTAAAGAGGAGTTCTGGTTTTTGGTGCAGCTGGTGGGTTGCAGGTATGGACAACAAGGGGTTCAGAACAGGGTGGGCTCAGAAAGGAACAGGTCTGGAGAGTAGCTTGACAGAAAACACAGGTAGCTGGAAGAAACAGCACCAGGAGGCTTTACAGACAGGGCTTCTACCCCGAATCTCCTTCAGAAGAGTGTGTGCATGCACATACCAGCCAAACTTACCCCGAAGTCCATTCAAGATCCTTGGACCCACTCCACATACATATCAGGTTTTGATATTATGGAGCCAGCATGGTGTAGTGGTTAGAGTGCTGGACTGCAACCAGGGAGACCCAAGTTCAAATCCCCATTCAGCCATAATACTTGCTGGGTGACTCTGGGCCAGTCACTTCTCTCTCAGCCTAACCTACTTCACAGGGTGGTTGTGAGGAGAAACTTAAGTATGTAGTACACCGCTCTGGGCTCCTTTATATCCTCTGGGCAGGATATAAAATGTAAATAATAATAATAAATAATATGTCTTGTGAATACTAGCTTATCTCTAGCTTATCTCTGCTGCCTGTTACCTGTGCCCAGCAGATGAGGAGACCACTTTCCGTCTACCAGCAGGAGGGCACAGGGTGGGAGACTGTGTCTGACAACTGGGTGCTGCTGCTCTGCTGCTCTTGCCACCAGCAGCCTAAGAGACTTTACCTGCCACCTCTGCCGGGTGTGTGCATGTTGGTAGGACTGGGGCCCTTGGGCTATAAGACTGAGCAGTCTTGGCTCCACCTGCCCACCCCTGGGCTATTTAAGAAGGCTGCCAGTGGCGGTGGGCCCGCCACTGGTGGGTAGATACCAAAGGGGGTCGCCCCTTTGGGGAGCCACTTTGGTGAGAAACAAGGGCGAGGGCCATCCCCCCCTGGTTCGGTTCCTTTGGGCTGGGGCGGGGGGAATGCATCTGGCCTGGTAAGGATTGTTTTCATTATTTTGAGTCTGTCTGGAGATGGGGATATGGAGGGGCATGTCCACTGATCTCAGGGTGACTATTTCAGTGGTGATGGGGAATAGAAGAAGTTACGTTGGCACGTCAGCAGGGGAAGGGAAATCAGGGGAAGGGAAATTACAGGGGAAGGGAAATCAGAAACTTAATAGCTGTTTCCCCTTCCGGCTGCCCTGTCAGCTCTTTGACCTCGGGGAGCAGTGCCAACTACTCACAGAGCCATGCCTTGCTCCTCTTTAATGCCAGGTCAGTCCAAAATAAATCTGAAGTAATCCATTATTTGATCATGGATGAAGGGGCTGACCTGGTGTGTATTACAGAGACTGGGTTGGGGGAAGCTGGTGGCTGAGTTTGGGCCCAGCTTCTCCCTCCAGGATACTCTGTTGAGGAGGAGGTGAGGGAATGTGGGCGAGGAGGTGGAGTAGCTGTGGTCTTTAAGGATAATATCTCCCTTACCAGAATCCCTGTCAGAACATCTGGTCTTATCGAGTGTGTGTACTTGCGCTTGGGAACCAGAGATAGATTGGGACTCCTGTTGGTGTACCGATCACCCCGCTGCCCAACAGAGTCCCTAACTGAGCTTGCGGACCTTTTTTTGGATTTTGTGTTGGAGTGCCCCAGGCTTGTGGTGCTGGGGGACTTCCACGTCCACTTTGGGGCCGGGTTGTCTGGAGCAGCTCAGGAGTTCATAGCGGCCATGACAACCATGGGCCTACTGCTGGTCACATGCTTGATCTGGTCTTTCACTCTGATCAGGGTGGTGTTCCGTGGGCGGGGACTCCTTTGATTTCCCCATTGTAATGGACGGACCACCATCTGGTCAAGGTTGGACTTACAGTTACGTCCCACCTCTGCAGGGGTGAGGGGCCTATTATAATGGCTCATCCAAGAAGGTTATTGGATCCAATACGATTCCAGGAAGCCTTGGTTGGATTTAATGTTGGCTCAGCCGATGATCCTGTTGATGCCTTGGTGGTGGAAAATTGGAATAATAAACTTACCAGGGCAGTAGATATGATCACTCCTAAGCGTCCTCTCTGACCCGCTTCAAAAATGGCTCCTTGGTATATGGAAGATCTGCAGGAACTGAAGAGGCAAGGTAGACAACTGGAACACAAGTGGAGGAAGACTCAACTTGAATCTGACAGATTACGACATAGAGCACATTTAAAGATCTATGCTCTGGCTATACGTGCAGCAAAGAAGCATTTCTTTTCTGCCCGTATTGCTTCCACAAACTCATGTCCAGCTGAGCTTTTTACGGTTGTGAGGGGACTAGTAGGACCCCATGCTCCTTTGAATCAAAATTTGGATCCATCAGTTGCCCGCTATGATGCTTTTAATGAGTTTTTCATGGACAAAGTTTCTCGTATTCGGGCTGATTTAGATCTCGACTCCACAGTTAGCGCAGTATCAGATGCAGCAGTATCCAGCAACTCCTCTTGTGTGGTTAAACTGGATCAGTTCCAGTTTGTGACTCCTGAGGATGTGGACAAGCTGCATGGAGTGGTGCGTCCTACCACCTATCTACTTGATTCTTGCCCAACGTGGCTTACACTATATGGCAGGGAGGTTGTTGTGGAGGGCCTGGTGGCAATTATTAATGCCTCTCTGAGGGAGGGCAGGGTGTCCCCTTGTTTAAAGGAGGCAATTATTAGACCTATTCTTAAGAAGACTATCTTGGATCTCTCAGAGTTTAATAACTACAGGCCTGTCTCCAACCTCCCATGGTTGGGTAAGGTGATTTAGAAGGTGGTGGCCTCCCAGCTCCTGGCGGTCTTGGAAGAAACATTTCAAACTGGCTTTTGGGTGGGCTACGGGGTGGAGACTCCCTTGGTCAGCATGATGGATGATCTCCAATTAGGACTTGACAGAGGAAGTGTGACTCTGTTGGTCCTTTTGGATCTCTCGGCAGCTTTCGATACTATCGACCATAGTATCCTTCTGGAACGTCTGAGGGAGTTGGGTGTAGGAGGCACTACTTTGTGGTGGTTCCGCTCCTATCTCTTGGGCAGATTCCAGATGGTGTTGCTTGGAGACTGTTGCTCTTCAAAATCTGAGCTTTTATATGGGGTCCCTCAGGGCTCCATATTGTCTCCAGTGCTTTTTAGCATCTACATGAAACTGCTGGGAGAGATCATCAGGGGATTTGGAGCTGGGTGCTGTCAGTATGCTAATGACACCCAAATCTATTTCTCCATGTCAACTTCATCAGAAGAAGGCATATCCTCCCTGAATGCCTGCCTGGAGGCGGTAATGGGCTGGATGAGGGGTAACAAACTGAGACTGAATCCAGACAAGTCGGAAGTACCTGTTGTGCAGGGTCATTACTTAGGAAATGATATTGACCTGCCTGTTCTAGATGGGGTCACACTTCCTCAGAAGGAACAGGTACGCAGTTTGGGAGTGCTTCTGGATTCACGCCTCTCCCTGGATTCTCAGGATGATGCAGTGGCCAGAAGTGCTTTTTATCAGGTTCGGTTGATACGCCAGCTGCGTCCGTTTCTTGAGATTCATGACCTCAGAACAGTAGTACATTTGCTGGTAACCTCCAGACTTGATTACTGCAATGCTCTCTATGTGGGGCTGCCTTTGTACGTAGTCCAGAAACTACAATTAGTACAGAACGCGGCAGCCAGATTGGTCTCCGGGTCATCTCAAAGAGACCATATTACTCCTATATTACAGGAGTTACACTGGCTGCAATAGGTTTCTGGGCAAAATACAAAGTGCTGGTTATAACATATAAAGCCCTAAACGGCTTAGGCCCACGGTATTTAAGAGAGCATCTTCTTCTGCACGATCCCCATCATTCAATGTGTTCATCAGGAGAGGCTCGTCTGTGGCTACCTTCAAGTTGTTTGGTAGCCACTCAGGAATGGGCCTTCTCCGTTGTCGCTCCAAGACTTTGGAATGTGCTTCCTGCTGACATAAGACTCTCCCCATCTCAAGTGGTTTTTAAAAGATTCTTGACTCATTTTTTAACCAGGACTTTTAGCTTTTGTAATTTTAAAATTTTTTGTAAATTGTTTTAGGCAGCTTTGGGGAGTTTTAATTGATTTTAATGTTTTATTTATTTGTATTGTTTTATTATTGTGAACCGCCCAAGACTTTGGTTTGGGGCGGTATAAAAATCTATTAAATAAATAAATAAATAAATAAATATCTCGATGTATTTCTGAGTTTTAAAAATGCTAGTTTTAAGCTACTTTTTCTGAAAACACTGGAGCAAATAGGAGAGGCACTGATATAGAATCATTAGCGGGATACTGTTTTTGAAATGCAGATGTAGCTCTTTAGTAATATATCTCTCTCCCTCCCCCCTCATTGGCTGGAAGGAAAACATGGAGGCATGCCATGTGAACGTGCAAAAACCAAAACCGAGAGTAGAGGGGAGGGGCTGCTTCCCTCAATGCCGCGAATGTAATTCAAAGCGGCTTCACTCAACATTTACCCCGCAGCATGAAGCCATGTGCGAATAACTCCCTGAACTGGGGTGCTGGAGCTTGCAGCATTATTATTCCAGCAGCCATCTTAGGCTTCCAGAAGGTTTATCAATGTTGCCTCCGACATCAGGCCTTCAGTTCATTAGTGGCAGCAGTTGAATCTGCTCTTGATGTTTATACATGAGACCTCTTGCTCTTGAGGAGGTAATTTCTACTGGCAGCATAGAGCTGCTAGGCAAGTGCTCCTCCACTGTCCTTGCATGGTGATTCACATCTGGTGGCAACAACACTCCTGCGGGCTGGAAGACTCATCTGAATCAGATCCGGGGGTGGGGATCTGTTCAAGGCTCCAGCAGTGATGGAACTGCCCAAGTTTGAGGGGTCTCAGCTGGGGCTTCTGTAGCCTGCTGCTGGATAATGTTTCAGTGGGGCAGGGGCTGCAGTCTGAATCCTCCTCCGGATCCCAGCTTGTGTTCTCTCTGATTTGCGGTTCTACCTGCAGTTCTACTGATGTACCCTCAGGGTCCTCATCTGAGGATTCCTCCTGGACTCTGTCATGATCCTCTGCCTCGTCTGAGGATTCCTTGAAAGGTGAGCAGGAGTAAGTCCTGACAAGAAGGGGGGAAAGGAAGAGCATGGAAACTACAGACTGATCAGATTGATATTGATATCTGACAAGATCTCTGTTGACTTGGCAAAGAGGCACCTTTTACTGTGGTGATTCTCTTTATTTAGCAGGGGGAGAGTAACTGACCCTATCCAACCCCAGCACTGTATTTCCAGTGACTGTTGCTGGTGTCATGTTTCTTTTAGATTGTGAGCCTTTTGGGGACAGGGATCCATCTTATTTATTATTTCTCTGTGTAAACCGCCCTGAACCATTTTTGGAAAGGCGGTATAGAAATTGAAATAATAATAATAATATCCTAGAACAGATTATTAAACAGTCAGGCTGTGAGCTATTGTTTATTTATTTAGTATTTATATACTGCTTTTCAACAAATAAGTTCACATAGAAAAAGAAATAAGAATGATTCCCACTCCACGGCTGAATTTACCTTCTGGGCTGGTAACAAAATAAGTGTCATCGATTATGTAATGATCTCTGGAAACTTTCTCCAATTTGCAGACTGCTTTGAGGTCATCACCCAATTTGACAGCAACCTATTCCCAGTCTCCCCACACCTAAAACCCTTTGTTCAGCAGCCCTATGCTAAGGCTCTGTACCAACCACAAATTCTACCAGTGGGAAGAGCTTGCCACATCAAAGGGTCCCCCCAAATGGACAAAGCAATAACAGAACAACTTATCTCAGAATTCTTCCAATGCATCACTGCTCTCAGCAGAACCTTCCAACTCAATCCTAGAGAGCTTCAGCTACCTCGTGCAGGAATTACAAAAGCACCTAACTCATGAAAACATACCTTGCCTCAAACAGCACCTGTGCCACTACAAACCATAGTTTGACTCTGAACGTGTTGAAGCAAAACACACACACAAACTCATTGCCAACTACAACATTAAAGACACTTGGTCATGTCTCATCCAAGAAGTCAGAACCAATGACTTGGCCCTTCTGGTGCATCACTAGCCAGATTCACCAGCCAGTAATACAAGTGTGAATGAATAGCAATCCCCCTTGGTTCCAGATTGGCTTTGTCAATCCCCCTTGGTTCCAGATTGGCTTGTTTCCATTGAAATCTTGTGTAGCCTGGAGTAACTGTGCTGGCATTGGCTAGGGGGAAGGGACGAGGGTGCGTGGGAGGCAGATGGGGGTATTTCCAAATGTACTTAAGGAGGACTACAGCCACCATTTTGCCTCATGAGAGGAGAGAGAGAGAGAGTCAGAGAAGAGCTGTTGCCAGTGTGCCATTGCTTGTCTTCCTTGGATTCTGCTAGGGGCGTGCATGGAACTGGCTGGCCCAGTTAAGTTCGAGTCCAAATCAAACCTGGACTGGACCAGTTTGATCTGGCACCCTCTTGAACCCTTCCTGATTTGGTTTGTTCCAGGGGGTTCGTGGACCAAATAATAAAAAAAATAAAAATATTAAAAATATTTTTTCAACTTATCCCCTCCAGGGAGCTTCTCCAAGCTGGAAGGGAGGGTCTGTGAAGGTCCCCCTCCCCCAAAACTTTAGCCAGACAGTCCCCTCTGCCCATTCTCCCCTAAAAAGCCCCTCAAAACAAAAGCCTCCACTCCAAGCCTTTTCTCCCTGCAGTGTGTGTGCCTGCCCCCACAGACCATTGGCTCTGGATGTGTGGGCAGACTTTGCTGAAGTCAGCCCAGCCCCTGTTCTTGGTCCTTCTCTCAACTGAGTGTGCCCTGCTATGAGACATTCACCCCTACTTTGGACCCACATCCGATTTTGTATAAAAAAATTTTTTTAGGGTTTTAAAAAGAAGCCCCCCCCCCAAAAAAATATGGCTGGGAGGGGTAGTAAAGTGCCAGATAGGGGGAGGCTTGTTGCTGCTGGTCACAGTGGGGGGCAGTGACAGGGGCCTGTTCCCTGAGTCACCCCTGCTCCTGCTTTGGTGCACAGGCTGGACTTCATGCGTCTGCCTTGTCTTACACCAGGGCCTGCAGCCGGATAGGAATTAGGGGGGAGGACCTCCCCAGCCAGGGAAAAAGTTCTTCCTGTGGCAGATGTGGAGGTAGTGTGGGTGGAGCCAGCTGCCAGTCCAGCCAGATCCATCTTGCCGCCCTCCCAACAGTCCCTGGAGTGGGGGGCGCCCAGTGGGGAGTCCCTGTGCTTCCTGTCCCTGGGACTTCTCAGGCCAGCTCTGAGGGCAGTGGTAGTGGTGTGCCCCAGCGGAAGTGCCACCACCAAAGTGGTCACGTGCCACAGGAGAATCCAGCAGTGTGGTGTGGGATCACTTTGAGCTTTGCCCTAGTGATCCTACCTATGTTGCCTGTACCTACTGCAGGACACTTGTTAGCAGGGGCAAGGACCCTAAGCACTTCACAACATCGGACCTGCTGTTGCACCTGCGGCAACATCACTTGGGAGTCCAAGTCTCTGCTTGGAGTGGTGCTAGGCCAAGTGCTTATAGCAGCAAGAAGTCAGTGGCTCCTGCTCGTAGGCAGGAAAAGCTGACTGAGCAGTGGGTACAGCCTCTGGGGAAGCGGTCTAATCACCTGAAACCATATCTCATAACCTGACCATTAGGGAGATGATGGCTTTGGATGATCAGCCATTTCAGATGGTGGAAAATGTCAGCTTCCACTGTCTGCTCCAGCTGCTCGCCCCAGAGTACAAAATCCGCTCACGCACCACATTCAGTAGGAGGGTAGTGACCTCCATGTACCATGTGTGCAAGGAGGCTGTGTTGGCCCAGTTGCGTGCAGCTGGGCCTAGCACCAGTGTGCACTTCACAGTGGATCTCTGGAAGAGCTGCAGTGGGCTGCACACTGCCTTTATGTCCCTGAAGCCTGCTGGTGGGGGCATGAGGGTGAGGGGACATCAGGCTCTGCTGGGCTTTTCCCAGGCTACGAGATTTGCAACGCATAAGGTGTTGCAAAGTGTGACAAAATAGTGCAACGGTTTAAAACGACTGTAAAGAGTTATTCAATGCGTCGTTGTAGGCTGGTGGCCATTCATATTTTCCTTCCACTGTGATGTGTTTTCAAGGCAGGATTGTCCATATTCTCCTTGAAATGTGTTTATCTGCCTCTCCTCCTTCTCCATTTGGACCAATGGAGTTCGGGTCGGATGAGTTGTTGGCAGACCACAGGTCGGATGAGTTGTTGGCGGTCATGGACCAACATGTGGGGACTTGGGACCGAGGTTTTATGGTCACCGACAACGCAACTAACATTATGAAGGCGGCCAAGCAGGTTCAATTTGTGCACATTGCTTGCATTGCACACACTTTGAATCTGGTTGTGCATGATGCACTTGGACTTAAGCAGGCAAAGTCCAAGCACCAGCAGAGGGTAGTAGATCCCACCACAGATCCTGCTGCTTCTGTGGCCACTCTTGTGGACCAGTGCCGCAAGATTGTTGGTCACTTCTGCCAGAGCAAAAAGGCAAGGTGAGGCAGATTGAGCTGGGCCTGCCTGAACACCTGATCCCTCAGGATGTTCCTACCTGGGGGAACTGCACCTTTTTCTTACTCCGGTGCCTGCAGGAGCAAGAGGTAGCCACCCACTCCCTGGCAAGGTGTAATGGCTTGGATGTGTGCGACCTGTCCCCTGCGGACTGGAAGCTCCTGTCCGAGCTAGTCTTAGTACTTGAGCCGTTCTATGCTGCCATGAACAGCTTGTGTATTGAGGCAGCTACACTGAGCCAGGCTTTGCCCACCGATCTTCTCCTTGAGAAGATAATGGGTGATATCCAGGTCACTCTGACCACTGGGGATGCAATTGCCCTGGAATGGGGTAGTGGAACGGCTCACAACACTCTTGGCTGCATCTGCATTGCATGTCTTGGCATGTATCTGTGACCCAAGGATGAAGGGCAGAGCTGTCACCCCTGATCAGTTGCCCAGGTGGAGGGACCTCCTGGTTGAACATGATAGGCGTGCAGAGGAGAGGAGCCTAGGTCCCGACAACCAGGAGGAGGGGGCTGGTGTGCAGCCTAGCAGTGTGCATTCCACCCCCAGCAGCACTGTCACCACTTCTTCCCAGTGCATCCATGTGGTTTCTCTGGCAGTGGCACCAATGGAACAGCCAGTGCCATGTCTGCATTGCACCACTCGGTGGTACACAGAAGACTTCCTTGGTACCTTGCCAGCGGGACAGGAGAAGACTACCGAGCCTTGTAGCTATGCTGAGCAGTCTGTTCTGCTCTACCTGCAGGAGCCAGTGGAAGGCCGGGAGATGGAGCCATGCTAGTTTTGGGCAATGCATTGCCATGTCTGGCTAGACTTGGCAACCGTCGCTGGTCGGTTCCTCTCATGCCCGCCAACCAGTGTCTCAAGCGAATGGTTGTTCTCCATGGCCGGGGACGTTGGTGACCCCTCTACACTCACGACTGGAAGCTGAGTTGGTCAAGCAGCTGATCTTCCTGAAAGGACAGGTTTGCATTCTGTACAGCACTGGTGCTTTTTTGTATGTTTCACATATGTTGCCCAGCAGCACCCATCTATCAGAGCCTGTGGTGTCTGCTGATGTGTGAGCACAGTCACGGAGGGTTTGGTTTGGTTTTCCTTTAATATTGAATGCATATTGTTTAATTTGTCTTGCACGCATGCACACCAAGCATGACACACCATGTGGCCCATTACGGTGGTGGATGGTGGACTGGTTCCACCATGGCCCACCACCCATCCATCAGAGGCTGTGGTGTGGTGGGGCAGGGAGGCAGGAGGTTTTTTAAAAACAACAACAACAACAACAACTGGGAAGTACTTGCATGCTGATATGAATTGATTTCATTGATTAATTGATGCAGATATGAATGATGAATATGATATATGATTGATGTGGATTTGATTTGATTTGATTTCTTTGTTTGAATTTGTAATATGGCTTTGCACTTGTTTCTTTAATGTTTGTATGCAACTTTGCTTTTCTGTTTCTTTCCCATGGAAGGACTGTGACTGATGCAACACACACAAGATACGAACCTCCCCCCAAAAACCCAAAACCCCACCCCCAGCCATGGCCAATCATGAGCTTGCTGCTGGTGCCCTCACATGTGTCAGCCTGTCTGTCACACAGAGGACACAGCATTCTGAGGCCATGGCAGAACATAGCCCAAACCCTAACCCTTTTGCTCAGCACGCATAGGTATATGATATTTTATCTCCATCAATCAAAATCACTGGAAGTACAGGTGAAACTCGAAAAATTAGAATATCGTGCAAAAGTCCATTAATTTCAGTAATGCAAATTAAAAGGTGAAACTGATATATGAGACAGACGCATTACATGCAAAGCGAGATAAGTCAAGCCTTAATTTGTTATAATTGTGATGATCATGGCGTACAGCTCATGAAAACCCCAAATCCACAATCCCAGAAAATTAGAATATTACATGAAACCAATAAAACAAGGATTGTAAATAGAACAATATCGGACCTCTGAAAAGTATAAGCATGCATATGTATTCAGTACTTGGTTTGGGCCCCTTTTGCAGCAATTACTGCCTCAATGCGGCGTGGCATGGATGCTATCAGCCTGTGGCACTGCTGAGGTGTTATGGAAGACCAGGATGCTTCAATAGCGGCCTTCAGCTCTTCTGCATTGTTTGGTCTCATGTCTCTCATCCTTCTCTTGGCAATGCCCCATAGATTCTCTATGGGGTTCAGGTCAGGCGAGTTTGCTGGGCAATCAAGCACAGTAATCCCATGGTCAATGAATCAGGTTTTGGTACTTTTGGCAGTGTGGGCAGGTGCCAAGTCCTGCTGGAAAATGAAGTCAGCATCCCCATACAGCTCATCTGCGGAAGGAAGCATGAAGTGCTCCAAAATCTCCTGATAGACGGCTGCGTTGACCCTGGACTTAATGAAGCACAGTGGACCAACACCAGCAGATGACATGGCTCCCCAAATCAACACAGACTGTGGAAACTTCACACTGGACTTCAAGCATCTTGCATTGTGTGCCTCTCCATTCTTCCTCCAGACTCTGGGTCCTTGGTTTCCAAATGAGATGCAAAAGTTGCTCTCATCAGAAAAGAGGACTTTGGACCACTGAGCAACAGACCAGTTCTTTTTTTTCTTGAGCCCAGGTAAGACGCTTCTGACGTTGTTTGTTGTTCAGGAGCGGCTTGACAAGAGGAATACGACATTTGAAGCCCATGTCCAGGATCCATCTGTGTGTGGTGGCTCTTGATGCACTAACTCCAGCCTCAGTCCACTCCTTGTGAAAGTCCCCAACACTTTTGAATGGCCTTTTCCTGACAATCCTCTCCAGGCTGCGGTCATCCCTGCTGCTTGTGCACCTTTTTCTTCCACACTTTTCCCTTCCACATAACTTTCTATTAATGTGCTTTGATACAGCACTTTGGGAACATCCAACTTCTTTTGCAATTACCTTTTGAGGCTTTCCCTCCTTATGGAGGGTGTCAATGATGGTTTTCTGCACAACTGTCAGGTCAGCAGTCTTTCCCATGATTGTGATTCCTAATGAACCAGACTGAGAGACCATTTAAAGGCTCAGGAACCCTTTGCAGGTGTTATGGATTGATTAGCTGATTGGAGTGGGACACCTGGAGCCTAGACTATTGAACCTTTTCACAATATTCTAATTTTCTGGGATTGTGGATTTGGGGTTCTCATGAGCTGTACGCCATGATCATCACAATTATAACAAATTAAGGCTTCACTTATCTCGCTTTGCATGTAATGCGTCTATCTCATATATCAGTTTCACCTTTTAATTTGCATTACTGAAATTAATGAACTTTTGCACGATATTCTAATTTTTCGAGTTTCACCTGTATATGTATGTACTTACTTCAAGTGCCTTCGTTTGTTGTTGTGCCTGTACCTGTATTTTGGTAACCTCATGGATGTACACAGGTTCTCTGTGTGTGACATCTTTGCAATTAAGATTGGGTCATATTGTGACTTGTGTTCAAGAAGCATCATCATTTTATTCAAACTAGATTGTTTGCATTACAATTGGTTCCGTTGTTGCCACAGGCTCCATTTTGTTGCAGAATCTTTTTGTTGAAATGTGTGCCGTTGCTGTCTCATCATTCTCTTATACTCCTGTGGGTGCGAGGGCGGCGGGGGGTGGTGGTGGTGGAGAGTAACCTTGCTGGGCCACTGCCAACCCTGTTTTTGCATCCAGGGATTTGAATTTATCTGCTTAAGGCTGGGTGCCAAAGCAGCACACACAGGTCTCAGCTTTGCTTATATGTAGTGGTGGTGTTGTGTTCTTGTTGATGAAATGCTTGGGGGAGGGAGTGCATTTGATGTTGGCACTAGTAGTCTGCGCTATCATACTTGCTTGTTGGCTTCTGCTCTCATCCTGCGTGGGCGGGGGCACCATGGGAAGTGCATTTTGTTGTTTCACACTGTTGTGTAGATCAATTACATTTCAGTTGGGGGGAGAGTGGGAGACAATGGATGTGGTGTGTGATCTTTGGAAACCTTTGTTGAAAAGCAGTATATAAAAATTTGTTGATGATGATGTGCACTGCACTGCCCATAGGTGACAATGGGGCCACAAGTGCCCATTTCTGCTTGTGGGTGCCTCCTAGGACTGCCACAGTGGGTTGGGTGGTAGTCCCAATGGGTGGTAGGTACCACCAAATTCCAAAGAAATTGGCCAAAGGGGTGGTTTTTGGTTTTTTAAAAACAAATTTCTGAAATTTGCGTGTCCCACCCACCCACCCCCACGAATAATGGGGCTTTTATTTATTTATTTATTTATTTATTTATTTATTTATTTATTTGATTTCTACACCACCCTTCCAAAAACAGCCCAGGGCGGTCCACACAGAGAAACAATAAACAAACAAGATGGATCCCCGTCCCCAAAGGGCACACAATCTAAAAAGAAATGTAGACACCAGCAACAGCCACTGGAGGCACTGTGCTGGAGGTGGATAGGGCCAGTTACTCTCCCTCTGCTAAATAAAAGAGAATCACCACATTAAAAGGTGCCTCTTTGCCCAGTTAGCAGAGGTAGCTGCTAACTGGGCAGTTGCTTAGTGTCCCCATAACTCTGCGTTAGTGGTGCCAGGGTGGCCCAAAGTGGGTTGCATTGTAGTGCACATGGGGCGCCAACCACCCTCCAGATCACAAGCCCACGAGGTACTGAGTTTTTGAGGTGTTCTGAAAAAATTTTCAGTTTTTGAGGTGTTCTGAGTGCATTATTTGGTCATTCATCATTTATTTTGTACCAAAGAATCCACTCAGAACACCTCAAATTGAAAATAAGAATAGAACCCAGTATCCCATAGGCTTATGGTTTGTGGGGTGGCTGGTACCCCATGTGCACTACACTGCAACCCACTCTGGGTCACCCTGGCACCACCCATGAAGAGTTATGGAGCCACTGAAATCCTCATAATTCCCTATGGGGGAAAATTAAAACGCACAAACTTCAACCAATTATTTAAAAACCATCCCATTGGCCAATTTCTTTGGAATTTGGGTGGTAGCTGCCACCCATTGGGCACTACCACCCAATCTACTCTGCTGCCCCCCTGGACCCCTTTCCCCCGGAATCAATTTGGATTTGGATTAATTTGGATCTGAATTGAATCAGGGGTGATTTGGGGGTCAGATTTGGGCTTGAAATGAATCTGGCTGATTCGATTCAAGCTCGAATTGAAAAAATCAATTTGTGCACATCCCTACTCATTAACTGGCTCTACCCTATCCTGGAACACTACAGGGCTCTGATCTGGAGCCTGTGCTGTTCAACAGTTTTTTATTTTATTTTATTTTATTTTATTTTATTTTATTTTATTTATTTAATGACTTGGATGAGGGAGTAGAAAGGATGCTTATCAGATTTTCAGATGACACAAAGCAGGATGGAGGCGGCTAATACCATAGAATAGAGAATCAAAGTTCAATATGATCTTAACAGGCTCAAGCACTGGGCCAAAAACAACAAGAGGTTCACCAGGGATAAATGCAAAGTCCTGCATTTAGGTAAGAAAAATCATATGTATACATATAGGATGGGAGACACCTCGTTTGGCAGTGGTACATATAAAAAAGATAAAGGTGTCTTAGTAGACCATAAATTGAACACGAGTCAGGCAGCAGTGGGATACAGCTGCAAAAAGAGCTAATGCAATACTGAGCTGCATTAACAGAGATATGCAGTGTCCAGATCACAAAGAGGAATAGTTCCACTCTGCACTGGTCAGACCTCACTTGGAATACTTGTGTCCAGTTCTAGGTACCACATTTTATGAAGGACGTTAATAAACTGGAATGGGTTCAGAAGAAGGTAACAAATACGGTGAGGGGACTAGACAGTCCTATGGTTGAAGGAGCTGGGTATGTTTAGCCTAGAGAAGAGTCAAAGAGAAAGACTGTAACTATCACTAGCAAAGAGGGCTTGCTAATGGCCCAAGGACAGGCTGCTGCTGCCACCAGCTCCTTCACTGCCTGCCCAGCCATGCCCCTTGTGCTAGCATCAGGCACATGCTGATGCAGGGGGCGTGGCCAGCACTGGGAAACAAGGATGCACATCTTCCAGATAGGGCTGAGAGAGACAGCTGCCTATAACCTTAGAGAAGCTGCTGCCAGTCTGTGTAGATAATACTGAGCTAGATGGACCAATGGTCTGACTCAGTAAAAGGCAGCTTCCTATGTTCCTATCCTATGCTTCCTTACCTGTACACAGCTGGCACTCAGAGAAAGGGATTTTTTAAAAGTACCCGGCTGGCAAAAGAAGTGCCAGCTGGGAAGGGCAACCATTGCCAGCCCCTTTCCTGGTGCTGGCCACACACCCCTACATTGACATGCATCTGACACCAATTCAGGGGGCATGGCCAGGATGGGGGGAAGTGGCCCCACCCACTCCCAGACAGTGTCTTATTCACCAGCTGGGAGCAGGTGACGGGTTGTGCCTTGAGCTCCCACTGGTAAGCACTTTGTTCACCAGCTGGGGGTGGGAGGTGTGCCCTGGGGTGGGGGGAGTGCCATGGCAGCCAAGGAACAATTGTCCCCATTGTCCAACGGTGGCTATGACACTGATAACCATCTACAAATATCTGAAGAGTTGCCCCATAGAAAAAAGATTGGATCCCTTCTCTATTGCTCTTGAGGACAGTAATAGAATCAATGGATTGAAATTACAATGGAGTGGGTTCAGTCTAGAGTCATTAGGAGGAATTTCCTAAATATAAGAGCTGTTCAACAGTGGAACAGTCTTTCTTGCACAGTGGTGGACTCTTCTTTGCTAGAAGTTTTCAGTCAGAAACTGAATGGCAATCTATCAGTGATCCTCTGAGATTCCTGCACTCAGGAAGACCTCCAAGGTGTTTTCCATCTCTAAAATCATATTATTTACAGCCTGTCTTGGTTGTACATACCTTCTTTGCATGGAATCTGATTTCTTCCAGAGTCTTCACTTTTTCTTATATCTATATCTATATCTATATCTATATCTATATCTATATCTATATCTATATATCATAGTGTTGACTTGGAAGAGGTCAATGAACTTCTGTGGGTTAACAAATTTCAGTGGACAGTCTAATGAGTGGATGCAGTGCTATGTTAATCATTTCTTAGAAGGGGTTCCTGATCTCCACTTCAAGGTTGTAGTTCCTAATGCTTCTTTTTGGCTAATGGTTATCTAGTCTAGCATATACAGCCTAATACAATGATTAGTCAGGGAGGATTCACAGTTACACTCACTTATATGGTCAAATACAGCAAAGTACATTTAGAGACATATGTATGTGCAAATATGTGTGCTTTTATATACATACACACAGGGTAGCAATTTACAGGTAAGCATTTAAATTTAAAATATTTTGCAAATGTTTTTTACATATTGTTCCAAACGTGAGATAGCTAATAATTATACATATGCTAATTCAGCACTGTGGGATTAGCTGTGGGTTGGGGGCGGGATAAAAAAATAATGCACTGTAATTATGAATTAATGCTTTTAGGATTGCAGCCAAATACTATGAGGACACAATCTCCATTAGTTTCAATGGAGTGCAACATTGTGAGGATTTGGCTATTAGCTTTTTAAAAACTTGATTACTGCTAGTCTGAAAGCATCGATCAGTTAATCAGTGTGATTAATGCCATGACTGGAGTTTAAAATAGAATTCAAATCAATAAGAGATAGGCATTTGGGCTTCCAGCACCTATTGCTGGGACCTTACCAGTTTCTTCTTTACTTGTCCTGTGTGTTTTTCACACAGCAGGCTTTACAGTAAGTTTACTGCAAAGCTTTACTGTGAGTTCGAAGTTGCCCCCAAAAACTGACTCAAAAAGTGGATTTTTTTTAAACCTGGATATGAATCGGGCGACACTCTAACGTGCAATGAAAAACCCAAATTGTTTGTGAAGTGCTCCCCAATAGCTTTCAGGGACTTCAGGGTAAATCTGGCCAATATGTGGCTAATATGTGAATGCACACACTCCATTCCAGAGGAGATGTGAGCTAAAAGCCCTGTGTGAAAAACTCCCTGTTGCAGTTCCTTTCATCTCTTTCATCTCATACAAGAGAAGAAATTTAAGTGGAAACAACTTTTCCCCCTTGGTATTGTTCTTTTCATGGAGGGAAGAAATAAATGGCAATGAAGCATTAATTTAGGAAGCATTACCTGATGGTGTCTGTTTGGTGGCAATTCTTCAAAATGGAAAGACAGGCAGGAGCATGGTCCTGGGGTCAGTGAATTTGTGAAAGGAACTAGAATGAGATTCTGGAGCACTTAGTTTTTAATCATTTGAATATTAATCAGCTAGCATCCTTGTAGTGGTCAGCCAGCCAGAACTGATAGAGTTAACTGGGGGGGGGGGGAGAACAGTTGAGCTTGATTGACATACTGGAGGCCCTAGGTCATGACCCAATTGGTTAACCAGATTAGAGGGCTCCAGAGAGGCTTCTGGGAAGAAGAAGGAATGCCTAGGTGAGAAAGGAGCAGTGGAGTTTTACCAAGTCCTTGCAGGGTGAGTTCTGCAAGTCCCTGGGCCAGGAATTGCAAGGGTTGGTCTCACCTAAGTCCTGGTGAAGTCCAAGGCGAGGGAGCCAAGGCTTATGGCTTTGAGGTTGAGACACAGGAAGAAGTGTTTTTTTAAGACTTGTGTTAGAAGTTATTGTCTTTTGTGTGAATTGCTTTGTATTCCCAAGTATCTGCTTTTGCAATTACTCTCTTCAACTTCAGTCTAGTCATCAACAAGGTAAGCACCACCTGAGAGCATCTGGGCATTTTGAATACTTTTGTAACCACTAAGCTAATATTATTTGCAACTGCTACATGTTAAACATGTTATTATTATTTTATATAATAAAGCAATAAATTGTTTTCTTTGTTTTGCAAGCCCTCTCAGAGTGACTGACTCGGAGATGGGAAGCAGAAGCCTCTAGTCCACATGCCCCCAAACAGCCGGCTACATCTCTGTCGTAAACCCACCACACTTGATGAGCGGTCCATAATTTACGATGCAGCAGCAAGTAAAGAGATGTCTCTGGTTACAATATTTCTTTCAGGAAGGCATGGGGCTTTCATCCAGCACCAAAAAAAGCACAAGAGAACAAATCACTATTAAGAGAGATGATTTTGATCTGCCTGTTCTGGATGGGGTCACACTTCCCCAGAAGGAACAGGTATGCAGTCTAGGGGTGCTTCTGGATCCAAGTCTCTCCCTGGCGTCCCAGGTTGAAGCAGTGGCCAGAAGTACCTTCTATCAGCTTCGGCAGATACGCCAGCTGCATCTGTTTCTTGAGACAGATTATCTCAAAACAGTGGTACATCTGCTGGTAACCTCCAGACTAGATTACTGTAATGTGCTCTAAGTGGGGCTGCCCTTGAATGTAGTCTGGAAACTACAGTTGGTTCAGAATGCGGCAGTCATCTAGGAGAGACCATATGACTCCTGTATTGAAGGAGTTACACTGGCTGCCGATATGTTTCAGGGCAAAATACAAGGTGTTAATTATAACCTATAAAGCCCTAAACAGCTTGGGCCCTGGGTATTTAAGAGAACATCTTTTTCATTATGAACCTTACTGCCCATTGAGATCGTCAGGAAAGGTCCATCTGCATTTGCCACCGACCCATCTGGTAGTTACTCAGGGACGGGCCTTCTCCATTGCTGTCCCGAGGCTTTGGAATGCACTCCCTAATGAAATAAGAGCCTCCCCATCTCTGACAATTTTTAAAAAGTCTTTAAAGATACATCTGTTCACCCAGGCTTTTAACTAATACTCTTTTGATTGATTTTAGTGTTGTTTTAGAATATTGTTTTAAAAATTTTTAATTGTTGTGTTTTCAGTTTCTTGTTTTTGTTTTTAACTAATGTTTTAATGTTGTTTTTATCTTGTTGTAAACCACCCAGAGACATAAGTTTTGGGCAGTATAAAAATATGTTAAATAAATAAATAAACAGCACCAAGTTCAACCTGCATTCCCCCAAAACCAAAGTTGCTCGTTAGATTCCAGAGATGCCGAGTCCAAGGGTCAAAGGCATCATGAAAGGCTGTCTGACAAGTTATCTCCAGCAGCACAGCAGAGTGAAGCTGCAGAATTTATAACAGGTTGCCAGCTGGAATCAATCAGTGCTCTGCCCAGTCAGCCAATTAGTCTTATGCATGCTGCAAGTGACTGCTGCATCTCAACTCCCTGATTTGGTCACACCACTTCTTGTGCCTGCATACCCTAGGAGATAACAATAGCAGCGAGAGTTCCTCCTGGGATTCATCACTTTGCTCTGTCTCCTGCATCAAGTTCTCCTTGACTGCCTCATCACTCTGATCACAAAGCTGGCCTTCAGGATCCTCAGGTAAATTCACTGCCTCCCACTCCTCTTCCGAGTCCTTGAACAAAGGCCTGACAAGCTCCACTTAAGCATATATAATTGGTGCCATGTTCTAATATTTGCCTGCTAGAAAAGTAAAGAGGAGACAGGAAATTTTAACGTTCCTATTCTTATCAGAGGAACTCTGTTAACCAAGGAGTGCTTGGTGGCAGCAAGACAATCTACCAGAGATTCTTCTTTTCTTTTTAATAAAGTTTAAACCCAATCAGCTCGCCAAGTAACAGGGAGGGATGACTCAGCAATAATTCCTCTCTTGTGAGCTGGCTGGGTCTGTTCCTTACAATTCTAGTTAATGAACTAAAAATAAGTATTGTTAGTCATGTAAATACATTGAGGTCATTCACATAATCAAAAACAGTGTAGCTTTTCTTCCTATCTTACTTCCACACAATCACTTCTACCCAGGTTTTCCTCTTACCTTGCTTCCACACAACCAAAAAAGGGAAGCACACACAGCTCCCAAACCCAGGTAGAACACAGTTTTTGCTTGTATGAATGACCTCACACAGGGTTAGGGCAGGCATCAAAGGACAGAGAGAAAGTGAGAAAAACTGGAGCAGTATTCCAGTTGCTATAAAGAGAAAGGTGGCTAATACTCTGTCTTCTTCGAAATTCCTTTGTGCAGCCAGGCCCTTCATGTCTACAACTCATGTGGATTTTATCCATAAACTTCCCTGCAATGATAATCCACCTGTTTTGTTTTCATGCCTCAATAAGATGAAATTGTAGCAGTTGTCATAACACATGTTTTAAAAATTGTTAGTTAAGTACCTGTAGAGTCATCTCCAGGCTAGGATTACAGTTCAGGTAAGAATTGTTTGGTGTATTACTTGTTTCATATACATTTTTAAAGATAAATATAAAGCATATTACAGCATCTATAGAAGGTTAGTCTTTCACTTAAGGTCATTAGTGCAATCAAACCTATACTACTACAATGTATTGGCAACAGCAATTTATATCAACCAATAATAATACATTTTTAAAATGTCAATCTAAAATTCAGGGATTGCATAATATCATTCCTTTCCTGGGGTCCTGAGGTTATAGCAAGGACGGGAAGACTATAAGGCATATTGTAAGGAGAGTATATAACAAGCAATAAAGGTTTGTGAGCTGTAGGCTTTATAGGTCAATCATTCAAACAACTGGCCATTAGGTTACACTCACCAATTAGAATAAAAACCCTTTAGAAAGGCTGTTTGGGGAAATGAAAGCATTTTAATGCATATTAAAAAGATAATATCTCTTTTATAGCTTCCTAGCTGTGTCTACTCATTTGGCATTTCAGAATTATTAAAATTATTTTGTTATTTTCAGCAATTATGTTATCATTATTTATACTAAGGGGAAAGTATATCAGTCATAATTACTAAAAATGGCCAGTAAAGAATAATCTACTTAATGGTTCATGTCTGCTTTCAATTCATTAAGATCAAATATCTACCTAGAACAGGAAGAACACATGCAAAACTGAATACTGTATTTTGCAGACAAAATAAAATTGTAAAAATCTCTCTTCTGTATGTTTATTATCTTAACATAGGACACTCTGAGGCGCTTCAAACGACCCGTGTGAAGCGTCGGATGGGGTGTGGTGCGGTGAGCGGACTTAGCCTGCTCTCCCCGCACATGAGCAGTCGCTTGGTGCTGGGTGGCTGCAGCCGCCGCCCAGAGGAGTAGCTCTGCTCCGGTTGGGCGCTGCTGGGCCCAGCCGTGGCTCTGTCAGGGAGCTCTGGGGGTTGGGGGAAGGGAAGTGCTGCCGTGTGGTGCCCCAGGCCCCCAAACCCCAGGAAGGCACCGTGCGAGTCTGGGAAACATACCAGCGAGGATTTGAACCGGCAACCTCTGGTTTGCTAGTCAAGTCATTTCCCCGCTGCACCATTAGGTGGCTCACATTTGTGGTAGCAAGTATGAACTGTCCCCTTTGCTAAGCAGCATTTGCCCTGGTTTGCATTTCAATGGCAGACTACATATGAACACTGTAAGATATTCCCTTTAGGGGATGGGGCTGCTCTAGGAAGAGCATCTGATGGCTTGTATACAGAAGGTTTGAAGTTCCCTCCCTGGCATCTCCAAGATAGGACTCAGAGAGACTCCTGCCTATAACCCTGGAGAAGCTGCTTCCAGTCTAGGTAGACCAGGCCTGCTCAGCTTTGGCCTCCTAGCTGTTTTTGGACTTCATCTCCTGTAATCTCCAGCCACAGTGGCCCATTGCCAGGGATTATGGAAGTTGTAAGCCAACACCTGCGGGAGAGCCGAAGCTGAGCAGCCCTGGTATAGACAATACTAAGCTAGATGGACCAATAGTCTGACTCGGTATAGCACTTAGCAATAGCACTTACATTTATATACCGCTCTATAGCTGGAAGCTCTCTAAGCGGTTTACAATGATTTAGCATATTGCCCCCCAACATTCTGGGTACTCATTTTACCGACCTCAGAAGGATGGAAGGCTGAGTCAACCTTGAGCCCTTGGACAGGATCGAACTTGCAACCTTCTGGTTATAGGGCAGCAGTTTTACCACTGCGCCACCAGGGGTATATGGCAGCTTCCTATGTTCCTATGTACCAGGCCCTACAAAGCGTGGTATAGTGGCTGGACTAGGACCGAGGAGACCCAAGTTCAAATCCCCATTCAGCCATAATACTTGCTGAGTGACTCTGGGCCAGTCACTTCTCTCTCAGCCTAACCTACTTCACAGGGTTGTTGTGACGAGAAACTTAAGTATGTAGTACCCCGCTCTGGGCTCCTTGGAGGAAGAGTGGGATATAAAATGTAAATAATAAATAAATAAATAAATGTAGCTCATGTGGGTTGAACTGCAAGTAAGGTGCACGCTGAAGCAAAGCAACCATCTAGTCCACATCCATTTCCTCATAGGTTTTTTTTTCATACAAAAGAAATAGGATCTATTATAATAAACAAAGGATTGGCACTTCCTTGTTTAAAATTCATAGTCTTGATTTACCTTTGATATTGCAAGTACTATTCAATTTGTTACATTTGAAATTCCCTATATTTAGATTAATATATATTCATGTAGAAAATCAGGACTCTAACCTTTTTACGAAAGGCTAGAAGGCTAAGTTTTAATAGCTTTCCAGAATTTTATCCTCACAGTATATTTCTCCATCTTTAATTACTTCAGTATGTTTTAGAATGTGTTGATTGAAACCGTGAAATGCTATGATCCAGAGAAGCATGTATTTCGAGCATCTACAGCATCTACATTTCAAAGCCAAACAGTTTCTTGGTTTGGGAATGTGGGTGGGGGGGGGGGGGAGTGCAACTGACATGTTGTTCTTCTGAAGAAATTGCTCATGTATTGTTGCAGCTTATAATAAAAGATGACACTCTCACAGGGTAATTTATGAATTAATTATGACTGAAGTATATTTTCTTTACCATTCTCACTTTTGATCTTTATATTTTTACAGAATCATAAGACGTGCTGATTATATGCCTCTAAAGAAAGATGACATAATGCACAAGATTAAAACCAGATAACTGACAAATACCTTTTCTCTAAAACAGAAGCGGAAATGCCCCCAAACTACACATATTCTCCTTTCCTACACATATTCCCCTTTCTATCTCACTTTGTTATAATAGTCCAAGAGCCTGTGTCAAAATACTTACATCATAAGGTACAGCAAGTTTGGCTGATATCACTTTATAGAGTAAAGTGTATTTTTCTAGCCATTTGCTTTTCAGTGACTTGCTCCAATTAGCCCCCAAATTGCTTTTTAAATTCCCTCATTTATAGCTATCTTCTGTTTGGTGGAGTAAAAATAAGTAGCGGTACTTCTGGTCATCCGCTGGAAACTTCCAGATGAAAAGCCAGCTAAAAACACTGGGTAGCTTCACACATAACATGACAAGTAAAGTTGCCATGAACTGCTGGTTCCCAGAGCATACACACAAGCCTGGCTTCCAGAGTTGGGATTGGGAAGGCTATGGGTATGTTGTCTTGCGGTCCCGAACCTGACATCTGTAACTCAGATTTGAAGTAGGTTACAGATGTCAGGTTCAGAACCACAAGGAGGGTAAAATATGCCTACACAGGGTGTGTAAATTGAACCTGCCAATATTGGCATATCCTTCCCAATAGCGGAAGTCAGGCATGCATGTGCACTCCAGGTACTTGTGATTTGCAGCAACCTTATTTGCTGCATTACATGTGAAGCTGATCACTGTGAAAAGATTCCATAAGAAGCATTGAGCTCTCCAGCACAAAGGGACATATTCAATTTGTATTTATTTTTTCAGAGCATTATGAATTCATGGGTAAATGAATTGTAGTTCACATAGTGAACTACTGTTCCCTATATTCTGCCTACACACTAACAACAGTCCTTCACCACCCATACAAATATGGAGTAATTTTACCATGAAATAATCTTTACTCAGAGAGATGTGGCTCTCAGATGCAGCATCTGTACTGGGACCAGTGCTCTTCAACTAATTATAAATGATCCACAAGTTGGGGTACGCAGCAAAGGAGCCAGATTTGCAGATGACACTAGAAGATTCAGGATAGTGAAATCCAAAACAGATTGTGAGGCACTCCAAAAAGATCTCCCCGAACTGGAGGAGGGAATGACAAAATGGCAAATGTGGTTCAGTGTAAGCAAGTGTAAAGTGATATATATTAGGGCAAAAAACTCCAACTTCACAAATACGTGGATGGGATATGAGCTGTCAGTTACAGGTGTGCATGGAATCGGGAAGCCCGGTTCGGTTCAAATTGAACCAGACTCAAACTGAACCGGGCCTAGTTCAGTTCTGTGCACGTCAAGCTGGGCCCCAGGTTCTGTTTAGCTCAAGGCCAAACAAGTTTGGGCTGAGCTCGATGGGAGGGGTCAAAAACAAAATTTTAAAACAAAACTTACTGCCAGGTCTGGCATAGGGAGTCTCCAATGGTCCCCGTTACCCCCGCCAGCCTCCCCTGGTCTTTTTAGGGGTGGTTTGGCCCATTTGCAGGCCCTCTACCTGCTCACAGTGGCCATTTTGAAGGCCTGGTCATTACCCAGGCACACAAATGGCCAGTGCACATGTAAGGCAGCCTTCAAAATGGCTACTATGAACAGGCAGAGGTTTGTAAATGGGTCAAACCGACCTGTAAACGAGTCTACCTGACCGTAAAAAGCCCGGGGGGAGACCAGCGGGGGGAGCAAGGGTAATTGGAGACCCCCCCCATGGTCATGGCAGCACCCCCCAGAGTCAGCCAGACTGGGCGGGAAGTTTTATTTTTTAAAAAAAAATTCCAAAAACCCCAAGCTGGCCCGGGGAGTTCAGCTCAAGAGTGAGCCAAACTGAATCAAGCCTGGTTGGGCTCAAGGGCAAGCCATTGAACAGGCTCGGTTCGATGGCAAACTGGCTCGACCTCAAGTTGGTTCGCACATCTCTACTGTCAGTGACTCACCAGGAGAGGGATCTTGGGGTCGTGGTGGACAGCTCATTGAAAGTGTCAACTCAGTGTCCAGCAGCAGTGAAAAAAAGGCAAATTCCATGCTAGGGATCATTAGGAAGGGGACTGAAAATAAAAATGCTAGTGTTTATAATAGGAACATAGTGCTCACAGTCAGGCACAGGCTGTGAACGCGCCTCCGGGGGTGGGGGGCAGCTTCTTTAAGTGTAAACTGAGCTGGTGATCCATGCTGCCCAGCAGCCCCTACGGCGGGAAATCACCTCCGCCACTCACCTGGCTCCCCCGCCGGTGGCCAGGTAAGTGGTGCAGGCGATTCCCCGCTGCGGGGGCTGCTGGGTGGCACGGAGCACCAGCTCCGTTTACACTTAAAGAAGCTGCCCGCCGCCCCGCCCCGGAGGCGCGTTCATGGCCTGCGCCTGCTCACAGTTCTAGTCTCCCATTCATATGCAACCAGGGTGGACCCTGCTTAGCTAAGGGGACAAGTCATGCTTGCTACCACAAGACCAGCCCTTATACAAATCTATGGTGTGGCCACATTTGGAGTACTGTGTTCTCAGTTCTGGTCACCATATCGTAAGGAGGACATTGAGAACTGGAAAAGGAGCAGAAGAGGGCAACCAAGATGATCAGGGGCCTGGAGCACCTTCCTTATGAAGCAAGACTACAGCTTTGGGGGCTTTTTAGTTTGGAAAAGAGGCAACTACAGGGAGACATGTTAGAGATGTATAAAATTATGGATGAAGTCCCTCTTTCACAATGCTAGAACCAGGGGTCATTCCGTGAAACTGAAAGCCGGGAAATTTAGGATTGACAACAGGAAGTACTTCTTCACACAGCACACAATTAACTTATGAAACTCTCTGCCACAGGATGTGGTGATGGCCACCAGCTTGGATGGCTTTCAAGGCGGCTTAGACAAGGTTATGGAGGACAGGCAATAGCTACTAGTCTGGTGGCTATAGGCCACCTCCAGCCTCAGATGTAAGATGCCACTAAACACCAGTTGTAGAGGAGAAATGGCAGGAGAGGGGGCCCTCTGCCTGTGAGCTTCTTGAAGGCATTTGGTGGTGGACCACTATGTGAAACAGGATGCTGGACTAGATGGGCCTTGAGCCTGATCCAGCAGGGCTGTTCTTATGTTCTTATTCTATTCCATTATTATCGAAGCTAGTGAAAGTACAGTAATGATTTGGGCTGTTAGCAGTCTCTGTGTGTAGTCTAGTTTACACTCACATTTCTCCCCACTTGTATGTAGGGGATTCAATTGTGTGAATAGGTTCTAAGTGTAATCTCTGCATAGACTGATATTTATAGCAGGCCTGCTCAACTTTGGCCATCCTGCATATGTTGCCCTACAACTCCCATAATCCCTGGCTATTGGCCACTGTGGCTGGGGATTATGGGAGTTGTAGTCCAAAGATAGCTGAGGGGCAAAGTTGAGCAGGCCAGATTTAGAGGGACTCAACATGGGAACTGGACTTCATGGTCTTCTAGTCAAAAGATTTCCTAATTCTGGTGAGTACTCCTTCATATACCTAGTTTAGCACTAAAGCACAGAATCAGCCACACAGAAAATGGCCATTTGAATGATTAACATTTTAGGGAAGAGAACTGGTCTTTTGGTAGCAAGTATGCATTGTCCCCTTTCCTAAATAGGACCCACCTTGGTTAGCATTTGGATGGGAGACTGCATGTGAGTGCTGTAAGATATTCCCTGTCGGGGATGGAGGCCATAGCTCAGACGAAGAGCATCTGCATGCTTGCATTGAGAAGGTCCCAGGTTCACTCCCTGGCATCATTTCCAGATTGGGCAGGGAGACACTCCTGCCTAATCCCTGAAGAGCTGCTCCCAATCAGTGTAGACAATATGGAGTTAGATGGATCAATGGTCTGACTCAGTATAAGGAAACCTCCTATGTACATGTTGAAGGAATAGGAAGTTATAGACTAATTTTATTATTTATTTTATTTTATTTTATTTGTATACCGCCCTTCCAAAATGGCTCAGGGAAGTTTACAATGTGACACAGTCTAATTTCCAAAATTGCCTTTTAAAAATTTGTTTGGTTTTTTTCTGAACCTAGTTTCAGTTGATATAAGCAATAATGTATTAGGAAGTGACATTTATTTTGCACATACAGAAGTTTTGAATGTGTAAATACACAAACTGTGCCCTAGAGAAAATTTAAGAATCATTGTTTAATTAAAATTAGGAAATGAGGTGATAATTTATATTAGCAGTGATTAATTAGCAGTGTGGTCCTGGTATGACTTTTACAATCATTTTCATTTACTACTCATGTTCATTTATGGATTTCAAGATTATATACCTAGAAGAGTGATGCATGACCTGAACCTATCACACACATAAGCACAAAATGTTGTCTATCTATTTTCATCTAAAAGCTCCAAGACCACTGAGTCAATCTGCACCAAGGTGTAATTCAAAAACACACATGGAGAATTGACACAGATGATGAGGTTCAATTTCACATAGGATGCTCACAAACTTCAGAATTAAGATTCTAAGATTTCAAAAGTTCCCTGTGGCACCAAGATGCCCCAGCCTACTGAGGCTGGAAAAATTCTTTATGACATCAAAAAAGGTAAGCCAATAGCAGTCAGAAGGGCCATGACAATTTGGATAACCAAGGTCACTAACATCAGAGCTGATTAGCCATTGAGCAATGCAGAGAGAACCAGGTGGATATTGCAACAAGAGCATAAGTGAAGTTCAGTGAAACGGCCTGTTATACTGAAATACTTATAATTATTCACGGAAATCTTTCTCAGCCTAAGGTTTTATTAGACTAATCAACTGTTATATACATCCCCTGCTAACTGGGCAAAGAGGCACCTTTTAAAACTGACTGTTCTCTTTATTTAGCAGGGGGAGAGCAATGACCTTTCCATCCCCAGCACATGTTCCTAAGGGGCACAGCCAGTGATCTAATTTTTTTCATCTGTGTGCAGAATGAGTTTTGTTCTGGGTGGCAGTATCAAGGCAGTGTGTGCATATATCCATTCAGAGTAGGACCTTCCTGATTCAATCTGAGTGGGATCTATAATTAACTGAGCGCACATTAAAAAAAATGTGTGAGTGCATGCACATGCATACGCCTTAGAGGGAACAGTGGGCACAGCATCCCTCCAGTGGCTGTTGCTGGTGTCTGTCTTATGTTTCTTTTTTTAAACTGTGAGCCCTTTGGGAACAGGGAGCCATTTTATTTATCTATTTATATCTATGTAAACTGCTTTGGGGAAATTTTGTTGGAAAGCAGTATATAAATATTCGCTGTATTTGTATACACAGAAAGACCTATTTCGACTGCAGCCATTATCAATACCATTGTAATGACCCACACAGGAATAGTAATCACAAAGGTGCACAACCTTTAGCAATTGACTGTGATTACAGGTGTCTTTAACAGCCAACTTCTGTTCCTCGTTTTGAGCCAGTGGGTAGTACATTGGCATGAAGAAATAATGCAAATATGATTGGTGATTATCAGTGTAATAGAAGCTGCAGTATGCAGTGGCTTTGAACAATAAATAATTGTGCTAAAGTACCCTGTTTCCCCGAAAGTAAGACCTACCCCGAAAGTAAGACCTAGCAGTAATTTCTGATGTACCGCTAATTGCCCTAGTGCATTTTTTGGGGCTAAAATTAATATAAGACACTGTCTTATTTTCGGGGAAACACGGTAGATGCATCAATTTGCACACATGAATTGTATATAGTTTTTGCTTCATGAGAGTACAACTATATATATAAAATGGCCCAGATAATAGAACAACACTACCTCAGCAATGTTTTTCTAAATCCATGTTTGCCAACGTAACAAAAAACTTATTCATTTCTTGCCTTACCTCCAAAGAATTCAGGGCACCATGCATACATAGTTCTTAACCTTTTATCCTCACAAACAGCAACCCTGTGAAGCAGACTAGACTGAGAAAGAGTAACTGGTGAACTTCATGGCTTTACTGGGATTTGAATCTGGTTCTCCACAGCCCTCCTAGAGCAATGCTCTAACCACTACACCATACTGGCTTCAAAAGAATATCAGCAAGAGCAAGGGCTTAAGTTGGCCAGTCTTGCCCCTAGTCTGTTTTGCTCACTTGCAATATTCATAAGAACAAAATTTATGTCCAACGTTGGCTAACCAGATGTCCCAGGGAAACTTGTCTTCAGGATGATAGTACTTCCATCCATTGTTTTGTCCCCATTGTATATTCAGTATGTAGAGTACTTCAGGGCTCTTCAAGTTTAGTACAGTAGAGAAAGTAAGGTATGCTGAGACAGCTGTAGTTGTTTTCGAGGTGCACCAAGTGGCTAGAGTCTTCTCTATGATCTCATGCAAAGAGTGATGCTGAGGGGAATCGGTGTCCCAGCAACCTCCAATGAGTAAACTGCCATTGTCTCCAAGCTGAAATCACTGACCTATTGTGATGTTGCTGAGAACATTTATACTAACCCATTTTGTTCCCTTAATTCACATTTCCTTTTGTTTTCAGGATTATGCAGTTGGGAGTGATCTCACTAGAGTAAGAACTACTTTTCTTGCATGTGCTTACTTGTACATAGCATTAGTAACCATGAACCCTCTTCAAGTACTAAGGGCCTAACTAAAGTATACATGAAGATTTGTGGAACTAAATTTCATTGCTGCATTTTAAAGAGAAAAGCCTATCTGGGAAGTGGGGTTTGCGTGTACTGTATACTTAACCTTTCCTGTGTCTGCTGCTTTCTCACTCTAAATCACATTCGCTTGACTACTTCTCCTCCAAGGGGTTTCAAATGCAATATGCAGGGTGTGTGTGTGTGTGTGTGTGTGTGTGTGTGTGTGTGTGTGTGTGTGTGTTTCACCCTGAAATTAATTTTGTTTTGATCTTAGTAATATCTTTGTGGAGCTGGAGAGAGCTATATAGTACAGAATGCAATATAATGCAATGAAGGAATTAGGCAGATCAGTGTTAATGTAGATCTTGTTTGCATATATCCTGCTTCATACCTGGGAAAAAGAAATAAGTAAGTTTTGAAAAGACCTTCATTGTAGAAAAACAACAGAAAGGTAATTATTCCCCCCAAAGTAATAATAATTGAGAGGAATCAACCAGAAATACTGGGAAGCACAGAAAACCTATATAATATGTTATCTCTTCAACAGTATTTGTTAAAAACAGTGGCCAACATCTTGACAAACACTATGCCTGTGCAAACAAGAAAAGCATGCATGCAGTACTAATGGCCATGTTTCTGAAGTGCAGATGCTCATGGGAGGGGCAATTTTTGCCTATCCTTACCAAGTCATCTGTGTGGCCTGGACATTGATCCTCAAGGGCCTTGCAACCCTCAGGCACCTTTTTCCTGATCAAATGGAGTCCTTGTGCAGGGAGGGGGGGATTCGCCAAAATCATCCCTGTTTGAACATCCTGCCCCCCACATGCCTCTGTGTTTCAGAAGCGGAGCCACTAGAGCTGTTTTTTGTTTGCAAGAACATAGCATTAGTTACAATGTCAGCCAGTGTTATTAGCAAATATTGTTGAAGAAACAACATATTATATAGGTTTCCTGTCTAGACCTGCCTCAGTTAGGCAACTGTACATTACGAAGTGGGACATTAACATCCCCCTTTACAAGAGAAAGAATTTGGTATGAGAGCAGATGGTTAGCCTAGCTGAAGATAGCAAACACATGTTTGCCACTGCTTCCGTATATGACAGGGAACTGAGACCAATCCCAGCTTCCCAGCACATGTAACTGTAACATGCATTGGCAGAAAATGTGGAATATTATCTTTTGTGCACACATTAGGGTGTTATTTCTTCATGCTAGAAATATAGAAGTACTCCTATAGTTATAGCTGGTTTCTGATGGGAGTTGTTCCTTATCATTACTATATAGTGGCATAACAATTCTTTTTAGAAACCATAAGGCTTATGGAAGGTATTTTTATGCACTTATGTATTCCATTCTTTTTAAGACTCTACAAATTTGGCATTACAAGACTACCATTTTTTTCTGTTGATAGTTGAATTTTTCTGTTTATGTCTCAATGTAGAAAATCATTGATTAAGATTGATTAAGTGCCATCAAGACAGTGTCGACTCTTAGCGACCACATAGATAGATTCTCTCCAGAATGATCTGTCTTCAACCTGGCCTTTAAGGTCTCTCAGTGGTGCATTCATTGCTATTGTAATCGAGTCCATCCACCTTCCTGCTGGTCGTCTTCTTCTCTTTCCTTCAACTTTCCCCAGCATTATGGACTTCTCAATGGAGATGGTTTTTCACATAATGTGTCCGAAGTATGATAGTTTGTGTTGGAAATTCTCTGTGGTGAGAGAATCCCTTTCTCATTATAGCAGAATGCACAGAGGCACGACACAGTGGTAGTTTAGTTAGGCATGCGTGTATGCTGAGAGTAAAGTAACTTGGAGCCAATTCATAGTTTCAAATCAATATATAAGGCATTTATTAAGGAACTCCATTCTAGATAGGAAAGTGAGGAGTTAGGATCTCTAATCTATCTATCTAGCTGGATGCGGATGCATTCTGCATCTTCTCTGCACATATGGTGCAGGGAGAGGAGCTTGCCATGTTGCAAGGTAGAAGGGCAGTAGATCAGCTTGATTAGTCCATCCTTCTGCAGACTTCTCACTACATGGACTTCACATCAATATGTTTGGTACGCCTCTTTACATCTTCTTGTTTGGAGAGTTGAATGCAGCTTTGGTTGTCTTCATACACTGGTATGGGCTGTGGTACATCTATACCTAGGTCCTTCAGTAGTTGACACAGCCATTGTATCTCGTAACTGCCCTGTGCAGCTGATACATATTCCGCTTCAGTGGTTGATGATGCTACTATGTCTTGCTTTGTGCTTGACCAGCTTATGGTGTTGTGGTCCAGGCCTGATTTATATACTAAATATGCTCATTAGCTAGCATACAAAATTAGGCCTGGTTCATAGTGTCACCAAGTGACCAAGTTCTTTTATATGGTGACCATGTAGGATCTGGGCGCATGGAAGAAAGGAGATCAAACCAATCCTCAAAGATTCAATGGGCTTTATTGAGTATAAAAGAATAACAACATCAATTCTAGTTGAGCAGAAAGCAGAACACTCTATCAATATTACCAACAGTATTTAAACAGAACATCCTAGCCAGTACCAATATTCAACTAGTGTGTTCCTAACTACCATATGTGTGTGTATTAAATCTTCCTAGAGCCTAATACAATTCAGATACAGACGGAAAAAGGCGGGGGGGGGGGTAAGGAAAGCTGAGGGCTGGTATGGTTCAGGAATTAGTAGAGGAAAATGGTGGGGGGGAGGAGAAGGAGGGGAAAAGATGGAGGGGCCCAAGGCTTGTAAGGAGCAGCATATTACCAGGATCAGAGACTTGAGAGCGGTGGATCTCTTCAGCTGACGGAGCGAGGCTTCTTGGCTGGAGACAGGAGCGTTTGCAGTTGCTCAGATCACGGCTGAGAGCCAGAGCACCATGGCTGGGGAAGTCTTGACTTCTCACTGCGCAATAGAAGTCACAGACAGCTCCTGTCCATGGACAGAGTTCCTGCTTGTTGCCCAGCGGCTTAGCAGCAAACTCTGGGATCCTTGTGAGCAGCTCTTGCTGTAGGCAAAAGATGCTAATCTGCCATGTCCAGAGACGACTCCTTATAGTGGTTCCATCCTTTGATGTCCATTTGAGTCTTCTGGATCACAAAAGGCGTCTATTCCTGCTATCCTCTGAATATTGTCTTTTAATTACCAAAATTAGCTCAGGATATTTGGTCAGTCCAGAGAGATCTCAATCTCATCTTCTGTTAGCTGCTTATCTTGAGGAGGGGACATTGCCCAAAGCAAATCTACATCTCTGAGTTGCAAATGGGCCCCAGATGTGCTAGCCTGGTCCCAAAAGGTGTTAAAAGTCAGGAGTTAGTGAGAAAATTAGTTCTATTTGTGTGAGACAGCCATTACATTATTTCTTGTGTACCTCTATCTAGTGTGTAATTATAACAAAAGAATATTTAAAGTAACATCAAAGGGGTACATGTGTGAGACGAGTTAATCAATACATTTGACTAAGGCAGAAGCATCCTGTCAGTGAGGTAAGGGGGATTACTGGACAGCAGGTTAATTTCAGCAGTGTGAGACTGGTAATTAAGCCTGACCCACTGTGTCTCAGTGAGTTTCCACAAACACTGATAACCAATGCTAGATTACCTCTGCCTTTACAAATCATTTACCAAGCATTACCCAGGCAGATCTGGGCATCATGTTCACCTCAAGTTCAGGCTTTTAACTGAACTCTTAATATAAAAAGAAATCAGACACAGGCCTGAATTCTATATACGTATTAATATTTTGGGTTGCCCATAACAATGGCTCCATCTCCATAGAAAATTATGTGACCGCTGGTGGATTTCCTTTCTGTTAGGTCTCCACCCCAGTCTGCATCTATGTATGCTTCTAGTTTTGGTTGACTATTAGCTGGTAGCTTGAGCTTAAAGTGTGCAGTACCCTTTAGGTACCTAACAAGTCTCTTAATTGCATTCCAGTCCTTGTCTGTTGGTCCTGAAGTCTTTCTGCAAAGTAAGCCAACTGCTGTACTAATATCTGGCCTAGTGAGTGTACTAATGTATAAAAGCTTACCCCATGCTTCACGATATCTATGGTTATCAGATAGTGGCTCAGTTTGATCTTCTTGCTTTATGTAGTTCATTTCCATTGGAGTTGGTGTAGGATTCGCATTTTCCAGTCTGAGCAGGTTTATCAAGTCTTTAATTTTCTGTTCTTGGTTGATGAGGAAACTTCCATCTTTCTCTCTTTGTACTTGAATGCCCAAGTAGTGTGCAATGTTGCCAAGTCGCTTGACTTCCACATCTCTGTTCAGATGATGCATTATTTCCTTGCTGTCATCTGGATTTTCATAGGCAAAAATCAAATAATCAACATACGCCAAAACGTAGGTCCACTTACCATCGATGCACCTCATGTATAGGCAGGGATCCACGTTGTTTCTTTTGAAGTTTGCTTGAAGCAGCATATCATTTAGTTTTATGTTCCATGCTCTGGCAACCTCTTTTAAACCTTTTGCAGTTTGCATACATAGTCCTCTTTGCCTTTCCCTAAGAAACCTGGTGGTTGTTGCATGTAAATGTCCTCTTCTAGTTCGCCATGCAAGAATGCAGTTTTCACGTCTAGGTGTTCAACATGCATTTCTTTGCTAGCAGCAATACTTAACAGAGTCCTTACTGTGGTATGTTTAACCACTGGTGCAAAGGTTTCATCATAATTTTCTCCATATTTCTGTGAATATCCTTTTGCTACTAATCTGGCTTTGTAGCGCTGAATCTCACCATCAGCATCATGTTTGAGTTTGAAAACCCATTTGCAGCCTATAACTTTCTTTCCTTGAGGTAACTTAGTAAGAGTCCAGTTTTTGTTTTTCTGTAGAGCCTCAAGCTCTTCAATTGCAGCTTGTTTCCACTTCTGGGCTTCTGGTTGTGGTAGCTGGGATATTTCCTCCCATGATGAAGGTTCTGGTTGTTCTGCCATTCTTGCGAGGTAGGAAGTCTCGGAGCTGGAACACCTCTGAGCGCGTTGATTGCCTCACCTCACCCTCTGTGGTCTCTCCCATTACCTCAGGTGCATCTGGTGGATCGCTGGGGGTCTCTGTGTCGAGTGTGGTTGGATCTGGATCTGCTGTCTCCTCCTCCTCAATTCCTCTGAGATCTGGAAGCATAATCCAGTCATCAGGGTGTTTGGTCTGGTTGCTTGCTTTGGCGTAGGCCCCCTCTGAAGGTGTAGGTCTTTCATTCTCATCAAAATACACCGCTCTGCTTATGGTTATCTTGTTGGTGTCAGGATCCAGAATTCTGTAGCATTTGGATTGTGCTGAGTAGCCTACAAAAATCCCTTTTGTGGCCCTAGCCCCTAACTTAGTCCTTTTTTCCTTTGGGATGTATGAGTAAGCCGTGCTTTCAAAGACACGCAGATGTGTCATGGACGGCTTATGACCATGCCAAAGTTCATATGGTGTTGTTCCTATAGGCTTTGTGTGCATTCTGTTTTGTATGTATGCAGCAGTCATGATGCCTTCTCCCCAGAATTTCTGTGGGAGGTGTGCGTCAGCAAGCATGCATCTTATCATGTCCAGTAGACTTCTGTTCTTTCTTTCTGAGATTCCATTTTGGGATGGGCAGTAAGCTACTGTGGTTTGATGCACAATTCCGTGTTCTCTCAGGAACTGCTGTGTGGCGCTGGACATATATTCTCCTCCATTGTCCATGCGCAGGATCTTTGGCTTCCAGCCAGATTTGTTGCTTGCCATGGCTACATATTCCTGGAGTTTCTCCAGCATCTGTGATTTCTCCTTTAGTAGAAATACACACGTGTATCGTGAGAAATCATCTGTTATTGTTAGAAAATATTTTTGATTACCTATGGTTGCTGGTAGTGGTCCAGATATATCGCTGTGGATCAGCTCTACGGGTCTTCCGGTCTTCCTTTCACTCTGCTTAGGAAATGGCTTGTTAACTGCTTTGACTCAAGACAACAAACACAGTTAGTTACAATGTCACTTGGTACAAAATCAATGCCATTAGCTAATCCCTTTTCCTTCATGTTCTGGATTGACTCATAGCTCCTGTGTCCTAGGCGTCTATGGCACAGTTGCAAGCAGTTTTCATGAAGGCATGACTTAGCAAGGTTCACTTCATTGGGCTGGTATGTCTCAGGTTTGGACTGGGTTGGTCTTTCTCTGTCTGTAGATTGCTCCTTCACACCGTAAAGACCTCTGGATTTAGAGCCTACAAGGCAAACTTCTCCATTCTGGGTAACAACACATTGTCCATTTTTAATATACAGTTCACAGCCTTGTTTCTCTAGCTTGGATATTGAAATCAAGGAGCTTGAGAAGTCAGGGATATACAAAACATCTTTAAGAAAAAATGGTTTAACAGATCCATCCAGTAACATACAATACAAAATTCCTTTGCCTTTCTTCTTGGCCTTAATTGTAGTATTATTGCCCAAATAAACAGTCTCTTCAGGAATATCAAACAGTTCAGTATAGAAATCCAAATTATTTGGTATATGAACAGAAGAACCAGAATCAAAAATGAACTTTTCATTGCTTTGCATCAAGCAAACATTAAAGCTTTTGTTGGAATACCTTTCTGTAAACTTAAAATCCTTTGTCTGATTCTTGGGACAGTTCGCCACCTTGTGGCCAAATTGGTTACACAGAAAACATCTAAAAGGCATTAGTCCCAGTTGGCCTCATTTCAGGAGCAGTCTCCCTGCTGGCGGTCATGTGACCTCTCTCTCTGGACTGAATTTCCTTGGCAACGAAGCCAGACCTCTTTGTGTGTAAATGTGGGGGCCCCATGCGGTTTCCTCTTGCAGCATTCCCTCCCCACCTTGGGTTTCCTCTGGAATGGCCAATTGTTGCTTTAAGAGCAAAGTTACTTGCCAATTCACTTTCATAGCGTGAATTCAAAACTTTCCTTCTGTTTGCTTCAGAAGATAATGTTTGTACTGCTTCTTCAAAGCTTAGAGTGGTGTGGGTTTCCAATTAGCTGGGGGGGATGCTTAGGAACAGAGCTTCCAGCTTCTGACTCCCTGTAAATTGTTCCCCTGCCTCTTTAAATTGAAAAAAAAAATCTTCCAAAAATCCCATATATGTAGCAAAACAGTTCCCATCTTTATACTGGAGATCCAGCATTTTCTTTCTCAAGTTAAAGGTGTATGCCCACCCCTTCTTCATATGCAAGGAATCTAGCTCGCTTAGCATTTCCTTTGAGGTTCCAAGATCACATATCGTATAAAGATAATTTTTACTCACAGAAGCTGCGATCAGGACTTGAGCTTGAGCATCCTTGATCAGCCAATTTTCTTTCGCATTTTTCTCAGCAGCTGTGGTTCCATCTGCGGGGGGGTCCTCCTCAGTAACTTTGTGGAGTCCTTCTGCTTTCAGTGCAAGCCTCAATTTGGTTTTCCATTCCAAATAATTGTCTGCATTCAAGATAGTCAGCCTGAGTTTTCCCTCTAGGTAAGTAGCCATCCTCACTGGCTCTAAAAGTCAGTTGCTGTAGATTAGCAATTCAAAGTTTCCAGGCTAGATCTCTCTGGATCTCCTGGAACAAACCTAACTCTCTAGTTGCAGTACACGCAGCTCAAAATACTGGGCTCCCATAACCTGTTGGAAATTTTCTGCGGTGAGAGAATCCCTTTCTCATTATAGCAGAGTGCACAGAGGCACAACACAGCGGTAGTTTAGTTAGGCATGCGTGTGTGCTGAGAGTAAAGTAACTTGGAGCCAGTTCATAGTTTCAAATCAATATATAAGGCATTTATTAAGGAACTCCATTCTAGATAGGAAAGTGAGGAGTTAGGATCTCTAATCTATCTATCTAGCTGGATGCGGATGGATTTTGCATCTTCTCTGCACACATGGTGCAGGGAGAGAGGCTTGCCATGTTGCAAGGTAGAAGGGCAGAAAGGGAAGAGAGAGAGTAAGGAAGTTAATCCCTGAGGTTAGCAATCTACATATCCAAAGGGATAGTGTCAGAGCAGTGGAGAAGGGGTGACCAATGTCTTGACCCTCTAGCCCTCTGACTTACTAGTCTGTCCTCCACTGTCTGAGACAAGAGACAGCGCAAATTCCTTTAACTTCCAACAGTTTGAGCCTGGTCATTTATGCCTCTAGTGAAAATTTTGGATTGATTTATTCTATGATCCATTGGCTGATTTTCCTGGCTGTCCATGGTATCCTCAAAAGTCTTCTGCAGCACCAAAGTTCAAAAGCGTCAATGCTTTTTCTATCTTGCTTCTTCAAAGTCCAGCTTTCACATCCATAGAGTGTCACAGGAAAAACCATTATTTCATTACTAGAGCTTGTAGATCATCCACATTCTTCCTCCAACTTTAAAACCATGCTCATCTTCTTCCAATCCAGCTCCTCTCAGTATATATTCAGCATATAAATTGAATAAATAAGGAGAAAGTATACAGCCTTGTCCTACTCCTTTGCCGATCTGGAACCAGTTCAAACTGTCTGCAATCTGTGAGCTCTTATGAAAACCTTAGTGATATAGGAATCTTCATGCCATTTTAAATTATGCTTTATGGCTTCAATGCATGGCAGCAGCTACGTTATTTAAAATAGTCACATCTTTTTGCTTATCTTACCAATGGAGTTTGTTACCTTTGGAAATATTCAGGATTGCTATATATTTTTTCTGACGGTGTCTCTATGGCTTGAGGAGCTGCATGACAGGCAGAAATTGAACAGGTGAACTCACACCATGGAGGATTTAAAAACTGCACCGGCTGAGTTTCCGCCCAGCAAAAAAACTCAAAGGTACAGAGCTTTTTCCTGCATTAAAGGTACCAGCCCAAGTATCACTACAAAAGAGAGATATTAAGAAACTTCAGAATTATCACGTAGGTATAAGGGATGGGAGAGGAGGGGCGGGGACACGCTGTCCTTCCTTGGGCTGAGGACAGCCGCCCACAGCCTGACCCGCCCCCAATCCTCTGCATCTTCAGAACTTCTTGCATGGTGCTCGGTCACCGGGTGGCTGCCCGATCTTGACAAGCCACGCTGCGCCGTTAAGCTCCGGCTTGTGATCAGAGCGCGCGCGCGCGAACTCACAATCCCTCCAGCTAGTTACCTGTAGGGGTGTGCACGGAACCGCGGAGCTGCGGTCCGGCACTGGGGTGGGGGGTTCCATTAAGGGCGGGGGGGGGGCTTTACTTACCCCTCCCACGCTTTCCACACACTGCCGCCGTAATTATTGAAAAAAATTGCTCCTCCGATGGCTGTTCCGATTTTTAAAAATGGCTGCCCCCTTGAAGCCCTGGCCCCCTGCTGCTGCCTTGAAGCCCCCTCCCACCCCCTTAAATCTCGCCCCGGGCCCTTAAATCATGCCCGATAACATTAAGACGCGGGCGGGCGGGCGGCGGGGAGATGTCCTCCCGCCCCCTTCCCTGCTAGGCTGCAAAAGACTTTAGGAAGGCTTCTGCGCGTGCGCGCGCAGAAGCCTTCCTAAAGTCTTTAGCAGCCTAGCAGGGAAGGGGACGGGAGGACATCTCCCCGCCGCCCGTTTCCCTGCCGGTCTGCAAAAGTACTTTTACTTTTGCAAAGAACTTTGCAAAGAACTGTTTCTTCTTTGCAAAGTTCTTTGCAAAAGTAAAAGTACTTTTGCAGACCGGCAGGGAAACGGGCGGCAGGGAGATGTCCTCCCGCTCCCTTCCCTGCTAGGCTGCAAAAGTACTTTTACTTTTGCAAAGAACTTTGCAAAGAAGAAACAGTTCTTTGCAAAGTTCTTTGCAAAAGTAAAAGTACTTTTGCAGACCGGCAGGGAAACGGGCGGCGGGGAGATGTCCTCCCGTCCCCTTCCCTGCTAGGCTGCTAAAGACTTTAGGAAGGCTTCTGCGCGCGCACGCGCAGAAGCCTTCCTAAAGTCTTTTGCAGCCTAGCAGGGAAGGGGGCGGGAGGACATTTCCCCGCCGCCCGCCCGCCCGCCCGCGTCTTAATGTTATCGGGCATGATTTAAGGGCCCGGGGCAAGATTTAAGGGGGTGGGAGGGGGCTTCAAGGCAGCAGCAGGGGGCCAGGGCTTCAAGGGGGCAGCCATTTTTAAAAATCGGAACAGCCATCGGAGGAGCAATTTTTTCAATAATTACGGCGGCAGTGTGTGGAAAGCGCGGGAGGGGTAAGTAAAGCCCCCCCCCCGCCCTTAATGGAAGCCCCCAAACTCCCCACCCGAACCAAAACCACCCCGTGACCGGACCGGTCTGGAGGCCTTTAGAATGGCCTCCAAACCGGTCTGTGCACATTCCTAGTTACCTGGCAACCGCGTCGCAACTGCTTTTCCTTCCAGCCTCTTGCGGCCCCTAGCACCGCCCCTTCCCTTCTGACCACCAATGAGCTCTCCCCTTGCTGCCGGACTCCCTTCCCTTGTTGAAGCTGCTGCCCAACCCAGCCTGCCAGATTAGAAAACGCGGTTGAACTCCAGGTAACGAAGTTTAAAACTGCAAATAGATCACTGAGACCGTCTTGATATCTCGCTGCAGCACATTGTAATTGGCCAAGGAAGAGTAAACGGGGGCGGGCGTAAGAGAGAGAGAACGGGTGGGTGAGTGTGTGTGTGTAAAAGTGGCGGCCAAGAACCTTTTCCTCCCCTGCCCCGTCCTCTTTTATGCTTTATCTCTTTCTGCGTTAATTGTCCATTGTTTCTGCAGTCTGCAGGGATCGAAAGAGAAAAAGCAGAAGAGAGGGGAAGAGGGTAGGGGAGGAAAAAGTTCTTCACCTTCGCTGTTCTACCCGGGCTGTAATTGGGTAGCTTCGCTCAGCACTGAATAAGTTTCTCTTTCTTCCCCTCTGCTCCAGTATCCTTCTCCGTGCTACTTAGGATCCCTCTGTTTGCTTAGACTGAGGTTTCACATTAGCACTACTTCTTCCCACTACTAACACCCACTGTCTCAATTTAAGGTTTGAGGTACGGGACTATGTTAAGTGGCTATTGTTTAGAACTGAGTGCTAATTTGTGCGGAGAGGCATTCTTAATTGATATTATTGCTGGGCTGGCTCTTACATCAGTAAAGGGGCTGGATTTGTTTTTAGCTCCTTTATTTTAATAATTCTTTTGCCGTTATTATTTATATAATTTTATTCGTATTTCTCTGTAAACTGCCTTGAGAAAACTATATTTTTAAAGGTAGGGTATAAATGCATAAAAACATACATTTATGTTCTGATAATTCTTTTGGTTGAAAAGTAGTATATAAATATTCCTAAATAAATAAATACATTTGCACATTATTCATGAGCAGCAGAGACAAAGAATTCCTGAACATGCAAGGCTGTATGCAATAAGGTATGTTAAGGTATTTCCTTTTCTGGACACAACACGATATTCCGATTGATGAAACTAATTTTCAATCTCCCCTAGGTCTCAGACTAAACAATGATCTGCAAAACTGCATGTTTTATGAATGCAGCAAAGAAATTGTTCTTATTTGGTGTGAATCAGTAAGGTAAAGTAGTGACTATCAAATAAACTAGCTGGGCCAGGCACAGAGCATTTGTGCCTCTGGCCGGCTGGCCGGCCCACCTACCATCCATCGCCTTCCCACCCACCCACCGTTGCCTTCCCCCACCCCCGCTGCTTTCTGGCTGGCCGGTTTCATCTCCCCCCCACCTGTCTGCTTCTCTGCCCCCCAACGCTTTCTGGTTGGCAGGCTGGCCAGCCAGCCCACTTCTCCCCCCGCCTGGCTGACCTCCCCCCTTATCTTTCCGGCTGGCTAGTCTGCTTTTGCTCCCCCTGCCCGCTTTTTATTTCCCCCCACTTTCGGCCGGCTTCTTCCTCCACCCCCCCATCCCCCGCCGCTTTCTGGCCAGCCACCGTTTTCTTCACAGTCTGCTGCTGCAGCCACCATGTTCTTCCCTTCCACCCGTCCCGTGGCTATCTGGCAGCTCTCTGAACTCGCGAGAGCTGCCACACATGGGATTAGCCACGGGTATGCCTTAGAGCAGGGGTCCCCAACCTGCAGTTCTCCAGATGTTGCTGAACTACAACTCCCATCAGAGCCCCAGCCACAATAAGTTGTAGCTGGGGCTGATGGGAATTGTAGTTTGGCAACATCTGGAGGGCCGCAGGTTAGGGACCCCTGTCTTAGAGAATTAAATATATAGCTGGAGTTGCATTAATTGTCCCAAGTTAACCATTGTTAATTTTCTGGCAGTTTATAGACTTGTGTCTCTCCTATTGCACTGGCAGGCAGGCAGTATAACACATGCACATCACAAATGTTTTATGATATACTGTATTGTGTATTATGCATACCTTTAAAGCTATTCTGTAGCAAAGACATGGGTGGCAGTGGAAGAAGAGGAAGGTGAGGACCCTTCTTGTATCCTTCCAAAAAATCTAGGTATTTTGAATCACTGAAGTCGATGCTAAAATAAACACATTCAGCCCAAATTTCAAGTGCTTCCAATATGCATAATTGTCTTGGCTGTATAGCTTGATTTGTGGAGAGACTGAACTGGATACTCCCCCCCCTTTTCTCTATGATTTTGTGGATTTACCCTAGTGATTTTAAACCTCTTACCCAAATAAAAATTGCATTCCTGGGCAACCCTTCTTTATAATAATGTTACCAAGATGAGAATAATACATTAAATTTCCACAGGTTAAAGGACAGTTTTATTTAAGTATTTAAAGTTGTTAACATGGGCATACTGTGCTTAGTGATAAAGTTGACTGAACAAAATTTGATCTATTCTCTTTAGCCCTCAAGGACATATTTCTGAAAGCCCCAAAGTACTTTTGGAAGGAGGGTAGATCAGTGGAAATCCTCTCTCCTCCCTCTCCGCACATACTCAGTTGCAAGGCAAACCTTTGGTTGAGCTTTGGAGCAGCCTCTCTATGAGGGTGCAGCTCTTCCTCTGCCCTACTAATACTGAAAAATGTGGGCTAGTGCCATTTTAGAATTGTCAAAGAGATGACAAATATAGGCACTTGGAAACATTATTTATTGTCATAAATCCTGTGATAAAAGTATCACAGGCAATACTTGCATGAAAAATGCTTAGATATATTACATTTGCCATCCTCCTCTTTGTCTCACAATAGTTGCCAAAACAAGGGAATACATATATGCAGATACCTACAATATTTAGTAACATTGTATCTTGTCTCAGTGTTAATAAAGGTTTCCCGCTTGCTCCTGAACTCATGACCTTAACTAATTCGTAAGTGACAAAAATAAGCTTCTGTTCTGCCAATAAAATGGTGACAAATCTTTATCACACTGACAAGAAAGAAGGATCTGAAAAAAAAGAAAATGACTATTTTAAAGTGTAAAATACTGCCATGGTAACACATCACAGTGGGTAATTGCTCAAGCATGCACAGAATAGGACTCTTCTTTAGCCCTATTCAGATATTACGTTTTACAACTCGTACATGACTGTACCTGTGACACAGGTCTGTACCTGTGATGACAGGTCCTGTGTTCGATTTAAAAATGAACCTAGGTGCAGGCACCTCAGATGCATGGTGCAGATAGGAAGTATACTGCTGTACCTGTGTTCCACATAACATATGAATAAGTGTGTGCAGATCTGTAACTGTATGCATTGTACACTCATACGAGTGTTGAATGTAACGTTCAATAGGGCTATTCCTACATGTGAACATGAACAGATAAGAGAGTGAGGTAGCACAATATTGCCCCACCCTCTACACATGTTCTGCATAACCTATAAAAAGGCTGCCAATTCAAAAGTCACTGATTGCCTACACATTTACACTTTGTTTTCCTAATATTTTGTCTGAGCCAAAGGACTGTACAAGTTATCCTGGGATAAGTAATTTTACTAGGGGTTAGGAGAGTTTTTTGATTCATAGGAAGGATGCCGTTAACATAAAAACAACAGAGTGTGCGATGAAAGGGAAAAAAACCAAATCTGGAAGAAACATTAACTTTTGTGTGAAGAAACAGAGGCAACAAGTAAAGAACAGCTCTTCTAGGAAGCTCTGCAGCACAAGACCCACTGAAATTAATAGGAACTATGAAAGAGCCTGGTGGATTGTGCTCATTAATTTTCCCTTCATGTTATGCAGAAAGATAAAAGACTGTATCAAGATTTGCAAAATGTGTTTCAGAATTTCAGAGCTTTGTTTTTAAATGCTACCTTTTCACTTTTCTAATACAAAACTGATGTGAAAAATTATCCGTTTTCAGACAGCAGGGTGTGGAGGGAGTGAGGGGGAGCAGGGAAGGCTGAGTAGAATGGGCCACTGAACCCCCTTCTCCCTGCTATTTGTGTCTCCTGCAATTTATCAGCAGCAGCTGGACAGGAAGGGCCACCCACATCCATTGCAGCAAGTAGTGGAGGGGTGAGAAGTTATCCTTACTGTCTTCTCCCACCCAGCTCAGTTTCCTGACCTCCACCCTTCCTATAGAGGCAGTGATCAGCACAGACCATATAGTATTTTCTTCTGCTCTTGGCATGCTCAGTGTATATCTATAAGGTCTAGGGATTGCAACATTGAATGTCCAAAGGGGAGATGGATGAAGGATCTTGAACTGGTATGCTGTGGTCTAGAGCAGTGCTTCATTTCCCTACTGCGCCCCATATACACTATTATATGGTAAAACTGGATTCCACCTGCTATACGCTTTGTGCTTCATAATACTTTAGTCTTGTGCATCTATTTTAATACAGGTGCACTAGAGACCGATGTATCTACCCTCCTATTTGGATATTTAATTTCTAGAGGGTGGGGAGGGAGCTGAATCCTGAAGAATCCCAGATCTAGCAACGCTGAACAAGGCACTCCCAAGAGGCAAAACAGGGACAAAATGGGAACAGTGATTTACCAGGGACAGATTACAGAAAATAGGAATTATCAAAGTCAATAGGTGCAAGTGGATAAAGTTTTTAGGACATGATGAACAGGAAGCTGCTTCACTAGCCCGGGACCTCAGTCATCTTGTACTGTTGCACAGAAGATTGGTGGTTCCACAGCAGGCCAGAGAAATGGGGCCAACCACATTCAATGTAATAGTTTCTGGCTACTTGGAGACTCTCCAGATATGCAAGAAAGCATTGGTTTGCACACTGAAAAAAGGAAAACCAAAAAACCCATAAACAACTTGAGGAGGACTGAATATACGTTGCTCTCCAGGAGGCCACAAGTACTGAGGGCACTTAGGTATAAGTTAAAGACAAAGTAAAAAATAGAAGGAAATTGGCCTGATTCCCTACCAGTGTACGTCCTAGTGATTCCTTTCCAGTGTGCATAATATGGTGGGGGATTAAGACAGGGGATGCACATTGTTAGGCATGCATGTCCTGTCTCTAATCTCCCAGTCCAGGGTGTTAAATGCTTTTTAGGGGTTTAACACTTTGAAGACTTTGAACCTAAAGGGGGGGGGGGCGGTGGCAGAGAGAATTAACCAGGAACAATGGAAAAAAGCTTACTCACATCCTACACATCCCGATTCATCCCCTGCCCCCAAAAGACTCTTGCAGTTCTCAAGGCAGAACTAACAGCTTAAAGTATTATGGAAGGAAGGTTCAATTAGGATTGGAGATGGATGCCATGAGGAATGTATCTTCTGACTCCAATTCTTTCCAAACTCTCCTGTACACGATGGGGTTGGGAGAGGTTAAAAGAAAAATACTCCATCCCCCAAACTGTTCATTCAGGTTTGGGGATAGCTCCTGCACACTTACTCCCAAACCTCAGCAGAGTTAAGCAATGTCATGCAATGTCACTACAGAGGGCATGAATTTTTCCTCCTTGTATCTCTCATCCTTTCCCCAGCCCCATCCCTCACAGATTCCCCACCTTTATAAGTATAATATCTCAGATGGTGAATTGTGCAGCAGTAGGTACTGACAAGAAGATTCTAACTTTGGTTCACACTTCACTATGAAGGAATTCACAATGGGGATAGGCTATATCTATGCTTCCTCCTGTAGTGACCAGCCAGCCCTCCCCTAAAGAGTTAACCAGAAGCAAACCCTGTACTGACTGACAGGCTGGTGAACTCCAGAGCTCAGCCAATCAGCACACCAGGTGGGTGGGACGTAGAGAGTCATGAGGAGGAAGAGAAGGTTCCTTTGTTTGAAGACGCAGGCTGTAGGTGAGAGAAGCACGAGTGGAAAGTTTTGCTCCCTCTTGGTCAAAAGCTAGCCTGGAGATTTCTCTCATGGAAGGACCTCTGCAGCTCCTTGATAAACAGAAGGGAAGGAAACTTGAATTCTCATTCAGGATTTGGTGAGTTCAAGACAAAGCAAGCCAGGACTTTGGCTTTTGGAAGTTTAGTCTAAGGAAAGTTTGTTTAGTCAGATTTCATGTTAGACTTTCTGTTTGCTTTTGTGTGCACATTGTAGATCCCTGGAACTGTTCTAGGATTGTTTACTGTAGCGTAACTAAACTAAGAAACACTAGCCTTTACCCATCCAGTCAGGACATTATAAAAGACACTGTAAGCTTTTTAAAGGTGTTTTTGTATCTTCCCACATCCCTGTTCCTTGCAACTGTGGTGCCTTTTGAAGCATTCTTGTAACCATTGAGTATTTTTACCTATGACTAAAAGCTGAGAATACCTCAGATGGAAGCAGTCTGTAGCATTTGAATAAACTTGTTTTCCTTTTTATTCTTTTCTTTAAAAGCCTCATCCAAGTGGATTTTTAACTCGGGAGAAAGGGGGTGGGGCTGAATGGGGGCTTTTTATCTGGTGCGACACATGCCTCAGGAGCTCAGCAGCTATTAGTGTTCTCTGTACTTGTAGGCTTGCATGTGGAAGGTGGGGTTTTTTGTTGTTGTACTTTTCAAATAGCAAAAGAAAGAGAGTTTTCCCCAGGGATTTCTACCCCAAGCCCAGAGAGGGCCAAGCTCTGTGATAAAGGGTGGTGCTGGTGGCAGCCATTTTTGAACCTACCAAAAATAAAGAGGAGTTTTTGGAGTAGCCTTTGCCAGAAAGTTCTGCAGGGATGAGTCAGCATTTATTTCCCTCATGTGAGCTTGCTCTGAGACAAAGGCTATAATTTGCTATACCTCCATTATATCACCTACTGCTGCATCAGTGTTTGAGTGAGAATATAATCAAAACAATGTCTTTACTTAAATACGCTTACCGTGTGCTGTGGTTGAACTTTAATACTAAGCATTTTTGAAAATGCACTGTTAGGAAGTGCATAAAATGTTCAAATAATGCAGCTGATGAAGCAGGCTGTAGTCCACATAAGCTTAGGCAGCAATACATCTATTAGTCTTCAAGATGCCACAAGACTCTTACCATGTAAGCTTCATAAAGATAAGTTGAAATGTGATGCAAGTGTTATAGTAATCTGTCACCATACCCTTCTGCTTGTAGGCATTTTGACAGATATTTAAACAAGTTGCCACCTTTACCCTCTTTAAAAAAATAAAATAAAATCTTGCTATACGTCTCTAATCATGAAAAGCTTATACGCTAACCCACAATGCTATTTAGCCTGTAAGGCATGGTTTTTGTCAATGTATGTTTCTGTCTAGAGGCAGGCAATCGAGCTGTACGTTTAAACACCACAGAGGAAAAAGAAATATTTTCTCCTTTATGGAGTATCATAGCTAGATAACATGACATGTTAAGAGCTAAATAACACTTGCAGCCTCTAGATTATTAATGGAAATAATGCGGCATGCCTTAATAACTTCTGGCCACTGTCTAATAGCCGTGACAGGATATCTATTACACTTTCTTCCTGCTGGTTTGTAACATTATGGCTATAAAAAATGGAGTTTGGCATGATGTGTTTGGAAAGAGAGACGGGTACAGTATTTTACAATATTCTAGAGAGAGAAGGGCAAGATCCCCAAAGCAATAGGAAAGGTCATGTGTGGGGCAAGGATTTTTGAACAAGGATTTTTAAAATTAAAAATCAACATACTACACATCATTGATTCAACCAGTACAACCAAATCACTGCAAATTCACAAATAAGTCACCTTATATACAGTTACTCCAAAACAATGCATACAGAATATACAAGCATGTATCTATGCCTTTTCTTGTTGGTTTATGTATATATTAGGGATGTGCAAATTGATTTTGACCATGAATTGATTCAGATTGAATTGGAGGTGCTTTGATTCTACCCCAAACCGAACCACACTGAAAGAAAGGGGCCAAATTTGGGGTAGAATGGAATCACCCCAATTCAACCCAAATCTATTCAGGCCCCATTTTGAGGCCCATTTTGCTGGGGAAATGGGTCTCAAAATGGCAGGGAGAGCTGGTCTATCAATTGGGATGGGCAGGAAGATCAACCCTTTGCTCCAGACTTGGTGAGTCAGCCTGCCTTGGTCTACCCACTGATCCCTATTGGTAGACCAGCTCCCGGCCATTTTGAGGCCCATTCTCCCAGCAAAATGGGCTTCAAAATGGTGCTTGCTTCACCAAAATTGATTCAGGTCAAATCAAGGTGATTCGTCGAGGCAGCTGGCCAAGTCAGCTGATTTTGATGAATCATTTAGAGTGGGGTCTGTGATTCATATTCTCTCATACATATAGTAATTGTCAGGGTTGTTCCCTCTAACCATTTCCACCATTTATCCCATTTAGTTTTAGGCATCCTCTCTCCTTTGAATTGGCAACTTGTACTCTTTTATACACCAAGTTAACCCATCCAACAAGATCTGTTTCTTTCCCTTTTTGGAGTTCTCTACTCCTTTGAATAAAGTCATAATAACAAAAAGATTGACCAATTGCACTGTACAGGAGGATACCTCCCAGTATCCTCCAGCCCTTTCCAGCTTTTCCAGCCCTTTCAGATTTACACTCTGATCTTTCCCAGAGCAGATGTCTTCCCATGTTTGGTTTTCCAAATATGGTCAATTTAAAGCTGGGCCATGCCCTCCCATAACTTGTTTGCTGAGTGACATTCCCGTATAAAGTGTTCCAGAGTTTCCAGTTTAAGCACCATCCCTCTTTCTCTACCCTCACATCCCAGTTTCTTACATGCCTTATCTTCATCTTTCTTCCATGGATTAACAGCCCCCATGTTACATACCATATGGTATGTAAAGTAAAATGTGCCATCAAATCAGTGTCGACTCCTGGTTACCACAGAGCCCTGTGGTTGTCTTTGGTAGAATACAGGAGGTGTTTACCATTGCTATCTCCCATGCAGTATGAGATGATGCTTTTCAGCATCTTCCTGTATCGCTGCTGCCCGGTATACATGTTTCCCATAGTCTGGGAAATTTACCAGTGGGGATTCGAACCGGCAACCTCTGACTCACTAATCAAGTCATTTCCCTGCTACATCTCAAATTCCAGACTAAACGGTATCCTTTTATCCTGACAAAATTCAACTGGAAATTTGACTTCTTGCAAATACAGGAGGACCTAAATATTCACGGGGGTTTGGCTCCCAACTGCAACCGCGGATATGGAAACTGAATATCGAGGCATTGGGGGCTATGGGATCACAGGGGTTAGGTTCCCAGTCGTTGGGGAAATCACAAAAAATTGCTGAAAATCGGCCAAATTTGGACGGGAAACATGGGGGGAAGCTCCTCACCATGCTTTGCTGCTCCCCCATGAGTCAGTCTGTACCCTGGAATACTCCCAAATTGGCCAAAAATTATCTGTGTTTTTTGTTGTTGTTTAAAATGGAGCCATTTTGAGGCTCCAAGAAACAAAATGGCAGCAGAAAATGACCTCCGCAGTCATTTCCAGTCACCTCTGACCTGTGAATATGCAAGGTGAATGTGTTCCAAGGTCAGGTGTTGTTTGAATCAACAGATAACGAGGTTTCCCTGTAGAATTCATTGTATATGTATTTCCCTGTAGGATTCATTGAATGAATCCTGGTATAATGAGGTTTCCCTGTAGTTCAGATGGTCAAACTTCTCTTTCACTCTTTTCTGATGAGGCCTGAAAAGTTGTCTATTCATAATGTCTCTTTACAACTGGGCCTTTAAATCCTTGATCAGATGCCACTCCAGCTCTCAGTCCTCTCCACTCTCTGAGTAAGACTGCAACCTCCCTTAAATAGTCCAGCAATGGTAATTTCATAGCTGCTGTCAATCTGTATTCTGTTGACCCTTCTTTCCACCAAATCTTTCCCCACGTGGGTTTTCCTCCATGTGGCCGCAAAAGCCAAACAAACAAAATCAGTATTGTGGTCAATAACTCCCCCACCCTCAATCTCTGCACATCTTTAAAAATCGTTACTCAAAAACCAGGTTAGCAATCTGGGCTGGGACACCAGCTCACCATCTATTATTCTTCTGTAAGCCACTGCTCATGATAACGGAAAGAAAACCATCCCCCATATGAATTTGAACAACGTATTAACTCATTAGCAATTGTTATTGGTGGTGGGAACACTGTGGATAAGAACACCACTGCCATTATACAATACATTTGGGGAAAAACAATCCTTTTTGTATATGCTTAGCTTCCACGACTTCCATCTTGCAATCTTTTATCCCACTTTTCTCTGCCATTCCCACAAAATTCTTCCATTCCTCAGTCCAGGGTAAAATTCTCAAAATCTTTACTTCTTTGACTCTCTCTGTACTTCCTCCTCCTTTTCCTACTAGGTAGTAACAATTATGTCACCTGTTCCTTGGCAAAATTTATAGTGTTTGCTTTTCTCTGTTCCAGAAATTGTGTCATATTTTCCCATCTTATCTGTAATTTGCTCTGCCTCCTTCTGTTCCTCCACAAAGATGTAGACATCATCAGCTTGAGCAATGGATTTGACCATAGCCTTTTTCAATGTCTCCTGTCATCCCAGGTAGTTCTACTTTGATGGAAACCCCTCTAAGGCTGCAACTGCCATTATTCTACCATAGAAGGGGATCTAATGCTAAAAAGTATAATAATGGGCTCAGTGGAGAGTCCAGATGTGAGAGTCCAGATGTGATTGGGATCAATTCTCCCCTCCATCCATTAACTTGTGGTACTACTGTAGCTCTTTTTACAGTACCTGCAAGTTTCTGTTGTGTAAATGACAACTCTGCTGATGAGAGATATGTGCTTGCCAAGAACATGTACTTTATATCAACTTAGACTTTTCCTCTCCAAGCAAAATGAATGCCTGTGATATAAGGCTAAACTAATTCCAGGATAGTTCAGACAAGTGAAAAAGAAGATGGAATTCATTTCTTCTCTAATGTCTATTTGTCAGTTAACACAAATCAGAACTCAAACAATGACATAATGTTAAGGTACTTGGTTTCATTAGAGGTTTTTAGTTTCAAAAAGCAGTAGCAATAACAAAAAGAGAAAAGATGCCACAAGACATTAAGGATGCAAAAAGCAAGCTGAAAATTACAAATCTCTCTCTCTCTCTCTCTGCTTGCTGAAGAGAAACATGTACAGCTGATCTATCCATCTCAAATATCACCAAAACTACTTCAGCATCTACTCGAGATCTTTCCCTTCTGACCCTCCGACACCCTGTTCCAGGCCTTAGTTAAAGCGCTTCACTCTCCCTTTCCTTCTCCCAACTCAAAACAAAAGTCAGATTGCAATGATCTAATTGTTTTGACTAGGAAGGCACAAGTGAAAGCCAAGCACCAGTGCAAAACATCAGGTGCTCTTCTCAGTATAAAGAGGACTTATAAAGACCGCACACAATGGCTTTTCTCAGGTTCACCTTTCACTTCTTTTAATCACTTAAGAACCAAAACTCACCAAAACCGCTTAGAAAATTGATGTGAGATGTGACACCCTCTTTTGGTGGGGATTTGATTTGATTTCATGTTTATAAATGTCCACATTTCAACACATTTGAGAGGTTTTAAATAATTTTGAGAAGTTTTAAATAAATTTGAGAGAGAGAATCTATCTTAACTAAACCACCTAATCTATACTTAAAATATATTACTATCTAATTGAGCACTCAATTATAATTTAATTCTTAACTGCTTACTTAAATAGTAGCTACAAAGAAAACCACATGGCTCTGTGGTTGCCAGGAGTCGACACTGATTAGGCAGCACAACTTTACCTTTACTATAAGAAAACATGTTTCAGAAAACATGCATACAGACATACATTTAAAAAAAAAAACTGAGATAAGAAAGTTATAGCTAAATAAAAATATACTAGCTGATCCAGGGCAGAGCATCTGCACCCCTGTCTCTCCCCCTCATCTTCATTTCGTGTCTATCCCTTCTTCCCCCACCCCCGCTCCCTTCAGCCCCAGTCCCTTCTCCTCCTCCCAGTCTGTTTTCTCTCACCACCCTCCTGCAGGCGGGGAGGGAAAGTGCGGCCAGCCAGCCCTGCCACTGTCCGAAAGATGCTTGCAAACTCTTGTGAGAGCTGCCAAACATGGGATTAGTGACAGGTACGTTAGAGAGAGAGAGCACCTTTAACATATTAGGTACAATATTTTTATTATTAGTGCACACTTTCCATAGTTTCTTCAATAGTTCCTTGATAATTTATTAGCGTACTTTATGGTAGACTTATGAGATCACCTGGCATTCTCTGTGTGTGTGTGTGTGTGTGTCCCTGTTAACTTTGCAATGCCTGGACTAATATGAACCAAATTGGGTACAATTGTAGGGGCACATAGGGACATCTCAATGGCATAGTTTGATGGTGTCATCAATCCCAATTCAGAATAGTGGATGTGTAAACATTTGAGCTGCAAGTGGGCTAACTTGTGTACTGCCTAACTGATTTGAACCAAATTTGCTACAGCTATAGGGACACATAGGGGTGGCTCAATGGCATAGTTTGTGGTGATGTCATCCACTGTGATTCAATATGGCGGGCGCATGAAAATTTGAGGCACAAGTGGGTTTACTCTTGGACCATTTAACCGATTTGAACCAAATTTGGTACAGTTGTAGTGAATGACACATAGGGACATCTCAGTGGTATAGTTTGTAATGATATCATTCACCCCTTCCAATATTGCAGACATGTGAACATTTGAGGTGCAATTGGGCTAACTTGTGAACCACCTAACCAATTTGAACTCAATTTGCTACAGGTGTAGGGACACAGGGATATCTCAAGGGCATAGTTTGTAATGATGTCCACCCTGATTCAAAATGGTGGACACATGAAAATTTGAGGTGTAAGTGGGAATCAATTTGGATCAAATTTGGTACAGATGTAGGGACACATAGGGAGAGCTCAGACGCATTGTCCGTGATGATGGCATCTATCCTATTTGAAGATGCGGATGCATGAACGTTTGAGGTGCAAGTGGGCTAACTTGTGAACTACCTAATGATTTGGACCAAATTTAGTCCAGTTGTAGGGATAGTGAAAGGAAAGTAGGCAGATTAATTTTTACTTGAACAACTTGTTTATTTCATAGTTTACTTTCTCTATTCATAATAATTAATATTCTTTATTCTTTTCAGAAATGCTGTTTTCAAAAAAAGTTACAAGTTGCCATTCAGTTGCATCAGGCATTGTTTCTATTCATAGCTTATTTCACTCTTTTATTTTGTTTATTACTTAAGAAGAGTCCTCTTCTTCTCAGGTTTTTCTCCAGGTAACCTATCTACAGGTGACCTATCTTTACCTGACCAAAGTTCTGCCTTCGTTTTTTCCCATTCGGAGGTATCTGTTGGATTTTTTTTCCTCCCTAAGATCCATGGATTTTATTTATTTATATTTAATTTAAATACCTCCCTTCATCCTAAGACCCTAGGTTGATTAAAAACAAGATAAAACAATAAAATTCATTTAAAACATAAAAATAGAACAAAACATAGCTAAAAAATTAAAAAGATCAGCGACAGCTCATTGGTCAAAAGCCTGAATAAAAAGGGCAGTCTTCAGTATCCTCCTGAAGTCTGGGAGAGAGGGAGCCATGAGGGTTTCATCCACAGGTGAATTATATGGCCTGGGGGCAATAACTGAGAAGGTCCTGTCCCGCATACTTGACAAATGGGCCTCAGCTGCTGTTGGCTTGCAGAGCAGAGCTCTCCCAGCTGATCTAGTCAGTTGGGTAGATTCAGCTGGGAGTAGGCGGTCCCTCAGGTACCTAGAGCCCAAGCCGTTTAGGGCTTTAGAGGTCATAACCAGCACCTTGAATTCAGGGGCGGAGCCACCATTGTGTGAACTGGTTCAAAGCACCTAGGCCGCCAATGAAAAAGGCCTCCGAAAGCCTCCATGTTTGTGCCGTCACCCGCACAGTGGCGTGGCCTCGAGCTCCGGAGAGCCCCAAGCGAGCTCTCCCTCAGTCATTTCAGGCAGCGCTTGCTGCCTGACAGCATTTATTTCTCTCTCTCTCTCTCGCACCATTGTACCCAGAAACAGCACCTTGAATTGTCCCTGGCAGCCAGTGTAGTGATTTCAAGACTGGAGTAATATGTGCGCTGCGAGCAGTCCCAGAGACCAATCTGGCACCCGCATTCTGCATCATCAGTAGTTTCCAAATACTTTTCAAGGGAAACCACATGTACAGCGCATTGCAATAATCCAAACATGACATGACTAAGGCAAGGGTGACAGAGGCTAGATCAGTCTTCTTAAGAAAGGGTCGTAGTTGCTCAACCAAAGTTGAGTAACTGGTGCTCCTGGCCACTGCTGCCACCTGATTTTCTAGAAGCATTATCAGATCCAAGAGAACCCACAAGTTGTGAACCTGTTCCTTCAGAGGGAGTGCAACCACATCCAGAACAGGCTAAAACCCCATATCCTGATCAGGCCTTCTGCTAACCATCTTTACCTCCATCTCGTCAGGATTAATTTTCAATTTGTTAGCCCACATTCAGCCCATTAAAGTTTTACGAACCATGGCTCAGAACTTCCTCTTTCTCTCTGAGATCAGATGACATAGATAGAGCCGGATATCATCTGCATATTGTTGGCACTGAAGCCCAGATTTCTGGATGATCTCCCCCAGCGGTTTCATGTAGATGTTAAACTACAAGGAGACCACACAGTCCAATGGCCATGGGGCTGGGCAACAGTCCCCCAGTAACACGTTCTGGACCCAGCATAGGAACATAGGAAGCTACCTTCTACTGAGTCAGAACATTGGTCTGTCTAGCTCAGTATTGTCTACACAGACAGGCAGAAGAGTCTCTCTCAGCCCTATCTTGGAGATGCCAGAGAGGGAACTTGGAACCTTCTGCATGCAGATGCTCTTCCCAGAGTGGCCCCACCCCCTAAGGGGTATATCTTACAGTGCTCATATGTAGTCTCCCATTCAAATGCAAACCAGGGTGGACCCTGATTAGCAAAGGGGACAATTATTGCTCACTACCACAAGACCAGCTTTTCTCCCTACCCTCCCGGTAGGACCAGAACCAGTCCAAGACTGACCCACTCAGCCTGCTGATCTATTATATCTAAATATTTCAAGCTGTTGTATCTCTTAAAAGGATAGTGTCCTCTTCCTATTGCAACTTTAATCTGTTTCACTGGAGGCACAGGAGAGTTGGAGGCACACTCATCTTGCACTTTTAAAACTGTCCCTTTTAGTGGAGCTGCCCCAAATTGTAACATTTCATCACTCCCCAGTAATGTCCTTGGGTCTTATCCTCTCTCTTCTTCTTCTAAACTCCCTGTGAATATCCATAAAGTTCCTGATCCTCATTCCCAAATTCAGGGACCCTGCTCCTTTTCAGGGGGCCTGCACTTGAACTGGGGGCACTTGATGCATTCAGGTAGTGTTGGTCTAAAAGGGGTTTTTGCAGACCAGTCTCTTCTTACATGTTGTCCCTTCAGGGAAATTCTTCTTTTCTTTTTTGTATATTGCCAATGTGGGGATCATATTTGAGAATTTGTGGGAAGCTTGGGGAGAGTCCCCCATCTTTGTGCTGCATACCTTCTGATTCCTGAGACTCTGCCCTTTCTAACAATACCCCCCTCAAGGAGATAACTTGCTTTGTTACTGAGAAAAGTTACTGAGAAAAGCAGAAGAGTTGCCCCCCTCCAGCCTCTCCTAAAGCGTGTTCGCATTGGTGTTTTAAAATACTGTAGATTTCCTTGCCAGTTTGAAAATTTCATACACACACACACACACACACACACTTAGGGGACTCCCAGAAGGCCATGCATATTCACTGAATAATGGGGCTCTTTTCTTTCCAACGGTACCCCTTTACACCTCTGCCCCATTCCATTGCTGAGAGAATAGCCATCCTAAAAGGGGTGTGCCTCATTTTGCATTGTTTTAAACTCACAATTTGTAGTTCTGTTTTAAATTGCCATTTTAGGAGGGAAGGGAGTTATTCTGGGGTTGTCCCAGAGCCTGTTTGTGATCTTCTGATCTTCTGTTTGTGTTGCTGTGAGGACTCTAGGGAGTTCCCCCTCAACTTTGTGGGTCCTGTTTTTGCAGAGTTAGTCACAATTTAGGGACTAGCCCTAAGAAATCTAGCCCATAAGCTTCCACAGGCAGCTTAGGCTCCTTAGGCCCCATTTTAAAAATTCTTTCCTGCTGTGCCTCTAATTTATTTAGGGCCCTCTTCTGCCACGTTCTGGAGTGCCCCCCCCCAATGGGATCAGGGTCACTTGCCACTGGATCCAAGCTGGAAATAGCTGTTTTTAGTAGCTGTTTTTAAAAGGAGCTCAGCAGGCACACAACCACTTTTTGATGAAAGGTATAGAGGTTGGGTAGGGGTGCACCAAACATGGGATACTTCTACATAGCCACCGTTGCCCTGGAGATGATAATAACAAACTCCAGCCAAAAGAATGCAAGGCAGTTAGCTGCCTGGACAGGAGGAGGGAAAAGCTGAGCCCACAGGCATAAATAAAGCCGGATTGGAACTGGTAAGTTGGAGCATGGAGTGAAGAGGCAGAGGGTGACAGGAGGTGACGAGCTATTACTCTTTCCCATGGAATAATGAAGCGTAACAGAGAAGATAAACCAACAACTAGAATGTTGTGTGGCTTCCTATCCATCACCTCCTGCAGCTGTGGCAGGGAAGCAATGGATGAACTCCCTTTGCTCGAAGCTTAGGGGAGGCTTGGGGTAAACATGTCTATGAAAACTCTGCCCCTTTCTCCCTTCCCAGCGGTGTGACCCAGAAACCACTTGAAGGTTTTCTGCAGATGGCAGTCTTGTGCTCTTCCTGGACTGTCTCCTCAGATGAGTGGCTGGACTGTCTCCTCAGATGAGGAGCCTCTTGTACAGAGAGGCTCCTCAGAGCACTCTGTACGAGTCCTGTCCCTATAATCTCTCCCCTGCACTCTGCCCTGTTATAAGTGGAACATGCCCAGTTTGATCAAAATGCCATGAAATATTACTTGTGCTACCTGATGTTTCTCCCAGGAGGGAGCCTCACCAAAGGAACTTTCAGTCTGCACTTCTGGAAGCCTCTCCAGACTGAAAAAGAGGATCTAAATCTAATACATAATTAAATGAATATTAACTAAAATAAACTTGTTCTTTGCAAGCTGAAGAGTGAGTGAGGAAAACCTGTGAATTCTTTCTTATATTCATCCTTGTTGCACAATAGAAGTGTTTCAAGTGGTTAATGTTGGACTTGGACCAAGGCAACTTGGGTTCACATCCCTGCTCACAGCTGCAGACTTCACTAAGTGGCCGTAGCCAAGGCTTTAAGGCTTCTAGTTATGGGATTAAGCCATTCTGGGATTAAGTCCTTCAGGTTATGGAAAACAGGTGCTTCTCCCCATTATGAATTGCAGCTACCAATTGCTATGTAAAGGCCCCTAACAATTTGCTGCAGATGGGTGGCATTCAGACTAAGTTAGTCATTAAAAAGTCCCATTGAAATTAATGGTTTCGTTGATTTCAATGGTGCTTTGTCATGACTAATTTAGTCTGGATACTACCTCATGAAACTGCAGCTTTACCTTCTTATCATTGACACAACGGGATCCCCAGATCCTCCCAAATGGTAGTGCAGAGTCCGTCCCCCCCTTTTCCCCTTTTTGTGTACTTCATGATTCAGTGTGCACATTATGGAATGAAACTTTAGAACAATTTTATTGCTGTGCAAGGAAAGAGAAAGTGGCTTGTAGGCCTTTGTGTGTCTTGAAGTAAATGCTCAGGAGCTCAGTTAGTGGCCTTTCACAGACATGGCTGAATTGCTATTGAATAGCAGGACGTACAGCAATGAATGGCAGTCACTATGGGTTGTCTACAAATATAGCCTCTTTCTGATTTTTCTCCCTTTTTCTTCCATCCACACATGGACCTTTTTGCATGGAAAAGCTATAGGTTTTGCTCACTAGTTTCCTTTGCCTTCTATTTTCCCCACTCTTGGCAATCTATACTTGTCTCAGGGGTCAGCCCCCAGGAGTCACCTTCCTTCTCCTCTGCACATTGGCACCACCTCTGGCCTTCCTCTTCCACCATTGCTGCCATTTGCAGTCATGGAGAGCAGGTAGATGGGCTGAGAGGAATGACACATCTACGCACTCACCTGCAAGAACTGGCTGGGGAGATGCTGGCACAGGGTGCACATGCATCCTCCATTTCTCAGATGGCTCAGGTGCCAGTAAGAAGCTGGATGGCCCCGTTCTCTTTCTGTCCATTGCTGGAGAGAGGAAAAGGGCTATACAGCCCCTTACCACTGCACGAGCTGCCTCACAAGTGGTGGTGGGGCAGCAGGCAGGAGGAGCAGCAGCAACGGCAGCAGGGTGCTGCAAGGGGCAGTGGTGGGAGGAACAGCTTCAATGGTGGAAAAGGCAGCAGGGCTCCATAAGCGGAGGCGAGGCAGCAGGCGGGAGAACAGCAGCAGCAATGGTTGCAAGGTGCCACAAGCAGCAGTGGGGCAACAGGTAGGAGGAACAGTGGCAAGGGTGGCAAAGATCTGCAAGTCTGGTGGGAAGGAAGAATGGCAGCAGTGGTGGCAAAGCTCTGCAAGCAGTGGCGGGAGGGAGGAGCAGCAATGGTGGCAATGGGTGGTGAGAGTGGCAGAAATGGAAGCAAGCAGTGGCAGGCAGGAAGACTGCAGCAAGGGCAGCAGTGGTAGGAAGATGCTGCATTTGAGTGGGGACTTGTGTGTGTGGTGGTGGTGGTGGGGTTATGTTGACTATGGTGGCGACAGCTGCCAAAAAATAAAGTGCAAAAATGTGTGTGTGTGGTAGGGGGGGATGCTCATGTACTGAACACAGCCCAGTACTTGCTCCGGCCCCCAAACTGCTTGGCACACCTTTGCGTATTCTGGAGACATCACAACACCTGTTCTCACTAATCAGCTGAATGTCAATTCTCCTGCAATAGTTTAGAATATGCTGTGAAAGCTCTGTGAATTTTCATTGCTTTTTTCCCCCAACACCCCACACTTTTTTTGGACTGGCTCCATTTGCCATCAAAATATATGGGGTGGGGGCTGCATATCATCAGAACAAGCAGCTACTGGGCCTGGACTTACTTCGCTAGAAACCACCATATTAAAAAGGCCCATGACTTTGCCCTCCTTTGCTTAGGCCTCCTGTTGCGAATGTGGAGGTTGGGCACAGGCTGGCATAGTATCTTGACTATTTAAGCACTCTTGTGTTTCTTCTTCCCCTCCTTTTTCTCTTTCACTTTCTCTCTCTATGTTCTAGTTCCCCTGCTCTGCTCTTAGTTGCTTGTAGTAGAATATTCCAGTGTGTCTGATGCACCTACTTGTTTGCTTTGGAATACTGTAGTCATGCCACTTGATGATATTCAGGGTTAGGCCTTCTAGGGTTCATTTATTTATATGAACTTAGGCATGCCTAACTCTGCATAGGTTTGGGATGTAATAGGCCTTCTCTTTAGGTAATCCAAGTAGCTGGGGAAGTACTTCTGCTGCATTGTTTCATGAGTCACAGCCATGGTGAAATTATTAGGGATCTGGTTTGGTGTGAGGCTTTTTGAGGGAAACATGCATAGCTAATTGTGATCTAGGTAGCATGTTTTTGGTTGAGCAGGGAGTTGGGAGATGGTTTGTCATTATGGTGTTCTGCCACTGTCTCAAAACCATCTTAAGCTGTGTGCACAAACAGAGGGTTATATTACAGTTTTGTTTTTCTTCTATATGAAAAGAGATGTGATGTGTGTGCGTGTGCATATGTGTGTGCATGTACATGTACCAGAAAATGAGTGGGCTGCTGAAAAACCTTGTGAAGTCTGTTAACTACTAAATCAGTGCAGGAGACTGATTTGGTGGAAATCATGAGCATGAACTTTCATACATATAATATATAGCAGATTAGATTATTTAAGTGCTTCTTCTGATATGATAAAATCTACAAAGCTGACTTAATTGTATGTTCTTCTTTCATTACAGTTAAATGCCAAACTGGAGCCATCAGACAAGCTCATGTTTTGCCTCACAGTGAAATGTTTTTTGTTTTTTAAATAAAGACACAATAAAGATTGAAAAGGGAATTTAACAGGTAAAAACATTTCCGTTCCATATAATGTAAATAAGTCATTTTAAACAGGCAGGAAATGCCTGCTTTTCTTTAGTTGCGACATTTCTTCAGACATTTCTGTTCAGGTTGCAATAAGGGACTATATGAGCTCCTTTCAGTTATAAAATGGAGGCTGTACTTGCATGAACATCGGGTGGGGGATTGCCCCCATCTGGATTGAGCCAGTTTCCATTACATCATTACAGCATTCACCATTTCAGACTAACACTGTAAGCATGAGGGATGTGTTGGGAGAGTTGAATGATTGATACACTGGGTGGAACTTCCAGCAAGCTTTTGGAGGTTGTATATGAGTACAGCCTCCTTTTTTAAACATCTGAATGGGGCTATAGGCTTAACTGACAACAGAATACTCACTTCTGTTTCTAATGTATAAATTTATATAAAAATTAATGTGAAGACTGATTTCATGACAAGTGGAAACATTTTGGAGCTAATAGTGGGAATAAGTACCTCATCTAAATAATTTTTCATTGCACTATGAATATTTGAATTCACTTTCACTTATTACTATTAGTGTGGAAAAGCTCATAGTTTCAATTAATCAATTGAACTTTTATTGTATAGAAAGAAATTGCCTTATAATATATCCAGTATATCCAAAAAGATCTACCAAAAAATCTATGCACACAAGCATCACATTATAGCATCTCATAAAAAACCCAGGAGAGTTCTGTTATGAACTAATATGCCTGCTTTCCTTTTACTATAATCTTAATTGATAATTACCATCTTCACAAGTTAGCCCACTTGTGCCTCAAATGTTCACATATCCACCATCTTGAATTGAGGTGGATGACATCATTACAAACGACGTTGTTGAGGTGTCCCTAGGCGTCCCTACAACTGTACCAAATTTGGTTCAAATCGGGGTCCAGTCATTGTGAAGTTGATAGACACACGCGCACACACACACAGACAGAAAGCTGGGTGATTTTATAAGCTTACTTTCCTAAAGGAAAGTAGGCCAAAAGAACCCAACCCTGTCATATCAGTTATATTTGTCATCTCTATGGTCTGTGAGCTCATTAGTTGTGAACTAATCCAGGTCACACCTGCTGCAAACAAAGCTATTTTAAAAGTCACAGACTGGTCAGTGTTGCTTAACAAATAAATACATTTAAACATTTCAAATCATTCTGGCCAGATATATACTCAGTAATACCTCCCTTAGATATCTATACAAGAGGCAAAAAAATGCATAGTGGATGATATCGTCTGCTTCTCCCAAGTCAGAAGACCATAAGCACTCCTACATGGAATCTCACCATATTGCCCAAATTTAACTACTGTTTCCATTGTCTGAAAGCAGAAAGCAAAGAAAGCTGTTCAAAGATTAAAAGATTTTTAGATCTGAAAGATGCTTTGGTTGATTAATGATTTATGAGGTAATGAAAAAGTGAGATACCAGACACCTGACTACTCACCATATCTTTTTGCCTCTCTGTATCTGGCAATCTGGATTTCAAAATTGCCTTCCCTTTCAGTGGACCTTGATTTAATATGCAATTTTTGGCAAAACTGCACCTATTCAGGAATTTATTGGTTTGAGCTGTCCAGGAGTTACAGGTTCCTGGAGATGTCATTTTTCTTGGCATTGTTTGGGCAGACACTCACCATCATTATTTTGTATGTGTGGTGAGTAATCGATAATCAGATATATCATGTGTTTTTGAACAAGGGTTCTCAAGATGTTGCTGAACTACAACTCCCATCATCCCTAGCAAAAATAAATCATGGCTGTGGATGATGGGAATTGTAATTCAGCAACATCTGGAGTACCACTGGTTGGGAATCCCTGACATAATTAAGTTCTGAGAAGATTGAAAACATTGAAGAGATGTTTATGAATCCACTGCAGAGGTGGTGGGGATGAGGAAAGCTTGTTGGTTTCACCACAGCCAATACACTGCTTGATTTGGACATAGATCTCCTACCTTGTGCAAGATGCTGGGCATCCAGTTGCATTTATTTTTTTTATCACCACGAATAAAAGTTTGCATAGCCAACATACCCCTGCTAACCGAGCAAAGAAACACCTTTTAAAGAGGTAATTATTTTATATTTAACAGGGAGAGAGCAGCTGTTCCTATCCAACAGCATTTTTGCAGTGGCTGTTGGTGGTGGATACCATGTGTTTCTCTTTAGATTATGAACCCTTTTGGAACAGGGGAACCACCTTATTTCTTCATGCTATGTAAAGTGTGTTGTGAACTTCTGTTGAAAAGCGATATATAAATATTCATAATAATAATAGTAACAGTGGATAGATCTGTTTTCCCAAAGATTCCCAGACAGAATCAGACATAAGGTAGGTCTGGGATACTTGTTTGCACTAATGGAACTGCAGTATCCATACTGGAAATGGAACCTAGTGGATTTCTGCAGCATCTCTACTTTGTGAACGTAATTCACAAGAGCTAGCCCAAGAGTGATTTTTGAGTAAGTTGTTTACGTGGCATATTCCAATAAAATATTGTCACCTATATGCATGCATCCATGAGATAATTTAAAAACATTTCAGTGGACTCAAAACATTTCTTTGGAACTGGCATACAATTTTTCATCTTTTTCATCATCCCTCATGCATTCACAATATTGAGAGCTGTGCCAGCACAGCTGATCTTTTAGAAAACTTCTCAAGCTCCTCAGGACACTGACATTACTCATGTGTTCAGTGTAACCATTAGGGAAAGACCACTGGAGCATTCGTTCCCTAGTTCCTTTTTGACTACCGCGCAAGCAATGAGGAGGAAAGTTTCAACAGAAAGTGAGAAGATTCCTTTTTGTGTGTGTGTTTGGATGAAATGTTTCTGGTTTCATCTGTGTTTACCACAGATCTACTTGTTTTTGACACATGGACTTAAAATAATCCTTTAATAGGTATCATCTTTGTAAAGCAAAATTACCAACAACAGACAACCACGGCTGCTGCCTTTTATGTTTAGGGGAGGACCATAAGGTAAATCTTTGCAAAATTTGCTTAGAATTTTCAAAGCAAAATCATAAAAGCAGAGGGTGGCAATTAAGAGCAGTGCTATATGAATATGTTATAGTGCTATATGGATGCAGTGCTTTGCCTGACTTCAACATCTGCTTTGGTTTTGATGTCAACACCAACTTTGACATAGACTCCTTTGCCTCCATTATCAAGGCCTTCAATCTTGATGTCGCTCTCTCCAACACTCAGTTCAGCATTGCTGCCCAATATTTTGCAGCTGAACACAAGTTTGACCTTGGCTCCACCAACCATTCATGAGGAGTAGCAAGAAATTTGTGGACATAAATCCTCAGTGAAGAGGAAGTCTGAAGGGGCTGACAAATAGACTTCAACACTGAGTAAGCATCTGAGACAGAAGGATGAGATCTGAAAAAAAAAAAAAGAAAAAGAAAAAACCCTGAAAAAGAAGCAGCATTCAAAGGTTCACTATGCTATAATATTGGCACCAGTGTTGAACATGATATCAACTTCATCATCAACATTGATGGTCAAGATACTTACAGAACCTTCCAGCAGAATTGTTGACATCTTCATCTACATTTTCTATAGTGAACAGTCTCTATGGTTCCATTGCCTCAGCCTCTTTTGGAGGCAAACCTAGAGGAGGAAATTGTGATTCTGAATACTCCACTGATGTCACCTACTGCATCTGGGTTTCTCCAGTGAGAATGTCCAGCACCTCAGCTGGTTCCTTATTCATAAGCTCAATCAGAAGATTAATATCGAGGATAATTTCAGAAAGTGCATTGTGATTTTCATCATTATTAGCCTGGCCTCCAATGATGTCTTAGCATGACAGGTATTGGCCTTATGGGGATCTTCAGGTTCTCCCCCTAAAGAGTGGGAGAAACTTACAAGGTTTTCTGAGTGTACTTTCAACATAAGATTGTGAAGTGAGGTGTCCAGTTTCCTGTTCACCCTCTTCATTTGCTGGGGACATGGACTATCCAAGACATTATCCATACTCTCCTTTTTTACCTCAATATTAATCCTTGATGTAAGGGATCAGTTTATGAATAGTTGGCCTGTGCATGACAGAAACAAGGGATTTCCGATGTTGGAAATCCCTACCCCTACCACCAGGAGGCAGCCGAATGTGGAGCAAGTGCCCCAGTTACTCTAGTGGTGGTGGGCCCTTCAAGTGCATGCCTAGCACTGGTGCGGGAATGGATGGGCAGCACAGCAATCTTCAGGAGCCTTGGGGGTGGGCAGGAAGTGATGCCGAGCAGCATGGGACATCTGCGCGCCTCCTGGGAGAGCACATGGGCTTCTGGGTCTGTAGTTCCACTCAGAGTTTCTCCTGGGGATGTACTAAGAATGAAGCTACTGCAGATGTGGGATATTACCTCTCATTTATACTTGGTTGTACCATTCCAACTTTTGCAATCATCAGTCCAGATAATATCAGATGCCTCATTCTTGGGTTGGGGCCTTTGGACACAGGAAGAAAGCTATCTCCACATAAATTACCTGGAATTATTGGTGATCCTCCAGGCAATGCAGTCCTTCCTTCCTGTGTTGTGACAGACAACACCACAGCAATGTCTTACCTCAACAGGTAAGGAGGATCAGTCTCAAGATTCCTTTGCAGGTTAACAGTTTCATGTTGAAACGGGTGCACTCACCACAAGATCACCCCAAAGGCAATACACATTCAACGTGTAGAGAATTTTCAGGTGGATTTTCTGAACAGACACGTGAATCTTCCTCAGACTCATGAGTGGAGAATCTCTTGGACCCATCTTTGTATGATATTTAAAAGCTGGGTTCTCATCAGTAGATCTCTTTACCTCAGAGATCAACAAAAATGTAACTGGTATTGTTCAAGAGTAGGAGTAGTTTGTCGATCACTGGGGGAGTATCTTTTTGTTCCAGTGGTCAGGGGCACTGTTCTGCCTTTTCCTACTGTTCCCTTTAAAACAGAGGGTGTTTAGCAAAGTGATGTCCCAGAGAATGGACTGTATCCTTCTTACTCCATGGTGGCTGGTTTCCTATTCTTATCAGACTGTCTTAGGGCCAGTTCATCAAACTTCCAAGATTCCCTATTCTTCTTTAACAGAACAGGGGCAGAATTCCATGACGTGGAATTGCTCAGCATGGAAGATTTGTCCTTGATTAAGCATCATGATCTGTTGTCAAATATTCTATTGAATGCTAGAATGCCTTCTACAAGAAAAGCATATGCTTTGAAATGGAAACTATTCACTTCTCACACAAGACAGCATTGTTTTTCTTCAGAAGCTGCTTCAATACAAGAAGTTCTTCTATACAGTACTTGACATCTTTGGAGGCTTCAGGATTGTCTAAAGCTTGTCAAAGTGCACATTGCAGCTATATCTGCAGGCCATCCTGCTATTGACATGTCTTAAATTTACTCATACCCATTAGCTAAAGAAAAGGAGTTATTAATGTCTTTCCAATAGTACAGAATCTCATACCAGCTTGAAGTCTGTTATTAGTGCTATCTGTTTTAATATTTTAAGCCTTTTGAGCTTATGACCACAACATTTTACAAGTATTTTTAGCTAAATACTGTCTGGATAGGATTAAGTAATTTAGAATACACTAGCTTAACTTTGATTGCTCCCCTCACCCCCCACCACATCCCCGTCACCGCCAAGAACTCTCCACTCTCACCTGAGCCACGCTTCAGCTCCTCCTTCATTCTGTTGCTCCATCCTCCTCACCCCTGTTGGTCGTGCTTGCGGTGTTGCCAGTGCTGTTTGGCCAAGCCACAGCCCCCTAACCTCAGAGACCAGCCCACCCTCACCCTAGCCCCATTCCTGCTCCTCTCCATGGGAGCAGCAGCAGTGGATGACCGGGCCCTTCCTCGCTGCCGCCACCGCCGCCGCCACCACCACCACCACCATGGCTCCTCGTTTCCCTCAGGCTGCTGACAGGCCCAGGCCTCAGGCCCATCTCTCACCCTTTTTTCTCACTTCCCCACTCTTCTTTCCCCCCATCTCTCTTGCTCCCTTTCCTTCCTTCCTTCCTTCCTGAGTTAACAGATCATGTTCATCTTGTTTCCTCCTTTAATTTGCACAGTGGCAGCCTCCTCCTCCTGAAGGGGCTCTTTCCTCCCTCATGATCCCTCTCTTCACAGACCCCTGCCCACTATCCATACATATATATCTTCTCTCCTCTTCAATGAAGCACATCTTCCAAACAGTAACAGTTTCATTCCAACCATCCTTAACCATCACAGGCTCATCCTCCCTATCTGCATATGGAATCCCCGCTACCCAATCACCTTGGTGCTTCTGCTCTCACAGACTCCTCCCGCCATCTGCTTATGGAATCCCCACTGCCATTCACCATGGTGCTTCTGCTCTGTTACCTCTGATTGGTAAAGCACTGTGTGGGTGGGGTTTGCTACGTACGTCCTTAGCCATAGATAGATAGATAGATAGGACCTTGTTTATCTTTTATTCTAGAAGAGACAAAGGGGGGGGGAGTCTAGTCAAAGACTCTCAGACTGGATTATTAATACAGTCACTTTGTATCAAACAGCTTGACTTGCAACAAGAGCAATAGGGTCTGCAGCCACTAATCTAGCAGGAATTCAAATTCAGGACATCTGCCATGCAACAGCTTGGTCATCAGAGTCACCATTCATCAAGCATTATACACTGGATGTCAGGTCTGCAGTAATGGTCTCTTTTGGAAGAGAGGTTTTGAAGCAGATACTGTGATCAGCTGCCTCTCCATCATATGGATAAGTTAGTTAGTCTTCCAATAAAGTGAATGCATGGAAGACCACGGAGAAGAATAAACTAGTTGCTTACCGGTAACTGATTATCTTTGTGTGTTCCTTGTGCATTCACATGACCCTTCCACCTACCCCACTGCAGGTGAGACTTATCTTTTGTTCTCACTTACTGTCATAGTCCTTTGTCTTTGAAAGATTGTAAAGCTGGCAGTGGTTGAGAATCCAACCACCCTTCCCTAACAGTCATACTAATCATGTAAAGGCAACAACAGACCATCTTGATGAGCTTTAGAAGTTTCTGGACGGATCAGTAGTGGCAGCTCCCAATAGTGTGAATACACAAGGACCACTCAAAGATCATCATTATTGGTAAGCAACCTGTTTTTAGTCTACTTTCCTTAAGGAAAGTAAGCTTTTGAGATCGTGTGTGTGTGTGTCTGTCTGTCTGTCTGTCTGTCTATCAACTTGGCAATGCTTGGGCTATAAGAACCAAATTGGGTACAGTTGTAGGGACACATAGGGACACCTTAACAATGTAGTTTGTGATGATGACATCCATCCTGATTCAGGATGGCATATGCATGAATGTTTGAGGCACAAGTGGGCTAACTTGTGAACCATCTAACTGATCTGAACCAAATTTGGTACAGCTGTAGTGAGTGACACATAGAGACACTGCAATGGTGTAGTTCATGATGATGTCATCCACATCACATGGCAGACATGTGAATGTTTAAGGCTAAAGTGGGCTAACTTGTCAGGATGGTAATTATCAATTCAGATTATAGTGAAAGGAAAGTAGGAAGATTAGTTCTTACCAGAACAACTTGTATCATCTGTAGATAGGACAACTCTTTCTTAATACTATTATTTTTGCAAAGGGAACAATTATTAACATTCGCTTTTAGCACAAGGCATATTGAAGTTAGGAAAGTGGTGTCCCTTAGCCATCCTTTTTTCTAGATGTAGTGGTTGCCTTAGTAACTGCAAATTGAAACTTTGTTTTAGTATAATTGCTCCGTATGTTTGCACAATCCACATATCACCATAATCCTTTAAAACAGTGAACAATAATTGACAGAGAATTTAAAACAAAATCAGTGATCAAATGCTGAAATACACATAAAATATTTAAATACTTAACACACCAAATAAAGATAATTTTATCTTTTTTTGTTCTAATTAGTGCCACTCAATTAAAAATATAGAAAGAACTTCTAAAACATGCAAGCACAACCTGACCTGCTAGAATTTATTCCTATCCAAAGCAAAGCATTTAGAAAATCTGAAGACATTTCAATACAAAATTAAAATGACGAAGAAAGAGAAGCTAATTTCAAAAAAAATTCTGTTTTACGCTGACAACGTTTATTTTGTATGCAGGGATATTTTCTATCTAGGCCCTGAGAATAATAGCCAAAAATGCTATCCTACTGTGCATATTGACAATTGCTGAACATCAGGGGCATAGGTCTAATAGAGCAAGGGAGGACAAGTGTCTCTGGGCCTGCAGAGATCTGGGCACTTCTGGAAGCCCCAGAGGTTCTTCCCACTCCCCCACATCAAAAAGACTGGCCACCCTCTGCCAAAATGGAATTTCTTCCCTTTTTGCTGCCCCTCGCTGCTGCTGATGGCATTAGCAGAAATAGGGGGAGGGAAGGGTTAATCATCTTCCCTTTCAGTTCTGCCATCTCTCACAGCACCAGCCACTGCCTAATTGGTTCTCCTGGAGTTCTGTCCCTTGTGCTCCTTCCCTGCTTGGCATTCGAATGCAAATGCAGAGCAAGCCAGCCAGGAGGAAAAGTTGAGCTCATCATAGCAAGCAAAATTATTTATTTATTTATTTATTTATTTATTTATTTATTTATTTATTTATATACCACCTTTCATTAAAACAATCCCAAGGTAGTTCACATAGAAAAATTAAAACAAGACTATAAAAATTACACAATTAAAATATTAAGCTAAAAAACCCAGAGATCTAACTAAAAAGATTTAAAAATACATGCATAAAATAACTATACAAAATAAAAAGAAGCAGCAGAGGAGACAATCACATAAAAGCCTGAGTAAAAAGCCAAGTTTTCACATGCTTTCTAAAAGCCGTGATGGAGACCGAGGAGTGAATAGCCACTGGGAGAGCATTCCAGAGTCTGGGGGCAGCAACATAGAAGGCCCTATCCTGCGTGCACAACAGCCGAGCCTCCCTCATTGTCGGCACCTGCAGCAGAGCCCCCTTAGATGACCTTGACAAGCGGGCAGCAACCCTTGAGAGCAGGCGGTCCCTCAGATATCTGGGCCCCAAACCATTAAGGGCTTTAAAGGTCAAAACCAGCACCTGGACCTGGACCCAGAAACAAACTGGCAGCCAGTGTAGCTCTTTCAAAATAGGTGTGATGTGATCCCAATGGGCAGCTCCAGATAAAATCCTAGCTGCCGCATTTTGCACTAGCTGCAGTTTCAGAATATTTTTCAAGGGCAGCCCCGCGTAGAGCGTGTTACAGTAACCCAGCCGTGACATGACTAAGGCCAGATCTGGGTAACTGGCCAGATCTGGCTTCTCGAGAAAGGGACACAGCTGGTGCATTAGTCAAAGCCATGCAAAGGCACCCCTGGCCACCGCCTCCATCTGAGCTTCCCAAAGCAGAGCTAGGTTCAGCAATACCTCCAAGCTGCTTCTTCAAGGGGAGTGCAACCCCATCCAGAACTGGTAGAATCTCCTCATCCTGATTGGATCTCCTACTGACCAACATTACCTCTGTCTTGTCTGGATTCAGTCTCAGTTTATTAGCCCACATCCAACCCATCATGGCCTCCAGCCCCCGATTCAGGACATCCACTGCCTCCCTAGGATCAGGTGACAAGGAGAGATAGAGCTGCATGTCATCTGCATATTGCTGACAACTCAGTCCAAGTCCCCGGATGACCTCTCCCAGCGGTTTCATGTAGATGTTGAACATCATGGGGGACAAAACCTAACCCTGAAGAACCCCACAAGCCAATGACCATGGAGCCGAGCAATAGTCCCCCAGCACTACCTTCTGGACCCTCCCCCCAAGAAAGGACTGGAGCCACTCCAAAGCAGTACCTCCAGTTCCCATACTCGAGAGGCAGTCCAGAAGGATACCATGGCTGATGGTATCAAATGCCGCTGAGAGGTCCTTTTAACATTAAAAAAACTTATCTGGTGTGTGTGTGTTTTGTTCCTCTTGCCTAAGTAACTCTATTTCTCTTTTCTCCCTCTGTATGAATTGTGTGCATTTGGAAGTCCATGTGTTTTTCTCCACCTACCTCCCACCCCATTTGGGAACTATAGTGTTTTTATGTCTTTGAAAAAGACACCACCACCCCCAAAAGCCCCCCCCCCCCCACACACACTTCCTCGTCTTCTCCTCTGTGTGAATGAGAGATTTTTAATTTTAAAAAAATCCCCAACATTTTCAAAGCAATGCTAAGTATAATTAATCACTATAAAACATAATAAAAGCTTTAAAAATAAGAAAGAAAAATGCTCTAACAAATTGATATATCTGTTTTTGTTTTTTCTTGCATTTTGGTTAATTATGTGCTGTTGGGTTTGAAGATACTGTACTAAACTTCTTATAGTCTTAATCTGGTGTGTGTGTGTGTGTGTGTGTGTGTGTTCTTATATCTTTGCCTTATATTATTAAAATATTTATACAGTACACTCTTTTTTTAGCAACAAGGTTCTCAAAATGGCTTACATAGCAAAATACACGAGGAAAATGGTTCTCTATCCCAATGTGTTTCTCCTTATAATATTTACTATTTTATTTTGTGCTTGTAACAGTATATGAATAACTTGCCTATTTTGTTTTTTTAATAAGCTTATAGTGAGCTAATGTATCCCAGCTTTTTGAAAGTAGCTTCACAAATTGCTAAAATGAACATTAAAACCCAGGCCTATCATTATTTCACTATGTTCAATTAAATGTTCAATTTTTCAGCACAGTACTGGTACAACACTTGTACCATTCTTTCTAGTGCAAGCTGCCATATGAAAACATGGGAGAAATCTCTCAGAACTGTGCATTGAGCTATTTTCAATGCTTCTCATTTCTTATATCTGGAAGCATAGGACTGCCTCTGACCATGGCTCATTTTATTGTCCTTTGTGTACACATTTTTCCAGCCCTCAAAAGTCAAATGCTTTCTTATTTCTCCTTGTACTGTATCCAGAGTCCTTGGAGCAACTTTTATAAGTTTCAAGCCCCCTTTCTGAGATGTGGTGGCTCTAAACTATAACTTCCAAGACTGCATGCTTGGGAATAAACTGTTTGTGTATGTGTGTGAGAGAGAAACAGAGAAAGAGTACACAAATAGGCAAATAGGGATAGTAACATTGCTAGGGTTGTATGTATGCATATATCAGGTCACAGTAGTAGGCATATATGTAAAAAAATGTTTCTGATCTAGGGTAATATGTGTGCACAAGTATGTGTGTAAAACTGTATGCATATATAAGATATTATATGCATAGAAGGCACTGTTCCCTCTAAGGCATGCACACGTGCGTGCACTCACAAGTTTTTGGATGTCCGCTCAGTTCATTTTAGATCACACTCAGGTTGAATCAGGAAGGCCCCACTCAAAATGCATGTGCAATTACACTTCCTTGATACTGCTGCCCAGAACAAAACAAAACTCTTCCCTCACAGAGATGAAAAATTAGAGGGACCACTGATAGAAGGGAAAGAAAGGGCATTCTAAGCATCTGATTTTCATTATGTCCTTACAGTTTTTCTGCAACAAATATATGGGAGAGGGGGGAGACAAAGAAGATGGGAAGCAAGGGGGCCCATCTTCACTTTTTGTCCCTAGGCCCACACCAACTTTGCCACATCACTGCTGAACATGTTTCTCTATTTACTGTATTTCAGTTAGAAAATACCTGTGCTTTCTTCTAGACTAGAAAACTGACCCACCTGCATGGACGTAGTTTTCACATTATTAAACCAAGGATTTCAATTGTGAAGTAGAGTTTTATATGTTGCTGATTACTCTAAAAAAAAAACTTGAATGGCAGTGGAATCTGCTAAGGAAAGTACAATTTGCCTCTTGTATTTTTTGGATAGGGGATTTCTAAATTTTCACAATGTAACTTTTAAAAATTTGTTTTCAACAAGCAATTGTGAGAAATTATGCCTTGCAATTGAGGAAGAATTTTGTTAGTGCTAAATTCTCACCTTTCTATTGAAATATTAGTTTTATATTTAATGTCTTTAAAAGCTATATTGTTAGAGTAGTGTTTGAAGTACTAAGTAATTTAAATGTTGTATGTCTGTCGCTGACTTTAATTTTATTTAATGAAGTGTGAAATAGAATGTAGAAACATTTACATATAGGATACCTGATGAAACGAAATACCTGTTGTAATGTTCTATACTTTATTCCCATATTTTTCTTTATTATGAGTGTCATTTACTGTATGCAAAAGGCATTTTGTGGTTGAAGCCAAGTTATGTGCTTTTTTATTTCTACATCTCTTATAAACTTATTTACTTAAAAGTAATAAGTCTTATATTACTTTTAATATAAAAAGTAATATACTCCTGTTGTTTGCAAAACTATTTCCCCTAATGTCTACATTAAGAAAAAAAGGTAATTCAAAGTTCCTTTAAAAACTTTGCAGCTGAGACAATTATTCCATTTATTATAACTTTCTCAGCTGTCAAAGTGATCCCAAAGTGAACTTTCTCCAAAGTGATCCCAAAGTGAACTTTCTCAGCTGTCGAAGTGGGATCACTGGTAAATGGTTAAATGTTGGCTCATTTAACATGTTTGTACCAGTAGTAATGCTTTTATAAGTTTGTATTTGATTTGTGACCAGATAAGAATTAGAGGGTGTGTATGTATTTTGTGTGGGGTGAGCTTTTTTGGCAGAGATATATCTTGCTACCAAACCCCTTTCAAAACAATTTAGTAAAAGGCATTATCAGAACTATTTTGGTTTCTGTCTGTTTTTGGGACCAACCTACCAACCACTTTTGCAATAGCACTTACATTTATATACCGCTCTATAGCTGGAAGCTCTCTAAGCGGTTTACAATGATTTAGCATATTGCCCCCCAACATTCTGGGTACTCATTTTACCGACCTCGGAAGGATGGAAGGCTGAGTCAACCTTGAGCCCCTGGTCAGGATCAAACTTGTAACCTTCTGGTTACAGGGCAGCAGTTTTACCACTGTGCCACCAGGGGCTCACAAGCACTTGAGAAAATACAGTGCACAGCTGGAGCTTTCCTTTCAGTTTTTGCTGCAGCTGTTCCAACTCCTGAAAGAAAATCTGCTTTACACTGGGACATGGAAAATGAAAGCAAAACTCCATCTGTATGCTCATTTTTCTGCTGCATACACATGTCCATTCTTTGGAACCTGGCTATAATAATACACCTATTTTTAAAGTTATTGACAGCTTTTGATATAAATGGAACTAAGCATGCTGTATGTTCGTGTTTTGAATAAATTGTATGGTTGTTGTTTTGTTTTTTAAACAAACTAGGTGGCTAAGAACTGTGGGCAACAATGACTGAAATGCAGCCACTGTCTTTTTCTTCCAAGGGTAACACTCAATCACCAGAAGGTATATTTTTTCTTCTCTATTAAATGTTGTACAATTAACATTTTGTTAAATGCTCTAAATAGATTTAAACTGTTGCTTTGTTTGTTAAATTTCTCTCTCTCTCTCTCTCTCTCTCTCTCTCTCTCTCTCTCTCTCTCTCTCTCTCTCTCTCTCTCATAGTTAAATACTGCCCGATATATGTTTCTCTAGGCGGTTTATAGCCGTTCCTTGTTTGTTCATGTACCCTCAATTTCTAAATTTCTTTGCTTATGTGGTGCTGGCCTTTACATATCTTTCACTCTGGGTCATTCTTTCTAATTTTGCTTCCTTTGATGGTGGAGTTCTGTCAGCAAACTGGCCACCCAGAAGGGAAGTCCAGGAAGAATACAAACTGGGCTGCAGAAACGAAACACGGCTCGGAATAGTTCTCTATATCAGGCACAGGCTGAAAGCTGTTGACAAATGTTGTCTTCCAGCAGCAAACAGAAAGCTGTTGACGTGCTTTATAGTCCAAGCTGATAACTCTCAGCTGGCAGGGATTCAAGGTTTATCAGCCCTCTGCAAGAGGCGTTTATTCTTCCTGATAGTTTTAGCTGTGCTCTTCACCTTGTGACACACTGTTGCTGTGGAGTCAGTGGGGGTTGCCTGCACAGCCAATCTTCTAGTCTGTCCGTCGCTGTCTCTGCTGCCTCAGACTGCTGTGCCTGCTCTGAAACATCAGCTGGACCTTCCTCAGCCATCTCTTGGGAACTGACAGCTGGGCTCTGCCCCTCAGGCACCCCTGCATCGGCTGAAAGGCTGTCATCTTCCCCTTCCTCCTTGCTATCTGCGATCGAGGGCATGACAAGTTCATTCATAAGAACAGCCCTTCTTGATCAGGCCCAAGGCATTTGTTCTTAGTGCCTGTTCTTGTGCAGCCAGTATTAAACCCTCTGTTTCTTTCTTCAAGTTGCCATTCTTAAGCCATTGCCAGGTCTTGGTGATGTCTGATTTTCCACATATTGTGCAAATATTGACCATGCAGGGGCTTATTTTTCCATTTTTCTGCTCGGTTCTTGACTTGTTCTTTCTTGTAGGCCTGCTTTCTTTCATTGGTGTTGAATAGTTTCGCGTTATTGACCATCTGAAGTGCATCTTCTTCACTGTCCTTTATATATTCTTCAAGGCCTCTTTTCTCCTCCTCTACTGTTTGATGGACTTGCAGCATTCCTCTTCCACCTGAGCTGCGAGGGAGGTATAGCCTATCTACATCACTGCGGGGGTGCAGAGCATGATTGATGGTCATGATTTTCCTGGTCTTACGATCCAGCGTCTCTAGCTCAGCCTGGGTCCAGTCTATTATTCCTGCAGTGTATCTGATAACAGGTATAGCCCAGGTGTTTATGGTTTGTATGGTGTTCCCGCCATTGAGTTTGGACTTGAGGATTTTTCTAACTCTCCTGATGTATTCACTTCCAATTTTTCTTTTAACTTCAGTGTGTGCGATGTTATCAGACTGGAGAATGCCCAAGTATTTGTAAGGTTATTTCTTTTCCAGGTTCTTGATGTTGCTTCCATTGGGCAGCTCTATTCCTTCTGTTTTTGTTATTTTTCCTCTGTTCATTATTAATGCAGCACACTTGTCTAGTCCAAACTCCGTTGCTATATTGCTACTGAATATACGGACAGTGCTTAGCAGTGATTCGATTTCTGACTGGGACTTTCCATACAACTTCAGATCGTCCATGTACAGCAGATGGTTGATTTGACTTGATGTTTTAGATGTTTGGTATCCGAGGCCTGTTTTGTTTAGTATTTGTGAAAGTGGGGTCATGGCGATTACAAACAACAGAGGGGATAGTGAATCCCCTTGGAAAATGCCTCTTCTAATGCTAACCTGTCCAAGTGTCTCGCCATTGATTGTTAACTGTGTACTCCACATGCTCATTGCTTTTTAAAATCAATATCTGAATGTTTTTGCTGACACCAGTTGTTTCTAAACATTTTAGTATCCACGTGTGAGGCAATGAATCGAAGGCTTTCTTGTAGTCATGCAACACTTAGATTGGTTTTTCTTCTCTTGCATTTTTCTAAAATCATTTTGTCAATAAGCAGTTGGTCTTTTGTGCCTCTGGTGTTCAGGCAATTTCCTTTCTGTTCAACTGGAAGCTGTTTGTTCATTAATAAGGGTTGCATGACTTCATCTGCTATTATTCCAGTTAATAATTTGAACATGGTTGGAAGGCAGGTTATCGGTCTATAATTACTTGGAACGGCACCTTTTGCTGGGTCTTTCATGATGAGATGAGTTTTCCCAGTTGTTAGCCATTGTTCAATATCACCTCCTTGCAAAATGTGATTGAACTCTTTTGATAGTTGTTTATGAAGGCGTGTTAGGTGTCTAAGCCAAAAGCCATGCAGTTCATTGTCGCCTGGAGCAGTCCAGTTTTTAATTTTCTTTGCTCTTTCACTTATTAATTCTGGTGTTATTATTAGATCTTGCATTTGTTGGTTACATTTTTTGACCTCTTTCATCCAGCCTGCTTTTTTATTATAATCTATTGGATTGTCCCATAATTTCCCCCAGAATTGCACTGTTTCTTCTTTATTTGGGGTTTCTAGGTTTCTTGCAGTTTCTCCTTCTATGCTTTGGTAGAAACGTCTCTGATTCGACTGGAATAGGAGATTCTGCCTGTGTTGTGTAGTTCTGGCTTCATATCTGCTAATCTTCTTTGACACTGCTGTTATTTGCTGCTTTATTATTTCCAGGACTTCTCTAATTTTCCTTGAATCTAGGTGGTATTTTTGGATCAGATACTGTTTGGTGTTTTCATTCTTCAGCTTCTTTTCTTTCATATCTTTCAATTTACTAGCATCTGATCTAAGCCTGGAGATTTTATTTTCTAATCTTATCTTCCATTTAGGTGAGGTACTGCTTTCTTTTTTTTACAGGTCCACTGATCTTATATCCGAGCTCTTGTGTTGTTATTGTTGCTGCACTGTACATTAGTTGGTTTGTTTCTTGTAAATTCTTGGCTGTTATCTCTGCAAGTGCAGCATTGACATCTTTTAATGCCTGAGCAAGTTGTTTTTTGGCAACTGTTTTTAGAGCTGGAAGTCGAACCCTGGTGGTTGTTTGGTTCATGTGCTCAGTTATTTTTTGCTTTAGTTCTTGTTGCTTTTCTGTTAAACGGCATTTGGGGTTTTGAGGTGAAGGCAAAGGGGTGGTTGCCTGGTTTTGATTCTGGAACAGTTCAGTAACAGTGGCATCCTCGATTTCCAACACCTCCTCCACCTGCGCCTGAGCAACTTCTTCAATTGGTGGTAATTCTTCAACCATATCTTGAGCCTGTGTTGCTCTTTGTAGTTCTTCCTGTGAATACTTTATTTCTTATTATGTATCTTCTCTGGTCTGCTAGCCTTTGTTCTGTTATTTCTGTATCTGGATGCTTCTCTTTCCAAATTTGGTACATTCTTTTTAAATAACCTCTTCTAGTTGGACTAGACTTGTAATAGCAGATCATTATTTCCTTGTTGGCATTTTTCGTATATTTTTTTCGGTTAAGCGATGTTTCTTCCAGTAACTTTGCTGTCTTCAGCCCTGGTTGCTCAACTGAAGATCCTGAGTCCTGTTGCCCACTTGCCACTAGATGTCCAGGGACTATAGCACCTGGAGCGGTCCTTGTTGACCCGGGCGATGACCGATCCGGTATAGATTTATTAAAGTTACGTCTCACCATATTGTTGATGGGAGAGGTACTCTTTGTCTGGCTCCTCTGGTGAGACCTGTCCAGTATGGTTGGACCTCTGGCATAGCTCTCACCTTCCTCAGAGCACACAAGCCCCACAGCCACGCCAAGGTAGTGCCTCACTGGGGGTGTTTATTATTTATTTATTCGATTTCTATACCGCCCTTCCAAAAATGACTCAGAGCAGTTTACACAGTGAAATAACAAATAAATAAGAATGGATCCCTGTCCCCAACGGGCTCACAATCTAAAAAGAAACACAAAATAGACACCAGCAACAGTCACTGGAGGTTCTGTGCTGGGAGTGGATAGGGCCAGTTACTCTCCCCCTGCTAAATAAAGAGAATCACCACATTAAAAGGTGCCTCTTTGCCAAGTTAGCAGGGGTCTTTTTCACTGTGTGAGAAAGTACTTCCTTTTGTTGGTCCTAAATTTCCTGATGTTCAGTTTCATAGGATGGCCCTTGGTTCTAGTGTTGTGAGAGAGGTAGGAAAATTCCTCTCTGTCCACTCTCTCTACTCCATGCATACTTTTTATATACCTCTATGTGGTCTCCCCATAGTCGCCCCTCTTCCAAAGTAAAGATCCCCAGATATTGTAGCCTTGCTTCATAAGGAAGGTGTTTCAGGCCACTGATCATCTTGGTTGCCCTCTTCTGCACCTTTTTGATACAATAGCCTTCTTAAGATACAGTGACCAGAACCGTATTCTTTAAAGACGTGTGGCCCACATTATTCTGCAGCCGGATCCAGCAACTGATCTGTTCATACACAGTTCTGTCAGATAACTGATGCTCTTTCTGATCCTTGTGATAGTGCTGATCAGCTGTTTGGAAATAGTGGGGTGGATTCTCACACATACACCCCAACTCTCTGCCAAGTGATTTTTGAGCACAGTTCTCTCTTAGCTTTTTGAGCACACTTGTGTGCAGCCTCGACTATTGCAGGATGCACAGTTGGATCAGAGCCTGAAACTAAAGAGTTTATAAACTGATTGTAACTTCTAAAATTTTAAATATATGTCTTGTTGTATTTTTTTTTAACTCTGAAATGTTTTAGGTGTGAATGACAATATGCCACTGGGAATTCCCTCCAGGCAACGTAGTTGTGGTGCTGTAAGCACTCCGACTGCTTGTGTTAACAAAGCTATTCATCACATTCAAGATTTAGAAGTGAAAATGGAAGAATCTTTTCAGCAGGTAATAAATGTCTCTAGATGTCCTATTTCCTAGGAAGGATAGACTATTGAACTTCTTTATATCTCCTCTTCCCCATTTGAAAGCATGTTGACCTGGATGTAACTTTCAGAGGGATAGCTGCAGTAACAAAAATAACAGTCATTTGACATCTTAAAAAACAATAGATTTATTGTGGCATAAGCTTTTGTGACCATTACATCAGGTGTAGGAAATGTTATCCTTAGTTGGTAAATATATATACACATGCATGAGTTGGTATAGAGCAACAAAATCGTAAGCAATGCAGTCAAATATCTGTGAAATGCAAGAGTCTGTTACAATTCTACATAAAGCTTAAACGTCTACACGATAAGGACAATGACCTTTTACAATAGCTATAGAGGTGATAACACAATCTTCTTAATTTTGCTATGTTAGACACCCACACTGACACATTCATAGTGGCTGACACCCAGTCTTGCACTTTGCTAGTGCAGCAGTGCCTGACATCCATACTAACACTGCAGCATCATGTGAGGGGCAATTTTCTATTATCTCCCTTTTCTTCTGAAGCCCATTATACTTCCTGAGAATTTGTCCTGGGAGTTATGCAGTCCTCAGGAATGTATTTCAGGAGGCACAGTGGGCTTTAGGGAGAAAGGGAGATCATCAAAAACTGCCCTCCCCCTTCACACAATGCTTCAGTGTTAATCTGGATGTCAGGCACTAGTCCGCCAGCACCATGCTAGTCTGGATGTCAGCCACTGTCTATTTCCCAACTGACAATATTTATGCATCTAATGAGTGATCTGTAGTTGACAAAATGTATGCCACAATAGATCTGTTAGTCTTTAAGGTTTCTCTGTTGGTGGAGGAGGTTATCCACAGCAGGTTATCTCTTCCCACCTGCTCTAGAGGCAGGGCTGTCTAAATGAGCAGCCTTGATGGCAGTCAGTCTAATTTAATTCAGTGAGACTTGCTTTCAAGTAAGCATGCATACGATTGGGCTGCCAGGCCGATACCCTAAGCACGGTGGTTGACATCCCGACTAACAAAGCACATGTGTAAGTGGGGTCTGTGGCCATGCAGCAACACTCCTCACACAACTCTCCCTGCCATCCTGTGTTCACGCAGGTGTGTGTGTGTGTGTGTGTGTGTGTGTGAGAGAGAGAGAGAGAGAGAGAGAGAAGATATGTGATATGCAGTATCTTGGACGTTATAGTAGGACACCACATGGAGGTGGCTGTATGTGTGTGAAAGGCGATAACTCATGGCTCTTGAAACTGTTTTAAAACAGAGTCCGTCTTATTTCTAGCTACATAAGAACAGCCCTGCTGGATCAGGCTCAAGGCCCATCTAGTCCAGCATCCTGCTCCACACAGTGGCCCACCAGATGCCGCTGGGAAGCCCACAGACAGGAGCTGAGGGCATGCTCTCTCTCCTGCTGTTAATCCCCTGCAAATGGTATTCAGAGGCATCCTGCTTTTGAGGCTGGAGGTGGCCTATAACCCTCAGGGTAGTAGGCATTGATAGATCTCTCCTCCATGAAGGTATCCAAACCCCTCTTAAAGCCATCCAGGTTGTTGGCTGTCACCACATCTTGTGGCAGAGAATTCCACCAGCTGATTATGCATTGTGTGAAAAAGTACTTCCCTTTGTTGGTCTTAAATTTCTTGGCAATCAATTTCATGGGATGACCCCTTGTTCTCTTATTATGAGAGAGAGAGAAATTTATCTCTATCAACTTTCTCCACACCATGCATGATTTTATAGACCTCTATCATGTCTCCCTGCAGTCATGTTTTTTAAAAACTAAAATACTAAAGTTTTTCTTAACTAAAAAATCCCACATGTTGTAGCCTTGCCTCATATGGAAGGTGCTCTAGGCCCCTGATCATCTTGGTTGCCCTTTTCTGCACCCTTTCCAGTTCTACAATATTCTCCTTTAGGTGTGGCGACCAGAATTGTACGCAGTACTCCAAGGGTGACCACACCATAGTTTTGTATAAGGGCATTATAATATCAGCAGTTTTATTTTCAGTCCCCTTCCTAATGATCCCTAGCACGGAATTGGCCTTTTTCACAGCTGGCACCCATTGAGTCGACACTTTCAACGAGCTGTCCACCACAACCCCAAGATCCCTCTCCTGGTCAATCACCGACAGCTCAGATCCCATCAGTGTATATATGAAGTTGGGGTTAGGGTTGCATTCTAACATGCAGTAATTTTATTATACCTCAGTGCAAATTCTAAAATGTATAGTATAATCTAGATGATTTAATAAAACATCTTATTTGTATTTGCAGTATGATCATTTATATAAGTTGGACAAAATTCCACGGTAAGGCTCTTATGAGTTTTGATTCAACAATTATGTGAGGCATAATTTTCATTTTCCATTACTTCTATATACTGTAGCTGTTTAAAAAATGCAAGTTGGTTCTGAGCAGTACCCACGATTTGGTGCTGAGTGGTCAAATCACTCAAACTGTGCCTACAGTGCTATCAGATTCAATGTATATATGTAGGTGAAAGGTTGTCCAGAAAGTCCAGCACAATTACATTTGCATATTTCTCAAAAAAGGGGATTATCTAAAAGGTAGTTGAAAAGGATGGTCAAATATTTTGAAGAAGTGTGAAGGTTATTCAAAACCATTATAATAAAAGGTATACTAAAGGTTAGGGAAAGAAATAAACAAGTTCAAGAGGATGCCAGCATGTTTAGTGTTATAATGCACAAAACCCTTTGTTGCTTCCTTTAAAAAGGAAATTTTATCCACACAAACCTTACTAGTTTATGAAATATTCTGGCACAAGATGTGGTAATGGCCACTGGCTTAGATGACTTGAAAAAGGGCTTAGATGACTTTAAAATGACATATGCTCTCTGCCCAAAATATTCTGGCACAAGATGTGGTAATGGCCACTGGCTTAGATGACTTGAAAAAGGGCTTAGATGACTTTAAAATGACATATGCTCTCTGCCCAAAAGAAACGTACATCATGCAGTGTGGAGAAATAACAGAGGGAGGGACAGAATAGTAATGGTAAGAAGAAATGAATATGAGCAAATGCAGTTACATGTGCAAAGACATTGTTTTGCTTGAGGGTAAGAACTGAGGGATTAAAGGGTTAAGCCAATAGGAAGAAATGGATGGAATTACTTCATGGAAAAGATGGATACTGAAGACTGATCTGAAGTAAGAGACGCACCATGTAGATGTTGGGAGGGAGTTCCAGGCTTAAAATACTGACTTATATTTACAGGGATTCAGATACAGAAAGTGTTGAAGAAACTAAAGATATCTGGTTATCAGTCTCTTCTGAACTAAAGGCTGAACAGTCCTTATATTGGAAAGGTAAAGTGGCTGAGTATTTACTTCTTTGTCAGAAATTTCTTTTTTGTCAAACAGTTTAGTCGGAATTATTTCCAGAGAACTAGTTTTACTAACAAGGTGTCCACCAAATGGTGAGAATGTTTGACATTTGCTGTATGGCCCTGCTTGTCATCTAGAAGAGTGCAGAATTAAACCTCTGCTAACAGGACAAAGAGACACCTTTTAAAGTGATGGCTCAGCTGTTTTCTGTTTAGCAGGGCAGTGGGAGAGCAACTTTCCTTATTTAGCCCAGCATATCATCTCTCCAGTGCCTATTGCTGTTGTGTCTATGTGTGTGTGCATGTGTGAGGGCTGCACAGCCCTCACAGATGTATTCCTGGATGCAAAAGGGGCCTTTGTGGGGAGGTGAGAGAAGTGGAAATTACTTCCCCCTCCCCCTGCTCAGTGCTGTCCAGCCACCCACACATGCAGTTTGTTTCCTTGCTGTTTTCAAGGATGGGGCTCTTGCTCAATCCTCGTAAGGCTGCCCAGCACATCAGTTACTATTGTTAACATTGTATATATCACTTTTTAACAACAACAACAAAAGCATTCTCCAAATGTTCAGTTTGGATAGCAAAAGGAATAAGACATTATACCCTGTCCCAAAAGGGTACTCAGTCTAAAAGGAAACACAAGGGAACACTTGCAACAACCACTGGGAGGGATAGTATGCTGGAATGAATATGGATCGTTGCTCTCTCCCACAAAATATGAGAGCCACCACTTTAAAAAGTGCCCTTTTGCCCAATTAGGAGGAGTTCTCCTAGAAACCAATTAGTCGTAGATCATAGCATACACTACACTCACACATTGCATTGGGTAGTTTGGCAAAAGGGACTTGGCCCCAACGTCTATGCATTTGGGGCCCTCTTTCTTTCCTAACTACTACAAGAAGGGGCTATCCTTCTGTTGAAAGGTCCACCTCAACGTTATTTCAGTTGAATATGAAACTATAGGGATGTCTTCTTGGTTTGCTCAACTTTTATCAAAGAGATCTACAAAGGCGTTCCTTATTTATAAGAACCACTGAGGCCTCAAGTGCTCAGTAGAATCTATTGGTAACCTTTCAAGCTAGAGTCAACCTGTGATTTTTTTTGGGGGGGGGGGGCCTGCTTTTTTCTCAAGATGATACTTGTGGCAGTTTCTTTGACTTGGAGAGTTAATGAAAGGTTAGAGTTACGACCTCTTCCCTGCCCCATAGCTCAAGATTCAGAAAGAAAAATGAATACTGAGGATCTAGCCTACATTTGACCCTAAGATGGTCCTATGATGTCAGCCAGGATGTTGTTTTTCTTGTATTGTTCTTGATCTAAAGAATGACAAGAAAAGATTCCTATACTCTATGTTCTTGTATACATGTGTCAGCACTTGAAGTTAAAGTTATGAAAAGCCTTTGAAACTGATCATAGATTCAAGCTCCCCCCCACTTTTTAACTAAGACACAGTAAAACTCTCGATGGGCCATGTGAGCCCATCCCTCAAGATCGCAGCCATCCACAAAAGAAATGAGACATGGAATGTCCTTTCTATGGATGTGCAAAGCAAGTTTGTGAAGCACTATGTGCAGATACTGTGTGCAGGTATGTGGATGTAGTCCATATACTACAGATAAATGTGGTATTTGTAGTACATAAAAAAAAGCAGTCTCCATCCAAAAGAATAGGGAAACCCTCCTCAGTGTCCCACCACCAGCAGAAACTCAGTTACTGAGTTTCATGGGCTTTTTCCATGCGAGCACCCAGTCTTAATAGTCTGAGGAAGTCTGATTTTAGTTATGACTAACTTCCTTGGGATACAGTTCTGTTTGCTTTTATTTATGTTTTCGTTGTATTTTTTCCTAATTGTTGTCAACCACCTTGCAGATCCCATGTGTGGGACAAAGTGTGAAGTATAAATATTTTAATAAATTTGTGGTGGTGTTCCAGAGCAGAACAATGAATGCAGAATATCTGCTGAAATGAAATGTTGATTAGTATGTAAATGCTATCCTTTTATGTATGTATTTTAGGATTACATATGTGTATAACATGCTATTATGTTAATAGTGAAGCTCAGATCATTTATTTAGAAAAATGGACCAGAAATGTACAGCATTGCTGCACATATTTCTCTCTTTAATTTCTAAAGACATCCAGCCCTTAAAGCAAAAAACAACTACTGTTCTGGCAGAAGTCATAGAGTTAGTTACAAGACTAGAAAAGGAACGTAAAGAGGCTGAAGAAGCACTGGAGTTTGAGAAACGCCGTAGGAAAAAACTATACCTAAATGCTGACTATCTGTCACTCTGGAGGATGCAACAGCTTCCCTTAGCTGTCCAAAAAGGTATGCGTTTTAACAGTATAAAGGGAAGATAATTAACTTGTGAATTGATGAGTCACATTTGATCTTCCAAAAATAGTAATGATTTACTGTTCAGTAATACCAGGCAGTATCCAGACTAAGTTAGTCATGGCTAAATCCCATGGGACTCAAGTGACAGTGTTTGTACAATTGTCATTGGACAGTGTCAACTTCAATGTGCCATCTACACCCCGCTCCCACCCACAAGGCAGTGGGATACTACTCAGTTTATGTTCTAGGAATTTTTTCAAGTGTTTAGACTATTTGGTGTCTAATAAGCTTTCCTCATAATGAATCCCTATGAAGATTCATTGCACACCAAAGAGTCAAAACACCTCAAAAATTCCAAAAATATAAACTGAGTACCCAGTGGCTTGCGGGTTGGGGAGTAGTTGGCATATGGGATGCCACTAATTCCACACCCCCAACCGCGAAGCAGTGGGGTCAAAATGAACAGAAGAAATGAAGATGTGTAATGAAGACATGAAAGAATCTAAACACTTCAAAAATCCCTAAAAAATAAACTGAGTACTCCAGTGTGTGGGTGGGGGGTGTAGTTGACACATGGCAGCTGACAGTTGGCACTGTCCAATGAGTCAAATGAACAGATGAAATGAAGGCATATAATGAATTCTCATAGGGATTCATTATGAGGAAAAGTTATTAGACACCAAAGAATCTAAACACTTCAATATTCCTATAAAATGAATTGAGTACCCAACTGCCTTGCAGGTGGGGCTGGGTGTAGTTGGCACTTGGAAGTTGGCAGTTGGTACTATCCAGTGACAGTCAAAATGAACAGAAGAAATGAAGGTGTGCCAGGAATCCTCATAGGGATTCATTATGAGGAAAGGTTATTTTACACCAAAGAACCCAAACGCTTGAAAAATAGTGACCACACATTTTGCTCCCAAACTCCACTTCTACAAGGCTAGAGCTTAGCTTTTTTAAAAAAATGAAAGCTTGGGTATCCATGTTAGGGTTAGGATAGGGTGACTTCGAATCCCCATTATTTCCTATGGCAGAAATATACAAAATCAGCAAAAACAAAAAACTAAAATCATTCAAAATCAACCAAGTGCCCCACTGCCCTGAGATTTGGGTGGTAGGTAGCACCCTTGGGGACCTACCCACCACCCAAATTTGGTGCCTCTTGGGCCTTTATAAGTGGTCCAAATCAAATCCAAATGGAATCTGGGGTCATTCGGGGGGACAGATTTGGACACAAAACAAATCAGGGGTGATTTTATTCTGGCACAAATCAAATTTAAAAAAATTTGATGTGTGCACATCCCTACTGTATTTATTAATTCTTACATACTTCTTAATTTTTAATAATTAAATACTGGGACCTGTATTTAATAATTTTTTAAATGGTAGCTTCAGAAAGCAAAAGTACTATGGTTCTTTACTTAAGTCAAGGATTCTCAGACTTGGGTCCCCAGATGTTGCTGGACTATACCTCCCATAATCACCAATCCCTATAGCTTTTGGCATAAATCCTGGGCAAGGGGGAAATGATATTGTCCTTTCAGTTTATTAAACAAAAAAGCCATTCTCACGTACCACATCCAAGCAACGAAGGCTTGGGAAATTTATTATTACTATGAATTTTATTTGCATTTATTTTTGAACAAAAACACACTTATATGGACTATTGTCACGGTTTGGACTTGTGGGGCCATTGCTTATCAGCGAGCAAGCCAGGAGACTAGGAGGTTAATGTTTTTTGTCTCGGGTAGATTATTATTATGATTACGAGTTTGGATATACTACTTTTCATCAAAAACAGCTCTCAAAGGGTTTTTTTCATTGCAAATGGAATGAGAAGATATTCCATTTGGTTTTACCAAACGGTTTTACTGTTGTAGTTTTAAAATTATTTGTAACTGCTTTAATTGCTCAGTTTTAACTGTGGTTTTATTTTTCTGCAAAGTGCCACGAGACACTTATTTTTGGCAGTATAAAAATGTAATAAAATACGTTGAATTAATAAGAGTTCCTTGTCCCAAAGTGGCTTACAATCTTTAAAAAGCATACAAGGGAAACACTAGGCAGGGAACTGCTACTGGCAGGATGAACAGTCATAGTTGCTGTCCCTCTGCTAAATAAAAGAGAGCACCACTTTTAAAGGTGCTTCTTTGCCCACTTAGTAGGGTTAATATGACAAGCCTAGTGCTTATAAAGTGTATTAGAGAGGACAGGTCTCAGATTAGGATAACCTTCTGATGGGAAAGAAGCCCTGGAGATTTCTGCCATAAGCTCCTCTGTCGGCCAGCTCTTTGCAGCCTTATGTGAGGGCTTTGCTCATAGGAGTCCCCCAAGAGTAAAATCTCAGAGGCTGTTCACGCATCAAGCAAAACCAGGCTAAGGGATCCCAGCCTGGTTTTGCACGTACGTGTGAACTGCTGGGCTTGGGCCAATCCCGGCGGCTCCATGGCGGCAAACCCACCTAAGTAGCCACCCTATAAAATGAGGTTATGCTCCCTTAACCTCATTTTGTGGATCACGTGGCAGCCACAGCTGCCACACTGCGGGAGCCCGGGAAGGGGAGGAGGGATCCCCATGATTCACCGCACACTTGTAGGGTGCATTCTGGTAGTTCCGGGGGCCGGGATGACACATCTTGGCTCCTGACCCTCCCTGCTGCATGGCCACATGGGTAATCATCTGGGCGCACGGGGAGAGCGCCCAGCAACGCAAGCGGGATCATCTCCAAGGAAGGTAAGTATAACCTGCTTTCCCTGCAGCCCGCTTTTGAGCCCTTCTCACTGATCATGAGGAGAGGCTCTCTGAGTGGCATAACCTTTGGTGCAATTGGGAAAGTTACTGGATAACTCCAGTTCTCAAATGTGTCTTTAACTCCCAAGGTGATTCTCTGAATAGTGGCAAAGTCTGTCTTAGCTGTTTTGTGGCTGTCTTTGGGAGCTGCTGAGTTCTGTCTGTACCAAAACTCCTAGGTTCTTGCCTTTTTATATTTAGCTATTTCTGGATTTTAACTTGCTGGATGTGGTTTTAGCCTATCTTTCAATTGCTTGTCGACATCCCTCTGGGACTCAGCTGTTTCTTAATTTTGTCTGCAGGTGGTTGTTTTTTTCTTGGGAAGTTTGGGAAACTTGTGGGATTTTGATTCCTTCTCTACAGTGTTTCTTCAACCATCTGGCCTTTGCTTAGATCTGGGGAGCTCTCCCCACTTGTTCTGTCACCAGCAGTGACCCTTCACATCCATGCAGATAACTGTTAAATCATGTCAGCAAAAATTGCATAACCTAGAAATCTTTGTTTTGTTGTTTCATCTTAACATTCACAGGAACTTTAGTCCCGTATTTCTAGTGCTGGGTTGTGAAGCAAGCATGACATTTTAAGCTGCGGTATGGACACTCATCTTCAGACAAGGGACAAACACAGGGACTGTTATGTGCATAGAAGGATTATGTGAAAGTACAATTTATAGAAAACTGGACATTCATCCAACAGTGTTATCAATTTATATTGTATGCCCAATCTTGAAATGTGAGAGTACAATTTGATATACTATATATTTTTTGTCTACAGAATGGGAAAACTGTTCACAAGAGGTAATAGAATTACAACTGCATTTTGAATATAAAAATCAGCAACTACAGGATGCAGTAAACCAGCTCATGAAAATAGACATAGCTAATGCAAAGATTCAGGAGAATATAGACTACATGAAGAAATACAGCCCTCTGGTGGGAGAAAAGCTGAGCTATGAAGGTGGTTCTATGGGAAAAATACAAGATATATATAGCCAGGTAAACAGATTGAATATTTTCATTAAACCTTTTCCATTGGTTTGGTTTATTATCATTCTAAATTCCTGTGTATAGCTCTGTCCAACTATTTTTACATACATCTGAAGACATATAAAAGTGCAGCCCAATACACAAATGTTTCTCTTTTGAAGTAAGAAATCCAGCATGTGATTAATGATGGAATGCCAGGCAGAATTATGTTAAAAAAATTGACTCTATATTCTTTATAGAAGAGTAAATATTACTCTATAAACCAACAAGTAATTTGGATATAAATAGGTATATCACCATTTTCTTTAAAAACAAAGAGAAAATGTTACCAAATCACTATTGCTATATCCTGATATAGGAGGCAGTGTTGTGTAGTGGTTAGAGTGTTGCACTAGGTCCAGGGAGACCTGAGCTCAAATCCCCATTCAGCCATGAAACTCACTGGGTGACTCTGGGCCAGTCACGTATCTCTCAGCCTAGCCTGCTTCATTGAGTTGTGAAGATAAACATAACCATCTGGGCTTCTTGGAGGAAGAGTGGAGTATAAATGTAAACATAAAAAATGAAAATAATAAAAAATACAGTTAAATCCAAGTTTACTTTAAAAAATGCTTCCTACTTTGAAAGTACCCCCCCTTTTTTTTTTTGCTTGTTAAAGTCATTGGTTCTATCAGTGGTTTTTAAGGTCATTGGTTCTATCAAACAGCATGAAAGCTGTTACAAGTATTTCATTAACAATACCTAATATTAATTTCATTACTCAACTACACATTTAGAAGAAATAATTTAAGGCCCATATGCTACCTCTTATACCACAATAGCTGTACAAGAAGACGCTGCATTTAGACCAGTGAGTTCAGAGGTTTTGGAAGTGTCCTAGTAGTAAACTTTCTGTAACTGAGAATCGCCATGTGGGCCCTGCAATAGGTATACGGCAAGAAGTCATTGTCCCATTCCTTGATCTCTTACTCTTGTGGAATTAGTTGGTTTTGTCCTGAAGACATTTGGGTTGCGATCTGTTACTCAGTCAGGATAAATCCCATTTGAACTCAGTGGCGTTTACTTCAAAATAAATCTGCACAGGATCAGTCTGCAAGCTGGAAAATTAACAAGTGGGCATTCTAAGTGAATGGACAACAAGAAGACTTTATATATACATCATGACATAAAGAATACGTCTCTTATTGTGGTTGTTCATTTTATTGTTAGAGGAGACATGGTAAGATTGTTGAAATAATGGAATTATTTACATATTAATATATGACGTGTTTATATGGCCATTTATAACTTTGAGTCTTTTAATAGCTTATGTCACAATATATTTTGAGATGCCACATGCTTCTTTGTTGGTTTTGCTGCAACAACCTAATTCAGCTGTCCCTTGGAGTTCATTGAATAGCCCATGATTATCCACACCTCTTAATCCTTTTCCTTTATGACCGAAGCAAAGAACTCCAGCTGATTACCTCTGGAGAACAACAGGTTGCATAACTAAGTAGGTAGACTTTCCAAAGAATGTAATATTGCAGTCCTATGCACATTGTTTTGTACTGGGAGTATATCCCACTAAACTAATAGCTGACATCCAGATTAACATACTTAATAGTTCGAGAATTACTCTGAAGATTTACTGCATTTCAGTAGGAATTCCCCTCATAAATTTAGTTAAGATATCAGCCAGTTAAATTTACTTTTGAGAGAATTTATGGGATTTGGGTACAAGTTTCACTTTTATGCTTTTTAAAAACCCCAAAGAAAGAAATTCAAAAGAACAGAAAATACTTTTAAAAGATAACACTACGTCTTCTCCCCACAAGCCAAATAAATGAGAACAATCTTTGTGCTATCTTGAGCTTTTCATTGATAAAATAATTTTTATAATTTTTAAAGACAAAAGCTGGATATGACATTGTTCATGAGAAACTTGAGAAAGTGAGAGGTGAACATCAGGAAATGATAGAAGACTGTGAGAGAGAACGATTTTCTATGTCTCAGAAAATAATGGCAGCTGAGTCATTGTTGAACCATCTTATGTAAGTGCCTTTAAAAACACGTATATTATTGTTCATCAAATATTTCCTAGTGTTACTACAGGAATGATAAGCAGTTATAATTGTAAGTCTGATTCAGAAGCCTTCTTACCCCTGGATTTCTGGGCCGAAGTCCAGGGCCTCCACAGCCCCTGGGGCCCCCCAATTCCTTTTTAGTCTGTCCCAGGTGGTGTGGTCACCCAGCCGAGCATGATGATGCTTAATTTGCAGGGAAAGGGGGGCCTCCAAAGGCCTTCAGGTCCAGGCTCCAAAATTACCTAGGTGCACCTCTGGTCTGATTTGCAGGGCTGAATTAGTACAAGACTCTCTGAAGCATTTGCTGTTATGTCAGTGCCAATGTAGAAACTGAAGCTTGAATGAACAATTTTTACATTCTTTTAATTTAATCAGTAGGTATATCTAGGATATAGTAAAGTATTTCTTTATTATATATACAAGAGATCCTCCTTATTCAAAGGTTCTCCATCCATGGTTTCATGTATTTGCCAAAATGGGCCACGCTTGAGAAAAAGTGAAGATCAGTGATATACATAGTCGAAAGAGGACTGTTATTACATATTTTGACTTGTGGATCAGTTAATCTTCAGCACTATAAACAGTATGTCATTTGGGATATCTCCCTTATGGGGAATGAGCCTGATTTAGAGAGAGGCCATTGTTCTGAAATCACATTGATACCAATGGTACTTGTCATAACTAAGTCATCCTTTGACTTTAACAGAACTTGGTTGCAAGTAATTTTCTCTGGATTGGGGATAATCATCTCTGTGAAATGGGATTATACTATCTGTCGGTATTGTATCTATGCAGTTTTGCTGAAACCAATGATCACGTAATATTAATAATAGAAGGGAGGAACTAGTACTAAAAAAGTAATAGAAGGGAGGAACTAATACTTAAAATTATTTCACTGTGATGGAGTTTTACTAACTGACATCTATTGTTTGACCCCTGTATTTAGCTATAATGCTGGCAGACATTTTATGGTCTGAAGGTTTTTGAGAATTTCTAACACTGTGCTGTTTTTCTAGGACAGCTTTCTGGAACATATAATGCAAATAGTGTGTATTAATAGCTAACAAGCCTTCCACACTTCCTGTTGCTCTCTTTCTCTTTTCTCATCAGTATCCACCATGGTGTGGGGAACTGTAGTTAATAATAGTTTAATTCTACAGATTCAGGTCATTGACAAAGATGGTTCTTGACCAAGCTGGTTAATTTTTTTTATATAAATCATGCCACTCTGGGAAGAAACTGGGACCAACTTGAATCCTATGCACACTCATTAGAGAGTAAGCCTCTTTGAATTCATTGAGACTTACTTCTGAGTAATCATACTTAGGACTGCACTGCAATTTATTATTTATTACATTTGTATACCGCCCCAAACTTTAGTCTCTGGGCGGTTAACAATAGTATAAAACAAGTTAAAATATATACAAAAACTTAAAACAATTTAACGATTTAAAATCAACCACGAATTAAAACCTCAAAATTTTAAAGAACAGAAAAAGCTTGGGTGAAGAGGTAGGTTTTCAAATGCTTTCTAAAAATTGTCAGAGATGGGGAGGATCATATCTCAGTAGGGAGCGCATTCCACAGTCTCGGGGCAGCAACCAAGAAGGCCCTTCCCCGTGTGGCCACCAGCCGAGCTGGCAGCAACTGGAGAATTTGAAGCAATTTGAAGCTGGAACATAAAATAACAGTTTCAGTAACTCAATACTGGGAAAGGAATGAGATTAGATATCTCACTAGAATTAAAGGGTTCTGTTAGGCTCAATTGTTAGCTTCATGAGTAACTTTTCAGATGACTTTAAATACTTTTTGACTAATGAATGATTTTTCTCCTCTTAGGAATGAGTTAAAAGAAACTGACATCCTTTACACTGACCTCTGTATCAAGATAAAAGAAAAAGAGGCAGCAATATTACAAAATAGAAATCGTCTCAAAGAACTAGTCAAGCAAGACACAGAACTAAAGTCTGGTTTAAAATCTTGGAAAGATAAAGTGAGTTTTGAATATGTATATGTAGACAAATAAACCCTGTAAACTGAATACCACATTAAATCCATAACTTTTAAACTATTTAAAAGTTAGGCCTCCTGCAGTAGTACTAATAAATGCAAAGAATATGTCCCTGAGGGTCATGAAGCCTTCAGAGATGAATTCCTGGCAACAAGAAGGGCTTTTGCGGGGAGGCGATAGAAGCAAAACTCAAGTTCTCATTCCTTACTTGGTATACTGCACTGCAAGTCAAGCCCTGAGCACAGTTTACTGGCTCTTTGTGAAGGCAAGACTCTTCCTTCTCCCTCCTAAACATAAATAACCTGTGGGCCACTGAGAAACTAACCATACTGTTTTTGTATTTTATCTTCTTTTTTAGCCTACTTTCCAGTAGGCTTATGAGATCACCTGGCATTCTGTGTGTGTGTCCATGTGTCTCCCCCCCCCCGCATAAATGTTGCAATGCCTGGACCAATATGAACCAAATCAGGTACAGTTGTAGGGACACATAGGGACACTTCAATGTTTTAGGTTGTGATGATGTCATCCATCTCAATCCAAGATGGCAGATGTGTAAACTTTTGAGGGACAAGTGGGCTAACTTGTAAACTGCCTAACCAATTTGAATCAAATTTGCTACAGCTGTAGTGACACATAGGGATGCCCCAATGGTGTAGTTTGTGATGATGTCACCAACCCTAATTGAAGATGGTGGATGTGTGAACTTTTGAGGTGCAAGTGCACTAACTTGAGAATTGTCTAACTGATTTGAACCAAATTTGGTACAGTTGTAGTGAGTGACACACAGGGACACCTCAATGGTGTTGTCTGTAATGAAGTCATCCACCCCGATCCAAGATGGTGGACACATGAACATTTGAGGTGCAAGAGATCTAACTTGTGGACCACAATTTGAACCAAATTTAGTCCATTTGTAAAGACAGTGAAAGGAAAGTAGACATTAGTTCTTACTAGAAACACTTGTTCATACTATGGGATTATTTTCTTAGTAAATCTAAATAAACCTTATGATGTTATAAGTTTGTATGTTCCAGGTTTGTTGTAATGTTGCAAGTAAATATGAAATGAGTTATCAGTTATATTTTTATATTTTAGGTAGAACGTTTGACTAAGAAAATTATCACTCAGGATAATGAGAATAAAGATTTACTAAATGAATATTCTGAAACGCAGAAAAATATGATGAATTCAGTAAGTTTAAAAATTTATATAATAAACATTTTTTTCTTTGTGCTATAACATTTTCCTAATTTGTTCTATAAAACATAATGTTTCCCAGAAATCCAGTAGGAAATCTGATCTTCAGAAACTGAAAGATAAACTACAGGATCATCTTCAACAAATATCCGATTTGCAAAATGAAAACAAGTATCTTTATAATGAAAATGATGGATTTATTCAAAAATTCAGAGATAGGTAAATATAACTCTGTTTATAACTGATGAGTTTACAACCTGTTCCACAAATAAATTAAGCCAGACTACTTCATTTTTTGCCTGCCTCACTGAAGTCAACAGAAAGTGCAACTCAGTCCTATGCATATTTGTATAGAAACATCCCACTGGCTTTCGTGGGGTTTACTCCCTAGTAAATGTACATAGTATTACAGCCTATATCTGCTTAAACTCAAGTATTAGCTAAACTGATGTGTGGATACTCACTTACTGTAAGGCATTTTCTTGAAGAAAGTCTCTTTCAGCTTTATAGACAAGTAGAAAACTTTTTTAGTTCACAAAAATGTACAAATTTTCCTACACTGAAGGGATGGGACAGGGTGTTTATAACGGGCTGATATGTATAGAAGCAGTGAGCCACTTACCATATTTCTCAAATTTAACAAGGAATGAGCATTTCTCAAAATCAAGAAGAGTGAAGATATCAGTATGGATTACAAAGGGACTAAACTCGAAGGTGTCAGAGGATCTTTCATTGTAAATTTCACACAACCCTATCTATTTATTTAATTATCTTAGCTGGCATGCGTGTCCTGGATTTGGCGATGGAATTCTCGTGACACGTTGTGAGAGTTCCACCGCTGAAGGGCGAGAGTTGTGGGCAAGAAAAAATGGCAGCAGGTGGTATCGGCGGGCCGCAAAACACACTAAGGAGGTGGGTTCGGCTGGCCGCCAGGAGGCGGCAGGACAGCCTGGCCAAGTCAGGCTGTCCCAGGAAAAGACAAGGCAACGGCAGCACAGCCTGGCCTGGCCTCCGGGAGTGGGAGTGGGAGTGGGAGGCAGCGGTGGCAGGATGGCCGGAGGAGACACCGGTGAGAGGGTTGAGTGGCAAACAGGCAACAACGTGAAGCCTCAGGCTCCCGTTGGAGGCCGGGGTGGGAGGGAAATGGGCGGTTGGACTTTACCGCCCTGGAGGAGGTTCTCTATTTGCCACCCACTGAGGTAAGATGCACAGTGTGGGGGGGAGGAGAGGAACAGAAGGGGAGGGAGGACAAGAGAAAGGGGAGCAGGAGGGAGGGGGCAGGGGAGGGAGGGCAAGAGAGTGTGGGGTGGGAGGGGAGCAGGAGGGAGGGGGAGGAGGGCAGGGGCAAGAGAGAGGGGAGCAGGAGGGGGAGGGAGGGCAAGAAAGTGTGGGGCAGGAGGGAAGGAGAGGGATGGCAAAAGAGTGGAGGGGGAGTGAGGTCAAGAAAGTGTGGGGCAGGAGGGAGGGGAGGAGGCAGGAAGGAGGGGAAGGGAGGGCAAGAGAGTGGGGCAGGAAGGAGGGGGAGGGAGGGCAAGAGAGTGTGGGGCAGGATAGAGGGGAAGGGAGGGCAAGAGAGAGTGGGGCAAGAGGGAACAGCCAGCTCCAAAAGCGTACAGATGCTCTGTGCAGGTAGGCTAGTACAACATATTCAACTAAATTTTTTTAGGCTTCATTGATTTTTTTAAAAAAGAATATTTAAAACTTGTACTATGCTTGGGAGTTGTTAGTGGCCACAAATTGTGAGGCAAAAACAAAATGCTCAAAACCATAGGCAGTCCTCACTTGTCAAGAAATACCCAAAGCTTAAATTCGGTTCTTGAGTAAACGCACTGGCTGACCTCCTAACAAAGTGCTTGCAGAAGGATGGTGTACTAGCAAAAAGCTGTTGTGCTAGCACACGTTTGGGCAAACTTAGCCCTCCAGCTGTTGTTGAACTACAACTCCCTTCATCCCCAGCCAAAATTGATTGTTCAACAACCACTGGAGGACCAAGTTTTCCCACCCAGTACTAGCTATTTGCACTAATACCGAAGCTTGCATTTGATGAAGGAAAATTCCACTGCCCCCTTTCACCTAGTTATGCCACCTACATAAGTCCTAAAGGTTGCATGTTTCTGCACCCTGCTGTTACAAGGGCCCCTTTTCTTGGAAACAATACTCTGCCCCGCCTGAATAGAGATTGACAATTGTTGACCACAGCTTGCCCAGACTTACCAGGCATAAGCATAGCTAAAGCTGATTGGTGCATTATTGCTGGTTTCTGCCTTATAATTGGTTCACCTTATCTACCAATGGCTAAGGTTTATTCTGCTTGTATTAGTATGACTGGTGTATACCATGAAACGTCGGCCTCTTATACTCAGTCCTATACCCTGTATGTAAACAGTACAAAATACTCTTGCCAAAAGCCTGAGTGTGTGCTCTTGGAAGAGAGACACCTGCTATGCCGTGATCAATAAAGTTTGAACCTGATGGACAGTGAGGGCTTCTGCTCATTAAACATACCCAGAATTCCTCTATCACATTCCAGTCTAGTGTTGCACTTCTGCATGCATGCTTGTGCTTGCCCAACAGTTGTGCAACCTAAAACAAGTCTTATTTGTCTCCAAGGGAACTTTTGTGTAAGAGCGCTGTAGTTCAAGGGTGCAATTCTGCAAATCCTCATTTTTAGTGCAAATTCTTGTTTTTTAATGCAGCTATGGAATCTTCTTGTGCTAGTATAACTAAGTGCTATGTTAGTCAAGATGTCAGCCACTATCACCCCAATAGCATTAGTGAAAAGAGATTTTCACTATTAGTGATTTTCAAGGAGCCCCTGGTGGCGCAGTGGTAAAACTGCCGCCCTGTAACCAGAAGGTTACAAGTTAGATCCTGACCAGGGGCTCAAGGTTGACTCAGCCTTCCATCCTTCCGAGGTCGGTAAAATGAGTACCCAGAATGTTGGGGGCAATGTGCTAAAATCATTGTAAACCGCTTAGAGAGCTCCGGCTATAGAGCAGTATATAAATGTAAGTGCTATTGCTATTGCTATTGCTATTTGTTGTTGTTGTTGCTCCCAGACCGCTAGCCTGACTCTATCCCTTTCTCAAACTCAAATATAGAACTGCATTCTGCCTTCCCCCCTCTTTTTACATACTAATGCTTCATTAGGCTATAATTCACACATTGGCTTCGCTGCAGTACTTGAACTTGAGCTGCAATCCTATGTATATGTGCTTGGAAGAAAGCCCCATTAAAGTCAGTGAGTCTTAATTCTGAGCAAATGCTTGATTTCCCTTTCCCATACCCAGCAAGAGAGGCCTTTAATTATCTTACATAAGAAAAACCCAGAAGAGGCACGCGGCCCATCTAGTCCAGCATCTTGTTTCACAGTGGCCCACCAGATGCTTCTGGAGAGCCCACAGGTAAGAGGTATGTGCATGCCCTCTCTCCTGCTGTTGCTCCCCATCAACTCCTATTTCTTTCTGGCATCCTATAGCTTCTTAGAAACTTACTGAATGAGAGATTTATGATTGGATCTCTGCCTCTTTACATTTTAGCAAATAGCTGAATAGGCCCTCCAATTTGGATTGGGACAGACATTCTTCTGTATCTACCATTTTCTTGATGAAAAGTTCCATATCCCTTTATGCTACTTGCCTCTAGGGGAAACTTACATGCTGGTTGTGTAGTTAGGTCCTTACTTTCTTCTCTACTCTCTCCCCTCTTCTGGGCCCCTTTTCTGCCTCACCAGTTCTATGTTTCTTCCTTGCTCTTGCACCAGTCAACCAGTCAAATTTATCAAATGGTCACAGACCCATTATAAAATACAAAAAGGAGCAAGAACGTCAAACCACAGATTACAGGAAGCATACCAAAATGTTTAAAAGAAAAAATTTAAAATAATTAATTAATAGCTGTGTGTAAATTAAATAAAAGGTTGGTTCTCAGGAATTGCCAGCAAAATGTTATAGGCAAAACTCTCACTGGCACCTATGTTGTATAGCCTAACATAGGTGGCACCAAGCCACCTGTGCTGCTGCAAGCTCATAGCAAAGTGCTTTTGCGCAAGAGCACATATACTTCAATTAGTGAGTCCGCACTCCAAAAGCACTAGATAGACTGGAAATACATTGGTGACGGTTAGATCATTTCTGATCTAACTAGTGCCAGTGGCATGTGGGCACGCTACTCAAAGTATTTGTGCTCTTGTGCCAAAGCACAAGACTACCAGCACTTTGCTATGAGCCCACAGCAGTGTGGGTAGATTAGCACTGCACATCTTAGGCTGTGCAACATGTGAGACATTGATTTCAGTCCTCTGATGGTATGTGTGTGTGGAAGCAGATTGCTGGTACTTACAGCAATGTGCTAAATGTCAGTATATACTGAATTAAGCCCGTGGCTTACTGAAAGTGGTATACTGAATGTAGGCCACTGGCCTACATATGGCAGCCTCCATACACACCACCAGCAGATTGGTCAGCATGAGCAGCAGCTGTTATGCTGTTGGGCTGAACTTTCCATTTAGAACATGAGGCTGTATTGATAGACTGTCATGGAAAGCAGACGAAGGCGAGCATAAGTTTTAATAGATATAGAATCAAACTGTAGCTTTGAAAAGCAAAACGTCTGCTTCTAGGTCTCAAACTCATTCAGTGTGGAAGGAAATAAATAAGAGATGTGCTACTTATTTGGAAGCAATTTTTACTCCCCATAGGTAATCTTATTTGGTCTAGAATATGTTGATACAGTAGGACCTTGTTGTCTGCGGATCCAGCATCCACAGTTTCGTGTATATGTGGTTGGGTAACTGGCACCTGACCTTGGTTTATGTGAGAAAAAACCGGCAATTAAAAGGTTAAGTCCCTTGGTTGGGGGGTGACCAGAAATGACCTCCAAGGTAATTTCTGGCCCCCATTTTGAGCACCGGAGTAATTTTGTGGTTCATTTACATGCCCTTCCGAACCTAACCCCTTCAATCCCATTGACTTAATGCCTCTGTATTTGCGGTTTGGGTATCCGTAGCACTAGCTCTGAATGGAACCCTGGCGAATACAGAGGTCCTCCTGTACTCTGATGTGCTTGCAATCCTTCTAGTAGCATAAGTGTTCCTGCTCACTAACAGTGTTGAAGATAGCTCCACATTCAAAATATGTGGATGTACACTTCAAATGCTCTTTGACATAACCATTTGTAGGGAACTACAGGGGTTTCTTAGTCTACTATTCAGACGTGATACCAAAATAGCTGTATCTGTGCACAGCATTCAGATGCAGGAGTGGAAGGCCAACCCAGCCTGTCACTCATTGTATCTTCCCCACCACTCATGGATACAGCGGCATTTGCCTGAAGAGGTGAATGTCACTTCCATGATGGTGGATGCTTCCACGATCAGGAGCCTTGGGCGCCCAAAGCTCCTGATCATAAAAGCTCCCACCATCATGGAAGTGACATTCACCTCTTCAGTCAAATGCTACCTTATCAGATGCTACCTTATCCTCTATCTCTGGCAATTTTCAAAAAACACCTGAAAACCCATCTTTTCACCCAAGCTTTCTCAACTTCCTAAATTTTGGGGGTTTTAACATCTGGTTTATTTTAAAATTAAAAATCCGATTTTGCGATTTTAATCAATGTAATTGTTTAATTGTTTTAAAATGTTTTAAAATTGTTGTTATATTGTTTTTAATTTGTTTTAGCTCTTTACTGTTTTAGTGGTTTGTTTTAATTGTAAACTGCTCTGAGCCATTTTGGAAGGGCGGTATACAAATCAAATAAAGAAATAATAATATTAAAAATCTGTGAACAGCAGGGAGGACATGGTGGGTGATGGGCTGGGGTGAGACTTCTACTTCCTCAACTGACTGCTGTGTGCAAGTACAGCTCTTTTGGTATCATGTCTGAATAGGGCTAAATATACTGTTGATTTTGACTTTTGACTGTTGTGAAAATAACAATAATCTATAATTCTATTTTTCAATTTTTGCTGAATATAGTATTTTTAAATAAACATATGAATATATGGAAGTTATTTTGTAGACATACACACAGAGGTTTCTATTGTTACTACAGAAATGTTAAGCAGTTTTACTGTAATTCTGATTTGTAGGGCTGAACTAGTATAAGACTCCCTGAAGCAAATGCTGTTATCCCAATACAAATGCAGAAACTAAAGCCTGGGCAATTTTTACATTCTTTTAATTTAATCTATGTATATCTAAAATATAGTACATTATTTATTTATTATATATGCAAGATTGATTAATTGATTGATTTAGTGCCATCAAGTCGGTATCGTCTCTTAGCGACCACATAGATAGATTCTCTCCAGGATGATCTGTCTTCTGTTTGGCCTTTAAGATCTCTCAGTGGTGCATTCATTGCTGTTGTAATTGAGTCCATCCACCTTGCTGCTGGTCGTCCTCTTCTTCTCTTTCCTTCAACTTTCCCCAGCATTATGGACTTCTCAAGGGAGCTGGGTTTTCGCATAATGTGCCCAAATTATGATAGTTTGAGCCTGGTCATTTGTGCCTCAAGTGAAAATTCTGAATTGATTTGTTCTGTGATCCATTTGTTTGTTTTCCTGGCTGTCCATGGTATCCTCAAAAGTTTTCTCCAGCACCAAAGTTCAAAAGCGTAAATACTTTTTCTGTCTTGCTTCTTCAAAGTCCAGCTTTCGCATCCATAGAGTGTCATGGGAAAAACCATTGTCTGAATGATTCTAATCTTTGTAGGTGTAGATACTTCACAGCATCTAAATATCCTTTCCAAGGCCTTCATTCCAACCCTACCAAGCGCTAGTCTGTGGCGTATTTCTTGAGTGCTGGATCTTTGACTGTTGATGGTCGATCCTAAAAGGCAGAAGCTATGCACCACTTCAATGTCTTCTTTATAAATTCTGAGGCTGGTTGCTGTACCCGTTGTCATTAGTTTAGTCTTCTTTACATTTAGTTGTAGTCCCATTTTTTCACTGGGCTCCTTGACTTTCATTACTAGAGCTTGCAGATCACCCACATTCTCAGCTATCAGAGTGGTGTCAGCGTAGCGCAGGTTATTGATGTTTCTTCCTCCAATTTTAAAGCCACACTCATCTTCTTCCAATCCAGCTTCTCTCAGTATATGTTCAGCATATAAATTGAATAAAGAAAGAGAAAGTATACAGCCATGTCTTACTCCTTTGCCGATCTGGAACCAGTCTGTTTCACCATATATAGGTTTCTCACGAGAACAATAAGGTGTTCTGGGATGCCCATTTTCCTAAGGATATTCCACAACTTGACATGGTCCACACAGTCGAAAGTTTTCTGTAGTCAATAAAGCACATATTGACTTCTTTTTGGTATTCTTTGACTTTCTCAATTATCCAGTGTGCATCAGCAATGATGTCTCTTGTTCCTTGGCCTTTTCTGAAACCAGCGTGAACATCCAGCATTTCTCTTTCCACGTAGGACTCTAATCTACATTGCATGATCCTGAGCATTGTTTTGCTAGCATGTGAAATTAAGGATATTGTGCAATGGTTTGCGCAATCTGTTCAGTCTCCTTTCTTTGGTATGGGTATGTAGACTGACCTCTTCCAATCTGTTGGCCACTATTTTGTTCTCCAAATTTGCTGGCATAGTTTGGTTACAGCCTTGACTGATTCTTCTTCTGTTGCCTGCCATACAGGTGAAACTCGGAAAATTAGAACATCGTGCAAAAGTCCATTAATTTCAGTAATGCAAATTAAAAGGTGAAACTGATATATGAGACAGACGCATTACATGCAAAGCGAGATAAGTCAAGCCTTAATTTGTTATAATTGTGATGATCATGGCGTACAGCTCATGAAAACCCCAAATCCACAATCTCAGAAAATTAGAATATTACATGGAACCAAGAAGACAAGGATTGAAGAATAGAACAATATCTGACCTCTGAAAAGTATACAATGTACTGTGCTTGACTGGCCAGCAAACTCGCCTGACCTGACCCCATAGAGAATCTATGGGGCATTGCCAAGAGAAGGATGAGAGACATGAGACCAAACAATGCAGAATAGCTGAAGGCTGCTAATGAAGCATCCTGGTCTTCCATAACACCTCATCAGTGCCACAGGCTGATAGCATCCATGCCACGCTGCATTGAGGCAGTAATTGCTGCAAAAGGGGCCCAAACCAAGTACTGAATACATATGCATGCTTATACTTTTCAGAGGTCCACCTCTCTTCCACCTCCTTGCACCAATAATGTGCAATAATTTAATTCCTGTGTACTCCATCTGGTGATGTCAATGTGCATAGGCGCCGCTTGGGTTGTTTGAAGAATGTGTTAGCAATGAAAAGATTGTTGGCTTGGCAGAAACTAATAAGTTGTTCTGCTTCGTTTCTGATTCCTAGGCCATGTAGGCTCACTGTGTTTTACTCCTTACCTTTTCCAACTTTGGCATTCCAGTTTCTAACCACCAGCATCACATCTTGCTTGCATGTTCTGTCAATTTCAGACTGGACTTGAGCATAAAACTCATCGATTTCCTCTTCTTCTGCATCAGTTGTTGGGGCATAGACTTGAAGAACTGTCATGTTAAAGAGTGGTCCATGAAATCTAATTGATATTAATCCATCACTGACTGCATTCCAAGTACTGTCATTGTTATATCTTTCCTGACTATGAAAGCAACACCGTTCCTTCTTTGGTTGTCGTGTCCTGAGTAGTAAACGGTATGGTTTTCTGACTGAAAGTGTCCCATTCCAGTTCATTTTAATTCACTGATGCCCAAGATGTCAATTTGTAGTTGAATCATTTCATCTTTCACTGTGTCGAGCTTTCCCATATATATTCATGCTTCTTACGTTCCACATTTCATTGTGCTTCTTTCTTTGCAGCTTCGGATATTCTTTTCCCGCACGGCAACATCAGCTGCTAGGTGTCCAAAAGGCTATAGTCTAACCGCATCATAAACAACATCGGTACTCTGAGAGATCCTCAGCTCTTCCTCAGTAGCATGTTGAGTACCATACGACCTGAGGGGTCTATCATCCAGCACTACATTGACAATCATTCCATTTTGTCTATCCATGTGGATTTCTTGGTAAAATACAGGAGTGGCTTACCATTGCCTTCTCCTGCGCAGTATGAAATGATACATTTGTTGTCACTGAAGTGATCATGCGCCTCCAGCACCTTCCTATATCACTGCTGCCCAATATAGGTGCCTGCTTGCTTTAGCTGGGCAGCTGGGATGACCTTCACGCTTTGGGTGACCCTACTGGGAATATACCTCCCAGCATACTTTGCTCATCCCTCTCAGGAACACCCCCCTATGAGGCAGCATAGCAGGACTGGGGGGGGGGGGGTTAGATACAAGAGAACTTCCTTATTCAAAAGTTCTCTATCCATGACTTTATGTATCTGCAGTGGAATCCTAGACATGGTTTCTTTAATCATGGGGCAAAAATAGCCAGCTTTCTGAGCCTATTGATACAATCGCACTGTGGCGTCTTTTGAGATGCTCCCAGAACCCAGCTCCGTGGAGTGAGAGGGAAATGACACAGCATCTCAGACAATTAGAGCGGGGCTGGAAGAGAACCTAAGACAAAGCGATGAGATCAACCTATAGATCATTTATGAGGTCCTATGAGGTAGCAGTGAGGGATGTGAAAAAAGAGGTTTGGGGGGCTGCCATTGCATCCGCAAGCTCATGGCCAGCCAAGGTATTTGAGATAGTTCGATCTTTGACAAATTGTTCTGGTACAGATCATGAAGTTAGAGAATTGGGTATTGGCTGTGAGGTTTTAAAGGGCTTTTTTGCAGATAAAATCTTGCTGCTCCACCGGGACCTCCTCCTTGCTCTTGATGCAACCGAGGAACTGGAGGCTCCGTGAGAATTTTTGAGAATTTTAACCAACTTTCAGAGGCCGATGTTGAAAAAATTCTGACGGCTATGAGGCCTACCACATGTCCCCTTGATCCTTGACCCTCCTGGCTGGTGAAGGCCGCCCGGGAGGGGTTGCAGACCTCCCTTGGGAATATTATCAATCATTCCCTGGAGATGGGGATTTTCCCAGGAGAGCTGAAGGAAGCATTGGTTAGGCCACTTTTGAAGAAGCCATCGTTGGATGCCTCGGAGCTAGCTAACTACTGCCCGGTATCGAATTTGCCTTTTTTAGGTAAAGTGATAGAGTGAGCGGTAGCAGTACAACTTAAGACGTTTTTGGAGGATGCAGCGATTCTCGATCCCTTCCAGTCTGGGTTTTGGCATGGGCATGAGGTAGAAACAGTCCTTGTTGCCCTGGCTGATGATCTCCATCACCAGCTTGATAGGGGAGGGTTGGTACTGCTGTTGCTCTTAGATCTCACTCTCATTTGACACTGTGGACCATGATATTCTTGTCCACTGAGTAGCTGCTGCTGGGGTTTGAGGTGTGGCCTTGTTGTGGCTACAAGTTGTGGCTTGTTCCTTCCTACAAGACTGGGAATATAGGGTGGCAATAGGTGATGAGAGGTCTTCACGTCAGGTACTAACATGTGGTGTCCCCCAGGGGGCTATTCTCTCACCTTTGCTGTTCAATATTTATATGCAGACGCTAGCAAAGCTGGTGAGGAGTTTTGGGCTAGGGTGCCACCAATATGCGGATGACACCCAGCTTTTTCTGCTGATGGACTGCAGGGCTGAGGACACCATAGCCCAGCTGACCAGGTGTTTGGAGGCAGTCGCAGACCGGCTGAGGCAAAGTCATCTACGACTTAATCCAGATAAGACTGAAGTTCTGTGGCTGGGGCCGAAGAGGTCAGGAGAGAGTTTTCAATTACCGACCCTTGATAGTGCTTGTTTGATACCTCAGCCTACTGTGAAGAGCCTGGGCGTGATTCTTGATGCCTCTTTGAATATGGAGGCTCAGATCATGGAGGTCGCTCGAAAGGCCTTCTTTCAGTTATGCCAAATACCGCGGCTGGCCCCCATCAGTCTCCTCCGGACGTAGCCACTGTGATCCATGTGATGGTCACTTCCAGGTTAGATTATTGCAACTCACTTTATGTGGGGCTGCCACTGTGCTTAACTTTGAGATTGCAACTGGTGCAGAATGCAGCAGCCAGGGCATCTTGGCGAGCACATCACTAAGGCATCTTGGCGAGCATCAGGGCATCAGGGCATCTTTCAGCAGCCAGGGCATCTTGGCGAGCATCACTAAGGCATCTTGGCGAGCACATGTGACACCTTTGCTTGTTCAGTTGCACTGGTTGCCGGTTGAGTCCCAGGTTAAGTTTAAGATATTAACCTTAACATTTAAAGCCCTACACGGTATGGGCCCTCCATACCTCCAAGACCGCCTGGTTCAATATGTCCCTCGCCGGGTCCTGAGATCACCCACAAGTAATGCCTTGGTGATCCTGGGCCCTAGAGATATTAAATTGCAATCAACGAGAGCCAGTATCAGAGCTCTCTATGATCTGTTGGCCTTTTGCAAGGCATGTAAGACTGAAATGTTCCACCAGGTATTCAGTCGCTGAGATAGCTGGTCATAGAGTGCTCTTGTAATCCATGGTTATTATGTCATATGGAATGAGTATTGTATGGGGTTGTGGTTTATGAGGCTGTGTAAGATATATTTTTATGAAATTTTGTTGTTGTGTATATTATTGCTTGTAAGCCGCCCTGAGTCCTATGGGAGTAGGGCAACATATAAATCTGAATAAAATAAATAAATAAATAAATGGTTTATTTAATCATGGGGCAAAAATAGGGCCATTTTCACCTATTCATTGTTCCTGAGTGGCTGGAAATGATGTCTGACATCATTTCCGGCCACAATTTTATATCGCAAGACCATTTTATGATTCTCTTCTCAACCCCCCCCCCCCGCCCCAGGGCGAAAATCAGAGGGTTTGAGGAGATCACTGGAGAGCAAGGTACTGTGCTTATTTCTGCTCCCCTCCCCTTTTTCTGGTGATTTTTAGCACACTTCAGCGTGCTTAGGAACCTAATCCCCTCCAAGTCCCATAGGGTTAAGGGCTCTCTATTCGACGTTTCACTATCCATGACAATAGGCTGGAATGGAACCCCCATGAAAAAAGAGGGCCTCTTTTATATATCTGAGTTTTTAAAATTCTGCAGTGGAATAATATGGAAAGTGAAGCAAAATTATTCCTTTGCAAAAAGCTGCAAAAATTAATCAAATTTGCTAAACTACCAACGATGTAACGGTGTGTTAAGGTGGTTTATGGGTTTTTCATTATTTTATTTTATGTATTTATTTTTTTACAGTTCAAGAAGGAAAGTAGGATATCTGTCAGAAATTCAGGTTTTGGAGAAAAATATTCGTAGACTGGAAGGACATTTAAAAAAAGTTGGTAAAGAACTTTATGGTGTTGAATTGACTTATGAGGAAACCAAAGCAAAATTGGAGGAACTGGAACAAAGCATCATCAAAGAACAAGCACGTTTCAAGGTTGTTTAAAGTTATTATTATATTTTAATTATTTTTAATATGTGAAAAGAATAGAATGCTGGCTGGTACAGAGTATTGGAATACAAGTCCATGAATCTCTTTAACATGAATCTATTTAATCTATTTATTAATCTATTTATTATTATTCCATATTATTTGCAATAAAAATTTGATATAACATAAAGTTCTTTAGGCCTATTCAATGAAACTGTCTCTGTGTGTGTGTGTAACCAGCTCTAATGGCAGCATATGTGCAGACTACTACTACTACTACTACTACTACTACTACTAATAATAATAATAATAATAATGGGGGCCACAGAAATCACCATCAGCCAATTACAAAAAGCAGCTTTACTGGGAACAGCCCCTGGTGGCGCAGTGGTAAAACTGCTGCCCTGTAACCAGAAGGTTACAAGTTCGATCCTGACCAGGGGCTCAAGGTTGACTCAGCCTTCCATCCTTCTGAGGTCGGTAAAATGAGTACCCAGAATGTTGGGGGCAATATGCTACATCATTGTAAACCGCTTAGAGAGCTCTGGCTATAGAGCGGTATATAAATGTAAGTGCTATTGCTATTGCTATTGCTATATTCTGCGACGATATCTATAACCATTGACAATAAAATTCTGGCATCCCAGGTCCTTGGGAAGGACTCGATGTCTGGATAAAACAAACCAGTCAATAACACCTGTCGGACTGTGTAAACAAGAAATAATAATAATAATTTGATTTCTCTACCACCCTTCCAAAATGGCTCAGAGCGGTTTACACAGAAAATAACAAACAAATAAGATGGAACCCTGTCCCCAAAGGGCTCACATTCTAAAAAGAAACATCAGATAGACACCAGCAACAGTCACTGGAAGTACTGTGCTGGGGGTGGATAGGGCCAGTTACTCTCCCCCTGCTAAATAAAGAGAATCACCACGGTAAAAGGTGCCTCTTTGCCAGTTAGCAGGCAAATTATGATATTTATTTCTATCCTATGAAATCATCGTCCGTTGATTTCTACAAATCAAGATGCTGTTAAGGACACAAGAGCAAGCCAGACTATATTTCTAATCATTTGGCAACCCGACACTGAACTCTTTGACTGTTAACCTGTTTAGCAACTGCTTGCAGCAGATGGCCTGTCCAGAAAGAGAGTTCTGCACACACAAGCAGTCTTTTCCACCCAATTCAAGTGTACATTGCAGTGTTCATTTAAGCCCTTTTGAACTTAATAGATGTGGAATTTGATGAAAGTGAAGATATGTATATTTGTATCCATAGTAGCACAGTTATGTATGATTAGTTGCTTGCAATTAAAGCTGAATTAGGTCCAATGTCTTGATGATTTGTACATACAGCTTTCAGCAACAAGTGGTTTCTTATAGAAAGGGGAAGTGAGTTTCTGCTTTTGGCAGAAGCCTCTAACAAACATTTCTTCTGTGGTACTTGAAATAACCACAAGTTCCCTGCATTTCCTGAATGGATACTAAAGGGACTGAAATTATGGTAAATTATCCTGCTCAAGAAAGGATTTTGTGTGCAATATGTGTAGTGAGTGCATTATGTTGTGGTGGGCAGAGTGCTGCACTTGGACATAGGATCTAGATTCAGATTTGTGAAGCTTGCTGGATATTTGGAATGGATACTAAGATGTAACAAAATCCTATGGAATTAATTTTTTATATATTAATATTTAAATAGCAGAATATAAGAAATAGTGAATGTTTCTGTACTTTATATTGCTCAGAGCTATCATTTGCACCACCACATTTTTCAAATTAAAAAATTTTTTTTGTTTAGCAACTTTCTACAATCTAATTCATAGAATATATTTTGGAAAAGGAATATCCATTTTATTTTTTTGCATTTGTTTTTTTTGTTTACTGTTATAAATTACATCATATATATTTTATATTACTTTTTACTTCTAGAACTTGCAAGATAATGTACAAAAGCAAATTAGAGATGAAATAAGTGCTTGGAAGCTGACCCAGGTAATGTTCCTGTTCACATGGGCCAACATTGTTTTTGAGATTGCATTTACAACATCTCTCTGGTATAGTTTATGGTGTAATTCTTTGAATAACTGACAATACACAGACATGGAGCAGTAAAACTTCATAGGAAGCTGCCGTATACTGAGTCAGACCGTTGGCCTATCTAGCTCAGTATCGTCTACACCAGTGTTTCTCAACCTTTTTGGAGTCAAGGACCAGTAAATTCTTTGTGTGGACTTTCAAGGATCGCTACATTCTTCCTGTGCAGTTTCCCAGACCAGCAGTTAGTAAAGGAGTTTCAAGTTTATCTATTAATACTATACTAAAGGCGTGCACAACTCAAATGACTTGGTGGGCCAAAACTGACCGTGTTGGCTGATGGGGGCCGAGGTCAATTTTTAGGATGCTGATTATTAAAGTAACACTGAAGAGCAATCAATTAATTAAATCAAATTAAAGTGAAATTAATTAAAATGCATTTAATCAAAATTTAACTTCTGGCAGGCTAAGATTAATTTAAATTAAAATAAAATAAATTGAACTAAAAATTCTAATAAAATACAATCTGTACAAAATACATCACATTTAACACGGAGCACTTCTAAGGAAAAATATTAGAGAAATTTTTCTCTTCATTTTTGATAAGAAGATTATACTTTGATCCTTCACCACTAAGGCTTTTATAAGAAGGAAAGAGAGAAGTGAGATGGGGAAAGAAAGAGGGAAAGAATAGGGCAGGCTTGGCTTGAGAAAGAGAGACAGAGGGATAGAAAAAGGAAAGGGGGATGGGGCAGGCTTGAAGGGAGAGAAAGAAAGAGAAAAAGCAAGAAAAGAAAGGTGGGAAAAGAATAGGTAGGTTTGGCTTGAGGGAGAGAGAGAAAGTTTAAAACCAAACTGATGGAAAGAACCACCCCACCGCGCAGCACCTCGCTCTGCTTGTCACTTGCTTTCCCATGCGGAAAACCTCATGAATTTTTAAAAATTCCAATGCATGGCTGGGGACGGCTGCCGGAAATGGGGTGAGCCAGTAGTCCTTTTACCTTCCCCCCAACCCCCTGCTGCAAACCTCCGTGTTTATATATATATATATATATTTTTTCAATTGCAGCTGCCGCACAGCCGAGGGGATGGATGTGTGTAGGGGTGTGTGAGTCAGTAGTCCTCTTTCTAACCCCCCCTCGGCCCAGCCGTGGCAGATACTGATACCAGAGCGATGCCGAGGCCTACTGTCTGGCCCGGCGTCGCTTCCCAACTGCGAGGCGAACTTGCGCAGTTAATAGAATTAACTGTGCAGGCACACCATGCAGTTGGGAAGTGACGCCGGGCCAGACGGCAGGCCTCGGCGTCACTCTGGTATCAGTATCTGCTGCCACCGCCAGGGTGGGGTGAGGGGTTAAAAGGAGGACTACTGGCTCACACACACCCCCAGCCATCCCCTCGGCCGCGCAGCAGCTGGAATGGATACACACACACACACACACACACACACACACACACACACACACACACGGAGGTTTGCAGTGTGTGGGGGGAGGTGTAATTGCCCAAGGCGCGGATCAGCACTCAACTTGTCATGGACCGGCAGTTGAGAAACTGTGGTCTACACAGACTGGCAGCAGCTTCTCCAAGGTTGCAGGCAGGACTATTTCTCAGCCCTATATTGGAGAAGCCAAGGAGGGAACTTGAAACCTTCTGCTCTTCCCAGAGTGGCTCCATCCCCTGAGGGGAATATCTTACAGTGCTCACATGTGGTCTCCCATTCAAATGCAAATAGGGCAGACCCTGCTTAGCTATGGGGACAAGTCATGCTTGCCACCACAAGATGAGCTCCACAAGACCACAGTGCTTGCTTCCACAAGACCAGCTACACCTTCTTTGCAGGTGTAGTGTGCAAAGAGGGAAGGCTGGAAAGTAATACGAAAAATATGCACAGCCCTCCCATTCCATAGAATGCTCTTGGTGCATTGCTTCTATAAATACCAATATGCCAAAGTGGGGGAAGGAAGAAACGGGACATTATTGAAGTCTATGGGAATTCCTCTACATGTGACATTGTGCCCTCAAGCAGGGAATAATCATGCCCTCAAAGTTAATAAAATATAGGAAATTTAACCCCTCTAAACCCAGACTTTAAAAAACAAAAGTTAAAAAATCCAAGTGTTCTGAGTTCACAGAATTAAAAGAAGAAACACAAAGGGAAAATGCATTTTTGTATTGCTCTAGCCTGGTGAATTTATTTTATTTACTTTTATTTATTTAACATATTTTTATACCGCCCAAAACTTACATCTCTGGGCAGTTTACAACAAGATAAAAACATTAAAACATTAGTTAAAAACAAAAACAAGATATTTAAAACACAACAATTAAAAAAAATTTAAAACAATATTCTAAAACAGCATTAAAAACAATCAAAACAGTATCAGTTAAAAAGCCTGGATGAACAGATGCGTCTTTAAAGACCTTTTAAAAATTGTCAGAGATGTGGAGGCTCTTTTTTCACAAGGGAGTGCATTCCAAAGCCTCAGGGCAGCAATGGAGAAGGCCCGAACTGCAGTGCTGAGAAGGGTGGTGTACCCAGGAAAGAACTGTGCCCCTGGTACAAGAGGGATTAAAAAGTTTTTTAGTTTGATTTAACTAAACACAAAGGAATACATGGGGAAATCATGGCTATAGTTGTGTAGGAGTTGCTAGCTGCCCTTGATTGATTCTAACTGATAACAAAACAAAAATTATTTTAGGTCAGGTAGCAACTATTTACAACAAAACTGTACAGGGCTTTTCAGGTTTTCTTTATTCTTTCCCTCACCCTACACCTTTAATTTGACCTAGGGTTTGCCAGTACTCGGGACAATATTCATTTTTACTGTCAGGGCTCAGTCAAAGAGTATGTGAAATAATGTGATTCATGAGCATTTGTATTTGTATTCACTAACCATAAGATCTTAAATAGTCCTAAAACTCCATGCAAATACAGTTTTCAGGATGTTTTCTCTTCAGGCTGCTGCAACATCTACAGCAGATGCAAGAACTTGAGGAAGTTCACACCTTTACCCTCGGACTCAGATCAGGGCTCCTTCAAGTAATAGTGACCACATTCATAGAATACAAAGAGAATGACTGAGTTACCTTAATTAATCGAGTTTTAATCAATGTAAAAAAAAGATACAAACAGCAGAGTTATTTGCAAAACAAAGCAGGAGGTTTCTGGCATGAAATTCCTGGCTACCTTATTGACTGAACTTAGCACATCCAGTGAACTTACTTTTGAGGATCCAGTCTCATGTTGGGGAATGAGTTATTACCTGGTTGCCTTGGAGCAATTACCAATGGCAAACATGCAGCATGTTAATGAATAGTCTGCACTGACCTTCATTAGAACAAGTACATGTATGTTAAACATAGTTGCCTCTTATTTTCCTATGTAAAACTAAAAGCAAACGTGTTACAATATCTTACCTTACTTTCACAAGTATCTGTGACTTAAATTCACAATTAAGTGTTGATATTGCCACTTTCCATCATTTTTACTACTGTGTTTGTATTTTTTCCTCTACTGATTCCTGTGGTTATGTTTGCCAACATTACTTGGAATGTTCAAAGCAAATTCTGTCTAGGTAGCCATTTCAGGTGCTTTTGACAGTTGCTTCCATTCCCACTTGTGGGAGAGTGTCTCACTGATTGCATCGTGAGCAAACTTTTTATCTATTGGAGCGTTTTTTGACTGTCCCTTCAACATGACTAGAATTATAAATCCAGACATGACTAGAATTATAAATCCAAGACTTGGTTCCACCTGGATTTTTTCTTGTTTAAAATACAATTTACAATGTACAGTGATTACAGGTAGCTGGTGAGAGACACACACACACACACACAGAAACACACACACACACACACACACCCTGCCCAAAAATAGTAATATTGGATAAAAATTAGGTCATTTCCATTCCCTTTGATTAGACTGGGTTTGATTGTGGAAGCAATTGCTTAACGTCTTTCCTCATAAAGGGAAGTACCATAAGCTCTTAAGAAGAGACTGGTGAGCTCTCCTTAACTTGCCTTGGATTAAATCAGAAATGATCTCCCCCCCCCCCCCACTAAAAACTAGAAGACTACAGACTATTTTTCTGCACCAATCCAAGGCTCAAATAACCCTCCAACACTGTCTGCTCTCCCAATCTTGAAGGAGTTGGTGTGGTGGAGTGGCCAAGAGAGGAAGTAAAAATCAGAACTTCCTCTGTTTTGCACGTCATGTCTGCTATAAATTTAGTAGGTGGCCTTGGGCAAGCCACTCACTCTCTCAGGACCACCTCCGCCCCACATCTGCAACTTGGGGATAATATTTACCTGTCATAGAGAGTAGTTGTAAGAATAACAATATAATATACTTGGAACATTTTGAACACTTGGAAGTGCTGTACAAATGCTAAATGCTAAATATTATTAGGCCTCCCCCAAACATCCTACTTCCATCCCTTTCCTTGCCTGGTAAGCAGCAGTGGTAGCAAGAGCAGAAACAATAGCACACAGGAAGCAGAGGAAGATATATCAAGTTACTGAGGTTTCTTCCTCCAACTTTGAAACCATGCTCATCTTCTTTCAATCCAGCTTCTCTCAGTATATGTTCAGGATATAAGTTGAATAAATATGGAGAAAGTAGACAGCTGTGCCTTATTCCTTTGCTGATCTGGAACCAGTCTGTTTCACCATATTCTGTCTGGACTGTGACTTCTTGTCCTGTGTATAGGTTTCTCATGAGAACAATGAGATGTTCTGGGACACCCATTTTCCTAAGGATATTCCACAACTTGATATGGTCGACAAAATTGAAGGCTTTTCTATGATCAATAAAGCACATATTGACTTCTTTTTGATATTATTTGGCTTTCTCAATTATCGAGCATGCATCAGCAATGATGTCTCTTGTTCCTCAGCTTTTTCTGAAACCAGCTTGAACATCCGGCATTTCCCTTTCCACGTAGGACTCTAATCTGCATTGGATGATCCTGATCATTATTTTGCTAGCATGTGAAATTAAGGATATTGTGTGATGTTTTGGACAGTCTGTTCAGTCTCCTCCCCCCCCCCCCCCCGGTATGGATATGTAGATTGATCTCTTCTAATCTGTTGGCCACTATTTTGTTCTCCAAATTTGCTGGCATAGTTTGGTTACAGCCTTGACTGATTCTTCTTCTGTTGCTTGCCATATTTCTGTAGCTGTTCCATCAATTCCTGTAGCCTTCCAACTTGGTAATGTCCAGAGTGCTGATCTAACTTCATCTTCCCGTACTAGAGGTTCTTGCAAGTAGGGAAAATCTTCTAGAGTATATTGGATGTTGACGTCGCCGCTGTACAAGATTTTCAGTATACTCCTTCCATCTCTGTTTGATCTTCTCTGAATCATTTACTATCTGTCCTTTGGCATCCTTTAACATACCCATTTGAGTTTTTGGAAGCTCCTTCTGAGTTCAGGGATCTTTTGGAAAACTTGCCTTGTTTTTCTGTATCTATTTCCATCCTCAAGGTTTTTACAGGTGTCATTGTACTACTGCTTCTTGTCTCTTCTAGCAACTTTCTGAAATTCCCTATTAAGTTCCTTCCTGAGGTCTTTATCTTTCTTGACTTTGGCTTCTCTCCTCTTCTTGGCAATTTCCACCGTCTGTTCTGACATTCATTTTGCTTTCTTCTGTTACTTGGTCTTTGGCAGTCTCTTTTCACATTGGTCCTTAACAACTAGAGCCAGTTAAAAAATAAAACAGCACAAAAACAATGGATTCATATCAAACTAAAAGCCCAGTGACCTAAACACATATGTGCAGCTTACTGAACAGCAACTAAAGAAGGGAACAATCAATCTTCTTGAAGGAGGGGATTCCACAGCTGATAAAGCTCTGTTCTGTGCCTTGGCCAACCATAGAGAGCTGGTCTTATGGTAGCAAGCATGAATTGTACCCTTTGCTAAGCATGGTCTACCTATAGACTGACAGGGTGAGAGTGATTCACTTGGTACTGTTGGATCTCTCTGTGACTATTGATGTGTGTTGACTGTGACAGGAACCAGCCAAAGGTAATAACAGCTCCTCCCAGATAGGGAATGGTGATAAATGGTGATGGATGTCTGCTGTTCTACTCCTTGTGGCTATCCTGTGGGGCACTGTAAAGTTTATATCTCGTCACCATTTAAAAAAACACATTTTAATGAAAACACAGAGAGAACATCCAAAGATTGGGAGTGCAATTACCATATTGGGGATGGATTCTCTCTGTTCCAATCTCTTCTTTTTTCTTCTTTCCAATATCCCTGGATATGGTTCCACTTGTCTTCTCTTAGGAACTGAGTAGTCTGGAAAGTTGATAATGGATTATGCACATGTGCCCTTGCACTCTCATAATAACAAAAAACCTGGCTTGTTCCCTGAAGAAAGTATATTTTGAACCATTCTGCAAAAGTGGACTCCAGTAGGTAGAAAAGTAAATTAGAATAGATTTAAAAACAAAAACAAACCATAAGTACAATGTATAGGGGGAAAATGATCCTAGGTTTAATGAGGAAAAAATTCTGCGACTGCACTCTTGTGGGAAGAAAAGAAATCAGAACATAGAGGAGCATAATTGCATTTCTGTGGACTTTTAAAAGAAAAAGAACATTAAATCTCAGACAGGCCTTTATTTGCCCAAATGTGAGGGGCTTCCCCACCCCAGGAGGAGAGGTCTGCTTCAAAGTGGTTAGGATTCCTCATGGCAAAGAGACAGGCAAGAGGCAAAGGTGGGTGCTTGCTGTAGGACAGGTTTGTTGCTCCAGTGTGTTTCACAGATGCAGTGCTACTCTGCTGCCAGTGCCCCAGAGGAACACAGGAGGGCTGCATAATTCATTTCTGACACAACCATTTCTTGCTCTTTCTCTGCCAAGGGCTAACCCTTTCTGTAAGCATCCTTCAATAGACACCCTTTGGCATCTCCAGGCAGATCTTGGAAAAGCCCTTATCTGAAATGCTGGAGAGCCACTGCTGGTCAGAGTAGACGGTATTTATCTAGATGGACCAGTGCTCAGTCTCAGCATCCTATGAGTCCATCTCTGACAGGCTGCACTCAGATGCGCCTCCCAGTTTCTCTTTTCACCTGCTCTCTCTGGGGTAGCCACTGTCAGGGGTGTATCTAGGGTTGGGCAGGCAGGGCACATGCCCTGGGCGCCACTTGAAGGGGGGGGCACCATTTTTTTAAAATTAATTTTTTTTTAAATGGCCACCAAAAACAAAATAGTCACCGTGCATGCTCAAATGGCCTCTGTGAGGCCCCAGGCCATGCCAGGCCTTGCAGAGGCCATTTGAGCATGTGCGGTGGCCATTTTGTTTTCAGCGGCCTTTAAAAAAATCTATTTTAAAAAATGGCCAGCACACATGCTCAAATGGTCCCTGCAAGGCCCTAGAGGCCAGTGGGGGGAGGGGGAACCTTTGCATACCCCCCCAGCCTTTAGAAAGCCCCCTGAAGGAGCTACAGATATTTTTAAAAATATATGTAATATAAGTCACTGTACACATATTCAGTTTGGCACTATGTACAGAGAATCAGGGCTTGTTAATACTGAGCTGAAGCTTATGAGTTAGGATTGTATTCATTTGCTCTTACTTTGCTACTTGTGATAAGTGAGTTAAATGGGATGTCTTAATAATATGGCTATTAATGGTGAGTTTGTCTTTGAATCAGTGTGAAATCCTTAGTATTAAGGCCCACTGGGAGTTTCTTGCTCTCTTTCTCTCATTTTAACTGTCTTTCTGAAATACTAGAAAATATTCCAAGCAGTGACTGTTTACTCTATATATCTTTTAATTATTTTCAGAGTATCTGAGAAAAGTCAAATTCTCCATTTATTTTTTAAACTTATGTAATAGTGATGCTACAATGCATAGTAGAGAATTAGACAGGCACTTCTGTTTCCCAAATACATCTCCAGATAGTATTTGGGTATTTCATGAGCCCCAGCATACTGAAATTTGTAGTTTTCCAGCATTTTTTGTTCTGGCTATGGCTACGTCCACTGCTAAATATTTTTTGAAATATTAAAAGATTAATGAGCTTGACTTGTATTTTTCAGCTGATATTATGGTAAAATTATCTGAAAGATGGATGTCAGATGTTTGGACAGGGGGTGCAATTTCAGTGCTTGCCCTAGATGCTATTTTCCCTAGATATGCCTCTGGCCACTGCCAGAAACTCATTCACCAGAGTTGTAAATAGCCAGGCTCACTCTCTTGGGCCCCACCCTTCCTCATCACAGACCATGTGTGTCAGAGCCAGATCAGCTCTGTTGGGACTTCCACAAGGTCCCAGGGTAAATATGTCAGGATTACTGTGCTCAGCTACGGACCTGCTGAACCCTGGAGTGCTGTGGGTGGGGACTCATAAGAAGAGCCCTACTGGATCAGGCCATGGCCTATCTAGTCCAGCATCCTGTTTCACATAGTGGCCCACCAGATGCCTCTGCGGAGCTCATAGGCAAGAGGTGAGGGCATGCCCTCTCTCCTGCTGTTACTTCCCTGCAACTAGGGATGTGGACGGAACTGTGGAGGCACGGTCTGGTACCAGCAGGGGTCTGCCTTTAAGGGCGGGGGAGTTGCACTTACTCCTCCTGCCACTATCCCCCTGCCAGCGCTCCGTTTTTTAGCAATGATTCTGGGCCAGCAGCGTTCCTCCCTGCCACCTCTGCCCCTGTTGTTTGCCAGAAATAGCAGAAGTAGCTATCGCACGTGCACCCTCTGTGCACGTTGCACGTACATGTCATGCACACAATGTGCGTGGTGGGTGCACGCGCGCGGCAGTAAGAAAAGTAGCAATCACACATTTTTCTTACTGCCGCGCGCGTGCACCCACCACGCACATTGTGTGCATGACATGTACGTGCAACGTGCACAGAGGGTGCACGTGCGATAGCTACTTCTGCTATTTCTGGCAAACAACAGGGGCAGGGGCAGCAGGGAGGAATGCTGCCACCCCAAAATCATTGCCAAAAAATGGAGCACTGGCAGGGGGAATGTGGCGGGAGGGGTAAGTGCAACCCCCCACACCCTTTATTCATTCATTCATTCATTCGATTTCTATACCGCCCTTCCAAAAATGGCTCAGGGCAGTTCATACAGAGAAATAACAAATAAATAAGATAAACAAAATGGCTCCCTGTCCTCAAAGGGCTCACAATCTAAAAAGAAACATAAGACAGACATCAGCAACAGTCACTGGAAGTACTGTGCTGGAGGTGCATAGGGCCAGTTACTCTCCCCCTGCTAAATAAAGAGAATCACCACATTAAAAGGTGCCTCTTTGCCAAGTTAGCAGGGGTAGCTTAAAGAACCATCCCCCGCTGGTGCCGGACCACTGGACTGGGCAACGTTTGAACTGGTTCTGAGGCCTCTGTCATCGCCTCTGGACCGGTTTGTGCACATTCCTACATGCAACTGGTATTGAGAGGCATCGTGCTTCTGAGGCTGGAGGTGGCCCACAGCCACCGGACTAGTAACCATTGATAGACCTGCCCTCCATGAATTTTTCTAAGCTCCTTTTAAAGCCATTGAGGCTGGTGGTCATCACCACATCCCATGGCAAAGAATTCCATAGATTAATTATGTGCTGTGTGGAAAAAGTACTTCCTCTTGTTGGTCCTAAATTTCACAACATTCAGTTTCATGGGATAACCCCTGGTTCCAGTGTTGTGAGAGAGGGAGAAACACTTCTCTCTGTCCACTCTTTCTACTCCATGCATAATTTTATATGCCTTGATCATCTCTCCCCATAGTCACCTCTTTTCCAAAGTAAAGAGCCTCAGATGTTGTTGCCTAGCCTCATAAGGAAGGTGCTCCATGCCCCTGATCATCTTGGTTGCCCTCTTTTGCATCTTTTCCAGTTCTACAATATCCTTCTTAAGATATGGTTCTCCAGATGTGGCTGCACCATAGATTTGTATAAGGGCATTATAATATCACTTTTATTTTCAATCCTTTTCCTAATGATCCCTAGCATGGAACTGGCCTTTTTCACAGCTGCCGCGCACTGAGTTGACAGTTTCAATGAGCTGTCCACCATGACCCCAAAGTCTCTCTCCTGGTCAGTCACCAACAGCTCAGATCCCATCAGCGTATATGTGAAGTTGAGTTTTTTTGCCCCAATATACATCACTTTACACTTGCTGACATTGAACTGCATTTGCCATTTTGTCACCCACTCCTCCAGTTTGGAGAGATCTTTTTGGACCTCCTGACAATCTGTTGTGGATTTCACTACCCTAAATAGTTTACTGTCATCTGCAAATTTGGCCACTTCGCTGCTTACTCCAACTTCTAGATCATTTATGAACAAGTTAAAGAGCACTGGTCCCAGTATCGATCCCTGGGGGGAACCCACTTCCTACTTACTTCCATTGTGAGAACTGTCCATTTATTCCTACTGTCTGCTTCCTGCCATTCAACCAGTTAACAATCCACACATGAACCTGTCCCCTTATCCCATGGCTGCTACATTTACTCAAGAGCCTTTGGTGGGGAACTTTGTCAAAAGATTTTGGACGTCCAAGTATACTATGTCAACTGGATCACCTTTATCCACATGCCTATTGACACTTTCAAAGAACTCCAAAAGATTAGTGTGGCAAGACTTAAATAAAACTTGCCCTTGCAGAAGTCATGCTAGTTCTCTTTCAGCAAAGCCTTTTCTTCTATATGTTTAACAATTTTGTCCTTACGTATGCTTTCCATCAATTTACCTGGCACCGAAATTAAGTTGACCATCCTGTAATTTCCCAGCCCCCCCCCCCGAATCCCTTTTCGAAAATCGGAGTTACATTGGCTAATTTCCAGACCTCTGGTACAGAGCCTGATTGTAGAGACAAGCTCAGCAATGCCACATTTGAGTTCCTTCCCAACTCTTGGGTGGATGCCATCTATCCTTGGTGATTTGTTATTTTTTAGCTTTTCAAGACAGTTTAGAACATCTTCCCTTGTCACTTCAAATTGGCTCAGTTCTTCAGCCTCTAAACCTGAGAAGCTCAATTCCAGGGAGGGTATATGTTCAGTATCCTCCGCCATGAAGACAGATGCAAAGAACCCATTCAGCTTTTCTGCAATCTCCTTATTCTTCTTAATTATCTCTTTCTCGTTCTCATCATCTAAGGGGCCAACTGCCTCCCTGTCAGGTTTTCTGTTTCTTATATATTTAAAGAAGTTTTTGTTATTCCCCTTGACACTTCTGCCTATATGCTCCTCAAACTCTTTTTGTCTCCCTTAGTGACTCTTGCATTTATTAATTTTGCCAGAGTTTATGTTCCTTTCTGTTCTCTTCATTTGGCACAGGACTTCCATTTTCTGAATGAAGTCTTCTTTCCAGTAGCATAGGGAGGCTAGCAGTGGCCCCAGTTCAGCCTGCCGCCAGCAGGCCCCCTACCCAAGCCCCCTTTGTTTGATGTCAGACATCAGCGTCTAATGTCAGAGGCAGAGTGCGTGACTGGGCGTGAGGTGCAGCCCTTGAGTGCGGTGGCCTGGGTCCTTTGAACCAGTTCACACTATGGTGACTCCGCCCCTGCTTCTTCTCTTTTACAGCTTCCCTGACTCTACTTGTTAGCTGTGCTGGCATCCTCCTGAACTTGGTGGTACCTTTCCTCCTGGGTATACATTCCAACTGAGCTTCTAGTATTGTGGTTTTAAATAAGTTCCATGCTTTCTGAGTGATTTGACCCTCCTGACTTTCACTTTCACTTTCCTTTTTACTAGTCCCCTCATTTTTGAGAGGTTTGCTCTTCTGAAGTCCAATGCATTTGTGTTGGACTTCCTTGACAATTCTCCACTCAGATATATGCTGAATTGGATCACTGTCGTCATTGCTCCCCAGTGGTTCCTCAACTCTAACATCTCGCACTAGGTCCTGGGCACCACTCAGGATTAAGTCCAAGGTCACCATCTCTCTTGTTGGTTCTGCAACTAACTGTTCTAAGGCACAGTCATTTAGCATGTGTAGAAATTTGGCCTCTCTTTCATTACCTGTATGTGAATTTACCCAGTCTATATATGTGTAGCTGAAGTCACCCATTATTACTGCCCTGTCTCTATGTGGTATTTGCTTGTCCAACTCCTGGCCACTCTCAGTGTTTTGATCCAGAACACAATAGCATGTCCCTAGTAACGGATTTCCTTTCAGTCTTTATATTGTTAGCCATAATGATTCTGTGGAGGACTCCGGTCCACCTAGGTTTTCAAACTTGTTTTCTAGCTTGTTGGAATCTATCCCTTCTTTAATATACAGTGCTACTCCTCCCTCAATCCTCTCCTCCCTGTCCTTTCTTTAGAGTTTATATCTAGAAATAACAGTGTCTCACTGGTTCTCACCATTCCACTAGGTTTCCATTACACCCATTATAGCTATGTTTTCATTAGTAACCAAGCACTCCAGCTTACCCATCTTCACTTGGAGGCTTCTGGCATTGGTATATAGACACCTATATGCCAAATCCCTCACCTTGTGTTGGCATGTGCCAAATCCCTCATATGCCAAATCCCTCACCTGGTGTTGGCATGTGCTGTCTCCCTTATCATGATTTGACCTTCTTGGCCAGCTGCCATGTGTTTCCTTTTGCTCAGCTCCTGGCTCTACTCTGTCCCCTTCTGGTTTATCTTAAACCTGTGCACCCTCGCACCTTAGAGGATTTTTCTGACCAAACCAGATACCGCCCAGTTCCTGTTGGCAACCCCCAGGTGTCATTTTAAAAGCTGTTCTGTGACCTTTTTGATTTTAAGCGCCAGCAGTTTGTTTCCATCTTAGTTCAAGTGGAGGCCATCCCTTTTGTACAGGTTTCACTTGCCCCAAAATGTATCCCATGCCTAACGAATCTAAACCCCTCCTTCTGGCACCACCATCTCATCCACACATTGAGATCCCTCAGCTCTGACTGTCTTGCTGGCCCTGCACGAGGAGCAGGTTGCACCTCAGCGAACTCTACCCTGGGGGTCCTGGATTTCAGTATGCTACCTAGCAGCCTAAATTTGGCCTCTAGGACCGCCTGACTGCATTTCCCAACATGGTTAGTGCTGACGTGCACCATGACAGCTGACTCTTCCCCAGCACTGCCTAACAACCTAGCTAGAAGCAGCGTGACGTCCACAACCTTTGCACCAGGCAGGCGAGTCACCGTGTGGTCTACACATGAGTCACAGACCCATCTGTCTCTGGCCCTAATGACTGAATCACACACTACTAGGAGGCATCCACCCCCTGGAGCAGAATCCTCTGTGCGAGAGGATATGGGAGCATCACCAAAGGAAGGGGTTCCTGCTAAGGGAGTGTTTCCCTCTTCCTCAGACCGATGTTCTCCTTCCCTGAGACCTTCATTCTCCATGACAGCAGAAGCACCATCAGCATGGGAGTAGGATATCTCTATCACATCTCTGAGGGTCTCATCCACACACCTTTCTGCCTCCCTGAGCTTCTCCAGGTCAGCCACTTTGGCTTTGAGGGAACAAGCTTGTTCCCTGAGAGCCAGGAGCTCCTTGCACCGAGCACACACCCAAGACTTCTTCCCCTCACTGACTTTTTAACCACCACCCCCTTTCCTTCAGGTGTTTCTTCTGTCTTCCTCCCCTCCAGTGCGAGGAGCTACTGTGTAACTGGTGGAATTCTTGGCAGGGTCTAATGCCTCTAACAAGCTGGCTGACATCCCTAAAGAGTTCCTTCTCCTTAAACAATAGATAAGTGCCTTCCACAACCTAAGTGACTATTGTTGCCTAGGCTGTAATGGGTTTTGCTAGGACCCTCTTATCTGTTGATGGATTAGCCAGTTGCGGCATCCTCCTTGTTCTGCTGCACTAGAGCTGAAGGTTGGATTATTTTGTTCTTCTTAGCTATGCATAGCTAGCCAGTAAAATCAACTCTTTTTTATATATTATTAACAGAAAAGGGTTAAAGCACTGCAAAAAGAAATAGAAAAAACAGGAAAGGAAAATAAGAAAGTACAAGAAAAATTTCTGAAGAAATTAGCACAGATTGTGCAGCGTGTGGCTGATCAACAAGCACTGCTTGCAAAAAACACAGAAATGCAAAAAGCAAATATTAAGGTAAGTTGAAGCTAGGCAATGCTGCAATGCCAAATGCCATCCTTTACCCCTCACCCCTCACTCAATGCAACGGGCAAACTGCTGGGCTATGTAGGCAGGCCTACACAGAATTGATGAAAATTGAGGTTTCAAAATCAGCATTTGTAATAAGACAACATACAAACTTTAGAAATCCTATTGTTATAAATATAATGTTCTCGAATAAAAGAATATTTTAAAATTAAGTGTATAATAATAGATGGTTTTCATCTGTAAGGACTTCTGAAGAATACAAAAACCACCCAGCTAATAGTATTTTCAAAATAGCAAGTAATGGCAGTGACTAATTGAGTTAGCCCTTCCCCAAGAAAAATGTACTAGAAACAGTGTGACAGAGATCACATCATTAGTCTTTTGGAGGCTTATTGGGGGTGTGGCAAGAATTATATATCTTTGTCCTTAGCTGTAGATATATTTTGGCTCAAACTTAGAAACAAAGTTCATATAAGCATCCTTATAGATGGATTAAAAGTCCACCTTGTTCCTTTCTCATTGATCGTTTCTTGTTCCTTAAGCATTGTTCATGAAAACTATTCAGTGTATACAGTTTAATTACAGATGTTATTCATTAGCCAATAGAGCAGAACAGTTGTGTTTTCTAAAAGACGATTTTCTTCTTAGTGATAGCACAGTGAAACTTTGTGTGGCTTTCTTGATCCGTCAAGATCCATAAGAATGGGTTCTGCGCCTGCACAGAGACCATGCAGTAGTCATGCCTCAGCTTGTTGAGGCGTCCGTGTCCCACGCTGGCAGCGTGCTATTTAAGGGCAGGTTGGGCGCCGTCTTCCTCAGTTCTTTTCTGACCACCATAGCGTTTAGACTTCGGTCTCCCGCCTCCTGTCGGTTAACTTCCTCTGTGAGTTCATCTGTTTCTAAAAAAAAAAAAAAAATCTTTAATTATTCTGTGTATGACCTTGGACTGGCTAGCAATCTACGTTTTGACCACATTTTTCTGGCTGACAAACTTGACTGGCTATTCTGACTCGGAACGCCCCTGACTACCCGATTGTGCGCTCCATTATGGCTGAGGAGAAGAAGTCCTTCAAAAGGTGTGACGGATGTAAAGCCAAGCTCTCTTCAAATGACTTGCACGACTTGTGCTTACTGTGTTTGGGAGAAGAGCACAATGTCTCGACCTGTCGGATATGGTTGTCATTTTCGAAACAAACACGCAAGAATAGAGTGCTTTGATTGAGGGCTGCTATTTATGACGAGGTCTTAAGTCCTTCGACACCGGGCAAGCCACATTTGTCGGCTTCGAGGACAAAATTGCCGATGAGGTCGACATCGGCACCTCCCTTGATATCGACACCCCATTGGTCGAAGTCTACTGAATCGGCCCCGGTGTTGACGCCGGCCTGCCCGGCATCACACCCTTCCGCTTCAACATCAACAGTGCGCACTGTTTCTATGACACCGTCTTCAGCATCAAAATCCGCTCGTGTACCGTCGAAACTTACACACTCAGCCTCGACATCCAAGCAGTCTCTCTTGGCATCAAAGGTTTCCAAGCACTGTGCCTTATCTCCTGCGTCTTCACCTTCTTCTAAACAATCTCAGCACCGTGCCTCGTCTCCTGTGTCTCCACTTCCATCAAAATGCCAGAAGACAATTGACCTAACACACACCCCATCTCCTCCGTCAGCCTCACATTCACCTTTTGGCTCTGTGCCGCTCTCCAACATCGGAGCTGGTGCCGGGGACTTTGGTGTTGACAACGGCCGAACATCCACCTCCGGCACTGTTGTCTTCAACATCGACAGCCAGATCCCTGTCTCCTGCAAGGACATTGATCTCTTCTTCGGCTCTAACGTCACTAAGACCCCGAAGTACTGCTCCACCGACGTCGACTCTCCATACCCCTATGGTTTCAATGTCAACAAGGGTGTCGCCTAGTTGTCAGACCCCGTTACCAACCTTTGAAATTGATGACGATGAGACTCAAACCAACGTCACGGCCGCGTTAGATCCTTCGACCGCACAGAACCTACTCTCGATGCTGGACTCTACCTCAAGCACTCCATCGACATCTACCTTTAAAAGTTTTCCACCGTCAACTGTCGAAGCAGATGCTACAGTGGTTCCATCAGGGAACACCTTATCAGCTCTCCACCTACATGACTCCTCGACTTGGCACACTTGTGGCTTCACACATCAGACTCCAGCCATGGCACCTGGAACCAGCGGAATGGGGACCTGTTCCCCAGGTGCCCCATATTCTGATGAACCGGCAAGGGCATGGAGGCCATATACCCCTCTACCTTCGACATTGATGGTCTCTACACTGCCTCAACGACCTTTGAGCATTTGCTCCTATATGACAAAGGCATTAGACCCCACAGGTGCAAACGGATCAACAATGTACCCAAACTGTAGTACCACAGGTACATTCCATGGGCGCACAGACATGCTCTCCACTTTCTCCAAGGAACATCATTGTGGAAACACAAACAGTTGTGCCCTCTTCACCAGTGGCATCCGAATCTAAACATTATGGATCCTCTGACTTCGAGTCGGATCCGGAAGATAGAGATTCCCTTGAGGACCCGCCAGTGGATGTACCTCCTACAACATATGTGTCTCCTAATGAAGAGATGAAATCATATCACAAACACATTCGTGCCATGGCAGAAGCACTTGGCCTGGACATTCGATCACAATTGTTTACAATTGATGATCCTGTGTACAACTTCATGTTACAGACACAGTCTACTCAACCTGTGGCCTTACCCATGCTTCCAGTCATTACTAGGGCAGCCAAATGCGCATGGGAAGTACTACACACCTCGACAATGACGAGCAAGTGATTGGAGAACTTGTACCATATACAAGAAAAAGATAACACTTATCTTTTAAAGCACCCTGCACCTAATTCCCTTGTGGTAGATTGTGCAGCCTCCTCAAAGACAGGAAAGCGTTACTCGACACCTCCTGAGAAGAAAGGCCACAAACTGGACTTACTGGGCAGGAAGATATATTCTACTTCATGCCTGCCCATCAAGGTAGCGAACTATGCCGCTTGTACAGCCAAATATTGCCACTACATTTGGGAAACCCTATAAGGCGAGCTTGACTCTTTATCCCCAGAAGATTTCAAGAAAAAGTATCAACAGACTCTTGAAAGGTCAGCGAAACTAACGTGACAACAGCTGAGCATTGCTAAACACCTCGCAGAATCAGAGTCTCGTTCCTTGACTGTAGCCATCACACTCCGCAGGTATGCCTGGTTGCGCTCTACTAGCCTCCAAGCAGACATGAAAGAGAAAATCGAGGGACTGGCATTTGATGGAACCGGACTTTTCAGTGAATCCACAGACTCAACTATGGAACAACTGAAGAAGTCAAAATTCACTGGCAAGACATTTACAGCTCAAGCTTCCACTTCAACCTACAATCCAAAGTATTGGTCTTACTCGGGAAGGCGACAATCTTCATTCCGCCAACAAGACCGTCAATACTCATCTTACAATAAGCGTCTCTATCAAGGCAAAAACAAGTCCTCTCAGTCTCAGCAATCTAAGCAACCTGAATCCCAAAAGCGGATTGAGATTCAGGACTGCTCATGGAAACCTCTCCACTCCCCATCCCCGCCGGCAGGGGCCTTACCACCGATGCCAAGCAACACCATCAAGCTGGCAAGCCATGCCCCTGCATGGCACCATATAATATCAGACTTGAAAATCATTTCATTGGGTTACCAGGCTTCCCCAACCTGTGGGCCTCCAGATGTTGCTGAACTACAACTCCCAGCATACCCAGCCACAATAAATTGTGTCTAGGGATGCTGGGGGTTGTAGTTCAGCAACATCTGGAGGCCCGCAGGTTGGGGAAGCCTGGGTTACGCTATAGAGTTCAAGACTGCTCCGCATTATTCGGGGATGAGGATCACTCCACCCTCAGAGACCTTATGGGAAGAGTGCGGGAGTTATTGCAGAAGGGTGCAATCACCCGGATTCCGTGGGCGCGCAGGCGGGAGGGATTCTACTCCCGCTACTTTCAAATTCCAAAAAAGGAGGGGGGGATCCGTCCCATCATGGATCTCTGTCACCTAAACAAGCTGATCAAAGTAAGGAAATTTTGAATGATGGCGTTGCAAGAAATACTTCCGCTGCTCCAAGGCGAACAATGGCTTGCAACTCTGGATCTGAAAGTCGCATATTTTCACATCAGCATCAGGGAACACCACAGAAAATATCTCTGCTTCATTGTGGGAGATCAAGTGTACCAATACACAGTATTGCCATTCGGACTGTGCACCGCTCCCCAGGTCTTCACCAAATGTATGGCCGCAGTGATCACCCTTCTCAGGACCCGGGGGGGTGGGTGGTGGTGGTGTCACTATTTACCTGTATTTAGACGACTGGTTTCTGGTGTCCAGGAGCAAAGCAGAGTTACTTTCACAAATTCAGTGTGTATTATCACTTCTCCAGGAACTCGGAATCGAAGTGAATTGGAAGAAGCCGCTCCTGGAGCCACTCCAAAGGATCACCTTCATTGGTGCAGTCTTGGACACGATAGCACAAAAAGCATACTTGCCAAAGGACAGATTCGACTGCATCCAGAATCTAGTCCATCTCTTCCAACAACAACCCAGACAACCGGCACGACTCATACAACGTCTTTTTGGTCTGATGGCATCATGCGCAGCAGTGGTTTCTTACACTTGCCTGGAGTTGCGAAAACTTCAGCTGTGGTTCCTGTCTGTCTTCCATCCCATCCAGGATGGCCAAGGGAAACGTTTGGAGCTGCCTCTACAAATCCTAAGATTGCTTACCTGGTGGTCAACTCCAAGAAACCTTCTGAGTGGGGTTCCCTTCAAGGCTCCATATCCTACGGTTTGGCTGACGACTGACACGTCCCTCCTCGGTTGGGGTGCTTGCTGCAGTGGCCATCGAACACAAGGGAAGTGGTCCCGGGCGCAGTCTCAACTTCATATCAACTTTCTAGAATTGCTGGCAGCCTTTCAAGCACTACAAGCTTTTCTGCCGCTCATCCAGAACCAAGTTGTACAAATGCAACTCGACAATACAACGGCCCTGGCATACATCAATCGCCAAGGGGGGACTGTATCTCGAAACTTGTGTGCCCTAAGTGTTCAACTATGGCATTGATGTATCCGTCTTCGAGTCACACCCATGGCAATACACATCAAGGGCCTGGACAATGTCCTAGCCAACAATCTCAGTCGCATATTTCTGAGGGAACGTTATCGCGAATGGTCCCTCAAGGAAGACTGTGTAGCTATCCTTTTCGACCACTGGGTCCAGCTGACCATAGACCTCTTTGCGATGGCCTGGAACACGAAATGCGTATGCTACTGCTCGGGGGTGGGACATGACCCTCAGTCCCTGAGGGATGCTTTCCAACTGGATTGGTCCCGGGAGGTACCTTACATGTTCCCTCCACAACCGATAATCAAATGGGTGGTTGACCAGCTACAGGCCTCACCTACTTCGGGGATTTTGATAACACCTTGGTGGCCCCGCCATCCATGGTTTCCTCAAGTACTCAAACTATCGCAGGGTCGCTTCCTTCATCTCCCTCAAGTATCGGACCTCCTGTCCCAGGACGATGGCGTAGTCTTACACCCAGACGTGCAGACTCTCCGTCTCACCGCTTGGCTAATCTGATACTAGACCATATCCTGCTCAATCAGTGCAAATCTTCCACCAGACACAACTACTCAAGCAAATGGCATAGATTCAAGATTTATGCAAGGACACGTGGTTTCCTCCCCATGCACGCTTCTAAACGAGACGTTCTTCTTTACCTGACCATCTTGAAGTCTCAGGGCCTGGCGAACGTCTTTTTGAAAGTCCACCTAGCAGCACTTTCATCAAAACATCCTGGCTGGGAAGGGAAGACCTTATTCTCACATCCACAAAGTAAGGCCTTCCTGAAAGGGCTCTCTAATGTATATCCACCCATTCGAGCTCCAGTCCAACCTTGGAGCATTTCCCTGGTTCTCTCATCGCTAACTCAGGCTCATTTTGAGCCCATGGCCACTGCACCCCTGAAGCTCGTTTCCTTGAAGACTGCATTCTTGATTGCCATAATGACAGTGTGACGGGTGAGTGAACTGACTGCGCTGAGAGTGGACATGCCCTTCACTAGATTCTTTCCAGAAAAAGTCCTGGTGCGTCTGGATCATGACTTCTTACCAAAAGTTGTTTCAGACTTCCATCTGAACCAGGATATAGTCCTCCTCACGTTCTTCAGGAACCCTTCAACCGCATTGGAGTGATCTATGCACTCACTAGATGTTCTCAGGGCGTTACTATACTGCCTGAATAGAACTAAAGATTTCGCACATCTACACGCCTTTTTGTGGCTTACAATGGTTCAAAGAAAGGCACAAACATCACCAGGCAGAGATTATCCTCATGGCTATTCAAACTCATCAAGTTTACCTACCACTTGCAGGGCAAATTGCCCCCTGAAGCAATCAAGGCCCATTCAACCCATGCCTATGCTTCCTCGGCCACACACCTTTCGGGGATATCTTTCAAGGACAGTTGCAAAGCAGTTACATGGTCCATGGAGATACCCTTTGTGAAGCACTATGCACTAGATGTGCGCTCTGCTGCAGAGGCTAATTTTGGGAGAAGTGTTCTTAAAAGGGTATGGCAATAGCCACTACTGCACCCTCCTCCTTTGAGGGAGCTGGCTAGACACCCATTCTTATGGATCTCGATCCAGATAAACAGGTTGCTCACCTGTAACTGATGATCTGGAAGAGATCTGTCAGCATCCATCAGACCCTCCCGTACCACCGCTCTGCAGTAGGGCTACTCTAGATGCATAATGGTGTGTAGGGCGTTCCCTATCCAGATATTCCTTGATGAACTCACCTTCGTAACTGGATGGTTGTCCTTCATGGCAGTCGTCCAAAGAACTGAGGAAGATTGCTCCCAACCTGCCCTTTAAATAGCATGCTGCCAGCGTGAGAGCGGGGCTTGGATGCCTCGACAAGCTGAGGCATGGCTACCGTGTGGTCTCTGTGCAGGCGCAGAACCCATTCTTATGGATGTTGACAGATATCTTCCAGATCATCAGTTACAGGTGAGCAACCTGTTTTTATGATCACTTTCTTTGAGGCAGGGCAAATTTTTTCAAGTGTAAGATTACAGTTGTCTTGCATTAAGACTTGTGCTTTATAAATGGTAACCCATGTATTCAAATATAGTGTAATGTGGAAGTCTCAAACAAACCACCATCACAGATACAAGAAAGAAAACAGTAATTGGGACTAGAAAACAAAACAAAAAAGATCTACCATTATCAGAGTGATTATGGCATTCAGATCTAATTCAAAAAATACTAATCTGGATCCAAAGAACTGCACGAGTAGTTCTGAATGTCCAAGATACCTTTTGATTTGGGTTTTTCAAACAGCTCTCCCCCGTGTCCCTTCGCATTTTCTCAAACCTGTGTGGAATTCCAGCCGTAGTTTGTATTGCGCAGTGCCAGATATAGGCACAAGCTAAGTAAGCTTCAGTTTAGGGCCTCACATTATGAGGGGCCTCTCAATATCAAAAATGACCAAATTTTGACATAATTGGTTGGAAAAATAAAGGGGGGAACACTCTAAAACAGACTATAGTTCTAAGACAAAAATATACATGTATGGCTACACAATTACTTAACATATTGAGTATATTAATCTGTGCAGAAATATCTGTAAGTCATTTTAAAGTTTTTATTATAGACCAATGCCCGTTATCTGAACCAGAGCAGGGCCTGGTTTAGACCAACAGTGATAGGCAACGTTAGTCTCCAGACAAAAACTGCTGTAAGTGTTAGCTGTACAGTGAGGGAGGGGTGAGTGACACACCAGGGTGGACTTCCAACCCATTTTGTAATAACTTTGGGACCTTTTAAGCTTGATGTAGCTTAGGGCCTCAGCATGTCATAATCCAGCCCTGGTACTGTGTCATGCATGTGTTTTCATTCAAAGCAGGGGAAATCCACTAGATACATTCAATACTATATTTGGATCTTAGCTGCTGATTATCTTTGTGTAGTTAGTATGATCCAGGAAATGTAAGAGGATTTGAGTCCCAGCTGATCTATGGACTTACTAGGTGGCCTTCAGCAAGAAGTCAAGATGCATGTTTATTCCAACTGGAATGTTGATTTCCATGAGGGATGTTGCACTGTGTCTAGACTACATGCATTCCATTCTACCATGAATAGCCCTCAAATGCGTGTCAAAAGTGGAATTTAAAAACACAGCAAAAAGTAAGTGTTTTTAAAATTCTACTTCTGACCCACATTTGAGGGCTATTCATGGTAGCATGTGATGTGTGTAGTTTGGATGCAGTGCAACATCCCCCATGGAAATCAACATTCCAGTTGGAATAAATGTTTGTTTAGACAACTTCCAAGTCACTATATTTAGCCTTGGTTTCTGATTTCTAAATTAAGCAAAACAGTGACATTATACAGGATTGTTAAAAAGGGCTTAAGATAGGCAAATGAGCAATAATAATGAACATATGTATTCAGTGTGCTGGATCCAAACTTGCATTTATGTGATGGATCTTCTTTGCCCTTCTTTCTCATTGGAGCCCTCCCAAAAGCTGCTCCTGAGGTTTGGGATACCCTTAGGAATCCTGCAGGATGTGATGTAGGAAAGAGGGAGAATCCTCAGAAAGTGTACAGAGACACCTTTTGGAAATGAAGAGACCTGCTTGAGGAAAGTGCTTGCACTGGCCTTCCAGAAATTTTCCCTATCCCCTCCAGTGCCCTTTATCTACTTCAACTGCTATGAATATTTATATACCGCTTTTCAACAGAAGTTCCCAGAGCGGTTTACATAGAAAAATAAAGGAAATGGATCCCTGTCCCCAAAGGGTTCACAATCTTGAAAAAATAAATAGAACTCTGGCACATCCTATGCAGTTCTCAACTTCTCAAGGGTCTTCAAATCTTCAGGAGTGGCTTTTCAAGGGACTTGAGTGGGTTCAGTGTGGAAGGCAGGGCTTGAAGATCCCTCACATTGATACAATTGCACACGCCTAAATCCGGACTGAACCTATTGTTCCTGTTCATCTCAGTTTTTGGTTATTCAAATGATGCTTATGCAGTTAATTTTTAGGAAACAGTTTGCATTGTTTAGAATATATAGCTTAATCCACAGCCCCATATTGAAATATATATTTGACTATAATATTACAACCTATGTTTCAAATTAAATGGAACGCTAGTCATAAAGAAAAACAAGCATAAGTATCTGAACAGTGAAGTCTAAAGAAAAGGCTTTTAAAATGTAGAACACTTTGCAGAGACCGGGCTGAATCTTATTATTTGGTATTTTATCTATGTTCATATTTTTCAGAAAATTGCCATTTTGAACCAGAAAATTGAAGAACTTGATGAAAAGGAGAAAAAAAGAAACCAAGAGCTAACTGATCGGAAGAATTATCTTCAAAAGCAGTTAAATGATGTGCAGGTGAATATGTTAATATTAGCACAAGCTGGCTGCTTTTACGTTACTAGCTTTGGTGGCTTACTCAGAAACATTAGCTTGTAATTTGTACTTAGTTGCCTTGGATGTAGTTATGCTATATGTTGTGTTTTCTGTTTCTTGCTTGAACTAACCTATCTGGTCCATAGCCTTGGGATGGGGTAAAGTATAAAAGAGAATTGATATTGGGGTCATTGAGAAGCCCTGTTTCTTCATTTTCCACATTGGCTCATATTGCTTTGGGGCTTTTAGAAAAGGAAGGGAGAAAATCAATAAAAAGAGTTGTGCCATAATAGGAATAGCCTGCTGATTGCACTTTTGCACAGCAGATGGCATCTTTTTGTAAATTATGGTGTATGTTTACTATAGTACTTCCCAAGTTGCCTATGCAACTAAGGAATTATTTGAGCTTTTATTACTGAACATCATATTTGTATAAGTGTGCTTATAATTATAAACCTTTAGACAAAACTGTCTCTTTGCTTTATTATCTTTCATTGATATTTATAGACAACCCTAGTAAAAAATTACTAAGACATGGCCATATAAACAAGTAAATGAAGAAAGCTTTTCATTTAAGCACAGCAATTTTTTAATCTTGTACTGTGTCTATAATCCTTACATTATCCCCCTGCCCCAATCCCATTTTATAACATATTAGGGACTAGGCAATTTCATGATTATTTGAGGTTGTTCACAGATTCTATAAATAAAATGCAATCTCTCAATGTGCAGTTTATATAGAAGAGAGTTCACAAACCTGTACTTAGAGTTCCACAAGGCTTTTCAGGTGGGTGAAAGTATTCCTGTGCTAGGTGAAAGATGGGATGAGAGAGGAGGGCAGCACACTTCTGTACCATTTCTTATTTGCAGAGACCATTCAAAGACTGAAGAATGAGAATGTTGAAAAGGCAGGGGTCCTTCTGAATACAAGGACTATGTCAACAATATGATTTCCATACTCCTTGTATTCAGATCACCTGCTCCAAGGCTCATCTAGCTTATTTCCTATCTTATCCTAATAGCCAGTTAAGCTGGAACTAGACTGAGGTCACCTGCATACAACTCTCTGTGCAGCCATGAAGCTCACTGGTTAGTTTTGCACTATCTGCTCTTGAAGACAGTTTGGAAATTCAGTGGGTGCAAAATGCTATGACTTGATTGTTGATGGGTTCAGGCTGCTTTTCTTATATAACATCTATTTTAAAAATCTGGACTGGGTGTCAATTCATTTCTGGACCAGCTTCAGGGTTCTGGTTTTAACCTTTATAGCGCTTAATAGATCGTGCTTTCATCAGACATCACCCTCTCACCAACAATGCACCTGTTTATGCTGAGTTGGGTTAATTATTGGTTTTTAATGTGTAGATCTAGTTCCAGGAACTAGAACTGCATGTGTAGCACCTTTTTGCACATGCATATTGGATGATACGGATATTTCAGTATTGCTTCCATCCTGAGTAAGGGACTGAAACCATCTTGGTCACCCCAGTGACCCACACCAAGAACTAGAGAGAAGGCGTGTGTCCCTGTTGGTGCTGCTGGACCTCTCAGTGGCATTCGATACCAACTGTGGTATCCTTCTGGAGTGCCTCTTAAGTATGGGGACTGGAGGAACTGCTTTGAAGTAGCTCCTGGCATTTCTTGAGGGGAACCCCTGCTAACTAGCAAAGAGGCACCTTTTTAAACGTGGTGATTCTCTTTACTGAGCAGGTGGAGAGTAACTGGCCATATCTACTCCGAGCACAGCATCCCTCCAGTGACTGTTGCTGGTGTCAATCTTATGTTTCTTTTTATATTGTGAGCCCTTTGGGGACAGGGAACCATCTTATTTATTTACTTACTTACTTTCTCTCTGTAAACCGCTTTGGACACTTGTTAAAAAGCAGCATATAATATTTATTTATTTATTTATTTATTACATTTCTATACCACCCAAAACTCGAATCTCTGGGCAGTTTACAGTTAAAATAATTTAAAACATCAGATCACTTAACAATTAAAAACATTTAAAACCCAATATTTTAAAAAAATTCTTTTTTTAGAACCATTGATCCAATTAAAAGTGAGAGTGAATAAATGCATCTTCAGTGCCTTTTTAAAAGTTGCCAGAGATGGGGAGGCTCTTATCTCAACAGGGAGCGCATTCCAAAGTCCAGGGGCTGCAATGGAGAAGGTCTGTTCCCGAGTAGCCACCAGACGAGTTGGCAGCACCTGCAGACAAACCTCTCCAGATGATCTTAGCAGGCGGTGGGGCGCATGGCGAAGAAGACGTTCTCTTAAATACCCAGAGCCAACGCTGTTTACGGCTTTATAGGTAATAAACAGCACCTTGTATTTTGCCCGGAAACGTATCATCAGCCAGTGTAGTTTTTCAACACAGGCGTAATATGGTCTCTCCTACATGACCCAGCGACCAACCTGGCTGCTGCATTCTGAACCAACTGCAGTTTCTGGACTACATACAAAGGCAGCCCCACATAGAGCGCATTGCGGTAATCCAGCCTAGAGGTTACCAGGAGATGTACCACTGTTTTGAGTTCGTTCATTTCAAGAAACGGACACAGCTGGCATATCAGCCGAAACTGAGAAAAAGCACCTCTGGCCACCACCTCAACCTGGGACTCCAGGGAAAGGTTTGGATCCATAAGCACAGACTGCATAGCTGTTCATTCCAGGGGAGTGTGACCTCATCCAGAACCCCTCAGACGTTACAGAAGGATACTCTGGTCAATAATATTGAAAGCCGCTTAGAGATCCAAAAGGACCAAAAGAGTCACACTCCTGTCAATTCCCAATTGAAGATCAACCATCAGGCTGACCAGTGCAGTCTCCACCCCACAGCCCGCCCGAAAGCCAGTTTGAAATTGGTCTAGATCAGGGTTTCTTAACCTTGGGCCCACAGATGTTGTTGGACTACAACTCCCATAATCCCCAAGCAAAAGCCATTGCAGCTGAGGATTCTGGGAGTTGTAGTCCAACAACATCTGGGGGCCAAAGGTTAAGAAACCCTGGTCTAGATGATCGGTTTACTCTAAGACCACCTGGAGTTGGGAGGCCACCACCTTTTCAATCACCTTGCCCAGCCATGGAAGATTGGAGACAGACCTGTAATTGCTTAACTCTGAGAGTTCCAAGGCAGGCTTTTTCAGAAGCGGTGTAATGATTGCCTCCTTAAGATAAGGAGGCATCCTGCCCTCCCTCAGAGAAGCATTTATTATCTCTACCAGGCCCTCTACAACAGCTTCCTTGCTAGATTTTATAAGCCATGTCAGGCAAGGATCAAGAGGGCAGGTGGTCGGCCGCACCATTCCAAGCAACTTGTCCACATCCTCAGGGGTCACGAACTGAAACTGATCCAGGAACTGCTGGACACCTCGGCATCAGATTCCGTAACAACTGTGGAGTTTGAATCTAAGTTGGCCCGAATACAAGAGATTTTGTCCACACACACACAAATTTTGTCCGCTCATTTAAAAGGTCACAGCGAGTAATTGTTGGTTCCAAGTACTGATTCAAGGGAACGGGGCGCACATTAGCCTCTTCAAAACACTCAACAACTCTGCTGGACATGAACTTGTGGACGCGATACAAGAGGAAAATAATTGCTTCTTTGCCGCACGTATGGCCTGAGGGTAGACCTTCAAATGCTCTTTATGTAATAATCTGTCAGATTCAAGTCTAGTCTTCCTCCACTTGCGCTCTAGTCATCTATCTTGCCGCTTCAGCCCCTGTAGTTCTTCCATATACCAAGGGGCCAATTTTGAAGTGGGTCAGAGAGGACACTTAAGAGTGATCGTATCCACTGCCTTGGTGAGTTGATTATTCCAATTCTCCACCAGAGTGTTGACATGGTCACCAGCAGAGCCAACATAAATCCCTCCAACTTCTTGGATCCAGTAAGCTTCTTGGGTGGACCATCCTAATGGGCCCTCCATCCCTGCAGAAGTTGGACTTGGTCATGAGTCCAACCTTAACCATATGGTGGCTCCATCCATGCCAATGGGGAAATCACTGGAATCCCCACCTACGGAACACCACCCTGTTCAGAGTGAAAGACCAGTTCAAGCGTGTGACCAGCAATATGTGTCAATCCCGAAACCACTTGGGATAGGCCCATAGTCATCATGGCCTCTATGAACTCCTGAGCTGCCCCGGACAAATTGGCACCACAAGCACCACAAGCCTGGCAGACTCCAACGCCAAGCCCGAGAACAAGTCCGTCAGCTCAGTTAGGGACTCCATCAGGCAGCAGGGCGATCTGTATACCAACAGAAGTCCTAGTCTATCTCTGGTCCCCAAACTTAGGTACACACATTCAGTATGGTCAGACACTTTGACAGGGATCCTGACAAGGTTGATACTGTTCTTATAGACCATAGCCACTCCACCTCCCCGCCCATGTCCCCACCCCTGCTCTTCAACAGAGTATCCTGGAGGGAGAAGCTGGAACCAGACTGGGCCACCAGCCTCCCCCAACCCAGACGAGGCTTTGTGAGAGGTTGGCATTGCTTTCCAAGGTCAAAGAGCTGGCAGGACAGCCAGAAGGGGAAACAGCAATTAAGTTTCTGATTTCCCTTCCCCTACAATGGCCTGCTGACCGATCAACGTTACTTCTTCTATTCCCCACCACCACTGGAATAGCTGACCTGTCAACATTACTTCTTCTATTCCCCACCACCACTGGAATAGCTGCTCCATTGTCAGTGGATACATCCCATCTCCACATCTCCAGATAGACCCAGACACATTAAAACTCAACTCACCCAAGATTTTAGACAGAAGCTGAATTTAAAAACCCACCCACCTTCACACACCACAAGGGTTCCTGAGCCAAACAGCCTGGCCCTCACACTCATTATCCCCCTGAAGTGGCTCCCCCAAAGGAGTGACCTCCTTTGGTGTCACTCCTTTGGTGTCACCCCGCTGGTGGCGGTCCGCCGCCACAGGCAGCCTTCCTATAAAGCCCAGAGCTAGGCAGCTGACCTCAGGAACTGCTGAGTCACCCACCCCTGGCCCTAGTCCTGTACACACTCCCCAGATATTGCCCAGAGGCAGATGGCTGCTGTTTCACAGGGGGAAGCAGAAGCAGGCAGGTGGTAGCAGGAGCCAACAGAGCACACACCGGTCTCTCACCCCAAACAGCACTGAAGGGGAAGCAGATGATGATCTTCTCACTTCTCTGCTGGACTTCTAGGTGAGTGAGACACAGGCCGCCTTCCTATAAAGCCCAGAGCTAGGCAGCTGACCCCAGGAACTGCCGAATCACCCATCCCTGGCCCTAGTCCTGCACACACTCCCCAGATGTTACCCAGAGGGAGCAGGCTGCAGACTCACAGGCTTGTTGTTGGAAGATTTAGAAGGTGATGCTGGGGGGACTGGTGATTTGTGGAATCCCACAGGGTTGAGTGTTATCCCTCATGCTGTTTAACAACTACATAAAACCACTGAGAGAGGCCAACTGATTTGGACTGAGGTGTCATCAATACACAGATGACACTGAGCTCTATCTCGCCTTGTCATCTGGTCCTAGGGAAGCAGTGGATGTCCTGAACCGATGGCTGGGGGCAGTGATGGGCTAGTAAACTGGGTTAGTGGGTTAGTAAACTGAATGTGGGTTAGAAAACTGAAATTGAATCCTGAAAAGATGGAGATGCTGTTGGTCAGTAGGAGAGTCAATTGGAATATGGGGATTCGATTGACTCTTGAAGGAGCAGGTATGCAGTTTGGAGGGACTACTGGATCCAACTCTGCTTATGTGCACAGGTGGAGGTGGTGGCCAGTGGAGCCTTGCACAACTTTGGCTACTGCACCAACTGCATTCCTTTCTTGTGAAGGCAGATCTGGCCACAGTAACCAATGCCTTAGTCACATCACAGCTGGATTACTGCAGTCTGTTCCATGTGGGGCTTTCATTGAAGAATATTTGGAAGCTGCAGCTAATGCAAAATGTAGCACTTAGAGTTTTGTCTGGAGATGCTCAGTGGGAGCATATTGTCCCCATTGTGAAAGAGCTGCACTGACTTCCGATTTGTTTCTGAATCTGATTCAAGGTACTGGTTATTACAGAGTTTGGACCCTGGATACCTGAAGGACTGCTTGCTTCCTCATGTTCTTCAACGTAGTCTCTGTGCTCATGGAACAGGGCCTTCTTGGTGATTGCCCCCAAGCTTTGGAATGCTCTCCCAATGGACACCCACTTCTTAGTTTGTCTCACTACCTTTAAAAGGCAGATAACAACCTGGCTATTTAATCAGGCCTGTTTCCTTGAAAAGTTGCTGTTTCTGCTGGTGGTGCTGATTTTGAGAAGTTTATAGTTTTATGAGAGTCCGCCCCCCCCCCCCATTGCTATAGATTTTTATTGGTGGCTCACATGAATTGCAAGACCACACTGATGTTCCTGTTTGGCCTACACTGCTGTGCACATGGAAGCCAGTGTTGTGCAAAAGCACAGTTGCTTAACTACTTAAAACAGCACACCCACACTTGTAACCACAATGTGCTTAAATTTGTTTCCAAAGCAAATAGTGTTGTGCAAGTGTGAGTATGCTGTTTTTAGTAGTTAAGCAACTGTACTCTTGCACAACACTGCCATGTGTGTGGCAGTGCCAGCTGATCAGGAAAGTCGGCATTGTTGTATCCATGATGGTGGGAATTTTCATGATCAGAAAGCTGGGGTGCCCTAGCCTTCACATCACGGAAACCTTGCCATTATGAATATAGTGTTTGCCTCTTCAGATCAACACCTCTGGAACCATGAGTGGCATGCACATTTCTGGGGTGTGTGTGATGGGGCTGGGCTGGGGCTACCAGCCTCGCTTTGGGCACTCTAACATATGAAGAGGGCTTTAGTGCATGCAGGATTCTGCCAAATGTGGGGTTTCGGATTAAATATTTGGCTGTTTTCCCCCCCACAATGACCTAAGATGATGGTAAAGCATTTATAAGAATACTTTTGACTGTTCAACAACCCTGCAAAGTATGTCAGCATTATTATAGTCAGATGGTGAGTCTGAGACATAGTGGCTTACCTAAGACCATCCAGTGCATTTATGGCAGAAGTGAAATTTGAACTGGGAACTTAACCAGTTTACAGGTCACATTTTGAGACACAAAATTATTTCTACTATCATCAGTCATTTAATGGAATCAATACTGTGGAAGAGTAATATATTGTCTATATAAGAAACAACACTGATTCAAAGCAAAATGTGTGCTAATAAGAAAAGGGTATTAAGCAATGCGCAAATGTTGGGGTGGGGGGTGGGGATCCTAAATCTTCTAGTCGCCTATTCATGAAACACATTTGGGAACAGTAACTTTGATGTACAAGTTTTGCCTTTATTGAAACGGCATTATTCCACTTGCACGAAATGTTTCAACTGCACTTCTGAAAGCAGTTCTTTTTCTTGGATATGCAATTTCATGCATCGTTGCACATAACTGTGCACTTAAACCACAATATCTGGATATCTTGACTTGCTAACTTCACAAGTATGTTTTTTGTTTTCACTTTTCAGGAAAAATATTTAGATATTTCAAGCCAGCTTGATAAAGCCAATGCAGATATTGAAAAATTTCAAAATCAACTTGCTAAACTAAATACACTGAGCAAAGGAACGCAAAAACAGATGGATAACATTGAGGAATATATAGCAGAGTTGAGGTAAGAGCCTCCATTCCTATAGAACATGAATACTAGATTTTAGGGATGTGCACGAATATCTTTGGCGCCGGTGGGGGTAGTACTTTAAGGGTGGGGAAGGGTGTACTCACCCCTCCCACCGCATTTCCCCTGCCGGCGCTCTGTTATTTTTAAGCCCCTCGGGGCGGCAGCGTTCCTCCCTGCCGCCCCGTTCCCCCCATTGGCCGGAAGTGGCTGGAAGTAGCGAGCATGCGTGTGCCTGTTGTGTGTGTGCATGTGCCCATCTGCCATGCATGTGCGCATGCACGATGGGCGCACACACGCTCGCTACTTCCGGCCGATGGGGGGAACGGGGCGGCAGGGAGGAACGCTGCCGCCCCGAGGGGCTTAAAAATAACAGAGCGCCGGTGGGGGAAATGCGGCGGGAGGGGTGAGTACACCCTCCCCCACCCTTAAAGTACTACCCCCGCCGACGCCGAAACCCCCTCCAGCGCTGAAACGTTTCAGAGGCCTTCATAATGGCCTCCGAAACGTTTTGGGCATATGCCTACTAGATTTATGTATTACATTGACAGTATTATCTGAAGAAAACACAACCTAGTATTTATCAATAGAGAGTGTTTATGATAAATTATCTATCTTGTAAATAATATTTTAGGCATTACAATTATTTAACCGAAAAAAATTCATGGTCAGTTGCACATTTAATTAGAAGAAGATTCTTCATTATATTTGCTTTGAATTAAGAAATGAGAGCTTTCAATTTCTGGGACTGATAATGTCTGAGAATAAACCACAATGGGTTCTAGTCAGCTAAAAATACTAGCCATGGAAGTTCTTGAATGACCATGTATTCCAACAGGCTTGAACTTCTGTGATAAAGTTGAGTCAGTTGTACAAGGTCAAAGAGCAAAGACATGTTTTGCTGATAATTACTGGACTAGCTTGTAGGCTATGGAGCTTGTGGAAAGAGCGTTTTGTCTACACCCACAACTCACACTGAGCCAAAATGTTATTTTCACAACTTCATAACAAGTAAGCCAATCCTGGGTTCGTTAGCAAAATGTTGTTTTTTCTTTGATTTTGTACAGTTGATTCAGTTTTGTTCCCAAGGATCAAGCCTGTTGAAATATATGGACATTCAAGAGTTTTAGGGTCTATCTGGTATTTTCAGCTGTACAGAACCTTTCCCCTTTCTTTTCAGAACTTACAGATAGGGGTATGTGAACCGGCTCAGCTCGAAGGCTCAACCTCAAACCGAACTGACCCCATAAATAATGAGGCCAATGTGACTCAATGGCTCAAGTGGCCATTTTGTGTTGGCGATGGCCATTTTGTGACACGATGTGTCACTTTTCCCTATTGGCTGTCTTGCCACTGCCCTGATTGGCCAGTGGTGTCCTCTGCTCTGGGTAGCTTGCCATCGTGCCACTTAGAGTCATCGTTATGGCAACTGTGACACCACTGGCTGGGGTGGAGGGATGAGATGGGATTCAAAATGTATTTAAGGACATCCCCTGGCCTTGCAAAATCACTGCTTCTCGGAGCTGCCTGCTTGATCTGAGAAAGCTGATGGCTGAGTGGAGTCTCTGATCTTCACTGAAGGTTTCCCTTGGATTAATCGGAGATCTATATCTATATCTATATCTATATCTATATCTATATCTATATCTATATCTATATCTATATCTATATCTATATCTATATCTATCTCCTGGCTGGCTGCTTGTATTTATACTTTTTAAAGCAGAGCTGTGCCTGTCTCCTGCTGCCACCCAGCCAGGCTCTGCCCTCCTGGGCCTGGGCCTTTGGCCTATTTTTTGATGTATATTTTTTTCTTATTTTATTTTCCCTTTCTCGCTGCTGCTTTAAGTTTTTCTTATTAAAGCACAGCTGTGCCTGGCTCCTACTGCCCAGCCAGCCAGGCTCTCCGGGCCCTGGGCCCTCGTGGCCTTGCTGTTCTGTTGCATTCTTGTTGTTTTGTTTTTGCTTAACTGCACTGGGCCTGAGAAAGATGGAATCCTAACTACAAACCACAACCTGACCAAGGCTTCAAGAAACCACAAACCAAACAAACAACAAACTACATACCTAGGCTCAGCAAGTTGGGGTGTGCGAGCCGGCTCAATTAGAGCTGGGCTCATCATGAAGCAGGCTCAACTTGATGGGTTTGGCACTGAACCGGACTGGCTTTGGTGGATCCGAGTTCAAACTGAACCGGGCCCAGTTCTAACTAAGCTGGCTTGGACCTCTACTGGTAAACAGGAATCTGATGAGGATTTCTCTTTACCATTAAAGGGTGGGCAGGGCAGGGCCTCCTTAAAGATAGAGTGTGTAGGTGGGTAGTAGAAAGTATTTATGAATACTGCCAGTGGGGGTGGGGAGCTGCCACTGCCCCCTCAGAGCTATCGCCACCAATGGTGATATCACTCGACTTAAAGATAGAGTGGACAGGCAGTAGAAAGTACTTATGATTGCCACGGCAGTGGGGGGCAGCTTCAGTTCTCCCCACCCCAGTAGGCCTCCCCCAGGGTAGGCAGGGCTGGTTCATACCATTATAATTACCTCTACACCTGCACAGAGGCCTGAACCAGCCCTGCCTACACTGGAGGAGGCTGGTGGGGGTCAAGGGGAGCCAATGTCACTGGCAGAACCTGTAAATACTTTCTTACTCCCCTCTCACCTGCTCTGTTTTTAGGGAACCCCCCGCCCCCCTTGTCCTTTACAGGTAAAGGGGAATCCTCGCTGGATTTTGCTTTTCCAGTAGAGTTCTGAGCCCTTTCGAGCAAGCTCGGTAAAAAACTAAACTGTGTCTGGCTCAATGGTGCACAAAACCAGATCAGGCCAGGTCGGCTTGAATCTGGTTCAGATTCGAACCGAACTCGCAAAACCGGTTTTGTGCACATCCCTATCAGAAAGCCACAAACCTTACTGCACACACCACAACCCAAGCAAACCACAAACCTAACTACAAACCACTAACCAAAACTTGACAAACTACAAACACAGCAAGCATTTTAAAAACCATAGACAGACGGCATTTTAAAATAATGTACCTACTGAGAAATCTTCTTTCTTCTCTTCATGCATAAAATAATAATAATTTTGCCTCAGACTGGCAGGGCCACCACAGCTTTGTTGAGAGCTTGCAAGGCTCACAGACACATGGTGAGTGTGTGAGTATGCTTACTAAGAAGAAGGAAGCAAAGCAACTATATACAACATTTTTTACACAATAACTATTTACAATATTTATCTCCTAGTGTATGTGCTCCGCCACAGCCCCTGAGTGCTGCTGGGCAGGGGCACCAGTTGGTCAGCATCATGGGCAGTGTCTGTGGGGTCATGCATGTATGTCTGCGTGTTTCAGCAGCCCTAGCAGCAGACTGTGACACAGCTGCTTTGGCTAGGGTGAAGGTGGGGTGAGCTCTGAAGTGGTGTTGCAGGCTCCACTTCCAGTTCACTTTGAGAAACATGAGTTGTTCCTCAAAGCCAGTCTCCAGGCATAAGCGATGGGGGTATCACCACGTCCCTAGCCATGGAGAACACCCTCTTGCTCTGGACACTAGCTGCTGCTGCCAGCGCCAACCAGGCCCTATAGTGGTACCGCCCAGAGTGTGCTGCAGTACCTAGAGGACCTGGTGGAGGAAGACCCGAAGATAGATCCCGTCCAGTTCTGGTCAGCAAGTCACCAAGTCTGGCAGGACTTGGTGGCAGTTGCCAGACGCCTCCTCTTGTGCCCACTGACTGGTGTCCAGAGCAAGAGGGTGTTCTCCATGGCTGGGGATGTGATCCTGTAGGGTCATGCAGGTGTCCATTGTGCATGTGCTGCAGCCTCCACCTGCATGAGAAGAGGGTGAATGCTCCGTGAACATGTGCATTCCCTTCTCTCTCCAGTGGAAATAGGCTTCAGTCTTGTGGCACTTCTCCACAAGCACAGCCGTGGCAGCAGCAGGACCTGTTGGTGGGCTGCCCCACTCTCTAGATGACTTGGACTCTTTGAGGCCAAGGGTGTCCGACACCACCAGGTGCAGAGTATGGGCCTTACAGCGTATGGACACACACTGCAGCTGGTCTACTGCCTTGAGTAGGTTCCATTATCATGACAATGTAGCCTTGCCTGAGGTTTGGCTTCTTGGTTAGCCATTCCTCAATGTGCTGGCTGATGATAGCCAACAACTCAGCCAATGTGTGCACCACATCCATTGTCTCCACATGAAGCACAGCACAGCTGGGCTGTTCTGAACGGGAGGGGCTGGCCATGGTGGTAGCAGCACCGGCTGTCCCCTCTTTCCCCGGCCCCCACCAGTGAGCAGTGAGGGACAGGAAAGCAGTGTGCATTCCACTGATGCAGTTCCGCAGGAAGGCCCTATTTAAATTTCAAATCCAAGGGGGTTAAGTGGTTTAAAATAAAAGGACTTATCCTCTTGCATCTTCACCTTTTGGCATCTTCAATCTTCAGAGCTGGATAGGAGGCCAGGGGCTGCAGCAGACCCAGCAGAGCAGCATACCTGGCACTCGCTCATAGCTGGGGGGAGGGCAGTGGGGGGCAGCAGGGCCACCCAACCAAAGAAAAAGTAACCACAAAATAAATTAAAAGATCTAAAGGCAAAATCATCATCACCACCATCATCATAATCTCAGCGGTAATTGGCGCCCTGGGTGTAGTTCCAAAAGACCTTGAAGAGCACCTCAACACCATAGGGGCCACAGAAATCACCATCAGCCAGTTACAAAAAGCAACTTTACTGGGAACAGCCTATATTCTGTGACGATATCTAGAACAACAGCAACAACGTTGACAATAAAATTCTGGCATCCCAGGTCCTTGGGAAGGACTCGATGTCTGGATAAAACAAACCAGTAATAACACCTGTCTGACTGTGTAAATAAATAAATAAAAATAAACATAATAGAAAAATGAAAGTGAGTTTAAATCAGAGAGAAAAATATAAGAAATAAGAAATTTGTCACTTCTTCATAGGGATTCCCTGTGAACATAAGTTATTTAACAACCGAGACTACACAATACCTATAAATTCCTAAAACTTTACCTGAGTGCCCTACTGCCTTGCGGGTTGGGTGGTAGTTGGCACCAGTGTTCCCTCTAACAGGGATTCCCAGATGTTGTTGACTACAACTCCCAGAATCACCAAACAAAAGCCATTGCAGCTGGGGATTCTGGGAGTTGTAGTCAACAACATCTGGGAGTCCTTGTTAGAGGGAACTTTGGTTGGCACCCTTGGGACCCTACCACCAAACCCATTTTGGTGTCTCTAGGTGCTATCCATGGGGAATTATGGGTCAGTTTGAATCCCCATCCTGTGGCTGAATCTTTAGATCCGGCTAAAGCATGGTTCGAGTTCGAGCTGAACTATGGGTTGGCTCAACAGAACCGGTACTCGAGCCGGGAGACCCGGCTCAAACTAGGAAAACCAGCTTTGTGCACACCTCTACTTACAGAGGAATAACAGCACTTCCACTTGCACCACCATCTATCTCATTCATTTTTTTTTCTTCGAATGCTGGAAATCCAAAAGGCACCCCACTCAAGAAGCATTACTGGCTTCTTGGGGAAGAACAGAAAAGCACTTTGTGTTCGTTATAAGAAATCAGTAGAAAATTTGTTTTTTAAAAAACTAGTTGCACCCATTAGTAGGCCTCACTATTATAGTATGCAATATTCTATCAGGATGCCATGAAGAGATAATTGATTTGAGAAATTGAAATAGTAACTATAGAGGAGGGGGGTGTCAGAATTTAGACTACAGAGCATGGGGAGAAGGTATTTAACCACCTTTCCTCCTTGTGTGATCTGAATTAAACTTACCACCATGCAGGAGAAAAGCTTGCATAGCTTCCCTCTCAGAACTAATAGTACCTTTATGGGGGCAATTTACATCAGGACCCCAGCACAGGGTTAATTCCTCTCCATACACTCCCCCATAAATATTCCCACCCTATACCTGTGGTTCTGATCCCCGCCCCTCCAGCAGCTGCTATTTTCATTTTTAAAAGACAGAAGTCATGTGTTCTGTGTCACATGTGGTTTGAGCCTTAGAATGCCATCTGTAGGCTTCTCAGCCCTGAGTGTCTTAATCGAGCTGCAGTGTGATGTGCTTTTTTGAAAAGTTGTTCCAGATCCTTGATATGATATTTAAACCAACAGACTGTCAGGATGCAGCTTCTAGAAGTTTCATATCATGAAGTTGTGTTCGACATTGATTATATTGATTTTTAATAGTGGAATATGACATACAAAGTCTGCCTTTTTATTTTACATCAAAAAATCTTTAATCTGAAAGTCATCATGAAATGCAATTAAAAGGGGCTGGGAGACAGGCTGTTTTAAAACAAACTGCTATGTTTTAAATTTGTAACTTGCTGTTTTTAACAGTTTGATCTGGATCGTGATCCATTGAATTCATAAGGAAATGGGTTCTGCGCCTGTGCAGGCCGACTAAGTTGCTCCTCGCCATGCCCAGCCGCCAGCATGTGCCTTCTGACTCCATTTTATTCAGCGGTTAGGCGTCTCTCTGTCAGTTTCTGTTTGACCACTATAGTGTTCATACCTCGTTTTGGATCCTCGGATCAATGGCAACTTTGGCAAGTTAGAGAATTAGTTTATTGGACTACAGACTGTTTTACGGATTTGGATCGGCATTCAGACTTTTGTTGCTGGATTTGACTGACTTATCGGTTTTATCGGGCTATGGACTGTTTAACAGATTTGGATTTGGATTCGGACTTAATTTGTTGTTGGATTTGACTGACTTATCGGTTTTGACTTGGAAATTTCCTGGACTGCCTTTGGAAAACGAACTCTCCAAAGAATAAATACAGACTTCTCTGCTCCAGAAATGGAGACTAAGAAGACCTTTAAGTGCTGCATCAAATGCTCCGCCAATCTACCATCAACCGATTACCACAATGCCTGCCTACTGTGCCTGGGAGAGGAGCACAAAACAGTGGCATGTAAAATATGTTGCTCCTTTTCTAAGCAGACCAGGATGAATAGAACCTTGCATCTGAGAGGCAGTCCACCCACCTATGCCGAGTCCGAGTCTGCCATCAACGTCGATGGATGGGTCGATGCTGACCTCGAGGTCAGGCCAACACAGATCTGCTCAACTTTTAAAAAGTCTTTAAAGACGCATCTGTTCACCCAGTTTTAATGTTGTTTTTAGAATATTGTTTTAAATTTTTAAATTGTGTTTTAAATTTCTTGCTTTTAATTTTTTTGTTTTTATTTTTAATTAATGTTTTACTTTTTAATCTTGTTGTAAACTGCCCAGAGACATAAGTTTTGGGCAGTATTAAAATATGTTAAATAAAATAAATAAATAATAAACAGAAGTCAAAAACCATGTCAGCAGATGAGCTGTTTAAAAAGCCAAAGGATGTTTCTTCGAAAGAGCATAAGCACAAGGACAGGAAACGTCACCATGACGCTGGAAATGACACCGAACAAGATGGCTCACATCGGGTGAAGAAACATTGTATGCCCTTGCCGTCTTCTGTTCAGGGATCTGATGCAGAATGGGACTCAGATGTCATTGTATTGCCAGCAACATCAGCCACTTTAGTGCCGACTGCAACCACATCGGTGCCACCAGCAACCTCATCGATTTCAACAACAGCCCCATCAATGTCGACATCGAGGGCGGGGAAACCCTTGACGATGACCAAGAAGCAAGAGGTCCCAATATTGAAGAAAACACCTTCGGCAGCGACTGCAGAGTTAGCCATGTCGGAAAGAAGCGTAATGGAATCAGAAATGACATCAAACCTGACACTGACAGTAGAACCACCACCAACGTCGACTTTGATGTCGACAACCAGACTGCCGGTGGTGTATACAGCACAGAGACACCTTTCCTTGTTTCCAGCACAAACTCCTCAACAGTCTCCCTCAACGCTGACTGCAATAAGAGCGATATTGACCCATGATGACAATCGAGGACAGGAATTACCACAGATCAAGATGGAGCCACCATGTTGATGGACCTGCTGGACTCGGCATCAAGCACTCCTTCTGGGTCCACATTTCAGGGCTTCTTAAGTACTGGCCTGAATGAGGAACAAGAGGAAGAAGAACTCCCTATGCCGCCACCTAAAATGCCTTCTACTTCACCTATTAGGGCGTCAGAGAATGTTCTGCCGGTACCAGCATGACTCCCTACCACATTGCCACATTCGTCTGACCACTACCTCTCTAACCACAGCATGTGCCTACCTACTACCCAACCTACACATTCCTGTGACTTTCACCACACACTCCCCAGTAATTATAGGGAGTACCTTAAGCAGAAGGCACAGCAAGTGCCTGTGACTCATGCACAGGTGCCGTTGATGCAGCATGTGTTCACATATCAGGGGCCAGATTTCCACCTGAATGTAGCTCTGCAGCAGCAGCAGCCTTCCTCTCAACAACAGCAGCCTGCCTCTCAGGCTTCTATAGCTCAGGCAGTATTGTTGACCTCCACATTGTCCCAGACACAGCCATCAATAGTGGCTCAAGAGAAAATAGGGGGGAAGAGAAAGAGGAAGACAAGTCCTCCTCCTATGCAGCAATTGCCATCGTCCCCTGAACAAGAGGCCTATTCTTCTGAGTCCGAAGAGTCTGACTCAGATAGAGCAAGTCGTTGGTCGGACCCACCTTCCGATGTTCCTCCCCACCTTTCGAAATACCCCACAGAAGAGCTAAAGGCATATCACTCACTGATAAGGGAAATAGCAGAAGCACTAGGACTGGACTTAAACCTGCCTGACACAGAGATAATTGACCCAGTATATAACATGATGGCACGGGCCAGATTGTCACATCTAGTGGCCTTGCCTGTGATTCCTGTTATTAGCAAGGCAGCCAAGACAGCATGGGAAGTCCTGCAGACCTCAGCCCCCACATCTAAACGACTCGAAAATCTGTACAGGGTACAGGAGGAAGAGAACACCTATCTTGTATGCCATCCTGTACCTAATTCCATCGTGGTGGATTGTGCTTCAACGTCAAAGGGCGGTCATCGACACATGACGCCAGCAGACAAAGAGGGCAGAAAAATAGATGTCCTAGGCAGAAAAATCTACACCACAACCAGTTTGGCAATCCAAATAGCCAATTATGCAGTCTGTATGGCCCGTTATAATAACCTGCTGTGAGACACTTTGCTGCAGGACTCGACATCTATGACTCCTGAGGAACTGCAGGATAAATTTAATGAAGTATACAAAAAGACAACATCAATTACACAGCAGCAACATAGTGCCTTCAAGCACTTAGCTGAAATGGTGTCAAGGGCAATGGTTACGGTGGTAAGCATGCGCCGGTATGCTTGGCTCCAGTCAACGTCACTGCAACAAGATATGAAAGACCGGGTAGAACACTTTGCCTTTGACGGGAAAGGCCTCTTCCATGAGGAAACAGATGCCACCATGCAAACTTTAAAGAAATCGAAGTTTACAGCAAGAGCCTTCACGGCAACCTCATCTACACTGGGTTCATGAGGCCACATGTACGCAAGGCAAAGACCCTACAAGTACCAGGACAGGAGAGATTTCAGGAGACAAAATAGACCCTTCCAACGCTCTAAAGGTTACACCCAGAAGAACAAGGGCCAGAATAACCGCCCTAGTAAGGACAATGCAAAGCAGTCTTTTTGACTGCTCTGTCAGCCCACTGCATTCTGAGTCAATTGCCAAAGCCCCAAACATTGGCTTTGTAATTTAGTTAGTTGTTTTTTTATTTACGGTCAATGACCAAACAAAACAGCACCTGAACAGTAAGTACACAATTAAAAATCTAAAACCAAATAAAATTGTTGGCACTTCTGTCAAGCTGGCAAGCCATGCCCAAGCATGGCACAACATAACATCAGATCGCTGGGTTCTTCAAATCGTAGAGACAGGATATATGATAGAGTCCAAGGCTCTACCACCATTCTCAGGCCTGAAGTTCACCAAGGCAACAGCAGTCCTTCAGGAGGAAGTAAAAGTGTTACTAGAGAAACAGGCAATTGTACCTGTGCAGTGGGAAAGGAGACTATCAGGGTTCTACTCCCGTTATTTCCAAATACCAAAGCGGGATGGAGGAATCAGGGCAGTCAAGGATTTACAGGGCCTCAACTGCTTTATCTGGACCCAGAAATTCAGAATGATGATGTTGCAGGCAATGCTACCCTTCTTAGACCAAGAAGAGTGGGTGGCAACGTTGGATCTGAAGGATGCCTACTTTCATGTGGGCATTCAGAAGAATCACTGGAAGTATCTCAGATTCACAGTTGGGAGTGTGGTGTACCAGTATGCGGTCATGCTCTTTGGTCTATCGATGGCACCACGAGTGTTCACCAAGGTAATGGCTGTTGTAGTGGCGTACTTGCGGACACAAGGCCTGGTGGTTTATCCTTAGCTAGATGATTGGCTGCTGGTCAGCAGCAACAGAGAACAGCTGATCTCTCAAATCCAGTTAATGGTGCAGCTGCTACAAGATCTAGGCATCAACATCACCTGGAAAAAGTCAAACCTTGAGCCCAGAAAGCAGTTAAGCTTCATTGGCGCCACTCTAGACATGGAACAGAAAAGAGCATACTTACCAAGGGAATGCTATCACCAGATCAATCTGCTGACAAGGCAGTTAATACACAGCTGTATTCAGCCAGTGAAGGAGATACAGAGACGAATGGGTTTGATGGCGTATTGCAACACGACTGTCAGATACACGCGGCTACTTATGTGGCTGCTGCAGTGGTGGTATCTGAACAACGTCCGACCCAATATAGACAGCCAGAAGTTACGCCTAAAGATCCCCCAAGTTGTATTGAATTCTCTGCGTTGGTGGATGTTGGAGACCAACCTCTTCCAGGGGGTTCCATTTAAGCCATTAACACCATCACAGTGGGTCACGGCGGATGCTTTCCTGTTTGGATGGGGTGTTCATTGTGGGCCACACCACATCCAAGGGAAATGGGCAGGCTTACAAACTCGACAGCATATAAATTACTTAGAGCTACTTGTTGTATTTCTGGTGCTGAAGGCATTCGAGCCCCAACTAAGGGGAGCAGTAACACAAAGTCACCTAGATAACACGTCGGCAATTGCTTACCTCAACAAGCAAGAAGGCACGGTCTCCCCGACACTGTGTGCCCTGTCCATATGAATGGGAATGGTGTATTGCACGTGCCATCTACCCAATAGCAATACACATAAGGGGTGATGACAATCATCTGGCCAATAGTCTCAGTCGGACCTGTCAATACAACCAAAGGCACGAATGGGAGGTCAAGGAGTCTTGCCTCAGGGAGCTCTTCAGCAGGTGGGCACCCATCAGTGGACCTGTTTGTCACAGCTGCCAAACACCAATCCAAATCCGTAAATCAGTCCATAGTCCAATAAACTAAATATCTAAGTTGTCAAAGTTTCTGTTGATCCAAGGAGCCAAAATGAGGTATGAACGCTGTGGCAGTCAAACCGAAACTGACAGAGAGATGCCCAACCGCTGAATATAACGGAGTCAGAAGGCACATGGTGGTGGTTGGGCATTGCGAGGAGCTACTTAGTCAGCCTGTGAGGTGCCTGCGCAGGTGCAGAACCCATTTCCTTATGAAATCAACGGATCACTTCCAGATCAATAGTTACAGGTATGCAACCTGTTTTTTGTTTTTTCCCCCTTGTGTTTATTTTTGTGAACTGCCTAGAGCCTTTGGAGTCAGGTGGCATATAAATAAATAAATAACTTCTGTGACATTTTGAATGCTAATAAATGTATTGTGCTATGAGTCTGCACAGCAAGGGCCTTCATTATATTAAGGTGCATTAAATGGACAGTGGAGGTGTCGTATATGTGCATTCCATGCATCAACCCTCACAACCCACTGCAAGCATCTGGTGAAGCGTTATTTTATGTATAAAAGTTCATGCCACCATAATTGTGTTAGTCTTTAATGTGATATTGAACAATTAGCTGTTTTTGCTAAGCTCCCCAGGATATCTTATGGGTCACCTTAAAAACAAGTTCCTTTAAAAATGTACCTCATTATAGTAAAAGTGTATTCAATTATAATGCTGACAACTGGCAAGAACCTGTATTTTTAACACTGCACATTTTGTGTTTCTTACAATCTCCTCTAGCTCAGTGGTGAACTATATGATTTGAACCATATGATTTGCAGATTCAGTCCCAGCATCTCCAGCTAAAGGATTGTAGTAGGACCAGGAAAGACGCCCTGCCTGAATCCATGCAGAACTGCTGCGAGCTGGTGTAGACAGTACTAGGACAGATAGACCAATAGTTTAACTCTGCTTAACTCTGTTTCTAAGAGGTAGCAGTTTCTTCTATGTAAGATTTATTGAGCCATTTACCCTTCATCAGAACCCCCTGCCAAACACCAAATTGCTTTTTAAACTCTTCTGAGTTTAAAACTTCAGTTTGAAGTTCGGCAGGGGGAGCTGCTGAAGAAGAAATGGGCCCAATAAACCCTATATGTATGCATTGTCCCTTGCACACATATAACAACCTAACTGGATCCTAGCCACTATGTTTCTGCAAGATGAGTCTGCCTAGCAACTCTATGTAATACTTAATACAAATAATGATTTTTTTCTTAAAGGGAAAAGTATGCTAAAATAAAGGCAAAGGAGCAGAATGCCCAGACGTTAGTTGATTTTCTCTGTGCTCGACTGGACTATGTTGAAAAAAAAGTAAAGACAGACAACAGAGTATTTGAAGAGTTGCTTTGGAATAGACAGAAACATCTGAAAGATAAGAAGGTCTGTGCCATTTAAATTATTTTTGTTTCCTGCTTTGTGTTTCATTTTTCCCCTTGAGAACACATTTTAATTAACTATCAATGTTCTGTATTAAATATTTTGCTTAAAATAAGGGTTTCCCTAGAAATCCAAATTCCAGACTGCACCCTCATTTTACCTGGAGAGATCAGAGAGGGCATGCAGCAAACTATCCTGGAAGATTTTGTCTCCTCACAGTACTGGCACTGAAAATCTGTTAATAATTTCTGTTTATTAGCCTGTAGCAACTGGCTCGGATTTTATATGCAAAAAAGAGGTCTTTGAAAAGATGTCTTTGCTGGTTGCCATTGGAGCATTTGTACAGTCACTCTCTAGAGTGTTTCTTGTACTCTACTACCCTTTCCAAATATCATCTTCCAGTTCACCCCTGTGGGGCCCTGCAAAATAAGCATACTCTTCGTATATATGCACTTCACCACAAATCCAAAGGTCTGGGCCAGAGTGCATTAAAAAAAAAAAAAAAAAAGACTACACCAGGCCCCAAAGGATTCACATAGCTTCTTGACCATTCACAAACTAACTTGGACACAGCACATGTCCCTTGCTCCACAGTTCACACACAAAACCAACTTGAAGATAAAGTGCATTTGTAAGGCGGGGGGAATTAAAATCACAACATATGCCCCTTGCTTTAACATATTGCATTTGTAAAACAAAAATTTTAAAAAATTCAGATGTAATAGTTCCAATTTCACTAGATGTGCAGTACTATATGGATAGAGATCTCTTTCTGGCAGATTTACTGAAATAGGGAATAATTCATTAAAAATCATGGGATTGACAGATTTCCATGAAATAATAATACACACAGTCCTGCCATCTTGGACTACATGCATGCCCAATTTCAGAACTCTAAGCCCAGCCATTCTGGAAATGTAATGAGTTGGGCAAAGGGTGGGGGGTTGTACTTTTTTATGAAGACAAAGGGGAGATTCTATTGTATGGGGGTGGAATGATGGTCTGGGGTGGGGGTGGGGGCTTCAGTTCAATAGGTTTTTGTAATTTTCTGCCATGAAACAAACCACTTATAGGATTTTGATTTTTTTGAAGTTTTTTAAAAAAATTCAAAAAATCATTTAAAATCAACGGATTGACTACTCCACTTCAAAATCAATACACTGAGTTCTGCTAACTTGTCCTATACCTGAGCCCAATTTTAGAACTCTAGACCAAGCCATTCTGGAAATATAAGGGTATATGTGATGTTTAGCCTTTGTTATGAAGGCAAATAGGAAGATTCTGCCACATGGGGCTGGGGGTTTCAGTTCCAGAAGTTGTTGTAATTCTCTGCCATGAAGCAAGCCACTTATAGGACTTCTTTGAACTTAAGTTCAAAAAAATCATTAAAAATCAATGGATTGGCTGATCTGCTTCAAAATCAACACACAGAGTCCTGATAACCTGTTCTACTGTACATCTGTGCCAAATTTCTGAACTGTAGGCAAAGCCATTCCATAAATATAAAAGGGACCCTCTTTTCCCTTGGGGAAAATCATGGGGCCCTTTAGGAGAGTGGGCAAATGGACCTGAGCCTCTTGTCCACTTGTTTTTCTTTTTTTCTTTTTTACACCTTGAGTTTCAAATTTGATACAAAGGCAAAGCTTGATATTTATGGGGCTTGATGTAATAACTTGTTCAATTCCAGATAGGATAGGAGTCAATATGTATTCTTCAGTAGCTTTCTTGTTATCTCTCTAATTCTTCTACAAGCCTGGGACTTGTTCAAACCTATGACTGTGTGAGATCATATTAAAGAACATCCCCCCAATCTGTATGGATTTTTTTTTTCAAAATTGCCAAGGTTAGCATTCTTTTTGCTGAAGTATGACTTCTCTTAATTTAATTGGCATATCAAGTATTATACTAGTTCCTGCAGTGTTTGAATCTTACATAATAAAGGTGGCATTCAGTTGTTTCCTTCTCTCACTGCTGTTTGTCCTTCAGTGAATTCTGGGCCATCATAGTGGACAGACTTAATTTATGTGATGTTTGCAAGCTACAGAACCATTATTTCTCTCTCCCATTGTTCATAAACTCTTGACTAGAAGGGAAAGCTATCAGTGAATGTATAATTGATGGATTAAGATACAAATCATATCCCTATCTCTGTCCTTCAAAATTCTAAAAATAAGATGAAGCTTTAATTTTTCAGAGTGCAAATGCTTTGACGCACCATAGAGAGCCAACGGATAAGGATAGCATTAGAAGAAGAGGTCATAGTCTTCACTGTGATCCTAAGAACAATATGGCCTTTTACAGGAGATGGATGACCTGTCCCTGACCTGAGTACCACATGGAATTTTCATGAATGTATGGTGGGCTCCTAAAAACCTGAAAGATTGCTGCTGCTTCTTATATGAATCATCTTGTTCTCAAAGGTTATCAGAGATGTGTTCTCAAAGGTTATCAGAGATGCCCTGCTCTGAATGCTTGGTATTACAGTTGTAAGAATGATGGTCACAAAGAACCTTTTTGTTGGTGACACCTATGCTGTGGCATCCCCGCCCCCCAGAAAGACTCATGGTTATCGGGCAAGCTCTCTTGATGATTGTTAGAAGGCTAGTGAAGATGTTCATTGCAGGATGGTCTTTGGGAAGTGACCTTCACTCTCGGCTTGTAGTATTTTGACTACTTTATTCTATGTTCATTTTTATTGTGTAACATTTAATGTAGTGATTTTTTTTTTTAAATTGTTAGCCAACCTGGAGGTCCTGGGTGGAATGGATATTGAATGAATGAAATGAAATGTGATGCACATGATGATGTAGTTCAGGAAGAATACTTCTCCAACACCATGCTGTGCCCATAAACCCTAGGATTATAAACAATAAAAAAGCACTGTAACCAGGGTGCCAACATCTGACTCCAGACTAATGCTGTGCTTGCACAGCGACAAAGGTCATGTAGCTGTGTGAAGTCAAAGGGATGTTCAAAGTTGCACTACCGTGAAAAAGTTCTCTGCAAAATACGAGGAAAAGGTTTCACAGCAGAAGGTGTGCCACCCTGTTGCACAAGTACAAACATTTTTGTGCTACTGAAACACTAGTCTGGAATGCAAGCTCCTGATTTAGCACATCTGTAGGGCCTTTTTAAGACTCTGAGGAGCCTGGGGCAGAATGTTCGAGGACAACCCCACTTTCTTTTCTCCGACTGACATACTGTGCAATGTTATGCAGGCAGTGGAATGTAATGTTTGCACAGTTGCACAAGAGCACTGCTGTGCAAGTGTAAAAATTGTGCAAAGTCTTGTGTCAGTGCATTGCTCCTAAGCATCATCTCTGACCTGCTTCAAAATCAGCTCCATGGTACTGTATATGGAAGAGCTACGGAAGCTGGCCTATGCTGTGGTGTCATGTACATGACACCGCTGAGGAGAAGAGGAGTGTGCCAGCTGGGAACGTATGCTTTATCCCAGCTGGGCCTCTTGCCCAGCAAAGTGAACACCTCTGGTCCTGGGCTAGGCCAGACCAAGGATTGTCCAGACAAGTGAAAAAAATTAAGAAGAGGGACTCCCCCCACCCATGTCTCTTTTATTGCTAATAACAAGCAGAATAACAAAAGCAGAACACAGTCATTGACATAAAATCAAGGCACACACTTGTATTGAGGTCTTCAATTGCAAAAAGACAGTAGCAGGTACAAAGTAAAGCAAAAAGAACACATGTAAAATTCAAGCTTCAGAATAAAATGTTCTCTCCTGCTGAAGGCCTGCTAAAATAGCTTTCCAAGTTGACTTCTCCATCTTAGGTGTTTCCAATCAATGTTAGTAACCACTCCATTCATTTCCCTTCTGCTCTGAGAACACTATCCAGGCCTCAGATAAACAATTTCATGAGCACTTTCCCCCTTCCCAATTCAAAACAAGCCAGAAGCCAGTGATTTCATCTCATGCTCCAAGCTTGGCCTTGTTTTGACTTGAGGTGAAGGCCATGTGCAGAGTGCACAACAACAGGTGCTTCTGCTGTCTTGCTGTTCTCAGCAAAAACAGAACTGTGAATAAAACAGTACAAAATGATTTTTCAGGCCTTTTTGTTAATTTAAGTTCAGACACCCACCTAAAACTGAGTGTTGGCAATACGTGCAACAAGGAAGCAATTTTCTTCTGTGTGTATTACATCTGCAAGTTCTCATCCAGCAGAGCTGTTCCAGATAGTTAGGGATTTAAATCAAGCCCCTTCATTTTCAAATCTGTTTCCAGACACAGTGTCTCACTGTGACACCTTCAGTGAGTTATTTGCAAATAAAATATCTCACATTTGGGCTGAGCTGGACTCCAGTATTTCTGCACGACTAGTTAGGGAGGTTTCCAGCAATCCCTCTTGCAAGATAGACTGGATCAATTTCAGTTTGTGACTCCTGAGGAAGTGGATAAACTGCTTGAAGCAGTACAGCCTACCAACTGTCCTTTGGATCCTTGCCCAACATGGCTAATTTCATCTTGCAGGGAGGTTGTTTGAGCTGGCCTAGTTGATATCATTAATACCTCACTGAGGGAGGGCAGGATCGGATGCCACCTTCTTGGAAGGAGGTGATGGTTTAGACCCCTTCTTAAGAAGAGCACTCTGAATCCTCTGGTGATGAATAATTATAGGCCAGTCTCCAGCCTCCCATGGTTTTATAAGATGATTGAGAGTGTGGTTGTTGACCAGCTCCAAGCAGTCTTGGTGGAAACTGATTTTCTTAGCTGCTGGATGAGGACATCTCGCGTATATTATCCTTCCCACGAGCTCCAGAGGCAGGACAAATCAATTAGGTAGAGCCTTTAAAAGGCCAGGAAGGTTAGCCCCACCCAGTCCAGTTTGTCCTGCACTAGCTCCAGAGAAGGTCTTCCTTGCATTCTGCTAAGCTTTCCCTCTGTTAGTCTGCCTCTCTTACTTTATTTTCTGGACTATTTCTACCTTCCTGAAATAATTTTGTCTCTGCTAGTTACCTTAAAAACAACAACAACCTATTTCTCTTGCTCTTCCTTCTCTGCTCCTTCTCCCTTCTAACCTTATTTAAAACTCCTCCCTCCTAACCTTCTTTAAAGGCAGCCAGGTTGGTCTCTGGGTCATCTCGGAGATACCACATTACTCCTTAACTGATGGAGCTACACTGGCTGCCAATAGGTTTCCGGACAAAATACAAAGTGCTAGTTATAACCTATAAAGCCTTAAACAGCTTAGGCCCTGGGTATTTAAGAGAGCGTCTTCTTCACTATGAGCCCCACCGCCCATTGAGGTCATCTAAGGAGGTCCGTCTCCAGTTACCACCAACTCGTTTGGTGGCTACACAGAGATGGGCCTTCTCGGTCGCTGCCCTGAAATTGTGAAATGTGCTCCCTGCTGAGATACGATCCTCCCCATCTCTGGCAATTTTTAAAAAACACCTGAAAACCCATCTTTTCGCCCAAGCTTTCTCAGCTTTTTAAAATTATCTGTTTTAATTTTATGATCTGTTGAACTGATTTTAAAGTTTTAAAACGTGGTTTTTATGGAGGTTTTTAAAATGTGGTTTTTATGGAATTTTACTGCATTTTAACTTTTGTAAACTGCCTTGGGATGCCATATGAAAGATGGTATAAAAGTTGAACAATCAATTAAAAATAAATAAATAAATGGAGCACGCTCAGAGAAAGCTTAGCAGTCCCTTTGGACATGGAAAGATGATGCCGATTTTTGGCTGCCACTGGTAGGCCCCACCACTGCATGGTGCTGGTGCACAGTACCACCCCAAACTTTACCACCCAGGCCACCTTGAAGTGCACACAAACCAGGAGACAGGCAAAGCGCAATGCACAGCCTACTCCACCACACCCAGAGGTTAGATCTCAGCCTGCCTCCCCAGATTCCAACCAGATATAGAAGTCTCAGGGTGCTGGTGGGGGGGGGGCAGTCACTAGAGCTTTGGCCTAGACCACCTTGCACGGTTGTTGTGAGGATGGGAATACCGTGTCCTCCTCCTCCATGTTCCCTTGGTGAAGAGTGGGATGTAAATGTAAATGTAATGTAAATGTAAAGCAAAACTGATATGGAAGCCAGATTCCTCCCTCTCCAGGACAAGGTCTTCCACAGATCTTGCACCGTGGTGATTATAGTCAAACAGAAATTTGAAACGGGGCCCCAGGCAGAGGATGAATGGGCTGTCGCTCAAGCTACCGGGGCATCATGCTCCCACATAGCCTGTTCTGTTCTTCTGACTTATTTCTCAGGTTTTTATTTACCTGTCATCCACCGGGGCCTGATCAAGCTCAACTCCTCTAACAGCCAGCCCCCTCTGGGGCTCCTATCACGGTCCTTCCTAAAGGCCCATTTGCAGATGGGAGGAGTTTGCTTGGAGCAACAGTATCAAGGCAGTGCATGCGCATGCACACTCAGGGGCGCCTTTCCCTTCTCATTCTGAGTGGGACCAAGAATTAATTGAGCAGATGCCTATAAGGCAGGTGTGCCCACGCACACACCTTAGAAGGATACTTATCCTCCATTACCTTATTGCTCTGACCTCTGGCGCCCTTCTGAGATTTTCTGAGATTTTTCTTTGTGGCCACAGTACTCACCCATGGCAGTTACAGCCAGCATACAAGGAAATACGGTTCTATACATTCTGTTTCAGACTCCATGCCCCACGGAGCACCGGCTTTGGACACGACACTGCAACAGGAGCAAGTTCCGACATCCGGCAAGCGCCTTCATCAGGAAGGGGAACCCACACCAGAAGACACTGAACTGCCTAAAGGTGCCAGTCACCACCAGCAGCCGCCAACAACCTGGGGCACAAAATGTGCCTACCCATGACATCCAACAGAGTGGCCTAAAGTGCATTAGGCCTAAAAAGCACTGACAATGTGTCACAGTGTCACACAATTACAGTGGCTTGCCAGATACGTTCTATGCACTGCCTGGAGGCAAGTCACCACCCCATGTGGGAGGTCTGCACCACTTCAAGACAAAATATTTTCAGCCCTAACTGCTCTCTAGCCTCAGCTTCAGGCACAGGTTCAGAGATGCACAACATTGTTGGATCCAAGACAGCCGGCGCAACACAGTACACAGCCGGCGAACCAGTACAAAGGGGAAAGTGGGCTTCTACTCTAACGTCTCCTCAGCGCCTAAAAGAGGGTGACTACTTGAGAGCAATGGGGCCATACCTCAGTGATGGAGCATCTCCTTTGCATGCAGAAGGTCTCAAGTTCAACCCATGGCAGAGGAAAGTCCCTGCAGAATAGGGGTGTGCAATTCGGATTTTCGGGTGATTCGGCTCGGACCCGAGCCGAATCACCCCCGTTCTGTTTTGTGCCCGAATCTGGGTCACCCGAATCACCCTTGATTCGGTTCGGATTCGGATTTAATCCGAATCCGAATCCGAATCGATTCGGGGGGTAAAAAGGAGCCCAGGGGCAAAATTTTGGGGTGGGGTGGTAGTGCCCAATGGGTAGAGTCTATTACCCCAATTTCGGGGGGATTGGGCAAAGTCCTGATTTTTTGTGAATTTTTAAAGTTTTAGTGACTTTGGGGCAGTTCGGGGGCATAGCATGGGATTTGGGCAAAAGAAGTGGGGTGGGGTGGTAGTGCCTAATGGGTGCAGGCTACCACCCCAATTTCAGGGGGATTGGGCAAAGGGCTGATTTTTGGTAAATTTCTGAAAATTTCATGTCTTTGGGGCAGATTGGGGCAGATTGGGGCAGAAAGTGGGGGCTGGGGCAGAATAGTGGGGTGGGGTGGTAGTGCCTCATGGGTGCAGGCTACCACCCCAATTTCAGGGGGTTTGGACAAAGGGGTGATTTTTTGAGAATTTTTGAAGTTTTGGTGACTTTGGGGCAGTTTGGGGGCAGAAAGTGGATCTGCCCCAAAATAGTGGGGTGGGGTGGTAGTGCCTCATGGGTGGAGGCTACCACACCAATTTCAGGGGGATTGGGCAGAGGGCTGATTTTTTGAGAATTTTTGAAGTTTGGGTGTCTTTGGGGCAGATTGGGGGCAGAAAGTGGATCTGCCCCAAAGGAGTGGGGTGGGCTGGTAGATAGTGCCTGATGGCTGGAGGCTACCACCCATCCCCAATTTAAGAGTGATTGGGCAGAGGGGTGAATTATGGTGAATTTATTTGTATGAGGTTTGTCTTCATAAGGTGAAGTGTGCTAAATTGATTACTTCCTCATATTATTCATAGTAAAGGAAAGTGTGAAAAAGTGAAAGTGGGGTCATGAGAGTTGTTTAATTGAAATAAATCTCATTTGCTATGATAGAATGAGAATTCACACCTCAGAAAAAACTTCTGAGGTGTGAATTCTCATTCTATCATAGCAAATGAGATTTTTTTCAATTAAACAACTCTCATGACCCCACTTTCACTTTTTCACACTTTCCTTTACTATGAATAATATGAGGAAGTAATCAATTTAGCACACTTCACCTTATGAAGACAAACCTCATACAAATAAATTCACCATAATTCACCCCTCTGCCCAATCACTCTTAAATTGGGGATGGGTGGTAGCCTCCAGCCATCAGGCACTATCTACCAGCCCACCCCACTCCTTTGGGGCAGATCCACTTTCTGCCCCCAAACTGCCCCAAAGTCACCAAAACTTCAAAAATTCTCAAAAAATCACCCCTTTGTCCAAACCCCCTGAAATTGGGGTGGTAGCCTGCACCCATGAGGCACTACCACCCCACCCCACTATTCTGCCCCAGCCCCCACTTTCTGCCCCAATATGCCCCAATCTGCCCCAAAGACATGAAATTTTCAGAAATTTACCAAAAATCAGCCCTTTGCCCAATCCCCCTGAAATTGGGGTGGTAGCCTGCACCCATTAGGCACTACCACCCCACCCCACTCCTTTTGCCCAAATCCCATGCTATGCCCCCGAACTGCCCCAAAGTCACTAAAACTTTAAAAAATCGCCAAAAATCAACCATGAACCGAATCACCCGAATTTTTTGTGCCCGAAATTCGGGTGATTCGGCTCGTGCCCGAAAAAATTTGGGGGGCATCGGGGGTGATTCGGTTCGGCCCCGAATCACCCGAAATTGTTCGTTTCGGGCACAGATCGTTCTGTGCCCGAAATTTTTTGCACATCCCTACTGCAGAACCTACCACAAGTCTGAGTAGGAAATTGCCCCCCACCTCAAGCTTCTCTACAACTGAAAGAAGCGCTGAGAGTTCCACAGAGACACTCTCACTCCATCATGAAGTCACTGCAACAGACGGAGTGTTGGGCATTGATGGTCCTTACCGACCAGCACATCTATGGACCAAATTCACCCAACCTTCTCCCACTTTGCCACTGCTTCTAGCACGATTGCCAAAATTAACGATGCAATGCACTTCCTTCCAGCCCCACTTGGCACCAAACATGACCCTAACATATTTTAGGATACACACCACTAACAAAATGCACGGCTTCTTGTCCAGCGAAGTGAAGAGTCAACTACCCCACCTCAGAATGTCCACTGACATCCTCCAAAACCAACTGATCCAGCCCATGGATCGCATTCTCGACACACTGATCCTCAATCAACAACTCTGTGCCACTCATACGGTGCCACCCCACACCCGAGCGCTATTGCACGGCCTCAGAGTAGAACCCTCTGAAGCGGTTCCACAAACATGCTTTGGTTTCCACTCACTCAAGGTGCCTCTGGACACAACGGAGACCCCAACTCAGAACCAAGTGCACAAGGTCCAGCTGCCTGAAACGGTCAGTGTACAGGGGAGCTCTCTTTCATAGCTCACCAAGGCACAAACAAAAAACCCCCAATCATAGATCCACCCAGGATCATCGCAAAAATCCACATCAGCCTGACAGGTTGAGGGGACATTCAGTCTCTAATATTTATCATGAAGTACAGTGGACACCATAACAGGCCCACTACAACATCAACTGGTGAAAATAGAGAGCCATCCGACTCCTGCTACAAGCCTTCCAGCCCATCATCTCCCACAACCACAGGTGGTATGGACTGACAACACCACAACCTTACGCACATGAAAACCTCCACCGAAACACACGTTCACCTCCCTCTAGTCAAAAGAGACACTGATACTCCAATGGGCGGTGTCTCACAATCCCTCTGTAATTGCACATCCTGTAACCAGCTCTTTGCTCAATCAACTGACTGGCTCAGCCAGCAAAATACCATATCTGCCGGAGCTCAGCTTGAACCATAAAATGTTCCATTCTCTTTCTGCAGTCCTTGCATCAACCACAGGTGCAACTCTGTACAGCTCTGTACAACTCTGTACAGCAACCACAGGTACAACTCTATGTAATGCACCTACGGCCCTTTCTTATGATGCTTTCCAAGACTGGAAACGATAGTCACACTCTTAACACCTGTCCCAGGTTACACTTGCACACATGCCTGCCAGTTCAGGTACCCAGCTCTCTTCTTCACCTCATATGGCTTCCCTAAGCACATGCATCAACAATGGCCACTCACAGCCCACACCGGACATAGCGCACAGAGATCTGACATCTTGCCACCATTGGGCCATGGATCCCTTCATGGTAAGTGACCAATGCTCCTATCTGGACACATTTCAAACTGGCTTTAGGGTGGTCTATGGGGTTGAGATGGTTTTGGTCAGCCTGATAGATGATCTTCACCAGGGAATTGATAGAGGAAGTGTGATTCTGCTGGTTCTTTTGGATCTCTCAGTGGCTTTCGATACCATTGGCCATAGTATCCTTTTGGATCACCTGATGGATTTGGGGATAGGAGGCAATGTTTTACATTAGTTCCACTCCTATGTCTCAGGTAGATTTCAGATGGTGCTTGGTGACAGTCACTCTTCAAAACATGAGCTACTATATGGAGTCCCCCATTGCTCCATTCTGTCACCAATGCTTTTTAACATCTACCTGAAACTGCTGGGTGAGATCATCAGAGGATTTGGTGCTGGGTGTTATCAATATGCTGATGACACCCAAATCTGTTTCTCCTTGTCATTGATATAAAGAAATGGCATTACCCACTTAGATGCCTGCCTAAAGGCAGTAATGGGCTGGATGAGGGAAAATAAACTAAAGCTGAATCTAAGTAAGACTGAGGTGCTCATTGTTGGGGATTGTAATCTGCAAGATGGGATAGAACTTCCTGTTCTGGATGTTACACTCCCCCAGAAAGAACAGGTGTGTAGCTTTGGAGTGCTCTTGGACCCAGGTCTTACTGTTGTGTCTCAGGTTAGGGCTGTGGCCAGGAGTACTTTTTACCAACTATGGTTGATTTGACAACTCCACCTGTTTCTTGAGGAGAATGACCTAAAAACAGTGGTACACGACCTGGTAACCTGTAGGTTGGACTATTGCAATGTGCTTTATGTAGAGGACTGCCTCTGTACGTAGTTCAGAAACTTCAGTTAGTTCAAAATGCGGCAGCCAGATTGGACTCTGGGGTATCCTGGAGACACCACATTGTGCCTGTTCTTAAACAGTTGCACTGGTTGCTGATACTGTATATTTCTGGGCAAAATACAAAGTGCTGGTTAATCATCAGGAGGGGTGCGTCTTCGGGTGCCACCAGTTCATCTGGTGGCAACCTGGGATTGGGCCTTCTCAGTTGTTGCCCCTAAATTGTGCAACATGCTCCCTGGGGATATAAAAGGATTATCTTCCTTGGAGATCTTCAGGAGAGCCTTCAGGATGGATCTTTTTAGCCTGGCTTTTAATGATATCTAGTTTTAATTTTAATTTTAATGAATTTTAACCTGGTTTAAATGTTTTCTGATTTTAATTGTTTTATTATGTGTGTTTGGTTTTAATATAAACTGCCTTGACCCATTTTAGGAAGGGCAGTATATACAATGAATAAAATAAATAAATAAATGCGGCCATTATATATATTGGCTCCACTGTCATACAACTCCATCTGTGTAATTTTGTGCTTGCACAACAGCACTCTTGAGCAACTGTGCAAACGTTACATTCCACATCATGTGTAACATTCCGCAATATGTCAATCACTGAAGCCTGCGTCAATGTAATAACCCCACAATCTGAAATAACTCTTGACATAGATGTTATATTTTAACTGATTAATTTTATTGCCATGAATGAAAAGGATCAATGTGATAATTTCAAATATTGAACTATACTTTGAATCGGGCCCTCCATATGTGGGGCCCAGAGCAATTATGCCTCCCCCTGCAAAGACCCTGTTTATGCTAGCACATTCATCGAGATGTCAGCCAGTGGGCTTAGGGACTGTATAGCAGGGACATATAAAGTATCCATAATTCCTAATTTATGTTCTCTGAACAGATTGCAAGTCTTCTGTTGAGAGAAGAGAGTAGTAAGTGAAGGGAGACGAGTTATGGAGAATTAGGGAGGAGGTCTCTGTGATGGCTATATAACTCTTAGTGGATTCTGTCCTTGCAGTTATCCCCTTCCTGTCTTCTGCAATAAGAGTTTTGACTGAAGTATTCTTCAAGTGTTCTTGGGAAACAATCTTTTTTCAGTCAGAGATTTCTAAGCAAGTTCTTAATAAGAGAGTGGCAGTAGATGTATTATGAAATGTGGAGGGTGAAATACTACTATTGAGTGGGGAAGTACAGCTTTAATAATAATAATAATAATAATATAATAATAATAATAATAATAATAATAATAATAATAATAATAATAATAATAATAATTATTACTTGTTTACACAGTCAGACAGGTGTTATTGACTGGTTTGTTTTATTCAGACATCGAGTCCTTCCCAAGGACCTGGGATGGCTGAATTTTATTGTCAGTTGTTATAGATATCGTCGCAGAATATAGGCTGTTCCCAGTAAAGCTGCTTTTTGTAATTGGCTGATGGTGATTTCTATTTATGGTGTTGAGGTGCTCTTCAAGGTCTTTTGGAACTGCACCCAGGGCGCCAATGACCACTGGGATTATTTTGGTCTTTTTCTGCCACAGCCTTTCAATTTCAATTTGTAGATCTTTGTATTTGGTGATTTTTTCTATTTCTTTTTCTTCTATTCTGCTATCCCCTGGTATTGCTATGTCAATTATTTTGACTTGTTTTTCTTTCTTCTCAACTACAGTTATATCTGGTGTATTGTGTGGCAGATGTTTGTCTGTTTGTAGTCGGAAGTCCCATAATATCTTTACATCTTCATTTTCGACAACTTTTTCAATTTTATGGTCCCACCAATGTTTGGCTACAGGTAGCTTGTATTTTTTGCAGATGTTCCAGTGTATCATCCCTGCTACTTTGTCATGCCTTTGTTTTTAGTCAGTCTGTGTGATCTTTTTACAACAGCTGATTAGGTGGTCCATGGTTTCATCTGCTTCTTTACAAAGGCGGCACTTGCTGTTTGTGGTGGATTTTTCTACTTTTGCTCTTATTGCATTTGTTCTTAGTGCCTGTTCTTGCACAGCCAGTATTAAACCCTCTGTTTCTTTCTTCAAGTTGCCATTCTTAAGCCATTGCCAGGTCTTGGTGATGTCTGATTTTCCACTTATATTGTGCAAATATTGACCATGCAGGGGCTTATTTCTCCATTTTTCTGCTCGGTTCTTGACTTGTTCTTTCTTGTAGGCCTGCTTTGTTTCATTGGTGTTGAATAGTTTCTCGTTATTGACCATTTGAAGTGCATCTTCTTCACTGTCCCTTATATATTCTTCAAGGCCTCTTTTCTCCTCCTCTACTGTTTGATGGACTTGCAGCATTCCTCTTCCACCTGAGCTGCGAGGGAGGTAGAGCCTATCTACATCACTGCGGGGGTGCAGAGCATGGTTGATGGTCATGATTTTCCTGGTCTTACGATCTAGCGTCTCTAGCTCTGCCTGGGTCCAGTCTATTATTCCTGCAGTGTATCTGATAACAGGTATAGCCCAGGTGTTTATGGCTTGTATGGTGTTCCCGCCATTGAGTTTGGACATTAGGATTTTTCTAACTCTCCTGATGTATTCACTTCCAGTTTTTTCTTTTAACTTCATTGTGTGCAATGTAATCAGCCTGGAGAATGACCAAGTAAATGTAAGGTTCTTTCTCTTCCAGGTTCTTGATCTTGCTTCCATTGGGCAGTTCTATCCCTTCTGTTTCTGTTATGTTCCCAGTGTTTAGCAGTGATTCAGTTTCTGACTGGGACTTTCCATACAACTTCAGATCGTCCATGTACAGCAGATGCTTTATTTTACTTGATGTTTTAGATGTTTGGTATCCGAGGCCTGCTTTGTTTAGTATTTGTGAAAGTGGGGTCATGGCGATTACAAACAACAGAGGGGATAGTGAGTCCCCTTGGAAAATGCCTCTTCTAATGCTAACCTGTCCAAGTGCCTCGCCATTGATTGTTAACTGTTTACTCCACATGCTCATTGCTTTTTAAATAAATATTTGAATGTTTTTGCTGACACTAGTTGTTTCTAAACATTTTAGTATCCATGTGTGAGGCAATGAATCGAAGGCTTTCTTGTAGTCAATCCATGCAACACTTAGATTGGTTTTTCTTCTCTTGCAATTTTCTAAAATCATTTTGTCAATCAGCAGCTGGTTTTTTGTGCCTCTGGTGTTTGGGCAATTTCCTTTCTGTTCAACTGGAAGCTGTTTGTTAGTTAATAAGTGTTGCATCACTTCATCGGCTATTATTCCAGTTAATAATTTGAACATGGTTGGCAGGCAGGTTATTGGTCTATAATTACTTGGAACTGCACCTTTTGCTGGGTCTTTCATGATGAGATGAGTTTTCCCAGTTGTTAGCCATTGTTCAATATCACCGCCTTTCATAATGTGATTGAACTGTTTTGATAGTTGTTTATGAAGGCTTGTTAGGTGTTTAAGCCAAAAGCAATGCAGTTCATAGTCGCCTGGCGCAGTCCAATTTTTAATTTTCTTTGCTCTTTCACTTATTAATTCTGGTGTTATTATTAGATCTTGCATTTGTTGGTTACATTTTTTGACCTCTTTCATCCAGCCTGCTTTTTTATTATAATCTATTGGATTGTCCCATAATTCCCGCCAGAATTGCACTGTTTCTTCTTTATTTGGTGTTTCTAGGTTTCTTGCAGTTTCTCCTTCTATGTTTTGGTAGAAACGTCTCTGAATCGACTGGAATTGGAGATTCTGCCTGTAATTCTGGCTTCTAGGTGGTATTTTTGGATCAGATAATGTTTGGTGTTTTCATTCTTCAGCTTCTTGTCTTTCATATCTTTCAATTTACTAGCATCTGATCTAAGCCTGGAGATTTTATTTTCTAATCTTATCTTCCATTTAGGTGATGTACTGCTTTCTTTTTTGACAGGTCTACTGATCTTATATCCGAGCTCTTGTGTTGTTATTGTTGCTGCACTGTACATTAGTTGGTTTGTTTCTTGTAAATTCTTGGCTGTTATCTCTGCAAGTGCAGCATTGACATCTTTTAATGCCTGAGCAAGTTTTTTTTTGGCAACTGTTTTTAGAGCTGGAAGTCGAACCCTGGTGGTTGTTTGGTTCATGTGCTCAGTTATTTTTTGCTTTAGTTCTTGTTGCTTTTCTGTTAAACAGCATTTGGGTTTTTGAGGTGAAGGCAAAGGGGAGGTTGCCTGGTTTTGATTTTGAAACAGTTCAGCAACAGTGGCATCTTCGATTTCCAACACCTCCTCCACCTGCGCCTGAGCAACTTCTTCAATTGGTGATAATTCTTCAACCATATCTTGAGCCTGTGTTGCTCTTTCCAGTTCTTCCAGCTCAACTCCTGTGAATACTTTATTTCTTATTATGAATCTTCTCTGGTCTGCTAGCCTTTGTTCTGTTATTTCTGTGTCTGGATGCTTCTCTTTCCAAATTTGGTACATTCTTTTTAAATAACCTCTTCTAGTTGGACTAGACTTGTAATAGCAGATCATTATTTCCTTGTTGGCATTTTTCGTATATTTTTTTCGGTTAAGCGACGTTTCTTCCAGTAACCTTGCAGTCTCCAGCCCTGGTTGCTCAACTGAAGATCCTGAGTCCTGTTGCCCACTTGCCACCAGATGTCCAGGGACTATTGCATCTGGCGCGGTCCTTGTTGACCCGGGCGACGACCGATCCGGTATAGATTTATTAAAGTTATATCTCACCATATTGTTGATGGGAGAGGCACTCTTTGTCTGGCTCCTCTGGTGAGACCTGTCCAGTATGGTTGGACCTCTGGCATAGCTCTCACCTTCATCAGAGCACACAAGCCCCACAACCACGCCAAGGTAGTGCCTCACTGGGGGAATTATTATTATTATTATTATTATTATTATTATTATTATTATTATTATATCATATTATAATTTTTGGCCTCGGATTTTGGCCTCGGATACCAAACATCTAAAACATCAAGTAAAATAAACCATCTGCTCTACATGGAAGATCTGAAGTTGTATGGAAAGTCCCAGTCAGAAATCAAATCACTGCTAAACACTGTCCGTATATTCAGTAGAGATATAGCAATGGAGTTTGGACTAGACAAGTGTGCTGCATTAATACTGAACAGAGGAAAAACAACAAAAACAGAAGGAATAGAACTGCCCAATGAAAGCAACATCAAGAACCTGGAAGAGAAAGAACTTTACAAATACTTGGGCATTCTCCAGGCGGATAACATCACACACTCTGAGGTTAAAAGAAAAATTGGAAGTGAATACATCAGGAGAGTTAGAAAAATCCTAATGTCCAAACTCAATGGCGGGAACACCATACAAGCCATAAACACCTGGGCTATACCTATTATCAGATACACTGCAGGAATAATAGACTGGACCCAGGCAGAGCTAGAGACGCTAGATCGTAAGACCAGGAAAATAATGACCATCAATCGTGCTCTACACCCCCGCAGTGATGTCGATAGGCTATACCTCCCTCACAGATCAGGTGGAAGAGGAATGCTGCAAGTCCATCAAACAGTAGAGGAGGAGAAAAAAGGCCTTGAAGAATATATCAAGGACTCTGAAGAAGATGCACTTCAAATGGTCAGTAACGAGAAACTATTCAACACCAATGAAACAAAGCAGGCCTACAAGAAAGAACAAGTCAAGAACTGAGCAGAAAAATGGAGAAATAAGCCACTGTATGGTCAATATTTGCAGAATATCAGTGGAAAATCAGACATCACCAAGACCTGGCAATGGCTTAAGAATGGCAACTTGAAGAAAGAAACAGAGGGTTTAATACTGGCTGCACAAGAACAGGCACTGAGAGCAAAAGTAGAAAAATCCACAACAAACAGCAAGTGCTGCCTTTGTAAAGAAGTAGATGAAACAGTGGACCACCTAATCAGCTGTTGTAAAAAGATCACACAGACTGACTACAAACAAAGGAATGACAAGATAGCAGGGATGATACACTGGAACATCTGCAAAAAATACAATCTACCTGTAGTCAAAAATTGGTGGGACCATAAAATTGAAAAAGTGGTAGAAAACGAAGATGCAAAAATATTATGGGACTTCCGACTACAAACAGACAAACATCTGCCACACAATACACCAGATATAACTGTAGTCGAGAAGAAAGAAAAACAAGTTAAAATAATTGACATAGCAATACCAGGGGATAGCAGAATAGGAGAAAAAGAAATAGAAAAAATCACAAAATACAAAAATCTACAAATTGAAATTGAAAGGCTGTGGCAGAAAAAGACCCAAACCGTCCCAGTGGTAACTGGCGCTCACAGGGGCCACAGAAATCACCAGCAGGCAATTACAAAAAGCAGCTTTACTGGAAACAGCCTATATTCTGCGACAATGTCTATAATAACAAGAACAATATTGATAACAATATTCTGACATCTCACGTCCTTGGAAAGGACTCAATGTCTGGATAAAACAAACCAGTCAATAACAGCTGCCTGACTGTGTAAATAAATAAAAAATACATAATAATAATAATCTGACTGCGTAAATAAAATAATAATAATAATAATAATAATAATAATAATAAGGTGTCAGACATATTTAGGTTGTGTTAAATTCCTTTATGGGGCAAAAAGATAGAGGCGTCTTCCAAAAAACATACAAACAAAAACCCTGCAGATATCCACTGTTTTCTTTAAGCTATTCTGTCTGTTGCATGGTAAGGGTAACAAATCGTCTGGCTATAAAATTGTCTTTAATTAGTTGACTCAGTGACTTCCAACAGTGTGCTACACTGGCATGTGGGGAGTCCCATGCTACAATATAGGCTTTGAATTGTGCTCTTTGCTCCTGGATAGACTGAGTGTTATAGCAAATGTGACTTACATGATGTCCTGTGGGGAGTGCTGGCAGCATTACCCAAATAGCCACCCCACTGTCTGATTTTATTGGCTTACAGGAAAGTTATACACCTACCCTCCTAAGGTATATGGGTGCCATGATGGTAATAACATTTAAAGTGAGAATAAAAGGGAAATAATGGGAAGGATAGTAGGAATTATGTTTTTAACAAGCAATTCTGTCATTATCTGCACTGAAAAGCAAACCCTATGGTAAAAGGATTGCATCCCTTGCTGTAAATACAGTTTGGATAGGTGAATAAGGTTGCAGTTGTTGAATATAGAGGGTAAAAATAAATTTTAGTGAATACAGCAATTAGGAGTAAAAGTCATTCTTCAAGACTGCAACTTTGCATAACTTTTTAACTTGTAGTTTTGCAGTAGTATTGCTTTTGACTCATGGATGCTTATTTGATTGAGAAAAACTCTTTTTACCAATGTTGGCTTAAAAGTGGGTGTGATTTTATAGATAGATAGATAGATAGATAGATAGATAGATAGATAGATAGATAGATAGATCCATGCATTGAATCAAGCTGATGTATCATATTGGGTTATTGCATCAGTGTGGGGTGGGTGGATGAAGGGGTTAACTTTATCCATTCTATCTCCTAACTGGAAATTGGCTGCTTCCAAACAGCTGTAGCAGCAGCACTTTAAAATGCTGTACCTCCACCTCCCTGGGTAGGCCTACAATTTCCTGGGGAAGAAAGCAATGTCATGACATTGCACCCTTTCTACAGTGCATTACTGTCCCCTTACAGTTACAGAGAGCAGCCACCAATAATGCACCAGGGAAAGGATGCAATGTCATGAAATTGCTTCTTTCCCTAAAGTATTGTGAGCCAATTGCTGAAGGGGAGAAAGATGGCATTTTAAAGTGCTGCCACTGTGGTTGTCTGGAAGCCAGCCAATTTCCAGTTAGGAGATAGTCCACTGCTTGAATCCAGGTAATTCAGAAACTCCCTACCCACATCACCCATGCATAAAGTCAGTCATATATAATAGCTTGATTCAATGCATCCCTTCCCCACTACACATCATCAACATTATGCAAAATTAATGGTATTGGATTGGAAGAATAAAGAATATATTTGTTAGGGTTCTGCTCTGAGCAAATTATTGGTAGTTGAATCAACTACCAATAATTTGCTCAGAGCAGAACCCTAATAAATATATTCTTTATGTATAAATATTGTGCCATCTAATTTCTCAATCTCAAAATGAATCTCATGAAAAGGTACATCCAGGAGTTCATTTGGGAAAGTATTATATGTAATTAGCTTATTTTAAGCATCTGAAAATTATATACTGACTGGTACCATTTTGTATACATAATTTTTAGATTTATTTTTGTTTTTGAAAATGTTTTTAAAAGAATCTGATCTCACAAGGCCTCTCACAAATTTCAGAATCTGATCTCACAAGGCCTTTAACCTATGTAAAGAGTGTTCATATGGAAAAGGTCATGTCCAGCTGTTAAAGCTGCATTCCATCTTAGAGCTGCTAGGAATGGAACAAAGCAGCTGTCTGATGTCTCCAAAATGCACTTAGGCTTTGTTTCAGTTTTATTTATTGGGCCAATTCAATGGCACTTGCTAGATATAGTTAGACTGGTTATATGTCGGGAGCACTAAATAAGTGCCAAAACAGGTACCAGTTTACAGTGAGTAAATTAAGTGTGTTATTCTGCTTTGTAAAAAGAATGTTAGCAAGTGATGTAGTGATGGCTGGTACAAATGAGCTGGAGGTGCAGAAAATGAGCCTCAGGTGTAACCTGTGATTCTCCTGTTCTGTCCCACCTTGGCTACCCCTTTCCCTCTCTCATCAGCTCCACCCCAAGCCCAGTTGGCTAATAATTCACTCAATGGGGAATTAATATATTTGAATGACTTTATCTGCAATGTGTTGAGTAAACTGATAACAGTGGGCCATTGATGACTCTTCCTCATACACCGGGGGTGGGGGGCGGATTATCTAACAAAGCAATGCTAACTTGAACCACTTCTGCTGGCCTACACTGTGCAGATGCAATGGTGGTAGAAAAATACACTTTTTTTGCCACCATCACTGCCATAGACTCGTCCCTAAAATGGACTCTAGCCTGTTTTTTGGTGAGCTTCATTGCAAGTTTTACTCCAACAATTCTCTAGCCATTACCCAAGCAGCTTCATCGCCGTGAGCTCTGCAGGAAACCAGGGACATGATCAGACGCACTAAGGCAGAGAGGGTACTTAGGAGCAACCGTATCTACCACCTGAGTTGTCTCTCCAGTCTCCCTACCAGAGGGCAACCAGAATTTTGACATAGTCATCTATGTCAAATGGGAACCTGGCAATGGGAAACTCCCTGAGAGCTGTCTGAAAACCTACTGGATCCATAACATAAGCCTCTGAGGTCACCCAACCCTGCAAGGACCAGAGTATGCAGAAAACCTAAATGTCACCAGATAGTGTGATGTGTCCATGACAACTGAGTAATATCAAACTCCTCCACTCCTAGATCACTTGTATCCAGACCAACAAGCACCAGATCCAGAGTGTGCCATGCTACATGGGTAGGACCTGATGCTAACTGAGATAGTCTTATGATTGTAATGGCAGCCATGAACTCCCGAGCTGCCTCCTTTGGAGGGGATCTCAGCGTGTACATCGAAATCCCCCAAGAATCTGAAGAAGCCCAACACTACTTCCAGTATGGGGGCTGAAGTGGCAAGGTAGATGACTAGAGCAGAAATGGAAGAAGACTCAACTCGAATCCAACAGAGAGAGCATTTATGTAATAGAGAGCATTTGAATAGCTATGCTCAGGCGATACATGCAGCAAAGAAGCGATCCTTTCCCTCCCACATTGCGTCCACAAGTTCACGTCTGGTGGAGTTGTTCAGGGTCATGAAGGGGAAAATGTGTGCCTCTTCCCCCTTGAATCAGTCCTTAGAACCAACAATTACTCACTGTGACGTTTCTAATGAGTTCTTTGTGGACAAAATCTCTCGTATTTGGACAGACTTGGATCCCAACTCCACAATTGTTACAGAATCTGATGCTGAGGTGTCCAGCAGTTCCTCTTATATGATGACCCTGGATCAGTTTCAGTTAATGGCCCCTGAGGATAGAAACAAGTTGCTTGGAATAGTTTGGCCTACCACCTGCCCTCTTGATCCTTGGCCGACATGGCTTATACTATCTGGCAGGGAGGCTGTGGTAGAGGGCCTGGTAGAGATGATAAATTCTTCTCTGCGCAAGGGCAGGATGCCTGTCTCCAAACTTCCATATTTGGCCAAGGTGATTGAGAAGGTGGTAGCCTCCCAGCTCCAGGCAGTCTTGGAGGAAACTGATTATCTAGACCTATTTCAAACTGGCTTTAGAGCTAGCTATGGGGTGGAGACTGCCTTGGTTGACCTGATGGGTGATCTTCAATTGGGAATTGACAGAGGGAGTGTGACTCTGTTGGTCCTTTTGGATCTTTTGGCGGCTTTCGATACTATTGACCATAGTATCCTTCTGGAACGTCTGAGGGGATTGGGGGTGGAAGGTACTGCTTTGCAGTGGTTCAACTCCTACCTCATGGGCAGAATCCAGATGGTGTCTCTTGGAGACTGTTGTTCTTCAAAATCTGAACTTTCCTATGGTTTCCCTCAGGGCTCCATATTGTCTCCAATGTTGTTTTAACATCTACATGAAACTGCTGGAAGAGATAATCAGGGGATTTGGTGCAAGGTGTTATCAGCTGATGACACCTAAATCTATTTCTCCATGTCAACATCCTCAGGAAAAGGCATAACCTCCCTAAACATCTGCATGGAGGCAGTAATGGGCTGAATGAGGGATAACAAACTCAGGCGGAATCCAGATAAGACAGAGGTACTTATTGTGCAGGGTCGAAACTCCGGAGACAATTTTGATCTGCTGGTTCTGGATGAGGTCACGCTCCCCCGGAAGGAACAGGTGTGCAGTCTGGGGGTGCTTCTGGAACTGAACCTTTCCCTGGAGTCCCAGGTTGAGGCGGTGGCCAGAGGTGCTTTTTATCAGCTTCAGCTGATATACCAGCTGCGTCTGTTTCTTGAGATGAATTACCTCAAAACAGTGGTACATCTGCTGGTAACCTCTAGGCTGGATTACTGCAATGCGCTCTATGTGGGGCTGCCTTTGTATGTAGTCCAGAAACTGCAGTTGGTTCAGAATACGGCAGCCAGATTGGTCTCTCGGTCATCTAGGAGAGACCATATTTCTTCTGTGTTGAAGGAATTCCACTGGTTGCCGATATGTTTCCGGGCAAAATACATAGTGTTGGTTATTTCCTATAAAGCCCTAAACAGCTTAAGCCCTGGGTATTTAAGAGAATGTCTTCTTGGCTATGCGCCCCGCCGCCTGCTAAGATAACCTGGAGAGGTTTGTCTGTAGGTGCCGCCAACTCGTCTGGTGGCTACTCGGGAACAGGCCTTCTCTGTTGCAGCCCCTGGACTTTGGAATGTGCTCCCTGTTGAGATAAGAGCCTCTCCATCTCTGGCAACTTTTAAAAAGGCACTGAAGACACATTTATTCACCCTGGCTTTTAATTAGATCTATGGTTTTTAAAAAAAGAATTTTATTTTTTTTTAAATACTGGGTTTTAAATGTTTTAAAAATGTTAATGTTTTAAATGTTTTTAATTGTTAAGTGATCTGATGTTTTAAATTATAAGAGCCTCCCCATCTCTGGCAACTTTTTTAAAGGCACTGAATACACATTTATTCACCCTGGCTTTTAATTAAATTTATCGTTTTAAATAATTTTAATACTGGGTTTTAAATGTTTTTAATCTTTTAAATGATTTTAATTGTTAATTGATTTAATATTTTTAATACTTTTAATTGTAAACTGTCCAGAGACACAAGTTTTGGGCGGTATAGGAATATTTAAAATAAATAAATAACTAATACCACCCCTGAAAGCTCAGACAGGGAGACTAAGGCACAGCAGAGTAGGTGGTACACCAATAAGAATCCCCATCTCGAAGGCCCACCATCAAAATTATGTGATTGTCCGAATGGATGTTTGAAGAGAGGACCCTCGAGACCCTAGAGATGAGCTGGATCAGGAAACCCGGCTGGATCAGGAAGCTGCGTGAGATTGACCCCACCTGCCATATCCAACCAGGTCTCCATCTCACACAGAGAGGGGGGGGGGGCAGGGCAGTATGCTTATTCACAATAAGGCATGCTGCATTATTATATATAGCAGGGGCAAGGAAATGCACAGTATGATGATAGATGATATGATGATGCTATAACATAGAATAAGTAATCCTATAGTCTGCAAGGATGAATGGGAGAACTTA